>NC_047084.1:4179375-5572500 GCF_902459505.1 Geotrypetes seraphini | reverse complement strand
CATGGATTGCAGATGTGGTTCTGTAGTAGAGAGATGACAATAGGACTGAACAACATATTTTGCTTTGGTTATTTAAAACTACGAGATGTGCATTATTTGGCACTTTGAAGATGGGCTAGATCAGGGGTGTCCAATGTCGGTCCTCGAGGGCCGCAATCCAGTCGGGTTTTCAGGATTTCCCCAATGAATATGCAGGAGATCTATTTGCATGCACTGCTTTCAATGCATATTCATTGGGGAAATCCTGAAAACCCGACTGGATTGCGGCCCTCGAGGACCGACATTGGACACCCCTGGGCTAGATGGACTATTGGTCTGACTCAGTAAGGCTATTCTTATGTTTTTATGTTTAAAAATTGCACTTAGTGAAAATAGGAACAAATCTCCATGTATAATTTTCCTTGATAATTGATATTAAACCAACCTCTGTAATTTGCATCAAATTCTAGAATTTGCACCAATGTGCTCACGTCTGATTATTTACGCCTTCGTTGAATGTTAAAAAAAAGAAAAAAGAACTTCCTTCATTGTTTTCCTTTTAGTGGACTGAACCTTGGCAGCTGTATGCCATTATCAACGAAATTAAGAACAAAACTAGAAGAACAGACATATTCCAAAGAAAATTCCCTGTCAACACAAGATTTTTGCAAGCATAACATTAAAGGTATTCTCAGCATAGAGATTAATTTGTTAAAAGCATGGTATGTTTTCAATTAGTATTTTCTAGTTTAGCACATTTGTTCTACTGATGTTGACATTCTGCATTTTTCTACCTGCTGCTCTATAAGAGCTCCTCTGATCATATGTGCACTATAAAATTCAGCATTTTATGTTGTATCCTAACAATCAGACTTTGGAGAGGTTGTTTGGGTTTTTTTTTTGTCCAAGAGGGCTGAATCTCACAAAGCCAGCACTGACATGCCCAAAAGGTGGCAAGGCCAATAACATTAAATAGTGGCTTGCTGCCATTGTTCTCCTTCATGGATTTTTGGGGTTTACTGTTATCTTCAACAGAATGTAGCTTGCTTTAATGTATATATAACTATTTAGAATTTGTTTCCACTTGTGTTGGACTGCCCTTACCTGTATGATGGGTTTCTGATTCTGTAGTTCAAGGTCCTCGCACAAAAACTCCCACTCACCACAACAAGCACATTAATCCTAAAGAAATCCTCCCACAAGCAAAACTCAAAAGAAATGAAAACAATCAAGTAGCAAATGGGCACAACACAAAAGACACTAAGGCCCTAATTCTGTATAGGATGCCCGGGAGAGGTGTCCTATACAGAATCGGGCCTACACTAACCCCGATTCTGTAACCTGCGTCCATGTTACAGACGCCGGTTAGAAAATCGGGTTAGAGTAGAGGCGGCCGCTACACTAAGGTATGATTGGCCCAGGCTCGTAGGCACCTGGGCCAATCAGGCCTTAGGATTAGTGGGGATGGGTGGACCCGCTATGCTTAAGGCCTGATTGGTCCAGGCTTCTAGAGCCTGGGCCAATCAGGCCTTAGACTTAGCGGGGAAGGGGCGGGCTCGTCTCATTTCAACGAGGTAGGCCTGTCGGCTAGAAAGCAGCAAGACTCGTCCAGCCGGCCAACATTTATAAGTTAGTTGGGGGGGGAGGTTAGGGGAGTCATCGGGGGGGGAGGTCTTTAGCATGGGATCCATGGGGGGGGAGGTCGTTAGCTTGGGCACACTTCTGTCGGCGATCTAGAGTTTCGGGGAGTGGGGGCGGCTTTCCGGCAGGAGAGGCTGGGCACCCTCCTGCTGGCGATTGGGAGTTTGGGGGGTTCCGGCAGGAGGGGTTCGGCACCCTCCTGCCGGTGATCGGACAGGCGGCTACAGCCGCTATACTTATTGCGGCAGGGAGATCCCTTGCCACAATAAGTATAACGGCCACATCTACTTACAATGTAGGCCAGTATTTTGCTGGCCTACATTTTAAGCGTCTCTTCCTGTACTAGGGAGACGGGTAGGGCCGCCTAGATTCACCCAAGGCCCTTAGGCGAGCTTAGGCGTCTTGCGGGCCTCCCTAGGCTCCCAGAGGCGCCTTCAATATAGGCGGCCTGACTGGGGAGCATTTTTTCAAAAAACGTGCATCCCAATTGGCTGATTAGACAGCTGTAGGACGCCTACAGCTGCCTAAAATCGGGACGGCACTTTGCAGAATCAGGGCCTAAATGTCAGCAATAATGGACTTACTTTATTGTAGCAGAAAACAAAACCAACAAACGAATTATAAATCTGTAAAATCTGTATGAGGAATATGTTTCCCTAATGTAAATGATAAAACAAAGACTTTGTAAACTTGCTAGATCAAATATATATATAAAAAAAAAAAATCACTTCTTTTGATTTTGTGTAGCCCCTGACCTCCTATGGTACCCTATGGCTGGTTATGTGCACAGGAGGCAGGCTTGAAGAATGCTGTCAGGTAAAAGAGGATAAATAGAAATTCCCCCTTTACCAGTACATGCAGGGCTCTGGGACAGTGATCACCAGAGCTATATGTATTGAGGTAGCCAGCTTCTTAGAGAAATTTTCTGGCAGCTCTCTGGCAAAGAGACAGGCTGTTTCTCCCTACTTCAAACTGTTCTCTTCTCACTCCAACTGCTTTCTGTTCTCCCTCTACACTTTTTCAAGCTGGGAAAAAACCTCGGAATCTTTCAAAACAATCAATAGTAAGTAGCTCTCTGCTCTTGGCGGTGGGAGTAGTCTATATATTGCACAGTTTCCCTGTTGCTATGACATCATAGGCCCATTTGTTGAATTCCTGCACTTTGAAAGATTCAGTGAACACAGAAATCCTTCTCCTCACATTTATAAGCAATGGAAAAGTTTATAAAAGAAAATTTCTGTTACATCTACACAAGAATCTGTAAGTTAGGTGATAAATCCCCAAACACAAATCAGCTTTACAGAACTGTGTCACTCGCAGCTTTCGTACCTCCCTCATTCCCAGTGGAGTGGAGTGCCCACTTTAGTTTTTTCTTCTGCAAGTGAACTGTGCAGAGATGTTTCTGATCTGCTCTGTTTAAATTTTCTTATTTTTTTGAGTGTAAGTTTCATTTTTGAGGCTTTGGTGCTCAGAGATATCTTATTTGGGGGTTCTTTGCCTGGGAAAGGACACTGGTTCCACATTTAAAACTGCTTTGTCACCTCCTTTTCCTGCTCACCCATCCACCTCTCCCTCTTCCTGTAAACTATTCATGAAATACTTTCATGTCTTCCTTATATATACCGATGTTTGTCAACATTTGCTTATTTCTGATCTGAAGAAGGGTTACTTTTGAAAGCTCATCATAAAATATATTCAGCTAGTCCAATTAAAATGGTATTGCCTTATTTCCTTTGGTTTGTTTGGTTTTTTTTATTTCTATATATTACCTTGTAATATATCTAAAATTCTCTTTACACCAGCTCTTCTAAAATACATTGATGATTATGGTACTTGTCTTACCCTTTACCATAACCAGATAATTCAAATGCCTCTTTTTTGAGGGATTTCTATATCCTTCCCCTAATTTGTACTAAACTAGGAGGAATGGACTAGTGGTTAGAACTACAGCCTCTTGTGGGTTTGAGCCCAGCCCTGCTCTGTGTGATCATGGGCAAGTCATTTAATCCTCCATTGCCCCAGGTATGTTAAGTAGATTGTGAGCCTGCTTGGTGTGATAGGGAAAAATGCTTGAATACCTATGTAAAAACCACTTAGACAACCTCCATTATTAGGGGGTATCTAAATTGCTAATAAATTCGGTTACCGTCCAGTTGCTTGTTTACAAATGGCTATGACTTCAATCTAGCCTGTTCCTCTTTCCTGTGCTTGGTAGGATCAGCACTTCATTTAAAAGTAAAATTTGATCTTGATCACTTTTTGGTTAAGGGGTCACTCCATGTCAAGTGGACCAATAATGAAAACCGCCCACACTCTACCCCCCCTTGAAATACAACCAAATTTTACAGGGGTGTTGTCTAGGGTCTCAAATGAAACTGCAAAATTTTTTGGATCTATCTCAATTTGATCAGGAGCTAGGGGTGGTTGAACAAAAGCAATCAATCCACTCCCATGCCTCGTGTGACCTAAAACGCCAACTTTGCTTAAGCACTGCAGCAGAAGGAAACTACCTAGGAGTCTGAAATTTTGCAGTTTGGTACAACACCTTGGGGCAGGTTTCTGTGCCAAGTTTGAAATCTTTTGCGAACGTGCTTCCATTTCTACAGATCAGCAAAGTAGGCAAAAAAAATTCACGAATGAAAAATTTTGGCAGTTTGTCTCCATACTGCTGCTGTTAGGTAACTCAGCTGAAGGTACAACTTTACCAGCAGACATGTACCATGAGGTACTTCCAAGATTTGCAATGTGAGCTTTTAAAGTCAAGTGAAGCTGAACAGAAATAATAATATACAGAGTGACTTTGTGCTGAATTTAGACAACAGAGAAAAATAGATTATCTGCTACAAAGAATGTGACACCAAGCTTAAAAAAAAAAAAAAAAAAAAGAACTTCAAACTAACATTCCTGATGAGATGTTTTTGAGGCATACTCTGAATTAAATGAAAAAAGCCACCTTTTATTTAGTTCATTAGCATAGTTGGGATTAAGATTCTGCCATGGACTACTTATCTCCTTCAGCATTTCATTTTTGAAATGGTTTATAACAACTTTTGTCTTCTTCCTTAAAGTTTGTGCCCTAGCTTTTTGTTTATTGTAATCTTATGGTGAGAATAAAACAAATGAAAATGATTTAATTTTATGTGGGCCACTTTTAAATATTCCCAGGAAGACAGCTTGTGCAGAGGTGGTGTTTTGATATGTATGCACACGTAAAATACACAGGCACAGAAACACACATAGTTACACTATTTTCAGATCAGGTGTAAATTTGTGCCTATAAATTTGCATGCTACTGAGGCTGATTTTGAGTACCTATTTTATAAAGTTTTTTAGGTATCAGCATTGCCTTTCTAACTTTCCAAATAGGTGTTCTGTTACAAAATTATCCCTTAAATGTGTATTCCCGCAAACTACAAAATCAAATTCTCAATCTCACTGATATATTTGCCACATAAATTTGGGCTTTAAATGATACTAGTTGCTTTTTCTTTTAATATTTCTATATCTGTGCCCCTCCCCCACCCATTCTCAGTGCTGTTGTACCTAAGCCAGGCAGGATATTGAGAAGCAGCAAACCATCTGTTAACAGATTTGAAGTTGTGACTTATACTTGTTGTTGAGGCACCAGTGCCCAGCTAAAAACATTCATTTAAATTAAGTAAGGTAAAAAAGAAAAATAATAAAAGCTATACATTTAACATAGATCTATGAATAAATTTAAAGAAAGATCACTGCATTTGAAATTTACTGCTTCAAAACCCCAGTATTTTGGTACTCTTTGATCATTCATTGTGTTTTTAATATGTGATGGAAAGCTTTAAATGCTGAAGGGGAGGGGATAGAGGGAGGATAATTCCTCTGTTAAACCTTGTGCTGTTTCATTTCTGGTGCTCTAATAGAACAGAAGCTCTAATGAGGCTGAGGGAGATTGAGTTTTCTTTAAAGATGTTTTAAACTAGAGAACTGGGAAATCATGTTCAGTGTTGCAGACTCTGCTTGGCCAGATCCCTAGTTCCATGCACTTTTGAAATTCTTTGCCTATCCTGATAGAATCTGTTCTCTTTTTATGGTAGGGGAGACAGCTCTTCATATAGCCTGCATGAAAAACAAAGTGGAAAAATTAGTTTTGCTTCTGTGTTTGCCTGGAACATGCATTAATGTGAAAGGTAGGTTCTAAATATTATGTTCTAGACTGATATATTTAAATGTGAATATATTTAATATATACTATCTGGTGATATTTAATATGTGTTACGAGTTCTATGCCTTAAAATAATTAAATAAATACTGTTTTGTTACCAGTGTGGATATTTTTAATGAAAGAAAGACTAAACTTAAATATACATTGCATCAATACATTTTTGTTTTGGACATTATGTATTTTAATAGTACACTATCTCTCCTTATTTAGCTATCTTATTTATATGTAAAATGGTAGTGTACCTTCTAGTAGGTATGAAGATTAATCAGTTATAACATGCCAGACACAGTTTGTACTGTTTGTGGAATATCTAAGTGCTTTGATACCACAGTATTTGTTATTTCATTTGTTGCTGTTTTATAAAAACTTCTGCTTTATAATTCAGACTATGCTGGCTGGACGCCTTTGCATGAAGCCTGTAACCATGGTAGCACAGAGTGTGTCCGTGAAATTTTGCAACGCTGTCCAGAGGTAGACTTGCTCAGTCAAGTGGACGGGGTGACTCCTTTACATGATGCATTGTCAAACGGGCATGTAGAAATTGGCAAGCTGCTACTTCAACATGGGGGTAAGTGAATCTATGCTAAACTGCTGCAGATAAAATTATGCCACTTTAGGGATGATGATAAGATATTATGAATGATCTCTTTTTCAGAAGGCTGAAAGGTACCATTGAACATCAGAAATAGAAATAATAAAGAATGTTATTATCTGTTAGCTGCATTTAGCTCACTCCTTTTCATTGGTAGCTCAAGATGAGTTTTGTTTCAGGTACAGTAGGTGTTTCTGTGTTTCCAGAAGGCTTACTATTTAATTACGTACCTGAAACAATGAAGGGTGAAGTGATCTGAGCAAGTTCACAAGATATGTCGCTAGTCTGCTCTACTCTGTACCCTTTTGAAAGCATGTCCTGTTCTGAGGGTGGAAGGATAACTTGGCATCTCCTTTTCATATGGTTGTGAATTGTTTATTCTGTTTAAAAAAAGTATTGTCGTAGTTATTTGAGCTTCTGTAATAGATTGTAGAATTGCTCTATTGTGCTTGTTTCAGTGAAGTGTTTATGTCATGGCTTCAAATCAAATCTAAAATCTTTAATGTGCAATTTGCTTTAAAGCATGCTGGTTATAAATAACCTTTCTCTTGCCTGTATTGTGCTTGTTCTTAAAGGATGGAGATATTTGACCATTTATTCTTTAGCTCCTGTTAAGACCATTTTTTTCATTTTTGCCCGTATAACAGCTGATAAAACAGAAGAAAAGAGACATAAAACTACAGCAAAGCAAATATGCTATGTATTCTAAAGCAAGATTTCTTACTATTTAGATATCATATATATGTGACAATTGAAGTTCTGTGCACTGTAATTAACCCTTGTGTAAGTGTTTTACTTAGCACAAATGTATGAAAAAATATACAGTGGTTCACTTAGTTGGATGGCTCAGAACTGACTTACAATCAATGTTTTGATTTTTAATATTATATACCTTTTTATATTTGTAGTCTTCTTCTGCCCCCTAAAGGTTACTTTCTGTCTGCTGTGTTGACACCATCTTATAATCAATAAATTCCTCTGTTCTTGCTGCCTTCGAACACTATGGGTTTACAGAGTCTCAATTTGCTGTCTCCCAAGTGCTTTATTTATCTACTGCATCATGTCTCTGACACATCAAGCCAATACCTGGCCTGACTTCAATCGGTCTAAGTGATGCAAGAGCCAATATTATATTAAGCCCAGGTCTTCAGTATTAAATGGCATTGCCCTGACAGATGTGCAGTTTTTCTTGGGTCTTTGTGAAGAATAGGCAGCGGATGATGCTTTCATCCCTAAGGGAGAAGATCTTCTTGCACTTGCATTCATCAAGGTCTTCTGGCAACTATACAGACTGCATGCAGGCTCATCTTTGCCTTTGTCACATTCTAGATTTTGGCCTGTCAAGTAGTTTGACATCGCTACAGTGAGAAGTGCATTAGACATTCATCTGAGATTCACTCAGGCTTGTGAGCTTTAATTTGCAGCATTTCTTTGTCTTTCTCATCTTGATTTCAGTTGAATCTTTTACACATTCTAGCATTCAGATATTTCAGCAGAATTTTCTATCAGATTCAGCTTTTAAGATTGTTGCTAGACTACAACATTCATAATAGTATTATAATGTTGGCATAAACATTGTTATAACTAACAATTTCAGATAAGATTTTCTTATTTTATATCTTCAAGGAAAGTTTTCTCAACAAATTAGTTACTTAGTTGAAATATGCTTTGGTTAACATATACCATAGGCTATATATTAGTTTCCCTTATTAGGGTTTAAGAACATCATTTGTTCTTTTGAAAACAAAAAAATATTAAACACATTTGAAGACATAATTATTAGATTTCTTTTTATGGGCAAGTAAATGATGTGTGTTAGATCTATCCTTACTTATTGTATAAAAAAATGATGGTACAACTTACATCCAATTAATATAGGTAGTTAGCAAAGTGTGCTATTTGCCTTTTTAAAACATTTTAGAACACATGAACATATTATATTACCATAATGCATGTTAGATTGTTGCCACAGGTTACATGGTAAAGAGATATAAATGCATGCAAAATAACTCGTTACTATGTAAATTTAATAATATGGCTTGAAGTGAATACTATGGCCAGTAAAACCTGATAGTATTTTTCCATCCCTGAAGCATCAGTGGTATGATGCTCCAGGACCACCTCTTAAAAGGACCAGTAGTCAGCAATGAAGGGCTGCCTCCTACCTCTTCACCCCTGAATAAACATACTGTTGTCCCCAAAGATGCCCCTTATAACCTACACGTACCCTGAAGCTAATTCTTCAGTTTTTTTCCCAACCATTCTTAAACTGACCCCATGTGCTTCCTTCCCACCCAAAGACACCCCCCTCCACAAGTATAGGCAAAAAAAAAAATAAATCCCTTCCCAGGATCCACCTTTCTTAAATTAAAGATTCAGTATTCTTTCCTCCTTTGTGTATAGTAAAATGTGCAATATGTGCAATACTCCCTTCACAAGTATTATACAAATTTTTTTGCCTTCCTTCTACATTTATGCCCCCTAAATTTCCCCTTGACATATGAAATCAAATTGACTGAAAATCATAAAAATAGACAGGCAACTCATGAGCCAAACAGTATTAATGTTAAGAGTCACAACCTGTATGGCAGGGAAGGCTGTTATTGGTTTAACTGAAAGGGGCTATAGCTGAACTGCTTCAACTAATAGCCAATCTGTCGATCAATTCGGGAAGGATTCCGGAAGACCGGAAGGTGGCGAATGTTACGCCGATCTTCAAGAAAGGTTCGAGGATTGATCTGGGAAACTACAGACCGGTGAGTCTGACTTCAATACCGGGAAAGATGGTAGAGGTGATGATAAAGGACCGCATCATTGAGCATCTTGATGAACACAATCTGATGACCAGCCTGCACGGCTTCAGCAAAGGAAGATCTTGCTTGACAAACTTGCTGCTCTTCTTCGAGGGAATAAACAGGCATATAGACAAAAGTGACCTGGTCGACATTGTATATCTGGATTTTCAGAAGGCGTTTGACAAGGTTCTGCATGCATGACTACTTCGAAAAATTGTGAGCCATGGAATCGAGGGTGACATACTCACGTGGATTAAAAACTGGCTGGCGGATAGGAAACGGAGAGTGGGAGTAAATGGACAATACTCGAATTGGAAAAGCGTCATCAGTGGAGTGCCGCAGGGTTCGTTTCTTGGGCCCGTGCTCTTCAACATATTTATAAACGATCTGTAAATTGGCACGACTAGTGAGGTGATTTAAATTTGCAGACGATACTAAGTTATTTAGAGTAGTGAAAGACGCAGGAGGATTGCGAAGATCTGCAACGTGACATAAACACGCTCGAGAAATGGGCCGCAACATGGCAAATGAGATTCAGTGTGGATAAGTGTAAGGTGATGCACGTCGGTAACAAAAATCTTATACACGAATACAGGATGTCCGGGCGGCACTTTGAGTGACCCCCCACCCCCCGCCCCCAGGAAAGAGACTTGGGAGTACTGGTCAACAAGTCGATGAAGCCGTCCGCGCACCGAAGAGGCAAACAGAATGCTAGGAATGATTAAGAAGGGGATCACAATCAGATCAGAGAAGGTTATCATGCTGCTGTACCAGGCCATTGTATGCCCTCACCTGGAATACTGCATTCAGCACTGTTCACCGTACATGAAGAAGGACACGGTACTAGTCGAAAGGGTCCAGAGAAGATCGACTAAAATGGTCAAGGGGCTGGAGGAGTTGACGTACAGCTAGGGATTAGAGAAATGTGCCTTTTCTCCCTTAAAAAGAGGAGACTGAGAGGGGACATGATCGAAACATTCAAGATAATGAAGGGAATAGACTTAGTAGATAAAGACAGGTTGTTCAACCTCTCCAAGGTAGGGAGAACGGGAGGGCACTCTCTAAAGTTAAAAGGGGATAGATTCCGTACAAATGTAAGAAAGTTCTTCTTCACCCAGAGAGTGGTGGAAAACTGGAACGCTCTTCCAGAAGTTATAGGGGAAAACACCCTCCAGGGATTCAAGACAAAGTTGACAAGTTCCTGCTGAACCAGAACGTACTTAGGTAGGGCTGGTCTCAGAGCACTGGTCTTTGACCAGGACTGCTGGGCACGATGGACCACTGGTCTGACCCAGCAGTGGCTGTTCTTATGTTCAGTACATTTCTAAAGGATATTAAATACTCATAAGACCGGATATCTCACTCTGGCAAGGGCGAGTGTTAGAGGTTCTTTGGCAGATGGCTGCCTCCTTACTCCTCCAAACAAATATCAAGTTCTGTAATGGCAAAGTACTTCCTGAAGTATATGCAATTGCTCTAGACTGGTTGGCAAAAGTAGTAGCCCTGGGGCTTTCATCAGATTCACACAAGGCTCTAGTGTAGGTTCTTAAATTGAAGAATATCTGCCATGTAAAAGCAAAAGGTAGCCTATAGACCATAAGATATGAACCCACCACCACAGATACCATATGCAATTTGTGGAGGGCAGGGAAACTTATTTATGGTGAATTGAGTCACTACTAGAGTATGGAGTTCGGGATGGAGTTTCATTTGGCTTTACTGTCAAACATTTGCGTTACTGCCAAACCAAAAAATACCACATAACAAAACCACTTTACATGATTTGATCTTGGGAGATCAAATCAAAGCAACCAGATTGTCATATTTCAGAGAGCCATACTGTGTGGGGGATGGATATATGAAATGAAGTGTGGAGTACCGACTAGGTTCTTGTTGGTGCAATTCTGGTTCAGTGCAATGGAACAGACCTAATTACTGAAGAACATTTCCTAGAATTGGCCACATCCAGAAGGGATAGGGATAGAAGCAGCAGCAGAAAAAAAATTCAATCAAGTTAATGATAAAAAAAATTCAGTGAAACAATTGTTGCCGATATGGTAAATTCTTGCTGTCTAATGGATTTGGGTCAGGAGAATCTGCACTCGCTCCTACTCATTCTGGCATCAGTGAGTTCTAGCAATATTCTCAGTTTTACCATTGAGGGTCAAACTGCCATATATCCCAACTAGACTACTGTAACACTTTCTATGCTTGCATTAACTCTACCCTAATGCATAAACTACAACTGATACAAAATAAAGCAATAAGACTAATTTTCAAACTGAAAAAATATGATTCTATCTCAGCTTACTATAATAGACTGAACTGGCTACCTATTAAAGCTCGCATCACCTTCAAACTATCATATGTAATGTTGTCACATCCTATATGCGAACTCCACAGAGCCACTTACAAACCTTTTCATTCATTCCTGGTCAATATTAGCCAGAAAACTTAAAATATTTCAATTGATCCTTCCCTTTTCCAAAGGTATAAAATATAAGCACATATTTAACACGCTACTCACGCTTCCTTGGCACCAATACCTGGAACAATCTTCTAACAATTATCAAGATAGAATCCAACTACCCCAGATTTTGAAAGAAACTGAAGACATTACTTTTTGAGAGCATATATACGCCATCAATACTTAACAAGTATGCTCTTCCACAGCAATCTACATAACATTTCACACTTCCCAAAACTAGTGCTGCCTGATTCAGGAAAAAAAATTTCGATTCGATTCAGCCTGTTGAATTGGTTTTTCGATTCGATTTTCCTGCCCAATTGGGTGTTTTTGTTTTTTGGGGGGTTTTTTGGGTTTTTTTCAAACATCCTGGTGGGTTTATTTTATAGCTTCTTCACCTCCTTTTCCTTCTCCTAACCACACTGGCACTGTGGTGTAAACAGAATATACAAACAAAAAAGACTTTTCCTCTCTCTGTTAAATCCTAGCCCACGTTTGCGGACTAACACCAGCTCTGGCAGGATACACGTTTCAAATCTGACATATTGTAATTACAAAATGGAAAATAAAATTAGTTTTTCTACCTTTTGTTGTCTGGGTCATTATTCAAATCTTGTTGGTCCCAGGCTCTGGTTGTCTTCTGATAACTTGCTTGCCAGGGTCTTCTTCTTTCTCCGTTCTAACCATCCATCTGCCATTTCTGTTCTCCCCTTCCGTTTCCCTTCTCTCCTCCGGAGGTCTGTCATCTTTCTTTTTTTTCGTTTCCATCCACAGATCCACCTTTTCTTAACTACCCTTTCATCCAGCATCTCTCCCTCCTTCCCCACCATCCCAGGGTCCACCATCTATCCCTTTCTTTTCCCAACTACTCTCCTATCCAGTATCTCTATCCCCCCTCCACACCGTCCCTTGTGTCCAATTTCTCTCCCTTTCTGTTCCTTCCCTCTCTAAATCCCATCGTCCATCATCTCTCTCCCTCTCCTCTAATTTTAGACCCATTTTTTCTTCCCCCTCCCAAAGTCCGGCATATGCACATCTCGTTGAACCCCCCTTTCTTCCCTCCATGTACTTCTACACCAAGGTCCCCCTCCCCTGAAGGTCTGTCCCCCCGAAGGCCTGCACCTCCCCCCTGAAGGTCTGTACCCCCATCCCTGAAGGCCTGCCTGTCCTCCCTGAAGGCCTATGCCACCATCCCTGGCCTGTCCCACCCCCTGAAGGACTGCCCCCCGAAGAACTGCCCCCCCAGGCCTGCCTGTCCCCCCCTTTGAAGACCTGTCCCCCCCAAAAGGCCTATTCACCCCTTGAAGGCCTGCACCCCCCAAGGCCTGTACCACCCCCTGAAGGACTGCCCCCCCCCCCCCCGAAAGACTGCATGCGCACACACACACACACCCCCGGGAAGGCCTCCGTCTTCCCCCTGGCCTCCCTGAACCATTTACCTTATAGCTTCAGCCGAAGATCGCAGTTACAGCTCTTTGCACTGCAGTGCTTTGAGCTGTTTCCTCTGCTGCGGTCCCACCCCTCCTCTGACGTCAGAAGAGGGGCAGGACCGCAGCAAAGGAAACAGCTCAAAGCACTGCAGTGCAAAGAGCTGTAACTGCGATCTTCGGCTGAAGCTGTAAGGTAAACGGTTCGGGGAGGCCAGGGGGAACATGGAGGCCTTCCCGGGGGGAGGGGGCAGTCCTTCGGGGAGGCCAGGAGAGAAGCCGGACGCAGCACTTCCCGACTGACCCTCCCTCCTCGTCCTCTAAAACAGGTGTGGCAGCGGCCAGCAAGAGCAGCGCTGCCGCTCCTGCTTTAGGGGGCGAGGGAAGAGGGTCTGAATTGGGAAGCCGATTTTTTTTTTTAAATCTAAATCAATTCAAATCGATTCACCTGAAGTGAATCGGTGAACCGATTCGAATCGTGAATCGGGCAGCACTACCCAAAACCACAAGAG
Organism: Geotrypetes seraphini; assembly: GCF_902459505.1. Lineage (NCBI taxonomy): Eukaryota > Metazoa > Chordata > Amphibia > Gymnophiona > Dermophiidae > Geotrypetes > Geotrypetes seraphini. The sequence goes on along the minus strand of NC_047084.1, from coordinate 5,558,886 downwards.
CTCCCTCCCAAACTCTACATAACATAATTGCACCAATCTACTTGTATCTAACTCAACTGCATTGTACTTCAAACTGCTGCACTGTAATTCTAATGGCAGCTCAATGTTCCCCTCTATTGAATGATTACTATATTTCCTATCTCTCATAACTACCTCATAGTATAATGTTTACTTTCTCATTTTTGTAACTCCTAAACGTAATGTATGCTTCTTGATTTGTAAGTCGCCTTGAACCTAAATAGGCATATTAGATTAGATATAAATACCTTTTGTTCTTATATGGTACATTGGCTCCTAGTGTAGAACTGCAAGACTACTGCTAGTGGTCATTGCTGGAAGAGATAGGAGCAAGTGGAGATTGTACATGCCTCAAACTCACTAGGGCTAGGGGGCATAATGGAGGGTGGGTGCTGGTGATTTGCCTGTAATTGAGTAGCCTTCTGGGTAGGGAAGAAGTACTTGGGGCTCAGCTCATGGTGGGAAGGAAGTCCTTAGGATGCCTTTTGGGTGAGGGGAAGTCATTCAGGGGTAAGGGGGAAGTAAAATCTCCTCATCGTCGAGCACAGGCCCCTTTAAGAAGCAACCCAGGAGCATTGGGCCACAGTTCTGTGGTCCCATGCACCTAGGATAGAAGAATAACATTGCTTGTGGAAACAAAGAAAAATGAAGGCAGATAAAGACCATATGGCCTATTCAGTCTACCCATCCATGTCATCTGCTGTCCCTATATTTATCATTACATTTCTATACTGTACAATCTAATATTGGTAGTGTAAGCATAACACACACAATATTAAAATACATAAAAATTCATATAAAATGGTTCACAAATGAGTCAAATCTGTATCAGAAAGTATGTGCCATAATCTGCAGTTATCCATTTGATATTCACGTCCATCACATAAGCCTTATTCTCAGTTTAATCTGCCATTACATCTGAAAAGCTCATTGAAACAGAAGTTTTTGACAATTTCTTAAACTGACTTAAAGTTCTAGTTGCCATCGTCATCCATGGTAAGGTATTCTAGAGCTTTGGACCTGTGATATATTGAAGTTCTATATTCCATTAGAGATCCTATGTACTTGTCTCAGACTTTTTTGAATTCTTCATCTTCATCATCCACCAGGAGACCATTCCTTGGGTTATTTCGGAGCCTGTCACCTTTCACCTTCATCCTATGCCCCTCATTCAAGAGCTTCCTTGCAATTGAAAGAAATTTACCTCCTGTGCATTTATGCCATGGAGATTAAACATTTCTATTATATCTTGCTCTCCTGCTTTTCTTTTCCAAAATATACATATTGAGATCTTTACATCTTTCTCTATATGCTTTACAACACAGATCACTGACCATTTGAGTACACACCCTCTGGACCAACTCCATGTAGATCATATCTTTTTGTAGGTTAAGTCTCCAAAATTGTACACAGTAGTCTAAATGAAGTCTCACCAGAGTCTTTTACAGAGACAAATTACTTCCTTTTTTTCCTGCTGTCCATTCATCTCCCTATGCACCCAACCATCATTATGGTAATGCCATTGACTTTTGTACCTGTTTGACCATCTTAAGATAGGGCATCTGTTGAGGCAGATAGTGGTCCTTGAGAATCCGGTGGTTCTGGTGGCACTCGATTGACTGAGGTGGCTGTGGTATGCTGACTTGGTTTGGCTCCAGCAGGGTTGGGGGCTGTGGTTACCTTGTCATTCTCACTTCCTAACACAGGTTCAGATTTGCAATGCAGGATCCAGACCACGTTGGTCATAGGGCATAGCTCTTGAGCTGGCTGGGGCTATTCTTCAACAGTGATTGCCATGTTGCTTTACAGCAAATGGAAGTCCACAGTGGCGACCTATGCAAAGACTTGGAGGTGTTACCAGGCTTGGTGTGCCCCAAGATAGGTAAACCCTTCTCTTCCATCGATTCCTCAGGTCCTGGAATTTCTGCAGGATGGCCTGAAGAAAAATCTAGCAGTAGCTTCTTTCCAGGTTCAGATTGCAGGTCTCTTGTGTATGGGCACTCCTTCCCTGAGGGACTAACTGGCAGTTCATCCGGATGTGCTTCGTTTTCTGCGGGGTGTGTTACGTCTAAGGCCTCCCTTGCACCTTCCCTGTCTGACCTGGAACCTTAATCTGGTTCTTTGCTCTCTGGCTCATCCTCCATGTGAGCTTCTAGAACAGGCGTTTCTGATGGATCTCACGATCAAGATGGTCTTCCTGGTGGCTATTACTTCAGCTTGCAGAGCTTCAGGCTCTCCTTTCTGCGTAATACGGATTCTGTTGTGATACTGCATACTGTTCCTTTCTTTCTTCCGAAAGTGGTTTCCGCTTTCCATGTGAATCAGGAAGTCCATCTTCCTGCTTTTGCTTCCTCTGGTTCGAGGGAGCAAGAGCGGGTGTTGCAGTCCTTGGATGTGCGCAGCAGTTTATTATGGTATCTGGAGGTCATCAACGAGTTTCACTTCTCTAACCACCTGTTTGTTTTGGAAGATCCTGCCTGCAGAGGGAAGCAAACTTCTAAGGCTACCATTTCCAGGTAGATTCGCATGGCCATTTCTGTGGTCTATGTGGCGGCTGGAAAGAAACCCCTCTCAGTGTATGGGCTCATTCAGCCAGAGGGGTTTCATCCTCTTGGGCAAAGTCGTTGGCTGTTTCTCTGGATGAGATTTGCAGGGTCGCTACCTGGTCCTCCTTGCATACATTCATCAAGTTTTACAGGATCGATGTGGCAGCCAAGCAGGATGCTACTTTTGGTGCTTCTGTTTTGGCATCAGTCCCACCCTGAATTTTCGGGACTGTTCTGTTACGTCCCACTGGTCCTGGAATAAAGTGCTAATCTTCTTTCTTGTAAATCCACACTTTATTCCAGGAACCCACCTGATCGCCAAGTATCTGCTTAACAAGCACTGGTAAGTTGGTTTTCGGTCCAGTCTTTATAAGAGTGCCATCAGACTGGGTTTAGCTCTTAATTTGTGGTGATGGTAGGGTCCCTTGTTCATGTGCCCCCTTCTGACAGTGCAGGCTGTGTCTCCCTATAGCACTGTTTTGTCATTCAGGTTTCCAATGTTTCATAAACTGTTATTTCATTTTAAATTTTTGCATTTGTTTCTCTGAGCATAATTAATTTGCTTGCCAGGGAGTTTCCCGTTATTCTCTCTCTTTCTCTCATTCTTATTCTCTCTCTCTTTCTCTCATTCTTGTTCTTTCTCTCTCGTTCTTTCTCTCTCGTGCTCTCTCTCTCTCTCTTTCTCTCGTTCTCTCTCTCTTTCTCTTGTTCTCTCTCTCGTTCTCTTCTCTCTCTCTTTTTCTCTCGTTCTTGTTCTCTCTCTTGTTCTCGTTCTCTCTCTCTCTCTTTCTTTTTCTCTACAGATGTTCCTGGCTGATTTAAGACTGGTGAGCAGAGAAGCATCCTCAATGATGAGGGGGAGGGGGTAAAAGCCTCTGAAATTTTGAGGCTTCCTACAGATCCTGGCAGGTGGAAGGAAATAACCACTGGTCCCAGAATAAAGTGTGGATTTATGAGAAAGAAGATTAGCAAAGATAACCTAATCTTTCATTAAACAATAAAGAGGATAGGGGTTTAGTTCCTCTCTTTCGAGAAAAGTAATTAGATAGAATGTCATTGACAAAAATAGAGACTTGGGGATTATTATATAATATTTTTATCATATTCATCAATTTAAGGTTAAATACAAACCAGGATAGGGTATGAAATAGGTAATCCTATCAAATGCTTTTTCAGCATCTAAAGAAACTGTTACTGTCTGGCCTTTCAAGGAGGCAGTATGGTTTAAAATATTCCAAAAAAGTCTAGAATTATCATTCAGAAGTCTGTTGAGAGAGAAACCATTTTGGTCTCTATGAATGAAGTTGGGGAGTAAATTTGCTAATCTAGAAGCAATTATTTTTGCATAATTTTATTTATATTTGTTAAGGTTATGGGCCTATAATTACTAACTTTGTTATGATCCTTATCAGGTTTAGGTATAGCTATAATGATTGATTTGAGGATATATTATGTTGTTATATGTTAAGAGGGCTTACTATGCTGTGCACCCAGAAGCATCTAGAAGAATACTGATTTAAGCATATTTAAAACTTTTAGATGTTTCCTGTAGTATGGGATTTTAAGGAATAAAAATAAGTTGCATCAATCAAAGCTTATACTTTCCACGCAAATCTAATTATGCAATTGACTTAAAATTTCCTCAATATGCAACCAGTTAATTGTGTCAATGTTAGTAGAAGAAAATGATTATTTCTAGTGCAACAGACACTCCATTCCTGAACCTGTGGATAGTCAATCCTTTCTTGCAAGAATTCTAGTAGGGAGCTTCGTTAGCATTCTTTTGCTCTACCTCCATCCTTCTGGGCTGTCATCCAATTCCCCAGATGTACCTCTACAAGCAAAATGGTAGGAGACTGTCTTTACGATATTATTTTTTTAAATTGTATTTTATTGTTAACCGTTTAGATACCTGTTTGATAAACAGTATATCAAAAATAAAGAAAAAAAAAAGAAACTTTTCTGCTCATGCTCCTTTCATTTAAATTTGGTCTTTTTTTCTAACCGTTTCCGAGGCTTTTTGGTGCTGCAGAAGATCCCACTTTTGCGACAGCTGTGACTGCGGGAAAGCACACACTTTGAGGTTGAGGGTCTGCTTCCATGTGACACACTTGGACAGCCTGCACTAACAGTTTGGGTGGTCAGGGACCATTCCCTTGGGAGCAAGGCTCGCCCCAGGTTCGTCTGCAGTGGGCTTGAATTCAGTCTGAGTGGCTCTGTGGCAGTTTTTACAGGATTGGGGCCAATTGCTTTCCTTCACCTGTTTGCGTACACGTGATCCGGTGGGGGTTAAAGCCTCTGCCTGGTTTGTAAGGCAGTCAGAAGATGCAAGGAATTCAGATTCTAGGGTTCTTGAGTAGAGAGTTGCGCGGGGACAGAAATCCCACCCGTCCCCGCCAAAGTCCCACCCGTCCCCGTGAGGACTCTCACCCGTCCCCGCGAGGAATCCCTCCATCCCTACCCGTCCCTGCGAGGAATCCCCTCCGTCCCTGCCCGTCCCCGCGAGGAATCCCCTACGTCCCCGCCCATCCCTATAAACTACAGAAATAGTTATTTCATTTAATTATGCTACTGAATTAAAGGCTCTGGTAGACACCCATTTAAAAATAAGCAAAAAGACTTTATTAATTTGGAAATATTAATTGGGAAGAATACATACTTTGTAAACGGGTTTCTACCAGAGCCTCTAATGTTTATAAATTTTTATCAACACAACTAATATACTACTTTATCCTGAAGCACGTTCCCGTGCAGCTCTCTATTCTTGAGATAGAGGTTCTCTTTGTAAGCTGTTTGCGGCTCCCAGCACACACAGTAGTGAGTAGCAGGCTGACAGCCTGGCAAACAGAATTGGTGGTGGTGGGGGTCTTAAAAAATTATTGGGGAGGGGGTTTAGAGCTAGGTTGCCCCACCTCTAAAATCGCTAATTTTTAGTCCCTAGTGTAGTTCCCCTGGGCTATTTTTAACGCTAAAATCATGGCCATATTCGATTTCCCGATTTGAAAATAAAAAACTCTTATCTGCCTCAAAACACCTCAATTTTGCTTAAAAAGAGGTATGATGGACTCCTTACGCCAGGATACCTTGGATTTGTGCCATATTTGTGGTGGATGGCTGTCAGGATCATCCATGCTCCATATGCCGCATAGCACATGAGGGGGAGGTGGGAACCACTGGCTTAGCCTCATCTGGTCCCTCAGGAGGTGTTTGTGCCCATTTGGTTTGAGAGCTAGGAAAAAAAGTCCAGATTTGAATTGGGGAGCAGTACAAGTATGTCCCCAGTGAAGCACAGCCATGATGTGGCTGCAAAACCCCAGAAAGGAGCTCATGAGCTGAGCGTCTGCAGAGGCTATCTGGGCATCCTAGTGAGGGGTTTCCCACAAATTCATCAGTATGATGATTGAAGCTTATATAATTAACAAGGCTGCGTGGATCTCTCAGGGTTTGCAGCCTTGCTTGCGATGGGGTCCCCCCCCTCTCCTCCGCCCCCAAGAGCAAAATTCCACATCAACAGTGTCATGCACAAGAAAGGGGAGTTCAGTCGGAGGACAAATGAGATGAAATAAGCTCTACTTTGATGACTTTAGTCTCCCAGTCGGAGTCCTTTGTTACCAGGAAATGCTGCTTCAACTCTAAGGAGGCCGGATATGGGTCTGATAGAGGCACCTGATCTTGAGGAGAACACGACTGTGCACAGGCTGTTGAAGCCTTCAGCACTTTTGGAGGTGATCATGGATTCCCTCCAGGAAATAAATATAGAGACTCCAGAGTCCTCTGCCACACAATGCTCACGTATGAGCAGCACAAAGGCACAGACCTCCTGGTTTCCCTCTCATCAAGACATTACCAAAATGCTCACAGACCATTGGGAGGTCCTAGAGGGGCCAAATCCATGTCAAAGCTCTGTCCAATGGATGTGGAATTTAACCAGCTCTTTGTTCCTCCAAAATTGGATTCACTGGTGGCACAGGTTATAAAACTTACCTCCCTTCCCAGTGAAGGTGTCATGGAATTAAAGGATGCCTAGGACCGCAGGCTGGATTTTGTTCATAAGAAGCTTTTTAAGGCCTCAGCCTCAGGATTCAAAGCAGCTTGCCACACCAAGTTGCATCATGATCCAGAGACTATTGTCAGGAGGGATATCCAGTTTTTAATTTAAATTTAAAAGCACATTAAAAAGTCACCTATACAAAGATGCATTCGAGTCATAAACAGGATAACTCTTATCAACAATCTCAGGTACAAATACTTAAACCTAACCAGATCTATATATAGGTCACAACTTCTCCCTTTTAGACCTAGCTTTATTTGTAAAACATTTTCAATTATCATCCTGATGTTGTTTTTCCTTAAATGTTCTTCTACTTTCTTTAACAATTGTAGTTCACTCCTCTTTCCCTATATATCACTAATTAATTGTGTACATCGATTGTATGTTTAACTGTTTACATTGTTTTATTTTGTCCCACTCCCCCCCCCCAAAATTTTTTTTTATTGTTATACGCATTAAAAATATTTGATATTGCGTTTATATCAAAATTTTAATAAACTTGAAACTTAATGTCTGGAGAAGGTTATGTAGGTGATGCTTTATATGATCTTTTCAGAGTACTTATTCCATTTCTACCTGCAGGATGCTATGGATCAGACAGTGGGTAAGGAATTCCTTCTCTAAGGGAACCTTGAGTAAATTACCATTTAAAGGACATTTACTCTTTGAGAAAGTGTCAGATGATCTTATGGCCAGCATGCAGAATCAGAAGCCGAAGTCTTCTGTTTATTAAAAATCTTTATACACTGTTTAAACTACAATTAAGATCAAAGCGGTTTACAAAATAATCCAATCAAAGTAATGAAAAGAACTCCATTAAAAATAGGAAAGAAAAAAAAGAAAAAAATAATCCACTCACAAATCTAAAAAGTGTAATTCATACATACTTTATAGTTCACTTTGCAATGCAGATTGTAATCGAGGATTTCAGTCGCATCATCGTGAAAAAGCTAATTGAAAATAATAAGCCTTTCACTGTTCTCCCCAGAAATTTTTTCTAGCCGGGTGGCACGAAAAAATAGCCGGGTGGGACAGGACGGGGAAATATGTTGGTGCAAATTTGATGCTATGCAAATTAACCCTCCCTGCTTACAGTGAAGGAGTAGGAGTGGGGAAGAGGGTTGGCCTACGACCTGGAACGCTATGAAAGTTACCCCTCCCTGCTCAAGGTGAAGGAGTAGGGTAGGGGTGTCCAACCTTTTGGCTTCCCTGGGCCACATTGGACAAAAAAATTTTCTGGGGCCGCACAAACACCAACACTAGCTGATAAGCAAAAAAAAAAGGCTGAGCAGGTCCCAAATTTGCAATCACTAATATAGAAGATGTACATATCTAATAATAAACCTTCATTACAGGGACACTGTGGAGAGGAACCCAAAAAAGCAGTAATTCTTATCCTGACTGAGTGATCCTCCACGTACACCGCTGACAATGGGAGCAGCCACAGGCTTCCGCATCCCCATTCTGATGAGCAGGGATGTGTGTTCCTTGTTCTCCCATTCACTTCTATTACAGCTATGGTGAGCCTCTTCAGAGGTGAGCCTCATCAGAGCGGGGATGCTGAATCAGCTGTCAGCAGCGCACGTGAAGGATTGTTTAATCAGGGTAAATATTACTGCTTTTTTGGGCCTCCTCCCTGCCCCTCCTCCCCTTGGTTTTCATGTATGCATGAAAGCAGGGGCAGCTTGAGGATATTGCCTTTGGCTGCAAAGCTTGGAGATTTTGAGTTGCCAGACTGGAGGAAGATGTCTTCAGTTGGCAGGGCTTGGGAATCTCCACTAGCTCAAGTATTTATAAATTGCACTCAGGCAGGGAGAAACTTTGGGCCCCCTCCACTAATTTTGGGCTCCAGTCCCTCCCCCAAATCAGCTGTATATGACTACGCCACTAAATACAAAAATAATTGTGATGCACATATCCCAAAGCTAACATATTCCAGTTAATAAATTCATAATAAAACAATTTTTTCTACCTTATTGTCTGGATGTTTTGTTTTTCCATCATCTTGGTCCCAGTTTCTCTTTCTGCTTTTTGTCGATCTTCTACCAATTCTCTTTCCAATGTCTGCTGTCCAGTTTTTCTCCTCTTCTCAATACTGTTCCATTCTTTCCTTATGCCTGTCTCCAACATATTGATTTTTCCCTTTCAGCCTTCTTAACTTTTTCTCTTTTTTGCCTCTGTCCACTCAAATCTTGCCTTCTTTCTCACCCTTCTTCTTTATAAATGTTCAGCTACCTCTCAATTCTCCATCTTCTCTCAGTCCCTAGCTCTCCTATTTCACATCTCACTCCTTTCCCAGCCTCCTATTTCCTTCTATCTACTCCCCATTACCACATTTCTACCACTGTACTCACTGCTCTCTCACTCATCTTGTCATTTCCCTTTTGACCTCATCCACATGGCTCACCTCTTTCAGAATCCCCTCCCTCTCTCCACTGGTCAGGCTGTAACTCCCTGTCCTTTTCTTTCCATCTCCTGCCTAGCATCTTCTTATCCCAGCTCTCTTCCCTCCTGCCCTCCCATGGGTTCATCTCTCCTCCTCTGTCTCCATGGTCCAACATTTTGCTCCCTCTCTTTTCTGTTTTCTTCCCTCCCCCTTTGATGCTGAACAATAAAATGGAGGGGAAAAAAAGAGAGATGCTGCATCTCTGCCTTCCATCCACAGACCTAACATTTCTCCCTCCTTCCCATCCCCAGATCCAACTTCTCTCCCTTGCTCTTCCCAACTGACCCCATCCCATCTTTCCCCCTGCCTGCCTGCCTCCCTTCCCCAGGTCCACCATTTCTTCCTTTCTCATCCCAACAGTTCTCCCTTCAAATATCTTTTTCCCTCTTCCTCCACACCAATGCTATAAATTCTGTGCAGGGTATCAGGATTATGCAGGTAAGATGAACTAGACCATTTCTAGAATGCTTTTGAAGAGTTATCAAATGTATCTACAATTGATCTGGATCTCTAGAGCAGTGTTCCTCAACCTTTTGACACCTATGGACTGGCGGAAATAAAATAATTATTTGTGGACCGGCACCAGTCCACGGATCGGCAGTTGAAGAACACTGGGCTAAGTCATGCCCATCTCCACTCAATCTCTGCCCCAAACCCCGCCCCCATAATAGTACTAATTGTAACACCATTTGTTCCATTCATTTTTCATATAAACACATAATATAATTATATTAACAACACATAATGCTTAACCACAAAATTAAAATACACAAAGCACACCGTATGCTTTTTAATATTCATTCCTAAAACAGATAACCCCATGCAAATGCAGGACCAAAAACTAAAAGTACTAATATTTACAAACAAACCCTAAGATGCAAGACTCTGCAAGCAGTACAATCCCAGATGAAAAGAAACAAATGCATTTCTTCCTGAACAGACAAATCAATAATTAAATTAAAAAATACCAGACAAATCAATAACTAAATAAAAGCATTTCCCCTACTGTTGTTGTCTCTCTCCCTCCATGTGCCTTGCCTTCTGGCCTGCCCCCGGTGTTATCTTTGGGCCGGTCCACTTTGCGATCAATGCAGCATCTTCGGGCCGGCTCCCTGAGTGCTGCATTGCACAAAGATGTGGGCAGCAGCTCCTCGCATGCATCCCGCGCCTCATCTGGAAGCCTTCCCTCTGACGTTGCGATGTCAGAGAGAAGGCTTCCGGTTCAAGCGCAGGCCGCGTGGAGGAGCCTTTTCCCATGGCTTTGTGCACTGCAGCACTCAGAAAGCTGGCCCGAAGATGCTGCGTTGATCGCATCGTGGACTGGCGGCTGAAGAACGCTGTCTTGGGCCCAATGGACGTGCCGGCCCTGTGAACCGGCAGAAAATTTCTGCAGACTGGCAACAGTCCACGGACTGGTGGTTGAAGAACACTGCTCTAGAGCACCTGGTTTTTGGCATTTCCACCAGCTGTGTGCAGTGAATTTTTATCCCTCTACATGAGGAACTATCCTCTGGGAATAATTTTTAGTCTTCTTCCTTTGTCAGTCAAACAGTCATAGCTGCCAGTGCAGAAATTAGAAATAAATTTAAAGAAATGGGTCAAGTTATTTTGGTCTGTTCCCATTTTGTACTGTATATGAAGATTTCAATCTCTTATACAAAGTTCTGAGTTTATTCAAGACCACATATATGAAATACCCCAAAATACTCACCAATTTCACCAATTAATAATTCAGAAACTCCAGTCAGAGTCTCAGGACTCCTACAGTCACTTTGGTTCTTGGTACACATTTTTTTTTTTTTTGCAAGCCACACACCAATCCTCTTCCCTGTCTCTACTCCAGGGGTGTCCAACCCGCGGCCCAACAAGGAGTTTTGTGCAGCCCAGCTTATTTCTCCCTCCGGCGGTAGTTTTCTGGCCGGCTCCCTTCTGCAGTCGGCTGCGGGTGGCGTCGGCTCCTCACGCGTGCGATTCATGGCTGATTCGGAAGCCTTCTCTCTCTGACGTCATGATGTCAGAGGGAACGCTTCTGACACAGCCACAGACGCCACCCACAGCCGACTGCAGAAGGGATCCAGCCAGAAAACTACCCGCCAGTGGGAGGGAGAAGCTGGGCCGCACAAAACTCCTTGTCGGGCCGCAGATTGGACACCCCTGGAGTAGGGACAGGGAAGAGGATTGGAGCACGGCTTTTATGCTGGTGGTGCGATTGCAAGATGACAGCCGGGCGCTCACCTAAATTAGCCAGGCGGAGCGCCCGGCTAAAACACGCTAGGGAGAACACTGCCTTTAATGTTTGTCCTTTATTAAAGAATCGTATGGATGGGACTTTGAAAGAACATTTTCGCTCAATTTTGTCTTTAAATTTTCTGGCCAAAATATTGGAAAAAGCTGTTCTAGGGCAGTTTCAAGATTTTTTGGATAGACATAATATCTGGGACGATTTTCAGTTTAGCTTTAGGCCCAAGCATTCTACTGAATTACTGATACTCTCTCTACTTGACACTTTACATCAAGGTTTAGATCAGGGGTGCCCACACTTTTTTGGCTTGTGAGCTACTTTTTAAATGACCAAGTCAAAATGATCTACCAACAATAACATTTAAAAAAAACACAAAGCACACTATATGCAGAGAAAATGTTAATTACCATTTGTATTCAGTTTTTTTTCAGCGGTCAAGGCAGATGACTTTAAAATATGCAATGTCACCTCAATAACAACTATACAAAAATAGACAAATATACCCCCTCCCCTTTTACTAAACTGTGATAGCGGTTTTTAGTGCAGGGAGCTGTGCTGAATGTCCCTCGCAGCTCCCAACACTAAAAACCACTATCGCGTTTTAGTAAAAGGGGGTCATAGTGCAAAATATAGACAGCAGATATAAATTCTCAAAACAGACACATTTTGATCCCTAAATTGGAAAAAAAAAATCATTTTTCCTTTTTGTCTAGTGAATTCATGAGTCTCTAGTTGCACTTCCTTACTTCCTTCTTCTGTAAATCCAATCTTTCTTTCTGCCCCCTCCTCTTTTCTTTCTGTCTCTCTTTCTTTCTCTCTCCCTGTCCCCCTTTTTATTTCTGTCTTTCTTTCTTCCCCTGCTTGCCTGTCTTTCTTTTTCTCCCCCTGCTCCCCTCCAAGCCATCGTGCCGATTTCTCCACTTCCCCGATTCTTTCCCTAACCCCTCCCCCCAAGCCACCACGTCGATTTCTTCCTGCTTCCCCGAGCCAGGCCTTGCGCATACAATCGCCGAGCCCACAAGTCTTCACCTCCAACGTCAATTCAGACATCAGAGAAGAAGTTCCAGGCTAGCCAGGCAGCGATTGGCTGGCCCAGAACTTCCTCTCCGACATTAGAATTGACATCGGAGGTGAAGTCTTGTGGGTCCGGCGCTTGTACAGGCCTGGCTCAGAGAGGAAGAAAGTAAAGATTGCAAAGGCAACACGACCGACTCGCATTGCCTTTGCGATCTACTGGTCAATTGCAATCGACCATTTTGGCACCCCTGATGTAGATCATGGAGAGTGATTTTTTTAATGATGTTGGATATTTCTTCTGCTTTTGACACAGTTAATCATCAGATATTGTTGACAAGATTGAGATCTTTGGGTATTGGAGGTAAAGTTTTAGAATGGTTTCAGTTGTTTTTAGAAAATAGGATGTTTTGTTTTGGCAGTGTCTCAAGAGAAGTCAGACTGGTCTATGCTAACTTGTTGTGTACCCCAAGATTTAGCATTGTCTGCGGAACTTTTTAACATTTACTTATTACTTTGGAGTAAATTTCCGTTTATATGCCAATGATACTGTTTTTGGTTCCATTGAATCATTCAATAGCTGATGCTCTCAAGAATCTTAAAAATTATTTTCAGGTTATTAAAGACTGGATGTGTCAAAATCAGATGAAATTGAATGTGGCAAAAATTGAGGTCTTATTTGTTAGACAGGAGAGACAGTTGGAGTTGTTTCCTTCAGAGATAGTGTTAGATGATGATGATGATGCACTTCCTGTTCTCCATCATAGTAAATATTTAGGTGTATTATTGGATTCTACTCTATCTTTTAGGCTATAGGTGAAGTCAGTTGTATCTCATGTACTTTTTAAACTTTGCCTATTGCGTAGGCTGAGAGACCTCAACCACTGCCCCCCATACCTGCTAAAAACCTCCGGAACTTTATTCCGCGCCCTTTTTTTACAATGGATACAACCATGCTCACAGACGGCCTTTTCCTGCAAGACCTCAGCGAAATCATCATCACCCCGATCTTAAAAGACCCCAAAGGAGCAACAGATCAACCATCCAACTACAGACCCATAGCCTCAATACCACTTTATATCAAGCTAGAAACAGTAGCAACACGGATGAAAGAGCACAAACTGAATCATAACAAACAAAATTCATCCTCCAAGAAAATAACAAAATCCTAACCATAACAAACCTAGTAATAAACTCAATCACATACCCCATTCAACCCACTCTAAAACTTCTGGGAATGTTGGTAGAGGCTGTACCATGCAGCCACAAATCAACAAAACAATACAGAAATCATTCGCAGTCATGAGAAACCTAAGGCAAGTTTGAAAATTCTTAGACAGAAAACAATTCCAGCTCGTGGTCCAGTCCCTAGTCCTAGGTATTCTAGACTACTACATCATCCTCTATCTCCCCTGCCCCGCAACCATGATAAAACAACTACAAACAGTAAAAAACACAGCTCTGAGACTTATCTAATCACTGAGTAAACACGACCACATCACAGCGGCATACTTAGATTCACACTGGCTCCCAATACAAGCAAGAATACTTTTCAAATTCTACTGTCTACTATTTAAAACCATAAACAGAGACAGCCCAGTCTACTTTAACAACCGACTAATCCAAGCAACCACAACCAGACATAGGAGAACCCACACACCATTCACGCACCCTCCAATCAGAAACATCAAATGAAAAAAAATGTACAATGGCCTCCTAGCCACTCATGCAGCAAAACTAGACTACCAACTCTCCAATTTACTGATCATGACCTCAGACTACAAAACCTTCAGAAAAGAAATAAAAACCCTGCTATTCAAGAAATCCTTAAAGACAAACTAACACAGCAAAAATCATTTCAGTCCCCAATAGCAACCCGCTCTACTATGTAATACCACCAAAACTGTCCAGATAACTCCTTATGTATTCCTAAATGTCCAGATAACTCCTTTATGTAATCCGCCTTGAACCGCAAGGTAATGGAATAGAAATCACTAATGTAATGTAATGCAATAATTTCAGGACAATAATTAGTGCAGTGTTGACTCCAGCATTTGATTACTGTAATGCTTTGTATCTCAGCTTACTTAAATGTTTGATTCAGGCTCTGCAAGTCATTCAAAATGCCGTGGCACAAATTATTGTGAAGGCATTGAAATTTGATCATATCACCCTAATTTTATGGAATCTGCACTGGCTACCAATTGGTTCACATGTGGAATTTAAGGTTCTGTGACTTATTTTTAAGCTTTTAAATGACAATGGTCCAATGATGCTGAGTTCTTTGTTTCATTCCTATCATCCAACACGGATGTTGCAGTCCATGGATAAAATGTACCTGGAAATGCCGTCCATGAATATAGTCAGACTCTCAAGTTTTCGTAAAACCATGTTGACCATTCAAGGACCAAGATGCTAGAATATATTAAGGCATCACATGTTTTGCAGTTTAGGAAAATAATGAAAACCATGCTATTTGATTGAGCATTTTCTTAATGGCACATGTAATTTGTTTCATTTTTTGAGGGTTGTTTGGGGTTTTTTTTTTTTAAATGCACTGTTGTGACTTGCTGAATTGTGTTGTCATAAAGAAATAGTATTAGTGATTTTATGCTGTTTGTTAATTTATTATGTATGTATTGTTACCCGCACAGAATTGTAGGATGTAGCGGGGTACAAATTGTTTAAATAAATTAAATAAATGCTTAATATTCCTCTTTTCTCAACTCCAGTGATACTGTTCCATAAGACAGGGACCAAATAAAAAAACACACAATTTCTAGCTGATGCAAGATAGCCAAAGTCTTTACTGAACAACAGACCTTGAGTCCCTAGGGGTCAGATCGTGGTAATTTTCAGGCTTCCAGACAATATCACCAATTCTTAGGAGGGCCTTTGGGCCAGAGATCTTTTCAAAGCTCCAGACAAAGATTTTGGGTGCAAGGTGCCCCCAATCTTTAGGATCCCGCTCCACCACAATTGCCAAGAAGCAGTTATGATGCCAAGCCATCAGCAAAGCTTCCACACATTTGCAGAAGGTTATTGACCTATTGGGGAGAGTGGGCAGCGATCACTACAGATTGCTGGGTGCTGGACATTATACGAGTTCTTTATCCCCTCCTAGACCTTTTTCTGGACTCTCCAGCTGGGAGGCTGGAAAAAGCAGCCAAAGTATGAGCAATAGTGCAAAGGTTGCAGGATCTGGAAGCCATAGAGCCCATATCAGAGGAAGACTCAGGCTCTGGTAGATACTCATACTTCATAGTGCCCAAGAATGGCTCAGAAGACTGGAGGCCGATTCTAGACCTCAAAGCAGTGAATGCAGCCCTCAAGATAACCATTTTTCTGAATGGAGACTGAGATCGGTGATTATGTTAGTAGCACGGGAGAATTTCTTGTCTCCCTGGATTTGATGGAGGCCTATCTGCACATTCACATTTTTCCATAGCACAGGAAGCTTTTGCAGTTCCATATACTGGAGCAACACTTCCAGTTTGCAGTCTTGTCCTTCAGGTTGGCCATGGCACCACAAACCTTTACCAAGGTAATGGTGGTTGTTGCAGCACACATGAACAGAGCTGGCATACAAGTACATCCGTTTTTGTATGATTGGCTAATAAGAGCCTAGTCTGAATCCGAAGGCAGACTAGCGGCTCAGTGTGCTTCAACTGCTGCAGAAGCTGGGCTAGATATCAGCTTTTGGAAAAGCCACCTGGAGTCCACGCAGACCTTGGAGTATCTGGTAGTCCTGTTCGACACAAGGGAAATCAATGTGTTCCTCCTGGAAGTCCGCAGAGAGAAGCTTCTGCATCAGATACAGGAATTTCAGAGTGACTTTGCTCTGACGATCTGGCATTTGCAGGTGCTGGGATCAATGGTTGTGACCGTGGATGTAGTCCCCTGTGCAAAGGCGCACTTGCTTCCGCTCCAGGATGCTCTCCTCTCCCGATAGTATCCACAGAGGGATACACATCACCAACATCTGCCTTGGACAGCAGAAGCTCATCGCAGTCTAGCCTGGTGGCTGGAACCCCAGTGTCTCACCAGAGAAGTCCCCTTTTGCATCTCTGCATGACTGATTGACAACGGATGCCGGTCTATACAGCTGGGGGGCACATTGCGAGAGGCAACCAGTTCAGGGACACTGATCCTCTTCGCAAAGGAAACAGTCATACCCGCCTGGCACTTCAGGCATTCGAGAGCGAACTGCAGAACAAAGCGATATGAGTTTTCAATTGTCAGGGGGGCACCAAGAGAGTTGTTCTGCGCTTCGAAGCCCAGATGCTGCTTCAATCTTCTTGCACTCTTGGCAGCACATGTGACAGGAGTGGAAATTTTGCAAGTGGATTTTCTCAGCTGGAAGACCCTGGATCCTTGGTATGGTAACTAAATCAGGAAGCCTTCATCTGCATTGTGAATCGGTTGGGGTGGCCAATATTCGATCTGATGGTATTGGCAGCCAACAATAAGGTGGTCAGTTATTCAGTTGAAGATATGATTCAGGAAGTGAAGGCCTGGATTAAAGAGTTGCGCGGGGACAGAAATCCCACCCGTCCCCACCCGTCCCCGTGAGGACTCCCACCCATCCCCACCCGTCCCCGCGAGGAATCCCTCCGTCCCCACCCGTCCCCGCGAGGAATCCCCTACGTCCCCGCCCGTCCCCGCTAGGAATCCCCTACGTCCCCACAAGGAATCCCCTACGTCCCCGCCCGTCCCTATAAACTACAGAAATAGTTATTTCATTTAATTATGCTACTGAATTAAAGGCTCTGGTAGAAACCCATTTAAAAATAAGCAAAAAGACTTTATTAATTTGGAAATATTAATTGGGAAGAATACATACTTTGTAAACGGGTTTCTACCAGAGCCTCTAATGTTTATAAATTTTTATCAACACAACTAATATACTACTTTATCCTTAAGCAAAAAAAAAAAAAAAAAAGAATTTTTTTCCTACCTTTATTGCCTGGTTTCTGCTTTCTTCATGTTCTCATTCAATTCCTTCCATCCACTGCCTCTCTTCTCTCTGTGTCTTCCATTTGCTCTGTTACTGTGCCTCTCCCTTTCTCCCCCCTCCCAAATTGGTCTGGCACCCATCTTTTTCCCTCCGCTCCCCCCATAGTCTGGCACCTCTGTCTTCTTCCCTGCCAGCGTCTTCTTCCCATTCCCTCTTCCCCATTTCCTTTCAGTGTCCTTCTCCCCCACCATCTAACCCATGTCCTGTCAGGCAGCATCCTTCTCCCCCCTCTGCCTTCCCCATGTCCTTTCAGCGTCCTTCTCCCCCCTCTGTCTTCCCCATGTCCTTTCAGTGGCCTTCTCCCCCCTCTGTCTTCCCCATGTCCTTTCAGCGGCCTTCTCCACCCCTGTTTTCCCCATGTCCTTTCAGTGGCATTCTCCACCCCTTTGTCTTCCCCAGTGCTTTCAGGGTCCTTCCCCCCCCCTCCTCCCGTTTACCCCATGTCCTTTCAGCGTTCTTTTCCACCCCTTTGTCTTCCCCAGTGCTTTCAGCGGCCTTCTCCCCCCTTAAGCGTCTTTTCTTCTCCACTCCACCTTTCCTCCCGCACTGCCTCCACCTTTGTGGCGCTTTTGCACCTGACCGACAACAGAACAGGCCCTGTTGGACAAATCTCCCTGTCCTGTAGCCGCGAATCTAAATTACCTTCTTACAGCAGCTGGAGTAGTGAAGCTGCTGTAAGAGGTAATTTAGATTCGCGGCTACAGGGCAGGGAGATTTGTCCGACCGGGCCTGTTGTCGGTCGATCGGGGGACCTGACCGGCTGTGCACATTCTCCGGGGCGGACCGCCCCCTCCCCCCTCTTTCGTACGCCATTGCCTTCTCCCTACCTGCCCTGCCGCACACAGCCGACCGGAAGTCTTCCTGATGTCAGCGCCGACGTCAGCGCTGGCATCGGGAAGATTTCCGTTCGGCTGTGTGCTGCGACAGGGCAGGTAAGGAGAAGGAGACTACCCTCGCGGCTCGAGTGCACTGCGATCCAACCCCGCAGGAACCCCGCGACCCTCGGAGGGTCCCCACGGGATCCCCGCGACCCTAGGGGGCGTCCCCACGGGATCCCCGTGACCCAAAGGGGGAACCCGCGGGATCCCCGCGGGTCCCGCGGGATTCCCGTCATCCCCGTTCCCGTGCAGCTCTCTAGCCTGGATGCCGTAATGCAGCCCTGGACAAAGGCAGGTTGTCTTTATTCCTTACTTTCCATGATCCCTGATAGGCTAACTTCTGTGCAGGATCATGGTGCGCCAGGGGTCGTTGATTCTAGTAGTACAAAACTGGCCATGGTGACCGTGGTATGCAGACCTGGTGCATCTGCAAATTACCAAAGTCTCAAATGTCCCTGTTATCCCTGGCTTCTAACACAGGATCCAATTGCCCTGCAGTATCTAGAATTCTTTGGTCTTGAGCACGTGGTGCTAGCACGTAAAGACTATTTAGATTGAGTGGGCTCCACCCTTCTAAGATGTAGGAAGAAGGTGACTATAGCAGCATATTCAGAAACCTGGAAGTGCTTCCAAACTTAGTGTGTTCAGAAAAGTGAGCACCTGAGCTTGGCACCATTCTTTGTGATGCTCGCCTTCCTGCAGGAAAGTTTGGAAAAGGCCTAGCAATTGTTCCCTTGAAAGTTCAGATTGCAGAGTTCTCCTGTTTTGTGCCTAAGATTAATAAGAGCACTGTAGCCACACATCTAGATGTTGCCAGGTTTTTGAAAGGCACATTGCGCCTCCATCCTCCAGTGCGACAGCCTTTTCTGGCATGGAGTCTTAATCTGGTCCTTCGGGCCCTAGTAAGAGCGTCCTATGAACCTCTGGAGCAAGCTTCTCTGATGGACCTCACTATCAAGACAGTGTTTTTGGTCATGATTACTTCGCCTAGCGAGTGTCAGAACTTCAGACTTTGTCATGCAGAGATTAATTCCTCAGAATTTCAGGTTCAGGTGTGGTCTTACATACCCCCATCTTTCATACTGAAAGTAGTTTCCAGCTTCCACATCAACCAAGAAGTCCACTTACCTGCCTTCACTCCTTCAGGATCGAGAGTGATTAGGTGTTGGATTTGTTGGATGTGTGCAGACTCTTACTGTGATATCTAGAAGTTACGAACAAATTTTGATTGTCGGATCATTTGTTTGTATTGATGGTGGCAGCCCATAAAGGCTGGTCAGCCTCGAAAGTGACCGTTTCCAGATGGATCCTTATGGCTATTTCTTTGGCCTATATCGGAAGTGGAAAACCTCCGCCTATATCTGTGAAGGCACACTCCACTAGAATCGCAACTTCCTCATGGGCAGAATCTTCGGCATTGTCCCCAGAAGAAATCTTGATCTTCTCTCCATACGTTCACGAAGTTTTACAGGGTGGATGTGGTGGCCAAACAGGACTACACATTCAGATCTTAAGTTCTGACAGCAAGCTTATCTGTCCCACCCTAAACTCAGGGGACTTCTTTGATACATACCACAGGGTGGGCTTCAGGAATGGAGTGCCTGTCACACTAGAAGAAAAGATTAGGTTCTTACCTCAGTAATCTTCTTTCTAGTAATCAGACACTCCATTCCTGAAGCCCACCCTGTCAGATGTTTATTTCCCTGCTTACTGGCTCAAAGGTGCCGGGGAATCCGGACATCTTGGCCCTGATTCTCCAAACTGCATCCCGATTTTAGGCAGCTGTAGGCGTCCTAAAGCTGTCTAATCAGCCAATCGGGATGCACGTTTTTTTAAAAAAAATGCTCCCCAGGCAAGCCTGAAGGCGCCTCCGGGAGCCTAGGGAGACCCGCAAAATGCCTAAGCTCGTCTAAGGGCCTTAGGCTGAACCTAGGCGACCCTACTCGTCTCCCTAGTAGAGGAGAAGCTTAAAATGTAGGCCAGCAAATGCTGGCCTACATTGTAAGTAGACGCTGCCGCTATACTTATCGCGGCAAGAGATCTCTCTGCCGCTATAAGTATAGCGGGCCGCGGCCCCCTGACCAGGAGGGTGCCCAAACCCTCTGCCCGAAGACGCACCTCCCCCCCCCCCCGACACTACCGACGGCCCCCCCCGACATTACCGATCTCCCCCCCCCCCCCGACAATATCGATAGCTGGCAGGAGGGTGCCCAATCCCTCCTGCCCGAAGACGCACCCCCTCCCCGGCGCTAACAACCCCCAAACCTCCACTCCACCAAACCTGTTCTTAGATGGGTCTTGCACGTCTTGAGCCAGCAGGCACGCCTCGTCAGAATGAAGCGGGCCCGCCCCTTCCCGGCCCATCCCGCCGAAGCCTAAGGCCTGATTGGCCCAGGCTCTAGAAGCCTGGACCAATCAGGCCTTAGGCATAGCGGGTCCGCCCATCCCCACTTAATCTAAGGCCTGATTGGTCCAGGCTTCTAGAACCTGGGCCAATCAGGCCTTAGGCTTCTGCGGAATGGGCCGGGAAGGGGTGGGCCCGCTTCATTTCGACGAGGCGTGCCTGCCGGCTCAAGACGTGCAAGACCCATCTAAGAACAGGTTTGGTGGAGTAGAGGTTTGGGGGTTGTTAGCGCCGGGGAGGGGGGTGCGTCTTCGGGCAGGAGGGATTGGGCACCCTCCTGCCAGCTATCGATATTGTCGGGGGGGGGAGATCGGTAATGTCGGGGGGGGGTGGTCGGTAGTGGCGGGGGGGATGCGTCTTCGGGCAGAGGGTTTGGGCACCCTCCTGGTCAGGGGGCCACGGCCCGCTATATTTATAGCGGCAGAGAGATCCCTTGCCGCGATAAGTGTAGCGGGCCGTGTCTAATCTAACCCGTTTCTCTAACCCGCGTCTGTAACATGGACGCCGGTTACAGAATCGGGGTTTAGTTTAGGCCGATTCTGAATAGGACGCCTCTCCCGGGCGTCCTATTCAGAATCAGGGCCTAGGTGTCTTGCGGGCCTCGCCTTCAATATAGGCGGCCTGCCTGGGGAGCATTTTTTTTAAAAAAACGTGCATCCCGATTGGCTGATTAGACAGCTGTAGGACGCCTACAGCTGCCTAAAATCGGGACGCACTTTTAGAGAATCAGGCCCCTTGTTTCTTTCTTTTGTCCAGTTTTGACAAGGATAGAGGATATGACTGCCGCATTGAAGAAGCTAGGTGGTATTGATAAAATCTCTTATTTTCTTAGTGCAGGTTTTCAATCAAGTTGTTTTTTTACCTTATGGTTAAATTTTCTTTATCCGTTATATGTTTAGTAATATGAACAGAACAGACATGTTTCTCAGGGAGTGTTCTGTACCACTCCCTATTCTATTTCCTCTCCAGGGCTGACCATCTGCTTTGGTATGAACTGAGGACTTGGAGGACAACCTAGAAGGATGGGAAGTGGAGCAAAAGAATTCTAGTAAAACTCTCTACAAGAATTCTCGTGAGAAGGGATTGACTACTCATGGGTTCAGGAATGGATTGTCTGTCTACTAGAAAGAAGATTATCGAGGAAAGAACCTAATCTTTCCATACAGCCCCTTGGGTGTTGAAGAAAAAAAGAAAAAAGCATCCATTCAGATGCTGGAATGAAAATGTGAACATTGATGTTTTGTTTTGTTCTTACAGGACCAGTGCTTTTACAGCAGAGAGATATTGAAGGAAAACTGCCTCTGGATTATGTGGAATCAATACAGTTAAAAGAAGAATTATTTGCCATCGTCCAAGTACAAGAGACTATTGAAGATTTTCATGAGCATTTGGAAATAGACGTATGCAACCAGCGCATAGAATTTACTTCATTTTTGCTTTATAAAATGTTACTAAATTTCTGCACTGTATATAATTTACCTTTAAATGGTACCTCTTTGAATATCAAAGCAATGTGCTCGGATGTAGCCCTACTGATGAGTGACAGGAAGTCTCAGAATAGAACAATTTCCTTTACTGACTGGCTAGTGGAACATTATGTGAAGAACTTGGAGACTTTCCAGAAGATTCCTCAGTTTCTTCAAGAGATACCAGAGAATATTCAACAATGTACTAGATTACACGTACAAACCTTACTGGCAGTACTTAAAACATTGATAATTCAGTCATCTGGTGCTCCTGAACAACACTGAACATTCAAAACTGAGCCCTTAGGGAACATTGCATTAGAATCTTTTTTAACTTTATTTGTTATAGATACAACTTTTTGCTGTTATTGTTAATTATGTGGACAACATTCTTAATTTTGTTACATTGTAGGAAATTAGGTTTTTAGAGAAATATTGTTCAGTGTTCTATCAAACTAGTAACAAAATAGTGGAGATGACAGAAGAAGCCAATGGAGGAAGCTTGTAACCTATTGTGATTTTGTCTGACTCAAATCGCAATAAAGAGATTTCAAGCATCCTCCAGTGACTTTTTCTGTCATTTTCATTGTTTTGTTGCTTGGTTGGTATGTGGAGATTTGTTCTTCTGTTTAAAGTCTGATCAAACTGATTGCAGTTAAGCTCCTATTTAAAAAGCAGTGTTGTTATTTACTTATTTATATAAGCCAATAAATATATTGAATGTAATTCATATAGTTAAAACATGTCCTTGCTTTGATGGAAGTATTAGTCATAATTGTAACTTTTGAAAATGTGAAAGCTTTGTTCTACATTCTAGAAAATACATGTGTTAAACTATTGCCAGCAATACTCATATACTTATTGCAATGATGTCATCTAGACCAGTGGTTCCCAACCCTGTCTTGGAGGACCACCAGGCCAGTCGGGTTTTTGGGATAGCCCTAATGAATATGCATGGGGCAGATTTGCATGCCTGTCACCTCAATTATATGCAAATCTCTCTCCTCCATAGTTATTAGGGCTATCCCAAAAACCTGACTGGCCTGGTGGTCCTCCAGGACAGGGTTGGGAACTGATCTGGACGGTACACCGTCAAAAGCGCACCAGACTTTGGTTCAGCGACAACCCCGCAGTGACATTTCCGCGCAGGACATATGCATGCTGTCGCTGTGAAGACTTTCTGTTAATTCAGGGGGGGAGGAACCCCCTACTACATTTACAAGTCCTCACGCTCCCATGGGGGGGAACCCCCCCAAGTACACTGAAAACTCCCGTTCTCCCTTTCGCTGTTCGGGAGTTTTCAGTGTAGTGGTTGGTTCCCCCCCCCCAACTGAAGCGCGAGAACTTCTGAATGTATTGAGGAGGTCCCCCCCATGACTCCTCACAGCACTAACGGAAAGGCTTGAAAGCACCAGCGCACAAATGTCGCCATAGGATTATCGGCGCCAAAGACCGGTGTGCTTTTGACAGGTCACCCATCTAGACAGTTAAACCACCAGTGGCATAACTGGGGAGGTTGGGCCCGGTGTCTGGTATTGCCGCACTGTGCACCCCTGCTCTTCCCCGCCACTTGAGCATCCATCTCCCGTGTTCCTCTTGAAATGTTTGCCGGCGTGAGCAGCATCTTCCACCTGCTGCTTGTGCCAGACTCTGCTCCCTTCTAACATCACATTCTGGTCCTGCGACCAGAAAGTAACATCAAAAGGGAGCTGAGGCCGGCATGAGTAGCAGGTGGAAGATGCTGCTCGCGCCAGCAAACATTTATAGAGGTATGCCAGGGGGCAGAGAGTAGTAGAAGCATTGGTGCCCCCGCAAAGATGGCACCCAGGATGGTTTGCCCCCAGAGTTAAAACCCTCAGCATTACTTTGTTCTCTAGCTCATTCTCAAAATTAGTGTTTGCAAAATGTCAGTGATATTCTTAAATTAAAAGTACAATAACCATCATGTGTCCACTTCCTTCTTTAGTTGATCTGAACCCAGCAGAGGGGTGCTGTTGTCAGGACTACAACTGGCTGCACAGTTTCACTGATCATAAGTGGGGTAGCTGATACATGTTCACAGTCCTTACAAGTGTCTTGCTGCCTCCTACCCTGGCGTTTGCTGTTTGAAAAGGAGGAAAGTTGTAGCAGGAAGGGAACAGACCTATATGAATAGAGCCTATGCTGTCACTAAAAGCAGAACCCTATAGAACTTGAAGGCAAATTAGTTAATTATTAAACTTTCTTCCAACTTATTTTATTGGCAGTAGGAATTCAAATAGGGTGATTCATTGTTGTTTTGGGATCCATTTTGCTATAAAAATAACTAGAAGAAAGACCTGAGAGATTTTCATAATGTGTAAGTAAGGTTCCTTAATGTGCTTTGTTATTGAAGTGGAGATAATGTGGAAAAACATATATTGATGTTTTATCGATAAGTTATGTAAGTTTTATTGTAATCTGCTTAGGCAGTAAGTGGAAAAGAAAATTTTAAAATGTCTGTTCACAACTGAAAACTTTTCCAGTAATCCTAATGTTTCTGAATCGCAAACTGAGAAAGAAATTTTTTTCAAATGATTATACTAAAATTGAGGTGTTTTAGATTGCAATCTCAAATCATGATATTTTTGGCATCATTTCTTAGTATGATTGACATTGTCTTCAGGATAATTCCTATTCCTTAAATAATATTAAAACAACTGTAGTTGCTGTGTTGGATCTATGTAAGTTTTTAAATTTAAGTGTATGTTTTATGTTTGAAAATCATAGGTGATAACAGATTCACTTTTTTGTTGAGGTTTGACTGTGGTTCCTAAATGTAACCTGTAGACCAAACTATATGTTGGATCAAAAGATGTGAAAGGGCATTTTTGAAATGATATATAAATCAGAGTTTAGACCAGGGGTCAGCAACCTGTAGCTTTGGCTCTCCAGGCCCCAACCCTTTAATCTCCCTCCCAACCCCATGATTTCCCCCCCCTCAGGCCTACTGAGGTACCTGGTGGTCCAGCAGTGGTCTTTGTGGCAGGAGTGCAGCCCTCTAGCTCCTGCCTCCTTTTGGTTGTCTTCTAAAATGGTTGCTGCAACCTCTTATGGCAGCTCATGGTACTACAGGAAATGCCGTGAGCAGCCACAAAAGGTCACAGCAGCTATTTTAGAATGTAACTATTTGGAGGTACAAGCAAGAGGACCACGTTCTGCCACAAAGACCCCACTGGACTACCAGGTACCCTAGTAGGCCCGGGTGGGGGTGATTGTGGAATTGGGAGAGAGATTAAAGGGTGGGGTCAGGAGAGGGGAGAGAACCTTGGCTATGGATTGTGGGGGAGGGGGGATGGCAGGAACAAGAGCAGAAGAGGGAAGGAAAAGAGGTGCAGAGACCTGTGAGAGATCAGAGGGGAGAGAAGCTAGATCTTGGGGAAGGAAGAGAGAGTAAGAGACCTGGAATATCTGAAACTCCCTTTTCTACCCATTGTGGTTCTTTGTAAATCTTGGGTCAAATTTTTAAGATAAATTGGCTCTTTGCTTTAAAAAAGTTTGCCGACCACTGATTTAGACATTTTGCAGAAGATGCACAAAAATCTAGCGAACATGTCCATTTTCAAAACTGCAAAATGTCTTGGGTTTTTTGTTTTGTTTTTTAAATGTGCCCTGCACATCTATCCTCTGTGCATCTATCTTTTTGAACCATATTTGGAAAAAAAAACTCGCATCCAAATGAAAAGCACACAAAACAAGCCATTGGGATGCAAGAGGGGCCAGCATTTGTAGTAGACTAGCCACAGTGGTGGGCACCATAGGGTGCACGGCAGTGAATTTTACGTAAAAGGTCCCAGGTACACAACTCACCATATAGTGTATGATGAGCCCTCCAAAATCTACTGGACCCAACTATACAGCACCCCAATAGCCCTTCCGTCTGCAGGTGGCACTTAGGGATAGTGGGTTTTGGGTGGAGTTTGGAAGGCTCACATAGTCCATCATAAGTGTAGTAGTTAGTGCGGTTATGGGCCTGACCCGCTTGCTGCTCTACTAGGACTAGCCATAACATCTGAAGCTGTCATACAGGTAGGTATGAACTGTTTTATTCACACTTTTGGAGGTGGAAGATCAGTGACCACTGGGGGAGTTTGAGGGGGTCATTCTTATATCCCTCCAATGGTCGTGTTCATCTGGTCAGGGCACCTCTTTAGTACTTACTCATGTAGACAGACCAGCCCCTCATGTAGACTGACTAGCCCCTTGACAGATGAAGTACCGTTCTTACAAACTGAATAAAAATGAACAATAAGACTTACAGATGGGGATCTATATATAAAGTCGAGAAAAAAAAGTTCTCAACAAAAGTGGAAAACTTCCTCGTAGTGACTAATCAGATTCCTTGTTTCATTTTAATAGAGAATAAAAGATGAAACTTGATTGGTAACTATGGGCAACTTTTCCATGTTAGTGAAGAACTTTCATTTTTTCTTAATAAATAGAACTCTTTTAACTTACTGAAATAGATTCAACTAGACATGTTTGGAGATTTAATAATACATTGCTTGCAGATTCAAACTTTCTTGAGGAACTTCAAATAAAAATGAATGAGTATTTTCAGCTTAATTCCTCGGAGGAAATCTCTGTAGAAACTTTATGGGATGCTTTCAAGGCTACAATGAGAGGACAAATAAATTAGTATTCGACATACATTAGGAAAAAGTTAAAATTAGAATTCTCAAAATTGGAGCAAACTATTTTGACTTTAGAATTGCAATTGGCCTTAAAATGGGAACAAATTACGTTGAATGCCCTGTTGACAGCTAAATATAAATGAGATTTCCTCACAATTGGCTAGGAAAGATTTGTTTTCTCAGCAAGTTCTGTATTATGGAAACTCGAATAAAGCGGGAAGATTATTGGCAAATTAAAGATTACGGCTATTAAAAATGAAGAAGTGTCAAATTCATACACAAATTGGAAATATTCTAAAGCATTTTGTGGATTATTATAAAGTCTTATATTCTTCTGAGTTTTATTCAAATAAAGAGGTTGATGGACCAGAATTTTTAAAATTGATTAAAGGGCCCAAAATTCCCGAGTATATAAAAGGAAGTCTAGAAGTCCTTATATCACTTAAGGCAGGGGTGTCCAATGTCGGTCCTCGAGGGCCACAGTCCAGTCGGATTTTCAGGATTTCCCCAATGAATATACATGAGGTCTATTTGCATGCACTGCTTTCATTGTATGCTAATAGATCTCATGCATATTCATTGGGGAAATCCTGAAAACCCGACTGGATTGCGGCCCTCGAGGACCGACATTGGACACCCCTGACTTAAGGAGTTGAAGGCAGCACTGAAGTCCCTTAGAGCTGGATCCGCTCCGGGTACTGATGGATATACAGTGGAGTTCTTCAAATCATTCCAAATTATACTTTTACCTCATTTTTTAAATTTATTTCAGGCTCAACTAACTAAAGGTTGTAATACAGGTTCTATGGCAGAATCTTTAACTATTGTTTTACCAAAACCAAATAAAGATCCCATGTTGGTTTCAAACTACAGGCCTATTTCTTTAATTAATGTAGACTGAAAACTTTTGGCTAAGCTATTGGCTTTAAGGCTAGCCAAGGCTCTCCCTTATATGATTGGTATGCACCAAACAGGTTTTGTTGCTCAAAGACATTCTTCAAACAACACTAGATTGGCATTTCATATGCTAAATTTATCAAAAACAATGAAGAATCCGGCTTTCTCTGTCTCTTTGGATGCAGAGAAGGCCTTTGATCGTGTGAATGGACTTTTCATGTATCAAGCAATGGATTGGTTTGGAATAGGATCTGGATTTATTCAAATGTTTCAAACCTTGTATAGTTCCCCTTCTGCCAGACTATATATTAATGATACTTTTTTGGAGCGCTTTTGTCTGGAGAGGGGAGTTAGACAAGGATGTCCCTTGTCTCCTTTGCTTTTTGATATTTTTCTGGAACCCCTTTTGTTGGCTGTTCATCAGGCAAAGGAGATTCCTTATGCAGGTCGGCAATGTAAGGTCTCTGCTTATGCAAATGATATTTTGCTTCATTTGAGGAATCCTGAATCCACCATTCTGCATTTACTGGAATTGATTGACCGATTTGGCAAATTTTCTGGATATAAAATAAATAGGAGTAAATCAGAGGTTCTTCCTTTAAACATGCATTGTGCCAAAAGAATTATTTGATTCATTCCCTTTCCTTTGGAAGGAAGAGGGTATAAAATATTTAGGTATTATGATTCAGAAAACACTGGAAGACATGATGACAGTAAATGAAAAATCTTTATTGCTGAAAGTCAAAGAAATGTGTGAGCATTGGAACCCATTACATCTCTCTTGGTGGGGGAGAGTCCAAACTGTCAAAATGATGATTTTGCCTGTAGTTTGCTACCAAATGAGTATGTTACCAGTGTATTTTCAGGGGTCCTTTTATAAGAAATTAAACAGTATTCTTACTAAATTTATTTGGCTGGGTAAAACTGCTAGAATTGCTTTAGTATCTCTGCAAAAGTCAAGTGGCGGGTGGGGTAAATTTTCTAAATTTTTATAGATACCATCAAGCATTTATCATGCGACAGTGCATGTATTGGATCCTTTCTGAGATCTTGGACCATCTCCCGGACTGGCTTTATTTAGAATGACAACTCAGATCCCCATTACGATTGTCATATTTTGAGTATTAAGATGCCAAGGCTTTAAAAGGACAATAGTATTCTATATGATACATGGAAAACATTAAAATTTATTGATAATCTTACATCTATACCAATACAACAATCCATTTGTCAATCTATATGGTTGAACTCCAAGATTCAAATTGGTGAATTTAAGATCATCTGGAAGCATTGGCTGCAGGAGGGTATACGTACATTAGATGATGTTTTATCAAATGGGAAAATGCTTGAGTTTTCACGACTGCAACAGACATTCGGCCTTTCAAAATTTCAAGTATTTAAGTGGTTGCAGTTGAATCAGGCCATTCAGAGGGGGGTTCCCTGATTGGTGAAATTTAAAAACTCAATATAGTTTGCCAGGTCTGTGCTTCCAGATAGATTTGCTGGGGCATCAGGCAGCCAAGTGGTATAAATTAATATCTGAATTTTAAAATAAAAAAGCAAAAACTAGTCTTAAAGACATTTGGAGCATTGAGATAAAGCAACCAATTTCTACTAAATGGCCACGAATTTGGTCTTGGAGGATGAGATGTACAGTGTCGGCATCAATGAGACAAACTTGTTTTTTTTTATTGCATAGGACTTTTTGGACCCCGGTTTGTTTGCAAAAGTTAGATAGTTCTAAATCTATGTCATCTCGTTTTAGGGACATTGGATCATCTGTTGTTCTATTGTCCTTAATTTTTGGAAATCGATATGGGAACAGATTAATACCATATTGGATTCATCGATTCCACTGACATATGATATTGCCGTATGTGGAACGTTATTACTTCCTAAACCCTCTCTAGACTGATATAAAAATTGACTACTCCTTGTCATAACTACTGAGAAGTTTCATTATTTCTTAATCAAAGATGCATGGATATACAGATAAAGCTGAGGTTGTACAGATATTGTGAATGTGTTTGTTGAAAATTTGTAAGCTGATTTCATATCAGAAATACTTTTTTTGGTTTCATGGGAGAGTCTTCTTAGGAATTAAATAATTGTCTGTTCTTTTGCCTCCCTAAGAAGACACTGACTTTAGTCTGCATTCATCCATCTGATAACTTCTAACAAGATGGCGGCCAGTTAGGTCATCAAATGTTCTGTCTCCCTTTCCTCACTTTTTATTTTTGTTTTCTGTTGCTTTGTTATGAAAGGGATTATAGCTGAACTGCTCCAACTAATAGCCAAGAAATGGGTTGTGACATGGCAAATGAGGTTAACATGGATAAGTGTAAGGTGATGCATGTCAATAACAAAAATCTTATACATGAATACAGGATGTCCGGTGCGGTAATCGGAGAGACCCCCCAGGAAAGAGACCTGGTAGACAAGTCAATGAAGCCGTCCGTGCAATGCATGGTGGCAGCGAAAAGGGCGAACAGAATGTTAGAAATGATTAAGAAGGAGATCACAAACAGATTGGAGAAGGTTATCATGCCATGGTATGCCCTCTCCTGGAATACTGCGTTCAGCACTGTTCACCGTACATGAAGAAGGACCCGGTACTAGTCGAAAGGGTCCAGAGAAGATCGGCTAAAATGGTCAAGGGGCTGGAGGAGTTGCCGTACAGCGAGAGATTAGAGAAACTGTGCCTCTTCTCCCATAAAAAGAGGAGACAGATGGGACATGATCGAAACATTCAAGATAATGAAGAGAATAGACTTAGTAGATAAAGATAGGTTGTTCAACCTCTCCAAGGTAGGGAGAACGAGAAGGCACTCTCTAAAGTTAAAAGGGGATAGATTCCGTAAAAATGTAAGGAAGTTCTTCTTCACCCAGAGTGGTGGAAAACTGGAATGCTCTTCTGGAGGCTGTTATAGGGGAAAACACCCTCCAGGGATTCAAGACAAAGTTAGACAAGTTCCTGCTGAACCAGAACGTACTAAGGTAGGGTTGGTCTCAGGGCACTGGTCTTTGACCTAGGGGCCGCCGCAGGAGCGGACTGCTGGGCACAATGGACCACTGGTCTGAACCAGCAGCGGCTGTTCTTATGTTCAGTACATTTCTAAAGGATATTAAATACTCAAAAGACCGGATATCTCACTCTGGCACGGGCGAGATTAGAGGTTCTTTGGCAGATGGCTGCCTCCTTACTCCTCCAAACAAATATCAAGTTCTGTAATGGCAAAGTACTTCCTGAAGTATATGTAATTGCTCTAGACTGGTTGGCAAGAAGTAGTAGCCTTGGGGCTTTCATCAGATTCACACAAGGCTCTAGTGCAGGTTCTTAAATTGAAGAATATCTGCCATGTAAAAGCAAAAGGTAGCCTATAGACCATAAGATATGAACCCACCACCACAGATACCATATGCAATTTGTGGAGGGCAGGGAAACTTATTTATGGTGAATTGAGTCACTACTAGAGTATGGAGTTCAGGATGGAGTTTCATTTGGCTTTACTGTCAAACATTTGCATTACTGCCAAACCAAAAAATACCACATAACAAAACCACTTTACATGCAGTGTCTTGGGAGATCAAATCAAAGCAACCAGATTGTCATATTTCAGAGAGCCATACTGTGTGGGGGATGGATATATGAAATTAAGTGTGGAGTACCGACTAGGTTCTTGTTGGTGCAATTCTGGTTCAGTGCAATGGAACAGACCTAATTACTGAAGAACATTTCCTAGAATTGGCCACATCCAGAAGGGATAGGGATAGAAGCAGCAGCAGAAAAAAAATTCAATCAAGTTAATGATAAAAAAAATTCAGTGAAACAATTGTTGCCGATATGGTAAATTCTTGGTGTCTAGTGGGTTTGAGTCAGGAGAATCTGCACTCGCTCCTACTCATTTTGGCACCAGTGAGTTCTAGCAATATTCTCAGTTTTACCATTGAGGGTCAAACTGCCATGTACACCAATATCAGTAAGGATGCAATTTCCGATACTCTGCTGGCAGAATGGCATTGGTGGGATGGGAGGTCCGCAGAGCAATCTCGCCACATCTGAGATCTCGCCACCATGGGAGAGGTTGTTGTGCGGGGCTGCATTGGTGAGAGCAAGGGCTAGAGAGAGGTGCAGGGTCCGGACCAGAGAGCGGAGGAATGGAGTTGGCAGAAGCTGAGAGGAAGTGGAGCTGATCAGTACAACACCCGG
The DNA here is from genome assembly GCF_902459505.1 of Geotrypetes seraphini. NCBI lineage: Eukaryota > Metazoa > Chordata > Amphibia > Gymnophiona > Dermophiidae > Geotrypetes > Geotrypetes seraphini. The sequence continues at coordinate 5,527,045 of NC_047084.1, read as the reverse complement.
TGATCTGGTGATTGAAGGTTGTCTCTCTTTGCGTCGGGGGAGGTGATCTGTGGCTGTTGTACAGAGGATGGTGGTGGCGGTTGTCCGACTGATGTGGAGTTGAGACCCTCCTGCCTCTTCTACCAATTATGTCCTGCCATTGCCTTGCATATGACTGAGACTTTATTTAATTGGACCTATATTTTACTTCAGTTTAATTTTCTCTATTTTCAAAATTTCTGATTTGCTTAAATTTACTTTATTTTTAAAGTAATTTTTATTTTAGGTTTTGTTTTTGTAGTGAATACTTGTTAGTTAGGATATGTATATATATCTTGTATCTTTCTTTATCTCTGCCTTTCCTATCTGAATATGTTCAATGGAGTTCCTTTCTGTTTTTAATTGTGACATTGTAAACCGCTTAGGTCATGAAAATGCGGGAGCATTATATCAAATTTCTAATAAACATAAACATCCAGGGAGGTTATGGTTTTACTTCCTTTCATTTGTTTACAGATAGGATAGTAGCAAACATCTGGATCTTCAGAGGAGTTCAGTCGTACTCAACACAGAGAAAGTGGCGATACCAGTAAAAACTTAATTTTTGTGTGCACACAGATATACACTTTTTTTGTATTTTATTGAACTTTGGGACTGAGAAACACTCTCTGGTTTTAAAAGAGTCACTTAGTCAAATACTTGTGGTTTTGGATGTCCTAGAACAAAGTTGGCATTAAATTGAAAGGCATGATTTGTCAGTTTTGACTATTATCACTAACTATGATGGTATAATCAATGTAAATTTGCTATTCATTTATATTTAAATTGCATTTACCTTGTTTAAACAACATCTGATAATTGTTGGACATATCTATTTAGTTTTCTTTCACCTTCAATAATTGTTGTTTTTTTAAGTTGCAATAAATAAATACAAATATTTAAATATTTAACCTGTGTTGGGGAAAACTTGAGTACGATAATGTTGGCCATTCAGGTTACGCTTTCCTTCTACAACTCAAGACAACCCAACCCTGCAAACTGGCTCTTCCCTCTCCACATCAAATCTGGGAAAAATCATTCTTCAAATCTACCTTTAAGTTCCAAGGTCCCAAAATTTGGAATTGCCTTCCAGCCTGCTTTTGACAGATCCCTTCCTACCTTCAATTCAGGAAATCACTGAAGACACATCTACTCTCACTGTAATCCAAGACATTAACTGAGCCTTGATGTTACTGTTATGAATCCTTATTAATCTTATGTAAGCCACAATAATTCCTTGCTGATAATTGTGGGGTATAAGAAACAGTATTATTGGTAATTGGAGGGGAAACCTATTGAAATATCTGACTGTGATTATATCATCTCATGCATTTAATTGTAATAATTAAATTGTGATATAATTGCATCACAACACCAATAGGGAATTTTATACTGGGCTATTTCAGGCAACCAGCATTAAATATAGTTGCATATTTGGCTGCAGAAGCTTAACCAGTTATGCCAATATTCAACGCTAACTGGTAAATTTCTTAGTGGTTAAAATAGGCCTGCTATTTATACGGCCTATTTTAACCACTAAACATAGCTAGTGTTCTGCCCCCTTATTCATGGGAAGTGATTTCAAATATAGAAACCCACTTAGAAGAATGTCACAATCATGAGCGTTCAAAAATTTTTCTAGGATAAAGTGAAAATAGCAAGGACCAAGGTTCACACACTCTAAATATTCAGATGAAATAAAGGTAAATTTAAATGTGATAGGGGGAGCCCAAAGTTTACACAACTCAACGCTAACCAGACCAAAGTGTCAGCTGTCACTCTTTATACCCTTATCAATGGTAGCAAGCTGTTTGTGGTAAAATGTGTGTTTATCATTGCTTTTAACATATATGCACTTATACAGTTAAGAATGAGCTCATCCAGTTCCCCCTGTGTTCTGTGGTTGCTGACAATCTAGCCACTGGGTTGTTATCTTCTCTGTTATTTACTGCTTTCTCTCTCAGCAGCTGTTTGCTCTCTCTGCTTCAGCCATTGTATAGCTTGTAGAAAGCACTGTTCCATTAAAGTTTTACATTTTTAGTATTGCGAATATCTAAAATATAACTTTAGTACTGCTAATCTGTATATAAAAAATAAAATTGCAGCATTATCCTCAGCAAGCAGCTGAATTACCCCTCTCAGGGGCAGATGCACAAAGCCTACTGTGCTGGCAATGTTTCATTTAGACTGGTTTTACCCAGTCTAAATGAAATGTTCTGTGGCCAATGGATAGAGGCTTTTGGCCACTACTTTACTGTTCACTGAAGCAGTGACTGAAAGTCCCATGCTACTGAGCTCATTAGAAAATCCATACAATGCCTGGAACAACGGACCACTGTAAAACTACTGACGGCTCAGACACTGCTGTCTATTTTGCTGCCCTCTATTTTTGGACCTCATTTGTCTTTGAACATTCAGGGAGAACTATCTTTGAAAACTTTTAAGATATTAGTAAAAACATGGCTCTTTAATATTGCATATCAACTACAATCCTGAATAAATCAGACTTGCTTAGCTTTTGATCAAACCTGCTTTTTTTACTTTTTTTTCTGGATTGTATTTATTTTCTTGTTTTGATTTTACACTTCTCTCTCCATATTCACGGGGGTTCACAAATAAAAAAAATCACAAATAATTTTTAGGGTGGACTCTGAACCCTACTCACAGTGGTGTAGTAAGGGGGAGGTCTGCCCCAGGTGCTGTCCTGGTGGGGGTGCTGGCACCTGTCAGCCTAGCTATCGCTACCATTCAGCATTTTTAGTTGGCATTACTTATGTCAGCGAGGCCTATGGGAAATTATATCAATCTGACTCTGGCATGGGAATGCAGATAGACCCTGAGGGCAGGAAGACGGTTTCAAGTAGCCCTGATTGATATGTTTTAAGTATCCCTGATAGTCCTGATTGAATCATGACTATCTAAAAGGTGTTAATGTCTGATTAAGAGGGTGCTTAGGACAATGGATCCAGGGGCATAGATCAAGAAACAAAGAAGCCAGAGACTAATCCCATCTTCCATGCTTGCAGGTATCACACCCTCCTTTGTCAATTAAATTGACCATTGTCTCAAACAGTTTGCAAATTCTAAACAGAAAGATACTGGGACATACAATATTTTCTTTATTCAGAATAAGATTCCAAGGTATAAAAGCCTCCTCTCTGCAACACACATCTATCTCTGGGCTCTCTGGTTCTTTCTCTCTCTGGCTCTCTGCTTCTAGGTCTCTCTTTGCTTCTGGACTCTGTAAGGCAGGGAAACTGTGTTGCTCTCTGCTTAATTGTAATGCTTATAAATATTGCTTTTCTGTAAGCCTATTTCTATAATATATTCTTTATGCAATCCCCTCTGGCTGTGCCTATTATTTGATTCTACTTCCTGGTGAAACTTCAGTGAGGGAACTGAATCTGGGACCAGCGTTTGTCAGTACGCCTTTAACTTAACCCCTACCACCATACATTGGGGGGGCCACTAATAAAACTGACATTTTGGGGGCTTTGTCTCGGTCCTTCCTGATGATTTCATTTGGGTAAGTAGAATTCAAGGTTTTTTTTTCCCCTCCTTTTATGCACTGTGCAATAGGATTATGTATAGACAGAGTGATATAGAAATCAAAAGTCCTTGGAAAACCCTTAGATTGATTGTACGTTAGACTGGATGACACACTGTTGAAAAGTTCCAGTAATATTGTGGGGTTTTATACTTGGTGAGATTTTATTTATCAATTGACTTTCTATTTTTGATTGATAGACAGAGTGAGATAGAAATCAAAAGTCCTTTTGGAACCCTTAAATTGTTTTAGACTGGATGACACAATTGTGAAAAGTTTCAGTAATATTTTGGGTTTTATATTTGGTGAGATTTTACTATCAAAAGTCTTTGTAGTTTACCTGTGCCAGTTTGCATTGTATGATTTGCTATTATATGCTTGCTAGGGTGTTGCATGTAAGAATATTTGAGCTGCTCTGAAGAAAAGCAGGGTTCAAAGTGAAAACAGTCACTCAATTAAGACACGCCACATCTGTACTAATAACTTACTTTTTTACCTTGTGCTTTTAATTCTATTTCTTGTCAGTCTCTGCCCTGGTGAAAGGCCCAGTGCACACTGGACTGGAACTGGCAGCGGACACCTCTGCCCTTCTAACAGACTTCTTATATTTTTTCCTGCTAAACTTCTGCCTGTAAATTTCAGGTAGTAACCAGTGGGGGCAAGTGTAGGCATAAGTGTATTATTTATGCCAATGACTTGCCTCACACGCTTTACCTTGATTTTCTACCTATTAACTAAAGTCTCCCTCCTTCATAAGTGGGAGCATTTCAATCTCAAAGGCTACACACAGACAGGGACATTTAGAAGCCCATTCTCTCTCATGAAATATATGAGCAAGGCCCACGAACCAAGGCAGACTTCTGCAGCCTCAAATATGAATCCTTTTGATTTTCAAGAACTCACAGATATTGTACACAAATATTTTGACAAGAAAGGGGGTCCATATGAGGGTAATTTTCCTGAACACACATGGCAAGATATTCAGAAACAAATGGTTTCTCATTCTCAGGAGTTTAGAAAGAAAACAAATAAACGCAAATGCCTTTTCATTCAAGGAATATTAAGAGGAGTTATTAGCCTAAGACAAGAAAATACTGACTTGAACACTCAGTGCCATCAGCTGTCCAAAGACTTAGATGAGGCACAAATTAATATATCTATGCTAAGAACCCAAATTGTTCAAGCTACAAATTCCTTTTTAGCTGTAAATGAACAATTAGAAGAGGCCAAGGTAGAATTAAAGTATTTAAAGTCAAAATGTGCCTCATGGGGACAGGTTAATGCTGTCTCCTCACAGATTCTGCCGTCTGCACCAGTGCAACATTCACCCTATCATTCACCCTATAATCCATGTAGTTAGTTTATTGAAAAACAAAACACTGTTTTTGTAGCAGGCCAGAGAAAAGGTAAACTAGCTACAGATGTAGAACAGGAAGAAGAACCGACAAACGAAAGTGAGGAAAATTCATTACCAGGCCAGAGCAATACCAATAGTACCCCTATAAGTGACACAGCTCCAGTAACTGTAGTGCTGCAGGGACATATGAAAGATAGTGACATTGAAAGAATAGTGGAGAAAGTGGGCCCTATGCCTTTTAACATAAATGAATGGTACAAATGGGCTACTGACATACTGATTCACTGGGGTCTAGGGAAATACAAAAGGAACACTGCAGATTTTGATAAGCGTATGCACCTAGCCCTGGGTCCACATTATTATAAATTTGGATCTCTTGTTCATCCATACCAATTTGTAAAGATGGGCATCGAACAACTATTTCGCTGCACCTCTTTGCAAGTACTTAGAAATCTTTCACCCCTGCCAACTGCTACACCAGAGCAGTTTGCATATAGAGTGTGGGTAATCAACGCGGTACTTAACGAACATGAACATTGGCCCATTTCCTCAGATTATGGTCAGAGAGAACATAAAGCATTCCTATTAGAATTATTATCTCCCGAGATTACTAAACACCTTCTGTTGTTCTCGGAGGACCCTAAAACTACGCCTTTTGACACTTTACTGCTCAGGATTGGGTCTGTGTGGAAGACTCAGCCAGCTCAAATTATTTCAGTTTCAGAAGCTAGAAGGTGGCGTGCTGAGGGAGCACCCCAATACAATAAAACACCACACACAGGAAATAGAGGGCATGTCAGAGGTAGTTACAGAAATTCCTCCACTTACATTCCTTTCCATGAGCTCAGAGCACAGACAGAAGCATTAGAAAAAGAGAAAATGAAATGGGAACAGGATCGTCACACAATGCAGATAGAATTGGACAGGATAAAAAGTGATTTGACAGCCAGGAAAAGCACGGTTAGTGCATAGGGATGTCCTGACTCTCTGTGTCCGAATGCCAAGGTGACTCAGGCCTTTACAGCCCAGCCAGACTCCTTTCACTTACCTGTGGACTCACTTTTGGAGACGCAGGATAAGGGAAAGAAGTCAGACTCAGAATTCAGCTTGAGGTATGTGGCACCTTTGATTTTGGACATGTGCGGCCGCCCCAATGTTAATACTACCATAGAGGGTCAGGATAAATTAACTTTAATTGATGCAGGGGCCAGAATCCGTTTTACAGATAGAGCGCCTCCTACTGGAGATCAGGAAAATATGGAAATTTGTGAGATTCAGGGTTTAAATGACAAAGCTTCAAAGTGTGTGTCTATCCCACAAAAGGAACAAATGAAAGACATTGTAGAAGCTACTGCCAGCACGAGTGAGAATACAGGCAAAGAAATAGTTGAGGTGGCTGGTCTTGCATTAGGTACAGGAATTCTAAATGCTTCTAAACCTTTGGTTCACAAGGTTATTCCTGTGCAGTTAGCCACCCAGTGTTGCCTGCCAGTGCAGAAGCATGATCATAGTGTAACTCACTCAGAGGCTGCAGATGTTTCAGTTTGGGCACAAGATTGTGGGAAAAGGTACACAGAAATTTTGTTTGAGGGCAAAGATCCTGTACCACAAACACAGCATCCAGTACTTCCTCCAGCAACAGAACTGGTGCCTAAGATGAAGGAGAGGGGTCTGAGCGGACCTATCTCTTTAGCATGTGGCTCTCCAGCTTGGTCATTTGCTAAATCAGAGGGCTCTGTTAGGCTCACTATACACTCTCGGGCCCTAATTAAGATTTCAAAGCCTGTAGTACCAGTGGCTGCCTCTTACTCTGACATTACTGTGAAATTTAACCCATTTTTCTCTGTCCTAGACATGACTAATGATTTTTGGAATTTGCCCCTTGCCTCTGAATGCCAGGACACAACAGTGAAGACAAAAGAAGACAAATCTAGCCTGCACCTGACTTCTGCACCGCAGTGCCCATTCCTCCGAGTGCAGTGGGACCCAGGTGGCAGACATATGGTCCAGGTCGGCCTGAATGGAACATGGACAAAGTTTGCTTTAAGTGACCTTGAAGATGCTGCAAATTTGAAAATTTTTTTCCCCTTTTTCTTAGCAGCAGTTCGGATACATAGCCATCCCAGACCAGTTTTGGCACAAAGATATTTCTAGTGTTTTCCAAGGTTCCTCTATCACTGCAGAGATAGAGACGTTCCAAAGAAGATATTAGCTTTGTGCCTTTTCTGAATATGAGATGGTTATGATATGCATTATTTGTACTACTCAGGTGTTCATCTTTGCTGTGTTTTTCTATAACAATGTGTTTATTTGCATATTTAAATTCAGCCCTGAACACTTGACAGATGGACGCCTAAAAATTTGTGTTTAATGTTGTCTGTGCCATGTCTTTTGTCTATTTGTTTTAGTTTAGGGGGTACCCCAGGAGACATAGCATTGGCCATTTCTAGAGCTCTTTTCCCCATTTTTTTTTTAACTAGCCCAATTGCGCAATGTTCTTTTTACCTATTGTTTCATATCCTAAATGTAGCTTATTTTTAAGTAAAGGTTTCACTTTATACCGTGTTTATTCTATGCTCTTCATTAGATTCAGTACACCTTTCTGACATAATTTTTTTATATATATACATTCAGTACAGAATTATGGTCTCTCTGAAGTGCCATAATAGTTATATGCACCACACAAAAACATATCTTTTTGGAATGTCTGATTAAGAACCTTTAGTACCTGAATAGTGTCTGCCTTTTGCCATAACTATACCAAGTAAATGCATTAATATTGTTACATGTTGCCACATTCAGTACAGGCAACCTGGTATCTTTCTCTCTCTCTCTCTCTATGCATTCAGTACAGGCAACCTGGTTTCTCTCTCTCTACATTCAGTACAGGCAACATTGTTTCTCTCTCGTTTTCTATCTCTTATTTGGCTCACATTGGAGTACAGCTGCTGAATGATATCGGGACTCTTTTCAAATCCCTCCCTGTATGCACAGACATCATTTCATCTCAAGGGTCAACACCACTAATTTCCAGTGACTGACAGATCCTGTGCAAACATCATTTCATCCCAAGTGTGCGTCTCACCAGTTTAAAGAGACTGCCGGTTCCTGCTGGACTAATTCATCTTCCTGCACCCTGACTGCAAAGACTTTTACACACATGCTGTACACAATGTTTCCTGTTCATCGGATATAGCCACCTTCCTAAGAACGCTTTGCTGTACAATTCCACCTATTTAACCTATTCTATGGACATTCCAGACTTTATTTCATGTGCTGTACATCCACTACCTTTTGGTATGGGCAACGAGACATTCCACAAGCTGCTGAACTTTACTGAACTCCATGCCTACATTGAACAACTCAAGAAAACCTCCAAAGAAGTGAATCATACTATCACTTTTTAAAATGGACAGATTGCACAAAATTTTTTATGAGACGCTCATGTCTCAGTTTGGGAACTTTCTTTGGGTATTCACCCACTGCAACCACTTATTTAATGTTTTAATTCACCCTATCATTATCTTAATTATTGTACAAATTTTGCTATGTATTATTATGATTTTCCTTTGCTGTAAAGTGAAACACATGTACATTTCTTTACAACGCATATCATACAAAGTTCCTTCTAACTTTTAAGGCAGTTATACATGTATTTCCAGTATCTTTTCTGACACTTTCTAATTTGGTTTTAATTTGGCATGGCCTATTGCATTGCCTTACCAGGGTCAGACATAATATTATCCCATATCCCATACTTAGATACTCTCTCAGGACATCTTGGTACCTTTATACCTGAACCTCTTGACAAAGCTTCCTGCATCCCTTATGCACCGTTCATTCGCTCAACGACGGGTAAGATATAAGCATACTGGGGTCCCCGCCCAGATGATAGCCTATACAACCTAAGACAGAGGTTTGAACTCATAATGGGAACTGTTTATCTTCATAGCTTGGAGATTCTGCAAGACATGGGACGTACTGTTGGAGGTAAGCGAGGGTACCACAAGCTTGCACTCATTTCAAAGAGTAAAAATTTTAAAAAATATGGGAGATGTCAGCCTAGCTATCGCTACCATTCAGCATTTTTAGTTGGCATTACTTATGTCAGCGAGGCCTATGGGAAATTATATCAATCTGACTCTGGCATGGGAATGCAGATAGACCCTGAGGGCAGGAAGATGGTTTCAAGTAGCCCTGATTGATATGTTTTAAGTATCCCTGATAGCTCTGATTGAATCATGACTATCTAAAAGGTGTTAATGTCTGATTAAGAGGGTGCTTAGGACAATGGGTCCAGGGGCACAGATCAAGAAACAAAGAAGCCAGAGATTAATCCCATCTTCTATGCTTGCAGGTATCACACCCTCCTTTGTCAATTAAATTGACCATTGTCTCAAACAGTTTGCAAGTTCTAAACAGAAAGATACTGGGACATACAATATTTTCTTTATTCAGAATAAGATTCCAAGGTATAAAAGCCTCCTCTCTGCAACACACATATATCTCTGGGCTCTCTGGTTCTTTCCTTCTTTCTCTCTCTGGCTCTCTGCTTCTATGTCTCTCTTTGCTTCTGGACTCTATAAGGCAGGGAAACTGCGTTGCTCTCTGCTTAATTGTAATGCTTATAAATATTGCTTTTCTGTAAGCCTATTTCTATAATATATTCTTTATGCAATCACCTCTGGCTGTGCCTATTATTTGATTCTACTTCCTGGTGAAACTTCAGTGAGGGAACTGAATCTGGGACCAGCGTTTGTCAGTACGCCTTTAACTTAACCCCTACCACCATACATTGGGGGGGCCACTAACAAAACTGACAGCACCCATCCTCCTCTTGGTCTCCTGCTTGTTCACAACTCCCCCTGCTATGAGTGTGCACCCCTTCCCCTTTCCTCGCAATACTTTAATTTTCCCAGCGTGAGCAGTATCACGAACTTGCTGTCCACGTTGGGTCCCGTGCCTAGAAAGTGACAGAGGGAGAGCCAACGCGACACAGGCAGCAAGTTTGTGTTGCTGCTCACTCTGGGAAAATTAAAGAGGTATGGGGGAAGGGCAGTCAGGAAGACGGCAGGGAAGTGGTGCTACCGCCCCAGGCGCCATTCACCCTCACTGCACCATTGCCCACCTGTCTCCTGACCTCGCCACACCTTACTTCATTCCTGCCTCACTTCACTGCCAGTATTGAAATCTTATGCTCTTGCCCCATGCAGAGCCGTGATCAAAAATGAAAAATGGGATCGGTTGAATTATACTTTTTGGTGGGAATCTCTAGGTCACACTTTTAAAATGGAATGTATGGGGGCCATACAACAGGGACATTATAGAAAATGTATGGATATTTGGTAGCCATTTACAAAATTCTGTAAGGAGTGATTGTTGATTTTCCCCTTTGATAATACATGTCCAGGGGCATGGGAAGATTTTTTTTTTTTTTTTAAAGTGCAAATTTTTGTATAAGTAGAAGGGGGGATGATATATGTATTTGTCATAGAACATAATTCTGATTGAATTTAAGTGCTGTTAAAGTGTAAATGACTGTATAATATGTTGCACTTATTTTTGGCTTTAAAATGAATAAAGATTTACAAAAATGGCTGCTGTAAGTTCCCACAGCAATCTTGTGCGACCATGGGAAACTCTTGGCATCCATTTATGATCACAACTTTGCACTGTGCAGGAGCATAGGAAGATTGCTCCTGCCCTTCTTCACCGCTAGACCACTACAATTGAAAGTAAGGTGTGGAGAGGTCTGGGATGAGAGACTTGCGAATAACCAAAGTCACAAGTGCTGAACCTGTGAATATGGAGGGGGAAGTGTAGTACTGTATTGTAAACTGTTGAGATCTATGATATGTAACTAAGCAGTATAGCTAATTTTAAATAATCCATAGAATCCTGTGCCATACTTTCCTGTCAATGCTTGAGTGCTGATTGGCTTGGGCACTAACAGGAATGTCAATCACACCCCAAACCTCTTCCAGCCTCCCCCCTATAACTTTAAAAAAAAAAAAAACCCACAAAACTCAGGTGGTCCAGCAGACCCCTAGCGAACCCCCTCCTACTTCCCATTAAAAATAAAACAAAAACCCTGGTAGTACAGCAGATCTCAGATCTCTATCCAAACCCCACCCCCACACACACTGTTAATAAAAATCTTGATGGTCCCCAACACCTCCCATCCCGATCTTATTCCACCTCAAGGCCCACCTCTTCAAAATAGCAGCACCCTGCCCAGTGCATCCAGCTAATTGCATTTAAGGAAAAAGGACTAATGAGATTGTCACTGAATATCCCCTCAGACAGCCCAACTAAAAAGTGGCATGGCACTGGGGGCAGCACTGGGGAGGAGTTCCAGGTTATGTTACCAGGGGTGTCCAGCCCGTGGCCCACAGTCCGCATGCGGCCCCGTGAGCTATTTTGTGCGGCCCCGCTCAAGGATGATGCAGTGTTTTCCTCTGCCACCCCCAGGTGTTTACCATCTTGCCGGCTCCCTCTGTCTTGCTGCAGTGTTCACTCAAAGCCGCGGGCAGGAGCTCCTATGTGCCTCCTGCGGCTGACCCGGAAGCATTCCCTCTGATATCGTGAAGTCAGGGAACGTTTCCAGATCAGCTGCGGGAGGCGCGTGGGAGCCGCTGCCCGTGGCTTTGAATGAACACTGCAAAACGGAGAAGGGAGCAGGAAAGAAGGTAAACACCTGCGGCACAGAAGGGAGAAGGGTGTGTTGGAACTTGAGAGGGAGGCGCTGCCCGTGGCTTTCAGCAAAAAAATGAAACTAGCAGTTAGGAGGGAGTTGGCCTGAAGGTAAACACCCGGGGCATAGAAGGAAGGGCATGTTGGGACTTGAGGGGGAGGAAGCACAAACTTAGGAAAAATGATGGAAGGAAGGAGGCAGGGGTATGAACTTAGGACACAGAATGAAGGGAAAGAGGGAGGGGGAGCATGAGCCATAAGATGGAAGAATGAGTGAAAGAGATGCTGAGGTGAGGGAGATAATAGAAAGGGAGATTGGGTGTCAGGGAGGGGAAGAGATGGTGCAATTGGGGAGATAAAGAAAGAAGAGAACTGTTGGGCAGAGAGAGGAGAGACAGAGACAGAGAGAATTATTGGACATGAGGGTGGGAGAGGAGTGACATAGAGATGCATGGGCGCAGAGAAGGGGGAGTTTTTTTGGCTAGCACACGCTAATCCAGTGCATGCGCTAAAAATGCTAGCACACCTTTGTAAAAGGAGCCCTTAATGTGGACAAAGGAAAAGTGATGCATATCAAGAAGAATAATCCAAATCATGGTTACTTTATGCTAGAATCCACCTTAGGAGTCAGCACCCAAGAAAAGGATCTGAGTGTCATTGTGGATACTATGCTGAAATCTTCTGCGCAGTGTGTGGTTGTGGTTAAAAAAATCAACAGGATACTAGAAATTACATTGGCTAACACTCATTTTGGTGCCTCAAATATAAGACCCGTTTCTGGGTTCTATTTGATCTGCTGATTCCAAAAATGGCACCAGTTTTCTCCTATCAGCTCTAGTTTTTGAGATACAGAGCATGTGCAATATACCACTCTGCACGCTGCTTGCCCATTTGAAAATCAGGTTATTTTAATGTAGTGTTTAATGAATATCTTTTAAGCATGAAGGAAATATATTTAAAATTAAGAGATGTGTACAACATGAAAATCTACTTATTTCATACCAAAAGCACAAGCTTATGATACAAATTTTCTTGTCATTTGACACACAAGAAGTTCCTTTTGTAAGACTTCAGAGTGTGGGATCTGTCAGGACAATCTACTATAATAAAATTGCTAAGCGCGCATGCGCACTTTTACCTGCGTGATCCCTGATCAGTAGGTCCGTAGCCGGCAGGAGTGCGCATGTGCGCATACAAAGGTCCCTGCGGTCTTGCCGGCTCCCTTACATATCACGCTCGGCGCGGCTCCCCCCTCAGTCAATGTAAGTTCTTTATCGGCGCACCCCCCACCACTCCTCACCGCACCTGAACCCCTGTTGACCCTCCCATCCGAGCCTCCCACTGCAAGATGACCAAAAACCTCCAAACTCCAGCAGCATCCGCAACACTGTAAACACGCTGCTTCGCGGCCTTCTACTGTCCTGATTTCCTCATCCGCATCCCTTAGACACGGCAGAGGAAATCACGGGCAGTAGAAGGCCGCGAAGCAGCATGTTTACAGTGCTGCGGACGCTGCTGGAGTTGGGAGGTTTGTATGTCGTCTCGCGGTGGGAGGGTCAGATGGGAGGGCCAGTGGGGTCGGCTGCACGGCAGCTGTAGTGGTGGGGGGGGGAAAAACAACGGTTCTACTGCACAGGGGGATGGGAGGGAGGGATAGAAAAATGCTGGCTTCTACTGTACGGGGAGATGGGGGGGTAGAAATTGAAAGATGCTGCTCAAGGGTTCTACTGCACAAGGGGATAGGAGGGAGGGAGGCAGGCAGGCTGGCTTTGGGGGGGGGGGACAAATTCTGGAAGGTAGTGAGGGGGACATAGGAAGGAGGCACTGGGGGCCCTAAGGACATAGGAAGGGGAACTGAGGGCACTAAGGACATAGGAGGCACTGAGGGTACTAAGGACACAGGACAGAGGCACTGGGGGCACTACGGACACAGGAAGGAGGCACTGGGGGCACTAAGTACATAGGACCGAGGCAATGGGGGCACTAAGGACATGGGAAAGAGACATTGGGGGCACTAAGGATATAGGAAGGGGTACAGGGGGCATTAAGGACATAGGAGGTGGTACTAAAGACATAGGAAAGGGCACCTAGCACCCGTTAATGTAAGAGGCTAAAACACTAGTCATGTATAAGATTCCAACGATAGTCTGCCATCATGTGTGTATCCCATTTTCCTTGCTATCTGTCTTCCATTGTTTTTATGTCTTGGTGAAATCTTTCACCTTGCTCTTCGCTTAAGTCCCCAAGGTTCTCTGGAAAGCAATCTAAGTGACTGTGCAGATAATGGACTTTAACACTCATGTTACAGCCAAGCCTGTTGAAATGAAAGAGCATAGTGGGGCACAATTGAAAAAACCAACTGTTTAAGTCCCTTTTTGGTCTAAGGCGCTAGGCACCCAAAGTAGGCAGCAGCAGGGAAATGTCCATTCTCGAAAAAAACTTCCAAAATTCATTCAGGCATTTTAATTGCCCAGAACAAGGCCTTTTAGGCCTGGGAGGGACCAGCCCTTTGCCTAAAACCACGATTTTCTAACTGGCATCTGTCACAAGCGCCAGTTAGAGAATTGTAAAACTGCCCCCCCCCCCCAACGATCACGGCAGGAAGGATGTCTAGTCCTTCCTGCCCGCACCACTGTGACCCCCCCAAAAAAGTTCTCTGGTCGGAGATATGCCCAATCTCTCCTGCCGGACACCCCCCACCCCCCCTCAAAGGTAGCCCACCCAGACCACCTAACCTTTTTTAGATGGCTGGCCAGATAGGTCCTTCCTGCGTCTGGCCATCACTGGGATGGTGGACCTGCCCCTTTCTGGTGCATCTTGGGATGCACCAGGGAGGGACCTAAGGCCCTGATTGGCTCAGGTGCTTAAGGAGGGGCCTTAGGCGCCTAGGCCAACTGGGATTTTAGGCCCATCTCCCGGTGCATTCTGGGATGTGCTGGGAGTAGCCTAAGATTCCGATTGCCCAGATCCCTTAGGCCCCTTCTATGGGTGGTCTGTCAGAGAACTTTCAGAGGGGTCACGTAGGTTGCGGGCAGGAGGGACTGGGCATTCTTCCTGCTGTGATCGTTGCGGAGGGGGGGGGTTGCTGTGGGTGCAGGCAAGAGGGACGAGGCAGACCTGTTGTGATCGTTGGGGGGTGGGGGTCAAGGCAGTTTCCGGCAGAAGGAACCGGGCATCCCTCCTGACACAATTGTTGTGGGAAGGTCGTATATATTTAAATCTTCAGTCAGCATTTTAAAAGAAATGCTGTGGTTGATATCGCTAACAATCTTTTTTTGTTCATAAGAAAATAACAATTGCCGCTGCTGGGTCAGACCAGTGGTCCATCGTGCCCAGCAGTCCGCTCATGCGGCGGCCCTTAGGTCAAAGACCAGTGCCCTAACTGAGTCTAGCCTTACCTGCGTCCGTTCTGGTTCAGCAGAAACTTGTCTAACTTTGTCTTGAATCCCTGGAGGGTGTTTTCCCCTATGACAGCCTCCGGGAGAGCATTCCAGTTTTCCACCACTCTCTGGGTGAAGAAGAACTTCCTTACATTTGTACAGAATTTATCCCCTTTTAACTTTAAAGAGTGCCCTCTCGTTCTCTCTACCTTGGAGAGGGTGAATAACCTGTCTTTATCTACTAAATCTATTCCTTGGTAATGTGTTCTCTCTAACCACCCCCCCTTTTACTACGCTGCAGTAGAGGTTTCAACTATAGCCCGGGGTGTGAAATGCGTTACCATCCTTCCATTTACTATTGTAACTAGTAAAAAAAAACCTACATATTTAAAAAACCCACCTGGGGCCTGATGTTGGTGGGCCTTAGTGATGAGGGTCTGGCTACAGGGTTCCATTGTTGGGTCCTGAATCATGAGTCCTGCCATGATGTAGAATTAGGCCCACGGAGGGAGGGACATCAGCTGCTTCTCCGGTAGCCGCAGTGTTTGTGTTTGTTGCTGGGCCGGCCATCAGAGAGGAGAGGAAGAGGGCGCATCTGTGGAAGGCCATGAATGCGCAGTAAAAGAGAGGGCCTGGCTGGTGTGTTGGTATTGCATGCAAGTAATGGGGGCATGCGGGAGCGCCCTTAAAGGTGGACTGGGCTGGGAAGAGGAGACAATAGTGGTACGTGAGTGTGCAGAACCTGGCCGCGGAGTTTGGTGTGCGCAACTGTACTTAAGGTCGGGGTCAGGAAGACCAGAGGGGAGCCCCACACAAGCCACAAAAGGGGCAAATAGGTACTGGGCCCCTGGTCTGGTGGAGGCCAAGGTCCAGGAACCTACAGTATGCTTCTCTCTTTCTTTCTCTCTCTCTCTCCCTCCCTCCAACCCTTAGGTGACCATACGTCCCGTTTTGAATGGGACCGTCCCGTTATTACACTGCCTGTCCCGTTGTCCCCACGCACTGCTTTGGGACGCCAAAATGTCCCGTTTTCAGTGGTGAGGGCAATGTAATAACAGGATGGTCCCGTTTAAAACCCTGGAAGAGCTGGGGACACGTGCATCCACTCAAGATGTCACCTACAAGCCGACTGCTGCTTTGACCTGCTCTAACGCAACATCCGCTTCCGATTAAGGCGGGGCACATCCAAGGGGGAGGGGTTGTGCCAGTGAAGAACGGGTTGGCGCGCGATTGTCAGGGCTCTTTTGACGGGTCACCCTGCGAGATTGATGGTGGGCGACCTCAGGTATGAGTTTCACAGTATGGGGAGGGTTTTTGTCCCCAGGGAGAGGTGCTGAGTCGCGGATATAAATTTCCCCTCCAACAGCAGCAGCTTGGTTGTGGACTGCAGTATAAGCAGGTAGGATGCCGGTGCAGGGCACGTTTTTGAACTGGGCAGCTCTGTTCATGGGGTGGAATGCAAGTGAAGGAGAGCAGCTCTTCTCTTCTGGGGGGGGGAGGGGGGAAGTGATGGTGACTTATCAGCTATCTGACATTTGATTCCCCTGCTATAAACGTTTGGAAAGTGGTTAGAAATAGTGGGCAGGTGCTGCCCCCTTCTCTGTCGGGTGTGTATTTGTGTGTGTGTATATAGGAGGGAGACACTTACTAGCTGACAGTGTATAAGAGGCATATGACTCGTTGTCGCCATTCGGTGAAATTGAAAGGGGACAGGTTTAGAACAAACGCTAGGAAGTTCTTTTTCACCCAGAGGGTGGTGGATACATGGAATGTGCTTCCGGAGGCTGTGGTAGACAGGAGCACTGTACAAGGCTTCAAAGAAGGTTTGGATAGGTTCCTAGAGGACAAAGGGATTGAGGGGTATAGATAGGTGTAGAGAAGGGTTATAGGAATAGGAGTAGAGGTAAGTTATAGGAATAGGAGTAGAGATAGGTTATAGAGCTAGCCAGGGACCACTGCTCAGGCAGTGGGCCTGATGGGCCGCCGCGGGAGCGGACCGCTGGGCGAGATGGACCTCTGGTTTGCCTCAGCGGAGGCAACTTCTTATGATCAGGGGACAGGGCAGTTTCATAGTGTCATTGTCCAAAATGACTTGGCAGCGGTAGAACACTAGGGACTCTTCGGTGGGGAGGGGGGGTGATGGTGACTTTTCAGCAGAGGGCTGTGGCCAGGGATCTGCCTGACATTGTAAAGATGGTAAAAAGTGTTTGCAAGCCCCAAAATGGAGTGCAGAGACTGAAACAAAGGGGGATTTCGGAAAACTTTGCAGGTTCAGTAATGTAAAACGTTCCCGTATAGCACAGTAAAACCAGCCAGGTTTGCTACTTCCCCAATAGATCACAAGCCTCCAGAAAATCACCAAAATGACTGCTGCTTGCCAGGGGGAAAAAAAACTGGACAAATCAAACTCCCATGCAAAAGTTGTAGGTTCACAGCTCCAACCAATAGAAGTGAATCATTCTCCTTACCCTGTGACAAACAGAGCAAATGTATCATTTGCATCAGTCTGTACTACTTAAGAGGTAGTTTGGATTTGTTGGTGGTCGACTTGGGGATTTTGTGCTTTGTGGTTTAATACTCAGGGGTTTGCAAGAGGGCGTTGTTACTGACCTGTATTTTCACATCCCTACTTTCTGGGAGATTTTATGTACTGGATGATGAATAAAAAAATTTTTAAAAACTCTCCAAAGCAAATTGGGCAAACTCTGTAAGCACTTCTGCTCTGACCTTTGTATGTGCTTGTTCACGCAAGAGCATTTGTAGTAAAGTTTTGGAGAGTTGCTGTTACCCTGTGGCAGTGGTGTACCAAGGGCGGGGCCGGGGTGTGTGTCAAAAAATGATGGGCCCCGGGTGTCACATACCCTAGGTACGCCACTGTTTCTCTCCAACGTCAGAGTTTACGTCGGAGTGAGGCTTGTGTGTCAGCCACATGCAGCATTTCGAAGCTGCTTGGGCCAGGCCGGGCCGTTCAGAAGTGCTGGGTCATCATCCGCCATCTAGGAGTGCTGGAGCAAGGAGCAGTTCAAAGAGTTGGAAAGACTAAGAGGAGCAGTTCCACAAGTAAGAAGAGAGGAGATGCAAGGTGGGGAATTGGACATAGTGATGCGGGGAGTGCTGCTGGGGACAAATGCTGGAATGCAAGAAGGGGGAGAAGGCTGTGATGAGTTTCATATGATGGTGGAGAGGGAACAGAGGGATGTAGGGTGGGGGGATATTGGACATAGTTATGCGGGGAGTGTTGCTGGGGACAAATAAGCAGTTCAACAAGGGGAACAAATGATGGAAGAAAGTGAGTGGGAGGGAGCAGTTTTGAGAATCTATATCTGTAGTCTATATTTTGCACTATATTTGTCTATTTTTCTATAGTTGTTTCTGAGGTGACATTGCATATTTTAAAATCATCCACCTCTTTGAAAAATAAAACAAATATAAATGATAATTAACATTTTCTCTGCTTACAATGTGCTTTGTGCTTTTTAAAATTTTATGGTTACCATTATGAATTTAAAAAATATTGTGTATGCATGAAAAGTGAATGGAAGAAATTGTGGGCGGGATTGTGGGCGGGATTGTGGGTGGGGCTAGGGTGGGGTTAGGGTAGCGATAGGGCAGGATTGGGGCGGGACTGAAATTAGTAGATGTCCCCTTTTGAGGAAAAAAAAAAATGGTCACCTTATCCAACCCCCACTCCCCCAGCAGATCCGGTGACACAGACTCTCTCTGCATCCAGCCCATGCTCACCCAGAATCGAATGGCTCTCCCCTGTCCTCCACCTACCTCTTCTGCTGAGATTAAATTTTTGGGCTGGCTGGCAGCATCGAGGTAAGCCTGCTGCCATTAGCCTGCACAGAAGCCTGCAGATGTCCTGCCTAGGCGGGAACAGGAAGTTGCTGCGGAATGCTGGCTGACCTCATTGATGCTGCAGATCAGCCTGAAGATTTAAATTTCAGTGGAGGAGGTAGATGGGGAATAGGGGAGAGCCATACCCAGGACAAAATCCTCAAAATGTAGAAAGTTGTCTGGACACCCAGACGGTCCTCTAAAAAGAGGACATATCCAGGTAAATCCGGACATCTCATCTGGTAACCCTTCCTAAACTACTGTACATTTGAAAGATGGTAAATGGACCATCTGATCTTCCACTTTATTTCCCTAAAAGTGTCATAAACCTACTTAATCTGCCTCTGCCTTTGTATTTATTTGATGGCACATTAATATATGAGCTTCTATGATCACAGAACAATCACAGTGGTCTGTAATCATATAACAAAGCAACCAATAAAATTTACCCTTTCCTTGCATCTAGGGATGCCCTGTGCTTATTCCATGCTTACTTGAATTCTATTACTATTTTTGCCACCACAAACTCCCAAGAAGGCCTTTCCATAAACCCACCATGCTTTGCATGAAAAAGATGTTTTCTAATAGAAACACAGAATCAAGAATTAATTGGAGGATCTAAGTATGATCACACTGGAAGCTGTTGCATAACCCAATATATTAACCTAAAAATATATCAGTCTGTGTGACTTGCATTAACATAACATAAAGGCTTTTACACAGTATTATTTAATGTTATGTAACATTGGAAGAAATTCAGCATATTAAATGCATTAATTTATCTCTGCTGTTCCTAACTAATTTTTTTGTGCCCGTGCGCCTATTTCCTACACAGCCTCATCTGTTTTTAGAACAAGGATTCAGTAGTTCCTGAGACTGGTACCAGAACCAGAATTGACAAGGTTGATGCCTGGCATTGTGTAGTGGAATGGGCCACTGCACCTCAGAGAAACCCAAGGGAAGGAAGAGATTTATTTAAGCAGTGCATTGCATCACGAAGGGACTGGTTCCATCTAAGGCAGAGGGGAATTGTCATTCACTGTTCCAGCAAAGCTAAATTCAAGTAGCAGAGCAATTACATCTAGGGTTAACAGATGTCTGGATTTACCCAGACATGTTCTCTTTTTAGAGAACTGACTAGATGACTTTTTCCCCTGGCTGGAGTACTCTTCTCTGTCCCTCACCTTCCTCTGGCTCCACTGAAATTTATTCTTCAGGACGGCCAACAACAGTGGCGAGGTGAGCTTGCCCCGGAAGCCTTCTCTGTGGAGCAACTTCCTGTGTAGACAGGACACTCCAGAGATGTGGCTTCCGGGGCAGGCCAACAGCAATAGGCTCACCTTGCTGTTGCTGCTGGCCGGCCCAAAGATTCAGTTTTGGTGAGGAGGTAGGTGAGGGACAGGGGAGAGTCATAGAAAGAGAGAGAGAGAAGCACTTTCTGCATGAGGATTGCTGGAGGGAGGGAAAAAGAAGAACCTGCGAGGTAGGGAGATTGTGGAGAGTGACAGAGAGAGAGAGAGGGAGAGAAAAAAGCACTGCAGGGGAGGGGGGTTGGACAGAGGGAGAGAGAGAAGAGCCCGTGGGGGAGAGGGGTTATGAAGAGAGAGAGAAAAACCTAACAGGTAGGTTGGAAGGAGAGAGAAAGAGAGAGATGCACTTGCGAGGGGAGTTGGAGGGAGAGAGAGGAACACCTATGGGGGGGGGGGTTGGAGGGGAAAAAGAGAAGCATAAGGGTACAGAAGATGAGAAGGAGGACTATAGAAGTGGGTGAAAGGAGAGAGGTAGGGGCACGACTGGTGGGGGCAGGGTCATGTGTCCTCTTTTTAACTTCACAAACATGGTAATCCTAATTACATCTGACTACTGGGAAGTAATCATCATTGCTGGCTGTGATTTTCTATCAAGGTACTACAATATAGAACTGTGACATCCATAGGCAGCAGAATTCTTTTTTTGTTTGGGGGAGGCCAAAAGCTCTGCCCTAGGCCCCACCCCATCATAATAGTAGTAATTGCAATGCCATTGCTTCTATTCATTCTTCATATACATACAATATAATCTTATTAACAATACTAGTCTTTAAGCCCGTTACATTAACGGGTGCTAGAATAGATGTGTCTGTCTGTCTGTCTGTGTTTCTTTATCTCTCTCTCTCCTTGGCCGCTGTCTGTATCCTTCTGTCTCCCCCCCCCCCTGAGCAAAGCTGTCTGCCCCCAGGACACACCTCCCCCCCAAAGCAGGCCCCTTTCCCTCTCCCTAACTGTCTCTCCATGGCCCTCTTCTGTGTCCCCCCCAAGCAAAGCTGTCTGTCCCCAGCACACCTCCCTCCCAAAGCAGCCCCCTTTCCCTCTCCCTATCTCTCCATGGCCCCTTCTGTCTCCCCCCCAGCACACCCCTCCCCCCAAAGCAGCCCCCTTTCCCTCTCCCTATCCATGGCCCCTTCTGTCTCCCCCCAGCACACCCCTCCCCCCAAAGCAGCCCCTTTTCCCTTTCCCCCTGGCTCCCGGTATTGATTCCCTTCTTACCCTCCCAACATCCAGGCGTCTTCTGTCCTGCTCCTCTTCACCAAAGCAGCCTGCGATCGTGGTGGCCGGCTTTAGCGAACCTCGCAGGCTGCTCTCCAACTCGGTAGCACGTTCCCTCTGACGCGATCCCATGCGTCAGAGGGAGCGTGCTACTGAAGCTGGAGAGCCGCCTGCGAGGTTCTTTAAAGCCGGCCACGATCGCAGGCTGCTCTGAAGAGGAGGATCAGCGGCGGCAGCGGCGAGTGAGGGCGGGAGGTGACACAGGGACTCCTTCTTCTGCACGGAGGTGGAGATCGGCTTGCGAGGTTCGCTACAGCGGCTGGCGAACTTCAGCAGGCCGCTTTGAAGAGGAGTCGCTGGTGTCTTCTGCACAGTCACGCGCAGGCGCTGTGAGGACTGGCACAGAAGCACACCTCACGGCGCCACCGCTCACGAATTTTCAAGAGCGCATGCGCCTCTAGCATTTTATTATTATTGATATAATTGTAATTACATAATTAAACTACACAAAGCACACTGTTTGCAGAGACAATTTTAATTAACTATCATTTATATTCTGCTTTTTTCAGAGAGGTCAAGCCAGATGACTTTAAAATATGCAATGTCACCTCAGTAACTGCTACAGAAAACTCCCCTTCAGTGCCAAAAAAAGTACATCAAGAAGTAATACAAACCCCTGCAAAGAGCATTAATACTGGGTCAGATGGTCCATCTATCACAGTATCTGGTTTCTTTTTTTTTTGGTGTAACTATTTAATTTTAATGAACAACATATACTGCACAAACTGCGAAGTGTTGTGGGTTCTTCAACGCCCACTCAACACAAATCACTGCAAAAATACAGTAGGTGGTAGGTCAGTGATCTTCACTAATTTTTAATCTGAGGCCATTTTGAGTCTAAAAAAGCTGAAGGAGAGCTGACAAATATCTTCCCACTTGGGGTCAAAACACCAACCAAAGTTTCTGGACTTCCATCTTTACCATAACACCTGGCCTCAGTCACACATGCAGAAAACAAACAAACAAAAACTTTTTCAAATACAAACCAACAAACTAAAAATAGGCCAGACTCTGCACACACTACACCACAAAGAAATAGAAAGAAATGCATTTCTTCCTGAACAGTCCAAAGTATAAATACAACAGATGTAAATTTTCAAAATTTACATATTTCAATCAGTAAATTGAAAAAAAACACACACGCATTTTCCCTACCTTTGTTATCAGGTGATTTTATTTTTCTGATCATCTTGTTCCCTCTCTGATCTTAACTGTTTCCAAGTCCTCCTTAGGTAAGAACATAAGAATTTGTATGTGGCACGTTTCCAAATTAAAACGGAGAATCTTTGCAGCAGTAGCTCTTCTTCTAAAATATTCCCCTGATGCAGCAACTATGTGAAACAAGGCCTGTCAGGAAATCTAAAAGGGAAATTTGAGGAGTGAAAAGCCTAGGCCCAACTTGGTCAAGTTTTACCCTTCCTGGGCTGTTTCAGTGGCTAATATTAGTCATATAACATATTGCATATAACATATAACATATTCCCCTGAGTGTTTAGCACTTGGATTTAACTGCGGTGATTTTTTCAGGATCAGAGAATAAAGTGCTCACTTAAAATAAGTGCTTGTTTCCTATTATTTTCTGAAAATCCATCTTTAAAAAAGTTTTTGTAATTGTATTACATATAACGGAGTTTTTCCTAGACCGAGGATGTATTTCTCTGTGGCAACTGAGTCCTTGCCATAGAAAGTTTCCTAGGTATGCTTCTGGGAAACACTGAGGTCTTTTCTCCGTTTTAATTTGGAAACGTGCCACATACAATCTCTGATGTTGATTTGTGCATGAATATTTTTTGTGTGGTTATATTTATTTAAGATATTCAGTTTGTGCACATTTACTTTTGTCAGAACATAAGAATTGCCCTACTGGGACAGATCGGAGTTCCATCAAGCCCAGTATCCTGTTTCCAACAGTGGCCAACCCAGGTCCCAAACACCTAGCTAGATCCTAAGCAGTAAAACAGATTTTATGATACTTCTCCTAGGAATAAGCAGTGGATTTCCCCAAGTCATTTGGAAATTGGAACGACGAGTGAGGTGATCAAATTTGCAGATGACACTAAACTTTTCAAAGTTGTTAAAACGCATGCGGATTGTGAAACATTGCAGGCAGACCTTAGGAAACTGGAAGACCAGACATCCAAGTAGCAGACGAAATTTAATGTGGACAAATGCAAAGTGGTGCATATTGGGAAGAATAACCCAAATCACAGTTATCGGATGCTAAGGTCCACCTTGGGGGGTTAGTGCCCAAGAAAAAGATCTGGGTGTCATTGTAGACAATTCAATGAAACCTTCCGCACAATGTGTGGCGGTGGCCAAAAAAAGCAAACAAGATGCTAGGAATTATTAAGAAAGGGATGGTTAACAAGTCTAAGAATGTTATAATGCCTCTGTATTGCTCCAAGGTGCAAACTTTTCGATAAACTGAAGGGGCTCTCTTTGATTGCCTAATGAGACCTGCACAAAAATTCTGTAAGCCCACATCTCTAGTATTTATCAGATCTTTGTAACATGACTTTGGCAAACAATGTTTTAACTGCAACCATTTAAACAATTGTATAGCAGGTAAATGATAGTCAGCACACAGATCCTCAAATATTTTAAAGTTATTACCCTGATATAATTGATTAACAAACCAAATCCTCCTCCTTTGCCATTCAGCCCAATTGTCAGTCCTTGAATTTTGATTTCTGGATTGAACCAGATGGAAATGTACTCAGAAGCAGGCCACAAAACTCCTAAATCGTTAGCCTTAGATCATAACACAGGAGGTATATAAGGAATGAGTAGACGATCTATGTGGCTCGGAGAGTTGTTTTGTTTAACTTTAAAGTAAGAAGCAAACATTAAAGATTATTCTGTGTTAAATTGTCAACCATTGAGCCTAATAGAGGAGCCACGTGATTGTATCTTTTAGCCTTTGAAAGAAGTTTAACCAGTGGTGTACCACAGGCAGGGCGGGGAGGGGGGGGGGGCGGACCGCCCCAGGTGCACAGCCAGCCGAGTCTGGAACCTCCCACCCTACTCTACAACGGAACCTGCATCTCAGCGCGGCAGCCAGTCCACCCCCTCCGACGTACTTATTCCAGAGCAGAGTCGGCAGCCGTGCTGAAGTGCAGGAAGTTCCCACAATGACTGCGTCTGCCGGCCCTGCTCCAAAAGTAAGTGACATCAGAGGGGGTGGACCGGCAGCCACAGTCATTGCAAGACCTTGCTGTACAGCATTGGTTTGGAGTGAGAGAGAAAGGAGCATAGAAGGGTGGTGGAGGGAGAGAAAGGGGGCACCCTTGGCTTATTTCTATACTTATAGCCTTAATTTATTATCAATTATTCTAATTAGGACAACAGGAGAGCTCTTATATTTCACTTCCAGTAAAAAATCAAACAATAAATTAGCATACAATATAACCCTAAGACTATCTAAGAAACAAACACTAAATAAAACATTTAATAAAATCCTAAGGCTTTCTATACTAGTCTAAAATATTGCTAGTAGCTTAATAATGTTAACTAATTAATCACCTCAATAACAAGATGCAGACAGTAGTCCAGCAGCAAGAGAGTTGCTCTCCAATCTATTGCATTGAGTGTCACATGTATGATTTTCTCCCGGTTGGTGAGAAGTTATACAGTATGTGTGTGCTCGCTGCAAAGAGCTCCTAGCTCTCAGAGAACGAGTATGTTCCCTTGAGGCTAGAGTAGCAGACTTGGAGGAGCTGAGGGAGACAGAGAAGTACAGTCCCGCAGCGTCAGAGAGAGAAGAACCATCGGCTCAGTTGTGATGATTTGACCCATGTATACTGTATGTACTTGTATTGCAAGACATTGCTTGTATATCAAGTTAAAATTTAATAAAATGTTTTGCTTGTCTTGCAAAACACTTGCAAACCAAGGTTTTACTGTACATAGAGAAGGCCTACAGGGATGTTGTAGAGAAGTCCCACCTCCAGTCTGGTAGCTCCTGAGCTGCTTTGGAGGAGAGAGGTCTCCTAGAAGGAGAGCATCACCCTGGTGAAGTAGGAAATAATCCTATAGCTAGGACCTGCCCACCAGGGGATGCACTATCTTCTCGCACCGAGGATGTCTCTCCAGGGGCTTTTGTCTAGGAGGGCAAAGTTAGAACAGCGGTTGTAGTTGGTGATTTGATTATTAGGCATGTAGATGGCTGGTGGGCATGAGGATTGCCTGGTAACTTGCCTGCCTGGTGCGAAGGTGGCTGACCTCACGCATCACATAGATAGGATTTTAGTGCTGAGGAGGAGCCAGCTGTTTTGGTACATGTAGGTACCAATGACATAGGAAAATGTGGGAGGGAGGTTCTGGAAGCCAAATTTAGGCTCTTGGGTAGAAAGCTGAAACCCAGATCCTCCAGGGTTGCATTTTCAGAAATGCTCCCAGTTCTATGCGCAAGACCCAAGAGGCAGGTAGAGCTCTGAAGTCTCAATGTGTGGTTGAGCCGATGGTGCAGAATTGAGCAATAGTTACATTTTTTTAGAAGTTTACAGAGGGCATAATGTACAGGGTAAGTCTAGTAACATAAGAACATAAGAACAGCCTTACTGGGTTAGACCAATGGTCCTTCAAGCCCAGTAGCCCATTCTCGCAGTGGCCAATCCAGGTCCCTAGTACCTGACCAAAACCCAAGGAGTAGCAATATCCCATGCTACCCATCCAGGGCAAGCAGTGGCTTCCCCCATGTCTTTCCTAATAACAGACTATGGACTTTTCTTCCAGGAAATTGTCCAAACCTTTCTTAAAACCAGCTACGCTATCCGCTCTTACCACAACCACAACCACTGGCTATAGAAATGATAAGTAGTATTTTAAACAACAATTCTGCAGATATAGGGATCTATTTTTTTTTTTTTTCATATTCTTGCAATTACATTAATTCCCCCTTCCCCCACTGCAATAAATCAGAACAAAAAGCAATGCCCGAAGCTCAATTAAACCAGACATTAAGCAGAATATTTCAAAATTAATCCTCTTTGGAGTATTTATTATGGTATGAACATTACAACATTTTGAAATGTAAACATTTTCCTGTTTATCTGTCAAAATGAAAGAAAAGGTTTGGGGGAGCCAGACATTCAATCAGAGCTACTCTAATGAGCTGAAAATGGAAGGAATAAAATAAGCATTCCACATGGAGCACATATAAGGTGATATGCTGGAAACCATTTTGGTAGGATTTGCCTCATGCTCTGCCCGTTCAGTACATTAAAATTCCTGAGGTGCAGATAAACATGTATAATTTAACACACATTAAGAAACGGTGCAGAATTTTGTCTACTTTAGCCATTGAATTGAAGAAGTTCCACCGCTAGCCCAATTCTAACTTCAAATTGAACTGATTGTTCTTTTAAAATTTGAAACTAAGTGGAGCTTATCCTTCACATGTCTTTCTTTTGATGGAAGAAAAAGCACAGAGGGGGTTTCTTGTTACTTCACGGAGCTCCAGCATGAGATGCTGGGTTCTCTGCTGGGGGATTTTTGTACTCGGTATAGTAATCATAAATTTACAAACAGCTGTGTTTTGTGCATTCAAAATGAGCAGGAGCAACTGAAAGAAAGATAAATATGTAAAAAAAAAAAAAACCAACAACCCCCAAAAACAATGCAATGAAGACTCATTTTCATTTCTCTTTGTTTTTGAATAAAAAAATATTTGCACAGTTTGCATTAAAAAAAGCATGTTTCTTTTGGAATCTGCAGGCATGATCTGCGCCGTGTATCATGAACAATAAATCAGTGGTAGATTTTCTAGCTACGAGCATTAAGATGACATCTTTTAATGCAATACATGATCAGCTATATGCGGCAGGAATCAAGCCTCAAAAACTTTATCAAAGTCTTTTCTGTACACTGGTAAATATATTTTATGGACCTATGTCTTTGTACAATATTTACAAATGTTCATTTATCATGTGTGTGTTTTTTAAAAGGCAAAGCAAAATTAAACATAAAAGAAAAAGTTGATTAAGCTTGTTGTTATGTTTAGCATTTATCTTCTTTCTCAAGCAGATGTTCTCGTTTCGTGCAAGGAGATGGCTAGCAGGGATTGTGTTTCCTCCTTTTGCTTGGACTTTGGCTGGGATCTGGTTTCAGCTGGTGGTACTGCACCTGTTTAAACACAAAGTTTGGGGATAGACCAGTCAAATGACGGCTCACTGGAAAAATAAAGCCCAAGGGAAAGAATACGAGAGCCTTGCCTGGAAAAATAAAGCATCCCACCCCCTTACAATCTGTAGGGCTCCTACAACTGGGATGGAGAAACAATACTGTAGAGCAGTGCATCTCAAACTTTGTGCTTCCTGAAATCTCAGGTGCACCACGAGACGCTGCGGAGAAGGAGAGGCGCCGGCTGACAAGAGGCACATCCTGTAGGCAGTCAGCCGGCGCCTCTCCTCTCTGCATGTCTTCCCTGACGGCTTAGGGTCCGTCTAGAGCAGGGATCTCAAAGTCCCTCCTTGAGGGCCGCAATCCAGTTGCCTTTTCAGAATTTCCCCAATGAACATACATGAGATCTATGTGCATGCACTGCTTTCAATGCATATTCATTGGGGAAATCCTGAAAACCCGACCAGATTGCGACTTAGAGATCCCTGGTCTAGAGGGCCTTCTCACGTGCGCGGACGTCGACATGATGCTGTCACGCATGTACGTGATGTCATCGCGTCGACGTCGCACACTTCCGGGATGCCTCGAGCCATGGCTGCTACGTTTAGTGTGCCGCAGCTCAACAAAGCTTTAGGGGCACTGCTGTAGGATGATAGCATCCCCAACAAGAAGGGCAGTGGTACTGGGAAAATATAGTCAGCGCACTGGTGGTTTTGTTTTCTGAATCATTGCAAGATGTACTAGTTAGAGCAGTGTATCACAAACTGTGTGCCCCAGAGGATTCCAGGTGTGCCACAAGATGCTGGCGAGGAGGAGAGGCGCCAGCACCAGCTGACTGCATGCAAGACGTGCCTCTCACAGCAAGAGGCATGTCCTGTTGTCAGCCGGCGCCTGCGCCTCTCCCCCTTGCCGGCATCTCTACTCCTCCTCACCTCTCGTTCTGCAGCATCCCTCCCCCGGCGGTAATAGGAGACTCGGGGCCGGAACTGGAGGACATCTGGGCATGAGCGGATGCTGACGTGATGATGTCACACATGTGTGCGTGACGTCATCGCGTTGACGTCTGTGCATTTCTGGGTGCCCTCCAGCTGCAGCCCCGAGATTAGTGTGCCAGCAGCTTAAAAGATTTATGTCACACTGGGTTAGAGACAGGAGGAAGATGGTGGAATATTTTCCTCCTACACACTGTTGCATTGTTTTAATGATGTTTTTCTTGAATTTCTGGACATATTCTTTGACTACCTCATAGAGCACTGCACATCATCTATGGCAGTGCTTCCAAAACTCTACTGGTCTTCAGGATCACCACAATGAATGTGCATGAGCTAAATATGAATAGCAGAGACCCATATGCAAATCTCCCTCATGGAAATCCATTGTGGTTAACTTGAAAATCTGATAGGCGTGATGTGCCTCCAGGAATCGGCTGAAGCGCATTCATCAATGGAAATATACTGCATGCAACCTGCACACAGAGAAATAAGGACCAAACCTTTATGCGGCTTAATTTTCTCACCTTCCCCCTTTCAATTGGAGAAATTATTTTGTAATTACTTAATAGGTTTGGTATCAAGTTTTCTTAGGGCTGTACATTGCTGTTGGCTTGGTGATATAGAAACATTTTGAAATAAATAGTGGCAAGGGTTAAGCATGATTTAATAGCCAATAAAATTCTTTGAGATTTATTCAAATAATATATTAATGTAAAAGGAAAAAATAAAGTTTGAAAATTTTCAACCCATCTTTTTAAATGATGCCAATAGAATTCAGGTACAATAAAATATATATACAAACCAAAATACAGTGAGGTAGGAGTTTTTCACAGATTTTCAAAATATAAAGGAAAAAAGGTGATACCTTTTTTATTGGACTAACTTACCCCCTATGTACAAAGCTGTGCTAGTGGCTGCCATGTAGCAAAAGCCCCAAAGCCCTTTAAAAACCAGTGGCAACTGCTAGTGCGGCTTTGTTCAGGGCGGGGGAAGCTGTCAATGCTGGAGGCCAAGTTGCAATTGAAACACTTCGTAATGGAAGCTCCAAACTATTTACAGCATGGGGGTGAAGGCAGACATTGGATTAGGCCCTAAGATTTTCTCCCGTCGCTTCCAATTCACCCCCCATGAACTCTTAGGTCTTTCCCACATTTGTTTAAGTCTCTTGTCCTCTACTGGAGCTTCTCAGATTAAAGTAAAGTCCTCAGCTGTTATTCCCATGACCTTCCTACAGGTTCCCTTATCTCCTTTCCAGATGTCTGCACTTCTGCAAACGCTATGGACTTTCTCTCCCACAAGAATCTCCCTCCAGATGTCTCCCTCAGATCTAGAGCTCTGGCAGGAGAAAAAGGATAACCCAAACTCTCTGTTTTTAACTCCTCAGTTCCCGCCCAAACTTCTTCAGGAGCCTCCCTAGGTCTTAGGGCTCTGTTGGGAGAAAAAGGAACAACCAAAAGTCTAGTTTACACTCCCTCCTTCTCTTTTAGAATCTCCCCCTCCCTCCTTGGAAAAAGGGACCTCCTCCTCCTGTCTCTTCTAGCCTGGTTCACCAACTTAGTGACACCCTGGAAAATCCCATACCACTGCTATGCTAGCAGAAGCATTTTCCAAGGGGAGTCACCGAAATATAAACACATTTAAATGGCAGTCACACAGGAAGGGGTGAGTAAGGTAAAAAAACAGGGAAGGCTGAGTGGATGAGAGACCGAGAGATATGGATGGTGTGATGGAGTCTATAAGACACTAACACTCCCCCTCATAATGCCAGAGCCACTATAATATAGGTACCGTAGTTCATCCTTAGGGAGAAGTTACAGGGGAAGGAGGAGTCAGGGAAGCAGGAACCAGGAAGTGCATGTGAATGGCAAGGGATGTGGTCTGGGTGTGACAAGGGCATATAAGATGACCAATTTTCCAGGGCAGCTGCCTAAAAATTAGTTAAAAGCACTGTAAGTGCATGCTAAGGGTCAGTATACAATTGCATCTGCTTTTTCTGCTGGTGGCCGACTGTTGGTAAAGTAGGACTGCCTCTTTTTAATATGGCTAAAAAGTACAGGCATTGTGAAAGCTTGCACTTGGTTTTAGCTACTCTGGGAGATACAACAAGGTCATCTACCTGCTGTCTTTCTATCATGTGCCATTGGAGGCCAAAATCAGATATACAGACTGCTTTGAAAAACAGGGACTACAGAAACAGAGAAATTAATAAATCAGTGTTTCGCATTCAGAAGTTTTCAAAGTCAGACACACTGCAACATTGTGTTAGATGGGAACACATATACACACCACTTGTACATCTGAAGGAACTCTGGAGAGGAAGTCAAGTAGCTCATTGTTGTCAATCATATATGGACTCCGAATTTTCTTTGTGAATTTATTGATACCTAGAGAAGTGATAGTTTAAACATATATTAAAATCTATAGCAATTTAATGTCTTTTAGTTCTCAAAAGCATATTTTTGGAAACTTTTATACAAATTTACCAAGATTTGATCTAGACATTTTTTCTTACATAGTTTTTATTTAGTGCAGTGTTTCTCAACTTCTTCAAGCCAAATACTCTCTAAGCCAGTGGCCTCAAACTCAGACCCTTTGCAGGGCCACATTTTGGATTTGTAGGTACTTGGAGGGCCTCAGAAAAAATTAGTTAATGTCTTATTAAAGAAATGACAATTTTGCATGAGGTAAAACTCTTTATAGTTTATAAATCTTTCCTTTTGGCTATGTCTTAATATTATAATTTATAGTGGAGTGTGTGGCGCAGTGGTTGGATCTACAGCCTCAGCACCCTGGGGTTGTGGGTTCAAACCCCGCGCTGCTCCTTGTGACCCTGGGCAAGTCACTTAATCCTCCATAGCCCCAGGTACGTTAGCTAGATTGTGAGCCCACCGGGACAGAGAGGGAAAATGCTTGAGTACCTGATTGTAAAACCGCTTAGATAACCTTGATAGGCGGTATATAAAATCCTAATAAACTAAAGAGACATTTGATCAAGAAACTGTTTTATTTTACTTTTGTGATTATGATAAACATACCAAGGGTCTCAAAATAGTACCTGGCAGGCCGCATGTGGCCCCTGGGCCA
Organism: Geotrypetes seraphini; assembly: GCF_902459505.1. Lineage (NCBI taxonomy): Eukaryota > Metazoa > Chordata > Amphibia > Gymnophiona > Dermophiidae > Geotrypetes > Geotrypetes seraphini. The sequence continues at coordinate 5,495,429 of NC_047084.1, read as the reverse complement.
CAAGTTTGATACCACTGCTCTAAGCCTAATAAATACCAACCAAGTACCTCCACCGAAGACCTGCCCAAGCTCCGCCCCTGACCCCACCCCCATAATAATAGTACTAATTGTAATGCAGTTTCTTCCATCCATTTTTCATATACACACAATATAATCTTATTAATACATAATGGTAACCCAAAAATTTAAAAACGCACACTGTACACATAAAAAAGTATTAATTATCATTTATATTCAGGTGTTTTTTTTTTCAAAGAAGTAAAGGCAGATGACTTTAAAATATGCAATCAGTAACAACTATAGAAAAATAAAATCATTTTGATCACTAAGGGCTCCTTTTACGAAGCTGCAGTAGCGGTTTAAAGCGTGTAATAGCATGCGCTAAACTGCCGGCCATGCTAGCTGCTACCGCCTCCTCTTGAGCAGGTGGTAGTTTTTCGGCTAGCGCGGGGGATAGCACGTGTTTAAAAGTCACGTGCGCTAAAGCCGCTAATGCGGCATCGTAAAAGGATCCCTAAATTGAAAATACATTTTTTTTCCTACCTTTGTTGTCTGGTGATTTAATGAGTCTCTGGTTGCACTTCCTTCTGACTGTGCATCCAATATTTCTTTCTTTCTTTCTTCACTCAGGCCCAACAATTGTCCCTTCCTATTCCCTCCCTCCCTCCTTCCTATAAATTCACAAAACTGACACATTTTGATCACTAAATTGAAAATAAAATTATTTTTCCTCCCTTTGTTGTCTGGTGATTTAATGAGTCTCTGGTTGCACTTCCTTCTGACTGTGCATCCAATATTTCTTTCTTTCTTTATCCCTTCCTATTCCCTCCCTCCTGTATGCAGCTGGCTCACAAGCCTTCCCGCCGACGTCAATTTCTGAGGATGTATATGAGAAATGTTCTTCAATACTCTCAGGTGGAATTGTTTAAACCTGATAATTTATATTACGTCCCCAGGAGCCCAGGGGTGTGGCAGAAGAAGGAGAAATGGATCAGTTAGTATCTCCTGAGAGTTTAAATATTTCTCAGTTCTTGGAATCATCTAAGGATAGTATAACTAAACGGGCAACTTTGTTGGTTAAAGACAGAGTCAGAAAAGCAAGATATTTTGAAATTATATATTCTTAAAAAGCAGTCCTTGTTTTGTGGTCAGCAGTTGAAATTTTTTCCTGATGTAGCCAGACAGACTCAGTTTTGGAGGAAACAGTTTCTTCATCTTAAGCCTAAGGTGTTGACTGTGGGAGCTCCTTTCTTCTTTAAATTTCCATGTAAATGTTTAATATCTTATAGAACAAATAGATTTATATTTGTAGATTCATCTCAATTAGAAAATTTCCTTAATGATAAACCTTTACTTGAGAAGACTAATGTTGAGGTTGACGATAAAAGGTGATTTATGAATTTAGGACTTATTCTTGTTGCGACAGTATTATGTAAATTTTTTTTTTGTTATCATTTTTTGTTGCAAAGGTGCAACACAGCCCCAATAATGTGGACAAGATCAGTACTAATGGCCTCTTTTACAAAGCTGTGCTAGCGGCTGCCGTGCGGCAACAGCCCCGAAGCCCTTTAAATCTCTATGGGCTTCGGGGCCGTTAGCGCAGCGCAGCCACTAACGCGACTTTGTAAAAGAGGCCGTAATAGTTTTTCTGTTATATTAACCTTTTTGTTTGTATTTTGATGTAGTTTTATTTTGGTATTGATTTAACAAAAGGAAATAAAAATAAATTAAAAATAAATATATAATAGTGGTGCTTCTTGGGGAGGAAGAGCCTGGCAAGCATCCTGGAGTCCCCCTCTGTAAAATTGAGCTGCCTTCAGCATGCCATTTTATTACATATATTTTTAATGTAAAAATCAGGATAAAATTGCCGTTCTAATGATATCATAACACTAAAACGCAAAAACATCTATGTGACGCCTAAAAGGCGATTCTATAAAGGACACCTAACTATATAGATGTACTTAAATTTGCCACCAATATACCTAGGTCCTTTGAGAGTGGGACGCACATATGGACTGAGTCACAAGGATGATGCAGGAAGGACGTAGGGTTACCATATGACTCCAAAAAAAGGAGGACGGATTGAGACATCCAGGTTTTACTTCTGCTGAACGCAATGGAAGTAAGGAGGACACATAGAGGCATCTGAGCTTCACTTCCTTTGAAAGCAATAGAACTAAAACCCGGATGTCTCAATCCATCTTCCTTTTTCTGGAGCTATATGGTAACCCTAGGAAGGAGGATTTGGGTTGTGATTGCTAATTATTGAATCTGTCCCATATAACAGCAATTTTGGCTGTGTATAAAAAGATGATATCGTTGGGGTAGGGATGGGGCTCTTACCGGGGTGAGGAATAGCTGGGTCCGAGCTATAAGAACACAAGCCTGGACTCCACATGTTTCCATGGTTCTATTTGTTGGTTGTTTTGTACTTGCTGTATATTGGAAAATGTTATATCTGCTTTTTTACGTGTATTTTGTTTTTTGAATAAACAGTTATAAAAAATAAAAAATAAAAAAAGATGATATTGACTGCATTACAAAAGCAATCGAGAGCATCTCAACATTGCTGGAGTTGCACTTCCTGTTAGGGGGATTCTTTCTGAAGGCTTGGAAGTCCAGAGATGCATGTTTTTATAAGGCCATGTAGATGTGTCAGCTGTGGACACTTAGATGTTTTACAGATAGATGATTTTCGTTAGATAATAAGAACATAAGAACATAAGCAGTGCCTCTGCCGGGTCAGACCACAGGTCCATCCTGCCCAGCAGTCCGCTCCCGCGGTGGCCCAAAAACAGGTCAAGATTTGTCTGAATCATCAGAAGGGGCTCCCTTGCCACCTTGGTTTCTCATTTAAGTCCTGCCTTCCTATCGAAGTCCTAGCCCTCCGGTCTTGCACATGCACGACCAGGTTGGTTTATACTCATTACCTGGTTAACTTCCTATACTTGTGTTACATCCCAGCTCCTCCCTCAGTATCCCACGATCCCTTTATCCCTCAGGAATCCATCCAATCCCTGTTTGAATCCTTGTACCGTACTCTGCCTGATCACTTCCTCCGGTAGCGCATTCCAAGTGTCCATGACCCTTTGGGTGAAAAAAAACTTCCTTGCATTTGTTTTGAACCTGTCTCCCTTCAGTTTCTCAGAATGCCCCCTCGTATTTGCTGTCCCCTTCAGTCTGAAGAATCTGTCCCTATCCACCCTCTCTATGCCCCTCATGATCTTGAAGGTCTCTATCATATCTCCCCTGAGCCTCCTTTTCTCCAGAGAGAAGAGCCCCAGCCTATCCAGCCTCTCGGCGTATGAGCAGTGTTCCAGCCCTCTTACCATTTTCGTTGCTCTCCTTTGGACTCTCTCAAGTACCGCCATGTCCTTCTTGAGGTGCGGCGACCAATACTGAATGCAGTATTCCAGATGTGGACGCACCATCGCACGATACAATGGCAAGATGACTTCCCGTGTTCTGGTTGCTATGCCCTTCTTTATGATGCCCAGCATCCTATTGGCTTTTTTCGAGGCTGCTGCGCACTGTGCAGATGGCTTCAGAGATGCATCCACCAGCACACCCAAGTCTCTCTCGAGTCTGCTGTCTCCCAACAATACCCCCCCTAATTTGTAGCTGAACAACGGGTTCTTTTTCCCTATATGCATGACCTTGCATTTGTCCACGTTGAAGCGCATTTGTCATTTGTTTGCCCAGTCTTCCAGCTTGTCCAGGTCCCTTTGTAGGTCCTCACACTCCTCCCTGGTCCTAACTCTGCCGCACAGTTTGGTATCGTCTGCGAATTTTATAACCTCACACTTTGCCTCCTTTTCCAGGTCATTGATGAATATGTTAATGACTCACACATGAAAATGTTTTGGGGAGAATAATGTCTAAATCAAGTGATTTAGATGCCATTTTGGAGGCTCAGTGTTGCCTTAATATCGCTAAGGGGGAGGTGGCTTATCTTCAGCCTGGAATCTTCAATGCCTGGGAAACTAACTCTGCTCTTCATTCTCCCCAGCATCAGGCAGCTGAAACCTGGAAATCAACGAGCCAGCTGGACTCTCTGTTTGCCACTGTCTTCAGGCAGTGGTGCAACGAGGTTGACCGGCGCCTGGGGCAGCGACGCCCCTCTCCCACCCTCTTTCCCCAGAAGTGATTTCAGAGAAAGCGCCAAGGCCGATGTGGGGGGCGGAGAGCAGGCGGGGTCTTGGTGCCCTGAGGAAAACCGTGTCATCAGGAAACACACTGTTTTATGCTTTTGATGTTTTTATAGTTTTAATGCTGAAATGACGTAACTGTGGCAATATGTGCACATTCTACTACCATAGAGACATCTGTTTGTGGCTGGCTGCCTGTGAAGCTGGGGGGAAGGAATACCTAGGAATGGGTCTGTGCATCATGTGCTCCACAGGGCTGAGGTTCACATAGTCTACATCCGACGACTTCTCTCCAGCCTTACGCTTCACATCCCTCTTCAGTCGGCTTTTTTTTTGTTTTCCATATCTCCCTCTTATAGCCAGTCTCACCTCTCCTGCCACTTCCATCCCTTTCTTTAGCCCTTAGTGCTTCTTTCCTCCAGCCTGATTCTCTCTCTTCTCAGGACTCTTTTCTCAGCCCATCTCCCCATTAGTCCCTCCGCTTTGAATCCTATAGTTCCTCTTCCTGTCTTCATCTGTTTCTTTCTTCAGCCCATCCTTCATCCACTTATCTTTGTATCACAGCCTCAGCTTACATTCATTTCAGCTGTTCTTCCTTGTACATCTATTTCTATTCTGATAGCTTCTTTTCCTCTCACAACCCATGTCTTCCAGCCAGTAGCGCAGTAAAGGAGGGTAAGGGGGGGGGAAGACTGCCCCTGGGTGCCATCTTGGTGGGGGTGCCGGCATCTCTCCTCCTCTCCGCTCCCCCATTCCTTCCTGCTCCTCCCCTACCGTGCGCGCACCTTCAATTCCCACCCACCGTATCTCTAGCTCTTTGGGGCACAAGCAGCAGCTCTAACCTGCTCCTTGCGCTGGCCTCGGCGCTACTCTCTGACATCACTTCTAGGTCCCATGGGTAGGAAGTGACGTCAGAGCCAACACCAGCACGGGCAGCATGTTAGAGATATTGCTTGCACCAGGGAAGCTAAACAGGTAAGGGGGAAGGGAAAGGGAGCGCATGCGGTGGGGAAGCAAGGAATAGGGAGGGGGGCACTACTACTACTATTTATTATTTCTAAAGCACTGAAAGGTGTACACAGTGCTGTACATTTTAACATACAATAGACGGTCCCTGCTCAGAAGAGCTTACAATCTAATTTAGACAGGACATTTCGGGGTTGGTGAGATTATGGTAGAGAAAATGATACAGTGGGTATAGGTATCTGCCAGCAGTAAATGGGCATTAGGAGTTGAAAACAGATTCAAAAAAGTGGGCTTTTAGCTTGGATTTGAATGCTGCTAGGGAGAGAGCACCACCACCCTGGGTGCCTTCCACCCTCGCTACACACTACTTCCAGCTCTCAGTGCCTGTTCTACTCTTTCTTTCCTCATTTCTTTCCCAGAGCCCCCTTTAGCACTTTTCCCCCTCTCTATGACTGACCAAAGGCAGAAAGTTGATCTGACCTACACTGCAACTCTTCTCTGCTCCCTGCTATTAGCCCATTGGTCAGATATTCCTGAACCAGTCAAGAAGCTGCAGAGGAGGCAGGACCAGAAGAGCTTAGGAGACACCAATCTAAGGAATATCTGAGCAATGGCATCGTCTAAGCTACTGGTCTTGCCTCCTTTGCAGCTTATTGGCTGGGTAAGGAATGCCTGACTAATGGGCTGCAACGGGAGTTGGAAGCATTAGCTGCGGAAGCACTCCCCCACTTTTATGAAACTATACTAGCAGTTTCTAGCGTGGGGAACCGCGCTGAATGGCCTGCGCTACTCCCGACGCTCATGGGAACTCAATGAGCGTCGGGAGCAGCCTAAGCCATTCAGCGCGGCTCTCTGTGCTCTCTCTGCGCTAAAAACTGCTAGCGCGGTTTCGTAGAAGAGGGGGACAGTCTTCCTTCCTGCTTTCTCCTGCAGCTCTACATCCCCAAGATTTCAGCTCTGAGGGCTGGGCAGTGCTGGAAAGAATATTGGGTTCCTTTCCCTCCTCTTGTATAATGTATATACCCCATACTTGTATATAGTTTTCCCTTCCCTCACTTCTACTTTTATATGTTGGTGTTAATATGTAAATGTTGCAGGTCTGCCATCCATAGTTTCTGAGTTGCTGGGTTTTTTATTGCTTCATAGTATCTAGCAGTGGATGAATTTTGTGTTGCTATTAATGAGGTGACATCAGAATTTATCTGTTTTATATGACAAGCAATAAATCTGGACTGATGTCCTGATATTCAGCCAGAGGCGGTCAGCATGTTTTTACATGCTAATCGCTCCTGGTTAAATTTTCCAGTGCTATTCGGTGCTGGGCCATGACCAGGCTCCGGCACTGAATATCTTCTGATAATTTTGGGTGGCCTGCCTGCCTAAAGCTTATGGAGCCCAGCTGATATTCAGCCAGGGCCTGCCACATAAGGTTTTTTTTAAAAAATATGAAAGAAAAAAAAAAAATAACCCCCCTTTTCTTCCCACTTCTCAACCCCCACAAACATGCTCCCCTGCCCTCTCCCCATGCTGCAATCCCCCTCAGAATGCTCTCTCAACCCCACCTGATATATAGGTAGGCCTCCCAGGCCTACATTTGTCTCTGGTGGTCCAATGGGGGGGGGGTTCTCATAGCAGCTCACAGTACTACAAAAACCCCTGAACATGCTCCCCTGACCCCACTGACTCCTACTGGATCAACTAGAGCAACATACATTGGGTAGATTGGGGGAGGCAGCATGGGGGGTGGGCAGAGAACAGGGGAGCATATTCGGAGGAGTCAGTATGGGGTGAATGGGGGGTTTTGTGTTTGTTTAGTTGTATTTAAAAAGAAAAGTTAGGCAGGTGCTGACCCGATATTCGGTGCCAGCACCTGCATAGCAAATCAGCCAGATTTAGGACAGCTCAAAAGCAGTCCTAAATCTGGCTGCTTCGCTATGCAGGTGCCGGCATAACCTGGGGCTCTTCCCTAGTGTTGCCCTCCAGTACCGCCCCTGACCTGCCCACTTTTTATCTTGGTGGTCTGAGGGGATATTTAGTGACACTGTTTGATTAAATGGTGCTGAATATCCCCTCTTAGTGATTTAAGTGGATAGGAGAGCATCCTGCCTGCTTAAATCACTCTGAATATCGGCCCCATGTGTTGCATACAATTTTTAAATATGGGATTGAATGTTAGGCAAATTCATGCTAAACCTATAGTCAACAATGAAATATTTAGGTGGGTTTATTTTTGTACAGCTGTAAATTTTAGTGTTCAGTGTGTCGCACACAGGACTATTATCTGTCAGATGTGTCATAACAGAAATAGGTTGAGAACTATTCTACATATGTATGTTCTGGTCTATTGCCTTCATTATGGCTGCTGCTGCTCCTCCTCACAGAGCACACTAGCTCTGTCAGTATTTGGGGTTGAAAGTGGTGTAGTGCTCCCAGCTTCTGCTGCATGTCTCTGACAATGTCTGAGACTTGCAATAGAAACTGAGCTAGGATAGCTCTTGGGGGGGGTGGGGGGGTGGGAGGTGAGGTGGGGTTTCACCGGCTTCTGTGGAAATCATTTCAGGGTGAGCCTCAACTGCTGTGCCCTCCAGTATAGCTGCCTGGGGGGAGTCTCTTGAGACCTCTCCACTTCCTCCTCCAGTGGTGTCATGTCCCTTCAGTGGTCCTCCTCTGCTTCCTGATGGTGCTGGTTGTAGTCCTGTTGTGGGTGAGCAGCACCTCCTATTGCCCAGGGTGCAACACCACTTCCTCCCAGGCCCTTTCAGCAGCAATGTGGACTGGGGCAGGCTGGTCCTGGGCAGGCTGGTCAACAGCTGGAGAGTGACCTGTGCATTTAAAAGGTTTGCAATTGAGATCAACACAGCCTACAGGGACATCAGGGGGATGTTGGTTGTTACCTGGAGGAGAGGGGGAGCGAAGTCTGATCTGTGGCAGCAATGAGATGACATAGCAGGGAACCCTGGAGCCAATTATATAATAGCTGATTGTCCCTGAGAGGGTTGTCTCCCCATGCCCATGCAAGATAAGTCCTGGCTCTGCTGGAGGGTGCTAGGTGAGCAGATCCAGGCTGCAAGGTTGTATGCCACTGCACAGTTACACGGATGGGGCCATGGTTCTAGCATGTGGCAGGGATATGGGTGTGTGTGCTTCCCCATGCCAATGTGGCCTATAGCCAGCTGGGAGATGGCAGGAGCTCCTGTGTGATTCTTCCATCCTAATGGCCACCTCTCCTGGGACCTCATGAGAAAGGCAATTTACACACTGCAGGGTTGGAATCCTAGGTCTGAGGACATCTATCTGGCTTAGGGCTTTCATTAATGCCAGTGGCTGCACATCACGCCATTATTAATGGCCATGATTTTGGGGTGAGGAGGGAGTACACATGGGCGATAGTTTTCCTAAAAAGGGGTTTGGCCCCACTATCATGTAGAGGTTTCAAGGGCCCCCAGCTTTGGCTGTAAGGGATGTTTCATAGGGCACCATACCTAACTCTGGATTAGAGAATGACATGGGGACAAATTTTTCCCCATCCCTGCAGGAACTCATTTTCCAATCCTGTCCCCGCAGGAAATCAATTTCCCTGTCCTGTCCCCACGAGTTCTTTTCCTGTCCCTGCCCCATTCCTGCAAGCTCCGTCCTCATCTGCACAAGCCTCAAACACTTTAAAATCATAAGTGTTTGAGGCTTGTGCGGTTAAGGCAGAGCTTACGGGACAAGGACAGCGCCAAAACTCGTGGGGACGGGACGGGGAAATTGATTTCCTGTGGGGACAAATTTGTCCCCTTGTTATTCTCTATTCTAGATCTCACAGTGATATATACATTCAGTGTGAGCCCTGAGTCAGGAGAGGCCATCCATTTGGGTGGCAACGTGCGTTAGCACAGCTCTCTAGTTGTCAGTGTATTGCCCTCCTTGAACACTTCTTTGTCAGGTATGTGTGTGGTGTAGGGATTAGGGCTGTGTACCCTCAGTTCAGAGGATGTTACTTTGATTCTCATTATGGGTGTTTCTGGTCACTGGGGGTTTCCCCCCCCCCCTGCCATAGCAGCTACAATATGCTTGGTAAGTGTGTGTGGCTGGCCACTTTTCTATTGGTCACAAGAAGATGCTATCCAAATCCCTTCCCCCTCCTCCTTCCTTTCCATGTCATCTCATAGGCTGGGAGTTGGGTACAACACATTCTAATAGTTAGGGGGGTTGTGGGCACATTGTAATGAGAGGACCTGCATACTCATGCCTTGATCCAGGACAGAGCTGTTATAGGGGTGCAATGTCAGTGGTACTTATGCTGGGCTCTGAGATGCTCCCTCATGTGCCTTATGAACCCTGGGTTTTCGCTATGTCTCCACCTGTACTGGCAATTGAGTGCCTCAAGGTCCTGGTGGATGCTGAATCATCTGCAAAACACAAGTTGGTTGAAACAGGGTTCAGATGATGAGGCTTCTTGGTGTCACATAATTTGTTAATGACATGCAGTGCAATGCTCCTCATATAGCCTGTGACAGATGACAACAGCTAGATATGGGGTGGGGGGGGGGTGCTAAGGGTATGGGTAAGCTGAGGTGGCCATGGGGACAGAGGATAGCATGGTGGCCTTTCTCTGGAGCATGGATACTGTTGCTGAGGGGATGAGGCAAGCCAGGTGTGTCTATGAGTGGCTACATGTGAGCCACTGTCAACTTTTCCATCAGTCTGTAGATGTGGACCAGAATGCCGGGGTTGGGGGGGGGAGGAGGTTAGTCGGTCCAGATATGTGTAGCCCCTCATTTCTGCCTTTAATGGTTAGTGGAGGGGGCCACATAATTATTTGTCATTGGATATTGTGGATATTCTGATTTGATCAAGGTCTTGTAATTCTTTAAAATGAAAAATCCATACAATTTATTGCAACCCCCTATGAATGGTACATTCACATGATCCCGGGGGGAGGCTGGCTTTGCTACACACTCACCTTTCCAAGCTGTTCCTTATGGACTTCCATTCCCTCATGGAGACATTGCAGGGTGGCAAGTGCTGGTGCTTAAATAGTTCTCTCCTGGCACTCAGACTCTTGCACACTGAAATTTGGCTCCCTACATAGAGACATTGCTGTCCACAATTAGGAACATTCAGCGGTATATAGATGCATGTTGTATATATTGAGGGAATGTCTTGCAGCTGTGCCAGACACTACTTTTATTGCACATTTTCTGATTGACAGAGATGTTTATCTCAAAATGTTTATGTTTAGAGTGTGCTTTTTTTTTTTTTAACCGTTTTTGGGGTATTTTTGAATGTCAGAAAATGTTTGTTTATCTCTTTCATTATGGGCTTAATTTTTGCAAGTCTTCCAATTAATGATTTTTCCCCCCATTTGGACGTTGTATCAAAAATGCCCCTCCACATTTACAAAGTTACGTGTAACTAGTACCTATAATATATTACTTTTCACAGAAAACATATTACTTTGATTAAACAAGTAAACAGTAAGTGTAATATATTACTTTTACAAAGTAACTTGGGCAACACTGTGTGGCATTCATGTGTCTGAATTCAAAAGGGCCTGGGATAGGCACGTGGGATCTCTTGGAGAGAGAAAGAGATAATGGTTACTGTGGATGGGCAGACTAGATGGGTCATTTGGCCTTTATCTGCCATCATGTTTTTATGTATCTTAATTTTGCCTATGACTCCTAGACATTTTGGGCTGGATTCTGTATAGGACGCCCAGTTGCAGAAGCAGCCTAAGTGGCTTTTGAGAATCGCGCACGGGCATCCTATATAGAATCATTTCTGTCCTCATGGACAGATGCCTAAGCTCGCCTAACACCACGATTCTCTAACCGGTATCTATGTCATAGGCGCCAGTTAGAGAATCGGGTTGCCGCTAGCTTATCGCACAAAGGGATCTCCCTGCTACGATAGGTTTAGCGGCAACCCGTCCCCCACCCTCCTGTGAAGACTACAGGCAGGAGGGATGCCCAGTCCCTTCTGACGGAACCCCGGAACCTCTCACGAACATCACCGGCAGGAGGGATGCCCAATCTTTCTTGCCAGAACCTCCCACCTCCCCTGCAAACATTGCCAGCAGGAGGGATGCCCAGTTCCTCCTGCCGGACACCCCCCTGAACATCACCGGGAGGAGGGATGCTGAGTCCCTCCTGCCGGAACCCCGGAACTTCTCCAGAACATTGCCTACAGGGAGACCCCTTGCTGCGATAAGCCTACATTTCAGGTACTTACTTCAGGGTTAGGGAAGCGCATAGGGCCACCTAGGCCCGCCTAAGGTCGCTTAAGGCCACTTCCGTGTAAAGCCATGCTCACGCCTAGCCTTAGGCGAGCTTAGGTGTTCCTACATGCCTCCCTAGGCTCCTGGAGGTGCCTACAATGTAGGCGGCCTGCCTTTGGATGTTTTTTTTAAACGTGCATCTTGATTGGCTGGTTAGGCAGCAGTAGGCCACCTACAATCAGGATGCCGTTTATAGAATTTGCCCCTTTGAACGCAATGACTTTATCAGATAGTCCTTAAAGTATGAACTTTGGAATTTTCCAAATCATGAATTTCTTTATCGAAAAGGCAGCGATTGCCTATGGATGAAAACAGTTTATTCTGTTCGATAGGGGCCATCCATTTTCATTTGAAAAGGGAAACCACTCCAGATATCCAAGTGTTATTGTTCTCAAATTATACCATCAAGGGAGGAGACCTTTAAAGCATACATCTGTAGCTATACAGTAATCTCTTACAAAAAACCCCCACACACAGTACTTCTTGTTCATGAGGTGCAAAAAAAAAAAAAAACTTCACACATATTTTTCTATTAGACCAAAGGTGACCTTTCAGCTGGTTTTTCTCTACCTTTTTACATAGTCTGTAAGATAAAATACCATAGATATTATTGCCCCAAATGTACTATATATACATTGAAATGCCTCTGTTTCTTGTATAAATGGTGAACATAAATCAGAGTGCTATCTAGACAAAGCCACATTTGATATATGACAAATCCTTACAGCTCTATGTGTATAGTATGATGAAGTCTGGAATGCCAGGGAAGAAAAATGCATTTTGCAGGTGAACCTAAATCTTTATCCAGTTGTGATTTTTTAACTAACCTGTCTCTTTCAATCACTAAGTAGCTTCATGACCATAAATACAGAAAAACCCACAGACATTATAACTCATCCCCTTATAAATAGTTTATTTCAGGTGGTACAGACAATTCAACAAAGACTTTACTTACCCCAGACAAGGACAATGTATCTTAGTGGAATGAAATAGAGAAGTACTGTGAACACACAAAGGGCGGCGATTGCCAGCCAGCTCAAGAATGGAACTGTCCAGTTGAAGGTGCTGAGTGAAAAATTAAGTTCAGTCAGAAATCTAGTCACTTCATATATCTAATAAAAGATATAACAAATAAAGCGGACTATAGCTGAATTAGTCTTCCTCACTTTTAGTGCCAGGAAGAGTTCAGACCGCCTACATGGAAATGTGTTATAAAACAAATGATACAAAATAAATTATCTCCCAGTACCACGAAAGAAATAGGATGAATGAATCATAACCCAAGTTTAAATAATTCATTTACAACAAATACTCCATGGACCAAAAGTCATATTTACTGCATGCTTCTGATCATGAATAATAAAATAATATAAAGCCATTCATTCCACATGTCACCAAAATTGCAACTTTACTTCTTATAGGAGGCCTGCATTGGTCATGTAGAAATTGTAAAGATAAAATATACTAACATGATTTGTGAAACATGAGTTGACCTATGCCAGATTTTAGCAATTTTTTTTTTTACTTTTTCAAGAGTATTCTTCCTTTCGATTTATATTTTTACATGAATGTAGGCAATCCTAGAAAAGAAAGAGGCAGCTTGGATCTTGTAATAGCAAACTGTAACCAATTATTTTTCTATCTATAAAGACCCCTTCTGAGAATGTTAAGAATTAGGCATATGTAATGATTTTTGTAGTTAACCTAGGAGGTAAAAATGTAAAATTTTTGGTTTGGGTCATGGGTCTTTATGCTGACTATTTCAAGAATCCTTGCCTCTGATTATACTTTGGAGACAGGAACAGAATTCTTTGACATTTTTCTCCACCCTATTAAATGTGACACCTAGTGCTCCTTTTACTAAGCTGTTAGGGCATTAACATGCGGAATATCGCACGCTACATTGCTGTGTATGCTAGACGTTAACGCCAGCATTCAGCTGGCATTAGTTCTAGCCGCATAGCGCGCGGTAATACCGTTAGCTCACTGTAGTAAAAGGAGCCCTTAGGTAAATTATTTATTTAGCCCGTCCTCCCAAAGGAACCCAGAATGGGTTACAAAGGTACATTCACATTAAATTTCTCTGACTCCCTTCCTGCCTTGTTGTATGTCTGAAATGCCTCCGGATATACTTTACTACTCTTAACTTGCTAATGTAATTTGAAAGTCTTTTTCTGTAACATCGCTGTCTGTATACAGTCGCTTCCTCTGTAAACCGCTCTGAACTGCTGTGGTATTGCGGTATACAAAATAAAGGGCTCCTTTTTTCAAGGTGCGCTATCGGGGTTAGCGCATCGGACATTTTATCACGCGCTAACCCCTGCGGCACACCAAAAAACGAATGCCTCGTCAATGGAGGCATTAGCGACTAGCGCGGCAGGCAGTTGAACGCGCGGTATTCTGAACGTTAACCGCCTACCGCAGCTTGATAAAAGGAGCCCAAAGTTATTATTATTATATAAACTTAAGGTTTAGTTTAGTAGTTTAGTTTACCATATTCATTGTGAATAGCCTGAAAATTTGACTGACAAGGGGGTACTCCAGGATCGAGTTGAGAAACACTGCTAAAGAATACTGCCAAATATGCAACAATAATCAATTAACTGGCATTAATTTGCAGTTACCTATGTCACTGAGCTTAGTTGTAATTCTATAACCTTAAAGGATTTCCATGCTAACACATAACTGCAAGGAGGTACAGATGTGGGAGGGGTATGGAGTGGTTAGGGGCAAACCCAGCATTTATTTGCTAAGGTTATAGAATACTGACACTTCAGTGCACAACTGTGTCATTTAGTTGTGGAAATTTACACCAGCCATTGGCCTGATGTAACTAGCCACACAAATGATGGCATGTAAATACTGACCTAATTAGTAGTCTATAATGGCAATTATGTGCATGTTTGCTGATACAGAATTCTTGCTTAGTGCACAGCAACCTAGCACCTAACTTTAGGTGACCCGTTCTGAATTACCCACAAAATGTCTTTGTAAGACAGTGTAAAGGATGTAGTTACATACTGTTGTTTAAGTCGAGCACCGTCCAACTAATGGCTAGATGCACTAAAAACAGTCATTAAGACCGTGCGGGTCACTGTAGGCTGATTTCTAAACAGTGATCGATGTTCAAACGACTGCCCAAGCAAATGTGTTTTGCGGTGGGCAGTCGGAATCCCATCCGATCACTTGCTTAGAAATCAGTTCTCATATGTGCGCAGAGCCGGTTTGGGGGAAGTCTAAACAGCTGAGCGGCAGGGGAAGCCCCAAAGCCGCCTCCTGCCACTCAGCTGTTGGGGCTTTTTCTTTTTTTATGGCACAGATGTGTGTGTGTTACACACACATAATATCTGCCCCATTAAAAAAAAGCAACTTGAGCTGCCACCTCCCCCCATGGCGTCCCCTCTGACGACCCCCAGAAGAAAAATAGGCAGGAGGGATGACCACTTCCTCCTGCCTCTGCCAACCTCCCCCCCCACTGGCGCACCAAGTCTCCCCCCCACCCCCGCCAGGAATCCCCCTCCACAGACTTAAATAAACAGTGGCAGGGGGGATGCCCACTCCTTTCTGCCTCCATGACACCCCCTCACCAAATCAATTGCACCCTCCCCTCACAAAATCCCCCCTGCTCCACTCCCCCTACTTTAGAAAGAATTGGCAGGAGGGATGCCCACTTGCTTCTGCCACTGGATGCCCCCTGCCTCCCCGAACCACCCCATACCTGTACAGAAAGATGACAGCAGAAGGGTTGCCCAGTCCCTCCTGCTCACAGGCCCGTCACTCCAAAATGGTGGGCCCTCCCCTCCCGGTGCAACCTGGGATGCATGAGGATGAGCCTAAGGCCCTGATTGGCTCAGACACATAAGGTCCCTCCCCTGTCAGTAACACAGTCAGTAGTAACCTGTTGGTTTTTTCGGGTCAGCATTAGCGATACAATTAGGGTATGCAATGTTAGGCCATTGATCGGAGGGCTCATTTTAATATTAATGACCTCATTTTAATAGTAATGAGGTTGTTTGCATGCCAGAATCGGAGAATGTACGACTGCACAGTGAGCCGTTTTCACCATCGGGTTGGCAAAGTCTTTTGGTTTAGTGACCATTGGTACAGATCGGAGAGTTTTGTGCATCTGACCCCAAGTCTTTAACTTCTGTAAGCATTTGAATGGGCCATGGAAATAGTAAGTCAACTGGCCTATGTTTTTGTTAGGGTGCTGGGAGAGAGCCAAAGTCCTTACTTTGTGGGTGTGGGTTGTGTGTGAAAGGGATTAGAGCTTGGTTGGTCATGGGTAGGTTTACAAATGAAATTTAACTGCTGCTTGGTTGAAGGGGTGATTGGATAGGTGTGCTGGGAAATTGGGGGAAGGTGTGGGGGCTGGGTAGAAAGAAGGATTTGGTAATGCTCTCTCCTTTACATCTCCCCAGCAGCTGGCAGAGGGAGGTAGGTTTGTTCTGCTTCTACAGGGTGTCAAAGTCCCTTCTCGAGGGCCGCAATCCAGTCGGGTTTTCAGGATTTCTCCAATGAATATGCATGAGATCTATTAGCATACAATGAAAGCTGTGCATGCAAATAGATCTCATGCATATTCATTGGGGAAATCCTGAAAACCTGACTGGATTGCGGCCCTCGAGGAGGGACTTTGACACCCCACATAGTGCTACAAGATGCTCCATCTGTTACTCAGTAACGATTAATCAAAGACAATTTTTCTAATTATCGAACAAGTCACAGGAGCCAGTCTGACTAGTTTATCAAAGCTAAATCCATACAGATTAAATACATCATATATTGTTTTGAAGGTGTCCTAAAATACACATTTTGATGCCATTTTGAAATAAACAGTTAAAGGTAAAACTAGAAATAGATAAAAGATACTTAAGTTGAGAAAGAATATTTGCAAATTCAGACTGATACAATATCAACAGTATATGCCCATAAAATACCAGAAACCTTTACTTCAGCCTGCTTTTTCCTGTTTTAAAGGCTTTTGAATGAATGAATGACTCTTCCAGTTAAGAACCAACCTTTTTTTCTTACTTTAAAGTCTAACTTCTGTCCTTCCCCAGTTTCACCTGCATCTCTAGGACTTTCATGTTACCAAAAAGCTGTCATAAAGTAAAGCAAGTAATAATGAGCAGTGCAATCCCTCCTCTTGAGTTCGTGTTTACTGCCAAAAACCCAGTAAGATAGTACAGCTCCTGTGGAACATCAAATAAAAAGCATCACCACCAGCAGAGCAGAATCCAGTACAGCCATGGCGGCAACTCACTTCTTTATCCTTTCGCCGATGGAAGCTACTTCGTCAAGGACGCTCTGGACACTGACACAAACTTCCTGTATGGCATACAGCTTATTCATAAATCCTCTCTTTTCACCATCCTAAAACACAGTAATAAAAATGTCTTGAGAGATTAGATTTGTGGATTGTGGATTCTTCTCTTTCTTTTAAAAATAGGAATCATGTTTTTGGACTGGGTTAGCTAGACTTTAAGCAAATGCTGTGTTTTTAATAGACAAGGGCAACCAGAAATGTTACTCCTAAGCTGTTTGCTAGAATTTCATTTTATTAAATTTTTTGCCCATTTTATTGTCACAAGAGGAAAATCATTGTGTGTGCACTTTTTCCTCTGAAATTTAGCTGGCGGTGGTAGCGGTCAACATTTTTTAAAACACTGATTGTTGCCAGCTAAATTATGCCCTGATATTCAGTGCTGGGTCATGTCCGGGCACTGGCACTGAATATCGGGACATAATTCCAGGTGGCCAGGCCATCTAGAGCTTATATAGGCTTGGCTGATATTCAGCAGGGACCGCATAACAGTTAAGTGGGCCCCAGCTAAATATTGGGCCAGAACCTGCTTATGTTGTTTTATATCTTTTATTTTTTTAAAGAAAACTCATGCACCCCCATCCCCAATACTGCCTCCTCTGTCCTCCCTTCCTCCTCTCCTGCCCACATCAAAGCCCCCCACCTGCCCACTCCCTACCAATGTGTAGGTAGGCACCCCCAGACCTACCTACATACCTGGTGGTCCAGCGGAGTCTTTGGGGACAAGAGAGCCCCTGGCTCCTTTCCCTTTCAGTGACCTTTCAAAATGGTAGGAGGGAGGGAGAATGGAAGAGGCAGTGCTGGGGAGTGGTAGGGGTGCAGGAGGTTTTGTTGGTTTTTTTTGGCGAAAGCAACTTTTGCAGACCCTGGTTGAATGGAAAGATTAGGTTCTTACCGTGATAATCTGCTTTCTGGTAGACACACACTCCATTTCTGAACGTATGGGTAGTCAATCCCTTCTCATGAGAATTCTTGTAGGGAGCTTCATTAGCATTCTTTTGCTCCGCCTCCCATTCATCTGGGCTGTCCTCCAATTCCTCAGTTCGTACAAAGCAGATGGTCAGCCCTGGAGAGGAAATAGAATAGGGAGGGGTACGGGGATACTTCCCAAGAGACTTATTTGTTCTGTTCATATCATTAAACATATAACAGATAAATAAGGCCTTTGTTTCAAGCTTTATCCGCTAAGCTGCGTCTGTGGTAGGCCTTCCCACTCTCTCTTTTGGGTTGTGTTGCTTTACTTAATATAATTGTGATTCCCTCCTGGCTTTATGTTTTCCAGGTACTTTTTTTATATCTGTTACATCATGATGAGACCAAATATATTCGTTCTGTTCAGCACTTTTTGTGAAGGGGTCGTCGTGCCCAGTTTCCCTATCTGCAGGCAGCATGATCTCTTTACAA
The DNA here is from genome assembly GCF_902459505.1 of Geotrypetes seraphini. Taxonomy (NCBI): domain Eukaryota; kingdom Metazoa; phylum Chordata; class Amphibia; order Gymnophiona; family Dermophiidae; genus Geotrypetes; species Geotrypetes seraphini. The sequence continues at coordinate 5,477,317 of NC_047084.1, read as the reverse complement.
AGGGGGTTTGGGCTTGCTTAATCTTGGTTATCTTACCATTGGTTGCGGCATGCACCATATTAGTGACTACTTTCAAGGCACGACTGATTTTACCAACACCTCCTTGGAACTTTCCTGGCTTTCGAGGGTTCACTTTAGTGCCTATCTCCATTCTGTTCCCTCCCCTACATCTTCTCACCTGGGGCTCTGTATATTTTGTTTGTCTTTATGGAGGGTCTGTAAATGGGTGTGCCAGTTTCACGGCATAAGTGACTGCGAGTCCTCTTTTCTGCCTATTCGATCCAACAGGAATTTCTTACCTGGTATGGGGGCCTCAAGGTTCACACACTGGGAGGCAAGGGGAATGACATACTTGCTTCATCTGGTCCATAGGGATGGCACAATGAAATCTTTTGCCTAACCGGTATTGATAGGTTTGCCTATTTGCAGATCCACCATTATGTGGTTTCCCTCCAGAAAGAAAATTCTTAAATTTGTATTATGTTTATGTAGTAGTAGGAGAAATGGTGGACCTGGGGGTAGGGAGGCAGGCAGACAAGGGGAGAGATGGTATGGGGAGCAGTTGGGAAGAGAAAGGCAGAGAAGTTGAATATGGAGATGGAAGGGGATGGAGAAATGTTAGGCCTGGGGGTGGAAGGGAGAAAGAGATGCAGCATCTCTTTTTTTTTTTTCCTTCCATCTAATTGTTCAGCATTAAAGGGGGAGGGAAAAAGAACAACAGAAAAGAGACGGGGAAAATGCTGGACAAAGAGGAGATAGGAGGAGAGATAGAAGGAAATAGGAGGCTGGGAAAGGAGTGAGATGGGAAATGGAAGAGCTACAGAATAAGAGAAGATGGAAAATTGATAGGTAGCTGAAAATTTAAAAAGGAGAAGGATGAAAAAGAGGGCAATTGCCATTGTGTAAGACTTGCTTGACCCCATTTGATCGTGATTGGAGTGTGTTTGTTATCTTTTATGCAGTTTGCTTTATACCTTAACCACCATGGACCCCTGAGGAAGGCGTGTTATCCGAAACACGGACCGTGTCGGGTCCCTTGGTTGGCTATAAGGTTGTATATGTTACTGCATTTACTAATAAACAATGCCTGCATCTTGTACATTATCTGCAGTCTGTTCGTTGTTCCCTCTCATCAAGACATTACCAAAATGCACCAGGACCACTGAGAGGTCCCAGAGGGGCCCCTTTGAGTGGTCAAAGCCAAGGCAAAGTTCCATCCGATGGATGCAGAATTTAACCAGCTCTTTGTTCCTCCAAAAGTGGGTTCACTGGTGGCATAGGTTACAAAGTGTACCCAGTGAAGGAGGAGAGGTATTAAAGGATGCCCAGAACCGCAGGCTGCGGCCACAGGTTTGAAAGCAGCTGCAGCAGCATTATATGTTGCCCGGGCTTGCCACTCTAAGTTGCGCCACAATCCAGAGACTATTATTGGGAGAGATTTCCAGATTTTAACATCTGGAGTAATAATAATAATGATGCGGTATACAAACCTAAGGATTAGATTAGATTAGATTAGATTTATTCTTTTATACCGCCATAATCAAAGGTTCTAGGCGGTTTACACTAAAAACACCTGGTCAATCAGCAAAATACAATAATACAGTAAAAAAATACAAATATTTGTAAAATAGAATTTCAATAATAAAACTCACTAAGTGATAAACTTATCGAACAAAGTGGTCTTAATTAATTTCCGAAAACTGCAATAGGATAACATAGCTTGCTGAATACATTTACCTAACCAAGATCGTTGCCTACCAGCTTGAAATGCTAAGGTCCTATCTAAGAAGGTTTTATATCTACACCCATTAAATTATGTAGCTGATGCTCTGTATGATCTTTTTAGAGTCGTACGTAAAATGTCTACTTATTCCACTTCCACCCGCAGGATGCTACAGATCAGACAGCAGGCATTGGCTTTTTTTTACGTTTGGAGCTAGACCTGTTTTAAAAGCATCTAAATGCTAAAAAGGTGCCCAAACTGACCAATTGACCACTGGAGGTATTAAGGCATGACCTCCCCTTACTCCCCCAGTGGTCACCGACCCCCCTCCCACCACCCAACGATGTGAAAAGACAGTACATTCTAACCTGTATTACGAGGGGTGCTGAAAGTTTTCAGCTCAAGCAACCAACTTCCTAAATTCTGAGCATTATTCTGCCACTGTAGCTGCAGAGCATCATCTTATTTCGTTAAGTGCCAATTTGCAGAAATAAAATTCTATGTTTTGACATTGTTTCAGATTATTGATGGAACCGTATCCATGACATTCTCTTCTTGGTTGAGCTGAGAACTTTTCAGCACCCCCTCCTACAGCTTCAGATAGTCACATCATTCTGAGCACAGAGAGCAGAGGGGCACTCTAAGGGTTACTGCAGTGACGTTCACATTACAAGTCCCAGGTACAAATGTCCCTATAACTTGCTTAGATTGTATGGTGAGCCCTCTAAAACTTGGTGTCAGGTCAAAAGCGCATCGGGACAAAGGCGCGAGCAGACAATTGAGCGCAGTGCGGAGGTGCGCGCCGAAGAAAATTACTGTTTTTAGGGCTCCGACGGGGGGGGGTGTGGGGGGGAACCCCCCCACTTTACTTAATACAGATCGCGCCGCGTTGTGGGGGCATTGTGGAGGGTTTGGGGGGTTGTAACCCCCCACATTTTACTGAAAACTTCACTTTTTCCCTGTTTTTAGGGAAAAAGTTAAGTTTACAGTAAAATGTGGGGGGTTACAACCCCCCAAGCCCCCCACAACGCCGGCGCGATTTGTATTAAGTAAACTGGGGGTGCTCCCCAACAAAACCCCCCGTCGGAGCTCCTAAAAACAGTAATTTTCTTCGGCGCGCGACTCCGTCTTGCGCTCAGTTGTCGGCGCGCGCCTTTGTCTTCCGCGTTGTTGTCTATGAACCCTAAAACTTACTGTACCTACATTAAAATGATACTTGAAGGCATAAAGGCTATTGTTGTGGTGTACAGGTGGCTATAGTAACTCTTGGGTGGGTTTTTGAGGGCTAAACATACAATATAAGCAAGTTATAGGGACATCTGTACCTGGGACCTTTTATGTGGCATTCACTACAATATTTCTATGCTCAGCTGTCTGAACAGTTTGCTATAAAAGCAGGCTGCCTGGACATTGGGAAAGCTTGCTTTTCTGCATTTTTCATGTGGATGTCTTTATATTTGGGAATGGCCAAAAAAGATAGACATACTAATGGCCAAAACACCTAGATAAATTATTATTATTATTTTTTTTAAAGATAGATGTCTTGCAGTTTTGAAAATTAACATTTTCTCTGCTGGATTTCTGGTGCTTTTCCTAAAACATCCAAACATTGACTTAGATGTCCTATGGAAAATGCCCCTCCATGGTTTTTTGAAATTTACAATTAAGTACTTTTTGTCACCTCAAGACCTCTTTAAAATGAATAACTAAATTCTTGGAATTATTGCAAGAGAATATTCTTAAATATACTACTTTATTGGTATCATTCTTATGTTTTGGGGGATTCCTCTCATTTGGAAACTTTTGTTAAAGATAAGGAAACAGTAAAATGAAGTTTTTGTTAATTGCTTTTGGAAACATTTAGCTTATTTACCATTTATATGCAGGTTAAGGGGTATATTAACCCTTTATTTGGCATTGTTGTTCAGAAGCAACATGTGTTTCTATGGCTCTTATGGGAGATCTGTATCTACAAATGCCTTGGCACTTTTGCTCTCGTTCAACATCAAGTTACATAAAGCAGCCAGTTTACCATCTACCAATTAAAGGGTTAAGAGATTTACCTGCAACCAGTTTTTCCATCATTGTTGTTTATATATTAGAATTAAGTTGATTCCTCTTGATGTGGACTTAATGTTGACTTTGGGTTTTGCAATTTATTATTTTGGAGACATATCCTGATGCATTTTTCTGCTGTTATGTATGTAACATAATACAAATTTAAGAATATAACATAAGAACATAAGAATTGCCATACTGGGACAGACTTAAGATCCTTCATTTATTGTTTATTAAATTTGATATATACCACCTTAGTTGCAGCACAATTCAAAGCGGTTTACAATAAAATAAATCAATAAAAATAGAAATTGAACACCATTAAAAATAGGATAGGATTCTACATTCATACAAAAGAACAAAAAAAGCATTCAAAGAGCAACACTGCAAAAGGTAAGATCCTCTCCATTAGCCCAATATCCTGTTTCAAACAGTGGCCAACTCAGGTCCTAAGTACCTAGTTAGTTTCCAAGTACGAAAACAGGTTTTATGCTGCTTATCCTAAGAATAAGCAGTGGCTTTCCCCAAGCCATCTCAATAGTGGCCTATGGACTTCCCTTTTAGGAATTTATCCAAACCTTTTTTAAACCCCGCTAACGAATTACAGAGTTTAATTACATATTGTGTGAAGAAATATTTTTTCTGGTTTGTTTTAAATCTACTGCTTAGTAGCTTCATTGCATTTCCCCTAGTCCTAGTATTTGAAATAAAGTTGAGTCCTGTCTGGTGGGTATCAAAATATTTTATCATTTTGATTTCAAAAGTCTTATGCTCTTGAATTGTCCTAAAATTTCCTTTTAGTATTCTCACCATACAATCATTGGAAAAACTGACCACTGTCCCAAAGTGCTGTCCAACAGAGGTGACATCCTGGTTGGCATTGTCATTTTTAATATGATATCTGTGCAAGTTGATCCTAGTATTTAGCAACTGGCCTGTTTCCCAAATATAGGACCCTTCTTTTCACTTTTTGCACTGAATGATATATACCGCATTGGCTTTCTTTCCCACTACAAAGAAATTCAAACTGCTTTGTTACCCGTTTGTCTCCAACTACTACTGAAATGCTTTCATGTTTCCCTTTTAAATATATTGATTTTGCCAACATTTGCTTATTTCTGATCTGAGGAAGCCGGGGTTACTTTCAAAAGCTAATCATAAACTATATTAAGTTAGTTTAATCAACAAGGTATTCTCCTTTATGTTTTTGTTTTATTTCTACATATTACCTTGAAGAGTGGACTAACATGGCCGCCATACCATTTCACTCCAACCAGTGAAAGTAAAACTCCCCAAACCAAGAAAACTCCCAAAACTGGTAAGTTTAATAATACTCATTTATTTTTATATTAAAGGCAACTGGAACATTTTTTTTAGTGAGACCCTCACACTTGCATCTGATTGTACCTCATAAACAGCACACCTTTCCACCACAAAAATGACTTTCCCTGGACAGATCTGCTTCAATGTTCATGTTTCTAGAAATGTCAAACCTTAACAGCTGAACTTTCTCACTAAAAATAAGGCCAACTGATCCACTATTAGGGTAGCTGGCAACTCAGTAGCTCACTTCGCCAGAGTAAATAAATAAACTACCTCAAAAAGTCATCTTGCCTGATTTTCAAAGGAATAGAACCTTTTTGGTCTTACAGATTGCATATTTTAATGTTTGTTTCTGGGCTTTAAATGCAGCAAAACCTTGGTCTGAAGCAGTCATAGGCAACAGTGGAAACCTCCAGGGAACAAGACAGAGAGAAGAAATATTGGCATGCAATGCTATGAAAGCTACAGAAAATTTCAGCATTTGAGGTTATTTTCCTCACAAATGGTTATAGTAGTGAATGCCATATGACAGCTCTATATATCTGCATTCAGCCATTCAGCGAAGTCAGCTTTTTGACCAGCTAGGTAGAACTAATGCTTTAAATAATAAACTATCCTAAACTACACTTAGTTTAAAGCAACACAATTTAATAATAAAAAATATCACAGAGTGAATTTTCTAAATAAAGAAAGAGCTTTTCAGCACTAACAGCCTTCTTTGTAAACTTCACTTTGCTGTTTTACCATAAAATACAGATCAAACCCTTTTAAAAGCAGAACCTACATCATACTTTGGCACTGACTGCGTATGTGTTATTGGCCTCCATGCCTATGCCATCCATTGCTGTCATTTGTCTTTGCTCTCTCTCTCTCTAAGCATTATCTACAATATTTTTGTGAAGCAGAGTACCTGAGGATTGGGAGGCATATTTTACTCTCTCCAAAGTCAAACCAAAATGGTATTCAGAGGGCAGTATATCTTCTTTGTCTATCTCAAAAATATAACTTGTAATTCTCAAGCTTAAAAGTCTCTCAAAAAGAAAACCCACAAGCTACACATTACTCACAAAAGACAAAGTGCTAAAATGTATTTAATATAAAGAAAAATATAGTAGGTGAGTTAGTAGAACAAGTATGAAAAAACCCCTAGTAGACCTATATTTGACAATGTGCTGTTTCAGTTTTAACAAAGTTTAAGGGGCTGTTGTAGCTCCAGGAACACAGTATCTCCTTTTCAATCGCTGTCATATCAAAGTCCCAGAGTCTGCAGATCTAACTGATCAATTTGACATCACACCTTTGTCCCTGAAACCACAGTCCCTCTCTAAAAAGCTGAGCTCCGTTTGTGCTCTCATGAACAAGATGTTGCATTTTTCTTCACAATACTATATGTTATAGAAAACAAAGAAACAAATTAAAGCCTTTAGTTAGATTACAACTCCTTTTCATTCTTTTTTTTTTAAAAGGAGAAATGCAAAAGTAATTTATAGAATGAGGAAAGACTAAAAAGGTTAGGGCTCTTCAGCTTGGAAAAGAGACAGCTAAGGGGAGATACGATTGAAGTCTACAAAATCCTGAGTGGAGTAGAACGGGTACAAGTGGATCGATTTTTCACCCCGTCAAAAATTACAAAGACTAAGGGACAGGCAATTTTTTTCCACTCAGAGAATAGTTAAGCTCTGGAACACATTGCCAGAGGTTGTGGTAAGAGCGGAAAGCGTAGCTGGTTTTAGAAAGGTTTGAACAATTTCCTGGAGGAAAAGTCCATAGTCTGTTATTGAGAAAGACATGGGGGAAGCCACTGCTTGCCCTGGATCAGTCAATCAAATCCACGCACATATATTGAAATTATTATCAAGGTGCCAGAACATTCAAGAACATCAAGGAGCAGACACATAAAGCTCAGGACAATGAGAAGTTTGAGTCCTGAGTGGTGCCACTGAGGGTCGGGCAAAAAATTCTAAAAAAATATTTTTTCTAAAAAATATTTTTGAAAATCACACATAAGGTGGCTTCATAGCCTTAAATAAGTTTATATTTTGGCTATATTTATAAATTGAATGCCCTGGATCAGTAGCATGGAATGCTGCTACTCCTTGGGTTTTGGCCAGGTACTAGGAACCTGGATTGGCCACCATGAGAACAGGCTACTCAGCTTGATGGACCATTGGTCTGACCCAGTAAGACTATTCTTATGTACACAGGAGCTCTGCAGACCACAGAGTTCCCCTTCTGCAGATAAGCTTGTGTAAACCAACAGAATGGTTTGAAGAGGCCAGACAAAATCTCAAACTATGCCCTCTTTTACTAAGGTGTGCTAACCGATTAGCACACGCTAATTGAATTAGCATGCGCTAAACACTAACGCATCCATAGACTAACTTGCCTACGCTAGCGTTTAGCATGCGCTAATCAGTTAGCGCACCTAAGTAAAAGAGGGCCTAAGTTCTGCTAGAGAATTTAAAATTAAAAAAAAGAAAACTATGTAACAGCATTACAGTGTGAAGAAATAAATTCACACAGCATCAAAGGAGATAACCCAGAACAGTCAACTGAGAGGAAAATAAGTTTCCTAAAGGAATTCAAGTTTCAAGTCACCAGAGAGGAAAGAAAGCTGGGAAACTGGAAAGCAACTACTCGGGAGGAAAGTGGGGAGGGATCTGTGGTACTGGTGGTGGTGATCCTCACTCTGAAGTACCGCGGTTAGCGGCTGTTCGGGCAATTGCCATCGCGGCAGGGGAGATGAGCCATCTGTCTTGCTGCGATCGTTGCTGGGGGGAGGGTGGATTCTGTAACCGGTATTCTTTTTGACAGACACCGGTAACAGAATCCATCTTTTAGGCAAAGGACTGGCCCCTCCTTTGCCTAAAAGGTCTGGTTTTGGGCGTTTGGGACTTAGGCTGTTTTTTTGTTTGGTAATGTGTTGTAAGTATAGACGTAGTGGTGGTCTGGGCGATTAAACAGCTTAATGTAGAGGTAGGCCATTCTCAAAAAAAGCCTCATTTTGGATGGGTTTTTTTTTGAGAATGGACATTTTCCCTGCTTCTACTTTCAGCGTTTAGAGCCTAGGCCAAAAGGGGACTTTTTTTTATTATGCCCCTCCACGTATTTAGTACATTTTTGTCTGGACCTTCAGAATGCAGCCGGGTACTAAATACTACTGGTTGCTATCGTCTTCATCAGTCCAATTTTTATTGACTTTTATAAATAATAATTTTTTCTCAATTTTGATCTTAAAATATTATTATCACTTTTAATCTAAACCAGAGGAGAGCCATTTCTCTTTCCTTCATCTCTATGGAGCAGATGCCAGGACTCCAGTTTTGTATAAATCAATAGGAGTTACTGTGGAGCCCATTGAATACATTTGTTACCTCGCAATAAGGGTCATGTATCTTTCCTTTTTTTTAGATTTCCTTACACATCCAGGGTGGGTGGGTGGGGGGAGGGAAATGAATTTTGAGGAGTTAAATTACTTAATTATAATATTGTAATCACATCATATGTCTTATTGTATTAATAATTGGGAGGAGGATGGGAGAAAATGATTGTTTTATGTATTACTTGTGTAGTTAATAGTGTGTTTTATATAGTATTTTATGTTCAATTAATTGTATTGCACTGTAAAAGTTTGAAAATCAATAAAGATTTAAAAAAAATAGGAGTTACTGTGAGACACAGGTCATGATAAATGCCATGGTTCTGCAACCAGTTGACTCCATTCTGTATTAAACATGATATCTTATACCAGGGGTAGGGAACTCTAGTTCTCGAGAGCCGTATTCCAGTCGGGTTTTCAGGATTTCCCCAATGAATACGCATGAGATCTATTTGCATGCACTGCTTTCAATGCATATTCATTGGGGGAAATCCTGAAAACCCGACTGGAATACGGCTCTCAAGGACCGGAGTTCCCTACCCCTGTCTTTTACCACTGGAGCACTGGATGATCCAATTTCCTCCCCCCTCCCCATTTACCTCCATTAATTGTAAAATAGAAGCTGATGCCTGTTTCTTACCCAAAAGGGACATGACCTCCATCTTAGTCATAGTTTTAAATTTTGTGAAATATTCCTGAAAATTACAAGTCTGCTTGAAGCCATCGAAGGAAGTTATTCCATCCCATCAGAATGGTATAGATCAAGTCTCTCTCTCTCTCTCTCTTTTTTTTTAACAATAGATAACAAAACACCACATTTCAAAGAATAAAAGATCCCTAAACCAGGTATCTCACAACCAAATACCCTCTCCCCCTCTTTCTAAAAAGCCGCACTAGCGGCTGCTGTGTGAAGAAAGCCTCAAAGCCCTTTAAATCTCTATGGGCTTCAGGACAGTTACAGCCATGACAGCCACTAGCACAGCTTTGTAAAAGGGGGTGAAAGTTTGCAGGATCTCTGCTTAGCAATCTGTTTTTCATTTATAGATGTTTAACTTCCACAACTGCTGCCTTAAGACCTTTAATTTGGGCTTAGTAAAAAAAAAATAAATACATTAAAAAAAAATAATAATAACTTTTGTTCTTAATCTTTCCTTTTCAATTTTTAAATGGAGTTCTTTTCTTGATGAATGCGAATTAAACATTGTAAACTGCTTGGATCCTTAATTTAGGCCATTATGCGGTATATAAAGTTTTTAATAAACATATGTTTAACTTAGACTTCCGCCAACATCTTTTGCTTCACTAATTATTACATTTCATCTCCTTTATATCAGATGTGAACCATAGAGAGACTTTCTTGTGACTTTTCTCGGGAGCTATCTTGTTATAAACCTGAGAGATGCTTACAATTATATTTCTTCCTCTCATTCTAGCCCATTCTTATCCCCACATCCAAATGTTTTTATTTCCTTCCTCATGCCATTCTTCCACTTGACACCTTCTTCTCCCTTCCCTCTCATCCAGTCCGCTCATTCTCTCTTCAGTTTGTGCCCATTCTCACCCTTACTTTTTCCAGAAGTTACTAGCTGTCCTGGGCTCTTCTATAAGCTCTAACCTCCTCCCCCAAATCTGGCACACAGCAAGAGAAGCACAGAATTGCCCATCATCAGGGATAGCCTTGCAGGATGAGGTGACATATCTCACATCTTATTGTGAGACTGGCTCTGTGGCTGCAGAAGATGATGTGAAATTAAGCATGTCTCCGGGTGCCAACCGCAGGTGAAGATGAAGGGGTAAATTACACTGACGCAGATTTTAGAAAAGATGTTCAACTCAGAATAAGAATTTCCACGTCAATACGTCACATATGGACATCCACTTCTCATGTATTTTAGAACAAGATCTGCCAACATACAGCCTGTTCTGAAATGGATGTCCCTGTGTTGGTGATGGACTACTACTATTAATTATTTCTATAGCATTACCAGACGTACACAGCGCTGCACAGAGTCACAAAGAAGGCAGTCCCTGCTCGAAAGAGCTTACAATCTAAATAGACAAGACAAGCATACAGTTAAGGGGAATAGTTAATCTGCTGATTGGGTTGGTGGGCAGTGAGTAGTAGGGTATGGATTGAAAGCTATATGAAAAAGGTGGGTTTTCAGTCTGCTTTTAAACAAGGTAAGGTAAGGGGCTTGGCAGACAAACTTGAGTAATTTATTCCATGCATAGGGGGCAGCTAGACGAATGGAACAAAGTTTGGAATTGGCAGTTGAGGAGAAGGGCACAGCTAAGAGCAGCTTCTCTGAAGAACGGAGTTCTCTGGGAGGTGTATAAGGAGAGAGAAGAGAAGAGACATATTGAGGGGCAGCAGAATGGACACACTTGTAGGTCAGCAATAGGAGATTGAACTGTATGTGAAGGCGGATAAAGAGCCAGTGAAGAGATTTAAGGAGAGGGGTGGCATGAGTGTAGTGAGGTTGGTAGAAGATGAATCAAGCAGCAGAGTTTTGCACAGATTGCAGGGGGAAGAGGAAACAATGCAGGAGACCAGTTAGAAGTAGATTGCAGTAATCTAAGCATGAGTTTACAAGAACATGGACAAGAGTCCGGGTAGTGTGATCAGAGAGGAAGAGGCAAATTTTGGTGATGTTGTAGAGATAGAAGCGACAGGCCTTAGCAGTTTGTTGGATATGCATAGATAATGAGAGGTCGGAATCGAAGACAACACGATTGCAAGCAGAGGAGACTGGAATGATGAAAGTATTATTTAAAGAGATGTAGAATAGAGGAAGAGGAGTAGAGGGTTTAGGAGAAAAGAGGAGCAACTCAGTCTTGGACATGTTTAGTTTCAGATGACGGCAGGACATCCAGGCAGCAATGTCAGACAAACAGAGATTTTTTCTTGGACTTTAGGTGAAATTTCGAGTATAGAGAGGTAGATTTGGGAGTCATCAGCATATAGGTAATACTGGAAGCCATGGGAGGAGATCAGGGCACTGAGGGAAGAGGTATAGAGAGAGAAAAGAAGAGGTCCTAGCAGAGTATCAGCAGAAGAGGACCCACCAACACATACACTAAAGGTTTGATGGGAGAGCTAGGAGACAAATCAGGAGAGGACAGATTTGCGTAATCCAAGCGAGGACAGCGTATCAAGGAATAAGCTGTAATTAACAGTATCAAAGGCAGAAGACAGGTCAAGAAGGGTGAGGATTGAATAAAGGCTCTTAGATCTGGCCATGAACAAGACACTGCAGACTTTGGTGAGGGTAGTCTCTGTGGAGTGTTGGGGGCAAAAGCCTGATTGTAGAAGATCAAGAATCTGTCGAGTTGAAAGGAAGTCCAGGCAGCGACGGAGAACAGCATACTTGAGTAGCTTGGATAGCAATAGAAGAAGGGAGGCAAGGAGATAGTTGTATGGACAGGTGGGGTCCAGCGAGGCCCAGTGAGCTATTTTTGAGAAATGGCTTAACCACCGCATGTTTGAAGGCAGTGGGGACAGTTGCAGGGGAAATGGATAGGTTGAGAATATGGCAGATGGGAGGGATAACAGTATATGAAATGGGGTCAAGTAGAGGGATGGGAATAGGGTCTGAAGTAGTAGGCTTGGCTGAAGACAGAAGTTGTGCAGTTTCTTCCTCTGTGATTTCGGAGAAAGAAGAAAAGTCACTGGTAGTTGATGGAGGGTTGAGAGGGTGGGACCTGGCAACAGCAGCTTCCTGAGTTGTTTGTGTGAAGGATGAAGGGGTGGTGTGAGTTTGAAGGTCAGGAGAGTGGATGGTGGGTAGGGTAGAAGGATGTGACTTTGTAGTGAATTCAAGGGTGATCTTGTGGAAGCAATCAGCCATAGTCTGGGAAGAGAGAGAAGGAGGGTTCAGAGGTCGTAGCACTTTGATTATGGGTGCTTGGACAATCATGCTTTTTGATTGTCTAAGTACCCATTTAGGCCACTTTTTAAATGTTTGTATTTTTTGATTATGAGCCCCTTAGGCTATAAGTGGTATACTGTATACTACAAATACTTAAATACAAATATATTAAAGAAAAGTAAAATATTTTTGTCTCCTTTTTCCACAGAGGCATCCATTGAACTGCATGCTTCTCAAAACCAAAGTCCTATTAACTTTTTTCTTGGCTTACATTTTTCAACTGTGCTTTACGATCCAGTCCCTATGCATACTGTGCCGCTCGGAGACCTCGCCACAACAGATGTCAATATTCATCAGAAGCATGCCACAGCATCTTTGACTTTGTCCTGCCAACATATTTCCTTTCGAGAGAATATCTGTGGTTTACACTCTAGTTGCTAAGATCTACTGAGTTTGGACTCTAAACAACTTCATATTCCAAGATTGCATTTTTAGCTGTTGCGTTATGACGGATTAATGAACAGACAGTGTATGAAATGGTTTGTAGTTTTTCTTCTACACACATTAAAGAAATGAGTGTTAGAAGCTAATGCTGTCCCTCAATTCATGTTTTCTGGCCACTGCTTCAGCCGTATTTCTCAAGCCCTGCACTTACAAGATTTATAATCAAATTGTAAGAAAAAAGAATTATATCTCTTTAACAAAAACACCCTGCGTGACATCTCCAGAGATAAATAGGGATTATTTTATGCGAGTTCCCGAGGGCTATTTTGCTTTACAAATATTTTACAAGAAAAACTCATCCCTTTCTGAAAGCACATCTGTTGGAAATTATTCCCTTCCTTCAGAGAATCCTCATTCTTCTCTAACTCTCCAGCCTCCCTCCCAAACAAGTTTAAAGGAAATCTGTGGACATATTTCCAAGGAGGCACCCAAAACCAGCACAGGAAAGAGGAGCCATTCAATGGGGTCAAGGTTTGACATTGCTTAAACTAATTCCACATTTCCCCAAGAAGCATTAGCTGTTTTTTATTTCCTGCTCTAATAATTTGCAGTGAAGATAATCTGGATCAAGGAAGGGGGTCAAGAAAGTACATTTTTCCCCTCTCAGTGCAATGCTGTGTTAGCAAATAGAAAGTTATGAACCTCCTCCAGTGTGGCAAGGCCATTCATACTCCATTTCTCAAACACTACTGGTATTTCCTTTACAAACAAGGATGGATTGGGACTGGAATCAATTTATGCACTTATATAAACCTGATTGCCAAATTTCTGGAAATAATCACCATTTAAATAGTGGACAACATTTATTACAAGACATCAGTAACAAGTTTTATTGCTCTATAATTCTCATGATCCGATTGTTTGCTTAAGGAATTCCAAAAGGAATTTGGGGGCTCTAATTCTCAATTATGCCAAATTTCACAGTCAAGTGAGCAGGCAAAAAACTGGAATTACTCAGTCTTCAGCATTTTTTTTTAAATTTCATGCTGAAAAATAATATGAAACAAAACAAAAATGCTGGGCTACTTGTGAGAGACTTTGCTCTGTCTCAGGAGAGACTCATCACATACTGTAACTCTGAGTACTGCAGAGGAAAAACCTTAATCATTATACTAGTGTAAGCTTTGCAAGTCATTTCACTTTATTTTGATATACCACCTATCGGTATTCAAATATCTAAGCTGTTCACATAAAATAAAAATAAAAAAAACTAATGTCTCAAATGGGGAAGACAAACAAGATTAGGGTAAACAGGATAGGAAGGCCTCAGTTACATGTTGAATAAAAATAAATAACACAGCCAAATAAAATTGATTACTTACTAACACGTTGAAACAAATGGAGGGAAGAGTGTGCAAGCATAAATCACTGCTGCTATGACTGGGGTATAGCTATGGGTGGGTCTGGATAGGCACAGGCCTATCCATTTTTGGCTTAGGCCCATGAAGTCTGACAGATAATGTCAAAAGGAGAGGATACAAAAGAAGTACGGTATTTTTGATGTAGTGCCCATTTTGGCATCTCTTCTCTTTCTCGTCACTCTACTCCAAGTCTGACATCTCTCCTTCTACCATCACCTCCCCTCCCCTTCTGAATAAAACACCTCTCCTTCTCCCTCCCCTTATATCCTCCAAACTTACATCTCTTTTGTGGCAGTAATGAATATATGCTGCCTCTGGCCAGCCTGGGGGCCTTCTCTCTGTCACAAACTGCCTCCTCTGATGCAACTTCCGTTTGCTGCTTTTGTGGGACACAGCAGAATGAAAGTTCCTGGGCTGATCAGACATAGCCTGGCTTCATCACTGCCCCAAAAGACATGCGAGTTTAGAGAGAAGAGGATGGGGTCGAGGACGGAAGAGAGAGATGCCTAGTGGTCACCCAAGTTAACTTTGAGCTCACCTAAAATGTCAGGTCTGGATATGCTACTACTGGTTACCAGGCCACAAAGCCTGTAATTAGAAACAGTAAAATCAGAGTGAAGCATCAATCAGATCCAAAAGCCAACAGGAAGTAGGAAGTCTTTAATGCCTTCTTAAATTTCTGGAAAAAAGTTTCCACATGAATGTTAAGGGGCAAACCATTCCAAAGGGTAGGGGTGACTAAACTTCATATAGGACTGGCAAGTGCGGTCCCAACAGTTAAATGAGATAATGAACCAACCATTCTACTGAGATGAATGAAAGTATGTAAGAAAGAAACAGTGGCAAACTTAATTAGAACACCTGTTGAAATAGAATTGAGGGCTTCTTGTCATTCATCAGTACATTTTTCAGACAGCATTTTATTTTATTTTTTTATTATGGAAATATGGAATAATAACAGGGCCTAACTTTAAACACAGATATGCTGGCATGGTTGCTGGTCATAAGTACTGTATATATAGTGCTGTTAGTTAAACAGATGCTGCTGCTGAACAAAAGAATTTTATATACTGGCCACCCCTTTCAATATTGGGTCCATTATGTTCACAATCAAAGAAAAAGTGAATGAATTGTAGTTTTTGTCACAGCTGTATGTCTTCTTATGTGTCAGAGATTCCTAATATCAAATAGCTTAAATAACCTCTTTAAAACACCGACAAGATGAAATCGATGGGTTTGGGAGAAACATTAACTGCATGGGTCAATGATTGGCTAAACAGTAGACTTCAGAGAGTGATGGTAAACGGCACCCTTTCAAAAATGTCGGAAGTGACCAGTGGAGTGCCGCAGGGCTCGGTCTTGGGCCCGATCCTTTTCAACATATTTGTAGGAGACCTAACTCAGGGGCTTCAAGGTAAAATCACATTATTCGCCGATGACGCCAAACTATGCAACATAGTAAGTAAAGGCACCGTGCCCGACAGTTATGATGCAGGACCTATTTCGATTGGAACATTGGTCCTCGACTTGGCAGCTAAGCTTCAATGCTAAAAAATGCAAGGTCATGCACCTTGGCAGCAAAAATCCGTGCAGAACTTACACACTAAATGGTGAGACCTTAGCTAGAAACAGAGAAACAGAGAAACATAGAAATAGACGGCAGACAAGGGCCCACGGCCCATCTAGTCTGCCCACCCTAATGTCCCTCCCCTACCTTTGCCCTGTGAATAGATCCCATGTGCCGATCCCATTTGGCCTTAAAATCAGGCACGCTGCTGGCCTCAATCACCTGTAGTGGAAGACTATTCCAGCGATCAACCACTCTTTCAGTGAAAAAGAATTTCCTGGTGTCACCTCGTAGTTTCCCGCCCCTGATTTTCGACGGATGCCCTCTTGTTGTTGTGGGACCCTTGAAAAAGAAGATATCTTCCTCCGCCTCGATGCGGCCCGTAAGATACTTGAACGTCTTGATCATGTCTCCCCTCTCTCTGCGCTCCTTGAGCGAGTATAGCTGTAATTTGTCAAGCCGTTTTTCGTATGGAAGATCCTTGAGTCCCGAGACCATCCGGGTGGCCATTCTTTGCACCGACTCCAGTCTCAGCACATCCTTGCGATAATGCGGTCTCCAGAATTGCACACAGTATTCCAGGTGGGGCCTCACCATGGATCTATACAATGGCATAATGACTTCCGCCTTACGACTGACAAAACCCCTTCGTATGCAGCCCATGATTTGTCTTGCCTTGGACGAAGCCTGCTCCACTTGATTGGCAGACTTCATGTCCTCACTGACGATTACCCCCAAGTCTCGTTCTGCTACCGTTTTTGCTAGGATCTCGCCATTAAGGGTATATATAGAACTAGGGCAGAACGTGACTTGGGGGTGATCATTAGCGAAGACATGAAAACAGCCAATCAAGTGGAGAAGGCTTCATCGAAGGCAAGACAAATGATGGGTTGTATCCGTAGAAGTTTCGTCAGCCGGAAGCCCGAAGTCATAATGCCGTTGTACAGATCCATGGTGAGACCTCATCTGGAATATTGCGCACAATTCTAGAGACCACATTACCGAAAAGATGTACTGAGAATTGAGTTGGTTCAACGAATGGCCACCAGGATGGTCTCGGGGCGCAAAGATCTCCCGTATGAGGAACGGCTGAAAGATTACAGCTATACTCACTTGAGGAACGTAGAGAGAGAGGAGACATGATTGAAATGTTTAAATATATCACGGGCCGTATCAAGGTAGAAGAGGATATCTTCTTTCTTAAAGGTCCCTTGGCCACAAGAGGGCATCCGCTGAAAATCAGGGGTGGGAAATTTCATGGCGACACCAGGAAGTATTTCTTCACTGAAAGGGTGGTTGATCATTGGAATGAACTTCCACTTCAGGTGATTGAGGCCAGCAACGTGCCAGACTTTAAAAGGAAATGGGATATACATGTGGGAACTTTAGGGGGGTAATGTCATGGGGGGTGGGTCATTAGAGTGGGCAGACTTGATGGGCCATGGCCAATGTTCCCTCTAAGGATTGATGAGGTGTGTGCAAAAAAAAATATGCATGAGCGACAAGTTACATACTCCACAAATTTATGAGCAGGCACGGAGGACGCATTTTTAAACAAATGTAGTTTATCCTTGTACTCCTTATGTAATTTTAATCATCTATGGATATGTTTGTATGTTTATTGTTCAAATGGTTTTATTTCCCCAAATTTATTTTTGTTATACGCATTGAAAATATTTGATATTGCGTTTAAATCAAAATCTCAATAAACTTGAAACTTGAAAAGAGTGCCCGTGAGATTGTGGGAGGGTTAAATACTCAAAACTTAGAAGAATAACAATTTACTTAAAGTTTTTGCTAGGCCAGCTTTCTGGTATCTTTACATACAGTGGCGTACGTAGCATATGTAACACCCGGGGCCCATCATTTTTTGCCCCCCCCCATCTGTAAGAAAAACATGATTTTTAGTAACAAACCACACGTCACACATGAGTACCTAGGAAAAGGCAGCATCTTACATATTGCAGTGAGCAGTACATCAATACACCCATTGTAAAACTAAACAAGCCAGACCAGCACAGATCAATCCTACACCGTCAATCCTAACAGAAAACTATGTCTTTTGAAGAAACAGAACACAGAAAACACCTTCACCTAGTATGGAATATGTCATCACAAACTAACCCCTCACCCTTTTACAAAACTGTAGTGTGGATTTTAGCCACAGTGGTAACAGCCCTGACGCTCATAGAATTCTGAGTATCAGAGCTGCTACCACCACGGCTGGCGCTAAAAAACGCTCCACAGTTTTGTAAAAGGGGGGATAAAATAGAAATACACAATTTCAATGCTCTATCTCAGAGGTGCCCAAACTTTTGGGGCTTGCGAGCTACTTTAAAATGACCAAGTCAAAATGATCTACCAACAATAAAATTAAAAAACACAAAGCACACTATACGCTGAGAAAATGTTAATTATCATTCCTATTCTGGGGTTTTTTCAAAGAGGTCAAGGCAGATGACTCTATGCACTGTCACCTCAGTAACAACCATACAAAAATAGACAAATATACCCCCCTTCCTTTTTATTAAACCACAATAGCAGTTTTTAGCGCAGGGAACTGCGCTAAATGCCTAGCGCTGCTCTCGACGCTCATAGGCTCCCTGCGCTAAAAAACACTATTGCGGTTTAGTAAAAGGGGGCCATAGTGCAAAATATAGACAGCATATATAAATTCAGACACATTTTGATCACTAAATTTAAAATAAAATAATTTTTCCTATCTTGTCTGGTGATTTCATGAGTCTCTGGTTGCATTTTCATCTTCTGACTGTGCATCCAATCTTTCTTCCCTTCTTTTAGCCTGTATGCTTCCTCTCCTCCAGACCTCATTCCCTCCCCCAACTTTTTCTTCCTCTCTCCCTGCTCTTTCTTTCTTTTTTCTCTCTTGATGCCCCCTTTCTTTTTTTCTGTTTCCCTTCTGTCTCCCTGCTCCCTTTCTTTCTTCCTACCCTCCACAAGGCCACTGCTGCCACCATCGGGGGAAACAGGCCCCAAAGCCACCGCCGCGGCTGCCCGAAGCTCTCTCTGCTTCCCACCGGGCCGACCAGCATTCCCCCGATGTGAATTCTGCCGTTGGAGAGGAAGTTCCGCCCAGCCAGGCAGCGATTGGCTGGCCCGAACTTCCTCTCTGACTGCAGCCTTAGGGCGGGTGCACAGCCGGGGCGGACCGCCCCCCCTTGGAGGACACTGAAGATGTGGCAGCGGCTCCTCTCACGAATCCCCACCTGCGTCGGAAGTCCGATGCAGTTGGGGATCTTGAGAGGAGCCGCCGCTGCATCTTTTAACTTTAAAATACAGGCCGCTGCCGCTTCCTCTCACCTCCTCCCGCCCTCGAGTGAGCGACAGGGGAAAGCGTATGAGCGACGCCACTGAAAATAGTGAGCGATCGCTCATGCGCTCACCTTTCTGCCGTCAACTTCTATGTTTCTATGTTTCTAAATGCACTCACTCAGGTGCCCCACACTATCTCTCTTTACTTATCTCCCCCTATGATTCCCCCCTCCCCGTGAGCTCCGCTTAGCTGGTAAGTCCCTCCTATCTGTGTCCTTCTCTTCAACTGTCAACTCCAGACTCTGTCCAGACTGCCTTGGAACAAGCTGCAAAATTCCTATGGTGGGCTCCGTTTTAGGCAGTGTTCAAGGCTGTTAAAAGCCTGCCTCTTTGAGAGTGTTTTTGACTCCTAACTCCTCTCACCTTGGGTTCTGCATCCCCAACCCAATATGCCAGGAGTAGGCAATTCCGGTCCTTACCTGGCTTTTCAGCAAATTGTAGCTCTATCCTTCCCCCCTTTCTCTCCCCCCTTCTACACATAAGTTCATGTAATCCTTTTTCTTCTTCTCTACCCACTATTTTAAGTTCTTGTAAACCGTGTCGAGCTCCATTCTCATGGAGATGATGCGGTATATAAACTTAAGGTTTAGATTAGATTAGAGAGCCGGAGCCAGGTCAGGTTTTCAGGATATCCACAATGAATATGCACTGCCTCCTTAAGATGCAAATCTATCTCATGCATATTTATTGTGGATATCCTGAAAACCTGACCTGGCTCCGACTCTTGAGGACCAGAATTGCCTACCCCTGCTATATGCCATGCCTGTCTGTCCAAGTTAGACAGTAAGCTCTTCCGAGCAGGGACCGTCTACAAATGTCAAATTGTATAGTGCTGCTTACACCTTTCGGCACTATATAAGTGATAAGTGGTAGTAGTAGTAATAGGTACATACGCACGTTCTAAGACATTTCCCTTTTCTTTCGTACCATTCTTCCACTCTGTGTGCGCGTGTGAGTTAACAAATAAAAGTAATATTCATAACTATGTGTAACCCTGGTCTAACTCACAATGGCTAGAAATTTAAAAATGGGAGACAAAATCTTTTTCAGGTATATTAGTGAAAGAAGAAGGACAAGAAATGGAATTGCGAGACTGAAAAATGCTATGAACTGCTATGATGAGAATGATGAAAAAAAACAAACATGCTAAACCAGGGGTAGGGAACTCCTGTCCTCGAGAGCCGTATTCCAGTCAGGTTTTCCCCAATGAACATGCATTGAAAGCAGTGCATGCAAATAGATCTCATGCATATTCATTGGGGAAATCCTGAAAACCCGACTGGAATAAAGCTCTCGAGGACCGGAGTTCCCTACCCCTGTGCTAAACAAATACTTCTGTGGTACGGAAGAAAATCCTGGTGAAGGACTGTGATTGTCTGGCATAGTTACATGTGAGAGCAGAGTGGATACTGTGGTGTTCACAGACGAAAGTGTTTATGAACAACTTGAAAAATTGAAGATGAACAAAGCCATGGGACCGGACTGGATCCATCCCAAGATATTGAGGGAGCTCAGAGAGGTTCTGATGGGTCCTCTTAAAGATTTATTTAATACAAAGACACGAGAGGTTCTGCAGGACTGGAGAAGAGTAGACGTGGTCCCTCTTCACAAAAGTGGTCAAAGAGATGAAGTGAGAAACTACAGGCCGGTAAGCCTCACTTCAGTTATTGGAAAAATAATGGAAGCGTTGCTGAAAAAACAGATAGTGAATTTCTTAGAATCTAATGGATTGCAAGATCTGATGCACATTGGCTTTACTAAAGGTAAATCATGCCATATGAATCTGATTGAATTCTTTGACTGGGCAACCAGAAAATTGGATTGAAGATGTACGCTAAATGTAATTTACTTAGATTTCAGCAAAGTTTTGACATAGTTCTGCATGGGACCTCTTGAATACACTTGGTAGGCGGAAGTTAGGGCCCAAAGTGGTGAACTGGATTAGAAACTGGTTGATAGACAGATGCCAGAGGGTGGTGATTAATGGAATTTGCTCGGAGGGAAAGGTGAGTAGTGGAGTGCCTCAAAGATTGGAGCTAGGGATGATTCTGTTCAATATGTTTTTGAGCAACATTGCCGAAGGGTTAGAAGGTAAGGTTTGCCTTTTTGTGGATGATAGCAAGATTTGTAACAGAGTGGATACCCCAAAGGGAGTGGAAAACATGAAGATGGGTCTGCAAAAATTAGAAGAATGGTCTAATGTCTGGAAACAAAAATTCAATGCAAAGAAGTGCAGTGATGCATTTGGGGCGTAGAAATCTTGGGAGGTGAGAGCCTAATGTGCACAGACGGGGAGAGGAACCTTGGGGTGATAGTGTCTGAGGTTCTGAAGGCAATGTAATAGTGTGATAAGGCAGTGACTATAGTCAGAAGGATGCTATGCTGTATAGAAAGAGGAGTATCCAGCAGAAAAATGAAGGTGTTTATGCCCCTGTACAGGTCGTTGGTGAGGCCACACTTGGAGTATTGTGTTCAGTTTTGGAGGCCGTATCAGGTGAAGGATATAAGAAGGCTTGAAGCAGCTCAGAGGAAGATGACTAAAATGGTAGGGGGTCTGCGCCAAACGAAGTATGAAAAAAGATTGGAAGACCTGAATAAGTATACTCTGGAAGAGAGGAGGGTCAGGGGAGATATGATACGAACATTTAAATACTTGAAAGGTATTAATATAGGACCAACTCTTTTCCAGAGAAGGCATAGGTGGAACTGGGCAGGCCTGGGGGCAGGTGTAGGAGGTCCGGATTTTCTAACTGGAAAATCTGGCAACCCTAGTTATGTGCCAACTTCAAAAAGCACCCAACTCCCAAATGGTTAATATTTAAATTCTCCGAGTATCACTCACTTTTAAAATCACCTTGTTGACTTGAAACAAGTGTATGTAAGAAAGTCATGTGGTCTTTGTTGACTCAAAGGAGCAGGGGCTGTATCTCGTGTGTCTATAATGCACCAGGTTATCTCTCTATACAAGGGACAATAATAATTATTGTTTTGGGGATGGGGAGGAGAGTTTGTTGGGAATAGCAATGGAACTTTAGCATCTTATAGGTATGTGATTTGATTGAGGCTGCAGATTGCTTGTTTTTCTCTGCTGCTTTTGGTAGGTTTGGCTTTTGCTGCAAATGCATTTGTTTTTCTAATAAAAATGAATTAAGATAATAGTAATAATAAGATGCACCGACTTGATGAACAGAGTGTAATTCTCCAAGTCACGACTGTTACATTATATTTCTAAAAAGTAGAATACCTGCAAACCAGCTGTAGCTGAGACCTGTTTATAACTAAAATGACCAATATATTATCTCAAAATTTCCTCACCAGTTCCTACCCCCACCCTCTTCCCCTTTTTCACTGGCACTGCTTTAATCTCTTTCTCCCTATCTTGTTTTCATTGGACTCTTTCAGGCAACAGAGATAAGAGCACAGTCAGCGTGGAACAGAGGTGATAACTTGAGCAAGGCCTTGTGCAGAGAGGCCATCTAGTGGCAGAATTTGTACACTTGGCTGCACAACTAAATTAATTGGGCAACTTGGGCTCTGTAGACTGATCTGCCAGTGCCTGTGTTTTATGACAGCTGCTTATGAAAACTTCTTAAGCTTTACAGATTCAGGAGCAATCTTCTGCCCAAGGATTCTTAAAAAGGTGATACTTTTTCATTCCATTGATGATTATACTTTTCTCCTGTTAAGAAATACAGCCATATTGCCATAGATTTCCACGCTTATTCTTTGTACTAAAGGAGCTTTCAATTACCTTTACCCCTTTCCTGCCTGTTGTGTTCCTGCTTTGAAGGTGTATTATGTGGAGTTCAACTTTTTGATTTCTGTCACAGAACTTTTTATGAAATGGAATGTTGGAGAGCAAGTGCATAAAAGGTGTTCAAAATGTCAGGCTGGAACAAATAATTCTTCAAAAATGGAAGGAAACGGCATTAAATTTGCTGTGGAGGAAAAGCCAGTGAAAAGACACATTTAAATGAGCAGTGATGTTTGTTACATTTTTAACAAGATAAAGATTAACGCTGGCTTTTACAAAGCTGCATTAGAGGTTTCTATCATGGGCTGGCGAGATAAATGCTCTGACACTTATAGAATTCCCTGGAGCGTTGGAGCATTTACCTTGCTGATCTATAGTAGAAATCGCTACTTTGACTCTGCGATAGCATTTTTAGCGCATGCTAAACCTGCACTACGTGGCTAGAAATAACACCAGCTCAAAGCTGGCGTTAAGGTCTAGCGCGCGTGGCAATTTAGCGCGCGTTAAAACCGCTATCACAGCTTAGTGAAAGGAGCCCTAAGTTTGAAATGGGCTCCATTGGACTGGGGGCTGTAGAGAAAAAGTCCTCCAAAAATTGTCCCACTACATTTCTATGGGAGTCACTTCCAGTATCAGCAACGCACACACTGATACATAGAAACGCAGAAGTTAGAGAATAGCTCCATTTAAACTGTCATTTCCCTCTTCTCTACTCTCTTGGACCCTGATGCTCAAAGGTCCAGTGTTAAAGCCAACTGTGCAGACCCATAGTACAAGAGCAGCACAGGAATCTAGCTTTCTAATGTGCAAAAGGAAATGTTATTTAAATGATATGTGTGCTATGAAACCAAAAACAAGGGGGAGGAATGGGCCTGGCTCATGCGTACAAGAGTTTTGCATTAAGCACAGCTCTTGTGAGCATGCCCAGGCAAGAATGGAAGTGCAAGCACACATTGGCACCTTTAAATATAAGCTTTACAAAAATTATTTTTACTTGAAAGCACAGAAAGACAGGCTTGCAGTTGGTGCTTTGCTCTGACATTTGTTTCGCATTTTCATAGTTTATAGGCTCCATAGGCCTCCTTCTGCTTCTATAACTTGACAAAACTGGCAGTGTAGAGTTAGAAATTCTGAAGAAATCCTCTCTTCAAAAGCTTCAGCGCCACCCCTGAGCTGGCAGTACGTTTCCAGCGTTAAGGGCGGCATTTGTTTCTGTGCTGTTCTCTGAGCATTAGGAGGGAATACCAAATAACCTCATTATATTTAAATACAATTTTGCAGCCATCTTTGGCCTGGATGTTGTTTCCCCTTACGAGATCCCTCTGAACATTATGCACACATTAATGCGCATGCTAGTCTGGTGCTAATTGCCTCTAATTCTGGCATTAGGTTTTGTGCATCGTCCCTTGGTAACAAATGCACACAGAAAGCAAATACAGATATACACAAGTACACAGATATACTGTAGATACACAGATCAACCCCACCACCCTTTCCTTTCCCCTTCTCATTGTCATTGGAACACATTTTTTAACTGTAAGTTTTATTAACAACTCTGTTTTATCAGTACAACAGAAGCAGCAGTTACAAGAAGAAAGAGAAAAACAGCACAAACAAAATGGCCTTTACTTGCCATAACAGCAAGTGTACTAATCCATAGCAACAAAGATAGAGGTGACAGAGTTTTTTCTTATATAGAATCTACCCTTCCCACCATTAGCTCTAAGAACTCCAAACATTGATGAGGGAATTCATCAAGCAGTGTTAGGGCTTTAAGTCCCTTACCACAACTTAAACAGCCTTAATATTGGTGTTTTAAAAATAGCGTGGCAATATTTAGCTTGCCGCATTTTACTAAGTAATGAGATCCAAAATATGCAAATGCATGTTTTGCATCTGTTTACTAAGCAAATTCCCTAACGCGACTTGCAGTGATATACCGCAAGTCATGTTAGGGCCCAAAAACCACAGTAATATATCTCCAGTTCTTTGCTAGGGTTATTTTACCATCCAGGAGCATTGGGCTGCGCAAAGTCGCAGCCCAATGCTCCCAGGCTGCAGTGTTGAGTTCTCATTTCTGGACCCAGCTCCCCCATGTATGGCCCCCCCAAATCCCTAGTGGCTACCTTAAAAATCAGGGAGTCCTCCGGTGGGGTCTGGTGGGGTTCAGGAGGGTCCTCTGGAGGGATCTAGGGAGATTTGGTGGGGTGCAGGGGGGTCGACAAAGAGCAATGCCCAATTATTCCTTGTCACTCTGGTGGTGACGCCTAAATGTTGCCCCTAGCAACAGTCTCATGTGACTGCCACTAGGGATATTTCCATATAAGGCATTGTTCCTGGCTGATCCCCCTGCACCTCACCCCCACTGGACCTCTTTGGACTTCACCCAAGGACCCCCCTACTGGACCCCTCTAGAGGCCCCCTTGGACCACCAATGATTTTTAAGGTAGCCACTAAGGGGGTTGGGTGGGCTGGGGGGCAGTACATGGGGAGGGTGGATCTAGGGGAGAGGGGAACTCACCGCTGAGGCCCAATACTCTTGGGTCACAAGAATAATACTACTTGCGAGGTGGCTTGCATGCAGTGTTATTCCTAAAAGATGGGATTCAGCAGCCTGCGATACTGGGACATCAAATTGTCGGTAAAGGGTGAACTTTTACCACACCTTGATGAATCTCCCCACGAGTGTGTAGAACCTGAGCTCTTTTTTTTAATACTTAGGGATTATGGGTCATTTTTATCAAACAATGGAAAAGGTGCCCCTAAGTACCCCCTCAAAAAAAAGCCCTGGTTCCATGTATTAAACTACAAAATATCATCAGTACAGAATAAAATATGACTGTGTGACTTTGAACATTTGTACCATAACATATTACTCATTTCACAAAGGCTTCTCATTCGAGATAAGGTACTCTTAATTGAACTATTCAGAGCTTTTATTACTGCTGACCCACGGAGTGACCTTTTCTAGTCCTGAACACCTGTCAGGATGTTAGACTGTAAGTGGATCCAATAAAGAACAGATATTAACATACTCTATCTCTGCACAGAGTTTAAACTGCCTTCACAAGAATGCCTTGTCTTTTTTCTCCTTTTTTTTTTTTGCTTCACAATGATATTTTACATCGACATCTGCAATTTCCAAGAACACAAATACCCATTCAGCTTCTGATTGTCTGGGTATGTGAGGTCACTGAGACTCATTAAAACATGTGTCTATTCTGTGCCCTTCCCCAGTATCAAGATACAAAAAAGCAGCACTAGTCAATAGGTTCTTACGGGGGATTTGCCTGCGTACATAAGCACATAATACCAAACAGTTATTTAAATAGATTAATCAAGAAGCATTTTGATGAAGTCTCTTTTTGGTTGTTGGTGCAATCTTCCATTTTATAGTATTCTGGACTACTGTAACATTGTATATGTAGGGGCTTATATGAAAATTTCAAAGAGATTAAGGGTAGTCCAGAATACTGCTGTTCACCTCATTGTTGGTTTTAAAAAAAAATGGGAGCATATCACCCCTTTCTATCACAAGCTGCATTGGCTGCTGGTGGAGTCTAAAGCAGTGTTCTTCAACCACCGGTCCATGGATCAGTGCCGGTCCACAGAAATTTCCTGCCGGTCCACAGGGCCAGCACGTGCATCAGGCCCAACACAGTGTTCTTCAACCGCCGGTCCACGGTGCGATCGATGCGGAGTTATCTTCGAGCCAGCTCCCTCTTCCTAACTGATTCAGTGCACAAAGCCACGGGCAGTGGCTCCTACGGGCATCCTGCGCCTGAACCGGAAGCCTTCTCTCTGACGTTGCAACGTCAGAGGGAAGGCTTCCAGATGAGGCATGGGATGTGCAAGGTGCAATTAGTAGTATTATGGGGGCGGGGTCTGGGGTGGAGATTGGGTAGAGATGGGTGGGGTCTGGCCCACGACTTAGCCCAGTGTTCCTCAACCGCCGGTCCATGGACCGATGCCGGTCCACAGAATAATTATTTTATTTCTGCCGGTCCATAGGTGTAAAAAGGTTGAAAAACACTGCTCTAGAGTACTGTTTAAGTTTTCTTGCATCTGTTACAAAGTAGCTCTTGGTCAGTCACCAGGTTATTTACTGCCTCATTTTTCTTGGAGTCATTCTAATAAAAACACACGGAGAACGCAGTTATTTACAGATCCTTTCATAAAATCCTGCCGTCATAAGAAGTTCCTTGAGAAAACCTTTTCCTTTCAGGCCGCCAAATTGAATATATGGCTCAGAAAAAAGATGTTAGAAGCTTCTTCTTACTTAGATTTTAGGAAATTACTAAAGACTCAATTATTTAACAGGCTGGTATCTTAGGGCTCCTTTTATCAAGCCGCGGTAGCGGTGTAATGCGTGAAATAGCGTGCATTAAACTGCCAGCCGCGCTAGCCGCTAACGCCTGCCTTGAGCAAGCAGTAGTTTTTTGGTCAGCGCGGGGGTTAGCGCGTGATTAAAAGTTGCGTGCGCCAACCCCGCTAGCGCGGCTTGATAAAAGGAGCCCTTAATGTCTTTTCTCTTAATTTTTAACCATGTTTGCATTTCATCCTCACATTTTTACTCACATGGTCTGCACTTTCATCTTGATCAATTTTATTGAAATGTATGTATTATCTTTTTGCTGTATTTTAGCAAGATGTTTTTTTTTTAAATGTATGTATTATTTCTCATGCTGTGAGCCGCTTAGAACCTCCTCGGTATGGCGACATATAAATAAATAATTATTGTGAAGCGGGATGTCCCCAGTGTGAAGGGTCAGCGAAGGGAGAAAATTCTCCAGTGCTTGGCACAACTGGGAAGCGAGTAGAAAACCCACTCACCTGTACACCATCACTGGACACCTCATCTTCTGAAGACGGTAAAAAAGAATGAACAGTGTCTGGTTTGGGGGTATTTTTGGATGGGGTTGCCTGCTCTGCCACGGACACAGTGATTAACACAAGCTGGTGTTCTCTGACAAAGACCCTATAGCGGCTTGTGGTCAACCAAGTGCTGGGGTAACTGCTGCTGTTTGCAGCCCATATATATCGGTCATTTTGAACTTTATCCTGCCGCGATCTTAATGCTGTGTGAAATCAGTATTTTCATTCCCTGAGGGAGTAATTCAAAAGTCACATAAGTTGGTGAAGACAGCATTGAAGATAACTTATTGTTTTTTTGTTGATTTTTTCTTATATGCTGCTTTTGTCAATTCTGTATAATGCTGTTACAGGGTTTTTGTTTTTTTTACCACTACCATTGAGATTGAAATACATCACTGTTGCCATTTTTTTTAAAGAAGTTAGTTGTTTGTGGACTTTCACTAAGAAACATGGACTGTATCTACAGATGAGTGAGGTTTCTTTTTTGAAGTCAGTGGAGTTTTTTTCAGACCCATGATGATTTGAGCTCTAATTAATATGCATTATATTATTCTTTGAGTTATTGATTGAAGTCTGTTTTTCTCCCCAACAACTCTTATAACACAAATAGTAATTGAAGTGCACAAGTTTTTTTTTATTTTGCATACATGGGCACAGCAGAGCAGAGAGGTACTCTAAGGATTACCGCAGTGAGGGCTCCTTCTACAAAGGTGCGTTAGGGCTTTAACGCGGGGAATAGCGCATGCATGCTAGCCGCTATCGCCTCCTTTTAAGCAGGCAGTAATTTTTCGTCTAGCGCACCTTAGTAAAAGGAGCCCTGAATGTCATATTAATAGTCCAAGATACAGATGTCACTATAACTGGCTTATTTTGTATGGTGAGCCCTCCAAAACCTACTGTGCCTACATATAGATGACACCTGCAGGCATAAGGGTTATTGTGGTGTACAGGTGGGTACAGTAAGTTTTGGGTGGGTTTTGGAGGGCTCACCATACAATATAAGCCAGTTATAGGGATATCTGTACCTGAGACTTTTAATATGACATTCACTGCAGTAATCCTTAGAATGCCCCTCTGCTGTACTCAGTAACGCTCAGCTGTCTGTGACAGTTTGCTAAGAATGCTGGTTGCTTGGACGTCAGAAAAGCTTGCTTTTGCACGTTTTCCATGTGGATATCTTTATATTCAAGAATGGTCAACAAGAGAACAAGAATAACACTATTTGACTCCTTAATAAAAATGATATATAAAAAAAGAATGGCCAAAAAAGATAGACATACGAGTACTAAGGGCCCAAACATCTAGATAATTTATTTTTAAACAAAAAAGATAGACATCAGATTTGAAAATGAACATTTTCTCTACTGGATTTCTGGACATATTTCTCAAAATGTCCAAACTCAGACTTGGATGTCCTATTGAAAATGCCCCTCCACGGTTTCTTGTTTCTCGCTTTTTTGAATAGCCAATGCTGTTTTAGACTGCCTCCTTTGCCTCATACCATTCCTTAAGTTCATAAATGTTATTTTCATATCATTTTGGTTTTAGGATAATTTGCTTAATATTGAGTCTTTCATATGCAATTTTTATTTTGTATAGGCTCATTTATTTTCTCTTTTTATTGAGTGGACAATTGAGATATATTGCAAATTAATAGTCGCCTACATGGATGCCACATTTTGCTTTTTAGGTTTCCTTTTGGAACTTTCCAGTGTTCATATGACTGATTATTACTTTTGTACCTTTTAACCTCCTACTGCCCTATAGACTTTAATCGCTAACACCTGCATGCAGATATGTAAGTACTAGCATAACTTTCACTTTGAAAGCGCCATTGCCTATGCACCTGGTCATAAATTACTAACGCTATTTTTCTTTTTATGGTTAAGCTTACATAAGCTCTCTAATGTGGACAAAACCAGGTGTATTATTGCTTGCTACCTTTGTCATACCCACATATATCAGTTGGTTAATGTCTTGCGTCTCCTTTGAGCGTTGGGAGCAGTGCAGAGCGTTCAGCGTGCCAGCCTGTGCTAAAAACTACTTCCGTGGTTTTGTAAAATGGGGGAGTAAGTGACTTGCAAAAAACAAGACAAAACTGTAGGCTATGTACAGAATGCAGGCATTGTTTATTATACTGTTAATAAAATGCAGTGAATATACAACCTTATTTCCAACCAAGGGACCCGACACGGTCCGTGTTTCGGACAACACGCCTTCCTCAGGGGTCAATGCTATTGTGACGCACATTCATTTTTATTTTTAGCATCGGACTCAAATAGGTGTTTGTTTGATACTTTTTTTGCGGTTTGTTTCAATACCTTATCTACCATGGACCCCTGAGGAAGGCGTGTTGGTCCCTTGGTTGGTAATAAGGTTGTATATTCACTGCATTTTATTAACGATATAATAAACAATGCCTGCATCCGGTACATAGTCTGCAGTTTTTGTCTTGGTTTTTGCTTGCTGCTTGGTTCACTGCAGATTCCGTTGGATCCTTTTTTTTGTGCTTTTTGGGAGTAAGTGACTTGCCCAGGGTCACAAGAAGCTGCAATGGGAATTGAATCTATTTCCCCAGGATCACAGCCCATTACACTAACCATTAGGCTACTCCTTCAATCCAGAAGCCAACACACAAACCCTCTGCTGCATAGTTTTTTTGCAGTGGAGGGTTTCTGTGTTGGACTTACTGAGAAGACATTAAAACTTTAATATAGTTTGTTTGTTATAATGTCAGATGGGGTTTTAGAAGATTTGCAGGATCTGATGTGTGTTGAGGTGCTTGCCAATAGAGCAGAATTGTGCCTGATCATGCTTAATTTATGAACACTGTCTTAAATACAGCTGACTTATTCCATAGATATGTGTATGGTTCAGTGTTAGTTATTCGCTTGAAATAATTGAATTTAAAATATGCAACATTTCACCCATGACTCAGAAATCCATTTTTAGCTACACATGAAGGCATTGCTTGTCAATAAAAGTAGCCAGCAACCCTTCCCCAGGTCTCAGTCTCTTCACCACCATGAGAACAACTCACTTGTTGGCCTTCACTCTCACTCTGTGGGATGGGCCACCTTAGGCATCCCTGCACTCTGGTCCAATATCTTCCTTATTTCCTTCCCCTTTCCTGTGCTTCCTCCCCCCTCACTTTTCTAACAAAAATAAGTGATTATAAAAGTATATAGTTGCTGATGGCTTTGCTGCATGACCCCCTTCTGACATGGACTTCTCTTTCTGAGGGGCAGAACTAGCAGAGCCATCAGTGTCATAGCCAAGATAGACATTGGCTCTGCACATTTATGCACCTTTTTGGGAGGGGGGGGGACAGGGGCTAAGGAAACTGTGCTCCTGGACTGTGTGGCCCTGATTCTGCAAAGTGCGTCCCGGTTTTAGGCAGCTGTAGGCGTCCTACAGCTGTCTAATCAGCCAATTGGGATGCGCGTTTTTTAAAAAAATGCTCCCCAGGCAGGCCGCCTATATTGAAGGCGCCTCCGGGAGCCTAGGGAGGCCCGCAAGATGCCTAAGCTCGCCTAAGGGCCTTAGGCGAACCTAGGTGGCCCTATGTGTCTTCCTAGTAGAGGAAGAGATGCTTAAAATGTAGGCCAGCAAAATGCTGGTCTACATTGTAAGTAGACGCGGCCGCTATACTTATCGCGGCAAAACATCTCCCTGCTGCAATAAGTATAGCGGCCGCGGCCGCCTGTCCCATCATGGGCAGGAGGATGCCCAACTCCTCCTGCCGGAACCCCCCCGGGCCCCCACTCCCCCCAAACTCGTAATCGCCGGCAGGAGGATGCCCAACTCCTCCTGCCGGAACCCCCCAGACACCCCCTCCCCCAAACTCGTAATTGCTGGCAGGAGGATGCCCAACTCCTCCTGCCGGAACCCCCAGAACCCCCCTCCCCCCCAAACTCGTAATTGCCAGCAGGAGGATACCCAACTCCTCCTGCCAGAAAGCCGGACCTCCCCCAACTAACCTTCATCCTCCAACTAACTTTTAAATGTTGGTCAGCTGGACGGGTCTTGCTGCCGTCCAGCCTACAGGCCCGCCTCGTGGAAATGAGACAGGCCCATCCCTTCCCGGTCCATCCCTGCTAAATCTAGCCTAGCCTGGGTCAATCAGGCCTTAGGATTAGTGGGGATGGGCGGACCCGCTATGCCTAATGACTGATTGGTCCAGGCTTCTAGAGCCTGGGCCAATCAGGCCTTAGATTTAGCGGGCATGGGCCGGGAAGGGGCGGGCCCGTCTCATTTCCACGAGGCGGGCCTGTCGGCTGGATGGCAGCAAGACCTGTCCAGCCGACCAACATTTAAAGGTTAGTTGGAGGAGGGAGGTTAGTTGGGTGGGGGATCCGGGGGGGGGGGTCCGGCTTTCCGGCAGGAGGAGTTGGGTATCCTCCTGCCGGCGATTAAGAGGTTGGGGGGGAAGGGGGGTTCCGGGGGGTTCTGGCAGGAGGAGTTGGGCATCCTCCTGCTGGCGATTACGAGTTTGGGGGGGAGTGGGGGGAGGGGTGTTCCGGCAAGAGGAGTTGGGCATCCTCCTGCCGGTGATGGGACAGGTGGCCGCTATACATATCCCTTGCCGCGATAAGTGTAGCGGCCCGAGTCTAATCTAACCCGATTCTCTAACTGGCGTCTGTAACATGGACGCCGGTTACAGAATCGGGGTTTAGTGAAGGCCCGATTCTGTATAGGACACCTCTCCCGGGCATTCTATACAGAATCAGGGCCTGTGTGTGTGTGTGTGGGGGGGGGGCATGGGTCTGGATTTTACAGTAGTAAAATCTGGTAACCCTATTATAGCGGCCCTAGGGGAACCCCTCTCTATGCCCATGTGAACTTCTTTGCTTTTATGTGTTATATAAGTTAGGCATGCCTGCTGGTACTTTCATAGGTAAGTGTACAATAAGTGTTAGTGTTTCATATGTGTGCAATGAACGTGTAAATGCAGGCACCTAGATGAAAGAATTGCCTTTCGCATGTGTTATTGACTGTAGTAACAGCTGATGCACAATAAGTTACCATGAGCTAACTGCAAGGCGCAGTCCAAGCCCATTCTCCATTCATTTCTACACTAAGCAGCTGAGACATGAATTAGATTAGGCTATGTGTCAAATTACCCTGAAGAAAGCCACAGCATGATGGCTGAAACGTCGGTTCTTTCTACACATTCGTGGCGAGACCTGCAAACCTGCTACAATTATGACGCCAGTCGCAGAAGCCTAAGAGAACAAAAACTCTTTTTCTGGATGTTTAGTGAGATGTTTCTCCCGCTTTGCAGCCAGAGTTCCAAGGAGCATGCTGGGAGGTATGTTATAGACGTGTTTAACTTGGATGTCTTGCAGTGATAATTGAATCTGGACAGAACCTAAGACATTCGGAGCTAGACCTCCATCTAAGTGCCTTAAAGGGTCCCAAACTGATCAGATGACTACTTGATACATTAAGGTATGACCCCCATGCTCCCCCACTGCTCACTAATCCCCTCCCACTCCCCAAAAATATGAATGGAAGAGTACATACCTGTCTCTAGAACAGCAGCACTTGGTATAGGAAAGCCTAGTAGTGTGTCACACAGGTGTCTTAAGTGAACCATAGAGAGGAGTACCCAGGCCCATAAGCCACTCTTTATGGTGGTAAGTGTAAGCCCACCAAAAACCCATCAAAATACTACTATACTGCCATATAGGTGCCACCTGTAGCCATGAGGGCTATTGGAGTGGTAGACAGGTGGATCTAGTAGTTGTTGGGGGAGTTTTTGAGGGCTCATCATAAATCAGAAGGGATATATGGTGAGATGTACTGCTGGCATTCTTTATGTGAAGTTCATAGTAGTGCCCTCTAAGGTGTCTCACTGTTCTGTTGGCATGTTTGTGTGGCCAGTCTGTCTATGTCCAAATGGTCTGGATTTGGATGTTTTCAACTTAGACGTTTATTTGGTCAAAAATGGGGTATAAAATTAGGCATTGTAAAGGTTGGACGTCCTGTCGGCCTAGACATCCAAGTAGACAATTTTCAAAAAATATATATATTTTTGGACATCTAGAAGTTTGGCTTTCAAAAATGGATGTTTCTGTGCTTTCGACTTCGGACGTTTAGTGGGAAATGTCCAAATCGGATTTAGACGTCCTTTTCAAAAATGGCCCTCCACAGGTGCCTAAAAATGAGACGAATTGGCCTCGGAGAATTCAAAGCCTTTTGAAAGAACAAAACCTGGAATAACATTTGCTCAGCTTTCCTGACAAATGATAACCAAATGTGAACTTATTTTTAATACCACTTGCTGTTAGCCTTCTTGTTCTAGCTATGTTGTACTCACATTCACTTCATGTATCAATACCTGCCAAGAAACCCTCGTTTCTGGATTGTAGCCATAGCATCCTGGACCAATGTCAGCTTTCATTAACATGCTCCGATGGCAATACATAGAGGTATTCTTCCTGTCTAAAGAATAGTCCTACAGCTCAACTACTACAAACCTTTCAATTATTTTTATTTTGGCCCAATAAAATAATCATACTGTTATATTTTAACAATGCCCTCCTTAGGAGTAAGATGTGTTTTGAAAAAATGAAATGAACAATGCATGTGGAATTTCACCTGTTTCTACAGAACAACATGGGAAGGAAGCTATCTGGGGACTGGAAAATAGATGTTTTATATGAATGTAACTGGCCTTGAGCTGCGAATTGAAAAAGGTGTGAGCTAAATCCAAAATGCTTTCCCAGCACTACAAAATGCAAAAACAGTGCTTAAACCAATCCTTAATACCTAAAGTATTGTACTGTAGGATTTTACGTAAAATCCTTTTTTATTAAACAAAGAACACTGCAAAAACAACACCAGCAGAAAATCATTAGAGGAGTGTGTGGCGCAGTGGTTGAAGCTACAGCCTCAGCACCCTGGGGTTGTGGGTTCAAACCCCGCGCTGCTCCTTGTGACCCTGGGCAAGTCACTTAATCCTCCATAGCCCCAGGTACGTTAGATAGATTGTGAGCCCACCGGGACAGAGAGGGAAAATGCTTGAGTACCTGATTGTAGAACCGCTTAGATAACCTTGATAGGCGGTATATAAAATCCTAATAGAACTTAAATTTAATTTCAAACTCATTTTTACTTTTCACAGCTTCAATTATGGACTACCAGCTCTGGTTTTCTTTAGCTTATGTTAGTGATTTTAAATTGCGTTTGACAAAAAGCCCCATAGAAATGTCTCAAGTTTCAGATCAGGACAGTCAAGCAGATGTGTGGGTTTGGGCAAGAGCTTAGCTCATGGCTTTAGTCTTATCAGGTATCATCTCTCTGGTACCAATGTCAGATGGTGGGAAGTCCTATGTATAAAAACATTCTAATTTATGCTTATATAATGCAATGGTTCAGGTCCATCAGCCAGAAAAGGGCTTAAGAACAAGTTTGTTCAGTTTTACACTTCCTTCAGTGAAGAGTACCCATAAACTGAGTTGCAGGATCAAAATTCCAATTTTCTATTCATGGAGCCTCACAAACGTTGTAACAATATGTCAAGCAGCAGAAGGTATACTTTTATTGCCCTGTAAAAGCAGATATTTGGAGCATACTGCAACGATCTGCAGTTTTTGTTTTCTCAGATGATCCAGGGAAGATCAGATCTGCAATGTCAACCAACCTGTATCTCCAGACACTGTTTTGGAGCTGGTCAGCTCTGTTTTCTCCACTTTTACTGTGGTTCCCTCCCCCCTTTTTTTTTGCTTTTTTTCTTATTAGCTTCTTCTGGGATTCCCTTTTACAAGGAACACTTTGGATCTGACTCTGTCCAGTGCAACAGAACAAGATGATGCAGCCATACTGTTTCAAAATCTGTCACTCCACATGCCGAGTTAAAACAAATGAACCAAAAAATCAGAATGCCAGATTAATACAAATGTCTTGTTTTCAACTCGATATTGAAAGACAGAGTCAAAGTGAAGGCGTCACATCAAGAGTCAGTGTCAGAGAAGGGTATTGAACCCATGTTCTAAGATATTTTTTTTCCTGAATCAGGCCACAGCAAAAGTTAGGAAAAAATGGAGCATTTTTGGAATTTACTGAACACCCAATTAAAGTCATAACCGAAGTCCTTATTCACAATTAAGTTGTTTTATCCCCTGGTCAGTCTTATGTTCTAGAGCAGGGGTAGG
The DNA here is from genome assembly GCF_902459505.1 of Geotrypetes seraphini. Classification (NCBI taxonomy): domain Eukaryota; kingdom Metazoa; phylum Chordata; class Amphibia; order Gymnophiona; family Dermophiidae; genus Geotrypetes; species Geotrypetes seraphini. The sequence goes on along the minus strand of NC_047084.1, from coordinate 5,441,412 downwards.
CAATTCCGGTCCTCGAGAGCCGGAGTCAGGTCAGGTTTTCAGGATATCCACACTAAATATGCATGAGATAGATTTGCATGAGATAGATTTGCATCTCAAGGAGGCAGTGCATGCAAATCCATCTCATACATATTAATTGTGGATATCCTGAAAACCTGACCTGGTTCCGGCTCTCGAGGTCTGGAATTGCCTACCGCTGTCCTAGAGGCATTTTCCTGATAGAATAAATTATTTCACTCCTGCTACATGTTTATTTATTTTGCTTTCTATCCCGTCCTCCCCAAAGAACTCGGGACGGATCACAGGTCAACATATACAATATACAGTTAACAGGTTACAGTAAAAGTTTTTCAGGTATAAGTCATTATCCTAACTCAGTGGTTCCCAAACCTGTCCTGGGGGACCCCCAGCCAGTCAGGTTTTCAAGATATCCCTAATGAATATGCATGAGAGAAATTTGCATATAATGGAAGTGACAGGTATGCAAATCTCTCTCATGCATATTCATTAGGGATATCTTGAAAACCTGACTGGCTGGGGGTCCCCCAGGACAGGTTTGGGAACCACTGTCCTAACTCAACACATACTAGGGATCTAATACCAATATCCATAATATATAGTTTACACGCTGAATTAATCAGTTACAGTGCAAGAGTTTTCAATACAAATTTTTATCCTAATGTGACACATTAGGATAATTGGAAATGTATTAATAGGATAATGTATTAATTGGAAAAGATAGTGTTTGCTGTGGATGGGCAGACTGAATGGGCCATTTGGCCTTTATCTGCCATTTCTTTGTTATCTATCGGTTGTGGGAGGAGGAGTTAGGTGAACAGGTATGTTTTTATTGCATCCCGCAAAGGAAGGATACTCTTCCCTTAGGTCTCCTTTTACTAAGCCGTGTTAGGGCTTTAACGTGCAGAATAGCATGTGCTACATTGCCATACGCTCCAGACCTAAACGCCAGCATTGAGCTGGCATTAGTTCTAGAAGCGTAGTGTGCGGTAATTTCTTGCGTGCGATAAAAACGCTAGCACACTTTAGTAAAAGGAGCCCTTAGTTATGAAATAGTGCTACAGCAAGTCCAAAATTTTCTAGAAATAATAAAGGCTATTTGGTACTTCATGGAATGGAATGTGCTGAGGACCGAGTAATTTTATTACTCTTTTGTTAACAAGTATTCTAGCATTCTAGTACTGGACATAGTGGAAAAACACCGAATCAAAATCCACTCTTTTGCAGACGACTTACAACTCTACCTCCCCCTAGGCCGACACTGAGACACACAAATCAATAATCTCCAGTCTTGCTTAACCAAAATAAAGACCTGGATGACCGGATACAAGTTACAGTTAAATAAGTCCAAGACAGAACTTCTCTGGATCCACAAAGATCTTTGCGTTTACCCCCCACCTGTCCTTTTCCTGGGGCACAAACACCCTTACACCCAGCCCCCTTCCTTCCCTACCAAACCCTGTCAAACTCTTCACCCAGCTCCCCTCCTTCCCAGGCTCTGCAGTACACCCTTCCCCATCCTCCCAGTCGGTGGCAGCTGATTCCTTCTGCCGCTGAGCGGCAACCAGCAGGAGCACGCTTTGGTGCTGCTTGCTTGGCGCTCAGCGGCTTCTTTGATTGGCTCCCGTGAATTCTTGTGATTTATGCATGCTGTTATATAATAAGGTGGATCTGTGACTAATTTAGGCACGAGGATATACCCCATGGTTTAGTTGGGGGTAAATCCTCGCGCCTGACTTTAGGCGTAGCTTTTTGTTGGCAACCATTTTTTGGAGCCATATATAGAATTGAGTCCTAAGGGCTGGATTCTATAAACAGCAGCTAGCGGTGCCTACTTTGTAGGTGCTTCTCAGCACGGTTGACAATCAACTCCTAGCAGTATCTAGGCATGCTTAGGCATCGCTAGGTGTTCTGGAAGTTGGCACCGGTATATTAGGCCTAATTTACCGGTGCCTAACTTAGACTATTCTCTGCTCATAACCATACCTACGTTTCAGATAGGCATAGCTTACAATACATTGAATAGTATTCAGTTACTCTTAAGTATTTCCCTATCTGTCCTGGCAGGTTCACATTGTGAGCTTCGCAATGTAACTGCAGTAACTGGGGCAATGGAGGGTGAAGTGACGTGCCCAGGATCACAAGGAGCAATGCTGGGATTGAATTCACAAACTCAGGGTGCTGAGGCAGCAACTCTAACCCCAAGGCCACTCCTCCACTTGGCTTAGTGGTATGAACTCATCATGGATTTAGTAGAGAGAAATCTTACCTTTCCTACCTGTTATATTAGTCTTTAAAAGTCTTCTATGTAAATCTCCCTCTTTTATTTACAGAGTTTTGATCCCTTATACTCCACTTAGATTGCTTAGATCTATTGATCAACATCTTCTGACAGTTCCTTCTTTAAAAATTATAAATACACGGTGAAATTCAATCTTTTCCGTCACAGCACCTCAAACCTGGAATTTACTTCCAATCAATATTCGAGAAGAATTAGATTTGGTTAGATTTAAAAGTAAGCTCAAATGCTTTCTTTTTAAAGATGCATTTGACAGCTGAGATAACCAGAACGTACGACCCGACTAAAGTTTTTTTTATAGATCTCATTATATTTACTACTCTTGCCTCCCTTCGTTTTTCCTTCCTCATGTTGTTTACCATATATGTTTTCTTTAACCTTCTCAAAATTGTATTTCTTCCCCTTCTCCTTTCCCTTTGTATCCCGTGTTTGTCTTAAGTTTTTTAAATTAAATTGTCAGTCTCCCTTTATTAACTTAAGTTTATTATTATACTATGTACATCGCTTAGAATGTTAAATAAGCGATTAATCAAATATCGAAGAAACTTGGAAACTTGAAGATATTCTTGCAATATCTGTTTAGCAGATGTGGCTCAGTTGAATCGAGTGCTGCTGATAGATCTGAATGAATCAATAATGTATCCTCTCTGCTCTGCATGCATCTACAGTATAAACTATTCAAAATACTAAGTAATGCAGTTCCCATATTATGCATTTTCCTAAAGGCTGACTGACATGAATGTAATAACCCATTCTCAACCTCATATTCAATTTATTATTACATGCTCTACCAAGTTACTTATATAAAAAAAAAGAGTAAGAAGGACGTCGCTAGGTGTCCTCTTAATTGCTAATTAATTGTCCGACAGCCATAATTGAAAAGTTTGACTGGCTGTCTGGATGGAACTTATATGTTTTGACTTAGCCCAGTCAACCTGTCCCCCCACCTCCGTAATGATCATGGCAGTCCCTCCTGCCTGAAGCCACCGCGCCCCCCTCCCCCCTCTGAATGATCACTGGCAGGAGAGATGCCCAACTTCTCCTGCTGACACTCCCAAACTCTCCCACAATCTTCCCCTACAGGAGGGATGCCCAATTCCTCCTGACGTGAACCCCTTGACCCCCCCCCCCATGCAAGCATCGCAGCAGGAGGGCTTCTCAGTGTTGGAAGCACTCACCCTGCAGAGGGGAGGGGACATTGCTAAGGCATTGTGGAATAATGAGCAACGCTGGATTTACAGACTCAGAACTCTTCAGCCCAGTGGCCTTAACCTTAACATTGAATGGCAAGCTTTTTTGTAATCTTCTTGTAGTTTTGTATCTTCTACAGTTCTCCCCCATGTCAGTCCCCCTTTTCTGGTAAAACTTTCTTTGAGAGCTAGTTTGACAGTTCACCGCTAGCAGTTTTTTTCAAATGACGTCAGCACGGCATTCAGCTGGTAAGGGCTAACGTTTGACATTTAAATTCAACGGTGGCTTATCCCATTCATTGCACAGCATTGAATGAAGAGAAGATGCTTCACATAGTTATCAGTGACAGGTACCCATTTCATACAGTTGCCTTCTATTGAATGAAATAGTCATTTTATTTGTTTATTTCTCACCCGCCCTTATCCAGGATGAGTTACATATTAACATACAAAATAGAACATTTACATTTGTCGTACAAATCACTTCAAGGCCACACTATAACAAATAACATGCTTACACATCAAATCAAATTACATATAACATGCACATCGCATCAACGACGAATATCATTCTCGGCTACAACTGGCCAAACCCAAACATACATCAATCATAATAAAACCCTAAGCGCGCATGCGCACTTCTACCACCACGATCCCTGCTCCGTGATCCATAGCTCTGTGGCAGAAACATGGTGGTAGCAACGCGTGCGCATGTGGTGGTTTTCAGCGCGTGCAGTGCTTTCCTGCACTTCCTACAGCTGGCGCCTGTGGCAGTTTCTGTGCGCTGGTTGCCCTTTGCACTCTAAAAAAAAAAAAAAAAGGTACGTGGGAGAAGGGCCACAAGAAAAAGACAGGCAGGGGGCAGGGAGATAGACAGACAGACAAAAATAAAGACACACGCACAGAAAGACTTGTAGGTGGGAGAAGTGGCACGAGAAACAGACAGGCAGGGGGCAGGGCGTTAGACAGACAGACAGATAGCAGCCAAGGGAGAGAGAGACAGAAATAAAGAAAGACAGACAGCGGTCAAGGAGAGAGAGACAGAAAGAAAGACAGACAGACAGACAGACACATATATTCTAGCACCTGTTAATCTAATGGGCTTAAATACTAATCAAAATATAAAATCCATAAGTCATACAAGATGCCATCATTAAACCAGGTAAAACAAACCAGACCATCGAACACCTCCGTGACCAGCACTCAGCACTCAAGAGTCATCACTCCTTCTCCCTCAGCCAAACTCAGACCTTTTATTTCATCTTACAGAACAGGTGTCTTTTCAACGGTTTCCTAAAGTTCTGTAAATTTTGCTTCTGCCGAATGTATCCTGGAAGGTTATTCCACTCCCAGGGGCCGATGCAGTGAAAGACCCTGTTTCTGGAAGAGGAGAGCCTTAAATCTCACACAGATGGTTCCGACAGATCACAATGCTCAATTGAGCAGAGCAGTCGAGCCATCTCATGTGGCAAGATGCTCTGGACCAGGTGTTTAGGGGCCAACTTCTATAAGCACATAAAGACATTCACCAAAAGCTTGTACCGTATCCTATCCTTTACTTTCAGTTAGTACAACAGTTTACAATGAAATGTTTTTTGTTTATACATAGATTAGTTGACAATTGGACCGTACCACCAATGAGAGGGCATAGGATGAAGTTAAGAGGTGATAGGCTCCAGAGTAATCTAAGGAAATACTTTTTTACAGAAAGGGTGGTAGATGCATGGAACAGAGGTGGATGCATGGAACAGAGGTGGTGGAGACAGAGTCTAAACCTGAATTCAAAAGGGCCTAGGATTGGCATGTGGGACCTCTCGGAGAGTGAAAGAGATAATGGTTACTGCAGATGGGCAGACTAGATGGGCCATTTGGCTTTTATCTGCCATCATGTTTCTATATACAGTTGAATGTAATATCACTGCCTTATACGAACGTGATGTAAGGAATTTGGGTTCCTTGAAAAAGATGGTGAAATATGGTCCACGTCAGGACCTTTTCACAACCTCTGAAACTAAGAATGCACAGTTTATAATATACATGCAACTTTGATATATTACATTTGCAATGATTGGGTGGTGGGTCCAGCAACTCTTGGTAGGGCTACACATCTCTGAGCATTTGTTTTAAAGCTAGAGATATCGATGAAGAAATGGAAGCCGAGATGAAGCAAGAATGTAAAAGCGGTAACACGGTTATTATGGGAGACTTCAACTACCCCGGGATAGACTGGAGTCTTGGAAGCTCAAGATGCGCTAGGGAGACAGAATTTCTGGAGGCTATACAAGATTGCTTCATGGAGCAGCTTGTTAGAGAACCTACGAGAGGAAATACCACTCTGGATTTAATCCTAAATGGGTTAAGAGGACCTGCAAAGGAAGTAGAAGTAGTGGGACCGTTGGGAAACAGCGATCACAATATGATCAAGTTCAAGGTTGAGGTTTGAATTCCGAAAGGAAAGAGAACGATAGCGACAACCTTTAACTTCAGAAAAGGAAACTACGAAGCAATGAGGGAAATGGTAAGGAAGAAACTTAGGAACACTTCAAGGAACTGGAAAACGGTAGAACATGCCTGGTCTTTTTTCATGGACGCGGTGAGCGAGGCGCAAAATCTGTATATCCTCAGATTCAGAAAGGGGTGCAAAAAGACCCGGCATGGATAATTAAAATAGTGAAGGAAGCGATAGGAAATAAGAAAAATTAATTCAAGAAATGGAAAAAGGACAAAACTGAGGAGAACTGGAAAGAGCCCGGGAAGTATCAAAAGGAATGTCACCGTGTGGTTCGAAAAGCCAAAAGAGAGTATGAAGAGAGGCTAGCCAGGGAAGCACGAAACTTCAAACCATTCTTTAGATATGTTAAAGGGAAGCAGCCGGCTAGGCAGGAGGTGGGACCGCTGGACGACGGAGACAGGAAGGGTGTGGTGAAGGATGAGAAAGAAGTAGCAGAAATACTTAATGTGTTCTTTTCATCCGTATTTACAAATGAAGACACATCCAACATACCGGAACCCGATCAATTCTTCAATGGAGATCAAGCAGAAAAATTAACATCCATGGAAGTGAGCCTTGAAGATGTACGCAGGCAGATAGAAAAATTAAAAACAGACAAATCCCCGGGTCCAGATGGAATCCATCCAAGGGTTCTGAAGGAACTAAAGGAGGAAATAGTGGAACTACTGCAGCAAATTTACAATCTATCCCTGAAAACGGGCGTGATCCCGGAGGAGTGGAAGATAGCCAACGTTACGCCCATCTTTAAAAAGGGATCAAGAGGTCACCCGGGAAACTACAGACCGATGAATCTGACCTCTGTTCCGGGGAAAATGGTGGAAGCACTGATAAAAGAAAACATCGATGAACATTTTGAAAGAAACAAACTTCTGATACCAAGCCAACATGGTTTCTAAAAGGGGAGATCGTGCCTAACGAACTTATTGCACTTCTTCGAAGGAATTAACAAACGAATGGACAAAGGAGACCCCATAGACATCATATATCTAGATTTCCAAAAAGCCTTTGACAAGGTGCCCCATGAACGCCTACTCCGGAAACTGAAGAACCATGGGGTGGAAGGAGAAGTACATAGATGGATCAGAAACTGGTTGGCGGGTAGGAAACAGAGGGTAGGAGTGAAGGGCCACTACTCGGACTGGAGGAGGGTCACGAGTGGGGTCCTGCAGGGCTCGGTGCTCAGGCTACTGCTATTTAATATATTCATAAATGATCTATAATCAGGGACGAAGTGTGAGATAATAAAATTTGCAGACGACACCAAACTATTTAGTGGAGCTCGGACTATAGAGGACTGCGAAGAATTGCAAAGGGACTTGAACAAACTAGAAGAATGGGCGACGAGATAGCAGATGAAGTTCAATGTTGAGAAATGTAAAGTATTACATGTGGGAAGCAGAAACCCGAGGTACAACTATACGATGGGAGGGATGTTAGTGAAAGAGAGTACCCAAGAAAGGGACTTGGGGGTAATGGTGGACATGACAATGAAGCCGATGGCACAGTGTGCAGCGGCCGCTAAGAGAGCGAATAGAATGCTGGGTATAATCAAGAAGGGTATTACTACCAGAACAAAAGAAGTTATCCTGCCGTTGTATCGGGCAATGGTGCGCCCGCATCTGGAGTACTGCGTTCAATATTGGTCACCGTACCTTAAGAAAGACATGGTGTTACTTGAGAGGGTTCAGAGGATAGCGACACGTCTGATAAAAGGGATGGAAAATCTTTCATACGCTGAAAGATTGGAGTAACTGGGACTCTTTTCCCTGGAGAAGAGGAGACTTAGAGGGGATATGATAGAGACTTACAAGATTCTTCAAACTTTCGAAAAATAAAAGAACAAGAGGGCATTCGGAGAAGTTGAAAGGGGACAGATTCAAAACAAATGCTAGGAAGTTCTTCTTTACCCAACGTGTGGTAGACACCTGGAATGTGCTTCCAGAGGACGTAATAGGGCAGATTATGGTACTGGGGTTCAAGAAAGGATTGGACAATTTCCTGCTGGAAAAGGGGATAGAAGGGTATAGATAGAAGATTACTGTGCAGGTCCTGGACCTGTTGGGCCGCCGCGTGAGCGGACTGATGGGCACGATGGACCTTGGGTCTGACCCAGTGGAGGCAATGCTTATGTTCTTATGTTATTATGTTCATAGCGGGCTCTGTAGTATATTAATATGAAATAGCAGCTAACCTGGTAAATTATAAGAATAATAATGTGCATATGATAGTTTCCCACAAAGTTAAAAATGGTTACCACCAGTGTTCCCTCTAAGCGGGCGGGTGTTGTGAGCAAACTTTTTTCACCGTGAGCCAAAAATATCGGGCGCCAGCAAGTTATGAGCCAACTCGCCCGATTCTCCTCTCGCCGCCCTGCCATCTGCCGTACGCCTCTTCCGATCGTGCGCTGTGACGAGAAACGTGTGCGCTGCGATGTAATATTTTGTGCGCCAGCGCACGCCAGCGCAGCTTAGCGGGAACACTGGTTCAAATGGTTTTATTTATTTCCCCAAATTTATTTTTGTTATACGCATTGAAAATATTTGATATTGCGTTTAAATCAAAATCTCAATAAACTTGAAACGAGTGCCCGTGAGATTGTGGGAGGGTTAAATACTCAAAACTTAGAAGTTTTTGCTACGCCAGCTTTCTGGTATCTTTACATACAGTGGCGTACCTAGCATATGTAACATCCGGGGCCCATCAATTTTTGGCACCCCCCCCCCATCTGTAAGAAAAACATGATTTTTAGTAACAAACCACACGTCACACATGAGTACCTAGGAAAAGGCAGCATCTTACATATTGCAGTGAGCAGTACATCAATACACCCATTGTAAAACTAAACAAGCCAGACCAGCACAGATCAATCCTACACCGTCAATCCTAACAGAAAACCATGTCTTTCGAACACACAGAACACAGAAAACACCTTCGCCTAGTAAGGAATATGTAATCACAAACTAACCCCTCCCTCTTTTACAAAACTGTAGTGTGGATTTTAGCTACGGAGGTAACAGCTCTGATGCTCATAAAATTCTGAGCATCAGAGCTGCTACCACCAAGGCTGGTGCTAAAAACGCTTCACAGTTTTGTAAAAGGGGGGATAAAATAAAAATACATAGACAAAGGTTAAATTGAACCAGCAAGAAGCTGGACTCTGCATACAATGCTTCACAGAAACAGTGACACATGTCTCCTAAAGCAATAAATAAATAGAAATTTTTTTCTACCTTTGTCTTCTGTGGTTTCTCCTTTCCTCATCTTCTTGTAACTCTCTTCCTTCCATTCACTGTCTGCCGTCTCTCTTCCCCTATATGGCATCTTCTCTCCTTCTATGCCCCTTCCAGAAACTGTATGCCTCCCCCTTCCATCTCTCCTTTCACCCCATTGGTCTGGCATCTCTCTCCTCGCCTTCCCTCTCCCACACCTCTCCTCATAGTCTGGTATCTCCCCTTCCCTGATTCTCTGGCATCTCTCTCCTTTCCTTTTCTTCCATCTTTCGTTCCCCCTCCATGCTCTCACATCTCCCCCTTCCTTTTCCCTTAGACTGGCATACCTTCCTCCTATGCTCCAAGCCCTGGCATCTCCTTTAATTCCCTCCCTCATCTTCCTTCTCCCTCCAGCTGGGTACCGCAACACTCTTCCCTGCAGCTCTGCACTTCCCCACAATTGCCATGCTTCGGTTCCTCTTCTTTCTTCCTTCCTCCCCCCCCCCCGCGGGACCCTGCGGCACCATCAACTCTTACTCCCTCTAATGTCGGCCCTGCAGCTCCAGACTTCCTCGCACCTTCTCCCCTCCCCCTTTGGATCGCTATTATTTTAAATGTTATAGCCGCGGAGCTGTATCCATCAGTGGAGATGTCTAACCTCGGCCTGCCCCGGAACTCTTACTGCAGCAGCCGCCCGTCTAGGCAGGAACAGGAAGTCACTGTTGCAGTAAGAGTTCCGGGGCAGGCCGAGGTTAGACATCTCCACTGATGGATACAGCTCCGCGGCTATAACATTTAAAATAATAGCGATCCAAAGGGGGAGGGGAGAAGGTGCGAGGAAGTCTGGAGCTGCAGGGCCGACATTAGAGGGAGTAAGAGTTGATGGTGCCGCAGGGTCCCGCGGGGGGGGGGGGGGGAGGAAGGAAGGAAGAAGAGGAACCGAAGCATGGCAATTGTGGGGAAGTGCAATCCCCCCAATGCGTCCCCTTACCTTACCTCCCCTTACCTTTGCGACGCGTGTGTGCGCTGTGAAGAGAAACTTTGCGCTGCGATGTAATATTTTGTGCGCGCGCGCAGGCCAGCGCACCTTAGCGGGAACACTGGACCACATACCTAAACCACCACAGGTCTACACCACTTTAAAGCATATCTCCTACACCACTTGTCTTAAATTATTTTAATTGTCTTCAAAAAGTCCTCTGCTTAATGATGCAGCTTTGCTGTACTACAAGTCATGAAATGACAGTGAATGCTTTTTAGATAAAACAACTTCTAGGAAAAGGCTTTTTGTAAACAACCTCATGTTACTTAAATGCCATTAACTACCTATTAAAGTGGCTTTCATACAAATGGATTATGTATATTTTGTTGTTCTTTAAATTGTTAAGATTGAAACTAATGTGTTTTTGTTCCATCCGGGACTTCATTACCGAAGGACTTGTAAAAGAAGAAATGAATAAAAATCCTCATAAAACTAGTCTTGAATATTTATCAGTTAGTTTTACTGTTGCTCTTTATCAAAAAGGTATGAAAATAAGCTCATTATCTTCTTTAGCCCAATACGTACAATCAAGCAAATCGCTTGGTTGGTTTTTATTTCCATGTGTTATCTAGTGATAAGAAGGTCTGTAATAATAAGGTCTGTAATAATGACATAACGGTGTAGGAATTCTGATCTGATTTGATATTACAGGGTGCAAATGGTGACACTGTTTCTCTAATACAATCCATTAGAAAAGGAAAAGAACTGACAAAGTATGAAATCTGAGGACTCTGATTCAAAAAACTGTGAGCGTGTAATTCTGAGGTCAACCTAAAGGAAAACTAACTTGTTCAGCTACCCCAGGGCACTAAACACTATGGGCTCCTTTTACTAAGCTGCATTAGTGTTTTTAGCACAGGCAGCATTTTAGCGTGTGCTACACCCACGCTACGCGGCCAGAACTAACGCCAGCTCAATGCTGGCGTTAAGATCTGGCGCGGGCGGCAATTTAGCGCGCACTATTCCGTGCGTTATAGCCCTAACGTGGCTTAGTAAAAGGAGCCCTCTGACATGCAAACCTAATATACCCCATGCAGTTACTCTGACAATCAATAAGAAAATATTACATTATCAGACTGCTACAGCTATATCTTAGTCTATCCTGCCTTCCAAAATTTGCAGATTGTTCATTTACTGCATGACAAACATGTAATTCCAATTTTCACATTCCAGCTGTTATAGATTACAGCTACAAGTTCAAATATAAATACACAAGAATTTGTGCTTGCTTTATATCTCTTACTGCAATGGATGTTTTGGGCATGCTTGAAATGACTGCACTATGAGCCAGATTCTATAAATGGTGTCTAACTCGCAAGGCGGCACCTATCTCATGTCAATCAAAGTTAGGCGCTGTTTCTAGAATTACGCCTAGCGGCGCCTAAATCAACATAACCACTGGTAAGCCTCATAATGTTAGGCGCCAGTATATTAAGCCAGGGTTTTCTTGGCCTAATATACCGGTACCTAACTCAATCCATGCCTGCACTCCAACCCGAATCACACCTTCCTTCTGTGAAGGCGCCTCAGTGTAGATGCCTACTGTGAGGTGGTAGGTGCCTACCAAGTTAGATGCCTACCAGCTAATTAACCCCTCCCCCCTTTCGCAAAACCGGAGCGCGGTTTTTAGTGCCAGCTGCGGTGGTAACAGCTTCGACGCTCATAGGAATTCTATGAGCATCAGAGCAGTTACCGCCACGGCCGGCGCTAAAAACTGCGCTTCGGTTTTGTAAAAGGGGGTAAATTGGTTTTTAATGGTGCTTTCAATTATCAGCACCAATTAACCAATTAAAAAATGATGCCACTTAGATTGGTAGGTGCCTTTTATAGAATCAGGCCTTGTGTGTATTAGAGGACTGTAGAATATACTGTATGTATGAGTCCAACCTATCATTTCTTAAGTCAGTGTCTCTGAAACTGTGTGCCACGGCACAGTGGTGTGTCCTGAAGACATTCTGGGTGTGCCATGAGATATTTTAGAATTTTACTTTAAAACCGAGGATTGCTCTAGTATCTTTACAAAAACCAATTGCGGAGGGTGGGGTAAATTTTCCAAATTTTTATAGGTACTATCAAGCCTATATTATGCGTTAGGGTATGTATTGGATCCTCCCTGAGCTCATGGAAAATCTCTCGGATTGGTTGCGGCTGGAATGGCAACTTTTATCGCCACTGAGATTAAGTCATGTGCTGAGTATTAAAATGCCTATATTATACAAGGATAATAAAATCTTATTAGATACTTGGAAAACTTTAAAATTTGTAGATAACTTAATACCTATTTCAATTCATAAATCCATGTGTCAAACTATTTGGCTAAACTCCAAGATTCAAATTGGTGGATTTAAGGTCATCTGGAAATATTGGATGATGGCAGGTATACACACTTTGGATGATATTATTGTTGATGGTAAGCTGCTTAGTTTTTCACAATTGCAACACAAATTTGGTCTAAATAAATCTCAAACTTATAGATGGTTGCAGTTGAAGCAAGCCATTCAGATGGGGTTGCCTGAATGGAAAAATCTTAGTAATCAGTATAGTCTGCCATTCTTATGTTTTCAGATAGATTTCCTGGGACATCAAGCTGCTCAAGTTTCAAGTTTCAAGTTTTAATTTTATTTGATGTATCGCTTATTACAAACTAAGCGATTAACAAAGTATAACAATCATCGTTAAATTATATAATATTGAACACAAAAGGGGTAAAATAACAGTAAAATAATATTTCTTTAACTAATAAGAATTTGACACACAAAACAATATTGACAGACTATGACACATATGGAATAAACATAAGGAATTAAAGTTACAAAAATATTTTCCCTAGGAAGGGAGAAAGAGAGGTCTGAATGGGGAGGGGAAAAACAGTGGGACGGGATTGAAGGTGCTCTGTTCGAAATTGGCAATGAGATGAGTTTAGAGATCAAAAGATAATTTAAAAAGAAATGTTTTTAAATTGGTTTTGAATTGGTTTAAATTTTTATTTTTCCTGATATATAAAGGAAGAGAATTCCAAGTAAGAGGAGCCACTACAGAGAAAATATCGTGGCGTTTTGTCCCTGCTATTTTTAAAGAGGGAACCATTAATAATTCTTGAGAATCGGAACGTAAAGAGCGATTTGAAGAATGGGGTATTAATAAACGGTCTATGAATTGTGGTTCATTAGTACTTAGTGTTTTGAAAATGAGTAGAGCTATTTTATAAATTATTCGATTATTTATGGGCAGCCAATGTGATTTGATTAGCAGAGGTGTTACGTGGTCGTATTTTTTACCATTGTGAATTATTTTGATTGCTATGTTCTGTATAATTTGTAAACGTTTTTTTTCTTTTTGAGTAATGTTTTGTAGTAGAGAGTTACAGTAATCTAGTTTTGTTATAACAAGGGAGTGCATTAGAATATTTAAAGATTGAGGTTCTAAATATTTTGACATAGAACGGATTAAACGGAGACGATAAAGACAGCATTTAACAATATTGTTAACTTGTTCTTGATATGTAAACTTGTCATCTATGATTACACCTAAAATTTTGAGAGATGTCACTGTTTCGATTATTAAGTCATCTATCTTGAAAGGAGAAGATAATTGTATTCCCTGTTTTGAAGGAAAAAGGAGGATCTTTGTTTTCGGTATGTTAAGCGCGAGTTTGTTATAAGTGAGCCATTCTTTAATTTTGACTAATTTTTGATTGATTTGAGCTATTTCAATAGGGTTTTCTAGGTTACATGGATGTAATAATTGTATGTCGTCCGCATAGGCATATGCGGAGAAGCCTATAGACTGGCTGAGACTAAGTAAAGGTGAGAGAAAGATATTAAAGAGTAAGGGGGAAAGAATTGAACCCTGGGGAATTCCGAAGCTAGATGAGTATGGAGTAGATTTAGTGTCATTGAATTGGACACTGGAAGACCGTTCTGATAAGAAAGAATTGAACCATTGTAGAGCTGTGTCATTGATACCGATTGATTGAAGTCTGTCTAATAATAGAAAATGGTCAATGGTGTCAAATGCAGCGGAAAGATCTAGAGAAAACAAGATGACGGACTTGTGTTGGTCTAGGTTATGTATAATGTTAGTAGTGAGACCTATTAATGAGTATTCTGTACTGTGATTTTTCCTAAAACCAGTTTGGTTGGGGTGTAGAACATTTGTGGATTCTACAAATTCTGATATTTGATTAAAAATTACTTTTTCTGTGACTTTTGCTAGGAAAGGAATATTTGCGATAGGACGGTAATTCAGAGGGTCTTCTGTACTTATTTTATGGTCTTTTATTATGGGAATTATTGTTGCCGTTTTCCATGATTTGGGTACAATACCGGAGCTGAGGCTTTTTTTTACAAAGGACAGTATATATGATCCAAAACAGGAGAAGAATTTCTTTAAAATGACAGGAGGAATGATCTCAGAGGGGGAACTTTTTAGGTTTAAATTTTGTAATATCAATTTAATTTGTGATAGGGAAGGAATGTTGAAGTTAGAGCATTTTGCGCAAGGAAGTTTATAGTCATTAGATGTTTGATTTATAAGGGGCTTATTATCTCTGATAGTTGCAAATTTCTTTCGTATATTTTCAATTTTAATGCAAAAAGTGTCTGATAAGTTTTGCGCTGTGAGTGTTGAGGAACGAGGTTGTTTGTGTGTGTTTGAATTGAAAGATTTTACAATAGAGAATAAAATTGATGGATTTTTTGCCGCTTTGATTTTTTTGCTGTAATAGGTTCTTTTTGCATCATTGATTTTACCTTTATAGAATAGGGATTGCTCTTTGAATATTGCCAAATTTTCCATTGATTTGTTTTTACGCCATTTCCTCTCACAGGATCTAAGTTGTCTTTTGATCAGTAAAAGTTCTGGAGAGAACCATGGGTTATGAGCTTTACGGTTATAAATAATTTTATTAATCCAGGGGGTCTCTTTGTCTAATAGAAGTTGCATTGAAAGTTTCCAAGTAGAAAGTTGTTCTTCTAAGGAGTCTGACTCTGATATTGGGGGTAAAGAACTCATGAAAGACGAAATAATTGAATGATCAAGTATGTTGAAGTCACGATAAACTATTTTTTTAGGTGGAGGAACAGATTCTTTTTTCTTTATAGTAACTAAATTAAATGAGATGATGTGGTGATCAGACCATGGAACTGGTGTATTTTGAATTTTGGAAAATGAAAAGAGGTCGATACTAGGAGCAAAGATCATATCTAGCGTATGCCCTGCTTGATGAGTTGAATCGTGAATAAGGGGTAAGTAATTGAGCATTTTGGTGTAATCTAATAGTTCTTTGGCTAAAGAGTTGGTACTATCATCGAAATGAAAATTAAAATCTCCTAAAATCACTGGATATTCAGTGGATGAACTAAAATCGAAAATTAAATTTTGTAGGAGAGAAAGAGTATTCGAAATAACTGGTGGAGGAATGTAGAGAAGTAAAAAATCTATTTTTGGAGTGGTATTAATTTGAAATTGAAGATATTCGATTGTCGTGTTATCGTTGGAAAGATCTGTAAACTTTATAGTGTCGTTTAGGTAAATAATAGCCAAGCCACCTCCTTTACGTTTTTTACGATGGTTATATAGAAATGAATAATGTGGGGGGCAGCAATAAGACAGGTAGGCTTCTTCGCCGTCTGTTAGCCATGTTTCTATTAAACATATAATGTGAAATCCTTCTGCAGTAATTTTTTCTTTTATTAAGTGATATTTTCCTTTAATGGATCTAACATTGATTAGTCCTATTTTTAATTTTGCAGTACTGGGGTAATTGTTCGAGGTTTTGGATGAAAGTTGGTTAAATGTAATTGATGTAATTGAGTTGGGACGTGATTCATTGGTTTTATTACTGGGGGGACGTCTACCCCAATGCGTCGGTATTTTATATGGTGGGTTTGTAACCGAATTAGGTTGGGTAGAAGTGTGGACAAGCATGGCTATCAAGAGCAAGATGCCTATAAAAATGAAATTATTTATCAAGGAGACCTTGCCAGTAAAATGTTGTTTTAGCTTTTGTTTTGAGTAGTTGAAGATTATGGTGCAACACTCAGTTTGCGCACGAAGGAGCGCACCAAGGAGCAGAGTGTCCAATTTTATAGGGCATGCACTGACCTGAGGGGGAGGAGTCCAAGCGGGCCGCCGCTTTGCGGCGGCAAAGGAGAGTAAGTTCGGCTAAAAAGAAAAACAACAGCAGTAGGTAAAGTAAAAATACAATAAAATCTGTTAAGAGCAGTTAGAACAAATTAAAAGTGCTGCTATGTGCCAAGGTGAGCTGAGGTGTAGTTGAGCAAGGCGTGCGCCGCAGAGTGTCCAATTTTATAGGGCATGCGCTGACCTGAGGGGGAGGAGTCCAAGCGGGCCGCCGCTTTGCGGCGGCAAAGGAGAGTAAGTTCGGCTGAGGGGGAGGAGTCCAAGCGGGACGCCGCTTCGCGGCGGCAAAGGAGAGTAAGTTCGGCTGAGGGGGAGGAGTCCAAGCGGGACGCCGCTTCGCGGCGGCAAAGGAGAGTAAGTTCGGCTGAGGGGGAGGAGTCCAAGCGGGCCGCCGCTTTGCGGCGGCAAAGGAGAGAAATTGCTGGAACTGTACACAAACATCTCCTCAAAATGAGTCATGTAGAGGCAAGCTATGGTGGGGGCTACCGCTGCCCCCATCGCTACTCCCTTGGTTTGTAAATAGAGAGTGTTTTCAAACTTGAAGTAATTATTAAAAATAACTACTTCAGCTAATTGGATAAGAAAATGTTTTTTAGACTCTATAATATTCAACCTAGAGGATACAGATTCAACTACCTTCATAGCTGCCCGTTGGAGGACGTTTGTGTACAGTGCCACGACATCTGCTGTCACCAATATGCTGTTATCTGGTAACGATTGTTGGCGCAGGCCGTTGATAATTTGAAGGAAATGGGATGAATCCCTTATGTATGATTTAGCATATGGAACAAATCTCTTTAAATACCCGTCAAGGTATTTAGATAATGGTTCCAATACTGAGTCAATACCCACTACAATTGGACGACCAGGTGGATGGGTACTGGATTTATGTATTTTAGGGATGAAGTATATGTGTGGTGTCCTCGGGTAATTATTAGTCAAAATGGAGTTCTTTAAATGAAATCAATTCCTCAGCTTTCGCCGATTGAACTAACTGGTCTACTCTTTGTTTTATAGCATTAGTAGGATCTTCCGATAGTATGGTATAATAAGTTATATCTTGTAATTGACTAAGAGCTTCCCTTTGATAATCCTTATAGTCCTGAATGACGATGCCACCCCCTTTATCGGCTCTATTTATAATTATAGATTGGTCATTTTGTAAATCCTGAATGAGACACAGCACCCCTGGTGGATCATTGGTTGAAGGAAAATCACTCGTTGCAAGATCTTAGATACACTGTGCTCATACATATTAATCAATACGAAGGAGATATCTGCAAACTTTTATTACAGAAAGAACAACGATTAATTTACAATTGGAACGTCAATTCTGATGTCGGAGAGGAAGTTCCGGGCTGTCCTCTTCAAAGTCGGGGGGGGGGGGGGGGGGGGGGTAAGGCTTGTGCAGTATCGGCTGCATCCACCTGATTTGTTGCTGCATCAGAGAAATCCTGGGCTCTGCAATCGCCAGTCCCATTGTTCCCACGCACAGCTTTGGGTCACTTTTTTTGAAAATGGGACATTTCAGCATCCCGAAGCTATGCGTGGGGACAACAGGACAGGTAATCTAAAAAAGGGACTGTCCCATTCAAAACGGGACATATGGTCACTTTAGGTATAAGGCCAATGTCAGGCAGACTTCTATGGTCTTTGCCCTGAAAGTGGCAAAACCAAATCAAGATTGAGTATGCATATACAGTATCACATTATACCTTATTGCTATGAGTTTATCTTGTTGTGCAGACTGGTTGACCTTATAAGTCTTTATCTGCTGCCATCTACTATGTTACTATGGGGCTCATTTTCAAAAGAGAAAAATGTCCAAAAATTGACATAAAGGAGCAGATGGACATTTTTCCTGCCAAACCCTTCCAGTTTGCTAATTTCAAAACCTGTTTTCTAGACAGATACCTATGTTGTTGATCAGTAGTTCATCTAAATCTCAAGGGGGCATGTTAAAGGTATGGTGTGGGTAGGACTAGAGCAAGGTTATGACCTGGACGTTTATCTGCCATAATCAAACATTTAAGAAAATGTCCAGTTTGGATGTTTGGGGCTAGATCTGTTTTAATACATACAAGTACAAAAAGGGTGCCCTAACTGATGTAAATATTACCCCCCCCCAGTGGTCACCGAGTCCCCACTCCCCAAAGATGTGAATGAAACAGTATATAACTGCCTATATGCAAGCTTCAGATGTTATGGCCAGTCCTAGTACAGCAGAAAAGCAGGTTCCTGGAGTAGCTTAGTGGGCAGTGTAGTCAAACTTAGAGATGGGCAGTCAGGCCCATATCCCACTCTAACTACTATACTTATGGTGGAATATGTGAGCCTCCCACAGACCACCCAAATCCCACTTTACCTACATATAGATGGCACCTACAGACATAAAGGCCATTGGTGTGGTGTATAGTTGGTTCCAGTAGGTTTTAGTGGGCTTACCATACACCATAAGGGAGTTATGGTGAGATGTGTACCTGGGCTTTTTTATGTTAAGTTCACTACAATGCCCCTTAGGGTGCCCCACTGACCTGCTGGGATGTCTGTGTGGCCAGTCTACTAAAAATGCTGGCCCCTCCTATATGGTAAGAAATCCAAAAGGATAAGCCAGCCTCACATAAAAAGCTGCTCGGGAAGGTGAAGGCACAGTAGTTGTAGAACCATGAATAAGTCTATTTAAATCAACGTCTAGTGACACAAACAAGGAGACCCAACACAGCCGTGTTTCAGCATTAAAATGTCCAAATCAGGGGTCAAATGTCTATAAACACAACTATT
Source organism: Geotrypetes seraphini (assembly GCF_902459505.1). Classification (NCBI taxonomy): domain Eukaryota; kingdom Metazoa; phylum Chordata; class Amphibia; order Gymnophiona; family Dermophiidae; genus Geotrypetes; species Geotrypetes seraphini. The sequence goes on along the minus strand of NC_047084.1, from coordinate 5,422,217 downwards.
GATGGAAAGATGAAAACATGCAACATGAAAGAATGTGATCACTACATTTTTATTCATTTAAAAATATTTATATCCTGCAATTCCCAAAATTTATGCGGGTTATATAAAAACATAAACAACAGCACATACACAGCAGCAACTCTGTCATATTACATATTAAGAAAAGGTTTCTTGAAAATAGTACACTTTTAAACATTTATAAAAAAGTAAAAATGGAGTCACTTGACAGACTGACTGCCACAAAGAATACCAGAGATCATACTGAAACCATATATATCTGTCGTAGTGAAGGTATTTCTAATAGCTGCTTACACTGCGAGTGCAGAGAACAAGGAGGCACATTAGATATAATTAGACTAGCCACAGCCAAAGGCAACTCTTGATGCAATGCCCTATAAACCAAAACCACAACCTTGAACTGTATCCTCCAAAGAACTGGAAGCCAGTGCAAGTCAGCCAATAATGGAGACACATGTTCTCTTCAGGACATACCTCAATCACATGTGCCACCGCATTCTGGGCTACCTGCAATGCCCTTAATGACTTCCAAGGAAGCCCACACAACAAGGCATTACAGTAGTCCAAATGTGGCAAGACAAAACATTGCATAACCTGTTGAAAATTAATTGGAAATAACATATCTTGAAGTCTCAACACCAAACAATTTTAAATAACACAGTTTTCACCACAGCTGCAGTATGATTTTGAAATGACAATGAGGAGCCCAATAGCACCCCAAAACTCCTAACTACAAATTGAATAGGAATCTGTACCTCATCATACAAAAAAACTGAAGGTGCTCCCAATGTTCCAGATGCAGATATGGTGGTGATTTAAAAAAGAAAATAGAGAATTAAGAATTATTTGGAAAGGAGAATGAAGCAAAGAATGTGGGATGTCCCTTTTCTGACATCACCATTTACATGTGTAGCCAATCATATGTTGCATTTAACCATGTGAAATTTAGACGATCCCAATTTTTCCAGTTTTGTGATTAACTGCAACCCAACTTCAGACATTACCAAGAGAAGCTTATCTTTGTGACTATCAAGCGGACTCTCAGGCATAATTGAAGTTCCAAATAAAATGGTCCCATATGATAATGGAATAGGAACACCAAGAATTGAAGTAATTTTGCCTTATATGGATTTCCAAAAGGCCTTAATTAATGGGCAATGAAATAACAAATGATCTAATGTGCCTGACTCAAACTGACAGTGCCAGCATTTATTGGAGCAATTTTTATCTACTTTTTGTAACGTCACTGGAGTCCAGAATACTCTTTATAGCAAAAAGTACACAGTCTGCCTCATTGCAGCAGAGGCTGTGCATTTCACTCTACGATTCCATATTCTGGATCACTGAGAGACCGGGATGACATATTGAATTTCCATACTCCAAATATCACAGAGACTTGTTTTAGATTTTTTTAGGCATATACTCAGATAATAACTTGTACTATTTAGGTCAGGGCTGCCCAAGTCCGGTCCTCGAGATCTACTGGCAGGCCAGGTTTTCAGGATATCCACAATGAATATGCATGAGAGAGAGATTTGCATACCAAGAAGGCAGTGCAGGCAAATCTCTCTCAATTGGATATTCTGAAAACCTGGCCTGCCAGTAGATCTCGAGGACCGGACTTGGGCAGCCCTGATTTAGGTGCCTGATGTCCATGAAAATCCACTTGAAAGCACAAAAAGGGGAGGCTCTGTTGGCTTGTACAAGAACTCCATTCAGGGATCCCTTTCTGAATTGCTTGCATGTGTAGCCAATCAAATGTTGCATTTAACCATGTAAATTCTTGTGAAAGGTCCTCCAAAATGTCATGATTGTGCTACAGAAGCTGCAGATTGAAAAAGCATACAAACTGCTTCAAATACCAGTCAAAGGAAGGTGCCTTACAGAAAGAACACAGGCTTCTCAGGATATCACCCTCCAAACAAACAAGGCAGAAGTATGCTTGGGGGAAAGAGGGGGGGGAGCTCTAATCTTATCAAATGCCATCTCTTTCCTCTCTATCCCTTCATGTATTATTGTGCAAGAAAGAATTTTTTATACAAATAAACTAAGTGGAACTTGACACTTGGCCAACCTGAAAGCTTCCTCTTTTAATCACATAACATAGTTATCTTTTCTTTTTTCTCATGGTCTGCAGAAGCTGCTTTGACTAAAGTTATGACGAAAGCTCTGTGGAAGTTCTGGGCTCAGCGATTCCCAAAGGCACTGTGATTTTAAAAACACTCAGATAAAGTTGAACTCAACTCCTTTTATTTGCATCGCACACTGAAATTACCCTTTATTTGATTTCAAATGAAAATGTTATTTTTCAGCAACACTAGAGGGCAATTCTATAAACTGGCGCCTCATTTTAGGGGTCCTAACCGAGCTCTAATTCTATAACGGCATCTGGGTATAAAGATGCCAATACAGAATACTAGTTTAAGTTGGCACCGACATGCCTAAAAACAGAAACTAATAGTTGCATCATTTCTGTAGTAGGCATAACTGTCGGCGCCTAGGTGATGCATGTAAGTAACAGTATACTATAAGTTCCATGCATAACTGGGAGACCAGCCCATTTCCTGTCCATGCGTAACTGGGAGACCCATCCATTGATACACCCCTCCATTTTCATGAAAACAGACGGAGGAAGCACCTTCATAAATCCTCTCAAAAAATCTAGAGAAGTCAGGGAAACAAAAATAAAATTGAAGAAAAGGAACCTTGTATATAAAATATATCCTTTCAATGTTCCAGCAAAATTAAATATTTGGGGACATTGTTGAGAGAGGGCAAAAACCAAACAAACCCAAAACCAAAACAACGCACTGACTGCCAGAGTCTGAATATTGACCTCACAGTCCAATGTAGAACATAATAACTGCACAAACCATTGCTTTCTCACCAGATTATTCAACAGCTGAAAGCATCCACAGTTCTGGCTGATATTCATCTGGCGGCGGACAACAGTTTTTGTCCTCTGCTGGCTAGAGAATGACACAGGGACAAATTTGTACTCATCCCTGTGGGATCTATGTCCAGCCCCATCCTGTCCCTGTGACTTCCATCCCTGCAAGCTCTGTCCTCATCTCATTAGAAAGCAATATAATCTTGATGGGAAAGGCGGGTTATTAATAAAATAAAACAAAACAAAAACAAACAGAACTTGCGGAGACGGGACAGGGATGGAGATAGATCCCACGGGGACAGGGACAAATTTGTCCATGTGTCATTCTCTACTGCTGGTGCTACAACTGGAAATTCAGTGCCAGGCCCTGTGTGGGCTTCAGCATTGAATTTCCACCGACTGACATTCAAAGTGAGTTAATGCGCTGGGAACGGCCACTGACTGGTTTACTCACTCATTTGTGCCTGATCTGATCATTTTCAACGTCACTTAAGTGGTTAGTGGCACTGAAAATGACTGGTTAGTACTGAAATGGAAGTCATCTATGTTGGGGATATTCTGGGGGCATTTCAGATGTGGAGTCAGGTTAGCTCCCCAAATTCAGAGCTAACTGGACTTGTGTAGCGCATAAATAGGACTGCATAAATAGCTGTTTTGTTTTTATGCGCTCATCCATGGCTGTTTTTTTTCTGACTTAAACAGGCATGTGTTAGCTGCCTTTTAAAAAACCAGAAATTGGATACTGTGAAGTTTGCATGGGTCTGACATTGAATTTCTGGTTTTACCGTATTTTCACGCAGATAACGCGCACCCGTGTAAAACAAGCACACGGGTATAGCGCGCAGAAACCACGATTTTATGTACAAAAACTTTTGTATACCGCGCTCACGGGTATACCGCGCATGCAGTCCGACTGTCCTTTCGCCCGCCCCGACTCTCCTCTGGCCACCCCGACTCTCCTTTCGCCCTCCCCGACTCTCCGTGCGCTGTCCCCCAGTAGGCGGAGCTTTGGGACGGATGGGCCAATCCGGCCTCATTCCGTCTTTGGCTGCCTGCCGGACAGGCGGGTTTGGCTCCCATCTGTCCGGCCAACTACCAAAGGTACAGGGAAGGGGGGTGGGGGTGTCGTGGGGGTCGGCCAGGGGGGTCGCGGGTCGGCTGGGGGGGCGGTCGGAGGTTCTTGGGGGGGGCGGTCGTTGGAGGGAGGGGGGTTTGCGTCGAGGGCAGGAGGGCCTGGGATCCCCCCTGCCCGTAATGTAGTGCGGGGTGGGGGTAGGGGGTCGCCGTGGCCAGGAGGGTTTGGGCTCCCTCCTGGCCCGATATTGTCGGGGAGTTGGGGAGTCGGCCGGGCAAGAGGGCTTGGGCTCCCTCTTGCTCCGATCGTGGATGCGGGTGTGGGTGGGAGCGCGTGCGAGCGGTCATTCGGGGTGGGGGTGCGAGCGGTCCTGCTGGGGGGGGGTGAATCGGGCGTCGGGCGGGGTAGGAACTATGTAAAAAAATTTTTGTATACCGCGCTCACGCGTATAACGTGCGAGGGGTATGCACGGTAGGTAAAAACGCGTATAACGCGCGCGTTATATGTGTGAAAATACGGTAGTTCCGGAAGCAGACAAAAAAACCCTCTGTCCACTGCCCGTTGAATATTGGCTGGTCATATTTTTAAAAGATGGTTAGCACATGCCCAGTTGTCAATATTCAGACTTAATTGGCCAGGAGCTAGCACATAAATATAAGACAGCTTATATTTAAAGGCACACTGCTATACTCCCCCCCCCCCAGCGAATATCTCCATAAAGGTAGTTATTTAATTCTTAAGTAACAGAGGTAATAAGGAGTGGACTAGTGGTAGAGGTGCTGCCTCTACACCCAGAGGTTATGATATCAAATCCCAGGGCTGCTTTTTGTGACCCTAGGCAAATCACTTAATTCTCCATTGCCCCAAGTACAAAATAAGTACCTGTATAGTTAAACTGCTCTGAGTGTGGTTGTATAACTACAAAAAGACAGTATACAAGTCCCAATCCCCTTTCCCTAATAATACAGTAAAAATGTCAGTTTCAGAGAACTCTGCCCCATGTAGCCTCTACTGAATTTAAGTACTGCCAAGATAACTATTTGACATTCATATGTCCACACAGTCCTAATGCATTTCTTATTGTAGAGGCAGTTCTTTCACAGGAATATTATGTTTTGTAAGGAAGTTTCCATCAAGTCCCAAATACACTGGGGGATTTCACTGTAATTGAACATACCACAAATGTTCCTGTTTCCTTTTGATGTGGTATATTTTACAATATTTCTTTCAAGGCCTGATTCTCAAAACTGTGCCATAAGGCAGCAATAGGCACACGCTAATGCTGCCTAACTTAATTGGTAATAAACGGTGTGGTAATTGACCATGTCATTTAAAACTAATTAAAAAGTAATTTTTAAAAATGTAGGCGTCTACAAAGAATGCCATCCATGATCCATCTATAGAGGCATCTACTGGTGCCTACATCAAAAGTAGGAGTGTATTGCACCAGAAGTGGATGTAGGCACCTCTGTAGACGCAATTCTTGTTACAGGTAGGTGCCGTAAATGTAGGCCTGTAAAAACCTGGCCTATGTTTCCAGCGCTTACTTTTGACTTGGTCGTGATTCTGCAAACAGCAACTCAGTGTGACTGACATGCGAATGGCACTTCTTTTGTAGGCGGCTGCTGATAACGATGCCATTTATAGAATCTGGCCCTCAATGTCTTTCATTGAAAACAGACTTGAAGGCACCTTACAATTTATTTTAGAAAAGCTAATACTAAAGCAGAAAAATCTGGGCCCAAAATTCAAAATAAGCTGAGCACCTATATTTAGGCTGCTAAATTTGTGCCCTATTTTCAGCCAACTGTAAGTGCCTGTTTTCAGCTGCAAATTCCCCTTTAATTAAGGATTTTAAAAGTTACGCTTCTAATTTTAAGCCTCATGAGTATAATTCAAACAAATTTCAACTTTCTCTTAGATCTCAGTACAGTTGTCTAGCAGCACCTAAGTGGACTTAGGTATCGCTAGGAATCTTAGACATAGGCATCTCTCCATTAGGCTAGCATTTCACTCACTTAATTTGGCAGATGCCTAACGACATCTAAAAGTCAACCACACCTAGTCCCCCCCCATAACTACGCCTACTTTTTAACATAGGCCATCTGCCATTCGGATCAGATCTGTGCTTTACTACAGTGAAGTTGGAACATTTATGTACTAAAACAGCTACACCACCCATGTTTTCCCACAGAAGGTGTAAATAAACATTGCCCAACCCAGTCAATTTGCAACTTCAAAGATTCTGCATGGCTCACATGGGTTTCTTGCAAAAGTGCAACAGTAGGTTTTAAAGATTTTAAGTTAATATCTTTTCCCTCTTAATCACATTGTTAAGGCCATTGACATTCAAAGAAACACAATGAAAATTAGAACCAGACAGGATACATAAGAACATAAGAATTGCCGCTGCTGGGTCAGACCAGTGGTCCATTGTGCCCAGCAGTCCACTCATGCAGCGGCCCCTAGGTCAAAGACCAGTGCTCTAAATGAGCTCAGCCTCACCTGCGTACTTTCCAGTTGAGCAGGAACTTGTCCAACTTTGTCTTGAATCCCTGGAGGGTGTTTTCCCCTACGACAGACTCCGGGAGAGCGTACCAGTTTTCTATCACTCTCTGGGTGAAGAAGAACTTCCTTATGTTCGTACGAAATCTATCCCCTTTTAATTTTAGAGAGTGCCCTCTCGTTCTCCCTACCTTGGAAAGGGTGAACAACCTGTCTTTATTTACTAAGTCTATTCCCTTCAACAAAGATCTGGGAGCCGTATACATAATTCCCCTGAGATAGTGCTGAGTAGAAAACCCAAACAAATGGAGCAAACAGGGATTACTAGAAAAAAGGGGTAATAACAAGAACTCATAAAAACATAAGGCAAAACGCCTTATGGGGTGAATAACTGGCTTGTTGAGGGGCCTAAAAGGCTCCCGCCAGGCCACAATACTCTTAAAGAAAAGATATACAGCTAGCACACATAACCTTCCCAAAGTAAAGAAAAAGTATCATACCCCGCAGGCAGTTCTGGCAGGGTATCAAACTAGAGTAAGCATATCAGATACAGGCTTAGCCAGGGTCCCAAGTATCACCAGCCAGTCATGGGAAAAAGATTAAACCTCCATCTCCACAAGGCGTTGTTGTTGCAGATATTGTCTAAGATCATCCGGTGAATCACAGTTTTTAGTGACATTATTCAAAGTGTTACGCTTTCGGGCTGGGCAGAAAAGCTCAGGACGCATTGCAAGGAATTGCTTCTATTTATACACAGTAGCTTTGCCAAATTGGATAAAATAAGAATGGTGTTATCCTTCTACTTCAATGGAGCTTTAACTCTGGCCGCATTCAATATTGCTAGAACTTGTGGGTAGCGCAGCAATTTGAGAAGAATAGGCCGTGGATATTTCGATATCGATCTGTGTGACGGGACTCAATGGGCCCATTCTATCTTCATTGGAGGGTCAAAATGTAGATGTAACAGCTCCAGAAGAAATTTAACACAAAACCCCACCAGGTCTGTCGATTCAGCCATCTAAAGGAAGACCCACAATCCTATTATTGTTTGTCCTGCTGCAATTGGCAAGATCTTCAAACTCCATTTGGAGCTGGGAAAGCATTTTAGAATGAGAGTCTATAACTACTGACTTTGCTTCCAAAGTCTCAATTTTTTAGCAAAGCAGTTACAGCTGTTCAGTTTGAGATTCCACACCCTTTTGCAATTCCTTGATGGCAAGATGATTAGTCTGCAGCATTTCTTTAATATCTGCAAACTCTTCCTTCATGGCCGACGCCAATGCTGCACTGGAGGAGTCTTTAGATACACACGTTTTTTTGAGGCAACGGCAGATCCTGTTTCAATCAGTTCACAGACTGCACCGCTGCAAACGCCATTTCAACACACTGCAGTTTAGACATGGCTAGTCACTATCACAAAAATATTAAAGCAGAAAGATTTTGATGAGGGAATATGAAGCAAAAATGATGAAAACAGGTAGGCCTGATGGAGCTCCTTCAAACATGTCCTCTCACATGCTCTGCTACACAGTACCCCCCGGGACGATGCTAATTAACTTATTTATAAATAATCTGAAAATTGGAACAACGGGTGAGGTGATTAAATTTAAGATGACACTAAACTGTTCAAATTTATAAAAATGCATGCAGATTGAAAAATTGCAGGCAGACCATAGGAAATTGGAAGACTGGGTGTCAAAGTGGCAGATGAAATTTAATGTGGACAAATGCAAAGTGATGCGCATTGGGAAGAATAACCCAAATCACAGTTACCAGATACTAGTGTCCACCTTGAGGGTCAATACCTGAGAAAAGAATCTGGGTGTCATTATCGACAATATGATGAAACCTTCCACCCAATGTGTTACGGTGGGCAAAAAAGCAAACAAGATGCTAGGAATTATTAATAAAGGGATGGTTAACAAGACTAAGAATGTTATAATGCCTTTGTATCACTCCATGGTGCAACCTCACCTGGAGTATTGTGTTCAGTTCTGATCTCTTTATCTCAAGAAAGATATAACGGCAGTAGAAAAGGTTCAAACAAGAGCGACCAAGATGATAAAGGGGTTGGAACTCCTGTCATATAAGGAAAGACTAAAAAGGTTAGGGCTCTTCAGCTTGGAAAAGAGAAGGCTGAGGGGAGAACATAAGAACATAAGCAGTGCCTCTGCTGGGCCAGACCAGAGGTCCATCATGCCCAGCAGTCCACTCATGCGGTGGCCCTTCAGGTCCAGGACCTGTATAGTAATCCTCTATCCATGCCCATCTATTCCCTTTTCCTTCAGGAAATTTTCTAATCCCTTCTTGAACCCCAATACCGTACTCTGTCCTATCACGCCCTCTGGGAGCGCATTCCAGGTGTCCACAAGAACTTTCTAGCATTGGTTCTGAATCTGTCCCCTCTTAATTTTTCCGAATGGCCTCTCATTCATGAAGTCTTCGAAAGTTTGACGAATCTGTCCCTCTCCACTTTCTCTATGCCCTTCATGATCTTGTAAGTCTCTATCATATCCCCTCTAAGTCTCCTCTTCTCCAGGGAAAAGAGCCCCAGTTTCTCCAATCTTTCAGCGTATGAAAGGTTTTCCATATCCTTTATCAAGCGTGTTGCTCTCTTCTGAACCCTCTCGAGTATCGCCATATCCTTCTTTAGGTATGGCGACCAATACTGGACGCAGTACTCCAGATGCGGGTGCACCATCACCCGATACAACGGCAGGATAACTTCTTTCATTCTGGTTGTAATACCTTTCTTGATAATACCTAGCATCCTATTCGCCTTCTTAGTGGCCGCTGCGCACTGTGCAATGGCTTCATTGTCTTGTCCACTATTACCCCCAAGTCCCTTTTGTGGGTACTGTCACTCAATAACAGCCCTCCCATTGTATAGTTGTACTTCGGGTTTCTGTTTCCTATATGCAAAACTTTACATTTCTCTACATTGAACTTCATCTGCAATCTGGTTGCCCACTCTCCTAATATGTTCAGGTCCCTTTAGTCCTAGCCCCACTAAATAGTTTGGTGTCATCTGCAAATTTTATTACTTTGCACTTCATCCCTGTTTCTAGATCATTTATAAATACATTTAACAGCAGCGGTCCGAGTAGTGGCCCTTCACTCCTACCCTTTGTTTCCTACCTGCCAACCAACTCTTGATCCATCTGTGTACATCTCCTTCCATCCCATGGTTCTTCAGTTTCTGAAGTAGGCGTTCATGGGGTACCTTGTCAAAGGCTTTTTGGAAATCTAAGTATACGATGTCTATGGGGTCCCCTTTGTCCATCCTTTTGTTAATTCCTTCGAAGAAATGCAATAAGTTCGTTAGGCACGATCTTCCCTTGCAGAAGCCATGTTGGCTTGTTATCATTAGTTTATTCCTTTCTAGATGCTCATCGATGCTGTCTTTTATCAGCGCTTCAGCCATCTTCCCCGGAATCGAAGTCAAACTTACTGGTCTGTAGTTCCCCGGGTCGCTTCTCGATCCTTTCTTAAAGATGGGCTTAACATTAGCTATCTTCCAATCCTCCGGGATCACGCCTGTTTTCAGGGATAGATTACAAACTTGCTGTAGTAGTTCCGCTATTTCCTCCTTTAGTTCTTTCAATACCCTAGGGTGGATTCCGTCTGGGCCTGGAGATTTGTCCGGTTTTAATCTATCTATCTGCTTGTGTACGTCTTCAAGGCTTACCACCATGGAGGTTAATTTTTATGCATGGTCTCCTTTGAAGATTTGTTCTGGTTCCGGTACGTTGGATGTGTCCTCTTTTGTAAATACTGACGAAAAGAACATGTTTAGTCTTTCTGCCACTTCTTTCTCCTCCTTCACCACTCCTTTTCTATTTCCGTCATCCAGCGGTCCCACCTCCTCCCTAGCCGGCTGTTTCCCTTTAACATATCTGAAGAACGGTTTGAAGTTTCGTGCTTCCCTGGCTAGCCTCTCTTCATATTTTCTTTTTGCTTTTCTAACCATGAGGTGACATTCTTTTTGATGCTTCCTGTGCTCTTTCCAGTTCTCCTCAGTTTTGTCCTTTTTCCATTTCTGGAATGAATTATTCTTATCTCCTATTGCTTTCATCACTTCTTTAGTTATCCACGCTGGGTCTTTTGTTTGGTTCTTTTTGCACCCTTTTCTGAATCTGGGGATATATAGGTTTTGTGCCTCACTCACCGTGTTCTTGAATAAAGACCAGGCTTGCTCTACAATCTGCGATTTCTTTGAGCTATTCCTGAGTTTCTTCCTTACCATTACCCTGATCGCTTCGTAGTTTCCTTTCTTGAAGTTATAAGTTGTCGCTGTGGTTCTCTTTTGCTTCGGTATTTCTACTTCAACTTTGAACTTGATCATATTGTGATTGCTGTTTCCCAACGGGCCCACTATTTCCACTTTCTTTGGAGATATGATTGTAGTCTACAAAATCCTGAGTGGAATAGAATGGGTACAAGTGGATTGATTTTTCACTCTGTCAAAAATTACAAAGACTAGGGGACACTCAATGAAGTTACAGGGAAACACTTTTAAAACCAATAGGAGGAAATATTTTTTCACTGAGAGAATAGTTAAGCTCTGGAACACATTGCCAGAGATTGTGGTAAGAGTGGATAGCATAACTAGTTTTAAGACAGGTTTGGAGAAATTCCTGGAAGAATAGTCCTTAGTCTGTATTGAGAAAGACATGGGGGAAGCCAGTTCTTGCCTTGGATTGGTAGCATGGAATGTTGCTATTCTTTGGGTTTTTGCCAAGTACTAGTGACCTGGATTGGCCACTGTGAGAATGGGCTACAGGGTTTTATGGACCTCGGGGCTGACCCAGTAAGGCTATTCTTATGTTTTTATGTAGCTATATTAATAATATATGTATAAACAGAAAATGGAAATAAGATAATCTTTTTATTGAACTAATTTTAATTCATTTTTTACTAACTTTTGGAGACCAAAATCCCCTTCATCAGGCAGTGGTATACCAAGGAAGGGATATGGGGCAGTCCTACCCCGGGTGCAACTCCTTGGGGGTGCTTCTCCGATCCCTTTTTATATAGGGGTGTGTGTTTTAAAAATGATCACCTTGGGTGTCACATACTCTAGGTATGTCACTGATGGGTTTATTGGTGATGATGGTGTAGGCAGATTTATGTGTATAACTAATTAGTGTAACATAAACAAGTGACATGCAAATCTCGTTTCTTGGATATCCCATAACTGCACCCAAGGATTCGGATTTATGCCAACTTATACGAATACAGAGACCAAAGCTATATGAAATATTTTATTATAGATATAAAAATATAATTCAAAAGCCAGCAGTAAATAATAACTAATTATTGTTCACAATATATCTGAATACATTCATATATTTCAGCACACAATTATTACACATGAATCACTAAATAAATTACTAAATATGACTAATTCTTACACATAAGGTATAATTCCTTACAATACTAAGTCCTGATAATAGCAGCAATCTATTATAGCTTATCACCAAGGGGACCTAACATTCCTATCCATAACCAATACAATTCTATCTAGCCCAGCTGAAAGAGATAATTTCTTTTATCACCCTTTAGATTATGCCTCAGCAGATCTGGGAGATGGAATTCTTCTGTTTCCTCAGCGTAGCAGATGATAGTACTTCTTCTGGTCAGACAAGTCCGTTTGTCACTGGAAAAGCTATAATATATATTAGCTAGAGTTCCTTTTGTGATAGCAATCAGATCTGTTTAAAAGACAGTTCTGCGTCTTCACTTTCATACGAGAGCAGGTCACAAGAGGCAACTTTTATCAGTTCTTATTGTTATAGTGTATAGAGAAATCTAAGTTTAGATCCAAGCTCCCTCACATCTAAACATAGTCTTAATCCTCGCAAACACCTTTTTCCTTAGGTCGTGTCAGATGACCCTCCAGGACCAATCCAAGCAGAACAGCAAGAATGAATAGTCTTTTCTTGTGCAGGGGCCTTGGATGGCGCCATAGATGATAAACACAGAACACAGATCATAACATAGTTCATAACTCCTCCAGGTTTTACAGAGAAGCTGGACAAGTTAGGGTGGGTTCCTTGTCCTTGACTGAAACACACAATTCTTGTAAACACATCCAAAATGCATCAGGCAGAGATGGTTCATGCAGAAGATGATTCAGGCTTGCTTGACATGAGTGAGGCCTAACCTTAGGTGTGAGGCAGGAATCATCCCTACAGTGGGGGAAAGTATCTTGGAGAGAACCCAGCCAGCTGATTTTTAGTCCTAGAAAGCCACATTTAAGTGTCTGAACTTGAGTGCCTTAAATCTATCTGGCTAAGGGGTCCTTGTACTAAGCTGCCGTATGCACTAGCATGTGCTTATTGCAGCTTAAGAGTTTACCATGGGTTGCACTGAGGCATAGCAAAGTAATTTTGCAATCTGTGCATGCAAACTGTGTGTTTTCACAGAAGGGTGCGTGTCTGGTAGGACAGAGAATGGGTGTTTCTGCACTGATCAGTTAGTGTATCTGCATTACCATGTGCTAACTGATCACCGCAGGATTACTGCATGAGTCCTGACCACCTACAAAATAGATGGTGATAAGGGCTCATGTGCTAATTTTTGTTAATGGTCAGGCACTAATGGCAACATTTGTGCTTGACCATTAATTCAGAAAATAGAAAAGTGCACATTTTCCGGCTGCGCATAGGAAAGACCTATGTAAGTGCGTGCTAAGGTCGCTTTTTTAGCATACCTTAATAAAAGGACCCCTGAGTGTTTTAGTTAGCTAAATTTAAACTAATATTTTATTTGAAAGTCTATTTGGTTAGGTTCAGGGAAAAATCCACTTAACTGAGATAGGCAAAATTGACTGACTACATCAGATGCTCAATAGTCTTTTTGAAAATTGACCTGAAAGTATTTTTTGTTTTCGGTGTGTAGGCTACACTTGTTTGTGGTGCTTGCTAATGGAACTCTGAAGCCATCTGTTACTTGATTGCAGTAAGCTATTTATACATTCCCTTTGAGTAAAGCAGAACAGAAGGAGCAATATGTTTCCAAACTTTAAAGAGCAACTGGTCTTTTCAGTTCTTTTTAAAAAATTCTGAGTACCGTATTTTCGCGGATATAACGCGCACCATTGTAAAACGCGCACAGGGGTATAGCGCGCAGAAATCACGATGATATGTACAAAAACTTTTCTATACCGCGCTCAGGCATATAACGCGCATGCTGCCCGACTCTCCTTTCGCCCGCCCTGACTTTCCGTGCGCTGTCCCGACTCTCCGTTCACCCCCCCTGACTTCCGTGCACTGTCCTCCCTTGAAGTCCTGTCCCCCCTTGAAGGTCTGTCCCCATCCTGAAAGCCTGATGCCCCCCCCGACGTCCGATACATCCCCCCCCCCCGGCAGGACCACTCGCACCCTCACCCCGAAGGACCGCCGACTCCCCAACAATATCGGGCCAGGAGGGAGCCCAAACCCTCCTGGCCACGGCGACCCCCTAACCCCACCCCGCACTACATTACGGGCAGGAGGGATCCCAGGCCCTCCTGCCCTCGACGCAACCCCCCCCCCCCCAACGACCGCCCCCCCCCCCAAGAACCTCCGCCCGTCCCCCAGCCGACCCGCGACCCTCCTGGCCGACCCCCACGACACCCCCACCCGCCTTCCCCGTACCTTTGTGTAGTTGGGCCAGAAGGGAGCCCAAACCCTCCTGGCCACGGCGACCCCCTAACCCCGCCCCGCACTACATTACGGGCAGGAGGGATCCCAGGCCCTCCTGCCCTCGACGCAAGCCCCCCTCCCCCCCAGCCGACCCGCGACCCCCCTGGCCGACCCCCACGACCCCCCCACCCCCCTTCCCCGTACCTTTGGAAGTTGGCCGGACAGACGGGAGCCAAACCCGCCTGTCCGGCAGGCAGCCAACGAAGGAATGAGGCCGGATTGGCCCATCCGTCCTAAAGCTCCGCCTACTGGTGGGGCCTAAGGCGCGTGGGCCAATCAGAATAGGCCCTGGAGCCTTAGTTCCCACCTGGGGGCGCGGCCTGAGGCACATGGGCCAAACCCGACCATGTGTCTCAGGCCACGCCCCCAGGTGGGACCTAAGGCTCCAGGGCCTATTCTGATTGGCCCACGCGCCTTAGGCCCCACCAGTAGGCGGAGCTTTAGGACGGATGGGCCAATCCGGCCTCATTCCTTCGTTGGCTGCCTGCCGGACAGGCGGGTTTGGCTCCCGTCTGTCCGGCCAACTTCCAAAGGTACGGGGAAGGGGGGTGGGGGGGTCGTGGGGGTCGGCCAGGGGGGTCGCGGGTCGGCTGGGGGGGGGAGGGGGGTTTGCGTCGAGGGCAGGAGGGCCTGGGATCCCTCCTGCCCGTAATGTAGTGCGGGGTGGGGTTAGGGGGTCGCCGTGGCCAGGAGGGTTTGGGCTCCCTTCTGGCCCAACTACACAAAGGTACGGGGAAGGCGGGTGGGGGTGTCGTGGGGGTCGGCCAGGGGGGTCGCGGGTCGGCTGGGGGACGGGCGGAGGTTCTTGGGGGGGGGCGGTCGTTGGGGGGAGGGGGTTTGCGTCGAGGGCGGGGGGGCCTGGGATCCCTCCTGCCCGTAATGTAGTGCGGGGTGGGGTTAGGGGGTCGCCGTGGCCAGGAGGGTTTGGGCTCCCTCCTGGCCCGATATTGTTGGGGAGTCGGCGGTCCTTCGGGGTGAGGGTGCGAGTGGTCCTGCCGGGGGGGGGGATGTATCGGACGTCGGGGAGTCGGCCGGGCAAGAGGGCTTGGGCTCCCTCTTGCTCCGATCGTGGATGCGGGTGGGAGTGCGTGCGAGCGGTCGTTCGGGGTGGGGGTGCGAGCGGTCCTGCTGGGGGGGTGAATCGGGCGTCGGGCGGGGTGGGAACTATGTTTAAAAATTTTTGTATACCGCGCTCAGGCATATAACGCGCGAGGGGTATGCGCGGTACGTAAAATCACGTATAACGCGCGCGTTATATCCGCGAAAATACGGTACTTCTTCCTGCCCATCCACCACTATGTTGAAAATATCTCTGCTAAAACTGAATTCATCTGCATTGTACTCTATCTGGCTCAAATGCTTAAACAAGCACAGAAAGAATGGTAACAAAACTTAATTTGCATAAAAGTGGATGAAGTCTAACTCTGATTATTTTAAATGAATCTGATCAAGCAAAAACATTTATTTTTGGGTTGAGATCGGACAATCCTCTATAATAAAACCCTAAGCATGCATGCGCACTTACAACGGCGTGATCGCTGCCTTTGTGATTTGTGCATCTATGGCCGTGTTCGATTTGCATTGCTTGCGGCAGTTTTCAGCACATGCGGTGCTTAACGCAGCGGTTTGTCTTTTGCGGTGTGGCGGCGGTGATCGGTGGTGGCGAGAGCAATGGCAGGAGGGTGTCCTTCAGCCTAGACGAGGTGGACAGGGTGCAGGTGCTGCAAGGCTGTGAGAAGAGGTGTTTAGTCGAATGAATGAGTCCTCCCAGGCTGGTAAGAATTATAGGATGTAAATAAAGGGAAGTGAAGGAGCAGGAAATTGCTGCTGCTGCTGCTGCACAGGGAAGTGGAGGGGGAGGGGTGGGAGAAAGAAAGACAGGCAAAGGGGGCCAGGGAGAGAGACAGATAGAAAGAAAGACAGGGGGCAGGGAGAGAGAAAGACAGAAAGAAAGATAGACAGCGGGAGGGAGAGAGACAGAAAAAAAGAAAGACAGACAGACAACGGCCAAAGAGAGAGAGAGACATAAAGAAAGAAAGACAGACAGCGGCCAAGGAGAGAGAGAGAAACAGAAAGAAAGAAAGACAGACAGACAGCGGCCAAGGAGAGAGACAGAAAGAAAGACAGACAGACAGACAGCGGCCAAGGAGAGAGACAGAAAGAAAGAAAGACAGACAGCGGCCAAGGAGAGAGAGAGACAGACAGAAAGAAAGACAGACAGCGGCCAAGGAGAAAGACAGAAAGAAAGACAGACAGACACAGGGGCCAAGGAGAGAGAGAGACAGAAAGAAAGAAAGAAAGACAGACAGACAGCGGCCAAGGAGAGAGAGACAGAAAGAAAGATAGACAGCGGCCAAGGAGAGAGAGAGAGAGAGAGAGACAGAAAGAAAGAAAGAAAGACAGACAGAGAGCAGCCAAGGAGAAAGACAGAAAGAAAGACAGACAGACAGACACAGGGGCCAAGGAGAGAGAGAGACAGAAACAAAGAAACAAAGACAGACAGACAGCAGCCAAGGAGAGAGACAGAAAGAAAGCGCTACTGCTGGACAAGGGGAGCAGGCAAGGGGTGGTGGTGGACAGCCGAGGAGAGAGAGAGACAGAAAGACAGACAGCGGCCAAGGAGAGAGACAGACAGAAAGAAAGATAGACAGAAAGCGGCCAAGGAGAGAGAAAGACAGACAGACAGACACATCTATTCTAGCACCCGTTAATGTAACGGGCTTAAAGACTAGTAACAGATAAAC
Organism: Geotrypetes seraphini; assembly: GCF_902459505.1. NCBI lineage: Eukaryota > Metazoa > Chordata > Amphibia > Gymnophiona > Dermophiidae > Geotrypetes > Geotrypetes seraphini. Next base: position 5,405,297 of record NC_047084.1, on the reverse strand, counting down.
TTGGTACAGAGACGCTATGACACAACCCCTTAGGAGCATGACAAAGTGAGATGTCTCTGTATTCTCTTTGCATTGCTGCTTTCCCAGGCCCATTTTACATCTTCTGAATTTACTTATTTTTGGTGGTTATTGGTGGATATTTTAGAAGCTCTACTCTTATTTTGGATGTCTGAAAATGGCCATTTAGATGTCGATATTTCACAGACATCCAAATTCCAATTTTACAAAGGCAGGATACAGATAAGAACATAAAAACAAAAGAATAGCCTTACTGGGTCAGATCGATGGTCAATCTAGCCCAGTATCCCATCTTCACAGTGGCCAATATAGGTCACAAGTACCTGGCAAAAACCAAAATAGTAGCAACATTCCATGCTACCAATCCAGAACAAGCAGTGGCTTCCCCCTTGTCTATCTCAATGACAGCCTATGGATTTTTCCTCCAGGAACGTATCCACACCTTTATTAAAATCAGTTACATTAACAGCTCATAACACATCCTCTGGCAATGAGTTCCAGAGCTTAATTATTCTCAGAGTGAAAAAATATTTCCTTCTATTGGTTTTAAAAGTATTTCTCTGTAATATCATCAGTAGTACACCTATATGACAAAAAGGCATGGTGTGGGCATGTTTGCCACATACAATTTGCAGCCTATTAATGTAGATCATAAAATTATAAGATCCTCTCTCTAAGGAGAATTCCACAGTTATGTGTGCAGCAATCCAACATGTATATAGTAGGAAAAAACCTCTATTTAACTATCACCACTGTCAAACAGATAAGTTTTCCATTTTTTTTCTGAACAAAAATAAGAATTAATTTGTCTAATTTGTAATGGTAGATGATTCCATGTAGACACTGCTTGATAAATAAACATAAACTCAAGAAAATGTTTTTGACAGACATTCCTCATCGATTTATAACTAAGTTTCAAATGGTTAGTAATTCAAGTAGTAAGAAAAGATCTGGGAATATTCAAACTATGCACTAATTTCTCAGAAGTTAGACCATATAAAGATTTAAAAACAAGATAGTCCACCTTGAATTTCATCTGTACTCTAATTGGTAACTAAAGGAGCTCTGCCAACAAAGAAGAGGCTCTTTCAAATTTTCCTAACCGGAATATTCCCATGTTAAGTCGCAGTAACTATAAAGTTTAACACAGTTTAGTAAAAGGGCCCCTACAGGAACAGATGGAAACAGAAAAGAAAAAAATCCATCCACAGTCTGTTAACTTTAGAGGATAAAAGACAATGATGGGGAAAAGAGAGAATGATACAGCAAAGTTTGTAGGAAGCTGATTTCTAAAAAAATTGTGTTCCTACAAAATAAAATTGTCAATTAAGGGGGTCTTTTACTAAGGCGCGCTAGCCAATTTAGCACATGCTAAATGCTAATGCACCACACCTTTCCCTTCCCCTCCCCTTCTGCCAGGTCTAGCAGCACCTCTTCTCCCTTCCCTATCCCTCCCCCTTGTCCAGCAGCACCTCTCCCCATGTCCAGCAGTACCCCCTTCCCCTGGTCCTTCCCCATATCCAGCAGTACTGCTCCTTTCCCTAGCAGCAGCTCACTGTGTGCTTTTAATTTCCCGACACAGCTGCCACTAGCGTTAGTTTCGGCATGGTTCCATCAGGCAGCCTTGGGGCCTCTGCTAGGCCGGCCCGCCTCCGATGATGCAACTTCATCTTTCATTGGAGGCGGGCCGGCCTAGAAGAGGAGGGAAAGGAAGGGTGCTGCACGCTAAAGGGGAGGGTGAGATGGTGCATGGGGAGAGAGCATATTAGTTGTGAGTATGATTGGGGGAGGGAAGGAAGGAAAATTGTGTGCAGCAGCTGTGTGGGAAGGTTAAAAGCACGCAGTGAGCTGTCACTAGGGAGAGGAGAGGTACTGCTGAGCCAGTGATTCCATCAAGCAGCCTTGGAGCCTTTGCTAGTCCGGCCCACCTCTGATGATGCAACTTTCTCTTTCATTGGAGGCGGGCTGAGGCTGCCTGATGGAATTGCCAGCTAAACTAACACTTGTGGCATCTGTGTGGAGAAGTTAAAAGTACACAGTGAGCTGCCACTGCTGGTCGGTAGGGGGGGGGGAGGGAAAGAAGATGAGGAAGGTGGGAGATACGTAACGGCAGAAGGAAGTTGAGAGACATACAGCACCGGCACACGTATAAGCAACAGCAGAAGGAAATTGGGAGATATACAGCACTGGTGCCACGTACCCCCTGAGGTACGCGTACCACATGTTGAGAAACATTGGTTTAGTGCAGCAAAGGGGCTACCAAGTCAGGACACTGAAAATTTCTAGGCTACATTACAAAATGCTCACTGAACATGAACAGGATCATATTCAAACCATGGGAGATTGCCAGAGATCTCCCCCAGTCTGCAGAAATTCAATACTAGCACAGTATTCAGCCACTAGCATTGAATTCCAGTCTACTTTTGGTTGGCTGAGACATAGCCAGCTAAGTCAAATGGCCAAAGATATGCCACCCTTTTAGGCGGTTGTCTTTAGCTGCAGAACTTAGCCAGTGTGTAGCTGAATATTGACGGTGACTGGCTATGTCACATGACGTAGCCTGTCACCTGCCAATCCGCTAAGATGGATATTTAGCATGAGACAGCCAGCTATATACCGTATTTTTCGCTCCATAAGATGCACCGGACCATAAGACACACCCTAGATTTAGAGTAGGAAAACCAGAAAATAAAACCCATTCTGAACCAAATTGTGTACTAATATATACCAGGCTCTGCACCCAGCCCCACACTTCCTGCCAGACTCTGCACCCTGTCTCCCCTTCCCTGCCAGGCTGTTCCTTTCATTTTTCATATACACACAACACACACAGCAGAAATAAATTATCAAAACTGACACATTTTGATCACTAAATTGAAAATAAAATCATTTTTCCTACTTTTGTTGTCTGGTAATTTCATGAGTCTCCTTCCTTCCTTTCTTCACTCAGGCCCAACAATTGTCCCTTTCTATTTCCTCCCTCCCATGTCCAAGTTCGTGCCCCATCCCACTCACTGCCTTTCAGCCTTTGTCCTTCGTTCTCCCTCCCTACCATGTCCCGAGTTTGTGCCTCCTCCCCATCACTGCCTTCCAAGCCTTTGTCCTTCCTGCTGCACTGGACACTGCCTTCCTCCCTCCCTGCCGTGCAGATGAAGCCTGCCTACCCTCCGCCAATTCCTCCTCCTCTGGCCCGGGTCCGCCGCCGCTGTGCCGCAACTCAAAAAAGGGAAGGGCCAGCATGCAGCAATTGCTTGTGGGCCGGCGATGTGCAATCGCTGCATGCTGGCCCTTACCTTATCTTCTTTGAGTTGCGGGGCAACGGTGGCTGACCCGGGCTAGAGAAGGAGAAATCAGCGGAGGGTAGGCAGGCTTCAGCACGGCAGGGAGGGAGGAAGGCAGTGTCCAGTGCAGCATGCTGGCCATTCTCTTCCTGGAGTTGCAGCGCAGTGGCAGCCAACAGGGGCAGTGGTGGCAGGAAGATGTGCAGCAGTCAGTCAGCCCGCGTACCCCCAATGAGTGGGACATTTTGAAAAGGTACAACAGGGTGGGTGGGGGTGTTTTAAAAAAGTTATCTTCGCTTCATAAGACGCACTGAAATTTCTACCCGATTTTGGGTGGAAAAAAGGTGCGTCTTATGAAGTGAAAAATACAGTAGATTTGATATATTATGAAGATACTTAGACTAATGAAGTCGTGCTTTTGTGAACATCATTTTGCACTGTTGTTCCAGATGTTAGTGTTGCCTCAAGTTGATTACTGTAATTCTTTATATTTGAACTTAACATCAAAACTGATCAAAAAAATTGCAGTTACTCCAGAATACTGTGGTTAGATTCATTTTGGGTCTTAAAAGATATTAAAGTGTTGCACTAGCATATAAGAATCTGCATTGGTTATTGGTTGAGAGGCGAATAAAGTTTAAATCAGCTTGCATAGTTCATCATATATTACAGAAGGACTCTTCAGATAATCTGATTTTGCTTTTTTCTCATTGCATTATTCTTCCATCAAATCATGTGTTACTTTATTAAAACATAAGAACATAAGAAGCGCCATCTCTGGATCAGTCCTTCGGTCCATCGAGTCCAGCGATCCGCACATGCGGAGGCCCTGCCAGATGTACACCTGGTGTAATTTTTAGTCAAACTAGAAACAATATTAGCAATAACAATATAAATAGATAAATAACTGCAGCAAAAAATGTTGCAAAAATGTTATAATATCCTTTGAAAAACCATTTAAGTAAAGTGGAGAAAAAAGCCTCAACTAGTTTTATATGCAGACGGCAACCCAATGAGTTTTTAAATCTGTATCTGTACCTTCCTGAAGGTTCTTTTTCCTGTTCCCTGTGCACAGTGGTGAAATATTTTCCTATTTTTAAAGATTACATTTAGAGAAGTAGTGGAGTTTTTTTTGCCTATGATACAGATTAAGAATGGCTAAAAAACTCATTGGGTTGCCGTCTGCATATAAAACTAGTTGAGGCTTTTTTCTCCACTTTACTTAAATGGTTTTTCAAAGGATATTTCCACCACTTGGCTTATAACATTTTTGTAGTAATTTTTAGTCACCCATATCCTTCTATGCCTCTCGTAAGGAGATGTGCATCTAGTTTGTTTTTGAATCCTAGGACGGTCGATTCCGCAATAACCTCCTCTGGGAGAGCATTCCAGGTGTCAACCACTCTCTGCGTGAAGCAGAACTTCCTGATATTTGTCCAAAACTTGTCCCCCCTTAGCTTCATTCCGTGTCCTCTTGTCCGTGTCAAATCGGACAATGTAAATAATTTTTTCTGCTCTATTTTGTCGATTCCTTTCCCCTCGCAATCTCCTTTTCTCAAGGGAGAACAATCCCAGTCTCTTAAGTCGATCCTCGTATTCCAGTTTCTCCATAGCTTTTACTAGTTTCGTTGCTCGTCTCTGCACCCTCTCCAGCAGTTTTATATCCTTCTTTACATTGGGAGACCAATGTTGGACGCAGTATTCCAAGTGGGGTCTGACCATTGCTCTATAAAGCGGCATTATGACCCTCTCCGATCTACTCGTGATTCCCTACATTTTCCACAGATTACAGGAGTACAGTATAAACGATAGCTCAGCTCTTCTTTTGCTTACGCTGATATTACAGTTTGGAATAATCTACCTGTTCACATTAGAACTGATATCAATTGCTTCAGTTTTGGTAAAAATTTGAAAGCTTTTTTATATGACTTGTTGTAATATTCATAGTATGATAATATTTTAATTATTGATTGCTTTTGTATTCTCCAGTAGATTTTATAGCTTCTTTGGATGTAAATCACCTTCAACCTTTTTGGTATAGTGTGATTAATACATTATGTATTAGATTAGATTATCCCCTGCTGAATATCAGCAGCTAGCCATCTATGTGCTATTTAGATGGCTGGGAGCTATTCCTGGTGGTCTAAATACCACTGAATATGGGAGCAATGAGAGAAGGAGGAAAGCTCTTGGAATGACAGTGGTTCTCAGAGCTCAGGGAGAACATCCAGGAGACTACAGTGGGAGCAGGCCCAACCAGCCTCGAAAATCAGCAGCCACCTGCCTGTGAGAGCGCCAGAGGATGGGTGAGAACTTGGGGACTGGGCAAGGGTGGGGCTGGAAAGGAGAAGAAGAATTTATGCACACAGCCAATCTTACATATTGATTTAACTGAGAAACTGGGAGGAGCAATGAACTACTGCCTTAGCAAATAGAATTGAAAGAGAAGGTTTCAAAAGACAAAAGCAGAAATGAAGGAGTTTCAAAGGTTTCAAAAGACTATCATTTTAATGGATTTTGCATTTTTTTGAGACATAGATTAATGGTGTTGGATTAACTGTATAAGTATTGGTGTAAGTGTGTGAAAACTAAATCTGTTGAAAGCTGTTTATGATAATTGGCTTTATGATTAGACCTAGGTAAATAGTTCAAATAAATTTGTTTAATTTATTAACCAACCTTGTTCACAGAAGTCTTTTTAGATTTTTCATAGGGGGAGAAGAGGGTGAACCTACCTGCTAACACTTCTTTTCCCCAAGTGGAGGCACTGAGCACTAAACGACTGAGACTGCCTTCGAGGGTCTCCAGGCAGGTCAGGCCCTGGATCCAGAGCCACCCTGAAGGGGGCGTTACATACATTATAAAAGTCTGCCCTCACCAAATCCAGAGGCTGCTTCCTCCCCCTTCTCCTTGGAATCTGTGTGTGATTTACATACACTTTTCTAAAACTATTATTTACCTATGGAATCTAATTAAAGCAAAACTTAAATGCTTTCACAATTGGAGTGCGCTTTGATGGGAGCTTCAGAAGTTGGGATATAAGAACAATGCTGGAGAGATTTCTACAGTCTGGGCCTTGTAAATGGCAAAACAGATCAGGATCAAGGCTGGAGTGGGCTCTGGCCACTCTAGGAGTTGAGAAGTAGGACCAGTGATGGGCAGACTTCTATGTTCTGTGCCCCAAAATTGGTCGGGAGAGATGGAGGTAAAGAATGCCTGTATTTAATCTTGAAGAAGTGGAAACTGGATAGAATGTCAGATTCAACTCTGGTCACCTTGATGGGCAGAGTAGATGAACCATATAGGACTTTTATATGCCGACATTTACCATGTTACTATGTGTATACCCATCTACACAAAAAAACTAGCTTTCAACACATGCACATGCCACCTAATTTTTCAAAAATGACCTCCGAAGTCTCTGCTCCAGAGATCTTACAGTCTAAGAGAAAAACTAGGAACTAGATCTTTAGTAAGATCTTAGTGTATCAGGAAGCATTATGGGATAAACAAATTAGTATGTATCTTTCTGTCTCTACTTCTTATTTGGCATTTAGAAAATGTATGAAGACTGATCTGTTTGGTAAATATTTAAATTAATTAATTGTGTTTATACCGTGTATACTTATATTTTATTTTTTGTTAACCGTAGAGAACCGCGATGTAGCTGCGGTATATAAGACATTTTGTTATGTTGTTAACTATAAATCTGTAGAGAATCAAGGGCCCAATTACAGTTATTCACTTCCTCTCCTCATCACACTTCACCCTGGGAAAACAAACATAAAGAGCAAATAATAGGAGATGTGATGGAGCTGTTCGTATACCTAACGAAGTGTTGCAGAATTTTACAGGGATCAGTTTTACATTTCTCTGACTGCACAGCTTGTCTAACATTGCCAAAGAATGAGTCCTCCACCCCCACATCAAATAGCCGACTGCAGTGTGTGCCCACACGGACCTCATCAAGTGGCCAGCGATTTGCCCTTTCATTGAGCGTAAGTGACGAATATCTACGCTGACTCTAAAGAAAGACACTTTTCATAATCGCCCAACAATCTGCAAACTGAAAACATATGGGAAGGCTTAGGAAAAGCCTTCCAGGGGTCTCCACTGAATGGAAAACAGGTGCTGTAGTGTTGGCCCATGCAGTACACTATTTACCCCCCTAGTTCAGAGGTCACAGGACTAAGCGCTGCCTTGTGGTAACCAAAGCGAAGCAAGACATTGACAATCATCAGACATCTGGGATATATTTTACAGAGTTGCAACACATGCTTCAGGTTCAATTAAAGTGAGGCTTTGGCACATTTATTAATCTTTTGTACTTTTATCCTTTAAGAGGAACCTTTGGGTTGACCTTGCTGTTCTACCACATGAGAATATGGAGAAGAAGAGAGAGCAAGCACTCAGTACCTGCCGGCACTCCAGAACCTCTATTTGCTTTCACATGAAATTTCACTGTGTGCAGCCATTGAAATGTAGAACTTGCATTATCAGAAATAAAATACAGAAGTAGAAAGTGTTTCATTTATTCTCTCAGCTAGAGCAACAGGAATATAAGGGCAACAGGCCTACACTAGCAGCCTGGGCCACTGTACTCAGCTGGACCAGAAGTTCCTGTGCCTTTAAGGAGGCAGATTGCATAAGAAGCCTCCTTAAAGGTAAAGGGGCTTGTAGGGCTGCCGCAGGAATATAAAGCAACCCAGGCAAACCTTTAATTCTTGCGCCCCTGTCAATTTTCAGATCCCTAGTGCCCTCCCAAATTTTTGATTAAATAAACTCAACAGTCAGGATCATCCCTTCAAGAACAATCCTGTAGAAACTTATAACTGTGCATCATACTTTAAATACTGCTTTGGGAAAATACCCTGAAAAGTGCACTTATTTAGATAAATAACTGGACACACTATGGAAATAAGGCATTGCCTTTTTATGACAATCCCTTTTTTTCCAAGATACTGTTGCACTTGTAATTATGTACAATGCTGAGCTCACCTTCCCCCCGTGCCTCTTTAAATCTTCGCCAGTATGAGCAGCCTCTCCGGCCTACTGCTCGCGCCTCTGATGTCACTTCAAGTTTCAAGTTTTCAAGTTTTATTAAAATTTTGATGTATCGCAATATCATTAATTCAAAGCGATTTACAATTAAAAACAGGGTCTTAATTATTAACTACAACTGACACACATGAACATGACGTACCAATACATAAGGGAAGTAGGGAGAACTACAATAAGCATAGTAAAGGACAAATGAAAGGAAAGTACAGAAAGAGGGTAAGAAATTACGAAGCCTCACGCATATAACGCGCGCGTTATACGCGTTTTTACCTACCGCGCATACCCCTCGCGCATTATACGCGTGAGCGCGGTATACAAAATTTTTTTTACATAGTTCCCACCCCGCCCGACGCCCGATTCACCCCCCCCAGCAGGACCGCTCGCACCCCCACCCCGAACGACCGCTCGCACGCGCTCCCACCCGCACCCGCATCCACGATCGGAGCAAGAGGGAGCCCAAGCCCTCTTGCCCGGCCGACTCCCCAACTCCCCGACAATATCGGGCCAGGAGGGAGCCCAAACCCTCCTGGCCACGGTGACCCCCTACCCCCACCCCATACTACATTACGGGCAGGAGGGATCCCAGGCCCTCCTGCCCTCGACGCAAACCCCCCTCCCTCCAACGACCGCCCCCCCCAAGAACCTCCGACCGCCCCCCCAGCCGACCCGTGACCCCCCTGGCCGACCCCCACGACACCCCCACCCCCCTTCCCCGTACCTTTGGTAGTTGGCCGGACAGACGGGAGCAAACCCGCCTGTCCGGCAGGCAGCCAACGACGGAATGAGGCCGGATTGGGATCGGGACAGTGCACGGAGAGGCGGGGCAGTGCACGGAAAGTCAGGGAGGGTGAACGGATAGTCGGGACAGCGCACGGAGAGTCGGGGAGGGCGAAAGGAGAGTCGGGGTGGCCAGAGGAGAGTCGGGGCGGGCGAAAGGACAGTCGGGCTGCATGCGCGGTATACCCGTGAGCGCGGTATACAAAAGTTTTTGTACATAGAATCGTGGTTTCTGCGCGCTATACCCGTGTGCGCGTTTTACACGGGTGCGCGTTATCTGCGTGAAAATACGGTACATGTGAGTTTAAGCAACGAATGGGATCAAAAGAGACTGATGATTAGGTTTCAAAAACATCCTTGTAGAACCAGCATTTTAACAATCCTTTAAATGTATTTAGTGATTTTTCTTCCTTAATAAATGCTGGTAAAGAGTTCCATATTCTGGGCACTGTCACTGCAAAAATCGAATCTTGTCTTGTATTTATTATATTAAGTGATGGAATTACTAGAAGGTTTTTATCCTCTGATCTCACACTTCTAGGAAGTCATTTCTGCTGGGAGCCAGGCCAGCGCAAGCAGCGGGCCGGAGAAGTTGCTTGCGCTGGGGAAGATTTAAAGAAATACAGGGGAGGGAGGAAAAGTCCATAATGTGCTATTGAGATAGACATGGGAGAAGCCAATGGTTGCCCTGCAAACGGTAGCATGGAATGTTGCTACTATTTGGGTTTCTGCCGAGTACTTGTGACCTGGAATGGCCACTGTTGCAAACAGGATACAGGATGAACTATTAGTATGACCCAGCATGACGTTTCTTATGTTCTACAAATATATTGATATTTATGGCTCTTCTTACGTTCTTATTTATGTGCAAAACATGTGAGTAAATTTGAGCACCTAGATTATAGAATTGTCCCGTAAGTGTCAAGCTGCTGTAATAATTGCTAGCATGGGTTTGCACTATCAGTCATTGTATTGTACTGTGGAAATGCCTTAGCATTATATCTATTTGAATGTTCTAATGAGTGCTTATTAGGTATATCATTAGTATCATGTTGACATTTTATTATATAGTATCTTTGTAGTTTGAATATTATGTCTATTATGGTATTGCTTGTATTGTATTGACATTTAGCAAATTTCTGTTATATGGTTGTTCTGTACCGTATTTTCACGTATATAACGCGCGCGTTATACACGATTTTACAAACCGTGCATAACCATGCGCGTTGTACGCGTGAGCGTGTTTTACAACTTTATTTTTACATAGTCCTCCCCTGACGTCCGATTCACCCCACAGGACCGCTTGCACCTCCACCCGGAAGGACCGCTCGCACTCGCACTTGCACCCACACCCGCACCCCCACCCGCACCCCCACCCGGAAGGACCACTCGCACCCCCACAGCCTCCCCCCCCCCCATCATGGAGAAGCTCCTACAGTTGTCCTGCTGCTTCCTCTGCCGGCGGTCCCGGCCCTTCTGTGAGCCCTGCGTCTGCGCTGCTTCCTCTTCCGGCGGTCCCGTCCTTTTTCTGACGTCAGAGAAAGGGCGGGACCGCCGGAAGAGGAAGCAGCAGGACAACTGTAGGAGCTTCTCCATGATGGGGGGGGGAGGCTGTGGGGGTGCAAGCGGTCCTTCGGGGTGGGGGTGCGGGTGCGGGTGCGAGCGGTCCTTCTGGGTGGGGGTGCGAGCGGTCCTGCGGGGGGGGGGGGGAATCAGACGTCGGGGGGGGGCATCAGGCTTTCAGGGTGGGGACAGGACTTCAAGGGGGAGAGGAGAGTCGGGGCGGGCGAAAGGAGAGTCGGGGTGGCCAGAGGAGAGTCGGGGCGGGCGAAAGGAGAGTCGGGGCGGCCAGAGGAGAGTGGGGGCGGGCGAAAGGAGAGTCGGGGCGGCCAGAGGAGAATGGGGGCGGGCGAAAGGAGAGTCGGGGTGGCCAGAGGAGAGTCGGGACGGGCGAAAGGAGAGTCGGGGCGGCGACGGGAGAGTTGGGGCGGCATGCGTGGTATACGGGTGTGTGCGGTATATAAAAATTTATTTACATAAATTACAGTTTCCCGCGTGCTATACCCGTGTGTGCGTTTTAAACGGGTGCGCGGTATATGAGTGAAAATATGGTAATACTGTTAACTGTTTATATTTCTAATGTTTCATGTTAGTCCTAGTATTAGGTTTCAATTTGCCATTTCCAAGTTTACCTCATTTATTGTATTTATGTTTATATTTGGTTATTTTATTACTGCTGTTAACAAAATTGTAAGTTTTAAGTTAAATGGCACCTGTTGTACGCCGCCTTGAGTGAATCTCTTCATAAAGGCAGTTAATAAACCCCAATAAATAAATAACCCCCTCTTTTACGAAATCATAGTGTGGGTTTTAGCGCCGGCAGCGGCGGTAACTGTTCCGATGCTCATAGAATTCCTATGAGCGTTGGAGCAGTTACCGCCCCTGCCAGCGCTATAACCCACGCCACGCATTCGTAAAAGAGGGCGTAAGTAAATAACTACATAAAAAATTTAAGTCAAACAACAGAGCAGCTTATAAAATAGTACACTATGAAGAGAACGTCAGAAAAAATTAGGAAAGCCAAAGCGGGTGGAGAAGCAAAAAAATATTGCAGGCTGTGAGATGCGATACCACCTTTCATTGCTGCCACTGACCCCACTCCACCCCCAACAGCCCCATTCTGCCCATTCCACCAAAGGCCAACTCAAGGCTCACTTTGAAATTCTTACGAGGATTTAATTCCCGTATTAAAGCCTGGATTCTCAAAATGGTGCCGGAATCGGCCAGTGCCTGAGAAAACGGCACTGGTCGCACGCCACTCAAACTATGGCACTGTTTTGAGAATCGCGCTCTGCATCAAAGATAGGCACTGGAAATGTAGGACTGTCTTTGTTGTAGAATAATGATTAGTGGTGCCAAATGTCAACCCCACCCATAACCACACCTCTTTTACTATTTGGCACTAGTAAGCATCTGCGTAGGCGTGATTCAGGCTCCTTTTTTTGCAGACACCTCAAGGTGCCTACTTTTTTTTCTTAATTAGTTTTTAATTGGTTTAGTCAATTGCTGCACCATTAATAGCTAATTAAAACACTTAACTTAGGTGCCGTTCAGCCGCCTATTGGCACCTTCCAAACGGTGCCGTTTTGAGAATCTGGGCCTAACTTCCTTATTGTCATTCCCTCTGGTAACATGAAGAAGTGCTAGAACCATGGCATGCATTATTGTCCTTTGTTACAAAAGCTCTGGGCACCTCCATGGCTATACTATTAGATCTTAGAGAAAAGATCCATCTTAAATAAAGTAGTGTAGCTGTTGGATGTAGAGAAAGCTGTTATCTCTATTTTTAAAAAGAGAGGTAGAGCGATGGAAGAGGTAAACAGAAGGACATTTTATTTACTTATCTGACTATGACTGAATTACAGCTTCAGAACACCAGAGCAGTTACAAGGAAGTGTAACTATGAAATTAACTAGACTCATTTTAAAGCACAGGCCCTGGTCAGCACTTTGCAGCAATATGACAGTTATTAACATTCCCTGGCAAGCATATACAGTAGGATTGGGGATGGTGACCTCACAGAGGCTTTAATAATCAAGCAGCAACAAGCAGGAGAAAATGGTCATAAATGGATGACAGCCTGGTGTTTATCAGCAGAGAAATGATGATTCAGAGCTAGCACGTTGAGTTAAAATACAAGCTCTCTACAGCTACATGGCTGACCTTCGCCATAAATCATCTCTTTTACGGCTAGAAGTGGGTGCTTGTATCATTTAGCATTAAAAAAAAGTAGTACATATGTGTGCACTTTAAAAGCAGGTGCTGCGAGCAATGCTTGATGAATCTGAGACAATGCAGCTAATGAGCGAATGGAAGTGCAGGCGGATTTCCACATTGTGCCTTGCTGTCGGGTTTCCTGCTGTTGAAAATATCAGCATAATGAAAGAGCAGCACACATCTCTATCCCTTCTTCCGGCCTGGGGTATTAGCTTGGAGAAAAATTATTATTGAGAGGATTGCAAATCACAGTGAATTTTTTGACATTTCTAATGGTTGCTGCCAAGTGTAAGAGTTCCTTCACTGCTACATAACTATACATCTCTAGCAGAAGCAAAGGTCAACACTATAAATTAAGACACAGTGTTTTAATCATCTCTTTGAAAAACCCTAACTTTCTTACAACTGTATTCAGGAGTCCAACATTAGAGGTCAAAATCTGTACATTTCCCCAGACCTGATTTAAAAGTATTATTCTGTTTTAATGGATATACTGTATATGTAGTTACATGCTTAATATAAAGATGCCTGTAAGCATACCTGCAAAAAGATATGCACATACAAATACACGTGTACATGTGTAATTTACATAATATACAGAGCCTGGTATAGAAGTATTCATTGGCAGGGCAGAGAGGGAGAAGCCTGTCTTACTGCATTTATCTGAATAACACAGCTCTAGCAGTGCAAGGTCATACTCATTTCATCCCTCTGGCTCTTCCTTCTCCCTAGGGCATAACCATTCCAGACAACCCCATAGTGTGGTTCAGTGAAAAGTGGGAAGGGGCTGTTGGTTCCTGAGGTTGCAGCAACTGCAATCTCTAACCCAACCCCAAAAAGTGGCAGTTAAAATAAATGTAAAGAAGATCAGAAGGAACTATACTCTTTTTTATTGGGGGGGGGGGGGAGGCTTATAAGATCACAATGCCAATTGTAATCCCCTCTCCTCACATTAAAATAAGGTGATCATTTCTGATAAATTAAAACCTTTTAAAAAAGAACCTGTGAAGTGATTGTGTCACCCTTTAAGTCCTAAAAAAAGATAAATACCTATATATTTATAATAATACATGCATGCATGCATACATCTTTTTTACAACTGCAGGGTGGTACAATCACGCACACGCACATGCTGCATGGCACATTCTATGCGCGGGGAGTTGATATTTCTTATTTCTCTTAAAGTACAGCCCTATTTGTAATCCTTAAGACAGGACAAATTTTTGTCCTTCAAAAACAGTTGTCACTGCAGTTATCTTCACAAGAGCTATCAAGTTCTAGACAAGCTGAATTATTTTTGTTCCTGGCAGGAAAAAAAATATTTGACCCAGCTCTGGACACACACACAAAAAATGGGGATGAGGATTTATGGTGTTCTGTCTCTCCCTGCAACATACAGCCGAATTGTTAGGATGATAAACAGCTCTGTCCAATTTTCTGGGCTAAAACACTTCAACTCTCTCTGTTGTTTTTTAAATGTCTGTAAAACCGGCATCATGTCTAAACTCTCCCATCCCCAGGTACTGAAGTGCTAGGAAAGATAATTACCTTGTCATCTTTTTCATCTTCCTCTTCCTCGTCCTCTAGCATGTCCTCCACTACCTGCAGACAGAAATAGTAGCAGATGTCATGATTTAAAGAAAGAGGAATTTTGTTCTGTCACCTGGAACTCTTTTTTTTTTTTAACATAGGGTTCCTTTTATCAAGCAGTGGCAGAGAATTTTACCTTGGGTCTGTAAGGTAAATGCTCCGATGTTCATATCACTGCTTGATAAAAGGAACCCATAATTATTTTTGATTTTAGAAAACTTTATTCATGTTTTGAAATCATTTCACAGAAAATATGTTTGATTTTTTAAATGTGAAAAGTCACAGTCATAGTTCATTTTCTTAAACCTGAGAGTAAACTGATGTGAGTGAGGTTCAGGTTGAGGCAACACTCCAGACATGAGGGTTTTGGTGATGTTGCAAATTACAGTGTTTTTCTGTTTAATAGTCAGTGGACTTACAGCCTATCAACATCTAAGTTAGAAGAAAGTTTTAGAACATTTTTTTAGAATGGAACTTAAACCGAAACATGGGATCTTTTTATTGAGATGCGCTAACAGATTTAACACACTCTAACAAATTAACATGCATTAAGCATCATGCAGCCAATTTTATCCTTACGGGCTTCTTAGTATTTAGCGCGCACTAATCGTTAGCATGAGCTAACTCCCCTCTTTTACTATGCTGCAGTAGAGGTTTCGACCGTGGCTCGGAGTGCTAAATGCTCCGACAATGCTCCGACACTCATAGGTTTCCTAGCAGCGTCGGAGCTTGTAGTACTCCAGGTTGCGGTAGTAATCTCTACTGCAGCTTAGTAAAAGAGGGCCTAAATTTGTTAGTGCACCATAGTAAAATGAGCCCTTTGAGGGAGCCAAGATTATATTATAGAAGCGGTTTCACTATAGTAGCATTTTTTTTATCCTGGATAATAAGTACTGCATTCTTTCTTAATTGCCTATGCCACAAAAGTATAGAAAATGACTATCATTCTCCTCAAACTTTGCTTTTGCGACCAGGACATTGATATTTTGAAATTTACTTTTTTTTGTAGAACATTCCAAATTGTTTCCAAGCTGAGTAAATTTAGGGGCCCTTTAAATAAGGTGCAAACATCAGGCAGGTGCATTTTGCTATGTACGAGTATGTGGCTAATTTATCAAAACAAGAGGGAAAAAGTTTCACAGAAGCATCTGCTAAGATATACAATACCTACGAGGCATATTTCTGCATGCCTGTTGGGGATCAAGACAAACCTTGGGCTCCTCACTTCACATTTGAATACTGCCAAAAAAACACTGGAAAGTAAGACAATTTTGTTTCTCACTAGGATGGTGGAATTTTCTGTTATAAAATTTCTTATGGGTTTTTTCAAATTGAAATTTCTTCATTTGTTACAAAGTAACATTTAGGGCTCCTTTTACGAAGGTGCGCTAGCGGTTTTAGCACACGCACCTGATTAGCTGAAAAACTACCCTACTGCTCAAGAGGAGGCAGTAGTGGCTAGCGCACGTGGCATTTTAGCGCGTGCTATTCTGCACGTTAAGGCCCTAACGCGCCTTTGTAAAAGGAGCCCTTAGGAAATTCAGAAACAAAGAATGTAATTAACAAGATAAAAATACAAATCATCCTTCAAGTCCACATCATGGGGAGATAGATAAAATTTTTATACAAGAAATCTTTTCACTTCTATATTTAGCAGACATATATATGTGTGTATATATATATATATTCTTATTCTCTATAAACCTATGAAGAAAAAATTATTTCACATCTTTCTCAGATTTATTCAAAAGAAAAGTTTCTAAATGACTTGGATCTAGAAATACATAAGAATCATTTCCCCATGTGACCAAACATTTACACGGAAACTTTAGGAAAAAGGTACCTCCCCCTGCCAGAACCCTAGGTCTCAGCAGGAGGAAGGCCTTACGTCTAGTCTGTATTTGCCTGGAAACATTGAGATTGATTGATCATAAAACGTTACCAATTTGGGAAAATATGACTTCACGATTAACATTTCTTCCTCCATTGAAGATGTGGAGGGGCATAATCAAAAATGTGCCTAAGTCTGAGGTTTTGTGCAAGATGTCCACAGACCCAGCAGCAAAAATGTCCATTTTCAAAGCTGCCAAGCATCTATCTTTTATTTTTGAAAATGAGCTTGGTATAAGTTTTGGTCCTTAGGACATCTACCTTTTTTGCCCATTTTCAAAAATAAAAACGTCACTGCGAAAAATGTACAAAAGTAAGTTTTCTAGACGTACCCACCAACTACCTTGGTCTGATCGCGGCAGTAGGAATCCCCATCAGCTGAGCCAGTTTCAGAGATTCTTGGTGGCTCAACTGATAAGAATTCCCCCTGCCAGGATCAGCTGAGCTGCTGAGCCCTACACCCCTTCCCCCACATCCCCTGAGAACCCGGACCTCCCCCTGACATCCCCCACATCCTCATGACATCCCAAACCTCCCCTGACATCTCCGCCTTTTCCCCCCCCCCCACGTCTCTGGGTCCCCTCCCACATCCCCAGAACACTCTTCCCCATACCTTTGGAAGATCAAACTTAGGAGGGAAGCTCACTCCTTCCTGCCTACAGGGCCCACGTGCTGCAAATGATGGGGCCATCTTGGGATGCAGTGGGAGGGACCAAAGACTCTGATTGGCTCAAAATGGGCCCCGTCAACTCAATCCCAAGATGCATTGGGAGGGGGAAGTCTCTGGATGCACAGCAGCTTAGAAGTGCTGCTGCACATCTAGAAAGTTGGTTTTCATTATCGGCATTTGGACATCCCTACTATTAGGATGTTCAAGTGCCAACATAGGCTGGTTTTTGGACATTTTTAAAGTTTTGATTATAAACCCCATAGTCCCCAAGAGAGGTGGAGGGGCATAATCGATAGGGATGTCTAAGTCCGTTTGCGTCTAAGTCGCAAGTCGTCCAAAGTAAAAAACAGCTTAGGACACATTTTCGAAAAATACGTCCAAAATTTTTTTTCTTTCGAAAATCTTCTAACTATACGTCCTGATGATCTGATCGTCCAAGTCACTAAATCGTCCATCTTTATACCACATTTTTGTCCAAATTTTCGTCCAAGTCCAAAACGCCTAGAACAAGCCCTGTTGGGACATTTGGCCTTTATCTGCCATCATGTTTCCTTCATCCATCGCTCTGGTGCCACATTGTCCTGAGCTCCCCATACCCATTCCTACAGAGAGAGAATAACTGTCTTCCAAAGAGAGCAGAAAGTCACAGAGTGAGGGAGACATTATAGATCCAGTTTACAATATCAGTGGTGTGGCTGATGAGAGAAACATATTATCAAAATCAAAAGACCTCAAAGACTTGATCAGAGATCTTGGTCTCACCAAGTCCAATGTTGAGCTTCTGATGTCTAGGCTAAAGCAGTGGAACTTGTTGGATGAAAGTGTGCAAGTCACAGATTAGAGGAAGCATGACCAAGCTTTACCTATCAAGATAGGCTCTGCTTCTGCCACAATGTGACCAGTGTGTTCGAGGCAATTGGAATCGCCTGTAATCCAAAAGAATGGTGTCTCTTCATTGACAGCTGTTTCAGAAGCATCAAAGCTTTGCTTCTCCATAAGGGAAACAAGTACCCATCTCTTCCACTGGCTCACCCAGTACATCTTAAAGAGTATTGCAACAATATCACCTTACTAGGTGTCTTAAAGTATGATAAGTACAGCTGAGAGGTCATTGGAGACTTCAAAATGGAGGCATTCCCAATGAGTCTCCAAGGTGGTTTTTCCAAGTTTCTCTGCTATCTCTGCCTTTGGGATAGCAGGTCACAAAGGTACACTACCAAAGGCAGGACTAGCCACAACAGACCAAGTTCTCTTTGGGGAGAAATATAATCAAATGGGAATCACTGGTGGACTCCCAGAAGGTGCCAATGCCACCACTGCACATCAAATTGGGCCTAATGAAACAATTTGTCAGAGCTCCCTAATCTGTATGAGATAAAAGTCAAAGCTAGTGTCTTCATCAGACCACAGATAAAGAAGATCCTGGAGTGGAAGGAATTTTCCAAGAAGCTAACTAGGAAGGAGAAAGCGGCTTGGAAAAGCTTTGTCAAAGTGGTTCGGGGCTTCCTGGGCAATCACAAGGCTGAAAACTATGTGAAGATGGTTGAGAATCTGATGAAGAATTATAGTAAAATGGGCTATAGGATGTCTCTCAAAGTCCATGTCCTTGATGCTCATCTTGAGATATTCAAGTAGAACATGGGAACATACTCAGAGAAGCAAAATGAGTGCTTCCACCAGGATATACTGGACTTCAAACACCGCTACCAGGGACAATATAATGAGAACATGATGGGAGACTACATCTGGGAGCTGATTCATGAAAGTGTCTTACAATAAAATCACAAATTTCAAAAAGCTACTCTCTTCTAAATCTTCTGTGGTCATTTTTGTATAAGTTCAATATAAATACAAGTTAATTGTGATTCATATGTTGCTTTTTATATGACTTTATAAGAATGAAAAGATGAAAATTCAGCATTTTCACATGTTAAATAGGTAAATTGCAAAATTGGACTATCCTGGCCCCAAAAGCAATATTTTAAGGAAATAACAGACATTTCTATACTTCTGTATGAGCAATTATGAGATTAAATTTACTGCCCAGGAACAAAAATTGTGTTACGTGGAGGGGTATAGCCAAAAGAAATGTCTAAGCCTGATTTGGATGTATGGTGCTAAATGCCCAATGTCAGTAGTGGTAAAATGTCCATTCTCAGAAAAACACGTCTAGAATATATATATTTTTTCCAGAAATCATCTATTGGGACATCCAAGCCATTGATTGTCCAGATTGTCAATACGTCTATCTTTATACCACAGTTTTGACCAAAAATTCCCCAAAAGTCCCAAACTCCCAGAACAAGACCATTTGGCCATGGGAGGGCCAGCTTTGTGATGGACTGGCCACCCAGACATGGCAACAGAACAGTGGGGCACCTTACAGGGCACTGATGTGAACTTCATAAAAAGGGTGCCACATAAATATCTTACCAGAACTCCCTTATAGGATATGGTGAGCCCCCCCCAACCCACTATACCCACCTGTCTATGACCCCAACAGCCCTTATGGCTGCAGATGGCATCTATATGGGAGTAGAGTAGGGTTTGGGGTTTTTTGGTGGGCGTACATGTTCCACCATAAATATAGTAGTTATAGCTTATAGGCCTGGGCCCTTCTCTCTATGATTCATTAGCCTATCCTCCAGGCTGTTTAAGAGACCTGTGTGCAGCTCAACTAGGCTTTCCTATACTAGGTGCTGATGTTCTGGAGACAGGTATGTATGTTTTTATTCTGATCTTTGTGGGGTGTGAGGGGGTCTATGAACACTGGGGGAGTGTGTGTGGGTCTTTATTTTGTCTCTGCAGTGGTTATCTGGTCACTTTGGATACTTTTTGAGCACTTATAACTGTTTTACATTATTCTAAGTCACAAAGTATAAATTCTGTCCAGGAAGTCTCGTAAAACATTTGATTATCCCTGCAGGATGACTAAGTCTAAGTCAGCCCACATCCTGCCCTAACCAATTCTCCAGACATTACCCGTTTAGCTCTGGGTGCATAGCAGCATTCAGAGGCCTACAAAGTCCCTGGATAAGTCCAGAAATTCGGTTTGATTATCGGTACTTGGATGACCTGTCTTTTAGGTCATCCAAGTGCCGACTTGGGCGGGTTTTTAGACGTGTTTACATTTTGATCATGAGCCCCTATGCTCCTTATAGACCATTCTTTTCCAGATACAATCAAATGATATTCTTTGCAGTTTCATATTTAAAGCAAATAATACTATGTATTGATAAACAAGATATCTATTGAGTTTTTTTTAGTTCGAAGATTTTATTGATTTTAATATACAATAAGTACAAAAAAAAAAGAAGAAATGTTAATGAGGCAAGATACAGATACGTTGAACGTATAATACAGATTAGGGTTTCATGCAAAATTATCTATGTAATAGAACAATCTGATCTAAGCCTTTATATAAGAGAGAAATGTCGATAAAATGCACAGCTACAGCCACTAGAACATCCAAGGTACAGAGAGACAGCTAGATTATAATCCGGCACCAGGTCTAAACATGAACCATAACATAGGGGGGTATCTGATGTGGAACACAGTCATTTTCAGAGAGTTGGGGAGTTTTATTTGGTTATGGAACCCAACCTATTTTTGAATGCTTTCATTCCCCATGAAGCTGAAAAGTGAGTGAGCGTTATAAAAAAAAAAAAGACATGCAGAACAAGAAAAGGAATTCAACCATTGTTGCTTTGTGGGATCTGAGGGACACAGAAGTTTATAGTTTAATACCTTACTAGGACTTTTCTTTATGCTTTGCTAATAATTTTGATCACATGTTACATGATACAGGAGCTGCAAAGCTTTTATTTCACACATACGTGCATTTTTCTTAGGACTCAGGAAACATAACAGCGTGGTCGCTTGCTCTATCAAGACTGTAATCAGGACAGTGTTAAAGAGGACACTGCAGAGATCTGTGGCGTACACTTGAACACTCTACACAAACCCAGCTTCTGATGGTACTTAAGCGCTGCAGCTGAGAATGAAGAATGATGCTCATTCTTTGCTTCTCAGGTTTCTTTACTAATTCTAATCCAGAGCATTTAGATATCGCTTCTATTCTCCTGCACTTCAGTTAATAACAAAGGAACAAAGTAATTGCTGATATGACACGGCCATTTTTTTTTTTTTAAACCATAACAAGCAAGAATGAGATTAAAGAACACAATATCTACTAAAGAAAATTTAACAATGGACAGATGCATTTATTTTGGAAAGTTCTGTGAAATATACTTAGATCTCCTGTAACGTAAAATTCCATCTCTCAATGATGCTTTCCAATATCTTGCTGGAAATCGAGTAGTATTAATCAAACAAAGGAAAGGCACAAGGGAAATCAGGAAGATCTAATGTAAGCAGTTAAAAGTGACATGACCTTCTGTAATGTCACTTGTCACAGACGTATATGCCACATGGTAGAAGGGCTTGGAAGAAACGGATGTGTGGTACTGTTCGTGGAATGTAATACTAATACAGGTGACATTTTAAAAAACACGCAGAGATGGCCTCAGAGATGCCATGTCAGATACTTTATGGTCAAACAGTGAGCAGTTAGAGTTAAAACCTAGCAAAAATCTTGTCCTTTCATTCACTACTTCCTCACAATAATTCCTAGTGAGAAAAAACACACTGAAAAATTTCTCAGAGCAAAACTAGTATTGTATTAATAGCCATGAATAGGTTAAAAATACTGAACAAATGACACAAGATCACCAAACTGTAAGTGTCTTTTGTAATTTTCCTCCAGCACTGGAAGTCTTGTTAGCATTAGCAGATGCTCACCTTCTTCTGGTGGCTAATGGCATGCAAGAGAATGACAATGACTGAGGTGATCTTGCCTGTGGATTAATAGACATGTGGGTAATATATTTTATTTTCTCTTGCAATTTATTGTACTTTTATATATGATTTGTTGAGTGAAAAGGAGCCAAAAATGGGGTATATGACATTTATAAAGATATCAACTGCATAATCCTAACAAATTTCAGCCGTAGGTAAGGACTAATCATGTCTTTGAAACATGAGAACATAAGAACATAAGAATAGCCTTACTAGGTCACACCAATGGTCAATCCAACCCAGTAGCCTGTCCTCACGATGGCCAATCCAGGTCACTAGTACCTGGCAAAAACCCAAAGAGTAGCAACATTCCATGCTACCAATCCAGGGCACGCACTTTTCTATCTACGGTACCCAACTTGGAGTGTCATTTATAGAATAAAGCTTGGAGCATTCTTGTGGCACCCATTTATAGAATTCAGTCCTATGCTTACACAGAAACATGATGGCAGACAAAGGTCAAATGGGCTATGCAGTCTGCCCATCCACAGTAACCATTATCTCTTCCTCTCTCTAAGAGATCCCTATCTCTTGCCTTCTTGAATTCAGACACAGTCTCTGTCTCTACCACCTCTTCCGGGAGACTGTTCCACGTATCTACCACCCTTTTTGTAAAAAAAGTATTTCCTTAGATTACTCCTGAGCCTAACACCTCTTAACTTCATCCTATGCTCTCTCTTTCCAGAGCTTCCTTTCAAATGAAAGAGACTCGACTCATGCGCATTTAAGCCATGTAGGTATTTAAACGCCTCTATCGTATCTCCCCTTTCCCGCCTTTCCTCCAAAGTATACATATTGAAAACTTTAAGTTTGTCCCCATATGCCTTATGATGAAGATCACACACCATTTCAGTTGCCTTCTTCTGGACCAACTCTATACTTTTTTTTTTTTTAATTCTTTATTAATTGTCAAACCAAATACAAAATGCAAAGAATATACAATCAATTAATGCATTAAACAGCACGTACATTCAAACAAATAATGATACACAGTATATTTCTCTCCCCCTCCCTCCCTTCCTCCCTGGATGTGTGTAAAGGTCAATTAGGAATTAAAGGTTTATTCGATTACTCAGTTTTAACAAATTCCGCTAATGGACCCCATGTTTCCTTAAATTTTTTATTATGTCCGATTTGTTCAGAATTCATTCTTTCAAATCTATAATATTGACATAAAGTTTCCCACCAAAAGTTAAAGTTCAATCTGGTCAAGTTCTTCCAATTTCATGTTATTAACTGCATAGCTACCCCCATCATAATAAGAAGCAGTCTGTTTTTCTTTGAATCAATTGGACTCTTAGGTTGCAATAAAGTCCCAAATAAAACAATGTCATATGACAGTGGAATAGAAGCCTCCAATATCCTATTAATTTTACCCCAAATAGACTTCCAAAAGTTGAGTATCAAGGGACAATAAAACAACAAGTGATCCAGTGTCCCTACTTCAAGATGACAGTGCCAGCATCCATTAGACTTTGAACAATCCAACTTTTTTAATGAACAGAGGTCCAAAAAATCTATATAACAGAAAAAAACAAGTTTGTCTCATAGATGCTGACGCTGTACATCTCATTCCCCAAGTCCAAATCCGTGGCCACTGAGTAGCAGAAATCTGCTGCTTTGTCTCAAAGCTCCAAATATCTTTTAAACTTGTTTTAGGTTTCTTATTCAAATATTCCAATATTAATTTATACCACTTGGCGGCCTGATGCCCTTGCAAATCTGTCTGGAAACATTGGCCCGGCAAGCTACACAGATTTTTTAAGTTACGCCCTTTCTGAATGGCCTGTTTCAACTGCAACCATTTATAACTGAGATTTTGATATACCAAAAGATTTTTGCAATTGTAATAAATTTACCATTTTCCCATTCTGAATTATATCATCAGTAGAGTGGGCAGACTTGATGGGCTATAGCCCTTTTCTGCCGTCTTCTTTCTATGTTTCTAAAGTACGTATGCCTGCCTGCCTGCAACCAAAGTTTCCAGAGAATTTTAGACTTGCCGATTTTTATCTTGGAGTTTAACCATAGGGATTGACACATGGATTGTTGTACTGAAACTGAAGTTAAGGCATGGGGCCAAAAGATGACTTTCCAATATCAACTAGTCTGGCAGATTCTCCATGAGTTCAGGAAGGATCCAATACATACCCTGACACAATTTAAAGGCTTGATGATACCTCTACAAATTTGGAAAATTAACCCCTCCTGCTGATTGTGATTTTTGCAAAGATACTAAGGGGCTCATAATAAAAAAAAACTTCTAGAAAGTGGCCTAAATGGGTACTTGGACGATCAAAAAGCCTGATCATCCAAGTATCTATAATCAAAGCTGGTTTTAGACATACCTAAAACCAGCTTAGGCCTTTCCCCTCCCTCTAAACGCATAGAACGAAAAGAGGCATTTTTAGAGGAGGGGAAGGGCGGGAGGTGGGCCTACCTAGACATAGTCATACAGCAGGTATAACCAAAACATTTGACAGGTTGCCTAGTCGGCACTTATATGTTTTGACTTAGACCAAGTCAAAACAGGTATAACTGCCGATAAAGGGGCAGCTGAGCTGATCGCTGCAGGAGAGATGGCTCATCTCTCCTGCCGCGATGGTGATCGCCCACCCCCTTCTGAACCACAGCACTTTGGGGTGAATATTACAGCAGGGCATCTACCCTGCTGGCGAGCTTCACCCTGAAGTGCTGCAGTTCGGAGTGGGGTGGGCAATCACCACTGTGGCAGGAGAGATGAGCCATCTCTCCTGCAGCGATCAGCCCTCCCCCTCGACTATCCATAGGAGGGGCCTAAGCCTACTGGGCCTATTCCCATTGGCCCAGGCGTCTCAGGCCCCGCCTATGGGTGGGATTTCAGCCACCTGGGCCAATCAGGTCCTAAGGCCAGCCATTCAATGGATGGCTTGGCACCCGTCCGTCTGACCAATGTTTTTGAAGGTACAGGGAGGGGAGTGGCGGGGTCGTGGGGTCGGAGGTGGTTTGTGGGTTGGCGTGGGGGGATGATCAGGGGTTCGGGAGGGCCCTTGCATCGAGGGCAAGAGGGCTTGGGCTCCCTCCTGCCCAATCCTGTCGGAGACTTCGGGGGTGCCGCCTGGCAGGAGTTCTTGGGCTCCCTCCTGCCCCGATAGTGTCGGGGAGGTCGGGGGTGCCATGGAGCAAGAGGGCTTGGGCTCCCTCTTGCCCCAAATCTTCATCAGGGGTCCGGGGGTGCCACAGGGCAGGAGGGCTTGGGCTCCCTCCTGCCCCGATAATGTCTGGGAGGTCAGGGGTGCTGCGGGGCAGGAGGGCTTGGGCGTTGTCGGGGGGAAGATGAGCCATCTCGCCTGCCGCAATCATTGCTGTAGGGGGTAGGCAGGATGCCGGGGCCGCTGAGCTGATCGCAGCAGCCACGATCAGCTCAGCGGCCCCTTTTCAGCACTTATACCTGTTTTGACTTGGTCTAAGTCAAAACGTATACGTGCCGATTAGGCAACCTGCCTAAAGTTTTGGTTATACCTGCTGCACGCCTAGGTGTAGGTTGGCCCAGCGCCCGCCCTTTCCCCTCCTCTAAAAATGCCTCTTTTCTCTCTGTGTGTTTAGAGGCAGGGGAAAGGCCTAAGCTGGTTTTAGATACGTCTAAAACCAGCTTTGATTATGGGTACTTGGATGATCAGGCTTTTTGATTGTCCAAGTACCCATTTAGGCCACTTTTTAGATGTTTTTTTTATTTTATTATGAGCCCCATAATCTGATATGATATTTAAAAATTGAAATAGGTGTTAAATCATGTATCTATTAATATTCTGTGATCTTTATATAATCTAGGCATTTTGATACTGATAACATGATTAATCTCAAAGGAAACATGAGTTGCCATTCCAACGTCAACCAGACGGACTCCACCTGACCAACAGAGGTAAGAATGTCTTTGGACACAGACTAGCCCGCCTACTTCGAAGGGCTTTAAACTAGGTAAGTCGGGGGTGGGTACCCACTTTTACACCGGAGCAGTAAGTAACTATCCTGATGTGGAGAATCAACACTACGCTTCTAAGTCTGAGGTAAGTACCCTTATTGCAAAAGAATCGCTAGGAGACACCTTGACTCAAATGGGGGGCTCACTACAGGAGGTTAGTAAACAGAAAGAGTGGAGAGCTATGTATGTTAACGCACACAGCCTAGGGAATAAATTTCTACAACTAGAAACAGAAATAGTTAATGCAGATCTAGACATAGTAGCAATATCCGAAACATGGTTCACAGACTCTCATGGGTGGGATATAACTGTACCAGGGTACAACCTGATTCGACAAGACAGAGAGGGTAAGTTAGGAGGTGGGGTAGCACTATACATCAAAGAAAACATTAAGACAACCAGGATCACGGATGTCAAGTATACTGGGGAATCTATCTGGGTAAACCTGGCCAGAGGCGGAGAAAAATGCCTGTACCTTGGTGTGATATACAGACCTCCAAGACAATCGGAGGACAAGGACGCAGAACTAATTGAAGACATTGAGAATATCACCTTACGGGGGGAGGCTGTACTATTAGGAGACTTCAACATGCCTGATGTAGACTGGAACACACTATCAGCGACAACTTGTGATAGCAGGAGGATATTAATGTCCATGAAGGGAGTACGGCTCAAACAAATGGTACTAGAGCCCACTAGGGCCCAGGCCATCCTGGACCTGGTACTTACGAACGGGGAAAGCGTCTCAGAGGTCTCGGTGGGAGAGACGCTAGCCACCAGTGACCATAACACGGTATGGTTTAACCTTAAGAAAGGCTTCCCTAGATCACAAACAAAAACAAGGGTACTCAATTTCCGGGGCACTGACTTCGCACGCATGGGAGATTTCGTCTATCAGACGCTGCAGGACGCATGTGGAGGCTATGTGGTCAACCTTGAAATCGATCCTTCATGAGGCAACTATCCGCTACATAAAATCGGTAACCAAACAACAAAGAAAAAAGAAACCCCAATGGTTCACAGATGAGGTATCGTGCCTCGTCAAGGAGAAGAAAAGAGCATTTCTCTCATACAAACGCACGGGGGAAAAAGAAGCAAACATTGAATACAGGAAAAAGTCTGCAGCGGTCAAAACAGCAGTCAGGGAGGCCAAAATTCGTATGGAAGAAACTCTAGCAAAGAACATCAAGAAAGGGGACAAATCCTTCTTCAGATACATTAGCGACAGGAAAAAGAACGCAAACGGGATAGTACGCCTTAGAACACCAGACGGGAATTATGTAGAAACAGACTCCAATAAAGCCAAACTACTGAATGATTACTTCTGTTCAGTCTTTACCTGCGAAGCACCAGGGCACGGGCCTCGGCTAGCAGCAAAGCAAAGCATGGAAGACCCATTTCAGAAGTTTGAGTTCACACCAGCTGATGTTTACAAAGAACTGTCAAGACTCAAGGCGAACAAAGCCATGGGACCGGACAATCTGCACCCAAGAGTGCTCAGAGAGCTATGCGATGTTTTGGCAGAACCATTAGCAATACTCTTCAATCTCTCCCTAAGTACGGGGAGAGTCCCCCTGGACTGGAAAACTGCCAACGTGGTTCCTCTGCACAAAAAGGGTTGCAGAGCGGAGGCCGCAAATTACAGACCAGTAAATCTCACATCAATAGTGTGTAAACTCATGGAAACTCTACTTAAAGGGAAATTAGACACGATATTGGATGAGGGGAATCTGAGGGATCCCTGTCAACATGGATTCACTAGGGGCAGGTCATGCCAGTCCAATCTCATCAGCTTCTTTGATTGGGTGACAGGAAAGCTGGACTCGGGAGAGTCTCTGGACATAGTATACTTGGATTTCAGTAAAGCTTTTGACAGTGTCCCACACCTTAGACTATTAAACAAGATGAAATCGATGGGGTTAGGTGAGAAACTAACGGCGTGGGTCAACGATTGGCTGAGTGGAAGACTTCAGAAAGTGGTGGTCAATGGCACCCTCTCTGAGACATCGGAGGTGACTAGCGGAGTGCCGCAGGGCTCAGTCCTGGGACCATCCCTTTTTAACATATTCATAAGAGACTTGCCTTCAGGGTAAAGTAGCGCTGTTCGCCGACGACACCAAACTGTGTAATATAGTGGGTGGAAGCAATCCCACGGATGGTATGATGCAGGATCTGATCAAGTTGGAAAAATGGTCCACGACATGGCAGCTGGGCTTCAACGCTAAGAAGTGTAAGGTCATGCATCTCGGCAGCAGAAATCCATGCAGAACATACACCTTGAATGGAGAAACACTAGCTAGGACTTCAGAGGAACGGGACTTGGGAGTGATCATCAGTGCAGACATGAAGGCTGCCAAACAAGTGGAGAAGGCTGTCAGCCTAGAGGCCTCTGGGAGATTATATCAATCTGACCCTGGCATGGGAAGGCAGATAGACCCTTAGTGCAGGGAAACTGTTTTAAGTAGCCCTGATTGATATATTTTAAGTTTCAAGTAGCCCTGATTGAATCATGGCTAGCTAAAAGGTGTTAATGCCTGATTAAGAGGGTGCTTAGGACAAGGGTGCACAGATCAAGCCAGAGACTTAATCCCATCAGGTTTCTCACCCTCCTTAGCAATTAAATTAACCATTGTCTCAAACAGTTTACAAATTCTAAACAGAAAGATACTGGGAGATACAATATTTTTTCTATTCAGAATAAGATTCCAAGGTATAAAAGCCTGCTCTCTGCTCTATCAAGTTAGCTCTCTCTTTTTCTATGGAGCTATCTCTTGGCTCTTTGCTCGGCACTCTGGTTCTGTCTTGGCTCTCCCTCTCTGTGTCTATCCTTCCCTTTATCTATGGAACACGAAGCTTCCTAGAACTACAAGCCTTCTATGTCCCTCTTTACCTCTGACCTCTGTAAGGCAGTGAGACTGCTTGCTTTCTGCTTAAGTGTAATGCTCTCTGCTTAATTGTCATGCTTATAAATATTACTTTTCTGTAAGACTATTTCTATAATATATTCTTTATATAATCACCCCTGGCTGTGCTTCTTATTTGATTCTATCCCTAATGAAACTTCTGTGAAGGAACTGAACCTGGGACCTGGCGTTTGTAAGTACGCCTTTCACTTAACCCCTACCACCTAATATTGTGGGGGCCACTTTCAAACTGACAAAGGCCTCATCCAAGGCGAGGCAAATGATGGGATGTATCAATAGAAGCTTCGTCAGCCGCAAACCTGAAGTCATAATGCCACTGTATAGAACCATGGTGAGACTTCATCTAGAGTACTGTGTGCAATTCTGGAGGCCACATTACCGTAAAGATGTGCTTCGAGCTGAGTCGGTCCAGCGAATGGCCACTAGGAAGGTCTCTGGACTCAAGGGTCTCTCATACGAGGAAAGACTGGGCAAATTGCAGCTGTACTCTCTAGAGGAGCGCAGGGAAAGGGGTGACATGATTGAGACTTTTAAGTACGTCACAGGTCGTGTCGAGGTGGAAAACGATATATTCCTTCCCAAGGTACCCTCAGTCACAAGGGGGCACCCGCTCAAACTCAGGGGAGGGAAATTTAGTGGTGACATCAGGAAGTATTTCTTCACAGAAAGAGTGGTAGATCACTGGAACAAACTTCCGACGCAGGTAATCAAGGCCACAAGCGTGCTCGACTTTAAGAATAAATGGGACATCCACGTGGGATCCCTACGTGGGTCGAGCAGCACTCAGACTTAATGGGGTGGGTCAGTAGAGTGGGCAGACTTGATGGGCTGTAGCCCTTTTCTGCCGTCACCTTTCTATGTTTCTATGTTTCTAATCTGGAAACTCTTTCATGAGCTCAGGGAGGATCCAGTACATCTCAAGAAGTTTTGATGCAACAGAACCTTGCAATAATCAAGTGGCATACATTTGAACTTTGAAATCACTAGCGAGAGAGCTTTAGTCAATCTCACAGACAAAGTTTTTGCCAACAATTTCCCATCCACATTAATCAACGATCAGGCTTTTTGATCGTCCAAGTACTCATTTAGACCACTTTTTAGACATGTGGTTTTTTTTTTAATTTTTTTATTATGAGCCCCATGGTATTTATTTTTTTATTTTTGAGGGGGAGGGGGGTGTCCAGGTTGGAGAATGGATGTGAATGCACTAATTAACTAGCATGCTGACATTACTGCTATGATATGAGGGGCCACTGTAAAGTTCTCAGCCCAACCAACAAAGTTGAGGCAGTCTCCATCGAGGGCTATACACGTGGAGGGGCATAATAAAAAAAAAACATCAAAGTTCCCTTTTGGCCTAAGGCCTTAAACGTTGAAAGTAGAAGCAGGGAAAATGTCCATTATAAAAAAAAATGTCCAAAAGGAGGTTTTTAAAAATAATGGCCTGCCTCTATGTTCAGCTGTTTAAACGCCCAGACCACCACTACGTCTACACTAACACCATATAATCAACCTAAAAAAAGCCTAGCTCCCAAATGCCCAAAACAAGAGCTTTTAGGTAAAGGAGGAGCCAGTCCTTCGCCTAAAAGCTCAATTCTGTAATCGGTGTCTGTCAAAAACAACACTGGTTACAGAATCTACCCCCCTACAACGATCCGGGCAGGAGGGAGCCCAAGCCCTCCTGGCCTGCGGCACTCCAACTCCCCGACTACGTTCGGGACAAGAGGGAGCCCAAGCCCTCCTGCCCAGGCGAACCCCGAACCCCCTGAAACAATCGGGACAGGAGGGAGCCCAAGCCCTCTTGTCTAGGTGAACCCCAAACCCCCATAACACGATTGAGCAGGAGGGAGCCCAAGCCCTCCTGCCCAGGCGAACTCCGAACCCCCCGACACGATCGGGCAGGAGAGAGTCCAAGCCCTCCTGCCCAGGCAAATCCCGAAGTCCCCAATACAATCGGGCAGGAGGAAGCCCAAGCCCTCCTGCCCTCGATGCAAGGGCCCTCCCAAATCCCCGATCGCCTCCCCGCCAACCCGCGACACCCCTTCTGACCCCCCGACCCCCCACCCCCGTACCTTCAAAATCGTTGGTCGGATGGACAGGTGCTAAGCCCATCTGTCCGACAGGCCAGCCATCATTGAATGGCTGGCCTTAGGGCCTGATTGGCCCAGGTGGCTCAAATCCCGCCCACAGGTGGGGCCTGAGACCCCTGGACCAACCGAAATAGGCCCAGTAGGCTTAGGCCCCTCCTGTGGGCGGGGCCTTAGGCATATGGGCAACAAACCTTTTTGTGAGGCAAGTAAGTAAAAGTAAGAGGAAAAGAAGACCACTTTGGTTTTCAAAAGTAGTAGCTGAGAAGGTAAGGAATAAGAGATTAGTTTTCATAAACTACAAAAGATCGCAGAAAGAGGAAGACAGGCAAAAATATCTGGAAAAGTAAAGAGAGGCTGGTCTTGTAGTCAGGAAAGCAAAGATGCAAATGAAAGAAAAAATAGCCGACACGATAAAACGGGGAGACAAGACATTTTTTTGATATATTAGTGATAGGAAGTAGTGCCAAAGTGGCATTGTGAGACTCAAAGGTGAAGGGGAGAAATATGTAGAAGCTGATAAAGAAAAGGCTAAATTGCTTAACAGATATTTCTATTCTGTGTTCACGGCTGAAGCACCGGGTGCAGGACCACAGAAGACAAATGTGAATAGGGATGGAGGAGTAATAGACCTTGATCGATTTTCAGAGGGCTATGTTCATGAGGAGCTAGCTAAAATAAAGGTAGACAATGCGATGGGGCCGGATGGTGTACATCCCAGGGTGCTGAAAGAGGGAAGTTATGGTGGCTCTGCTGAATGACCTTTTCAATGAGTCTCTAGAGTCAGGAGTGGTACTGGAGGACAGACGAAGGGCAGATGTGGTCCCTTTCCACAAAAGTGGAAGTAAAGAAGACGTAGGGAAGTCTGACTTCTGTGGTAAGCAAATTAATGGAAACACTTTTAAAACAGAGAATGGTCAAGTTTCTGGAATCCTGTGGATTACAGGACCGGAGGCAATATGGATTCACGAGAGGTAGGTCTTGTCAGAGAATTGGATAAAGGATGTGCGCTAGATGTGGTGTGTTTAGATTTTAGCAAAGCCTTTAACAGTGTTCCACACAGATGTCTAATAAATAAACTGAGTGCCCTCGGGATGGGTCCCAAAGCGACGGGCTGGGTCAAGAACTGGTTAAGTGGAAGGCAACAGAGAGTAGTGATCAATGGAGATCGCTCTGAGGAAAGGGATACTACTAGTGGTTTGCCTCAAGGTTCTGTTGTTGGGCCTGTTCTTTTTAACATTTTTATAAACAATATTGCTGAAGGGTTGTCGGTAAGATTTGCCTCTTTGCAAATGATACCAAAATCTGCAATAAAGTAGATATGCCGGATGGTGTGAATAACATGAAGAAAGACCTAGCAAAGCTTGAAGAATGGTCTGAAATTTGGCAGCTAAAATTTAATTCTAGGAAATGCATTTGGGCTGCAAAAACCCGAGAGGACAGTACAGATCAGGGAGTGAAGAGCTTATGTGCACGACAGAAGTGCGGGACTTGGGTGTGATTGTATGCAATGATCTTAAGGTGGCCAAACAGGTTGAAAAGGTGAAGGCGAAAGCTAGAAGGATGCTAGGTTGCATAGGGAGAGGTATGGCTAGTAGGAAAAAGGTGGTATTGATACCCCTGTATAGGACTTTGGTGAGACCTCATTTAGAATATTGTGTACAATTCTTGAGGCAGTACCTTCAAAAATATATAAAAAGGATGGAGTTGGTCCAGAGGAAGGCTACTAAAACTGTATATGGTCTTCATCTTAAGGCATATGGGGACAGGCAGATCTCAATCTGTATACTTTGGAGGAAAGGCGGGAGAGGGGAGATATGATAGAGACATTAACGTAATGTAAATGCATATGAGTCGAGTCTCTTTAATTTGAAAGGAAACTCTGCAATGAGAGGGCATAGGATGAAGTTAAGAGGTGATAGGCTCCGGAGTAATCTAAGGAAATACTTTTTACAGAAAGGGTGATAGATGCATGGAACAGTCTCCCAGAAGAGGTGGTGGAGACAGAGACTGTGTCTGAATTCAAAAGGGTCTGAGATAGGCACATGGGATTTCTCGGAGAAAGAAAAGAGAAAATGGTTACTGTAGATGTGCAGACTAGATGGGCCATTTGGCCTTTATCTGCCATCATGTTTCTATGTTTCAAAGATAGAAATAATGTTCTCCGTTCTTGAGTAGTTTTTGTAACATCTGGATAAAGCTGAATTTTTTGCCCTCCAAAGGGGATTTGAGAATTCTTAAAATAAGGCCTTAAGACCATATCCATATCTTCTTCAAAAACAAACGACATTAGTAACGTTGCCCTGTCAGTAACATCTGCTATGGATTGTTCTAAAATCAATTTGTGGCACTCCTCTGTTTTCCCCCACTCCAAATCCTTGAACCATATTCTTAGTAAGCAAGTAGTACATTTTATTAATTGGAGGAATAGTGTTAGAATAAATTTTAAAGTTATCAACAAGATATCACCTGAAAAGATCCAAAGGTAATACTCCTGGAGTCTTGGGGAAATTTAACAGATGGAGATTTAAAAGTCTATTAAAAATTTCCATTTATTCAAGTTTCCTATGCAATTGCAGATTATCTTTCACCATAAATTTTAAATTGCTGGAGATGTTGTACCTCTTCTTGCATCTGCCTGACATGACCAGCAAGGTCTTCTTTAACCGATTCAACAGTCTTAGTCAAATTTTTTAACCATCGTTGTTACCTCTTCTGTTGATTTAATAACTGTAGAATCCAAACGTTAAAGGACACTTCTTCAGATGTTATAGGAACTGCTGATCCTACGTTCTGACTCCACAGTGGTTCAAACGCCGCCATGGTACACTCACGGGATGTCCTGCCCACAACTCTGGGTGTGAGCTTCTTCCCAACCAATGCCACTGAACTTACTGGAAACGGAGGACTGTTGGATTCTGGAGGCAAGTGAGATATCTCCAACCCTTGAGAGGAGGGCACTCCTTCACCTCTCTTCAAAGCAAGGTCAGCAGCTCTGGCGTCTAATGACTGGGCTGCCATTATGAAATAGTTGATCATCTGCTGCACAGGGAAAGAAGACTCAGCGGAGAATGGTCCTCACCAACCCCTTCCTCTTTATGTGCGGCATCGGTGCAGGTAAATATTAAGACTACTAACTAGCAACTTACATTGCTGCCATCTTGGCCACACCCCAAGCACCCCCTGATTTATGAATTGTTATTCCTTTTTATGAGTATATGAAACTTCCTATGTTTTCCTAGAAGTGGGCTTGCAGGAAATAATGTGTTATTGGGATTTAATTCCCTTTTTATTTATAAGATGTATTCCTTTTTCTTGTTACCAGCATTTCTAGAAATTTTAATTTAATAAAAGAAAAGAAAAATGCACTTACCAGAAGAGTCTCTTGTACTGGCATCCTTTTCTGGAAGAGCAGAAGCATAAGACTTTGAACTGCATAAGCATTTTAGAGCGCATTTCACTACTAGAGAGTGATGCTGTGTTCTTTCAATCCCTGGACACATGTATTGTATACATTGTGTCCATTTTTTTAGGCATTATCTGGACAGATAGAGGGGTCTACCAGTTCTTAAATAGGGTATCTTTCATGACTATGTTAAAGCACCTTGATACAGTCAGTTGGTGGTGATTCATAGTCATGAAAATCAAAAGTTCATAGCGAGGTTCTTTCTTTGTCTCCATTTTAATAGGAAGAGCTTGTCCCATTTGCTCTCTGGTGTAAACTTATGTCCTTGAGATAGTGGAGAATGATCAGATGGTATGACAAATTTTGCAGATTCTCATCAGAGTGGTTGGAGATATCTGAGTCAGACTCCTCAAAATACTCTCTCCTAGGTGAATCTGGGAGTGGGAATAAACAGAAGTGCTGACTGTGCATTGAGGAGAAAACTCCTCTGCTGATAACAATTCATTTGGTGAATGGGTTCATGCTGACCCCAATGCTTGATGTTGAGCAGGGGTGCATGACCTTGTCCTCAATTAATGCCTCAGCGTATCCTCTGGCTGGGCTGTGGCAGGCATAGCCGCCTTTAAAACTTGTGTAGAATGTATCTGCAGTAGCTCTGAAAGCTCTTGTTTGAGCAGATCTCTTCCTGAAAAGTCAGTGTCTGCACCAGAAGAGACATTGACATGAAAGCAGTCTGCAGTGCATGTTGCCTGGGTGTAGGAGACTTCAATGTCAAGCCATACCTTGGAGGAGACATGATCTGCACTGATGGAGAATAATATACGGTGTGTTGAGGAGGTACCTAGAAGGTGAGGTATAGAGCCCAATTCTCGATTCTCTCTATGTGACATTAGTGCATAATGTGTTGATACCAATGCCGGTGTCGATGCAGGCTGTACGTTAGGTCCTGAATATTCTGCCATCTTGACGTCTATGCTGATCCAAAAAGTCTTTCACACTGAAGTTGTTTCAAGTTTTATTAAGAATTTGTTATCCCGCCTTTTTAAATTACAAAACGGCTTTACAATAAATAAAAAACAGAAAATAGGGTGTACAGACATATTAAAATTAGTAACAAATTTTTATCCAATAAAGACATCTACAAAGTCTCACAAATCAAACTCACATGAGAGGAAAAAGGGTAGAACTACAATAAACAGAAAGAAAAGAAATGCCCCAGGGGTCAAGACCTAGACACTGAACACACCAATTGTGGTGGTCAGAACCTGAAATGGTCCAGTTATATTGAGTTCAATTCTTAAAGCTGCTTAACACCCTCCTTGACATGGAGGAAAAAATGGCTGATCCAAAACTAAAAGGCTTGATGGCCCGGGGAACTCAAGTGAAAAGTAAGCTGAAAAACATCAATGCTCCCTAGGGCAAAAAAGGTCTCAAAGTGGCCCGAAGACCAAAATAAATTTAAAAAAGAAGAAAAGTTAAGCAAATTCAAGGGAATACCTAAAAAATTAGAAAAATTAAGAATTAAATCTACAATCAAATAACAATGGGTAGGCACAGAAAGATTTCAGAGTTTGATGTGCTGAGGAGAAACTGAAGACACAGCTTCTTGGCTCTGCGGAAAACTGAGAACTGAAAGTCCCGCGAGCTGACATCAGATAGAAAGGTACTGGCACATCTGTGGAATGGGCACTGCCTAAAGATTTAAAGTGACAGTGCACTTGGCAGTGTCTGTACTAGGTTCCCTAGATCAGTGGTCCCCAATCCTGTTCTGGAGGACCACTAGCCAGTTGGGTTTTTGGGATAGCCCTTCACTCCTATCATCTTCATTACATGCAAATCTGACTGGATGGTGGTCCTCCAGGACAGGGTTGGAGACCACTGCCCTAGATGACATAACCCACATGTGAGAATATTATGCCTGCTTGTTCTCGGAGAAACAGAATTTACTCCTAAGTGTCTATCATGTAAGGGATGCGACATGGGCAGAAATTGGACACTTACCATGCACAAACAGGCTAATATAGTTACAGAGGACAACTTACTATCTCTTAAATAGGAGGTGCTAGAGCTCCTGTGTTAACTGTGGCCAGGCACTGCATGCTATTGGCACTTTAATGTGGGATCTTGTTTCATCCCCCTTGGTTGCTGTGTAAAATTTGTAGCTACAAAGTGGTAGAGTCACGAT
Source organism: Geotrypetes seraphini (assembly GCF_902459505.1). NCBI lineage: Eukaryota > Metazoa > Chordata > Amphibia > Gymnophiona > Dermophiidae > Geotrypetes > Geotrypetes seraphini. Next base: position 5,368,813 of record NC_047084.1, on the reverse strand, counting down.
TTAAGCTACAGTAACTGCAAATTTTACCACAGAGCCCTGTAGTTTTTGAGTGCCAAGGATAGACATGCTATAAAAATAATTTTTGCCTCTTTTGACTTTTGTTAGTTCAATAGAATGAAACTCTTCTTTCTTACATGAAAATTTTGAATAATCTATTAGGATGAAGAAAATTGGTGGAATTATAGTTATTTTTCCCCCATTGATGCTGTTTCCCCACTGACGCTGTTTAAGGAGACTGAACAATGAAAAGACAAATAAACTGTATTCCCCCATGAACAAAATTATTCAAAATGACAGAGGCTGCATTTTGCAGGTCCTCATTGTGCGGTGGACAACTGGATGCATATGCCAATGTTTAGAGGTCTTACAAAGCAAAAAAGGAGCTCTCTCACCCAGGAGGCACTAAGGAATTTTGTTCAAGCTGTGTAAAATGTGATCAGGAGCTCATTTGGATTTTTCTTCTCTGAATCAACCCACCACAACATATGTTTGTGTGTCACACGATTAACAGCTCTTCATATGAACATAATATAAAATACAGTGGAAGACCATTTTAATGATTTTAAGCCATTCCAAAGTACCCAGTGACTAGATGGGGTGTTCTCAACTGGATACAGTTCCCCAAAACTAGATTTGGGAAACCTTTGGGATAGGAGTAGGGGAACGGGTGATAGCTAATGTGTGCTACAAAATGAAACCTAGTTTAGACTATGTATTCCAGAACAGACCATCTAAAAAAAAAAATCTATGATCATTTCTCAGTTTTAATTCATATTCTTAAAGATTTGACCTTGGAGGATTTTAGCTGCAGTAGTCATTGAGATAACTAAACCACTAGATGTAATAATAATTAGTGTGATAGGTCTGTCAGTAAGGTGTAATATATTGAAGTACGAAAGAAGACAGAGGAAAAACGAAAAACATCAGTACTTTACTACTAAAAGATTTTCTGATTTTTTACAGAGATATTCAAATACTAAACTAAAACTAAACTAAACTAAACCTTGGGTTTATATACCGCACCATCTCCACGAATGTGGAGCTCGGCACGGTTTACAGGAAGAAGGATGAGAGAGGAACTACAGTGGAGAGATTAAAGAGTTAGGTGTAAAGGGGGAAGGTGAGAGGCCTAAGAGGGGGGAAGTGTTACAGTTTTGAGAATAGCCAGGTTTTTAGGTGTTTGCGGAAGAGTTGGAGGGAGCTTGAGGTTCGGAGAGGGGAGGGGAGGTTATTCCAGATCTCAGTGATTCTAAAGGGGAGGGATGACCCAAGTTTGCCTACATGGGAAATACCTTTTATGGAAGGAAAGGATAGTTTAAAAATTTGGGAGGATCTGGAGGAAGTAGGGGTTGGGGAGTTCCAGGATAGAGGGATAACGGCAGGAAGGATGCCATGTAGGATCTTGTAGTCCAGACACGCACATTTGAAGTGGATCCTGGGGATTACTGGGAGCCAATGGAGCTTAGACAGGAGTGGTGAGACGTGATCAAATTTGCTTTTCGCGAAAACAAGCTTAGCTGCGGCGTTCTGAATCCGCTGAAGTCTGTGGAGGCTTTTCTTGGTTAGGCTGAGGTAGATAGAATTGCAATAATCCAATCTGGAGAGGATGATGGATTGTACTAGGACTGCGTAGTGTTTTTGGTGAAAATATGGTCTGACTTTCCTTAGCATGTGAAGGCTGAAGAAGCATTTCTTCACCAGGGATTGGAGATGTTCGTTGAAGGATAGAGAAGAGTCTAAGGTGACACCCAGAACTTTGCTTGAGAACTCGAGCTGTAATGGGGGGCCGGAGGACAATGGGATGGAGGAAGGTAGATGGTCTAATTTTGGGCCGAGCCAAAGGAGTTTTGTTTTGGACTCGTTTAGTTTCATATGCATTGTGAATGCCCAGGATTGGAGGTTCTTTATGCATGAGGATATGTTCGTGGAGAGGTTAGTGAGGTTCGAGTCGGTCTCAAGGAGGATGAGGATGTCATCAGCGTAAGTGTAAAGAGTTTCAAGGGGGGATAGTTGGAGTAGTTTCAGGGAGGACATGTAAATGTTAAAGAGGATTGGGGAGAGGGGTGAGCCTTGTGGGACACCACAAGTCGGGGTCCAGGGGGAGGATGAGGTGCCGCTCATGTTAACCATGTAAGAGCGGGAGCGCAAGAATTTGGAGAACCAATCAAGAACTATGGAGCTAATGCCTATCTCGGAGAGTTGGAAAATTAGAATGTCGTGGTGGACAACATCAAAAGCTGCGGAGAGGTCGAATTGTAGAAGGACAGCAAACTTGTTACGAGAATGCAGTTGCTGAACCTTAGAGATTAAAGAGGCCAATAGGGATTCAGTGCAGAAGTTGGGTCTGAAGCCATATAGGTAAGAGGATGGAGAATCTTTCTAAGTAGGAAGAGAGCTGGGTAGATATGATAGACTCGAGCAGTTTGGTGAGGAGAGGGATATTTGCTATTGGACGGTAGTTGGATGGTATGGAGGGGTCTAGGTCAGCTTTTTTCAGTAAAGGGGTCAATGCGATGTGTCCCATTTCAGTGGAGAATAGGCCTGATAATAGGGCAGAATTTATGAGTTTGGTAAGAGATGTGATGGCCTGTGCAGGGATTTTCTCAAATAGGTAGGAGGGAAATGGGTCCAGGATGCAGTTGCATGATTTTAACTTGAGGCAGAGTTTAAGGGTTTGAGAATCAGATATGAGCTCGAAGACAGTCCAGGATCTGTCGGCAGGGATGGGGTTGAGAGCAGCTAGGGTGGGGTTGGGTTCGGGGGGCACCAGAGAATTGTAGGAGATTGCAATTACTTCTTCTAGCAGAATACATTTTCATTCCTCAATGTGCTCATATTGTAATTTAGTCTCATTCTTAATAGGAAATGTGACTTTAATGTGGATATCAGATGCCTTCTGTTGCATGCCACTGATTGCATACGGCTCTATATTATCAACAGAAGAATTCTTATTTGCAGTGCAATAAGCATTTCTGTAATGTGCTTGGAGAATAAATATATTTATTGGACAAGGACTCACAACCTCTAGTCTAATGTCAGCTTAATATGCACATAATTTTCAGCTGTTCAAACAGACTATGAAGAAATAAGTTAATGCAGATTTTGTTATAAACACCAGTGTCTCTTAAATGGATTCTTCAATTGTTGTTTTTTTTTTACATTGTTCCCCCCCCCCCAACACAATGCTTTCAAACATGCTTCCTTGTATTTATACAAAACATTAGGGACACAATGCTTGCTATTTATTTGAACTATGTCTCCATCTAAAGGCCTCATACTGTACTGTTTGTCTTCCATGAACCAGCTGTGAGTTATGGTTGCATTTTTTTTTCTTTTTAAATTTGATAGCAAGCACACCAAACATGCTTAAAAATACAAATTTTAATCATTTCCTCAGAGCTTTTGTGTTGAGTCTATATTTTAGCTGGGGACAGGGTGGGGGAGCTGAAATAATTCCAATTGAATTTTATCAATGCAATAGCAATATGGTGCTGTTATCATAAATGTGACCATTAGCAACCTACTTGAAGTCACAACAAAGTGGCACTGTGCTGAGACAGAATTGTATAATACACTACGGTAGATTCCAAGAAGGAAGACAGGGCTATCTTCTCTCTTCTTTATGTAGTGTACTGTGCGAGGTCTAAATTAGTGCAGAAATGCATTTACAATATTTATAGTGCCAACACTTAGTTAAGTAACCTTTATGTAAGATTTATGTTGATCTTTTTTCACTTCTCATTTAATGGCAAATTACGAAGGCCATGTTTCACAAAGATAATTCTCCATTTAAATTCATTAGGCCATTAAATATTAAAATTTATTTCTGATGCAATCTAGAACAAATTTGTCCAGCTTCAGTGATTATTTGCACTCATAAAAATTAGAGTTGATTAATACAATTTAAATGCTTGATTAAATTGACATTTTCATGTTTTTATTCTGATTTACTACAATGAGTCCATACTCTAAGTTTTAATACAGTACAGGAGTATACTTATTTTCCTTTCTTGGTATGAAGAATATGGCACACTTATCTATTATATAAAGAAAGTAAACATTTAGCTTCTGGAAAATACTGATGGTCCTTAGCAGACTGCGTAACTCTTAAGCCCATGCTGCCTCTGGTCTTTGTACTCTGGCAAAACCCAGAGTGAATATACAGGTTATGACCTAGCTGAAAAAGAAATATATATATAAAGTTTTTTTTCTTAGTGATCACAGTGCTGCACAGAGGAGATGGAAGAAAAACAGGCTATCTTTTTATTTTATTTTTTTGTAAGAGTCAGAATTCAAGGATGCTTAAATTACGTGAGATAACTAGCTCTCTCTCCGATAACCTTACTGCACTTTTCATTTTCATTTGGACAAAAGGAGAGTTTTGAATGCCATGCCGCCAGACAAGAGGACTGAAACTACTAGAATTCTTTGGTCTAATACAATAGTTACTAAGGATGGTTCATCTATGGAGTGCTTTCTATTCTAGGCAATAATGGATGAGCTCTGAATAACAGGATAGAGATGGAGAAAAATAATACTCTAATTCTTCATAATGTTGTTTAGTTGACTACAAGTATATTTTTAGCCAACTTAAAGTGAGTACAAGAAAGTTTTTATCCTTGTTTTTAATCAGGAGAGGGGTCTCGCATATTATCAAGTATAAAATTCTAGAGAATCTTTACTAGGAAGAATGCTGTAATCTACTTTATCCCCATGGCTAGTAAAACATACTGGCTTGCATTAGGAAATGTTGGTATTTCCTGTTCATCTATTATACCATACCATACATATTTCTTCTATACCGCAAATTTTGACTAGGATTCAGTGTTATTTGCAATAAGATTCACTGCTATTCACAATGGGATTCAATAAGGTTCACAATAAGATTCTCGATCAGAAGACATGAACACTGGATGAAAGTTAGGTGGGTAGAGTGTAGTTAATGTCATTGGCTCGAAGAGAAAAGGTAAGTCTTTAACCTTTTCCTGAAGATACATGCATGCATGCATGCATGCATGTTTGCAACAGGTGAAGAGGGAGGTCGTTCCATGTCTTGGGTCCCTGGTACGTGAACGTGGATTTATGCAGCTTCTTATCATTAAGATGCTACCCCAAGTAATGGATAAATAAGTTCTTACCTGCTATTTTTTTTTTGTCCTTTCACCAACACCACTTTGCCTTAGTTGTACAACTAATGATACTACCACAACTGGACTACTGAAACTCCATCTACATGGGAATCAACACTACTCTGATTCACAAAATGCAACTCATCCAAAACACTGCTGTCAGACTAATCTTCAACCTGAGAAAATATGACTTGATTACAGACTTCATCAGGCAACTGCACTGGCTACCTATCCCATCATGAATAACCTTCAAAACTGTATGCATCATTCACCATATACTTTATGGAAACTCTATGGCTCCTCTCATCCAATTCTTCTCCAAGGCATGGTCTACTTCCCGCAGAACCCTCAACAGAATACTTCTAAATCTCCCTTCCACAAAAAATCTGCAATACAAACATGTTTTCCACTCCATGCTCATCTTTCTAGGCGTAAAAACTTGGAATGACCTTACTGAAATGACCAGGACGGAATCTAACTACACCATATTCTGGAAGAAACTGAAAACTCATCTGTTTGACACATCTGTATCTTCTCCTTCTCCCTCCACCCGTCTCCCTACCCCCTCCTTCCCTCTTCTTCTCTTCTCCCATCCCTCCTTCCCCTTTTTCTTCCTCACCCCCCTCTTTAAGTCGCCTTGACCCTACATGGGTATGAGCAACGCAGAAATAGAAGATTAGATTAGATTAAGTTGTGATGTCATTCCATTTTGAACCCTATGCAACTCCCTGGCTAGTCAATGTTCAACATAACAAAGCAGCAGTGAAAAGGGCAGTTAAAATTAACTCCCCTAGGAACAGAAGAATTTCTCAATAGACAAAACTGAATCAAAAGATATAGTCTGTCAGACTAAAGATAGAACAAATCAGAACCCCCCCCCCACGCTTCAGAGATATCAAAGGTGATACAAAACAACAAGTGGGTTCTAGTCTAGTCTAGAGGGACTGAAGAAAAGATAATTAGCAGGTAAGAACTAATTTACCCTTGCTTATTTGTCCCATCATACCAGTCTAAATGCCTAGGATATATCACAGCAGTTCTTAATGAGGGTAGGACACTGCCACCCCCATCATTAACAGTTTGCCCCCAAAGGCTGCATCACTTCAAGTTTGAACATCTGATCTGGATGCCTATGTCATTGCTTTGCAAATTTTATGAGGCACAAATAAGGAGTGATCTGTCAAAGAAGCAGTCTGACCTTTGTGGAATGGGCTTTTAGAATTTCTGGCACTGGATGATCACAAATATAGACAAAAGCAAAGCCTTTTTAACCCACTGAACAACCATAGCTTTGGACACTGCTTACCCTTTATGGACTCCTCACAAAGACATTTATCTAATTTTCTAATTTCCTACATTCAATAAATACCTACAGTAATTTGTGCAAGTTAGCAGCATTTCTCTCAATTTTAATTTCATGGAAAATGCATAAGGAGATATAGGGCTCCTTTTATCAAGGTGCGCTAGTGGGGTTAGCGCGTCAGACATTTAATCACGCGCTAATCCCCGCGGCAAGCCAAAAAACTAATGCCTCGTCAATGGAGGCATTAGCGACTATTGCGACAGGCGGTTTAACGTGCGGTATTCCGTGCGTTAAACCCCTACTGCGCCTTGATAAAAGGACCCCATAGTTTGATTCAGATAAAAAAATGATACCACTTTGGGAAGAAAAGATAGAACTGGTCTAAATTCAGCCTTTTCCTTACTACAGACCATGATAGGTTCCTGAAAGGACAAGGCCTGCAATTCTGAAATCCAGCTAGCCAAACAAATGACTACAAGAAACAGTCTCAAGAATAACTTATCTTACAAAAGCAGACTCAAGAGGTTCAAAAGGAACCACAACTAAGGCAGACAAAACAACATTTAAGGCTCCTTTCACAAAGGCAGGCTAGCGAGGTTAACGCGTGTGAGTTTTCATCACGCGCTAACTCCCGCGCTGGCCAAAAACTACCGCCTACTCAAGAGGAGGCGGTAGCGACTAGCGTGCTATTTTGCGCGTTAAACCGCTAGCGCACCTTTGTAAAAGGAGCCCTTAAGTCTGAGGAGGATGAGAGGTTCAGCATTGCAGAAAAAAATGTACTACATCCTGAGAGGGCCTGACTCTTACACTTTATGAGACCTCTAAAACAGGATAAAGCAGCAAGGAGGCAAGGACCAAACCTTTGTCCAAGCCATATTGCAAAAAAAAAAAAAAAAATAAAAAGCCCAAATATCTGGAATGAAGGGGAATAATACTTATATCTAAATATCAAACCTTTTTCAAGAATGCAACAAGATACCATTACTACTATTTCTCATTTCTATTGTGCTGAAAGACATAAGCAGTGCTGTCTATTTAACATGTATTAGACGGTCCCTGCTCAGAAGAGATTACAATCTAATATGGACACGACACTGTCAGTGATTAAAGCATGTTTGCTGAAAAGTGTGAATGGTACAACTTCTTCTGTCAGGAACCATCAATGGTTAGATAGCACGATATTGGCGACTTCATGATTGATTGATTTGTAGTCATACATGTCATAGAAAAACTGCAGATCAAGAATGGGTGCATCTTGTGCTCTGCACGCTCTTATCCATAGTGACACATAAAAGAGCACCAGAAAACGGTTGAATCACTTCAGTTTCATAATCATCTCCTTGTCGTACAGCAATTGACTGGAAAACATGACCAGGTTTGTTCCGTATGTTACAGACCATCCAGTATGCATGATATATCACTCCCGGTTTCATGAAATGTACACCAAAAGGAGGTGCTGCTCCAAGAATCATATGAAGGAGTACTGAAAAGTTCTCAGTTCAAACAATTTCCTAAATTCTGAGTGTTATTTTGCCACTGTAGCAGAAAAGAGTGTTGTTATTTTATTTTGCAAAGTGCCAATTTGCAGAATTGTAAAGCTATGTTTTGGCATTGTTTCATATCATTGCTTGAACCACGATAACCAAAAGTGTGGAATTTTCAAGTGTGAAACCTCGAGCCGTCATGAAGTTCTTACTCCTGCAGAAGAAAACTCCAAAGGAAATCCATGAATGTATGATGCAAACATTGAGTGACAAATGCCCATCGTACTCCACTCTGAAGTGGTGTGCAAACTTTCAGTATGGAGATTTTGAGACTGAAGATGCAGGAAGGTCTGGGAGGTCTCAAATGGTGTCAACTCCTGAAATTGTTGACCATGACCTGATTTTGTCAGATCGGAGAATATACTACTACTACTATGACGACTATTTATCATTTCTACAGCGCTGAAAGGTGTATGCAATGCTGTATGTTTAACATTCAATAGATGGTCCCTACTCAGAAGAGCTTATAATCGAATTTGGACAGAGAGACAAGACATCTCAGGGTTGGGGTGTTTCTAGCAGAAGGAATGATATGATGGGTAAAGGTAATATTGGTTAAAACAATTGCTGAGACACTACAGATATCCAGGATACGTGCTGGGTGTATAATCCAAGAGCAGCTGGGTTTGCAGAAACTGTAAGCCAAGTGAGTGCCCAAATGTCTGAATGCTGATAAGAAACAACATCAAGTGGACACTTCCAAGTTGATTTTGCAGCATTTTCAGCGAGATGGTGCCAGCTTTTTGGAATGACTAGTTAGTGTTGATGAAACATGATTACACCACTATGATCCTGAGACAAAACAATAGTCCATGTAATGGTGGCACTCAGGTTCTCCAAGGCCAAGGAAATTCAAGACTCAAAAGTCAGCCGGAAAGGTCGTGGCTACAGTGTTTTGGGATCAGGAAAGTATTGTAATGGCTGACTATCTTCCAAGGGGTCAAACAGTTAATGCAAAATACTACTGTAACTTGCTATGCCAATTAAAGGAGGCATTGAAAGGAAAAACAAGAGGGAAGATGTGGAAAAGAGTTCTCCTTTTGCAAGACAATGCACCTGCTCACAAGGTTGGCAAAATGATGGATGTTTTGATGCAGTGGGGGTTTCAGCGCATGGACCATCCACCTTGCTTACCAGATCTTGCTCCATCTATTTTCTGTTTTCAAATCTTAAAAAGAGTTTGAAAGGGCAACAATTTTCAAGTGATTTTGGAGGTGATTGCAACAGACAGCGTTTCAGTGACCAGACATAAGAGTATTTTTTGGGAAGGGTAACAGAGACTTCAGACACGATGTGCCAAGTGTGTTGAACTTAGGGCGTGCATTTGTGGAATAATTTGTAAGTTTCATGGCTCCACGTCATTCCCTTCGTGGTTGGGCTGAGAACCTTTCAGCACCCGCTCGTGTGTTTTCGATGTACTCATGTGGTAGAAGTGCTGAGTCACTGCTTGTTAGAACTGTGATCAGTTGCTCGATAAGCTTGTTTCTAGTGTGCACTAACCAAGATTTGTCAACTTTCAGTGTCAGAAGTTTCGCATCCTTCTCGTCTAGATTGTCTCCCAGTTTCTTGAAATTTGAAAACAGTACATTTTCTAGCCCTGTAGCTTTACCAAACAGACCCTTCCATACTGCCCCAATAACTACTTCAAAGACATGATGCCTGCAGGCCAACTAGAAGAGCTTCTTATCAATTTTGTATCGAGCAGTTTTGTAGCACCTTTATTAATGTCACCGTTGCTAACAGTAGTATCGAAGACCAATGCAACTATATTGTCAACCAGCTGCCATAGTTGAAGTAATTCATAAAACGCGTCTGCTTGTGACATGCCTGTAGCATCAGATAGGTTTGGCACACCCAGGAGTTTACCTTCTATGTATTCTGGAGCAACAGATACTAGTGCAGCAAGTCTTTCGTGAGACTCTCTGGGATGATCTTTAATCACTTTACCATCCCAGGGAAGAGCAGTGTAGCATGGAGAATTCTCTTGTACAGTAGAAATAACATCTTCAGCAATTTCTTGTCTGTTAGCCATTCTGCTGCAGAGCGTAGTTTGTCGCGAGATGCCAGTGTCGCTGAGGTCATCATTGCCAGACTTAATGACTGCTGAGACAATGAGAGTGGTCTGATTGTCTGATAGTTTCACTCTGTCAGCTGCAGCAACTATTTCATCGCACTGCAGTATTTTCCGTGGAAATTGAATTGTCATAATGTCAGCTGCCTTGATTTTTTCTCTAGATATGAAGTCGTCAACCTCCATGTCACTTTCTTCAGTACTTCCTTTTTTTTAGGTCTAATATTTTTTATTGAAAATATTTATATAAACATTACAGAAACACAATCATTCATTTAATAATATATCAGGATGCCACAACAGAATATTATAAGACAACCAAGTGTACTGATAAATTGATAGTATATGAGGTTCTACAACACGTTCACAAATAATAAAATCTTTAGAAAATGTAATTTTGATGTGGTACAAAATTTTGATAAAGGATTCCATATTCTTTTAAACTTATCCATTGTATGTGATTTTTCTGCAATAACATATTCATATTTGTAAATTAAACAGAGTTCCACCATAATATGTTGTTAACTTTGCTGTTGTTTTTTCATTCAGTAATGATAATTTTGACTGCAATTGATATTAGTATGTCTAGTAATTTGGCCTGATCCATACAGAGTAAGGGGCTCATAATAAAAAAACCCAACCCATCTACAAAGTGGCCTAAATGGGTACTTGGACGATCAAAAAGCCTGATCATCCAGGTACCCATAACCAAAGCTGTTTTTAGACGTATCTAAAACCATCTTAGGCCTTTCCCCTGCCTCTAAACGCATAGAGCGAAAAGAGGCATTTTTAGAGGAGGGGAAGGGCGGGAGGTGGGCCTACCTAGATATAGTCATAAAGCAGGTATAACCAAAACATTTGACAGGTTGCCTAGTCGGCACTTATATGTTTTGACTTAGACCAAGTCAAAACAGGTATAAGTGCCGAAAAAGGTACCGGGGGTGGGTGTCAGGGGGGGGGGGGTTGCGGGGGGTTAGGGGTGAGGTGTTTGCAGGGTTTGGGGGGCCGAGAAGGGGTTTGGGGGGCAACAAGGGCAGGAGGGCTTGGGCTCCCTTCTGCCCCGAAGTTGTCAGAGGGCTTGGGCTCCATCCTGCCCCAATTGTGTCGGGAGGCATAGGGCATTGCTGGACAGGAGCGATTGTCTCTCTCTCCTACCGTGATCGTTGCTGGGGGGGGGGGGGGGGGTTGGATTCTGTAACCAGTGCTCTTTTTGACAGACACCGGTTACAGAATCCAGCTTTTAGGCAAAGGACTGGCCCCTTCTTCGCATAAAAACTCTTGTGTTGGGCGTTTGGGACTTATGCTTTTTTTTGGTTCATTATATGTTGTTAGTGTAGACGTAGTGATGGTCTGGGTGTTTAAACAGCTGAATGTAGAGGCAGGCCATTATTTAAAAAAACCTCCTTTTGGACGTTTTTTTTTTTTTAGAATGGACATTTTCCCTGCTTCTACTTTCAGTGTTTAGGGCCTAGGCCAAAAGGGGACTTAGACTTTTTTTTAAAAATTATTATGCCCCTCCACGTCTAGAAGACAAATAGAATGAAAAATTACAGTGGCATAGCAGATGGAGGATAGGTAAAATTTGTGATATTTGCATCCAAACCTCTTGCCAGAAAATCCTTATCTTATCACAAGAGAAAATTACATGTTGGAGAGTATCAAAGTCTTTTTGATTGTATCAGCAACAATTAGAAAGGAAAGCATTTACCCTATTTTGTCTAACAGGTGTCCAAAGGGCTTTGTGACTTAAAAAAAAATACAAAGATTGTAATATGACTGCAGATACAATTGGTCTATTGGTGAAGGACCATAATTCAGACCATAGGTGACCATAATTCAGACCATAGGTGACTTATAGATTTTTAAGGCTGTTTTGCTTAATGAGAGAGCTTGCAACAAGTTAACAAAAATATCTCAATAATCACATGTCTTTATGTAGCAGTTTGCTATTCCATATACAGGCAGATGCCAGCTCAAGAATGTCCGACTTACGTCAGACACATACTTACGAATCGGGGTCCTGTCTCTCCCTTCCTGTGTCAATATATCACCTCTTCCTCCCTTCCTTTCCAAACATGACCCTCTTCCTCCCTTCCATGTCTTAACGCATCCCTCATCGTCCTTCCCTCTGTTCTGCATCCCAAATTCATGCTTCCCTCCCGAGGGTGTTTACCTCCACTGGCCGGCTGCCTCCTCCCAGCCACACTTCTCTATACAAACTGCAAGCAGTGGCTCCTTCACATGACCCATGGCTGACCCAGAAGCCTTTCTGGTCAGCCGTGGGTTATGTGTAGGACCGTGGCCATGGCTTTATGAAGAGAAGTGCAGCTGGGAGGAGGGAGCTGGCCAGAGGAGGTAAACACCAGCGTGAGAGAGGGAGACACGAGGGAAGGATGAGGAGGGGCACATTGGGACACAGAAGGTAGGAGGAGGGTGGCATTGGGATAGGAAGGGAGTAAGAGGGGGCGCTTTGGCACAGGAAGGGAGAATCAGGTTCGCGTTGGGACACAGAAGGAAGGGAGGGAGCACAAACTTCAGACAAAGGATGGAAGGAAGGAAGAAAGGAGGGAGGGAGCATGAACTTGGGACACAATGCAGGGAGGGAGGGAACTTGTGACAAAGGATGGAAAATGGAGGTGGTGACGGAAAGAGATACTGAGGTGGGCAGGGAATAGAAAGGGAGAATTGTTGGTCCTGGGTGTCTGAGAGAGAGGGAAAGAGATGGTGTACTTGGGGAAATGAAGAAAGCAGTGAATTGCTGAGCATTAGGAGGGAGAGAGAAATATTGGACATGTGGTGGGAGAGGCATGAGGTACAGATACATGGTGAAAAGAAGAGAGGAAGAAATGTTGCATGTGGTGGTGGAGAGGGAACATTGGGACCGATGAAGAATAAAAATAAGTGTAAACCTCATATCTTTTCTTTCTATTTAAACTACAGTACTTTATTTTAAGGATTGATTCTTTAATATTTAATGTTATTTAATGTTTAATGTTTTAATAGACTGTACAGGATCCTTGTTACATACAAATTCAACTTAAAAAACGTAACTCGTTCTTAACCCGGGGACTGCCTATACAAGATCTCAATTATAAAATTGTGATGATTGTAAGTCATATTAACCCCACCCCCCCTTTTTTTTTTTTTTTTTTTTTTTTTTACAAAGGAGCAGTAGCAGCTGCAACATGGCAAACCCCAGTGATGTTTTTAGGTGCCTTTAAGTTTTGGAGGGCAATTCTAGGAGATTTTATATTCCATAAAAAAGAAGATAGTAATCTATCAATGTCTTTTAAAAACTTGGATGGAAATCCATAAGGTAACATGGATAAAAGATAATGAATTTGGTGAGCCAGAATCATACAGTCTGCTCCACCATAACAGACTCTTTGGTGATCAAGTTTCACACAAAGATTGACTTGATTTATGATATGAGTAGAACTGAGGAAAATTGTGTCTTTAATGGAAGGCTTGAAGATAATATTTAAATATTATAGTCCATCTTTTCACCAGCAGAGAGGTAGGGATGGTAAATTAGCTTGAATACTAATACTTCCGTTTTAGACCAATTAATTGTATCTCCAGATAAATTAACAAATTGTTCTATCAGTTGAGAAAGGAACAGAAGTCTCTGGAGAAGTTAAAATAAAGTAGTACATCTAATCTAATCTAATCTAATCTATGTCTGCATCTCTCATACCTAGGTAGGCTCAAAGCGACTTATAGAAAGAGACGAGGATGGAGGGGGGAAGGGGAGGGAGAAGAGAAAAGGAGGGTAGGAGGGGGAGGGAGGGGGGAGGGGGAAGGGGAGGATACAGGTGATTAAGTGTCAAATAGCTGAGTTTTCAATTTCTTCCGGAATATGGTGTGGTTAGGTTCCGTTCTGATCACTTCAGTACATCATCTGCATGTGCAGAGAGTTTTGTCAGTTGTCCATAGAATTCAAAACCTTTAATTTGTGAGGATTGTCTAATGGCAAGTAACAGGGGTTTGAACATTTTGCATTTGGCTATTCTGATTTTCAAAAATGACCAAAAAAGACATCCTAAGGGCCAGAACATCTAGACAAGTCATTTTTGAAAAAAAAAAAAGATAGGCGTCTTGCGTGTTGAGAATGGACTTTTTCTGTACTGGATTTCTAGACATCTTTCCCAAAACATCCAAACTTAGACTTATATGTCCTATTGAAAATGCCCCTCTACATATCTAACATCTATTGCAAAAATCAGTGTTGGTGATGAGAACCCTATGGTACCACCTTGGGCCCTCATAAGAAAGAGAGCGTTCTATTAAACTTCTAGCCCTGAGATGTATCTTCTCCCCAACTCAGAAATGGACCACCTGCAACAGCTTGTAAGTTAAGACATGGGAGGTTGGGGAGCTCACATTAAAAATGGTATCCAAAGATGAGGTCTCAAGGGATTTGGGACATAAGAATGTATGTTCTTCTTCTGGAATCACCAGTTCAGTCTGTATATAGAATATTACAGGTATTAAAAGTATTAAAACATTCTCTGATTTATTCTCTATTCCTTTCCAAAATTGTATTTGCTTACATGACAATGCTTCACTTACCCCCTCCTTTACAAAGCCGCACTAGCGTTTTAACACTGGCCACGGCGGTAACAGCTCGGATGCTCATAGGAATTCTATGAGCATCCGAGCTGTTACCACGGTGGCTGGCACTAAAAACACTAACATGACTTTGCAAAAGAGGGTGTTAGTGCACAGTAGTGGCTAAAAAAAGCTAAGAGAATGCCACCAGACATAGAACTTTTCTCTTGTAAGCAGTTTTATTCATCTGAAGTGCTGCCAATGTATGGCATCTCAATGCAGAAGCCACAGCTGGTCTCAACTGGATCTAGTTCCATGTATGTGTAGACTTCGCAGGCCCTCACACTTTGGATGCTGGGATTACTGCAGAAACCCTGGAGATGCTGAGAAATTTCAAGGTGAGTGTCTGCTATTTCTGATCCTGCACTGCAGCCTTGTAGTGACTTTACGATCATTTTTGCTTTAGCTTAGCAAGAGTGCACTCCATAACCCATAACTACAGCTAGGATAACAGATGGAGTCTATGCTGTCAGTCTTGGGGCTGCTTCAGGGTGCTAAGCTGAGATGCAGCCACACATATGTACCTAAAACTTAACATTTACTGTATGCATATGGACAGATGGCTGAACGGAAAGACATATCCTTGAC
The DNA here is from genome assembly GCF_902459505.1 of Geotrypetes seraphini. Taxonomy (NCBI): domain Eukaryota; kingdom Metazoa; phylum Chordata; class Amphibia; order Gymnophiona; family Dermophiidae; genus Geotrypetes; species Geotrypetes seraphini. The sequence goes on along the minus strand of NC_047084.1, from coordinate 5,353,567 downwards.
AATAGATGTTCTCACTCTAGTGAAATACGACTAATAAAACTTGGGGTTTAAGCAGACTGGTGTCAAGATTCCAAACTGTCTGTGTGAAAAGCTATTTCAGTAGCAGGAAAGAGTCATATGATTCATCTGTGCAAATCTATTGCAGATGCTTGTTATTAGGCAATATATACATATGGCTCTTAGTAAATTTTTTCAAAAATATCTATTGCAAAAATCAGCAAACAACCGTATTTTTCGCTCCATTAGACGCACTTCTTTCCCCCCCAAAAGTGAGTGGAAATTAGGGTGCGTCTTATGGAGCGAATACCCAAAGCCCCCCCCCCCCGTTACTTTATTCTAATGCGGCCGCCCTCCCTCGCTGGACGCGGCACACAAGGCAGGACCTGGCCTTCTTCCTCCTCCCTGATGCCTCTCGCGTGTACCTTTTTTTTTTAACTTCTGGACACGGTGTCTCACTGAGAGCAGCGCACCAGGCTGGCTGCCTGATTCCCGCTGCTTCCTCTGAGAACTGCCAGCTGCCTCCTCTTCCATTCTCTCACGTAGCGACGCACCAGGTTGGCTGCCTGGTCCTGCGCCGCTTCCCGCGAGAACTGAGTTCTTGCTTGACTGTGGGGGCTGCCTGGGAGGGGGGATGCCTGCTTGCTTAGGGGGGCTGCCTGGGATGGGGATGACTGCCTGCCTGCCTGGGGGGGCTGCCTTGAAGGGGGAATACTGCCTGCATGCCTGGGGGGATGCCTGGGAGAGGGGAATACTTACTGCCGGGGGGGGGTGCCTTGGAGGGGGGAGTACTGCCTGCATGCCTGGGGGGACGCCTGGGAGGGGGGGGAGTACTGCCTGCCTGCCGGGGGGGAGGCCTGCCTGCATGCCCTGTCCCTACCTGCCTGCCAGCCACTAGGCCTGCCTGCCCTGTGCCCTGTCCCGGCCTACCACTAGACCACCAGAGGGGGGACAGGATACAGAGCCTGGCAGGGAGGGGGGACAGGATACAGAGCTTGGCAAGGAGTGTGGGATTGGGTGCAGAACCTGGCAGGGAGAATTTGGTTCAGAATGTTTTTTTCTTGTTTTGCTCTTCTAAATCTCTTCTAAACACCTCAGCTCACCTTGGCACATAGCAGCACTTTTAACTTGTTCTAACTGCTTTTAACAGATTTTATTGTATTTTTATTTTACCTACTGCTGTTGTCTTTCTTTTTAGTCGAACTTACTCTCCTTTGCCGCCGCAAAGCGGCGGCCCGCTTGGACTCCTCCCCCTCAGGTCAGCGCATGCCCTATAAAATTGGACACTCTGCGGCGCACGCCTTGCTCAACTACACCTCAGCTCACCTTGGCACATAGCAGCACTTTTAACTTGTTCTAACTGCTTTTAACAGATTTTATTGTATTTTTATTTTACCTACTGCTGTTGTCTTTCTTTTTAGTCGAACTTACTCTCCTTTGCCGCCGCAAAGCGGCGGCCCGCTTGGACTCCTCCCCCTCAGGTCAGCGCATGCCCTATAAAATTGGACACTCTCCGGCGCACGCCGCAGAGGCGCGCGCCGAACGAGCACGCCAAAGGAGCAGGTCCTGCTCCTTGGTGCGCTCCTTCGTGCGCAAACTGAGTGTTGCACTATAATCTTCAACTACTCAAAACAAAAGCTAAAACAACATTTCACTGGTAAGGTCTCCTTTATAAATAATTTCATTTTTATAGGCATCTTGCTCTTGATAGCCATGCTTGTCCACACTTCTATCCAACCTAATTCGGTTATAAACCCATCGTATAAAATACCGACACATTGGGGTAGACGTCCCCCCAGTAACAAAACCAACGAATCACGTCCCAACTCAATTACACCAATTACATTTAACCAACTTTCATCCAAAATCTCCAACAGTTACCCCAGTACTACAAAATTAAAAATAGGACTAATCAATGTTAGATCCATTAAAGGAAAATATCACTTAATAAAAGAAAAAATTACTGCAGAAGGATTCCACATTATATGTTTAATAGAAACATGGCTAACAGACGGCGAAGAAGCCTACCTGTCTTATTGCTGCCCCCCACATTATTCATTTCTATATAACCATCGTAAAAAACGTAAAGGAGGTGGCTTGGCTATTATTTATCTAAACGACACTATAAAGTTTACAGATCTTTCCAACGATAATACGACAATCGAATATCTTCAATTTCAAATTAATACCACTCCAAAAATAGATTTTTTACTTCTCTATATTCCTCCACCAGTTATTTCGAATACTCTTTCTCTCCTACAAAATTTAATTTTCGACTTTAGTTCATCCACTGAATATCCAGTGATTTTAGGAGATTTTAACTTTCATTTTGATGATAGTACCAACTCTTTAGCCAAAGAACTATTAGATTACACTAAAATGCTCAATTACTTACCCCTTATTCACGATTCAACACATCAGGCAGGGCATACGCTAGATATGATCTTTGCTCCCAGTATCGACCTCTTTTCATTTTCCAAAATTCAAAATACACCAGTTCCCTGGTCAGATCACCACATCATCTCATTTAATTTAATTTCTATAAAGAAAAATGAATCTGTTCCTCCACCTAAAAAAATAGTTTATCGTGATTTCAACATACTTGATCATTCAACTATTTCGTCGTTTATGAGTTCTTTACCCCCAATATCAGAGTCAGACTCCTTAGAAGATCAACTTTCTACTTGGAAACTCTCAATGCAACTTCTATTAGACAAAGAGACCCCCTGGATTAATAAAATTATTTATAACCGTAAAGCTCATAACCCATGGTTCTCTCCAGAACTTTTACTGATCAAAAGACAACTTAGATCCTGTGAGAGGAAATGGCGTAAAAACAAATCAATGGAAAATTTGGCATTATTCAAAGAGCAATCCCTATTCTATAAAGGTAAAATCAATGATGCAAAAAGAACCTACTACAGCAAAAAAATCAAAGCGGCAAAAAATCCATCAATTTTATTCTCTATTGTAAAATCTTTCAATTCAAACACACACAAACAACCTCGTTCCTCAACACTCTCAGCGCAAAACTTAGCAGATACTTTTTGCACTAAAATCGAAAATATACGAAAGAAATTTGCAACTATCAGAGATAATAAGCCCCTTACAAACCAAACTTCTAATGACTATAAACTTCCTTGCGCAAAATGCTCTAACTTCAACATTCCTTCCCTATCACAAATTAAATTAATATTACAAAATTTAAACTTAAAAAGTTCCCCCTCTGAGATCATTCCTCCTGTCATTTTAAAGAAATTCTTCACCTGTTTTGGACCACATATACTGTCCTTTGTAAAAAAAAGCCTCATCTCCGGTATTGTACCCAAATCATGGAAAACAGCAACAATAATTCCCATAATAAAAGACCATAAAATAAGTACAGAAGATCCTCTGAATTACCGTCCTATTGCAAATATTCCTTTCCTAGCAAAAATCACAGAAAAAGTAATTTTTAATCAAATATCAGAATTTGTAGAATCCACAAATGTTCTACACCCCAACCAAACTGGTTTTAGGAAAAATCACAGCACAGAATACTCATTAATAGGTCTCACTACTAACATTATACATAACCTAGATCACCACAAATCCGTCATCTTGTTTTCTCTTGATCTTTCCGCTGCATTTGACACCATTGACCATTCTCTATTACTAGACAGACTTCAATCAATTGGTATCAATGACATAGCTCTACAATGGTTCAATTCTTTCTTATCAGAACGGTCTTCCAGTGTCCAATTCAACGACACTAAATCTACTCCATACTCACCTAGCTTCGGAATTCCTCAGGGTTCAATTCTTTCCCCCTTACTCTTCAATATCTTTCTCTCACCTTTACTTAGTCTTAGCCAGTCTATAGGCTTCTCCGCATATGCTTATGCGGACGACATACAATTATTACATCCATGCAACCCAGAAAACCCTATTGAAATAGCTCAAATCAACCAAAAATTAGTCAAAATTAAAGAATGGCTCACTTATAACAAACTCGCGCTTAACATACCAAAAACAAAGATCCTCCTTTTTCCTTCAAAACAGGGAATACAATTATCTTCTCCTTTCATTATAGATGACTTAATAATTGAAACAGTGACATCACTCAAAATTTTAGGTGTAATCATAGATGACAAGTTTACATATCAAGAACATGTTAACAATATTGATAAATGCTGTCTTTATCGTCTCCGTTTAATCCGTTCAATGACAAAATATTTAGAACCACAATCTTTAAATATTCTAATGCACTCTCTTGTTATAACAAAACTAGATTACTGTAACTCTCTGCTACAAAATATTACTCAAAAAGAAAAAAAACGTTTACAAATTATACAGAACATAGCAATCAAAATAATTCACAATGGTAAAAAATACGACCACGTAACACCTCTGCTAATAAAATCACATTGGCTGCCCATAAATAACCGAATAACTTATAAAATAGCTCTACTTATTTTTAAAACACTAAATACTAATGAACCACAATTCATAGACCGTTTATTAATACCCCATTCTTCAAATCGCTCTTTACGTTCCGAATCCCAAGAATTATTAATGGTTCCCTCTCTAAAAATAGTAGGGACAAAACGCCACGATATTTTCTCTGTAGTGGCTCCTCTTACTTGGAATTCTCTTCCTTTATATATCAGGAAAAATAAGAATTTAAACCAATTCAAAACCAATTTAAAAACATTTCTTTTCAAAATTTCTTTTGATCTCTAAACTCGCCTCACTGCCAATTTCGATCTGAGCACCTTCAATCCCTCCCCATTGTTTTTTCCCTCCCCTTTCAGACCTCTCTTTCTCCCTTTTTAGGGAAAATATTGTTGTAACTTTAATTCCTTATGTTTATTCCATATGTGTCATAGTCTGTCAATATTGTTTTGTGTGTTAAATTCCTATTAGTTAAAGAAATATTATTTTACCGTTATTTTACCCCTTTAGTGTTCAATATTATATAACTTAACGATGATTGTTATACTTTGTTAATCGCTTAGTTTGTAATAAGCGATACATCAAATAAAATTAAACTTGAAACTTGAAACTTGTGTGTCTTATGGTGAGGTGCGTCTTATGGAGCGAAAAATACGGTATATCTTCTGAATGGCAACATTTATTTATAATGGCTGGGTAGCTGAGTGGATTTACTTCAGTCATATGGTGTGGAGTAGGGCCAGTAATATGCTGGTAAATATATGCTTAGAGGGAGAGCCCATTATTAAACAAGTGTGCATGAGTGTAGTCAGCCCTCCAATTTGAGGGTGGGGTGGGGCCAGTGGTGGACTGGAGAGGGGGAAAACCTTCCTCTCATTCTCGTTCTTCCTCTTCCGCACATGTAGGCATGCTATGCATACCTTTGCTGGCAGGATGAGGAGATTAGAGGGAGGAGGCAGGGAGGTGGCAAGGAGGAGAGAGGATCAAGTCCCCTCCTTAATTTCTGCCCTGGGCCCCAGCATGTCTAAAACTGGCCTTGGATGGGAAGGATGAGATGGAAAACTGCTACACAGAGGGATATGAGCGAAGGATGGAAAGCTGCTGTGCAGGGGGAGGGTGAAGAGGAGAGAGTAAGAATTGTTGCATATGGACTGGAGAAGATGAAGGGAGATGGAGCAAAGAGGTAGAAAGGTGTGATAGGGAGAAATCCTGCATTTGGTGGAGGGGAGGGAGACATGCATGGAGAAGAGAGAAGGAGAAATATTGGACATAGGAGTGCAGGGAGAGATAGTGCAAGGTCAGAGAGAAAGAAATGTTGCACATGATAATGGAAGTGAAGAAGGGAGAGATGCTGCATGAAGAAGAATAAAGAGGTTTGACCCAGGGCACAAGGCAAGGAGAGAAAGAGCATGAGAGTGAGAGAGGAGAGATGGTAGCCAGTGGGAAATAAATGTTGGTTATGGCAATGGAAAGGAAGGTACAAAGAAGGAAGATGGATGATGTGAGCATGAAGAAAGAAGAAAACATCAAATGGGCAAGAGATCCAGGTGAGCAAGTTAACAGAAGACAAACAGAAACTAGAGCCTTGGACCAACATGATTTGAAAAATAAAATGACCAAACAACAAAAGGTTGAAAATAATTGTATTTTCTGTTTTGTGATTACAATATGTCAAATTTGAAATGTGTATCCTGCCAGAGCTGGTGTTAGACAGCAAGCATGAGTTAGGAACTAAAAGAGAGAAAGGAAAGGTCTTTTTTGTTTATTTTATTTACACCACAGCGCGGGCATGGGGCTGGAGAGGTTGTAACCCTATGTAACGCTATATTGTAACACTGTGAATGTTAAACACTGTAACCTATTCTGAGCTCTCTCGGGAGGATGGGATTTAAAACTAACTAAATAAATAAAATTAATAAAAATATTTTTTATATGGGGGGAGGGGGGTGCTAAAAAATGATCAGCCCTGGGTGTCACATACTCTAGTTATACAACTTCTGTCTGCTGCTGGCTGAATATTGGTCAAATTATTTTTCTTAACAGCTTAAATGTGTGCTTGATGTGACTACTCATGATAAGGGCTGATTTGGGAAGTGAAGCTTGTTGAAACATTTTGTAGCACCTTGCAATTAACATTTTCATTTTTCTTCTTTTGATATTTTCCTATAGTTACCTAAATTCCAGGGATTTTTTTCTTGGTTTTCCCTCTATTTAGTGGACTATGTAGCATGCTTTGAATGTTTTTGATGTATTTTTTTTTTATTGCTACTGTTTAATTCTACAGTGCGCTTTTCTTATCAAGGATTACAGTTGTGTTTATTATTTGATAACATACAAATATTAAATTAAAAAATATTGACTCCAACATTAACAATAATGGATCATTATTTGCAGCACAATATAATACAACTGTAAAATCATTGCAGTGTTTCTGAGGGGCTCTTTTACTAAACTGTGCTAAAAAGTGGCCTACGGTATTAGAGGCATGGGGCTTTGCCATGAGTGGAGGCCACTTTTAGTGCGGTGAGCAAGAACTGGATCTCGCGGGGGTGGGTGGTGGGGGGACAACACACACTGAACTGCAGCGATGGGGAAGAAAGGGAAGGAAAGATGCCAGACCTCCAAAAGAAGAGAAGGAAGAAGAGAGGGAGGCAGATAGAGATGCCAGATCATGGGAGTGGGGGAGGGATGAAGAGAGATGTCAGACCATAGGAGAGGGAAAGAAAGGGAGGAGATTGTATAGAGGGATGAAGAAGAAGGAGGGAAGAGAGAGAGAGAGAGAGAGAGGACATGGTGCACAGGGATGGAAGAGGTGGGGGAAGGGAAGAGATGGAAGAAATGCTGTTTATGGATAGATAAAAAAAGGGGAGAAGAAAGAGGGAGGAGATGACATACATGGAGGGGAGGGGCAGAGAGAGGGAGGAGAGAGTACACATGGATAGATGGGAAAGGAAGACATGGAAAAGTAGATAGATTTGAAAAAAAGCTGAATGTTAAAAGTTAATGCCAAAGATGGATGTAGGACAGAAAGTGAAGGAGAGAAAAACAGCAATTGGAAAGGCCCTCGAAACAGAATTAAGAGCACAGACAGAAAGAACAGCAAACAGAGACTAGAAAAAGATGAATAGAAAAATAAAATCACCAGACAACAAAGGTAGAAAATGCGATTTTATTTTGAATTTAGTGATTGAAATGTGTCAGTTTTCAGAATTTACATCTGCTGTCTATATTTTGCACTGTTCAGGAAGAAATGCGTTTCTTTCTATTTCTATGGTGTTGTACTGCATGCAGAATCTAGCATCTTAGTGTTTCATTTGTGTATATGAGGACTTTTAGTTTGTGGCCCTATATTTCCATAGGATTTATCTATGTTCTGCACGTGTGACCAAAGCCAGGTATTCTGGTAGGAATGAATGTTATGAAGCATTATTGGTGTCATGACCCCAAGTAGGAAGATATTTGTTGGCAGTTTGTCTGGGTTTTGGAAGGCCTCGAACTTGGGGCCACATCTGGAGGGCCTCTGCGCACGTCGATGTGATAACATCACATGCATGTGCATGATGTCATCACGTCAATGTCCATGCATATGAGGGGGCCCTCTAGTCGCGGCCCAGAGCTCAGGGAAGGAGACACAAGGCTTATGTGGGAGCTGGAACAGAATAGGCAGGGCCAGGGGTGGAAAAGGGCAGGGCCAAGGGTGGATTGGTGTGGGGCCAGAGGTGGACTGGGGCAGGGACATATGGCTTCTTTTTTTAAAGAGGAAAACTGGTAATCCTATACAAGATGAATGCAACACTATACACATTACTTGAAGGTGCTTTCTCTGTCCCTACAGGGTTCACAATCAAAGATGTTTTTGTATTTGGGGCATTGGAGGGTTAAGTGACTTGCCCAAGGAACCCCAGTTGGAACTGAGCTTAGTTCCCCAGGAGCTCAGTCCACTATACTTTTAGGCAACATGCTAAAGTTGTCCTTGCTCAATCCAAACTCCACCTCTCTGCAACCCCACTATAAAAGTGTGATATCATCTCATAGCACATTACACTGGCTGTCCACATATATATAGGAATGACTTTATAAAATGATCTTTTACAAGTTTGTGCAGATGCTCTTATTGAATAAACACTTATAGATATATAAATAACTTTTCTGCATATTTTTATTGGTTTGCAATCCTTCTGAATATTGCCACTTTGTGGGGTTATGGCACCTAATAATATAATAGTTTTATTAGAAGCATTTGGAGATGCATTGCTCCAAATAGTATTAATTTTACAGCGCTATGATGCCCATTGTAGTTAAAGCAAAACATTTATAAATGCTAAAAAAAAATTTGTGTTATGGATGAGTTGGACAGCTGACTCAATAGAGAGTTTCAACTGAAACAAAAACACAGTGTATTGAAGGAAGCAAAGACTCACTGTATCTTGCTGTCTGTTATCTTTACCCGATATGATCAAGAAGTAGTTCCACGCCAACAGCAACAAAAGGGCCAGAGGTATCATGTAAAGTTCAAAGTTCCAAACTACAAAAAGAAAAAGCTGGAGAAGACAGAAAAAGGAGAGAGGGAACAGGTTCAGTTTTTATTTCTATTGATTTGATACTTGTGTAAGAAGTCAACTGAAGAACACTCCAGGTTCCCTGGTCATCCACAGCATTCATGGTATAAGCACAGGCTATGTAACCTCTTTTCTACTGAGCCACTTATGAACCTTCAGGTACAGAAGGCGCTCCTCTAATGGTGGGTGTTTTTTTTTTAATCTTTGTTGTGCATACATACAAAAAAAAAAAAAAAAATCACCTCTGGTGCCATGGCAGTGCAGGTGGGTTAACGGGAGGGCTCAGATAAAGCAAATCTTATAATTAAGGTGTAAGTACAAAATATTTTCTCTGACTTGTTTTAAATATACTAAGGAAATTCAAGACGCACCTCCTAGTCTTTGTACTTTTTGAAAGAGTACTTTCACTTCAACATTTCCTTGGACAAAAGAACCCTTGCACTTACTTCATCCAATCAAAACAATGCATGTCATTTTCAAAACCCAAAACTATGCACGTTTTCTTTCCCAATCTAACCTCATCTTGGGAACTCTTCCACTACAATTCAGTAGAAGGTATGCATTCTATGAAACAGTGTTTGTACTTTTGCCCTGCACACCGAATAGGGAATTTTCAAACAGCCTATTTCCACAGGTAAAACACTGGTAAAGTATATGCCATCATATCATGGTAATACTATCCCCTTTTACAAAAATATCTGGTTCTTCTGCTCAGAATCCAAAATAGATAAAAAATTATAGATACTCTAAGCCTACAATAACGTTTTCCTTTTTAAATCGTTTAAATAGTAGAATCTTTGGGCCTCAGCCCCACCACTCCACCGCATCGAATATCTTTACATCGAAAACTTTAAGTGAGGTGGATCGTTATTGGCGGTTTTGGGAGGACCCTTGAGACAGCTAGGGGCGAAACATGTCGGGTCCAACCCTCCCAAGCCGAGTTATCTAAATAATGCAAAGCTAAGGGCTCCTTTTATCAAGCCGGCCGCACTAGCCGCTACCGCCTCCTCTTGAGCAGGTGGTAGTTTTTGGCCAGGGTGGGGGTTAGCGCGGAATAAAACGTCGCGCGTGTTAACCCCGCTAGTGCGGCTTGATATAAGGAGCCCTAAGTTTTTAAGTATTTATACTTTTTTAAATCTCTATAAATTGGTTTAAAAAATAATTGACAAAGGACTTGCACTTTTGAGGTATAAAGAGTAAATTACAGCACAAGGCACGGTGCACTTTAAACTGCTTTAAAGGATTTAAAAATAATTTAAATAGTATGAGCCGATGAGGAAATTACCACATACAGCTCACTGCTATGAAAGATATTTGATGCGGTGGAGTGGTTGGGCTGAGGCTCAAAGATTCTACTATTTACACAATTTAAAAAGGAAAACTTTATTGTAGGCTTAGAGTATCTATCATTTTTAATCATATCATGGTAAAGCATTGGTACAATCCTGTTTTATCTGAGAAAAAATTATTTGAAATTGCCTTCCCAAGAAATGTCCAATGATAAGCTGAAATTACAAAGGGTCTGTTTTACAAAGCCGCGCTAGTGGCTGCAGCGCGGTAACGGCCCCGAAGCCCATAGAGATTTAAAGGGCTTCGGGGCTGTTGCTGCGTGGCTTTGTAAAACAGGCCCAAAGAGATGCATCATGAATTGATTTTGAGTCCAGTCTGTGAGCCATATAGAAGGAGAGAATGGCATAATGGTTAGAGCTACAGCCTCAGCACCCTGAGGTTATGGGTCCAAACCCCAGCACTGCTCCTTGTGAGTCTGGGCAAGTCAATCCTCCACTGTCCCAGGTACATTAGATAGATTGTGAGCTCAATAGGGCAGACAGTGAAAATGCTTGAAGTACCTCTATGTAAACCACTTTACACCCTTCCTCTCCCCATTTTTGTCTGAGGCAGGAAAATGATCTAAAGCCTTATTACAGATAGCAAATCTCCTTCCCTTGCAAATGTAATACCTTTTAGTAGATTATTTTATAGAAGTCACATAAAAAAATATTACTCATCTTTTAACATACATGTTTTAAAAGAGAAAGATTGAGATGAAGTAACATTCTTTGATTCTGTACAATTGGTGTTAGAAAAATGTCCCAAACTAACCATTTTTTAAATAAATCTTTATTCATTTTTAAAACTTTCAACAAGTGTAACATAAGATACAATCATTTTATACTTTAACATCACTTAATTTACCATCAAATTCTAACTCATATCAAAAATCCCCCTCCCTTATATCTAACAATTTTTCTTAAGCAAAAGAAATCATAAAGTATTCCCACCCCCCCCCTCCCCACCCTGGATGTATATGAATAATAGGGAAAAAAATAATAATATTCATTCTGTACAGTATTTTGTTAATGGCTCCCAAACCTCCCTAAACGGATGGACAAAGGAGACCCCATAGACATCATATATCTAGATTTCCAAAAAGCCTTTGACAAGGTGCCCCATGAACGTCTACTCCGGAAAGTGAAGAACCATAGGGTGGAAGGAGACGTACATAGATGGATCAGAAACTGGTTGGAGGGTAGAAAACAAAGGGTAGGAGTGAAGGGTCACTACTCCGACTGGAGGAGGGTCACGAGTGGTGTCCTGCAGGGCTTGGTGCTCGGGCCACTGCTATTTAATATCTTCATAAATGATCTAGAAACAGGGACTAAGTGCGAGATAATAAAATTTGCGGACGGCACCAAACTATTTAATGGAGCTCGGACTACAGAGGACTGCGAAGAATTGCAAAGGGACTTGAACAAACTAGAAGAATGGGCGGCGAAATGGCAGATGAATTTCAACATTGAGAAATGTAAAGTATTACATGTGGGGAGCAGAAACTCGAGGTACAACTATACAATGGGAGGGATGTTATTGAATAAGAGTACTCAGGAAAGGGACTTGAGGGTAATGGTGGACATGACAATGAAGCCGTCGGCACAGTGTGCAGCGGCCGCTAAGAGAGCGAACAGAATGCTTGGTATAATCAAAAAGGGTATTACAGCCAGAATGAAAGAAGTTATCCTGCCGTTGTATCGGGCGATGGTGCGCCCGCATTTGAAGTACTGCATCCAATATTGGTCGCCGTACCTTAAGAAGGATATGGCGTTAGTCGAGAAGGTTCAGAGGAGAACGACACGTCTGATAAAAGGTATGGAAAACCTGTTATATTCTGAGAGATTGGAGAAGCTGGGTCTCTTTTCCCTGGAGAAGAGGAGACTTAGAGGGGATATGATAGAGACTTATAGGATCATGAAGGGCATAGAGAGAGTAAAGAGGGACAGATTCTTCAAACTTTCTAATAATAAAAGAACAAGAGGGCATTTGGAAAAGTTGATAGGACACAGATTCAAAACAAATGCTAGGAAGTTCTTCTTTACCCAAAGTGTTGTGGACACCTGGAATGCGCTTCCAGAGGACGTAATAGGGCAGAGTACGGTACTGGGGTTCAAGAAAGGATTGGACAAATTCCTACTGGAAATGGGGATAGAGGGGTATAAATAGAAGATTACTGCACAGGTCCTGGACCTGTTGGGCCGCCGCATGAGCAGACTGCTGGGCACGATGGACCTCGGGTCTGACCCAGCAGAGGCATTTCTTATGTTCTTATAATGTCCCTGTTGTATGGCTATCGCCCTCTCCATTTAAAAAATTTGGCATAACGAGTTCCATCAAAAATTATAATTCAACCAATCCTAATTTTTCCAATTTTTCATAATTTGCTGTTTGGCAACCCCTGTCATGATGAGCAAAAGTTTATTATTATTAGAAGATATTTGACTCTTGGCTGTCATGGAAATACCAAATAACACAGTGTCATATGATAATGCCACTGGATTTTCCAGTAGATTATTCACTTGGTCCCAAATGGATTTCCAAAAACTAAGTAACAATGGACAATAGAATAGTAAATGATCTAATGTCCCAGCTTCGAAATGACAGTGCCAGCATCTATTAACCGGTTTCTTGATAGAAAAATTGCAAATGTTTGGAAATCAAACCTGTTTTAGTCAAGAAGGGACTATGAGGATCAGAGTCTCCTGATCTGTTGTAGGATTTATTAAGGTTGTTACAGCTAGCTTCATCTGAGGACATGCATTCCTCAAAAAAGGAAGAATGTATCCAGCGCTTGTTTGCTTTCTGATCTCCTTCTGAGATGTTAGGAACAGATTTATCTTTGGAATATACCACCGAAAGATGGTGCCATTTGCTATACTTGTACTCAAGGATCACTGGCTGGTGGCAATATGACAGTATTTCCTGTCCCTTACAAAAACGTTATCCCAGTTGAGCTAATCCAGTACCAAAGTCTGCCACTTTCCTTCTTCTCTGAATGTTGAAGCTGAAAGGCGTTATCTGATTGCCAGTTTGAACCAGAGCAATTTGATTGCTCACCTGATTTCTGAAAACCTTTATAGCATGGCACATTAAACATTACCCTCAAATTCAGGAGATATTGTGGAGGGACCATGGCCCTGCATATGGAACCTATTTAAATGAGCTTTCCAATCCAAGCTGGACATATTTGTGGTCAGGAAAAAATGAACAAATCTGAATTTGAACCTTGGTCAGGCTAGAATGAGAGATCCATTAAGGCATGGTGTTTATCTTTTTCTCCAGTACACGTTTTCTTGAATTCTTTAAATAACTTGATTCTACTAATACTTTAAGGTTCTTTGTGCTTGTTTTATATGGGGATGTGCCATGGGTATGATGTGAAATGTTGAGGCCTTAAGGCCCAACATTCTTAGCATGGTCCAGGTAGATGTGTGTGAACTCCACACGACTTACCATGACCACCCTATTTGGCAACAAGCTGGCAAGGAAAAAAAGCTACGAAGTAAGCCACTGAGCAAAACTCCCATACATTTCAAAGGTGTTAGGCTTAAGTCTGGATTTGGCACATTTAGAGATAAACCCCAGTAATCCCCGCACCAGGGCTAGTATTGCACACAGATTCATTTGGCTAGGATGTGTTCTTAGTCAATTGATCAAACAGGGATGGCACAGCGATAGGTAGATATTTGGTAAAGATCTGCAAATCTGATGCTTTACCAAAAAGTAATTCATCATCAAGAGAAGACTGTAGCTTTATCCTGAAAATTCAGCATATGTTAGAAAAAGATATGCATTCTCCACACATTTGTATCAGATCTGGTCCATAGTGACATCTCATACCTTCTTTGGGTATAGTTTGAAAACCTGATGAGGCAAAATCTAAAGAACCAATTTTAACTTCGAAGATGACCCAAGATGAAAAACTGTGACTGGGAAGACTTGACAGGACTTGTAGCCTAAGCAGAGCCTACATAAAGAAAGAAATTTTTAAAAAAGTACTAGTAAGCACAGGAAAATGGTTTTCACAAGGATTATCAAGAAATCAAAGCAATAGTAATGGAGAAAAATGTGCTGTTATCATGTGGGAAAATATGAACAGAGGCAAACTGCAGGAACATACAAGCATTTGAGCAACCTGAAAGGATTTCAACTTTTTTTTTTTTTCCTAGAAAGCTCTGGAAAATGTCCAATTAGTGCCAAGTAACAATGGGGAGAATATTTCAGCTGCAAGTCAGACTTCTTTCTGTAAGTATATTTCACCTTGCTTCTTTTCCCCAGAAAAAGCACAAAAGTAGCCAAGAACTGTGATAGCATGGTATATCATGGAAGCAAGCTAATTGTATATATACAAATTATTATTATTATTATTGGATGGGCAGCTCCATTTTAGACAGGTTATAGAAGTAGGAATTGAGATGTGCAGATCAGTATGTTTCAAGTTTCACCAGTATTTTCGATCAGAGTCTGCTAACATATATAATATTGATTGGTTCAAAGTCAGCACATAACTGGTTATCATTGTGTCCTTAAAACTATAACCAGCTATTATCCCAATGCTGTCACAGTGGGGGACAAAATTCACTGGGAGAGTGTGGGGGCAACTCCATTCCTAATCTCTACAATGGCGTGCCGCTCAATAGCAGATGTTTACCAAATTCTAAATGGTGCTTGGTAGCAGGTGTAACTCCTGACATCAATCTTTTAGAACATAGATGCTTAGTCTCCTTCTGAAATAGGGCATAAAAATGTCTATGCACATGCCGTACCCAAACCATACCCCCTTGCCATTTGCACACACTTGGGGCCTCTTTTACGAAGCCATTTAGCGTGGGCCGCTGCATTAACGGCCTCGAAGCCCATATAGATTTAAAGGGCTTCGGAGCTATTGCTACGCGGCTTTGTAAAACAGGCCCTTGGGTTTGATATATGCATATCCTGGCTTTGTAAAATGCCACAATGCTATTGATTGTGACTTTAGTACCACGGTATAACGTACCGACCATTTTAAACTTTTCAATGAGCACTTTCCATGTAGCAGGATTCATGAATGAGAGGCACCATAAAATCACTATCGGCGAACTTTGAACTTCATTCCGTTTTGGATCTACTGAGCTAAGTACCTTTCACTGACTCACACTGGTTTTCATCCCATTTTATTATTTCTCATTTTTCATTGATAAGCACATAGGACTTGGAACATAGATTGAGGATTTTTTTCCAGTTCACACACTTTTTCTTTGATGTATTGACGATTTTGAGTCATTTTTCACTTTTATTTTTTATTTTTCACATTTTGTGTTTTTGTTAAGCAAGGTTTCAGGGAGATTTTCTTTGAAATGATTTTCTCTCCCGATGTCTACACCTGGGGACGATAGTGTTTCTATTTAACAATCATTTATACCTCATTGCATATTTTTTTATATTTCAAAGGAACAATATGATGTACTGGGCAGGGTTTATTTAGATTCATTTCTAAGTGCTTGTCACTGTATAGACATCGCCCGGGGCCATTGGCTAAATCGAGGGCATCGGGCCCGTACTGACGGATTCCTTTGATTTATCTTGCTTGATTGCATCCGTGACACCCAAGTAGGGGAAATACAGATTTTTCTTTTTTCGTATCGCCCCCAGGGACATCTTAGGAGAGATCATCATTTATTATACCAATCTTTTTTGTATTTTGTAAAATGGGGACATAGATGTTTATGTAAGATAAATGTTTAAGTGTTAGCTTACACACATATCAAATGTGTATAGGACTTGTAAAATGAAACAAAGTGTTTTTAACACTTATTGAAACTGAATTACACTCAACGAATAGTTAAAACTCTGGAACTTATTGCTGGAGGGTATGGTAACAGCGGTTAGTGTATCTGGGTTTAAAAAGGATTTGAACAAGTTCCTGGAGGAAAAATCCATAATCTGCTACTGAGATAGACATGGGGGAAGCCACTGCTTGCCCAGGGATCATTAGCATGGAATGTTGCTACTCCTGTATTTGGTTTTCTGTCTGATACTTGTGTCCTGGATTGGCCATTATGAAACCAGGATGCTGGGCAAGATGGACCATTAGTCTGGAGAGCGCGGACATCGATTTGATGACATCACATAAGTGTGATGCCATCATGTCAGTGTCCATGAAGGAGTGGAGGCCCTCCGGACGAGGCCCTGAGCTTGCTATTACTATGCCAGTGGGAGGTGGATGCGAGAGGAGGAGAGGTGTGGAGAAGTGCCGGCTAACTGCCTACAGGATGTGCCACTCGCTTTGAGAGACATGTCCTGTAGGCAGTCAGCTGGCACCTCTCCTCCTCGCCAGTGTCTCGCAGCACACCTGGAATCTCACCGTGGCACACAGTCTGCGATACACTTCAGTTTTGCTATTCTTATGTTCTTATGTTATGAGATCGCTCTTTTTAATTTATCAAGCAGATCTATCACAGGTTTGACCCTTCTTCCATGGTTTTTTTTTCAGCTTGGAAGATGATATATAAATCCAAATTCCCATCCTTATCAAGATTAATGTCCAACAAGAAGCATCTTTCTTCATGCATTAAATATCATCATCTGAAATCATCTGAAACTCATATACACAAGGGACAGCAGTCAAACCGCTGGGGAAAATATTCTGTAGAAGTCTAATCATAGTACTGTATTTAAAAAAAACAGTTTTATTTGCACAAGAAATCAATAGCTTCTGGCAGATAAATATTTGGATTGAAGACGTCAATTTTTTTTCCTTAAATTGATTAGTATCAATGTAGAGAAATTCAGATACAAACCCTTAAGCATATTATTTAGGAATGAAACATTAATAACCAAAATAAAAGAAATGCAAAATGCACACAGGGCCTCTTTTATTAAAAGTACATCAAGCAGTTAATGTGGGAATTAGCTTAGGCTGTTAACTCAATGACAACACTAAGGAGTCATTTTACCAAGCTGCAGTGAGCATTAGCATGTGCTTAAAAAGGTTTACCACAGGGAGCGCTCAGGCATCCTGTGGTAAGTTCTGGGTTAGCATATGCACACCACACAGTAAATTATTGAAATTTGTACTACAGAGGGGGCATGTCTGGGGGTGGGGGTAGAGAGTAGGCATGTCATAGAAACATAGAAACATAGAAAGAAGACAGCAGAAAAAGGATCCTACATAGGTGTCCCATTTATTCTTAAAGTCAGGCACGCTGGTGGTTTCGATCACTTGCACTGGAAGCTTGCCTAAACACCTTCAATACCACCTCACTTCAAAAGATGTTCATATACAGACCCTCAGAAGTACCACCTAGTACTCAAATGGTTTAATTGTACCAGGCTTTATGTACTACTTCTTCACCGGATCTTCCAGCTTATATCAAATTTTTCAAATAAATTATTTTAACCACACTAAGTGTGTATAAATATTTAGATTACTTAGATTAAGATTGTGGTCTTATTCTCAGGGATTGTACCGCCGATATGTTTCACCCGAAGGGGTTTTTTCAAGGCTCATATTCCTTTGTTAAGCTTACCGCCGCTACAATCGACCACTGAAATCTATTTCAAAGTTTTGAAATAGATTTCAGTGGTCGGTTGTAGCGGCGGTAAGCTTAACAAAGGAATATGAGCCTTGAAAACATCCCTTCGGGTGAAACATGGTAGTGGTGCAATCCCTGAGAATAAGACCACAATCTTAAGCTAAGTAATCTAAATATTTATACACACTTAGGGTAGTTAAAATAATTTATTTGAAAAATTTGATATAAGCTGGAAGATTCGGTGAGGAAATAGTACCTAAAGCCTGGTACAATGAAACCATTTGAGTACCAGGTGGTACTTCTGAGGGTCTGTATATGAACATCTTTCGAAGTGAGGTGGTATTGAAGGTGTTTAGAAATATACACATTCAAGATAATAGTTGAACTATACACTCTCACAAAAGACTATATTAATCATAGTGCTGTTTTGAAAACTGAAAATGGCAAGGACATATCAAGATTAAGTATGCATAAGTAATATTGCATCATACCTTATTATCTTGTTGGGCAGACAGGATGAATCATATAGGTCATTATGTGCCATCATCTACTAGGTCACTATGTTATAACATATTCAATTCTTGTCCATCAGATTTTAATGGCTAGCCCTAATTTCTCAAATTTCCTAAGATGCCTACATGTTCCACATGGTTAAGGTGATACACAGGGAACTTTGGGGAACCCAGTTCTGCAGATTTTTCATGCCTCAGAAAAACTCTGCCCCACATAGAAATGTTCTAAGAATTAATAAACGGCAGTATTTCAAATAGAGAGAATTATATTTTTTTGAGTGATACTGTTTGCTGAAAAAGCTTCCAGTGATAGGCCCTTAATGTAATGGATGGCAAAGGAAAAGAAAGACCCAGAGGTTTTGTTGACAAATGAGATTCAGCAGCCCAGGTGACACAGGATGGTGTGAGGGGACTGAGATTATTTTTAACTTAAATTACTGACACATAGCTGCAAAGTTCAGAATGGTGAAGATAAATTCATAAATATACATCCTGCCTTCTCTTCCACCATCTAAGTAGGGACTGAAATGTAATTCTGGCTGGAGAAGTTATGCAGGATTTGAATTATCTTCAGTGGCAGAACATGCAAAATGCTTATCACACTTATTAAATCCTTCACATCAAGAAATTGTTAAAAAAAAATCAAACTTACCTCTCTTATAGGTCTCAGGTTATACAATTCCCTACCTCATTCACTTTGACTATAGCCATTAAATTAATCAGCCAAGCCTATCATTTTACATCAGCTATAAAGTGGATCCCCTGAAATTTTTAATGAATGAGAAAGTCAGCTATAAAAGGTTGTTGCATTTTAAAAAAAATAAACTGAAAGAAAATATTATTTTAAAATTGTATGTTCTAGATGCAACGATCAAAGAAGCACTGTCAAAGAAGCAGAGTTAGACAATGCTTTATGGGAGTAGAACGGGTACACAAGTGGATCGATTTTTCACTCCGTCAAAAATTACAAAGACTAGGGGACACTCGATGAAGTTACAGAGGAGTGCTCTTAAAACCAATAGGAGGAATTTTTTTTTTTTTTTTTCATTCAGAGAATAGTTAAGCTCTGGAATGCGTTGCCAGACGATGTGGTAAAAGCGGATAGCGTAGCTGGTTTTAAGAAAGGTTTGGACAAGTTCCTGGAGGAAAAGTCCTTAGTCTGTTATTGAGAAAGATATGGGGGAAGCCACTGCTTGCCCTGCATTGGTAGCATGGAATATTGCTACACCTTAGGTTTTAGCCAAGTACTAG
Organism: Geotrypetes seraphini; assembly: GCF_902459505.1. NCBI lineage: Eukaryota > Metazoa > Chordata > Amphibia > Gymnophiona > Dermophiidae > Geotrypetes > Geotrypetes seraphini. The sequence goes on along the minus strand of NC_047084.1, from coordinate 5,333,968 downwards.
TGACCTAGATTGGCCACCGTGAGAATGGGCTACTGGGCTTGATGGACCATTGGTCTGACCCAGTAAGGCTATTCTTATGTTCTTATGACTATACAACAAAAGTGTGTGTGTGTGGTGAGTTGCAATTAACATGGTCAACTGTTAAGATGGTTTATTTTACAACAACTCATGCTTGCTTTTTTTTTTTTTTTTAGCACAGGCCCTATTATTATGCAATGAGACCTAATTACTAATAATCCAGATTAACAGTAAAAATAACCTGTCTTGATAGTAGCCCACTTTGATAACTTCCCCCCAAAGCAAGGGGCATAGTTGTGTGGGCATGCGTGATTATTTATTTATTGGGATATATTAACAGCTTTTATGAAGAGATTCACCCAAGGCGGTATACAGCAGATACAGTTTAACATAAAATTTACAACTTTGTTAACAGCGTAACAATAAGAATGATCAGATGATCAGATCTCTCTAAATTACTTGAGCCGTCCTCTTTGAACACCTTGATTCACTCATTAGTGATCTCTTGCACTGCCTATTGCAATGCCCTTTACAAGGGCATAACAAAAAAAGAAATAAGACGCCTTCAGATCGTTCAAAATACCGCTGTAAAAATTATATATAACGCAAGAAAATTTGACCATGTTTCTCCCTTATCGTACAAAGCACATTGGCTTCCAGTAGAACACAGAATTAGCTACAAAATCTTACTACTAACATTTAAAACTCGTCAAAATAATCAGCCTGAATTTATAGACAGACTCCTCTAGAACTCTTCGCTCCATGACTCAGAATCTGTTCTCGGTTCCATCCCTCAAGCTTATTAATACAATGAGATTGAGTATTTTTACAGTGACTGCTCCCTCCCTTTGGAATTCTATTCCTAACTATTTATGTGTAGAATCTTCTTTAAATCAATTTAAAACAAAGTTTAAAACATTTTCATTTGTCGATGCCTTTGACACCTAAGTGTCCTTGTAAGGGCAAAACATGTTCTCCACCACAGCAACCCTTCCTAGTGTACTTTCCTTAATTTGTTCTCTCTTTCTCTCTAATATTGTAGTTCCAACCTTTTTCCCTTTTGTTTCTGTTTGTCCTTGGTTATAGTGTTCTTGGATGTATTAACTACCCCTAAAGATGTCTATTAATTTAAATTTGTATTATAGTCAATATATGTTTTTACTAAAATTGTACACCACCTAGAAGTCTGATTAGGTGGTATAAGAAATTTTAAATAAACTTGAAACTCAATACATTGAAACTTAATAATAGGACTATCATAAAACAGTATAAAAAAATACACATTTAACAGCACTGAAGTTCAAACAACAGAGATATAATACAATGTCTATTCTACTCTGTTTCTTATAGGCCGCAAATATCAAATGGGATTCTATGCGGATCAGAAAAGATCAGTTAATTCCACAATCTGGGAATTATAATTATAAAATTAAGAATAACGCAATGTCGGCATAATACTTATGAAACACCTAATAAGCATGCATATGAACACTCAAATAACACAGATATGATGCTAATTCTTTTCTACAATACAGCTTATCATAGAGAATGACACAGGAACAGATTTGTCCCTGTCCCTGCGAATTCTGTCCCTGCCCCATCCCTGCAAGCTCTGTCCTCATCTGCACAAGCCTCGAACACTTTAAAATCATAAGTGTTCAAGGCTTGTGCAGTTGAGAACAGAGCTTGCAGGGATGGGGCATGGACAGGGACAAAACTCAAAGGGATTGGAATGGTGATAGATCCCATGGGGGATGGGGACATTGTCCCCATGTCATTCTCTAAGCCAAGGGGCCAAGTGCAGATATATAGATGGGGACAAGAAGGGTGGTATAGAGTTAGTTGAGTTAAATAGATGGTGGCTAAATATAAGGCAAGTTCTTTATATGGTTAAACAAGATATAAGGAACTGCTCTAAGCTACAGTGTGTGTATTAAACTAGTCCAGGTGAAGAATGAGTGTACTGTATAGTCAGTTCCCCTATGTATTAAAGGCTTAGGAGAAGAGCCAGGCTTTCACCTACTTTCTGAAGTAGAGGTGGTCTCGAGATAGATGAAGCTCCTCTGAAAGTAAACTTCAGAGTGTGGGGGCTACTCTTGAGAAGGCTCGTTGGTGGATATCACATTGTACAATTTCTTTTAGTGAGGGTACAGAGGTCCAATTTTTGTGACATTAGATCAGAGAATGATAGGGGGATTTAGGTACAATATTAAAGGCTAACAATTTATCATCAAGAAACAATGTACAGCGAGGTCACGGAGGTTGACCAAGTCCAGATTGAGCGCTTTCCTACCATGATGGAGGTTTTTGGGAGCAGGGGGTAGGAATGTGCCCAGGTGGTGGTCTGACCATGGGACAAGTGTAATGGTGTGAGCAATGCTTCGGGGATTTGGGGTCAGGTCTTTGTGAATGAAGATCAGGTCTAGGGTGTTGCCTGCTCAGAGTGTGGCAGATGAGACAATCTGGTGGAATCCTAGATTTTCTAAGACTGTCAAGAAGTCAGCCAATGCGTCAGAGGTGTTGGGGTATTCTGGGAGGTTGAAGTCTCCTAGGATGGTTATATGCTTATAGGAGACATATAATTTGGTGATGATGTTGATGAGGTCCTCAAGTGTGTTTAAGGGGGAGTGAGGTGCCCTGCAAATAAGAGCGAAGGTAGTTTCACTATTGCTGTCTATGGTGAAGATAAGGCATTCGAGGGCTGTGATGGAGACTGTATCTATCAACTTGGGTGAAGTGTCAATTTTGATGATCACTGCCACCCCACCACCGTTCCTTCCTTAGCGGGAGCAAGCTAATGCTTGGTAGTTGGGGGGGGGGGTGGCGGCATAGTTCTCCTAAGGTAATACCTTCGTCGTCCTGCAGCCATGTTTCTTTGATTAAAAGGATATCCTAGTCATTTTCAGTGAGGAGATTATAAAAGCTCTGAGCAGAAATCTAGGCATCCTCAATTGGGGCACCTAGCGGCATGTAACTTAAGCACTATTTATAGAATCTTTCTAGCCCTAAGTGTTTCTTATCAATCAGTTCTATTTTAGTAACTGAAAAGGGACTCTAAAAAGTGTTGTTATGCCTCCTGAATCCATGAAAGCTTGAATGGGAGATCCTCCCAACTTGACTGGAAGTATGAACTTATTTAAGCCAGGAGGTTCCACAATACTACATGTATCGGATGTCCCTCAATTCCTATTATGTCTTCCATTATTTCTGGACACACGCAAAATTGCTGCCTTCTCTGCAATCATAGCAGTCAAGGAACAAGGTTGAGGTCAATATATGGACATAAGCTTCTCCCTTGCTCATGGAAAGTGCTCATATTTCTGATTGTGAAGATTTAGGTCCAATGCCTCTTATAGATTAGAGTGCTTTGATGTCCACTAGGTTTAGTGGAACACTTCTTCAATTTCTACAGATCCCTCTAAAGTAAGATTTAGGTGCTGACATAGCCTCGAGCTATTTAGAAATTACTCCTTCCTTCTGGCTTCCAGTCTAAGCCCTAATAGTAACGTTTTCTGTGACATTCCCAGGGTGGAATGGTTTTCCATTGAAACCACTGCCAATAGATTTCTGGGTTATACCCTGCTTGCTCCAGGATAGCCATTTTAAGCTCACACATTAGGCTCTGTTCCACAGTTGCCACTGCCCTCTCAGTCTAAGTTAAACACTCTTTTCTTCTCAATTGTCAGGTGTCTTAGTTGACTACAGGAACTGACTGAAGCATAATTTGAGTGGAGGAAAAGAGGATTTTCCCCCAAGCAAAAACCAAACAAAAGAATTCCTTCTACACCAACATTCTACAATGCAAGGCTTGAGGGTCAGTGGTTGTGCCCATTCATACTCTGATTCTTTGCTTTCACCTTAACGAATGACATGGGGATGGTTTCCCACAGTTAACCACGGGGACGAGTGGATAAGCATCCTATCACTGCCACAAAATGCAACAGCGTAAACCAAATGCCAGGGTTCTGGGCCTATGGTGAAAATAAATATATCTCATAGAGAAACAGCCATCTATATCATAGATTTTTGTTTACATTGGATAGCTATCCAAAAGTACTTCATGCTTTATCCAGACAGCAATCAATAGGCCAGAGTTTTGTTTAAGTTTGCTTGCATTTGTTATAAATCAATCTTTGGCTTGTCACCTGGCTACCTTCTTTCCCATTTTTCTTTGAACCACTCAAATAAGTCCACACATAGAGTTTGTTTGTTTACATTTCCTTCTGTTAAATTGTGTTGTTATAAAAGATTTCTTGAGAGAACTCTCTCTTTTCAGGCTGCTAAATTGGAAAAATTATGCTAGGAGCTTCCTCCTATCTTGATTTTAGAAAATTATTGAAGACCCAATTATTTGATAAATTTGTATCTTAAGTGTATTCTGTCGTCTTTTTAAAATTTTATGCATTTTTAATGTTTTATTATCTAATGTATTTCCATTTTAAATTGTATTCTTTGCTGTATGATTATTTGTTGTGAACCGCCTAGAACCATTCCTGGTTAGGCGATATTTAAAAAATAAAATTATTATTATTAGACCATCCCTTAACATCAGCATAGAATTGTCCTATGAAAGGTTGAAAAAACTAGATCAAGCACCACCAAGGGATGTGGGTAGTACATTTTTCATAATAATTCTTAGAAATATATTATTTCCCTAACTGAAAATGTTCTTTAAAAAAGATTGAGCTCTTAGAAAATGGCAATTAGGCGTCCTACAGTCAGTATGGGATAAAAGGTGATAATGATGATAGATATAAGGCAATAGTAATGATACACAGTTACTAGGATAAAAGGTTATATAGTATGGAGGAGGCTAGTCATGATATGAGAGTAGCTTTCTAGCAATTAATTACCAGAAACCAAAGTCAAGCACATATACCCCTTTAGACTTATTTTTAAAAATCCTGTTCATTAACGTAATAAAAATGGTTTAATGTGGTAGGAAGTAAGATAATTCCTGGTTTAACTATTAATATAGGGGGTATGGTATGGCATATGTAGGGAGCAATGAGAGGCCCTGAATCATAAGAGGAAAAAAAGAACTGGGGTGACTTTACTGTATTTATTTATTTTTTAAAATTTATAAACTGCCTTAAACCAAGACTTTATTTATAAGACTTTGGTACAATCTTCTCATTTGTATATGTGTTTTTGTAAAAATCTTGTCCCATCATGAATCTAGATCAAGTTAATGGTCAAATTTTCACATATTATATAAAGACAATGAATTATTTGATTGCAGTCTAACATTTTAAGATTTGGAAGCACGTACTGGACATTTACATCATCCTATCAATTGCTATCTTTGTTGAAGAGCAGTGAAAGATGTAGGCATTAAATGATCATTTGGCATGACATGTAAGAGCATCCCCTGTGTAGCACACTTCAAAAAAATAATTTAGGTTGGAATACTGAATATCCTATGCTTATTGTAAACTACATTAGATTTTACTAGGAATATCATCCAAACTGATTAACACCTACTGTTGAAGAAAAAAAAAAAGCACGACCTTTCAGACTAGCAGCTGTGGGTCATTAGCTCTCTAGTGATGAGATGTGTTTGATCTGTATTTTTCTTTCTAATTAAGACATGAGATTTTCTATCTGACTGTCTCTTGAGTCAAGAGTGGAAAGTGGAATTTCTCTTTGCATAGAGAGGCCATTTTATAGAAAACAATGAATGATTTCAGGTTGCTTTTCCCTCTCCCCACACCTCCACATCTTTATATTTTATGGTTTCATTTCATTTATAACTTATGTTATGGTTTTGTTCACAACAGGCTTCATCAAAGGCTCCAGCTATTAAGTTCCACCAGTTTCCTATCTCTATTTAACTGGGATTAAATTTGTGATAGATATTCATGAAGTATCTTGTATTTCCAAAAATTAGGGGGAAAATGGGCTTCATATGGCTTCCAATTATTCTGTACAGTATAGAACTAAAGTCACTTACTATTAAAAGTACAATGAATATTTACAAGATAGTCTTTTATTAGTTTTCTTTTTAAGGCTCAATTAATTAAGGGGGTATTTTACTAGAGTACAGTAAGTGGCATAGGGCAGTGTTTCTCAACCCGGTCCAGGAGTACCCCTTGCCAGTCAGGTTTTCTAGATATCTGCAATGAATATGCATAAAAGAAATTTGCATAAAAGAAATTTGCATATAATGGAGGCAGTGTATGCAAATCAAGTTTATGCATATTCATTGTGGGTATCCTGAAAATCTGACTGGCAAGGGGGAACTCCAGGACTGAGTTGGGACTGGCCTAGGGGTTAGCGCAGCTGCCTCAGCACCCTGAGGTTGTGAGTTTGATTCCCACTGCACCCCCTTGTGACTCTGGGCAAGTCACTTAACACTTCATTCCCCATTGCTTTCATTGTCTAAAACAGTGGTTCCCAACCCTGTCCTGGAGGACCACCAGGCCAATCGGGTTTTCAGGCTAGCCCTAATGAATATGCATGAGAGAGATTTGCATATAATAGAAGTGAGAGGCATGCAAATCTGCTCCATGCATATTCATTAGGGCTAGCCTGAAAACCCGATTGGTCTGGTGGTCCTCCAGGACAGGGTTGGGAACCACTGGTCTAAAATATGTAAACTGCTTTGATTGTAACAACACAGAAAAAGCAGTTTACAAGACCCATCCCCTATACCTCAGTGTTAATTGTAAGGAGCAGCTCCCACCTATTCCCTGCTCCAAAATGGCATTTTCTACATTGACTGTTTAATGTGGCAATTTGTACATGTGAACAGTTAGGAGGGAATTTTTTTATAAGATGCTCAAAATTCAGTAAGCGTAAGCATGATTCTATGAAGGGCACATTCCCTTGATAGAATCACTCTTAGTGCTGATTCCTGCATATAATTTTAAACATCAACCTGGTATGAATGCTAGCACACAGTTAGATGCATTTACCCAGTAATCTATAACTATGTGCCTAATTTTTCAAAATTCTCTTGACATGCCCATGCACCCTCCTTTTGAGATACAGGTTAAGAACAAGTAACTTTTTTAAAGCTGTTCTTAAGTCGGATTTGTATGTAACTCAGAACTTGTAGATTTTAAGTTGGCCATTTGGGAAACTAGAGATACTGGAATTACTAGAAAGCAAAAGATGTTGTTTATACAAATTTGGGATTCATATTTGCAAGCTTTGCATCCTAAGGGCCGTAGTGCGATTTTAAGTTGGGTCTCTTAATTGGGCTTCTATTTAGTTGAATGAATTAATATTGGTGTGTTTTGATGAGGTGGGGTAGAGAGTACCATTGGGTGGGGAGGGGAGGAGGTGGGGAGGGGTGGTAGAGGTTATTGAAAGGTTCAAACACTTAGTCACATATAGATAAAGTGGGGGCTTATTGAAAGTAGAATATGTATATTATATTAATATACGTGATGCATTATTGTTGTAAACAGTGCCCTGATGTTGTATCTGATGATGTTTGCATCAATAAAACTGTTTGAATCTAAGATTCTTGCTGCTTACCTCTGCTTCTAGCTGACAAAAAGGTCGTGTCCCTACCAATGTTCCCTCTAAGGTACAGTATGCACAACCACACACTGTTCTTAATGTGGCTATGCATCATTCCTGAATCTGCAACAGAAGTGTAGGAGTCTATGCCCCTGGACATACTGTTCAGTGAAATCAAATGAAGCCGCAACTGCGTTCTTAAGTACGAGTTGTACTTAAGTTGGGTGCCTGTAACTCGGGGACTGCCTGTACACACTATGGGCCTGATTCTATATATGAAGTCTAAAAATTAGGCGCCAACTTGTGCAGCACTATATGCAATTCTATGAAAGATAGGCACACTTTAAAGAATCATCCCCAATGCTGGCTAAGCAGCCTTAGGCTTTGCTAGACATCCTAACTTTAGGTGCACTCTATTTATGCCAGGGTTGTCTTGGCCTAAATGTGTGCTCCTAAGTCTAAAATAGATGCCTACATGCAAGACATGCCCATGATCCGCCCCCTAACCATGCCTAATTTGTGGTAAGTGCCTTGGACTAGACACCTACATCAAAGTGGGCTTTATATGGCTTCCAATTATTCTGTACAGTATAGAACTAAAGTCACTTGCTATTAAAAGTACAATGAATATTTACAGGATAGTCTTTTATTAGTTTTCTTTTTAAGGCTCAATTAATTAAGGGGGTATTTTACTAGAGTACAGTAAGTGGCATAGGGCAGTGTTTCTCAACTCGGTCCCGGAGTACCCCTTGCCAGTCAGGTTTTCTGGATATCCGCAATGAATATGCATAAAATAAATTTGCATATAATGGAGGCAGTCTAAGTGGTAGGCACCTACCAAGCTAGGATCCTAACACCCAATTAGGTGTAATTTATGTCAATTATGAGGTGCTAATTGTCAGTTATTAGAGCTGATTAAGGCCCAGATTCGTGAGCGATCCGATCCATGGCTGGGGGGCTGATTCATGAATCGCCCTCATGCAAATGAGGGCAATCAAAATCACACCCTCAACCAACTGACCAGATCACTTAGAGCGATCCCAACGCATCTGTGGATGGTCTGCGCATGCGCTGGCCCTCCGTGCCCAGCAGAGCAAGAAACTTTACTTTTTTTTTTTCTTCGCAAGCCCATGGTTTTAACCCGCTTTAAACCCGTGGGTTAAAACCACAGGCTTGCACTATGGGGAAGGGCAGGGAGAGTCAGGGCAGAGAGCAGGAGATCGGGGCTGAGAGCAGATTGGGGTAGAGAGCAGAGCAGAGAGCAGGGCGGCAGAAGGCAGGGCAATCGGAAAGGACCTGAGCGACTGGTCCTCTGCAGTCACTTATTTTTGGATCGATCAGCCTAGTCGGTGTCCCTCATTTGTTTTAGTGAATCGCTGCCTGCCTACATTTGAATGCCATTCCCCCTCATTTGTATGCATGGATCAGAGGATGATTGGAACAGAGGTTAGTGAATTGGGTCGGAGGGAAATCGGGTCGCAAAGGGGTCGCTAAGTGGTTGGAACTTGTTCGGTGGGCTTAGTGAATCTAGCCCTAAGTTTATTAAACAAGTAATTTAGACGCCTACAATAGCTAAGTGTGCCAATTTAAGCACCTACCTTTAGGCAAACTATATGGAATTTGTCTGTATGGAATTTAGGTGCCTTGCTTTACACAATAGCATGCAAATGAGCGCATAAATTTTAATGAATGCCAATTAATATCAATAATTTGTTGTTGGCATCCAATAGTTGATGGTTAAGAGCTCGTTAGCCAATTAATTTGCACATGCATCTCAGCAGCATGCCCAAATTTGGAGAGGGAAATTTGGACGCCATATATAGAATCTGGGTATTACTGTGGTGCACTATTAGCATGGCACTGCATTATTAGTGTGTGGTAAAAGCCATAAAATCAGTCTGAAAACAATTTGATCAGAACTGTCTTAAATATCATTTGGATTCATTTAAGATTAGTGTGAAACTTAGTTTTAAATGTCTTTTTGTGAGAAAGTTAAAAGGGGCTGTTCTATAAAAGAGAGGGATGAACACACTCAATTAGCCACGACAGCTTCAGAAGAGATTTCTTTTAATCTGCCTCAAGATTTAATTGCACTGCCCATTTCATTCCATGTCGAGAGCAGTGACTGCTAATTGTATTGAAATGTGTGCAGCGCTTTTGCTGGACACAAATGTACAAATGAGATTAGTCTGAGGCTGGAAACATTTCATTTGGGACCTTTTGGTAAGATCAGCATCTGGTTTAAAATGATTTTACAAATAATCTTGAAATAAAGCTGGTCCTTTTTTATTGGACTCACTTGATACATTCATGGTTAGCTTCTGTGTCATCTTGCAGTTGACCTGATGAAGGAAGCATGTAATAGTGTGAATCCTAGTCAAACATCTGATGATAGATACTCCAATGAAAATGTTATCACCTTGTTCACCTTCCTTTGTACATGTCCGAGAGAAATAATAAGGCAATCAAATGACAATCTGTCACATTAACTATACACATAAAAATAAAGACAAGCAAGGTGTTTTTTTTTTTTAATCAGATTGGAATATTTTGTACTGTCTCGGAAACTTTATGAAAAGGATGTTGGCAGAAACAAATTGTGGCTTTTATAATGGAAAATCATCCCAATACCTACTATATTTATTTAGGAACATAAACAAGTTGAAAAGTTCACCCTTGTGTGGCAAAATGATGCATTTCCTCTCCTTTCATTTGCAAACTCACTTTCAAGGACCGAGTGTGAAAAGACATGGTAAAGTGTGTCTCATTAGGGTTACAGGAGCTATGTGGCACGTATGTGTTTGCATCTTTATGCCTTTAGATACAGATGGACACAGAGACTCTCGAATAGTCATTATTGTTTGGGTAAAACACACCTAAAACACTGAGGAAAAATCCACTATCTCATCTGCAGTAACATTTCTGATGATAACCTGACCACTGTCTTTAAATCCACACCTAATATCATTATCACCACCTGGCGCCAGATTCCACCTTTGACTGCTTAATTGGCTCTGTTTCCCTGTCACACCTTTTGTTATAGAGAAAAAAAATATTCTTGCTCTCTAGAGTTCCCGTTAATGTTATTCTGCTATGTTCTTTGGTTGGCACAATAATAATAATCAAAATAATAAGGTTCCACTTAGAATATCGGAAGAGAGCAAAATTTGTACCTTTTTAAAATTAAGAAACACAAAAATTGGATAGGTTTTCAATAGAGGTAGTGATCATGTTTGGGTTTTTTTAAAACACTGATTATGACATCTTAAAAAACAACAACATATATTCATCATTGCTATAAGGGTAGGTGGTGGCGCTGGATTTATGCATATGGTGGTTACCAGAGCAACTATGCTGTAATTGTAACAGAGATACTCTGCTGCTACAGTATATGTATTGCAATGTAATTTAATTTAGGATGGCTTTTATTCTATCCTCAGTTAAACCACTTATCTACAAATACAGATAGGACTGAATTTTATAAATGGCACCTCATAATCATTGCTTCCCCCCAAAAATGCTCAGCACTATTCCATAAATGGCGCTCAAAGTCAGGTAACAAAAACAAAAAAGGGAACCAAAAAACAAAATGAAAATGCCTTTAAACCACGAAGGTGCTCAGAACCATTGCATGGTAAGAAAGTGACCAAACCAGGGCAGCAACCCTTGTAAGGACTTTCAAAGAGTCTATCATAGCACCATCCTCAAGCGGTAGAAAGGTATTTAAATTTTGGTGAATGTCTTTTTATACTATTTTTTCTTTTTTCTATTAAATGTCCATTTGAAGTGTCCAATACTTAAGTGAAAACTATGATCCTCAAAATAGGCAAAACTTAGCTGTGAGAGTTTAGGAAGCCAACTTGCTACAGCAGGTACAGGTGGGTTCTAACGCGTTTCGCCAACTGGCTTCTTCAGAGAACCCTCATGCTGGATGGAACATCAAGTTCAACAACTTCCTGAATCTTCACTTCTAAACCGATTGCATTCCCTGTTGACATCAAAGTTAGGTGCCATTTATTGAAGAGAGTTTAGCACTGGGAACTGCGACTAATTTTAGTCACAGTCATTTATACCAATGTAAAATTGTAAATCCTTGTAAATTCAAGGAATGCCCCCAATCCAAAATAACCTTCCCATTTCTGTGCCCTCTTTTTTGATTCGTGCATAAAATTTAGGGGCTAATTAGCTTGTTATGCAAATAAATTTGCATGTGCGATTTTTTAGCGCTTTCAATAAAATTCAGGGGATAGGGCCTGAATATCACTGCAATCTGTATAGTTGGATGTTCTGCCCTCACTTAGCCCCCAAATCCACACTGGCACTATCTATTCCTACTGTGCTGCACCAGCAAGATGGATTTTCAGCAGCCCTATCTCACTGGTGCCAAAGGAAATCCACAGACAGGACACCAACCGTATATATTCAAATATAAACTGAGATTTGGGGGCCAAAAAATGACACACAAATGGGGGTCTCAGTTTATAGTAGAGCCAACCCAAATCCCACACCAACCATAGGTCTCCAGCATGGCCATGATGGTCTAGTGGTGCGGGGAACTGGAGTTAGCATCAATCCCTCCCCTCCTCATGGCAACTTTGTGCAACTAGCTAACTAGCTCACTCCTCCCCTTCCCTCCCCTCTTGGTCCCCCTGTTAGTCTTGCGAAGGATGCCACAAGATCTCGCGGCAGCCATTTTTTTTTACTATGGAGACTGATGGGCAGGAGCATAAAGGGATCGCACCTGTTCTGCATCACCGCTGGACCACTGGGGATCTAAGGTAGGCCTGCAGAGGAACTGGGTGGGGAAGAAAGGAAGGGGGCACACAAAGTCATTGTGAGGGAGAGATTGACGGTGGCTCTGGTTCCTTGCATTACTGGAGCACCAGGCAGTACTGGAAGCCTGCAGTACTAGAGTACTGTACTTTGTTGGCCCCTCCCACATCCAAAAGGTCTTGTTCTAGGCGTTTGGGACTTGGATGATTTTTTGGACGAGAATGCGGTATAAAGATAGATGACTTGGCGGTTTGAAAGATCAAATGGCTGGAAGTAGAAGTAGATGACTTTAAAAAATATATATTTTGGATGCATTTTTTGAGACTGGTGTTTAGACGCCGCCAACTTTGGGTGACTGGCACCCTAAGCCAATAACGGACTTAGACTTTTTTTTTTATTATGCCCTTCCAAGTATTCAATGCATGAACCATCTTTATTCAAAGCCTTTACAAATTGTTTACATTTTTATGCCAGTGTGCATTATAGGAAAGGAAGTAGACAAATAGTTGTGTAACAAAAAAAAAGTGGGTAATTTAAATACATAAATTTTCTATTCAAAAGAGAAAGCTTGTTATGACATCCCGATTCTGCAGAAGAGATCTTTTAAATAGCTGAAAAAAAATTAATAAATTCAACCATATCTAAGAAACTAGAGCTGATGTGGTCTATCTAATGCAACTTTCTGAGTCAGTGCCCGAAATAACTCCAGGAACAGGTTAAAAAAACCAAGACACCAAGAATTATTTTTTTGTTTGTTGGTCTGTGTTATACACTATTTTATACCAAAAACAAGAAAGAAACTGCAGATGGGAATGTACAAGGTCAGGAATCTTTATTAAAAAAAACCATATAAATTTGTAATCTTTTAAAAATGGCTCTCATATACATGGAACATGGATCCTACATGGTCCGCGTTTCGGAGAAACACTCCTTCCTCAGGGGTCCGAGATGTCCAATGTATCATATGTAGAGAGTGATGCGGAAAACAACGTAGTGATATGGCCATCAAAAGATGCGAAAAAAATCTCCTTCTGAGCTGATGCACTGGGAAAATCAATGCTAGACGCCACTATGGAATTGATGCTAGATGTATAATGTGCATGCAAACTTTATAGAATTGTGCTCGTCACTGATATCTTTGGGTGCTGATTTTTGAGTGCCATTTATATTTATTTCTTTAGGGGCATTCTTTTTTTCTTTTATGTTTTTCTTTTATTTCTACATATTACCTTGGAGAGTGGACTAACAAGGCCACCACACCTTTTCTTTAGGGGGTAATTCTCAACAGATTGATGCAAGCTAAGTATGGGTTCTATAAGAGTAGTTGCCCGTGCAGTTGCTATTATAGAACACTAGCATAAGTCTACATTTACACCCCTAACTCTAGATGTGAGCACTTATGCCAGCAAAATGGAGGAGGAGGGCTTTGAGCCATCTCTTGTTTGGGGATGAGGAGGCGCATCTGATGGTTCACTTTAGAATATTGACAGGAATGAAACTATCTGGTATGTACACATTTGAGCTCCCTTGTATTTCACCCCTTTCTCAGCTGCTATGGAAGGAAGAGGATTCCACCAGTCTTTTATTTTATATATATTTTAGTTTGCTCTGTTAATGCCACATCATGAATCCTTGTTCAGTGGTTAAAACAGAACGGGTAAATTTGCTGACACAGCTGAAAAGCAGTGAGTGCCGACATCTTCTTAAAAGCATGACCTTTCATCATCAGTGGGCTGAAGTGTGACTCCAACGAAAAAGAGCCTTTTCAGCATTGCTCGAACTACTTGACCAGATTACAGAAAATGCACGCTTGTTAGCTCCCGTGATTGCATTTTCCATACCCTTCCACTTTAGTATCAATAACAGCTGCTCAGCAGCAACAAGGCCCTGCTTTAGGAAGATAGCAGAACTTCTTATGAGTTCTGCATATGTGATAACTTGGACACGGCTAATGACAGTTTCCACTCCTCTGCTTTTTATTTCATCGCCGAGGAGTACAGCGCTGACCGCCTGAACGGGAAACCAAGCACTATTACAATGCTGATTTACTGTAATTTCCTATTATATATCAGGGCTCTTCTATATGCACCATTAACACAAACCTATTTCGGAATGTCCACATCTTCAGCTATAGTGAATCACCTTTAATTTTGCCAGCTGTACATAGCACATATAGATACTACATAAACTGTGAAAATTCTCTAAACAGGTTTAAAACTAACCTCAAAACATTCCTGTTCAGAGATGCATACCAAAATTGCAGTTAAGAATCTTGATCAAGGGAAAATAAAACCAAATAAATAGAGAACCGCTTTTAAGAAGCGACCCCCCATCTGTTTTTCCTCCTGTTTTACCCTCTCCCTCTTCTCTTCTCTTCCTTTTATTTTTATTTTCTTAATGTAATTAAAATCTCCATTCCCCCCATGTTCCTCTTGTCTCTAACCCGTCTAAATTTTGTCCTTGTCTTGGCTCCTACCTGCCCTATTTTTATTTCATATACATATATGAAATATTTCATATATATATATTTTACATTAAAAAAATTTTAATATTGTAAACCGGCCAGATACCTGTGATGGTCGGTATACCAAACTATAAATAAACTTGAAACTATGTCTGCATGCTTATGGAAAGGTAGAACAGAAATAAAGACATCACAGCTGTGGAATAATGTTCTGCTCAAATGGCAAAGAATTATCCAGTCATTTCGAACAGGTGTAGTCTAACAGGTGGCGTAATGAATTTCATATTGGGAAGGACCCTAGGATTAAATTCAAATCACCGTTTTTGACACCAAAGTCTAAATTCAGAGCCATCCAGGAATCAGAGTCATTTGAAGTTAAAATGATCAAACATTTTGGAACTCAAATGTAATGATTCACTAGAGTTATTTTTTTTTTAATTCAGTACTAAAATTATTTCATAGCCTATTACTTACTCCTCACTTTCATACATCAGCTCTTCATTGTTTCACTGTAATGCACAGGAGCCAGTTCCGTGGGTGCAACTGGGTGCTGAGCACCCCCAATATTGTGTCCAGAGAGGGGTAATTTGTGTTTGTCATACCCATTTTTGAAACATTGGTGCCTATGTTGTAGCATATTTTATAATTCACTTGTATTTTCTGGTAATATCATCTGTAGATTAGGAATACAGTATGCCTGATTTAAGCCCCCTTTTATTAAGTTGCATTAGGGTTTTTTTAAATCACTGGCCGCTGCGGTAAAAGCTCGGACACTCATAGAATTCCTATGAGCATCAGAGCTTTTATTGCAGCAGCTGACGATAAAAAACCCTAATATGGTTTGATAAAAGGGGTCCTTAGATTTCCATGCACACCACTTCCATTGTGTGTAAATCTATGCCATGCATATTCATTAGAAAGCCTGGCCTGTTTGCGGCTCAAGAACTGAGAGTAAATGCCATTGCTCTACTGATTCATACCTGATCTCATTATAACTTCTTCTGCCTTACTCCTGGCCTTCACATCTCTTGCCCTCCAGCTCTCCCTTTCATTGCCCCTCTTAGCTCTTCACTGGGTTGTTCCTTATCTTGTACCCCTTATCTTGGCTCTCTCTCACCATCTCAGACAGCCCAGCTTTGCATTAGAGTTATTTATTTGTTCAATTTCTAGATTGCCTTCCTAGAAAAGACTTTTCAATGCAAAGTACAATAGAACATGCAAAATTTCTGGGAACTGTAGGAGGCAACTGCATTCAATTTCCTTCCTCACTTTCCTGGCATTTGTCTCTTTTAGATGCTGTCCCTTCAAGATCAACCCTTCTAGTGCGAGCTCTAAAGCATTCACCTCCCTCAATATTCTTCCCTTCTCACGCCAGCAGCTTTCATCCCTTTTTCACTATACCCACCTTTCAGCATTTTACCCTTCTCTT
This sequence comes from Geotrypetes seraphini, assembly GCF_902459505.1. Classification (NCBI taxonomy): domain Eukaryota; kingdom Metazoa; phylum Chordata; class Amphibia; order Gymnophiona; family Dermophiidae; genus Geotrypetes; species Geotrypetes seraphini. The sequence goes on along the minus strand of NC_047084.1, from coordinate 5,317,814 downwards.
TCTATTATCCATTTGCAGATTCCTGATATGAGGAAAGATGTCTCTTTCCTCCTCTCCTCCTCTGCTCTCAGCTAAATGCAGAGTCCTTAGATTACAGGTTGTGGTTGTGTCAATGTCTTCACAATAGCAAGGAGATCAGAGATACCATGCAACTTTGTAACAGGAGGAAAAAAGGCCTCAGAAGTCCGTCGTCTAATGCAGTGATAAATCATACTGCCAAATAACATTGGGACTGGAAATCATACACTGGCCAAAAAAACCTTTAGTCCTGTCCTCTGTTGTGTATTGAGGGACTAATGCTGGAGCAGACACGGCAGGGAAGAAAACAATGGCTATTTTCTCTTCTCCAGCCCCCCACCCCCTCGTTCCTCCTAGGCACGTTTCTCAACCTGTGTGTCAGGACCCAAAATTTGGTCACAAAATCTGCATATGAGGAGGAGACCTGGGAGGATTCTTCATAGGCATATCATTATTCATACCTCTTGGAAGGGGGTGGGGTGGGGTGGGGATATACAATCATGGAATCACAGCCATAAAATTTATGATAAGCACTGGTCTAGGCTGTCTGAGGCAAAGCTCTGGAACAGTAAACAAAATAGCTCACAAGCAGATATGTACCCATAGTTTATTCCAAGTCATCCACACTACATATAGCAAGATTGATATTACATTATGTTACCCAGATTTGGTCTCTCCATCTCACTTGAGCGATATCTTGACTTGCTGTTTAACCCATTTTTGCTCAAATTTTTATTTTCACTCTACATTTCTACTTCTGTTTTGTTAAATGTTAAGCCTTCCATTCAGGCATTATCCTACTACAATCTAGCCTTAAGATGGGAGGCATTAAGGGGTAAATTCTATATATGACACCAAAAAATGTTACTCTATAAACTGCATTTAAATTTAGGCACAGTTTATAGAATAGCACTTATGCCTGGGAACCATGCCTAACATTTGGCATGGCCATTTGCACCAGTGAAAAAGTGATGCAAATGCTGTTGCCTATGTTCGTAACTTAAAGGAACATACAAACATGATGGCAGATAAAGGCCAAATGGCCCATCCAGTCTGTCCATCCGCAACATTCACTATCTCATCCACTCCCTAAGAGATCCCACGTGCCTGTCCCACGCTTTCTTGAATTCAGACAGTCTTTGCCTCCACCAGCTCTACCGGGAGACTATTCCACGCATCTACTACCCTTTCTGTAGAAAAGTATTTCCTTAAATTACTCCTAAGCCTATCACCTTTTAACTTCATCCTATGCCCTCTCACTCTGGAATTTCCTATCAAATTGAAAGAGGTTCGACTCATGTATATATACCACATAGGTATTTAAATGTCTCTATCTCCTCTCTCCCACATTTCCTCCAAAGTATACTGTACATATTGAAATCTTTAAGTCTATCACCGTACGAATTATGACGTAGACAATCAACCATTTCAGTTGCCTTCCTCTGGACCAATGCAATCCTGTTTATATTTCTTTGAAGTTGTGGTCTCCAGAATTGTGCACAATATTCTAAATGAGGTCTCACCAGAGTCTTATATAGGGGCATCAATACCTCCATTTCACTACTGGCCATACCTCTCCCTATGCACCCTTACATCCTTCTAGCTTTCACTGTTGCTTTTCCAACCTGTTTGGCCACTTTTAGATCATCACATAAATCACACCCAAGTCCTGCTCCTCTTTCGTGCATAAACGTTCTTCACCCCCTAGCTTGTTCCAATCTAAATACACCTTCGAACTCAGGTCTTCTATGTTCAATTTTTTGCTCTCATCAGTGCTAACACTGTCTCCAGCACTCCAGCTAAATTTATCTTCCCGTTTATTCAGTCCTTGAGCCTTTCCCCAGGAAACTTCTATAGGATTTATTATAATGCAAACTATTTTCCAGTACATCGGGTCCCATTACTTGGACTAAGTTGATAAACTGATCAGACTTCAAAATATGCATCTCTGAATCTTCATACTCTCAATCTCAGATTCCACTTCTTTAAATTTACTACTACTACTACTATTATTAATTATTTCTATAGTGCTATCAGACGCACACAGCGCTGCACAGAGTCACAAAGAAGAACAAAACAGTCCCTGCTTGAAAGAGCTTACAATCTAAACAGGCATGACAGACAAACAGGATGTCATGGATACAGTTAAGGGGAAATTAATCACCTCAACTCCACAGATATGTGACAGATGTGTATAGGACATCATGTTTGGGAAGACTGAAGGAACCAGGTGAAGAGGACGACCTGCATTCAGATAGCTTGATACGTTGAAAAGAACCATGGGGATGATGCTGGAGGACCTTTCCAGGCTAGAACCAAACTGATTTCTTTTTAGATCTGCAATTCATCAAGTTGCTAGGACACGAGCATGAGTCGATGGCACCTAACAACAACGACGATATGGCTGGGACTCACACTGAAGCATGTAACTAACTGAATACTATAAGAACATAAGAACTGCCATCTCCGGATCAGACCTTCGGTCCATCAAGTCCGGCGATCCGCACACGCGGAGGACCAGCCAGGTGTACACCTGGTGTAATTTTAGTCACCCATATCCCTCTATGCCTCTCGTAAAGAGATGTGTATCTGGTTTGCTTTTAAATCCTAGAACGGTGGATTCCGCAATAACCTCCTCTGGGAGAGCATTCCAGGTATCCACTACTCGTTGCGTGAAGCAGAACTTCCTGATATTTATCCTGGACTTGTCCCCCCCTTAGCTTCAGTCCATGTCTTCTTGTCCGTGTCACATTGGACATTGTAAATAATTTTTTTTCCTGCTCTATTTTGTCGATTCCTTTCAGTATTTTGAAGGTCTTGATCATATCCCCTCGCAGTCTCCTTTTCTCAAGGGAGAACAATCCCAGTCTCTTAAGTCATTCCTCGTATTCCAAGTTCTCCATACCTTTTATTAGCTTCGTTGCTCGTCTCTGCAACCTCTCCAGCAGTTTTATATCCTTCTTTAGGTTGGGAGACCAATGTTGGACACAGTATTCCAAGTGTGGTCTGACCATTGCCCTATAAAGCGGCATTATAACTTTCTCTGATCTACTCGTGATTCCTTTCTTTATCATGCCTAACATTCTATTTGCTTTCTTTGCTGCTACCGCGCATTGTGTCGATGGTTTCAGGGTCCTATCTATCAGTACACCCAGGTCCTTTTCTTGTTTGTTATAAGTTATGCATATATGAACTGAAACTAAAAGTGGAGATAAATAGACTAGTGTTTAAGCCCATTACATTAACGGGTGCTAGTAAAGCCTCCTTCCCTCACATGTCCCCTATTTTCAGCCCCAGCTCCAGCTCCAGCTCCAAACCCATTTTTACCCCCCCAGCCCCCTTCTCCCATATTTTCCCTTTCAGCCCCAGCCCCCTTTTCTCATCATCAGCATTTTCCTCCCCACCCCACTTCCCTGTGCAGTAGCAGCAGCAGCATACCCTCTTCCTCCATTTCCCTGTGCAGCAGCAGCAGCAGCAGCAGCAGCATTTCCCTCCCCCACCCCACTTCCCTGTGCAGCAGCACCTCTTCCGTGCTCCCTCTGTCCCTCTTCCCTGCTCTCCCTGTCCAGCAGCACCTCTTCCCTGCTCCCCCTGTCTCTCTTCCTTGCTCCCCTGGTCCAGCAGCACCTCTTCCATGCTCCCTCAGTCCAACAGCACCTTTTCCCTGCTCCCAATGTCCCTCTTCCCTGCTCCCCCGGTCCATCAGCACCTCTTCCCTGCTCCCGGTCCAGCAGCACCTCTTCCCTGCTCCCCCTGTCTCTCTTCCTTGCTCCCCTGGTCCAGCAGCACCTCTTCCATGCTCCCCCAGTCCAACAGCACCTTTTCCCTGCTCCCAATGTCCCTCTTCCTTGCTCCCCTGGTCCATCAGCACCTCTTCCCTGCTCCCCCGGTCTAGCAGCACCTCTTCCCTGCTCCCACAGTTGCTTTTCCGTGCTCCCCCGGCCCAGCAGCACCTCTTCCCTGCTCCCCCTGTTCCTCTTCCCTGCTCCCTTGGTCCAGCGGAACCTCTTCCCTGCTCCCCCGGTCCCACTTCCCTGCTCCCCTGGTCCAGCAGCACCTCTTCCCTGCTCCCCCTGTCCAGCATGGTCATTTGCAGCCTGGTGAGGATTGCAGCCGGCTTTTGCAAACCTCGCAGGCCGCTCTGCATCTCGATAGCACGTTCCCTCTGATGCGATTGCGTATGTCAGAGGAAACGTGCTACCGAGGTGCTGTGCGGCCTGTGAAGTTTGCTACAGCCGGCCGCTATCCTCACCAGGCTTCTTTGAAGGCATCGGCAGCGGTTGGTGAGTGAGGGTAGGAGGGGGGGAAGCTCTGGAGTGTTCCCTGCCGCCGCGTTCTATAATAAAATTCGGCCAAGGAACAGAAAACACGGCGGCAGGGATCACGAAACCCTAAGTACACAAATTCGTACATAGGATTTTATTATTATTGATAGTAACACTTTCACATAAATTAATGCATGATGTCAAATTGTGTGATACCAGAACAGCCCAGGCTCCAGAACAAATTGAGTAGAAGGTAAAAGCCTCAGAAAAGGGCCCTCCCACCTCCACAAAAAGTGATTTATTAAAGGTGGTTGAGCGGTCACCTCTTCGGCAAAAAACCTTCATCAAAATTGAGAAAACTCTGTGTTGTTCTGTAGAAAACTCAAAAAGACAGAAGAAAAATTATTCAATTTATCTTCAGCTGATCAGTACACAGACGGTGGCCAGCGTTTCACAAATCTGCTGCCTCAGGGTGTAGCACGACCGATCAGATTTTGAAATGACATTTACACTAGCTCTGTGGCTGGCATAAGTGCTTGCATCTATCCACATACACGTGTGTCTACCTTGTTATGCTAGTATTTTTTTAAAATTATAATGCAGAGTAGGTGTTTTCCTTCCATTAGAGAATAGGCTCCAATCATTTAATAACAGCGTTTGTCAAGGAAATGGGGCAATATGAGTTATATTACCATTTTGGGAGGATAATTTTAAAAGCATTTTTATACATAAAACAGCATTTTGAGAGTCATTCCATAATGACATATCTAAATTTAGGTACCTTCTAGGTATGTCGTTATGGAATGACTCTCAAAATGCTGTTTTATGTATAAAAATGCTTTTAAAATTATCCTCCCAAAAGGGTAATATAACTCATATTGCCCCATTTCCTTGACAAATGCTGTTATTAAATGTTCTAGCTAGAGAATTACACGGTGACAGAAATTGTCACCATCCCCATCCCTGCAGATAACCACGAGAAAGCATACCCAGTCATTCTTTAGGGTCTATCACAGCCTCAGTCCTCCTATACCAGCAATCTTCAATGCAAGGCTTGAGGATATTATGGATTGAGCCCATTCATATTCTGATTCTTCCATCTCTCAAAGAATGACATGGGAATGGTTTCCAATGGTTATTCACTGGGATGAGGATGGTGCCAAATTCTGTCACCGTGTCATTCTCTGGACTTCTAGCATCTGCCTATGCTTAATTTATTTCTAACCTATAGTAGGCGCTATCATGAATTCAATGTATTCACTTGCACCTTACCACATGAAAAGGCAAGTTACTGGTCAAATCTCCTTATGAGAGTTTTAGACAGTGATATCTTTAAGCTGAAGTTATTACATGTATGTTTAGAGATACCAAGGGGTTTGATAACTAATATTAATTCTATAAATAAGAACATAAGAATAGCCTTACTGGGTCAGACTAATGCTCCATCTAGCCCAGTAGCCTGTCTTAACGGTGGCCAAGCCAGGTCACTAGTACCTGGCAAAAACCCAAATAGTAGCAACATTCTATTCTACCGATCCAGGGCAAGCAGTGGCTTCCCCCATGTCTGTCTCAATAACAGACTATCGACTTTTCCTTCAGGAAACAAAACCTTTCTTAAACCCAGCTACATTAACTGCTCTTACCACAACCTCTTGCGATGTGTTCTAGAGTTTAACTACTCTCTGAGTGAAAAAAAATATTTCCTCCCATTGGGTTTAAAAGTATTTCCCTGTAATATAACAGAATGTCCCCTAGCCTTTGCAATTTTTCATGGAGTAAAAAATTGATCCGCAGGTACCCCATTCTATAAAAATCAGGATTTTGTAGACTTCAATCATATCTCCTCTCAGCTGAATATCTTTTCCATGCTGAATAGCCCTAAGCTCTTTAGTCTTTCCTTATGAGAGGAGTTCCATCCCCTTTATCATCTTGGTTGCTCTTCTTTGAACCTTTTCTATTTCTGCTATATCTTTTTTGAGATAAGGCGACCAGAATTAAATGCAGTACTCAAGATGAGGTCGCACCATGGAGCAATACAGAAAAATTATAACATTCTTAGTCTTGTTAACCATCCCTTTTAAAATAATTCCTAGCATCTTGTTTGCTTTTTGGCCATGCTGCACATTGAGTGGAAGGTTTCAGAATATTGTCTACAATGATACCCAGCTCTTTTTTATTGGGCGCTGACCCCCCCCCCCCCCCATGGTGGATTCTACCATATGGTAATTGTGATTTGGGTTATCCTTTCCAATGTCCATCACTTTGCATTTGTCCACATTAAATTTTATTTGCCATTTGGACCCCCAGTCTTCCAATTTCCTAAGGTCTGCCTGCAACTTTTCATAATCTGCATGCGTTTTAACAACTTTAAATGGTTTAGTTAGTGTCATGTATAAATTTAATCACTTCACTCATCATTCCAATTTCCAGATTATTTGTTTAAGTTAAATAGCACTGGTCCCAGTATGGATCCCTGTGGCACTCCATTATTTATCCTCCTCCATTGAGAAAAATGGCCATTAAAACCTACCCTCTGTTTTCTATCCAATAACCAATTTCTAATCCACAACGGAATATTTTTCATGTTAATATGGAGCTCTTCAGTAGATTCAAGCTGCATTATAACTGTTTTACTGCTGTAGTCATCTTTATGTGACTAGTTTATAAGTTCTTAAGTAATATTTTAACAGTGATAAACTAAAGTGCTGTGACCTTGTAATGTGGATTGTGCCAATTTAACATGGATTAATGAATGCATAAATTGCTATGTTCCATTATTTTCAATGGGCCTGATGAAACACTAATTCATATGTATTATGGCAACCTAGCTTTAAGTCAGAATGGCCTGCTTTAACTTTAGTGTGGGTTCCTGCATATTAGTTAATATTCTGGAAAGTTCTGCAAATATGATGAAATTTCAGAAATGCAGACTATCATCATTGTTCTGAGTGTCCTTGAATTTATAGCCTATTAAATTATCATCAGTGATCACAGTGCAACTTATGCCAATGTTTTTATGAGGTGATTTTAATGGATTTAGGAGCATTTTTTGAGCTATCACATTTATCAAAACAATGCATCATGTTTCATTGTTTCAAGAGATGAGAGAAGTTTGACCAGATTAATAGCCAGAGCCTTAGGTCCTTCCCCAGTGCATCCTAGAATGCATCCTGAACGGGAAGGCCCTCCATTTGGAAGTGGTGGTCTAGCCGGCCAGAGAATGTGATATCCCTCTAGCCATACATTCAACTGAAAGGTACGGGGGCGGGGTAGAGTTAAGGGTGGGGGGTGCTGAGCCTTGGAGGGGTTCAGGTTAGGGCTTTGGGGGTGGTGGTGACAGGAGGGAGTGGGCATCCCTCCTATCTGGCTTGCTTTGGGGGGGTCCAGGGTAGGAGGGAGTGGGCATCCTTCCTGCTCGGCTTGCTTCATGGGGAGAGTGGGGGTTCCTGCCACAGCCGCTTAGCTGTTCATGGCAGAGAGATTTCCTTGCCGCGATCAGCTCAGTGGCTGCGCCTATTTGAAATGTAGGCTAACATTTTGCTTTCCTACATTTCAGATATCTGTAGCAGCTCTAGGGAGACGCCTAGGTTTGCTTAAGCTCACCCAAGCCCACGTCCAGGCAATACCATGCCCACGCCCAGCCTTGGGGGAACTTAAGTGTCCCAACGCATCTCCCTCAACTGCAACAGATGCCTACAGTATAGGCAGTCTGCCTCGGGATGCCTTTTAAAAATAACGTGCATCCTGTTTGGTTGCTAGACAGCAGTACAATCGGGACACCCATTTATAAAATCAGCCCCTACAATCGGGACACCCATTTATAAAATCAGCCCTAAATGATTTATGAATAAGCAATCACATAAAGAAAACACAAAAATTTGACCAATGATGAAGAGTTTATGCTTTTATGTGATACACTGACACAATGGCATAGCAAAAACAATTCTGAGGTCTTTTCCTCATGGCCATCAGTAATATGAGTATCCATCCATCTGTGAAAGAATAAGCTCCTAACTTTGGCAGGGGAGGCGGGAGCAAAAGGTGACTAACAATGAAATGGCCAGACAAGGCCTGGATGACTTGGTTACAGTTCTTGAAGGATTTCTGAATCCTCTATAATAAAACCCTAAGCGTGCATGCGCACTTAGGAAGGCGTGTTCCCTGCTACCGTGGTGTCTGCCTCCGTGCTGAATTCCATTTCCGAACACGGAGGCAGTGAACACACCAGCAACTCCCTCTTCCCGCCCTCACTTACCAACTACTGCCGCCGCTGCTGCTCCTCTTCAAAGCAGCCTGCTGAGGTTCGCCGGCCGGCAGTAGCAAACCTCGCAAGCCGCTCTCCACCTCACGTCAGAGGGAACGTGCCACCGCGGTGGAGAGCAGCCTGCGAGGTTTGCTACAGCCAGCCGGCGAACCTCAGCAGGCTGCTTTGAAGAGGAGCAGCAGCAGTGGCAGCGGTTCGTGCCGGTGGGCCAGGAGACACCAGGAAGCCGGGATGGAGGGAGGGTAAGAATAGGCATGCACAACAGGGGCAGGCATGGCACAACAGGGATCAGGGGGAGATGGAAATGGGGCTACTTTTGGGGGAGGGGTGTGTTGGGCGGCAGACGTAAAAACATAAGAACTGCCACCTTCTGTCCATCAAGTCCGGCGATCCGCACATGCGGAGGCTCAGCCAGGTGTACACCTGGCATAATTTTAGTCACCCAAATCCCTCTATGCCCCTCGTAAGGAGATGTGTATCTTGTTTGCTTTTAAATCCTAGAACGGTGGATTCCGCAATAACCTCCTCTGGGAGAGCATTCCAGGTATCCATCACTCGTTGCATGAAGCAGAACTTCCTGATATTTATCCTGGACTTGTCCCCCCCCTAGCTTCAGTCCATGTCCTTTTGTCCGTGTCACATTGGACATTGTAAATAATTTTTTTTCCTGCTCTATTTTGTCGATTCCTTTCAGTATTTTGAAAGTCTTGATCATATCCCCTCGCAGTCTCCCTTTCTCAAGGGAAAACAATCCCAGTCTCTTAAGTTATTCCTCATATTCCAAGTTCTCCATACCTTTTATTAGCTTCGTTGCTCATCTCTGTACCCTCTCCAGTAGTTTTATATCCTTCTTTAGGTTGGGAGACCAAAGTTGGACACAGTATTCCAAGTGTGGTCTGACCATTGCTCTATAAAGTGGCATTATAACTTTCTCCGATCTACTCATGATTCCTTTCTTTATCATGCCTAACATTCTATTTGCTTTCTTTGTCACTGCCACGCATTGTGCCGACAGTTTCAGGGTCCTATTTATCAGTGCACCCAGGTCCTTTTCTTGTTCGCTCTTACCCAGAGTTGCACGTGACATTCTATATTCGTGTTCCTTGTTCTTTCTGACAGCAATCATGTTTTGTTCTGGGAGGGGGGGACAGAAGGGGGCCATGGAGCAGGCAGGCATGGCACAACAGGGGGCCAGGGGGAGAGGGAAAGGGGGCTGCTTTGGGGGGACAGGTGTGGGGGGGGCAGACAGCAATCATGCTTTGCTCTGGGAGGGGGGGAAAGAAGGGGTCATGGAGCAGGCAGGCATGGTACAACAGGGGGAAGGGGGAAAAGGGGAGGGGGAAAGGGGGGTGCTTTGGGGGGAGGGGTGTGCTGGGGGCAGACAGCAATCATGTGTCCCATGCTGGTAAGAAGTGGAGGGGGAGAGGGAAAGGGGGCTGATTTGGGGGGAGGGGTGTGCTGGAGGGCAGACAGCAAACATACTTTGCTCTGTGAGGGGGGGAAACATAAGGGGGCCACAGAGAGAAGGTAGGCATGGTGCAACAGAGAAATACAGGCAGGCAGGGGGTCAGGGAGACAGACAGACAGAAAGAAAGACAGACAGGGGGCCAGGGAAAGACACAGACAGAAAGAATGACAGACAGATAGCATCCAAGGAGAGAGGCAAAGAAAAAACCCCAGACAGACAGACATCTACTCTAGCACCCATTAATGTAACGGGCTTAAACACTAGTGTGCTAATAAAGCTGCAGCCTTTCTCAATTAATTTTGTCTCCTGTCTCTGTTATGACTAAGCATATTGAGTAGGAACATGATAGGACGGCAGTTCCTAACTACGTATGTTAATGGTTTTAGGGCAGTCTACATAATGACACCTATAGTCTGTCATAGTTCACAAAGACTCATCTCTCTGTATACAAATATTAGCCAGGACTACGAATAAATTTATTATTACCTGCAGGGTTCCAAAATAACTACTTGTTATTCTTTGGTGTGAGGATTTTGCTGAAATACAAAACTCTAGGAACTGTATGAATGCCTTAAACTTAAGGAAACCTCAAATGATGCCATGAGCCAGTCATAGAATATGTAAAGACACCTGTAATTCTGACAAGTTTGTCAATAATAAAACTTGCCAGCCAGGAACTTGGAAGGATTTCTTCCTATTTTTGGCTGATTTTATACATTTATTTGTTTCTTATTCTGCTTCAGCTTGCAGTGACACTTCACATCATTTTATGGAAGTGAAAGATGAAAGTGTTACGACTTTACTTTGTGAAATACTGACATTCCAAAAAGTGAATCCGAGAGTCTGTGATCACAATCATCACACTCACAGCGCCTGAATTACTGATGTAGAAACTATGCCATTTAAGTGACTTCCAGTGCAGTGAGAAAGCTCTACTATGCTAGGGAAAATTGCAAACTCCAAAAGACATTTATGCATTTGTGAAATTCTGCATTTGATGTAATTTTTGCCTCACTTATGACTGCCTGAGATGCTTTTACTTTAATTGCGAGGCATAAAAGGTGAGGTCTGACGCATATGGAATCTTAGCTATATGTTGAGCCTAACACGTCTATGGACTGTAGTTTGACAAATGGGGAGAAAGGTAATGTCTGTTCTCTTAGACAGACAATTAAGAGGAACTGATATTATTCTGCCTGCGAAAAATACACCAGTATCAAGTAACTTCCCCCTTAAAAAAATATATTAGTGACTGGATCAAAGAAATAGTTGAGAATGAGTAAAGGCTATTAGGTTCATCGAAGCTTGTCCCTTTTTAGTATTTCATTTCGCCCAACAGATATCCAATTGTTCCTTGAACTGACCTGTGTCTTTGTCCCAGCAACACTGCCTGACAGATCATTCTATATATTAATTATTTTCTAAGTGAAAAAAGCACTTCTAATGCCTGTCCTCAATTTGTTTCTGTTTAACTTTTATTTATGTTGCTCTACTATCCTATCTGTGCTTAACTGAGAGTAATTACTTGGGACCTCACCATCCAGAAGACATTCAATACCACCTAATACCCCTGGGTTACTTACACCACAGAGCTTCTAGACCTCACTCATGGCTACTGCCTTTTAGTTTGGGAGGTCCATCGCACTGCATCTTTTTAGTATTATTATTATTATTTTGCTTATCATTACCAAAATGCATTACTTTATCTTATAGATATTTCTGCCTGATAAGGTCGTTATCTCTGAATCAATGCCAATGCTCAAGATGCATTTTCTACATATATCCAAAATCCAACTATCTCACACTGTGCATTGCTATCTTATTGATCCTATACTTGTGGGATCACATTTGTACTACTCACTATGTGACAATATAATTTTTAAATCTATACTCTGCACAATGCAGTATTTTATGAGTACACTTCTCCCTCCATATTCACTGTGATAGGGGATTAACAGAACCGCAAATACAGAAAAACCGCGAATAACGTTTTCATATGTTATTCGCTGTTTGCTATTAAAAACCATCGTGAATATGGTGAAACCGCGAATAACATGGTGGGAGACCTGGCCTGTTCCTGAAGGAAAGGCAAAACACGGTGAAGAAAGTGATGGGAATCAGCAATTTTTTTCTGCAAATCCTTGGAATCAGCGATTTCTCTATGCAAGCTGATGTAATTTGGGGGAGGAGCCAGCAAGCTAAAAACCGTGAATAATCGAAACCACAAATGCTGAAACTGTGAATATGGAGGGCGAAGTGTACATGTGAACAGCAACAACTAGCTGTTCAGTATTCAAAGGGAGTTCAGTGCTGGCTGTGTCATGCTCAAAGCACAAGTTCACTCCAGACAATATTTGGTCGTTTAAATTGACAAACACCCACATATTATCTGTATAAAAAGGGGCTAGGTTAGAGAATAAGCACCATGAGTTATTCAGATAGATACTGGCTTGCTTGAAAGAGGTCAGAATCTTCCAAACATCCTCCATGCTTCCCCTCCATTCGGATCCAAGTAAAATCCTATTCCAATCCTGCAACCCCGCCCCTATCCCGCCTTCAGACCAAGCAAAACCCTTTCTACTACCCAGATCTCTCAGCTCTCCCTTGTGTCTAGTGTTGGGTGCAGAGGTGGGTGGGTGGCAGAAGTGATCCCCGGTTTCTTCTGTCCTGTCAGCTACTCTTGATCAAAATGGTGGCCATGACCCCTATCAATAGTTTTGAAAACCACCACTAGGGGTCAAGCTTACACACTCTTACTAGCAGTACTACAAAACTACTGCCAGAGCGTCAGAGACATCATTTTGATCTCAGGAGGTCAACAGGGTAGTATTGACTGGGGATTGTTCCTGTCCCCCCCAGTGGACACCAGAGAAAGTTCCCAGCAACAGCTGGAGACTGGGAGGGGGGTATGGCTTGGTTCACGGAGGATGGGTTTGCTACTTGTTTTTGCAAGTGGATCCAGAGGGTACTTTAATCCTCCCCACATAAAATACCACAATAAAATTTTTTGAACTAAAAAAAAAACCCACTTAAATACCTGAACTTATAGAGACTATAAATTGGTGTCTATGTATTGATAAACAATTTAAATGCAATAATATCCAAACTCAAGAATGGGAAGAAACGCCTCAGAACCCAGTTCAGAGTTTAACAAGTTCTCACCCTTAGATATAACCTCTCATTCACAGATTCATTAGTAACACAAGTCAGTTCAATAAATATTAAAACTTTAAAAAGCTTATCTTTGATTTCAATTTCTTTTTCTTCTTTCTCTTTTTGTTTGTAAGACACTTGCAAGCATGATGGCTATTGCAGTGGTGTACTTTTAGGTACAATAGGATTTTATCTATTTCTGGAGTGCTCAGAATAACGAGTGATAGAATTAAGTTGGGATTTATATCTGAATCCTGTTGTTTAAAGTCTACTGCACTGATCACTAGGCTGTCCTTTTGCTCTGCAGGGATTTCTGTGTAGCCACTTTTATACAAATGATGCTAGCCAGATGTTTTTCTGACTACTTTTATGATGTTCATATTTTGGATATTTCATTTTGGAAAACAGCTGTTCATTTTGGATGTTTTTCGGCACAAGAATGTCCTTCTCACATATCCTGATGGGTTTTTTCTATTCAAAAATGGCTGTGAAGATGGACTTTTGGGGGGGGGGGACATTCTTTCAAAAATGCCTCTCAACATGTCTATAAAACTGGGCCAGAATAGGCTCCTTCTTGCTTTCTAAACATAGGTGCCCTGTTATAGATGTTTCCATTTTAAGTCCAGTATCAAGAATAATAAAATCATAAAAATCTGTTTCAATAATACAATGCTCATTTTTAATAGTTTATCTTAGGGCTCCTTTTACGAAGTCGCGTTAGCGGTATAACGCGTGTAATATCGCGCGCTAATTTGCCGGCCGCGCTAGCCACTATCGCCTCCTCTTGAGCAGGCAGTAGTTTTTTGGCTAGCGCGGGGGTTAGAGCACGCTAAAAAGGTGTGATAACGCGGCTTCGTAAAAGGAACCGTTAGTGGATAGGAGGGAGGGGGGAGGGGTTTGCATTGGAATTGATTCGGGGATTTTTTTAGGTTGTTTCTTGTGCTTATTAATATCTGTAAGTTTATTGTGCTTTTCTTGTAATATATGTACATGAATTATTTGTATGCATAATTGTAGTTTGGAAATTTAATAAAGATTTTTTTTTTTTTTATAGTTTATCTTAGTTAGCCAGTCAAACTCTCAAACATCCAGTAAAAACAAAAATAATACCAAATATTTGTTTGTAGAAGGCCATTTATATGGGAGCTTCACATTAAATTTTAATGTAACTTTATCAGTGGCATGTGGTGAGGGCCTTTGGGGGATTCAGTAAATCCCCAGCTCTACAATCCTTTTTTTTTTGTTCACTTTTCGCTTGATGCCGTTTGATTTGTTGAGTAGGCAGCCTGCTCAACCAGTCAAACTGCATCAAACAAAAAAACAACAACCCAGAGCTCTTGGGCTGGGGATTCTCCGAACCCCCCTAAAGCCCCTGACAAAATTGATCTGAATTTAATTGGCTGTTGTCTGTTCAGCCAATAAAATTCAGAGCAATGCCCTCAGGGCCTTTAGGGGGTGGGGCGAATCCCCTGAAGGCTCTGACTATACGCCACTGAACTTTATTGAGGTAGTGTTAGCAATCTTAGGCATTATTCACATGGATAAAAAAAATGGATTTACACACATGGTACTTAATAAAAGTGCTACTTACATGTGTATATGGTAACATGCAACGTTCTATGCATAGGAAAAGGAGGCACGGCCTAGGTATTTCTCGCAAGTCCTTCAAATTATAAATTAATTTTGTATTTATAAAAGTACCTCAGAATTTTTATCTTTTGTCAGTTACACCTGCTCATAGTGGCATAGGGAGGGTGACAGGTGCTCACAGCGGATGCGCCCTCCTCCTCACTTGTCTCCGCCCACCACTCCTTCCTCACTCCCCCCTGCTGCATGCACCCTCTCTTTCCTTCCCCCCCTACTTCTAGTTGTTCACCGCCATAAGTAACAACTTCAACGTACTCCTCGTGACTCTGGTGGCTCTCCCTCTGATGCCACTTCCTAAGCGTGGCACCCGGAAGTGATGTCAGCGAGAAAGCTGACGTGGTCTCAAGGAACACACTGAAGTTATTGCTTGAGACGGTGAACAACTAGAGGTACAGGGGAAAGGATGGGGGAGGTTCACGCATGGTGAGGGGAGGAATGGGATGAGGAGGAGGGGTACCGGCACCCCCACCAACATGGTGCCCGGGGAGGACCGCCCTCCTCGCCCCCCCCCCCTTACTATGCCATGCTCATAGTCACACATAGGGGTCCCTTCACTACGCTGCAATAAAAAATGAACGTAGCCTGCTTTTATGCAGGTTTTTCCAGCGTGCCGTCATTTGTACCACAAAAAAATAATAAACCACACGCTTACATAGAATGTTATAATGAAATCAAGAAAAATCTTTCCAAAAACATTTTTGTTCATATTCTTATATGTAGGAAGGTTGTGCTCAGAGACATGGAGGAAACTCCTGATATTCGCGGGGGTTCCATTCCAGGAACCCCCGCGAATGTTGAAAAACCGTGAATACGGTTTTTAGCAAGGGAGACAGGAGAGGGCAGCTGGAGAGGCAGGAGAGAGCAGCCGGAGCGCCGGCGAGTGAAGGAAATCACTCGCGGTATGGTCTGACCGCCTCTTCCTGCACTATAGTCGGGCCTCACCAATCAGGAGCTGTGTGTCAAAGCAGCTCCTGATTGGTGAGGCCAGACTTTAGCACATTGGTTACGTCAGAGGAGAACCTTCTGCCCACAGATGCACGCGACTGCTCGCAGGCTCCGACAGCTTGAACAAGTTACTCTAAACTTAAAATGTGCCGCGAAGGTAAGGGGGAGGGAGGGAGGTGCTCGGACTGCGCGAGGGGTGCCAAAGGGCGGTGAGGTAGAGAGAGGGAAAGGTGGTGGTAGAAAGGAAAGGAACAGACGCTGAAAGGAAATGGGGAAAAAATAGTGGGGAAAAGACGTTGAAGGGAAAAGGGAGAGAAGATGCTAAAAGGAAATGTGGAAGACAGAGTGGGGAAAAGACGCTGAAGGGAAATGGGGAAGACAGAGTGGAGAGAAGACACTGAATGGAAATGTAGAACAGATAGTGGGGAGAAGAGGCTGAAAGGAAATGGGGAACAGATAGTGGGGAGAAGACGCTGAAGGGAAATGGGGGAGAAGACACTGAAGGGAACTGGGGAACAGAGAGTGGGGAGAAGATGCTGAAGGGAAATGGGGAACAGAGAGTGGGAGAAGATTCTGGAAGGGAAGAAGACAGAGATGCCAGACTATGGGGGGGGGGAGCAGAGGGAAGAAGATGGGTGCCAGACCAATTGGAGGGGGGGGGGTGAAGGGTGTCACAGTAACAAAGCAAATGGAAGATGCAGAGAGAACACAGACAGTGGATGGAAGGAATTGAATAAGATGAGGATAGTAGAAACCAGACAACAAAGGTAGAAAAACAATTTCTATTTCTTTTTTTGCTTTAGGATAAAGTTAGTTGTGTTGATAAAAATTTATAAACAAAGCCCTGCCAGCTGAACATCCCTAGTTCAGCAGCCAGAACTTTGATTTATAAGGAAGGAATAAGCTAGTTATTGCAGTACTGAGGCTTGTATGGATGCTGCGGGGATAGTAGTCGCAGGGACGGGGCGGGAACAGTGGTCGCGTGGACGGGGCGGTGACAGGGACGGTGGTCGTGGGGACAGGGTGGTGACAAATTTTTTCCCTGTGTCATTCTCTAATTGGTAACTTCCCCTCCCCCTTGATTACTCATCACATCAAAAGAATGTCCATAGCAATGCACAAGAAGGCCCATGAAACATAGTAGCATGTGATAGGGATAATTATATAATAGGCCACCTAACCTGTGCTTAGATATGCATATAAGCTATGCCCATTCAGGTGTTAACTTCCAACTATGACCCTCATAAATGATGCATACATCTAGACACCAATTTATAGAATTACCTCCTTAACATCTAGGTGCAACTCTTATTTCAGCCAAAGAGCTGGTGCAAGTGTTATCATGTAAGTGCTGCAGATATGCAAACAAGTTAGAGCATTCTATAAGTTTCATATGTAAGTTTAATTCCTGCCCACGCTCGGGTATTTACAGAATAATACTTAGGCGGAACTGTGGCAGTTACACACATATACATATGAATGCCATTATTCCAAACCATAATATGTGCTCTGTTAACCCCAATGTTCAGACTTATCCCCCAATATGGGAATAACATCATAATGGCACATATGTGCATGTGTTCCATTTATAAAATGGGCATAGCTTATATGCATATCTAAGCACAGGTTAGGTGGCCTATTATATAATTATCCCTATCACATGCTATTATGTTTCATGGGCCTTCTTGTGCATTGCTATGGACATTCTTTTGATGTGCTAATGCAATCTGTTACTGCAAATTAGTAAAATGACCCCTAAATTATGTCTGCACTGATGACCGCCTTAAACCTGACTGTACAGTTTTAGTGCCATTAGAATTAACTAGGTAGTCAGCCGATACTTTAACTGGTTAACTGTAGCTGAATATCCTGAGAACCAGCTGATATTAACTATTAACTTCAGTGCTCTTTGAAAATCTGCCCCTAAATCAGGGGTCTCAAAGTCCCTCCTTGAGGGCCGCAATCCAGTCGGGTTTTCAGGATTTCCCTAATGAATGTGCATGAGATCTATGTGCATGCACTGCTTTCAATGCATATTCATGGGGGAAATCCTGAAAACCCGATTAGATTGCGGCCCTCAAGGACGGACTTTGAGATCCCTGCCCTAAATGCAGTGATGTGCTGGAGCCATTTGTTACATTTTTAAGAATTTTGGGAGCCAGTTGTTAAAGTAGCCCCCCCCCCCATGGCTCCCAAAGTTTGGGCTTGGGCCCCCTTCTGAACTCCCTTTTTCTTTGCAAGCAGGGATGCTGAGCCCCTCCAGCCAAATAAATAGAGTGCTGCCACTCCCTGCTGCTTGTTTGCTGCTCTGAGTAGCATGCTGGGACAGCAGTCCATTTGTTTGGCTGGTAGGGTTCAGCATCCCTGCCAGCAAAACAATGCCTAGTGTGCCCGCATGAGGTGGGAGCCCCCCAGTCCACTCCTGAGCTCCCTCAAATTGCAGGACTTGCAACACCCAGAGAGAGAGAGAGCCCATTGTTAGAAGTTTACCAGCACACCACTGCCTAAATGCTTAAGTGGATATATAAAGAGCAAGGAAGAAAGAACATTTTATGGTGCCTTATAGATATTACACTAATATTTCTTACTCAAAAGTACAAAATCAAGCATAGTTACACCAGAATGAATACTTGACCTGCAAAGAGAAACATTCATATATTGTTAGGGATTCTAAATATAACTATTGAAGATTTCCCAGAAAAAAAAAATGAATCTAACAATCAGTGAAGGAGAAAATTAGAAAATTACAAGACAGAATGGGAGATGAAGTTACAGATAGCTGAAATATTATATTATTATTCTCTAAATGTAGTTACAAGGGAGAACATTAAAAATATGCTGTCTGACATCGGCTGAATGACTCTCCAGTTGAAGCAGGGATATTAAGCGAGTCAGCGCAATGGGAAACCAACAAATCTCAGGGACTACGTCAGATGTATGCTGAAGTATTAGAGGAGACTAGGTCAGCAATTTGTAGGCTGATGGCAATCATCATGACAAGCTTGCTGAGCCTGAATGACATTCTTAGAGAGTGGAAATAAGCCAGCGTGGTACCAAATGCTCCAATAGAGGGATTATAGTCAACCCTGTAATCTTCAAGTCCACCTCCATATATAAAATAATAGAAATCACAGTATTCCAAAAGGTCAGCTGAAAGAGTATACTTCTAGTCACCTGATGTTACAGGCACAAAATGAATTTCATTTTGACTTTCCAAGAAAAGGTTATATGTGTAACTGTACTTTTAGCTCTGCAGCATTGAGTCTGTCATTAGCATCAGCTTAGGTTTGTGATAATATATTCCAAGTCTTTTGTGAGGGATAATTTTGTAACAGGACACTTTCCAATTTTTTATACTATTACTACTTTTATTTCTATTTTATACTACTATTACTATCCATTCAGTCGTGTCCGACCCTTGGATATTCTGTAGACCAGTCCTCGCCATGCTTCCCTGTTTTCCATGGCTTCTTTCAATTGCTTGATGTTCAGTCCCATGTCATTCTTGATGGTATCCAGCCAACAGGCCTTTGGTCTCCCCTGCTTCCTTTAACTACTGACCACTCCAAGCAGCACCTCCTTTTCTAGTGAATTTGTCCTCATCACATGTCCAAAATAGGTTAGTTTCTGTCTGGTAATCTTGCCTTCTGGGCTTATATGAACAAGAACATCTTTGTTGGTGATCCTAGCTGTCCATCAGTGATCCTAGCTGTCCATGGGATTTGTAGAAGTCTTCTCCAGCACCACAGCTCAAAGGCGCCAATTTTTCTTTATCTGCTTTCGTGAGTGTCCATGTCTTGTCCATGTCGCAATTGGGAGCACAATGGCAGTGATTAGTCTTTGTTGATGGTGATTGAGACGTCCTTGCACTTCCATATTTGGTTCATGCTTACCATGGCTTCACGCCCCAGTGCTAATCGACACTTGATCTCTGCTGTTGAACCACCAATGCGATCAATGAGGGATCCAAGGAAAACAAAGCTGTCAACCATTTCTATTTCTTCATTGTTGACCTTTAAGAGGACTTTCTCGTTGGCGGTAGCCATGATTTTGGTCTTCTTGATACTCAAGTAAAGTCCCATCCTCTCACTTTCTTCTTTCAGCTTCAGGATCAACTTCTGGAAGTCCTTCTCACTCTCTGCCAGGGGGTAATATCATCTGCGTATGCAGCGTTGTACATTTAATATTCAATAGATGGTCCCTACTCAGGAGAGCTTACAATCTAATTTGGACAGACAGGACATTTCAGGGTTGGGGAGTTTCTGGTGGAAGGGATGATACAATGAGTAAATGTATCTGACAGTGAGTGGGAGGTGAGTTGAAAGCAGCTTCAAAAAAGTGGGCATTTAGCTTGGGTTTGAATATTGCTATAGACAGAGCATGACGTATTGATTCTGGCAGCTTATTCTAGGCATACAGTGCGGCAAAAAAGAAGGGACGGAGTCTGGAATTGGCGGTGGAGGAGAAGGGTACAAATAAGAGGGACTTACCCGATAAATGGAGTTCATAGAGGGAGAGATAAGTAAGGAGAGATATTGAGGGGCTACAGAGTGAATGCACAGGTAAGTCAGTAACGACGACAGGAAAGAACCCCACTCTTTCTTGTCCTTACTGCTGTAGCCGCCGCTTTATAGCGGACTTTATAGAATCAGGGCCAAAGTTTATAATAGATCTGACACTCAACAGGTAACCAGTGTAACTGTATAAAAAAAGGTGTAACTGATTCAATTTAGAAACAGAGAAAAATTAATCTAGCACCAGCATTCTATATAAGTTGTAGTCTACCTCTTTGGGCCTTCATACAATTAATATAAGCCAGGGGTGTCCAATGTCGGTCCTCGAGGGCCGCAATCCAGTCGGGTTTTCAGGATTTCCCCAATGAATATGCATTGAAAGCAGTGCATGCAAATAGATCTCATGCATATTCATTGGGGAAATCCTGAAAACCCGACTGGATTGCGGCCCTCGAGGACCGACATTGGACACCCCTGATATAAGCCATATTAGCATACTCTATTTAGGAAAGCTCTAATACTTGCACAAAAAGTCTAAAATTTTGAAATTCAAAAAAATCTTTTCAAGTCAAAAAAAGTGTTCCTCGCTACTTTATTAATTTGAATATCTATTTTTAAATAACGATCTACTTCTATTCCTAATATGAACTAATATAAAAATAATAAACAGGCTCATGTATGTAAAGGACAGATGTGCTCTGGCAGTTTTCCCATTGTTTTAATAGCCACTTTCCATTCATCTAATAGTTGCAATCTAAGCTGTCTCTATTTTTCCCCAGTGAACCATTACTGGGCTATTCTAACTCACAAGTAGACAGGTGTGGCATTGTACATCAGGTACATGAGGTTTGGCAGAACTTAGCTCACCCTTTCAACAGTTCATTGTAAATTAAAAAGTACTTTTCATTTACTTTAAGCCATCGCTTTTTCAGAATTTTTCAGCAACATGCTGGCATGAGATTCAAGATCATTTTTCATAGCATATTATGATTGCTATTATTATATCGTATTTCTAAAACACTACTGACATAGCATGTTAGCATTTACATGGCAAAAGTAGCTTTACAGCATATAGGTAATATAAAAATAACATTGACGTGTCAAATTTCTCCTTTATTGACCAACTTTATCTATGACTAAACACGTTGATGTCTTAGCTCGAAAATGTTTTCTTATGCTTTGGAAGCTTTGTGTGATTAGGCCCTATTATAATTACATTACATTAGTGATTTCTATTCCGCCATTACCTTGCAGTTCAAGGCGGATTACATTCAAACTAAAAACAAGAATTACATTCAAAATTTGAAAGAACTGAATAAGCGATGATATAAAATTTTTAAGGTAATAAAAAAAAAAAAAGTTGGGTAAAGAGTTACCAACTGGAAGTAGAAGTCTTTAGGAGATAAGAATGGGGTGAATTATGTGGTTTTAGATAACATTAGGTAAATAGAAGAATATTAGAGATTACTAAGGGTTGGGTTGGGATTAGTCATACTGGATAGGTTTTATGTGTTTTTTGAAGAGTATGGTTTTAGTATCTCTCTTGAAGGTGTTGTAGTTTGTAGTTGAAGATAACAGGGTGGTGATTTGTCTGTCCAGTTTAGCTGCTTTGGAGGCTATTAGGTTGTCATAAAGTTTTTTTCGTTTGACATTTTTGGATGATGGATGAGAGAATAGTGAGTGGGTTCTTCTGTCTCTGGTTATAATGACAATTCTTTTAGATTACTGGTTTAATCACTTGTTCTAAGTATTTTAGATTACTGTAATATTATTCATTTGGGCAGTTACCGTAAAAATCTCTGCTGACTTCGACTGATACAAAATACAGCAGTTCTGATTTTCAGAATTATAGGGAATTACATTGGCTAGAGTGTTTTATAAGTTTGGATGTTTGTGGTATAAAGTCCTACAAATAGTCTGGTCCCTGGTTACTTGGTAGATCACTGTAAATTTCTTAATTCTAGACGCTCATTATGCATATCAACATTATTTGATGTTCCATCGGCCAGGGGCTGTCACTACAAAAGATATCATAATCTGGAGTTATGAGAGTGTGTAAACAAAAGATTGGGTATGTTTCAGGAAATGACTGAAAATTCAATTGTTCGTTGATGCATTTATGTAACATGGATTGACATTATTTCAGAAAAACAAGTTATAATTAATAACCAAATTTTTGATATTGTCCCCTCTATTAAGATTTTGAGGGTTATATTAGACCTTCGATTAGCATTTGAAGAGCATATAGACTTCATGATAAAGAAATGTTTTCGGACCCTTTGGCAATTACGAACTATTAAAAGATATTTTGACTTCGCTTTTTTTAGACTTTTAGTACAATCTTTAATTTTATCAATTCTTGACTATTGTAATATTATCTATTTGACATCTTACAAGAAAAATTTAAAACGTATTCGTTTAATACAAAATGCAGCAGTGCGTTTAATATTTGGTCTGAAGAAGTATGATCATATCAGTCCTTTTTATCAGCATCTACATTGGTTGCCTTTTGAAACATGTATTCTTTTTAAGTTTAGTTGTCTTCGTTTTAAAGCTCTTTTCGGTTTGGATCCGGGTTACTTAGCCTCCCAATTTACCTGTTATTGATCATTAAAAAATACCTGTAATAATTTTATGTTTATGCACCCCTCTATTAAGTCCTGTTGATTCAAGAGATTTTTAAATAAGACATTTGCTTTTCAATTAGGAAAAATTAATTCTTGGTTGACTCCTTTGATCTTTCAAATGTTTTCGTACACTGCTTTTAGAAGGATTTTAAAAACATATTTGTTTGATAAATTTATTACATAATTGTTCTTAACTTCAATTTTACTATTTTTAATATGTATATTTCTTCTTCTTTATATATCCAGTTCTTCTTCTTTGTGAACCGCCTGGATCTTTTTTGAGTGGGCAGTATACAAGAATAAATATATTATTATTATTATTATTATTGTTATAAGTTAGCATCATATTGCTCCAATGGGTTAATGAAGGGATGTTGAGAGATAAGTAAGAGTTTTAGTTTCACTGTCCTGCTAAATAGATGCTATTTTGTTTGATGTACTTATGATTTGTCATTATATTATGCATGTTACTTTGTACATCACTTTGATTGTAAGCGGTTTATAAATTTTTTTAAATAAAAAATAAAAATAATTGTTTATCTTTTCAAACTGCTACCTTGGATAAGATTTTCACTGGCAATTTTCCACCTTACATGAATTTCAGGAAATTGTTAAAAACTTACTTATATGTGAAGTTTCTATAAGATTAATTTTTATAGTTCACTGTAGATGTTCAGTTTTTCTTAAATCTGCTGAACAGGATAGATCTATAAGATATTGCGGTATACAAGTGTTATGTTAACCCCTTTCCTTTCATACTCACAGGGAAAATGCTTGAGTACCTGAAAAAATTCATGTAAACCATTCTGAGCTCCTCTGGGAGAACGGTATAGAAAATTTGAATAAATAAATAAAATTTCTCCTCATTTATTTCAATAATCTCTACTTCAGGTGACAAGCTTGAGCAGCAGATGGAAATCTCTTCCAAGAGCAACCCTCAGTACCACTCTTGGAAACATAGAGGTCACCACAGTAGTATATGTCTGTATGAACTCTTTCTGTCCTCAGAAAAGTATTCACAGTCTCTAAGGTACTACAGATAAATTGTGCGCCCACTGTGGGGCTAACCAAGCCCTTCCACAGGAGGGGCCTAAGGTAACTGGGCCAATTCCAGTTGGCCCAGGCGCCTAAGGCCCCTCCTGTAGGCGGGGCTTTAGGCGCCTGGGCCAATCAGGCCCTAAAGCCCGCCATTCTGTGTGTTCCACATATCACCAAGCCATATGAAAAAGGTATACAAACTTCCAATATACTTTATATTTTATTCCATACCTCTTGCCAGAATATTTGAACCAGTGGGCAGTAAAACAAAAGATGGTCAAGTGTACCCACTTCCTTCTTACAGCTCTAACATGCATTAGATTTATTAGCATTCAATTTTTGTGACTTAATCGGTGTCCACAATGTTCTATGTAGCACAAAGTAAAGAGATTTCAGATGTACTTTTCTGTATTAACTTTTTAATGTCTTGTAGTTCTGACATTAGGGGATCAAGGATTTCAGAAACATCTCGTCCCAGTGATGCTTTTAGTGGCGTCGGCGGGTCAAGTTTAGGCCTTTTAGCTCCACCTGCTGAGAAGGCAACCTCTAACTTGCTTTGTTTTCCTGATGCCATCTTTAAACTCATATATTCTACTCACAATATGTGTGTATTATGAATGCTCCTAAAATGCCCATATTTTATATATGCATATCCTGTCTGTTAGGAAAAAATATCAGAGAAGGGGCTTTTACAATTACTATTTCAGTGATTTCAGAGTTAGCTCCCTGTCTTCGTACAGAAATGCTTTAAAAAGTTTTCTGAACCTGTGATAGTGGTCACAAGATTGGAGTATAAGCTGTAGTTGGTTCCAGCATTTTGTTCATTGATATTGGATGGATAAAGTAATTTGCCTGGTAGACTTTATATTGTTGCATGCTGGGAATTTAAGAGGAAAAGATTTGTTGGAGGCACACTAGAACAGGATGGCCAAAATGTTAGGTAGTCGGGGCTTTGGGCAGTCTTGCCAGCTGAGCTGATCAGGAGGAAATCCCCCTGCCGTGATCAGCTCGGATGACTGCAGTGGGCAGAGGACCCCCCTGACACCCTCCTAGATCTGCATGAGGAATGCCCACTCCCTGCTGCACTAATGACCCTCCCTGAGATTGGCAGGAGGGATGCCTACTCTCTCTTGCCACCAGACCTCATTGAACCCCTAACACCCACCCCAACACCCCCTAAACCCCCAACACCCTACCCTGACATCCCCTGAACCCCCAATATCCTACCCCGACACCCCCAACACTCCACCCATTACCTCTTGCTGGTCTTCCTAAACAGATATGGGGGGGGATACTTGTTTAAGAAGACTGGCAAGAAGGATGCCCACTCCCTCCCTCCTGCCAAAATGGCAGGCCTTCCAATTCCCGGTGCATCCTGATTGATACCTAAGGCCCCTCCCACAGGATGGTTCTTAGGCAACTGGGCCAATAAGGGCCTTAGGCTCCCTTCCCGGTGCATTCTTGGATGCACTGAAAGTGGCCTAAGACTCCAATTGGCCCAGATATGGGTCTAAGTTAGTGCTGAGTTGGGCAAAATATTGGTGAGGCCATAATCCCAGTGCTCATCCTATTCTACTGCCTATGCACATAATTAGATGTTGTGGATATAGATTCATTGATGCTATGCTTGTTTTAGACTTTGGGAATCACTTTGAGCTATACTAGAGAGATGGTAGAGAAATAATAAATAAATAACATAAGAGTGAATTTTCAAAACCTTAGGTTTCAAAAAGTAGGTTTATATATATAAACTAGCATATGTGTAAGCAATTTTTAGAAAGGTGCTACATAAATATGCTGGAAGATTTTAGATAGTAAGTGGAAAGGGAATTCACAAGTCTAGGTCATGATTTGGTGAATCCATAGTAATTTACAAGAGGCTCAGACAAATGTAGATTCTTTTATAAAATAGGTGCAGGACTACACATAAAAGTCTCTTCAGGTACTGAGGGAGCAGTGATTTCAGAAAGATGCAAATGGGAATAACAAATGTAGCTATCCCACCTCCACATAGCCTGAGGCGCTAAATTCTCTGACACTCTTAGGAATTCAATGAGCGTCAGAACAGATCAGAGTATTTAGTGCTCTGGACTGCCGTAGAAATCTCTACTGTGGATTAGTAAAAGGGGTGTTGGTGAAAGGGCTATCAATTTATCATTAGAAATATTGGCTAGAGGAAGTAGATTGCAAAATAGCTAAAATTTTCTGATGTAGCTTTTTTTTGGCTTAAAACCATTTTGTTCAGGGTGAATAAGCGAGGGAATGATCTTGGCTATAAATTCTACTATCTTGGTTTATAAAAAAGATTAGTCTATAATTTGTAACAAAATAAGGGTCCTTGTCTGGTTTTGGGGTTACTATAATCTGGGCTTCTAGAAATGTACCATCTACTTTTTGATCAAGTAATGAGTGTTTTATTTTGGGTTTTTTAAATAATGTTTGAAGTATTGGGGTTATAGCAGGCAAAAAGGATTTATAGTACTCATAATTAAAGTCGTATTGAGTGGGAAGGAATTAATGCTAATTGGATTTATTTTGCTGTTATGGGATGTTCTAGATCTGATAGATAAGGTTCTGAGATGGTGAGATGTGATGAGTTATTCAGGAAATTATCTATGTCAGAGGATAAAGCGGAAAATTCAAATGAATAGATCTTGTATAACTCTTGAAAAAGATTTAGAATGGCATGCGATGAAGCTACTAAGTAGTAGATTTAAAACAAACCAGATTTCTTTACCCAACGTGTAATTAAACTCTGGAATTTGTTGCCAGAGAATGTGGTGAAATCAGTTAGCTTAGCAGGGTTTAAAAAAGGTTTGGATAAATTCCTAAAAGGGAAGTCCATAGGCCATTATTGAGATGGCTTGGGGAAACTCACTACTTATTCTTAGGATAAGCATCATAAACTCTGTTTTATTACTTGGGATCTAGCTAGGTACTTGGGACCTGGGTTGGCCACTGTTGGAAACAGGATACTAGGCTTGATGAACCTTCAGTCTGTCCCAGTATGTCAATTATTATGTTCCTATGTTAATGTCAGAATCTTTCATAATAGGGCTACTATTCATTTTTTTGCTTTTTTTAAAGATATAGCTCTAGATTTTATACTTTTCCCTTTCAAATAGCTTGCTATTAAACAACCAGATTTATTTTGATTTGAGTAATATCTAGCGCCCAGAGTAGCACCTAGGCTGATGATGAGCTTATTTACTAAAAATTAAATTATACTCATTTCTCAGTTTACAAAATTTTGGGAACAGGGCATATTTAGAGGATTTTGCATAAAGTAGTTCAAGATTTCTGCTATTATGTTCTAGTTTATTTAATAATAAGGTCTGGGTTGTTTTTTTGTGAAGCTAAAGCAAGATTAATAATAAAGCCTCTAACATATGATTTGAGAGCATTCTACCAAAATATAAGAGAGGTATGTATCATATGTTTGTTGAACTCATGGGCCCCCTTTTATCAAACCGTGGTAGAGCATTTTGCTGAGGGTCAGCAAAGTAAATGCTCTGAAACTCACAAGAATTGAATGAGTATTGGAGCATTTACCTCGCTGGTCCATGGTAAAAAGCTCTACTGCAGTTTGATAAAAGGGCCCACAGCATTCTAAAATGGAAGCCATAATAGGATCTTGAAAACCAGTTTAGAAATAAATAAATCTCCAATTAAAACAGAGTCTTATGGAGAATTATTTTTAAATGAATGAAGTCATGTCAGAAACGGCAGAAGTTAAAATGTTTGAATTAGTAATATGAGGAATTAAAGTGTTGGAAACTAAAAAGTAATCAGTACAGGAGTGTGAATTTTGGTGAAGGAAATAAATGTAAAATCTATTTCAGATGGGTGGAGTGGTCTCCAAATGTAGTTTGAATTTAGTTCTTGAATAATATTGTGAGCTGCTGAACAAGCAATAGCAAAGGATTAAAAGATTCAAGCCTGAACCGTTATCATCCTGCAAATCAATTACACTTCTCCCTCTGTATTTGCGGTTTCAGCAATCACGGTTTTGATTATTCGCGGTTTTTAGCTTGCTGGCTCCTCCCCCCAAATTTCATCAGCTTGCATAGAGAAATCGCCGATTCCAAGCATTTACAGAGAAAATCGCTGATTCCCAGCACTTTCTTCATTGTGTTTTGCCTCTCCTTCAGGAACAGGCCAGGTCTCCCACCATGTTTATTCATGGTTTCACCATATTCACGATGGTTTTTAATAGAAAACAGAGAATAACATATGGAAAAATTATTCGCGTTTTTTCTGTATTCGCGGAGCTGTCAATCCCCTATTACAGTGAGTACGGACAAAAAGGATGACATTTCTCTAAGTACCCTTTTTCAGGAACTACTTCAGGCAAAGGATTTAATTAAATAAAATAGACTCTCTTTTGGAGCTTAGAAAGGAAGTTCTAAGCATTAAGCAACAATTCTCAGCATTATCGATAAGTATGGAACAAGTTGAGAATTGGCCAAATGCACATGATGTGTAGCTGCAAGCTATCCTGGGTTTTTCTAGATCTATTCAACATCTCATATGTGACCTTGAAGATCTGCATTATGGTTAAAGACGGATCATCTGAGCAGTTGGAAGGTCCCGACATGACCTCTTTTCTTGAAAAATGGATTCCACAACTTTTCCAGCTTCAGTTCTCCCTCTCTCCCGCTGCACTCCAGCTTCCATTCCTATGAATTTGAAACATCCCCGACTGCTGTGAAATCTATAAGATACTAACATGCCATCCAAATCATTCAAACTGCTCAGGAAAAATCTTCTTTGAAATACGAAGGCTGCACCATTCTGATTGTTGCGGATCTCCACAAACACAAAGCCTGTTTGTCCATGTCACCAGGCAAATCACTCTCATCAATGTCACTAAAGGAGTCTTTTCACTAAGATGCACTAATGAATTCAGTACATGCTAATGATTACTGTGTGCTAAATGCCAAGAAGCTCGTTTTATACCTATGGGCTTCTTAGCAATTAGTGCAAACTAATCATTAGTACACCTTAGGGCTCCTTTTACAAAGGCGCGTTAGCCGCTACCGCCTCCTCTTGAGCAGGCGGTAGTTTTCCGGCTAGCGTGGGGGTTAGCGCGTGATTAAAAGTCACGCGTGCTAAAGCCGCTAATGCGGCTTCATAAAAGGAGCCCTTAGTAAAAGGATCCCTAAATCTTTTGAAAACCCTGTTGCTCTTCACTCTCATTTAGAGCAACAAGGTTATTTGGAGATGGGGGCAAGTAATCCTACCTCTATTCCCAATGATTGATCAGATAATCTCCAGGGAAGAGCTGATATTATGCCATTCAAAGTTTTATAGACTTGATAACCTTTTTTCTCTCTTAAACTAACTCAAACGTTTTGTCTTGTAGGTACTCAATTTGAGGTAGGTTCGTTTTTGCTTTTAACATTTGATATTTCATGATATGTAACTTTAGTCATCTGCCTGTCTGTTAAACTGAGTACCGTATTTTCACTCATATACTGCGCATCCGTGTAAGACGCGCACACGGATATAGCGTGCGGGGAACAGAAATTTATGTAATAAAATTTTAATATAGCGCGCACACGCGTATACCGTGCATGCTAAAACCTCCTCCCGCCTACTCCGAACCGGCATCCTCCCCCCCCCGCTCGTGTCACCCCCCCTCCCCCGCGATCCTACATCCCCCCCAGCACCGCAAAGACAACTCTTACCCGATTGGGCACCGGCACCGGCACCAGCACCAATGCACAGTATGTGCCAGTGCCCGAAGATCCTCCCTCGTTGGACTGGGCTGGGCTGGGCGGTGCGAGAGAGATCCTCCTTCTTCCTGTGCCGGGCTGGACTGGGCTTTGAGCATTTGCGCATGCTCAAAGCCTTCTGGTCTCTCTCTCTCTGAGATTATCTCGGAGAGAGCAAAACCAGAAGGCTTTGAGCATTTGCGCATGCTCAAAGTCTTTTGGTCTCGCTCTCTCCGAGATTATCTCGGAGAGAGTGAGACCAGAAGGCTTTGAGCATGCGCAAATGCTCAAAGCCTAGTCCAGCCCGGCACAGGAAGAAGGAGGATCTCTCTCGCACCGCCCAGCCCAGTCCATCCCAGCCCAACCCAACGAGGGAGGATCTTCGGGCACTGGCACTGGCACATCCTGTGCATTGGTGCTGGTGCCGGTGCCCAATCGGGTAAGAGTTGTCTTTGCGGTGCTGGGGGAGATGTAGGATCGCGGGGGGGGGGGGGTGACGCGAGCGGGGGGGAGGATGCTGGTTCGCAGGGGGAATGCCAGATCAGAATGAAAAAAAAAATTTGTACAACGCGCTCACACGTATAACGCGCATGGTTATGCACGGTTTGTAAAATCGTGTATAACGTGCGCGTTATATGCGTGAAAATACGGTAATCAGTTTAAAAGGTTGAGACGTATGCAACTTTACAGCCCTAACTACATGCTGGCACGTACACGGTTGAATTTGTTTACTATTGTATCTGTTATTTTGTGCTCGAGTAATATTTCAGTTTCTATTAATCCTCCATGGTTTGTACAAATCGTTGATTTTACAATCTTCAATTTTTTTCATTTATCATAACACCTCCACTTAATAATGGCACATACTCTAAATATTATTTAATTGAACACAAAAGATCTACCATATTTACTCAAATATAAACTGATCTGAATATAAATCGAGGTGACCTTTTTCCCCCCTAAAAAGGAGGAAAAAAGGATGAGTCGAATATAAACCGAGATTAGAAATTTGGGTGATTCTGGTAAGAAAGTCTACAAATATTAGACATCCTTGACATAAGTTTTAACACAATTTTTTTTTTTTTACTTTAAATATTTTCATTAGCACAAAACCACAAAACATTTACAATAAGCGCAGATATTATTTAAACTGGTGTTATTGTTAAAGGATTTATGGCTAAACAGCTTTTATGTTATAATGTGTTTACTGAAATTACAATACAAAGTGAGGACACAACTCAACTTGAACAGGATATGAAACCACCCTCTCCCTCCTCCACCCCTCCACCCAATATCAGACACTAGAACAGACATGGGCAACTCCAGTCCTCGAGGGCCAGAATCCAATCGGGTTTTCAGGATTTCCCCAATGAATATGCATTGAAAGAAGTGCATGCAAATAGATCTCATGTATATTCATTGGGGAAATCCTGAAAACCCGATTGGATTCTGGCCCTCGAGGACTGGAGTTGCCCATGTCTGCACTAGACAATAAGAAAATGAATGAATGGAGCCTGGAACGACACAATTACATGTTCAAAGGACAGTGCCGCACTCTTGGGGTTAAAAAGTGTCCCAAAAGGCACACCAAGTACGTTTGAACTGATGGCCTGTAGTAGAATCCAAGTCCTTGATCTGAATCCTCTCCAGTTTAAGCAAGGTAAGCATCTGCATCCTCCACTGCTACAGTAAAGGAGGGCCTTGATTAAGCCAATTGAGCAAGATTACTTTTTTCTAAACAGCTTTTATAAGAACTCAGTATGTATGTATTCATTCTAGTGCTCTCTTTTTTCCTTCATTTCAGTCATCAGTAGCACCATCACCAGCAAAACACTTTATAGAATAGGAGCAGTTTTATAATTGGCCCAAGATATTTTAAAAAGAAAAATAAAATCTTTTACTTGATATAATCTAGAATTTTTTTTTAATTACCTTGATCTTTTATATTTAAGCCCATTCAGAGATGACAAAGTGAGCAATACAGCAATGATAAAACACTCATTTTAAGTGACGGATTAATGATTAGCATCTTTCGTATGTAACTTGTGCCAGCATTGCTTATTGACAGCATTGTATAAATAATTAAATGAACTTGTTAGCCATTAGCTGAACAGATATTCTGCTGCAAACATTTACATTCCACCTGTACCCTACTACTGGGATTTAAAATGGGAACACAAAATATAAAATAAAACATATTAGATAGATGGGCAGAAATAATAATGCTGAATGGCCACTTAAGATGGGAGTTCCCTACCTTCACCTGCCCAGCCGACATTAGGCTTACCGTTCCAGTGCTCGAAAGGGCTGACACCAATATTTCTTGCCAGGCCAGTGTGGGGCCCTGAACTTCTGAGTAAAGCTCAAGGACTCGCACTGGCCCGGCAAGGAACATTGGTGTCAGCTTCTTCGAGCTTCAGAATGGTAAGCCTAATGTTAGCTTGGAGGGGGGGGGGTATGGTAGTACCAGTCATCGGGGGAAAGGGGTTTGTGGAGAAAAGTGGCACCTTTCATTGGGGGAGGGTTGGGTTTGCGGAGAATGGCTGTGTTGTTAACAGGATGAGTGGTTTTGTGGAGGACAGAAACGCTGGGCATCGGGAGGTGGGGGGGAGGGGGGTGAGGAGGTCAAAAGCGACAGTCATCGGTTGGAGACTCTAATATAAACTGAGACCCCCATTTTTGAGCCCCCAAATCTCAGTTTATATTTGAGTATGTACTATTTATTATTTATTTATTTAATTTATATACCACTTATATCCTAAGTGGTTTTTTACATTCAAATACTTTATCATATTTCCTTATCTGGCCCGGTGGGCTCAAACAGTTCTGGTGCTATATTAGCAAATTCTCTCCTGGCATCATATTTTTTTGAGAAAACTCATCTTAACTTCAAAGCTCTTCATCTTTAAAACATAAAAATAATCCTTTTGGGTCTACCCTATCTGTTCTAGGAAAAAAAATGGTATTTTGCAATTTTTTAAATAAATTGTCCTTTTCTTAAACCATAACATCCGTCTGCTTCAGATTCTGAAAGCAGATGCTCCTATATTAACACCCTCCTTGGCTATTTTCCACTTCTATTTTATAATATTTATGCTCTTAATTCAGACAATCCTCGCTTTTTCTTTAATTTAGCCAACATCCTCATTCAGTTTTCTAATATCCCAACAATCTTAGGGGGGTGATTTCAATCTTATCCATAATATCATTTTACACAGGAAACCTTCATGCTCTGCTCCTTCTTCTAAAAGCAGAATCCTCTGTCACAGTAGATGCCTACTTTCCTTTACAGAATAATCTGGGTACCTAAAATATAGGCACATCATTATAAAATCACCCCCATAATGGATGCCAAGGAAAATAAATACATGCTATTCTTTCTGTATACTTATGTGCTTATTTAAGATACATAGACAGATATTGGGCATTTATTTGTCTAGCATCTATGTTTTGTCTATACATTTCAGGCTATATCTGGTTTTGGCATGTCTAGCATAAATATATATGCTAGACATATAGGTACCCAATATCTGCACCTATATATATCTAGTAGGAAATTCTATAAATGACGCCCTACCGTTGCCTAAATTATAAGGGGAATGCTGTTTTAAACAGTATTGAAGCAAAAATTCTAAGTGCCTACCAGCACCTAAACAAATTTATTTATTCCAGTATTTATGTACCACTTATAGCCTAAGTGGTTTACATTCGGGTACTCAAGCATTTTTCCCTCTCTGTCCCGGTGGGCTCACAATCTATTTAATGTACAAGTTTCAAGTTTATTTATTAATTTGATGAATCGCCTATCCATAATTTACTAAGCGAATTACAATGAGGCAATGGAGCAATGGGGGATTAAGTGACTTGCCCAGGGTCACAAGGAGCAGCTTGGGGTTTGAACCCACAACCTCAGGCTGCAGTGGCTGTAGCTCTAACCACTGTTCCACACTGGCACCGGAATCGTGCTTCCAGAGATGCCTACCGGCGCCTAATGCCACTATATGCGTGGCTAACACCAAAAGTGGAATTAGGCACTGGTAACCACCTCCGGAGGTGTGAGTCATGTCACAGGTAGGCACCAGAAATGTAGGCCTGAAAACCTCTGGCCTACTTTTCTGGTGCCTATCTTTGCCAGAGGCATGATTTTCTAAATGGTGCCATTGCATGATTGACATACAATCAAGGGCTGCTTTTAAGGCAGCCACCGACAACGGCGTGGTTTAGAGAATCATAGAAACATAGAAAGATGACGGCAGATAAGGGCTACAGCCCATCAAGTCTGCCCACACTATTTACCCACCCTCTTAAGTCTACTGACCCCCTAAAGTATAATTGTATTTATATTGTCACTCTACTGACCCGCTCATTCAAGTCCATACCCTAGTGATCCTATCCCTTGGCATGACCCTCGTAGGGATCCCACATAAGTGTCCCATTTGTTCTTGAAGTCTGGGATGCTGCGTGCAGATAGTGTAGGCACATAGGGCCAAATTCTATAAATGGTGCTCTAGTTAGGTGCTGCTTGGCTCCGTAATTGAGGTTGCCTAGCGATGCCTAACTAAGATCTACACTTAACCTAAATTACTTCAATTAGATTAAATGGCATGGTAATTGACCATGCCAGTGAAGTTAATTGAATAATTAATTTTAAAAAATATAAAGCTAGGCATGGAATTCTGTGCAGCACCTAGTGACACCTAAAGTAGGTGTGGTTAGAGGAGGAGAATATTTGAGGTTGATGTAGACATCCAAGTATGGTGCCCCTCTCATCAAACTCCTATCTGATGCATAGTCCACCTCTTGTAGACTACTTAACAGGATTCAACTGAACTTCCCCTCAATGAAAAATCTCAAGTACAGAAGAGTTTTCCAATCCATGCTCACCTTCCTGGGAGTCAAAATCTGGAATGATCTTGCAGATACAATAAGAACAGAAGCCAACCACGCCCAATTCCGGAAAAAACTGAAAACTACTCTTTGACAATTAATTCTATAACATCACCTGTTCTTTTGCTTAGTACGATTAGCTTTTCTCCTCCTTTCTACCCTCATTTCCTCCCTCCTTTCCTTCTTGTCCAATCAACCCTTTCTCAGATACTAATTGCCAGTCGATTGGGGTGGTATATATTATAATGTGCCCGTGCTATCTTGTATATGTGGGCCGGACTTCACGCCCCATATGCATAAGATTGAATGAGCATAAATCACGGCTCAAAAATAAAATCATGCAGGCCCCTTTGGTGGAACATTTTGTAACCAGTCAGCACTCTATTGATCAAGCCCGCTGGAGAGTTATTGATAAGGTGGAGATGGGTAGGGAGGTGGGAAACTATGATGAATTACTAAATTATAAAGAACAGAGATGGATATATTCCTTAAACACAGTGAGTCCTCTTGGTTTGAATGCAGAATTGGAGTGGAGTTCCTTGATCTAACCATCTGGGTGGGAGGCTCCTATAATACAGAATTGTCTAATCCAGTAAAATGTTACTATCTCTTTAAAACCGGCAGGCCGGCTCGTGACGCTGTTGCCACGTAATCACGGGTGTACAGTGCACTCGGGCTCGGCATTATTTAACTGCAGTTTAGAACGCCGCCGCCATCTCTTTAGGTAGAGTGGTCGGGTTGCTGGCGATTGAATATCTGGTAAAATACATGTTGCTATTTTTGTGTCTTTTAAATATACTTAGGGCACTTAGAGGGCTATAATAAATGTACATTACTTAATGCATACTTTTGTTGTTCTCCAGGGGAAGTTCCTTGATAAAGCTAATAGCGAAACATGTCGGTATGACAATCCCTGGGCCAGAGACCACAAGTCACTAAGCTAAGTGTTGCTTTTTGAAAATTAGATCAAATTGATAAAATTAAAACATAAGTAAAAAATGACAATATAATAATGATATATTTAAGTTAAATTAGGACCCGATGAAGAATTTGACACGTAAAGCTTTGGGCAATGAGAGTGAATCGAGCCCTAAGTGGTGCCGCTGAGGATCCTTTAGAATGGTATAATACTATACATGCATGAGGGTATACCAAGATAGCTGAAGGTATTGCTATCCTTGGAGGAATAAGTCATTGATTTGAATCCCTTGTGAAAAGTTATTGTTGTGCTATTGTGAAAATTCTATTAGCATTATGGCACAAGAAGACCAAGAATTCGGTGGATACTCTGAAGAGCAGTTCCAACATATTTTGTTAAGGCCTGCTCTACTGGATGATATAGAGGAGCATTCCGCCCAGACTTCATGGTTAGACCTGGAACAGTTGCATAAACGACTTATTAGGGCTGAGCTGCATGGCAGCACCATGGTTCAATACTTGAAGAATAGCATGATCCCTCGTGGATTACGCATCTTGAAGGAACCTAAGATCACCACATCTGATCGAACCTTTATGGATAAGTGGACAGCTATTTTAAATAGATGTTCACGGGACTTGATGATACTTTTGGTAGAAACCACGGCTGATATTGAGCTGGAACTTAGATCCAAAACTGTCTCCCTGGAACTCCAAATGAAAGAAAATATGGTTTTGAGTGAGTTTGAAAAACAGCGCAATGAGTTTGAAGACTCATTGGTTCAATTTAAAGATTCAATAAAACAGACCAAGATCAGAAAATGGAAAAGGGACGAGAAGGATTACCAAATGGGGCGAGTGTACACATGGAACAAGAAAACATCTGCTATCCCCATAAAAAAGAAAGTGGCATTTAACACCTCATCGGAAGAATCGGATGCCGCTAGCGGTGAGTCTACGGACCCTCCTTCCACTAAGAGTTCGGGGGACGAGGGGCGGTCCGCGAGAGGCGGACGCACCAGAGGAAGATCCAGAGGAGCCCCTCGGAACCGGGGCAAGCTCCAGCCCAACGGAAAAACAAAATAGAATCTACAGTGGTGAACATCTCTAAAGTCAGCTTGTCCAAGGAACAATTAGAAGTGTTGGAATTGGGCCTTGGTTTTGCCATCTGCCAACACCCTGATTTTTTTCAACTGAAGATCTTTTTTCATAAATTCTTGAGGAAAGTACAACTAAAAATATTTTTTCAGGATTCTGACTGGACTAATGTTGAGAGTGATGATTCCATAGTCACTGTAGCCTCTAGATGGTGCCCTCCTGGTCCAATGGATCCCGCGGTGGAAGTATTTCGAACTTTGGTATTAGCAGGGATTTCTGAGTTTGAGAAATCCTTTAAACATCAGCGGATGGTATATAATTTAACCTATGACCAACATAAAGGCCTTATGCAGCTTAAAAATAGGAGGGACATTATGATTTTGAAAGCTGATAAAGGAGGGGCTACCGTGATTATGGATAGAGAATACTATTTGAATGAAGCTAAGCGCCAATTATCTGATCCCATGGCTTATCGTGTAATTCATTCTAATCCTGAAGTAAAATTGATGAAGGAGATTTTTGATTGGATCACGCTTCATTATGAAAATAAAATGCTGACTAAAAAGGAATACATCTTTTTATTAGAAAAATATCCACGTACTCCTAACATCTATTTCGTCCCTAAAATTCATAAGAACATTAAAGCCCCCCCAGGGAGACCTATAGTAAATACTATAGGTTCCCTATTGGAGCCTTTATCTAAGTTTTTAGATGTTTTCTTATCCAACAAAGCTTTGATGATTCCATCTCATCTGAAAGATACTTCTCATTTTCTACGTATCCTTTCTCAAAATCTGGATATTGGCCCTCGGACAATAATGGTCTCTCTTGATGTAGTGTCTCTATACACTAAAATCCCACAATCTGAAGCCTTATCCGTTATTAAGGAAACCTTAGATGATAGAGACCCTAATCCGAGGATTAGTACTGAATTTCTATATCAGCTAGCCTGTTGGGTGATTGAAAATAGTTATTTTACTTTTGAGGATAATTATTACCAGCAGATCCAGGGGGTGGCTATGGGCGCCACACTAGCCCCGTCAGTAGCCACACTATATATGGGACGCTTTGAAAGTACTGTAATCTACCCTTCCCCGTACTTTGATAAGATCAGCCTGTGGAAGAGGTTTTTAGACGATATATTTTTTCTATGGGAAGGCACGGAGAATGAATTACTACAGTTTTTTGAATGGATCAACACGAGGGATCTTAATTTGCAATTCACTCCCACATTTAGTTTGGATAAGATTGAATTCCTGGATATACTAATTATTAAGAAAGACCTCCAGTTGAAAACCCAACTATACAGAAAACCGGTTGCACGCAACACCCTCCTACATTTTAGCAGCTACCATCCTTACCATCTCAAATTTAATCTGCCTGTCAGTCAATTTCTAAGAGCTCGTAGGATCTCTTCAGAAGAGCAAGACTTTAGAGTTGCAGCGAAAGAGCTGGAACATCGCTTTACAGAGAGAGGTTATCCCACGAAGGCAATTAAGCAGGCATACACTAGGGCTAAATATGCGAACAGGGACCTCCTCTTGCTTGAAAAACATCATGAGGAGGAACCAGATAAACTAATTTGCGTCCTCCCATTCTCGATGGCAGCTAAAGAATTGATATTTCAAATTAAGAAATTTTGGCATATCCTTCAAACACATCACATTCTTAGTGCTCTCCCCATGTTTGCCTTTAAAAGAAGTAAAACTATAGGCCAAACATTAATTCAACAAAAGTTGGGTAATTTTAAAGAGTACACTGTGGGAAACCACAGGGAATGTGGCCATTGCCAATGGTGCGCCACTACCATCACGGGATCTTACTGGACTGATCCCCAAACAGGCAAAGTGGTTAAATCTTTCTCAGATACTAATTGCCAGTCGATTGGGGTGGTATATATTATAATGTGCCCGTGCAATCTTGTATATGTGGGCCGGACTTCACGCCCCATATGCATAAGATTGAATGAGCATAAATCACGGCTCAAAAATAAAATCATGCAGGCCCCTTTGGTGGAACATTTTGTAACCAGTCAGCACTCTATTGATCAAGCCCGCTGGAGAGTTATTGATAAGGTGGAGATGGGTAGGGAGGTGGGAAACTATGATGAATTACTAAATTATAAAGAACAGAGATGGATATATTCCTTAAACACAGTGAGTCCTCTTGGTTTGAATGCAGAATTGGAGTGGAGTTCCTTGATCTAACCATCTGGGTGGGAGGCTCCTATAATACAGAATTGTCTAATCCAGTAAAATGTTACTATCTCTTTAAAACCGGCAGGCCGGCTCGTGACGCTGTTGCCACGTAATCACGGGTGTACAGTGCACTCGGGCTCGGCATTATTTAACTGCAGTTTAGAACGCCGCCGCCATCTCTTTAGGTAGAGTGGTCGGGTTGCTGGCGATTGAATATCTGGTAAAATACATGTTGCTATTTTTGTGTCTTTTAAATATACTTAGGGCACTTAGAGGGCTATAATAAATGTACATTACTTAATGCATACTTTTGTTGTTCTCCAGGGGAAGTTCCTTGATAAAGCTAATAGCGAAACATGTCGGTATGACAATCCCTGGGCCAGAGACCACAAGTCACTAAGCTAAGTGTTGCTTTTTGAAAATTAGATCAAATTGATAAAATTAAAACATAAGTAAAAAATGACAATATAATAATGATATATTTAAGTTAAATTAGGACCCGATGAAGAATTTGACACGTAAAGCTTTGGGCAATGAGAGTGAATCGAGCCCTAAGTGGTGCCGCTGAGGATCCTTTAGAATGGTATAATACTATACATGCATGAGGGTATACCAAGATAGCTGAAGGTATTGCTATCCTTGGAGGAATAAGTCATTGATTTGAATCCCTTGTGAAAAGTTATTGTTGTGCTATTGTGAAAATTCAAGGAAAAATGGGGCACAAGATAACCTGGTGATAAACCTGAAACTGATTTATAACAAATACCAGAAAATTTAAACAAAATTCTAGACTCTATCGGTAATCAATGGAGTTTCAAATAAAAAAGAGTAATATGCTCCCATTTTTTCAAACCAAAAATGAGGCGAACAGCGGCATTCTGAATTATTCTCAATTTTATAGAGTCTGGCCCATAGAGCCCAATTCTATAGAGGTTGCATAAAAAACTAATGCCAACTAGTGGAGCGCTAAGTACAATTCTATAAAAGTTAAGCAAACTGTATAGAATCATGCTTAGCGCCACTTAAGTATTGTTAGGCGTCACTAGAAATCCTACCTTTGGGCACACCGCATTTATGTCAGGGTTTTCTTCGCCTAAATACCTGTGCCTAAGTTAGGCGCCTAACAGCATCTAATTTGAAAAGAGGTGCCTAACTTGAAAACATTCACTTTTAGGTAGGCACTTTGGACTAGATGCCTACTTTTTATAGAAATGATTTTTTTGAGTTAAGACACCTAACTTTCAATTAAGCCCAATTAATAGTAATTATGATGTGTTAAGTGCCAACTATCGGTGCTGATTAAATCTTTTAACCAATTAACGCTAGCTTTTACAAAGCTGCGGTAGAAGTTCCTACTGTGGGTCAGCAAGGTAAATGCTCCGACTCTCATAGAATTCTTAAACGGAGCATTTACCTTGCCGGCCTGCAGTAGAAACCTCTACCACAGCTTTGTAAAAGGAACCTTACGTTAGGCACCTACATTGGCTAGGCGCAATGAAGTAAGCACCTAACTTTAGGTGGACTATATAGAATTTTCCAAATAGCGATCAATTATATAAGTGGGAGCCTCCTTATAGTTACCCTGATACCGTGCAATGAGAGCCTATCCTATCATGGCATCTGGATGCCGCAATTCCAATGTTCTAATGCTTCGAGAGTAGTCCAGTTCTTGCTACCTCCTAACCCTCATCACAATATTACTAATCACCCATATCCTCAGAAATGCCACCGAGATACTCAAATATGTTTCATAGTGTCTGGCTTTATGCATTTAGAGGGGCATAATAAAAAAAAAGTCAAAGTCCCCTTTTGGCCTAAGGCCTTAAACGTTGAAAGCAGAAGCAGGGAATATGTCCATAACCAAAATAAATGTCCAAAAGGAGGTTTTTATTGATAATGGCCTGCCTCTACATTCAGCTGTTTAAACGCCCAGACCACCACTACGTCCACACTTATCCCCCCACGACGTCTACACTTATACCCCATAATGAACCAAAAAAACGCCTAAGCCCCAAACGTCCAACACAAGGGCTTATAGGTGAAGCAGGAGCCAGTTCGCCTAAAAGCTGGATTCTGTAACCGGT
The DNA here is from genome assembly GCF_902459505.1 of Geotrypetes seraphini. NCBI lineage: Eukaryota > Metazoa > Chordata > Amphibia > Gymnophiona > Dermophiidae > Geotrypetes > Geotrypetes seraphini. Next base: position 5,276,976 of record NC_047084.1, on the reverse strand, counting down.
GTCTGTCAAAAACAACACCGGTTACAGAATCCCCCCCCACCTTAAAACGATCCGGGCAAGAGGGAGCCCAAGCCCTCCTAGCCTCTCGCCTCCCACCCCCCTACACAATCAGGCAGGAGGGAGCCCAAACCCTCCTGCCCAGGCGGACTCCCTACCCTCCACTACAATACGGGCAGGAGGGATCCCAGGCCCTCCTGCCCTCGACACCCCCCCAATGACCGCCCCCCTGAACCCCCTATCGGCTCCACGCCAACCCGCGACCCCCCACCGACCCACCGACCCCCCCACCCCCCATACCTGTAAAATGTTGGCCGGACAGATGGGTGCCAAACCCGCCCATCCGGCAGGCCAGCCGGCTGCACAATGGGGCCGGATTGGCCCAGGCATCTGAAATCCCACCCACAGGTGGGGCCTAAAGCGCCTGGGCCAACCAGAATAGGCCCAGGAGTCTTAGGCCCCTCCTGTGGGCGGGGCCTTAGGCACATGGGCCCAACCTGCCACGGGTAGCAGCAGTTCGGGTAGAGGAGTGATAGCATCGCGGTAGGGGAGATGAGGCATCTCTCCTGCTGTGATCATTGCTGTAGGGGGTAGGCAGATTGCTGGGGCTGCTGAGCTGATCGCAACAGCCACCATCAGCTCTGCGGCCCCTTTTTCGGCACTTAGACCTGTTTTGACTTTGTCTAAGTCAAAACGTATAAGTGCCGACTAGGCAACCTGCCTAAAGTTTTGGTTATACCTGCTGCACGCCTAGGTGTAGGTCGGCCCACCTTCCGCCCTTCCCCTCCTCTAAACACGCCTCTTTTCTCTCTGTGCGTTTAGTGGCAGGGGAAAGGCCTAAGCTGGTTTTAGATACGTCTAAAACCAGCTTTGGTTATGGGTACTTGGACGATCAGGCTTTTTGATCGTCCAAGTAGCCATTTAGGACACTTTTTAGATTTTTTTTTTTTTTTATTAATCTTTATGCATTTTTTTGATTTTTTTTTTTTATTAATCTTTATGCATTTAATAGCTTATGCTGTATTCTTAGAATGTGGTTAAGTGTTTCTAAACAATAAATAATGTATAATAAATATCTTTTGTGTTTAATGTTTTTCTTAAATTGATCAAATTCTTAGGGATATCAAAGCCGACATGTTTCACCCCGAGGGTTTCTTCAGGGCTGCTATCCCTATGTGAAGCTTATCTTCCACATCACGACCACCGAGTTCCTGTTATCAAGATGTTAGCATAGCCTGGTATCAGCCATAGACCTAATGTAATTGCCTGCACTCAAATATGGCAGGGGCATATGTAACTTATTGTATTCTGTAAGCTGCGTAACTGGCATTCTTACCCATATCCCTCCCATGCTCCATCTCTGTGAATGCCCCCTTTTATTTGCTCGCTGACATAAGAACATAAGAATTGCTGCTGTTGGGTCAGACCAGAGGTCCATCGTGCCCAGCAGTCCACTCACACGGCGGCCCTTAGGTCAAAGACCAGTGCCCTAACTGAGACTAGCCTTTCCCTGAGTACGTTCTGGTTCAGCAGGAACTTGTCTAACTTTGTGTTGAATCCCTGGAGGGTGTTTTCCCCTATAACAGCCTCCAGAAGAGCGTTCCAGTTTTCTACCACTCTCTGGGTGAAGAAGAACTTCCTTACGTTTGTACAGAATCTATCCTCTTTTAACTTTAGAGAGTGCCCTTTCGTTCTCTCTACCTTGGAGAGGGTGAACAACCTGTCTTTATCTACTAAGTCTATTCCCTTCATTATCTTGAATGTTTCGATCATGTTCCCTCTCAGTCTCTTCTTTTCAAGGGAGAAGAGGCCCAGTTTCTCTAATCTCTCACTGTATGGCAACTCTTCCAGCCTCTTAACCATTTTAGTAGCTCTTCTCTGGACCCTTTCAAGTAGTACTGTGTCTTTCTTCATGTACGGCGACCAGTGCTGGACGCAGTATTCCATGTGAGGGCGAACCATGGCCCGATATAGCAGCATGATAATCTTCTCTGATCTGTTCATGATCCTCTTCTTAATCATTTCTAGCATTCTGTTCGCCCTTTTCGTTGCCGCCGTGCATTGTGCGGACAGCTTCATCAACTTGTCGACTAGTACTCCCAAGTCTCTTTCCTGGGGGATCTCTCCAAATACTGCACTGGATATCCTGTATTTGTATATAAGATTTTTGTTACCGACATGCATCATCTTACACTTATCCACATTAAACCTCATTTGCCATGTTGCGACCCATTTCGAACATGTTTGTCATGTTATAGGTATTCACAATCCTACTTCGTCTTCACTACTCTGAATAACTTTATATCGTCTGCAAATTTAATCACTTCACTCGTCGTACCAATTTCCAGGTCGTTTATAAATATGTTGAAGATCATGGGTCCAAACACCAAACCCTGTGGCACTCCACTCGTGACGCTTTTCCAGTCCGAGTATTGTCTATTTACCCCCCACTCTCTGTTTTCTATCCGCCAGCTAGTTTTTAATCCACGTAATAATAAATAATAATAATTTTTATTATTGTATACCGCCATACCCAGGGAGTTCTAGGCGGTTCACAACAAATAGAAGAGTTACATACAGTGCAGTTGAAAAAAAAACACAAAAAACATAACAAGTCAATCAAAGGGTCAAAAACTAGTTTACATTGACAATTTAAGTGAAGGAAGGGCTAACACAGAGCACATACGGTATGTACTGTAAGAGAGTACAATTGAATTTATGAGAGGGGGGAACAAAGCATATTGTATGAGAGGGAGGGGGCAGGGATCTTGGGGGGAGATGAGGGGAAAAAAGTAAAGAAAGGTGGGCCATATTGAGGGGGGAGGGGAGAGTTAAGGATTTGGTCTGATGCAAAGAAGAGTGTTCGATCTGTTTTCTAAGGTGGAGAGGGGGAGCTTTAAGGCGGAAGAGGGGAGCATTAAGGATTTGGTCCATTGAAAAGTAGAGTTTTGAGCTTTTTTCTAAAGTGGAGGTATGAAGAGGCGTCAAGTATAATTTGGGCGAGCCATGAGTTTAGTTTGGCCGCTTGAAAAGAGAAGGTTCATTCAAGGAATCTTTTAAGATGACATGCTTTCAGTGAGGGGAAAGCGAACAAAGTTATTCTGCGGGAGCTCTTATTATTATAGTTCAGGTTGAAGTGGGGGAAAAGATAGTCAGGTGACATACCCGATACGGTTTTGTAGCAGATGCAAGAGAACTTAAATAGGACCCTGGATTCGAATGGCAGCCAGTGCAATTTGTGGTAGAAGGGGGATATGTGTTCCCATTTCTTCAGGCCAAAGATAAGGCGGATGGTGGTGTTTTGGACCAATCTCAGCTTCTTGGTAACTTTCTTGAAGGCGCCTAGATAAATGATGTTACAGTAGTCCAGGACGCTAAGAATAGAAGCTTGGACCAGCAGACGAAAGGAGGTTTCGTTAAAGTATTTTTTAATGGTGCGGAGTTTCCAGAGTATCGAGATACATTTTTTAAACACTAGGTCAGTGTGTTTCTCTAGAGTGAGATGTTTGTCTAAGGTGACTCCTAGTATTTTTAAGGATTGCTCAATACAGTAGTCTAGGCCATTGATATGTATCGCAGTTTCCTTGATTTTGTCGTTTGGGGATACTAAGAAGAATTTAGTTTTTTCTGGGTTTAGCTTTAGCCTAAACGCTGTCATCCAAAGTTCAATCTGATTTAGGGTGAGAGATAGCGAGTTTAGAAGCTCTGAGGTAAGGTAGGAGAGTGGAATGATTATGGTGATGTCGTCTGCATAGATGAAGAATTTGAGTTTCAAACTCTGCAGGAGGTTTCCTAGGGAGGCAAGGTAGATGTTAAATAGGGTGGGGGACAAGGGAGAGCCTTGTGGGACCCCACAAGGGTTGACCCAGCTGTAAGAGGTAGTGTCGTCCTTGAACACCTTGTAGGTTCTTGTTGTCAGGAATTCGTGGAACCAGTTGAGAACATGACCTGAGATTCCAATAGATGTTAGGCAGTCTAGTAGAGTGGCGTGGTCAACCAAGTCAAATGCGCTACTCAGATCGAGTTGCAATATTAGAGCGCTTGAGTCTTGGCTGAATAGTTGATGAAGGTGATCAAGCAGAGAGGCTAAAATTGTTTCAGTACTGTGGCCTGACCGGAAACCGGATTGATTGTCATATAAGATATTGTGTTTTTCTAAGTATGTGGTGAGTTTGGTGTTTACTATCCCTTCTGCTATTTTGGTGACCAGTATTTCACCCTTGATTCCATGGCTCACAATTTTTCAAAGAAGTCGTTCATGCGGAACCTTGTTGAACGCCTTCTGAAAATCCAGATATGCAATGTCGACCGGGTCACCCTTGTCTATCTGCCTGTTTACTCCATCGAAGAAGTGCAGCAAGTTAGTCAAACAAGATCTGCCTTTGCTGAAACCATGCTAGCTGGTCCTCAGACCATGTCCGTCAAGGTGATCAATGATGCGGTCCTTTATCAGCGCTTCTACCATCTTTCCCGGTACCGAGGTCAGACTCACCGGTCTGTAGTTTCCTGGATCTCCCCTCGAACCTTTCTTGAAGATCGGCGTAACATTCGCCACTTTCCAGTCTTCTGGAACCCTTCCCGATTTGATCGACAGATTGGCTATTAGTTGATGCAGTTCAGCTATAGCCCCTTTCAGTTCCTTGATAACCCTTGGATGGATGTCATCCGGTCCCGGGGATTTATCATTTTTAAGCCTATCAATCTGCCTGCATACCTCTTCTAGACTGCCCGTCAACCCTGTCAGTTTCCCGTCTTCATTTCTTGCGTTTAGCCTGTGGCTTCCGGTATGTGTATATCCTCTTCAGCAAATACAGATGCAAAAAATGTGTTCAGTTTGTCAGCAATGACTTTGCCCTCCTTTAGCACTCCCTTTATTCCATGGTCATCCAACAGCCCCACCGCTTCCTTCGCAGATCGTTTCCCTTTAATATATCGAAAGAACGGCTTGAAGTTTTTCGCCTCCTTGGCTATTTTTTCCTCATAGTCTCTTTTGGCCCCTCTTACCGCCTTATGGCACCTGTTTTGGTGTTTGTGCTTTTTCCAGTTTTCATCCATTTTTGACCTTTTCCATTCCTTAAACGAAGTCTTCTTGTCTCTGATCGCTTCTTTCACCGCTACGGTGACCTACGCCGGTTCCTTGTTCTTTTTCCTCTTGGATCCCTTGTTGATATGCAGTATATATAGATTTTGCACCTCGGTGACTGTGTCCTTAAAAAGGGACCATGCTTGCTCTAGTGTTTTTACGGTGCTTATCCTCTTCTTAATCTTCTTCCCCACCATGAGTCTCATCCCTTTGGAATTCCCTTTTCGGAAGTTCAATGCCATGGCCATCATTCTGGATCGATGTTTCTCCCCCTTGTCCAGGTCAAAGCGGATCATATTGTGATCACTGCTTCCCAGCGTCCCTTCTACTTCTACACCTTGCGCCAATCCTCGTAGTCCATTTAGAATTAAGTCCAGAATCGCATTTCCTCTCGTGTTTTCCTTGACAAGTTGTTCCAGGAAGCAATCGCCCACAGCAACTAGGAACTTGGTCTCCCTACCGCAGCCGGAGGTGCCTAAGTTCTAGTCTATCACCGGATAATTGAAGTCACCCATGATAATTGCTTTGCCTCCCTTGAAGTTGCATTTAATCTCGTCCGTCATTTCTCCATCAATTTCTTCGGACTGCCCTGGGGGTTGGTAGTAGATGCCAATCTTCGTTTCCATTCCATTTGTTCCCGGAATTTTGACCCATAGAGACTCTACCTTATTTTTCATTTCCGGTGTGTTCTCTCCGATAGACTCAATTTCCTCTTTGATATGTAAGGCAATACCCCCACCTTTTTGACCCACTGTGTCTCTGCAGTACAGCTTGTATCCCGGTAGCACAGTATCCCAGATGTTTTCCTTGTTCCACCATGCTTCCATGATGCCAATGATGTCAAGGTCATCTTTTTGTGTCATAGCTTCCAATTCCCCCATCTTATTTCTTAGGCTCCATGCATTCGTGTACATACACTTGAGTTTGCGGCCAGTTACTTTCTTGCATTTTCTTCCCACTTGTGTCCCTTTCGACCCGTCAGGATTTCTGTCTTGCCTATGATCTGGTGAGTCTACCCTGCTGTCTTCTGGGTATACCGGTTCCTGAACCATCAACTCTCGGTCGACTGTCAGCTTTCTCCTTCTTCCTAGTTTAAAAACTTCTCAATTTCTGTTGATGTTGCTTGCAAGTAGTCTCATTCCGTCTCCGCTGAGGTGGAGTCCATCCTTCCTGAATAACTTGCTCTTCCCCCAGAATGTCGTCCAGTTGCGCATGAAGTGGAATCCTCACACCAGCGCCTCATCCACGCGTTGACTGCTTGTATCTCCTTCTGCCTCTTCTCATTGGCCCTGGGTACTGGCAGGATCTCTGAGAACGCTATCCTCAGCTTTCTGGTCTTCAGCTTCCTTCCTAGCATCCGGAACTGGTCCTTTAGTACTTCCCTGCTGTAGTTCCTGTTGCTCATGTTGTTTGTCCCCACATGGATCACCACTGCCGTATCTTCCTCTTCTACGCTGTCGATGATCCTGTTGATGAGGCTCACTATCTTCTATCTTGGCTCCCAGTAGGCAGGTAACCAGCCGATCCTGTCTTCCTCCTGCTATGTGGCTGTCAAGTTGTCTGATGATGGAGTCCCCCACAACGATCGCTGTCCTCTGTCTCTCCAGCCACAGGTCTGTGTCCCTGGTATATGTCCATCTCTCCAACCTTAGGTTCGTGTCCTCTTTGCACTTCCATCTTCCCTCAACCTGTCGTTGGCTTGCACCGGACTCGTCTTCCTGTGGGTTCCCTCCGCTGATTCCAGGTGCCGCTGCTGTGTCACCCATTTCTTCCTTGTGGTTATTCTCCAGGTAATCCTCACTCACTGTATGTATATCTTGGCAGTTCCACTGTTGCTGGTGATTTTCCATGGCCTCCCTGTATGCCTCCTCAATGAACTTCTCTAGCTCCCGGACTTCTTCCTCGATGGTTTCCTGTCTTGAAGTTTTGTGCCTCTCTGTCCTCCTCCACTGCTCGAAATGTTTCTAGTTCCAGTATTCTGCCTTCCAGGAGTCTAACTTGTTTATTCAGGCCCTCCAGTTCCTCGCATCAAGTGCATACATAAGACCGCCTCCCAGAGGGGAGGTAGTCATACATATGGCAAACGGTGCAGAAAACTGGGTAGCTCAACATCCTGCTTCTATCTGCTACTTCCATTGCTGTCTGCTTGCCACTTAATGTGCCCTTACAGAATAGTGTTTAGTTGTTATGCTGCCACTTATGTTTTCAAGTATGTGCTTGCCATGAAGATGACAGCATTCTGATCAATTATGGGCCCTTCACCAAAACATTTATTTCACATCCATTTTATGCACGAACAAAACAACATGTACATATGAATAATCATACTGTACCAGACTGAAGGTTCATCAAGCCCAGTATCCTGTTTCCAATGGTGGCCAATCCAGGTCACAAGTACTTGGCAAGATCCTAAAAGACTACAACAGATTTCATGCTGCTTATCCTAGAAATAAGCTCAAGGGATTATGGGCTTTTCTGGTAGGAACTTGTCCAAACATTTTTGAAACCCTGTTAACTGCTATTACCATATTCTCTGACAATGAATTATAGAGTTTAATTACATGTTGAATTAAGAAACATCTTCTCCAATTTCTTTTAAACATACTACTTAGACTACTTAGTAGCTTCATGTCATGCCCCTTAGTCCTAGTATTTTTTGAAAAAGTAAATAAGTGCTTCACATCTACTCTTTCCACTCCAATCAGTATTTATAGACCTCTATCGTATCTTGGTGTTTTCTCCAAACTGAAGAGCCCTAGCCTTTTCAGCCTTTCTTCATATGGAAATTATTCTATCCTCTTTATCATTTTTGTCACCCTTCTGTGTAAATTTTCTAATTCTGCTTCTTTTTTTTTTTTTTTGATACGGTGACCAAAATTGAACACAATTATTTGAGGTGCGGAGGGAATTTTATAATTGTGTGCTTATGGGGCTCATAATCGAAAGAGAAAAACGTCCAAAAACTGGCCTAAGTCGGCACTTGGCCGAACATTTCTCAAAAATGTCCAAGCGCCGATAATAAAACCGGGTTTTGGATGTATTTAAAAACGACCTAGGCCTTCATAGTGCCACTCAACATCCAAAGCTAAATGAGGCGTTTCGGGAGGCGTGTCGAGGGCGGGAGTTGGGTAGGATGTGGGCTGGCTTAGACTTAGTTGTACAGCATGTAAAACCGAAAGTTTAACAACAGAGCCTAGACGGAACTTGGACGTTGTGACTTAGACCATGTAAAACATGGTCTAAGTCACAAAAAACCACCTAAACTCACCAGATAAGCACTGAAAACACATAACACAGACCCCCACACACTACCCAGTGATCACCAACCCCCCCCACCCCCATAAAAATTTTATTCACAACTTTAAATTTCAGCCTCCTGACCATCACCACCTGGCCGCCTGGCATAGGAAAGCCTAGTCGTCCAGCCCAGAGGCAGCTTAAGTCGTCTTGGGGGTTAGGGACCCATGGAGAGGAAGACCCATGCCCATAAGCCCCTGTAATCACGGCATTGATACTTAAACAAGTGCACTCCCCTATACACCCTCAAAACCCTTTTGTACTGGCATATAAGTAGCGCCTGCAGCCATAAGGGCTTTTGGGGTGGTAGATAAGTGAGTCTAGGGGATTCTGCAGGTGGTTTGGGGGGCTCACCGTCACCTATAAGGGAGCTGTAGTGAGGAGAAGCCATGGCATCCTTTTTGTGAGGTTCACAGCAGTGCCCTTTAAGGTACTCCACTATTTAGGTGGCATGTCTGGGTGTGCAGTCCATCACTTTGCAGACCCCTCCCATGCCCAACAGAGCTTGTTCTAGGCGTTTTGGACTTGGACGTAAATGTGGTATAAAGAGAGACGATTTAGCGGCTTGGACGATCAGATCGGAAGGACATATATCTAGACCATTTTCGAAAGTAAAAAAAAGTTGGACGTATCTTTCGAAAATGTGTCTTAGGCTCTTTTTAACTTTGGACGACTTACGAGATGGATGTAAACAGACTTAGATGTCCCTTTCGATTATGCCCCTCCACATATATATATATATATATTTTTTTTTTTTTTTTAAATTTCTAATTATACATCAAAATTTACAAGAATACAGCTTGCTTCATTAAACACAGGGAGGAAAAAAAAATCAAATCAAGAATATTGAGAATCAATCTTATAATAATACATTCTTTATTCCTTTCTTAGACCACTATACTGGGGGGGATGGTCAAGCAATGATTTATGAGAGAAATTTAAAAGAGGAATTTAGTTTAAACAAATAGGCTTAATATATCTAAACAACTGCTTTACTTCCGTTATCCCTCATTCCCTGATGATCTTCTTTACATCTAAGAATTCCTTCAGATGATTTGGAGAGAAAAATGTATATTTAACTCCTAAATACCTAACCAAACATTTGCAGGGATATGCTAAAAGTAACGTTGCTCCTAATTTAATAGTCTCGTGACGCATAGATAGAAATTCTTTCCTCCGTTCTTGGGTGGTCTTAGCGACATCGGGATAAATCCATATTTTCTGTTCCCCAAATAGTTTTTGTGAATTTTTAAAGAACAATTTCATAATCATATTTACATCTTGCTCAAATACAAATGATACTAAGAGGGTTGCTCTATCAGTGTCAGCTGTTATTGTTTGTTCAAGAAGAGCAGTCACATTAACAAAGTCTATCTCATTTTTTTTCTTTTCCCCTCTTTCATTCCCATTTTCGTTTTCACCTTCTTTTCTTCCGGGAATTTTCTTATTTGGTAGATAGTAGATTTTATTTATTGGAGGAATGCAGTTTGAAGAAATTTTTAAATTTTCAATCAGATATCTTTTCAATAAATCAAGGGGTAACACACCCGGAATTTGTGGAAAATTTAAGATACGGAGGTTTAAACGTCTATTAAAGTTTTCAAATTGTTCCAATTTCTTATGCATAGAGGAACTATCTTTAATTGAAGCCATCTTAAACTGTTGCAAGTGATGTATTTTATCCTGCATCTGCTTAGTTTGGACTATAAAATCCGATTTCATTGTTTCAACTGTTTCAGTTAATGAGTCAAGTTTTTCAGCTATTTTAGTTACCTCTTCTGTTGATTTTTCCATTTTACCCTCCATCCGCTGAAGAAGAAGCCAGATGCTATGCATGGAAACCTCCATCAGAGAGGATAAGGACTCCCCTCTCTTGCTTGCCTCCATCAGCTGTCCTGCTGTAGATGTCGTGCTCTCGCTGGGAGACCCCACATCCCCACTTCTGGGATCGCGTGTCTCCTGCCTCTGCATCTCAGCGGTCGCTGGACATGGAGGTATGAGGGAACTCGGAGGAGACAAAGATATTTACATGCCCGAAAGGGCAAACGATTCCCTCTCGTCTCTGCCCAGCGCCGGGTTCTCCACTCCGGAATGCGCAGTTGCCGGGAGGGCTGAGAAGAAACGATCCATGGTCTGCTGAACTGGGGACGCCAGGGCCGGCGCGGAAATGACCCTGACCACCCCTTTCCTCTTCATGTGAGGCATCTAGAACCAAGGTATATTTTATATTGAGGAAAGCAGGCACGGAGAGATCTCACTGCCTCTCTCCTGACTCCTCACATCGCCGCCATTTTGGCCCGCCCCCGATCATTTTGTGACTATATTTAGGTAATCCAGGAGCATCAAAGCCATGCTGCTCCATAACGGGAACAAGTAACCGTCTCTTCCACTGGCTCACTCAGTGCATTGCAAAGAGGATTAGAACAGCATCAAGACCTTACTAAGTACCTTGAAGTATGATGAATATGGCTGGGAGGTTCATCGAAGACTTAAAAATGGTAGCATTCTTAATGGGTCTCCAAGGTGGTTTTGCCAAGTTTCCCTACTATCTCTACCTTTGGGACAGCAGGGACACAAAGGCACACTACCACAGGCAGGACTGGCCACAGCGGACCAATTTTTCTGTGGAGAGAAACAAAGTCAAATGGGAGCCCAGGAAGGTGCTAATGCCACCACTGCATAATAAATTGGGCCTAATGAAACAATTTGTCAGAGCTCTAGATAAGGAGTCGGCAGCCTTCAAGTACCTTCATGACATCTTCCCTAATCTGTCTGAGGCAAAGATCAAAGCTAATGTCTTTGTTGGACTACAGACAAAGAAGATCCTGGAGTGCATCAAATTTCCCAAAATGCTAACTAGGAAGGAGACAATGGCTTGGAACAGCTTTGCTGCTGTGGTTTGAGGCTTCTCGGGCAATCACAAAGCCAAAAACTATGTGAAGTTGGTTGAGAATCTGGTGAAGAATTATAGTAAAATGAGCTGTAGGATGTTTCTAAAAGTTCATGTCCTTGATGCTCATCTTGAGACATTCAAGGAGAACACGGGAGCATACTCAGTGGAGCAAGGTGGAATAGTCTTGTTGGTCAAATTAAAAAATGTATTGTCAGGAACTCATTTAGGAAAATGTTAAAAACACAACTATTTGTAGATGCATTTTTTTTGAACAATTGACCTTAAGTAAAGATTGAATCTGTCTGTTTTTGTTATGAAATGATAATTTTATGTATGTAACATTTTGTAAACTGGTTTGGAAAAAAACGGTGTAGAAATTTTAAAAATAAATAAATAAATAAGGTGAACGCTTCTACCAGGATATACTGGACTTTGAACACCACTACCAAGGACAATACTAAACTAAACTAAACTAAACCTTAGGTTTGTATACCGCGCCATCTCCGCAAGCGCAGAGCTTGGCATGGTTTACAGAAGTTAAGAGGAAAGGAACTACAATGAAGGGATATAGGAGAGGGACTGAGAAGATAGAGAGGGACAGGGTACTAGAGAACGGGAGGTGATTAGATTTTTGAAAAGAGCCAAGTTTTCAAGTGTTTGCGGAAGGATTGGAAGGAGCTTGAATTTCTGAGCGGGGATGAGAGGTTGTTCCAGAGTTTTGTGGTTCTAAAGGGGAGGGATGTTCCAAGTTTTCCTGCGCGGGATATAGGATTATATATACCATTACTTTTAAAGAGGGGAAAGATAGTTTCAGTTTTTGGGAGGGTCTAGTGGAGTGTGGGTTTGAGGAATTCCAAAAGAGTGGGATAACGGGGGGAAGGATGCCATGTAGGATCTTGAAGGCTTTGCAGGCACATTTATAGAGGACTCTAGAGTATACTGGGAGCCAGTGAAGCTTGGAGAGGAGTGGGGAGACGTGATCGAACTTGCCTTTTGCGAAAATAAGCTTGGCCGCGGCGTTCTGAATTAGCTGAAGTCTATGGAGGTTTTTCTTAGTTAGGCTTATATAGATGGAGTTGCAGTAGTCCAGTCTAGAGAGGATGGTGGATTGAACTAGGACGGCGAAATGAGAATGATGAAAGCAAGATCTCATTTTCCTCAACATATGAAGGCTAAAGAAGCATTTTTTTTACCAGGGAGTTGAGGTGATCATTGAAGGAGAGAGAGGAGTCTATGACGATGCCTAGGACTGCTTGAAAACTCAAGCTGAAGAGTGGGGGCGGAAGGTAGTGGGATGGAGGTGGGTAAATGATCTAGAATTGGGCCGAGCCAAAGTAGTTTTGTTTTGGACTCATTCAGTTTCATTTGTACAGATTGGGCCCAGGATTGGAGGTTCGTTATACATGTGGATATGTTCTCAGCAAGGTTAGAGAGGTTCGAGTCGGTCTCGAGGAGGATGAGGATGTGAGAACATGATGGGAGCTTACACCTGGGGGCTAATTCATGAAAGTGACTTACAATATAATCGCAAATCTTGAAAAACTACTCACTTCTAAATCTTCTGATGTCATCTTTGTATAAACTTCAACATAAATACATGTTAATTGTGATACATATGTTGCTTTTTATGATTTTTTAAATAAGAAAAGATGATGTTTTCACATTTTCACTAGGTGAGGAGTGGCCTAATGGTGGAGATGCTGCCTCATTACCCTGAGGTTGTGGGATCAAATCCCGACACTGCTCCTTGAACCCTGGGCAAGTCACTTAAACCTGTGGGCTCCTTTTATTAAGCTACGTTAAGGCTTTAGCGCGCGCTACAATGCCGCACGTGCAAGACACTAATGCCAGCATTGAGCTGGCATTATTTCTAGCCACATAGCGTGGGGTTAGCACGTGCTAATCTGCTGCGTGCGCTAAAAACGCTAGCGCACCTTAGTAAAAGGAACCCTGCATTTCACATTTTAAATAGGTAAATTGCTAATTTTGGCTGGTCATAGAAACAAAGTTTTATGGAAATAACAGATATTTTCTATACTTTTTAGGTATGAGCAATTAGGAAATTACACTTATTGCCCAGGAACAAAAATCATGTTACATAAAATATCATATCTATATTATTTGAATTTTTGAATGTGTGTTTCATTTATATTGTGCTGGCATTGTGAGTAACAGATATGTGATCTTCCATGCAGCCTATTATGACATCATTCATATTTCACTGCGCTATTTTATTCGGTGCATTTCTGATACTGTATTATATCACTACCATTACTGGGATTTAACCCCTCTTCTACGAAACCGTGCTAGTGGTTTTTAACGCAGAGAGCCGTGCTGAATGGCCCATACTGCTTCCGACACTCATAGGAATTCAATGAGCGTCGGGAGCAGCGCGGGCCATTCAGCGTGGCTCTCTGCACTATAAACCGCTAGCGCAGTTTCGTAGAAGAGGGGTTTAATTTGCAATCTCTATGCTTACCTCTCTGATTGTATTTTATTCTTACATTTGGCCATTTTATTATTGTTATGCTGTTAACAAAATTGTTAAGTTTTATGTCAGACTGTACCTGATGTACGCCACCTTGGCTAAATCTCTTCATAAAGTCGGTTATAAATCCCCCCTTTAAAAAAAAAAATAACCCTTTCAGTGTGTTTACTATCTTACATATTAACTGGAGGGAAACATATAAATCCTGTTACAACATTTTACCTTATGAACCATTCTTCCTCTGTGTCCCCTAAAATACCCATTACTGTGGGCACTTGATTAGTAACAGCTGGAGGAACATGCTGGCACTGCAAGTGATGCATCATTTGTTAGGTAGAGTTGGCAATGGCTATGATACAGGTGGCATAAACAAGTATAAGTTCTGGTCTGGTTTGTAGTGGCATTAGTTCAACAAAAATTATCTGATGGACTAGGCAAGGAAACCTATATTTACAAATACTCAAATCCCACTATCACTCCTTGCAATCTTCAACAAGTCAAATAACTCTCCGTTGCCTCAGGTACAAACTTATTTTCCCCTCCCCCCCTCCACATTTTTTATCAAGCTACGCTAGAGGTTTTTAGCGTGGGCCAGTGAGGTAAGTGTTTCAATACTCATAGGAATTCTATGAGCTTCGGAGCTAAGAAAACTCTAGCACAGCTTGATAAGAGGGGCCCTGAGGGCAGCCCTCTGGGGCAGTGGCATAGTAAGGGAGAGGCGGGGGATGGACTGCCCTGGGCATCATCTTGATGAGGGCGCAGGCACCTCTCTGCCCCTAAACCATGCTCACGCTCTCCCTTCCCCATTCCCCCATATCTCTTTAAATCTTTGCCAGCGCAAGCAATTACTCTGGCCTGCTGCTCACGCCAGCCTGGCTCCCAGGAAGTGACATCAGAGGGAAAGCTAACACCGACGTGAGCAGCAGGCCAGAGAAGCTGCTTGCACTGGCAAAAATTTTAAAAGATATGGGGGTGGGGTGAAGGAGTGGGGGTGGAGAGGAGGGTGTGGGGGTGCCACTGCTCTGGGAACAGGGAAATTCCTGATGTACTTAAATGGTACCAATACTGGAGAGGTACTAGCTAAATCTCACCTACCTGCCCCCTGCCCACAGTTCATTATCCTTAATTTCCTCTGATTTCATGACCATTTTACAAAAGTATAACTCGCCTAATTTTTCATTAATCCAGTATGAACTGTTTGGAGAAAGTGACAAAGAGAAATGTGTCAAAACAGATAGAGCTCTGAGCTTAGCGACGAAACCACAATTAGCATTTCACTTTCTTTTTTTAGTGTCTGGTTTGGAAGAATTGTAACCAAATACAAAGTAAATAATCTCCCTGAAAAGTTGGCCAAGACATCTTTTTTCCACAGTCATGGGAGGATATAAAACCCTGAGTGCACTATTTCAGCACCAGGCAGCAAGGTACTATCTCATCACAGGGGCTGATAAGGTAACAAGAGACAAGGTTTCAAGAGTAAATGCAGTCGACATGATCTTTGCATAAATGCACTCCATGTACATTTAATCTTGTTCAGCTACAGCTTGCTTAGTCCGAGATGGAACAAAGGCTCTTTCTGTTTTATTTTGGGATTTTTTCTTTTTAATAAAGACTCTCCTGTCTGAATCTGTCAATGTTAACATACCATAGGGTATGAAGCAATTACCATACATCGCAAACAGGCTGTGTATTCAGCTACCAACTAGTCAAACTGTGCATTTATCTCAATTGCATTGCACACCCTGGTTCATACATCCACCACAACAAAAGATTAAAAAAAAAAGGTAAGAAAATGGTCTGTAGGAAAAAACATCAAGAGAATAAGAAAAAGAAAAGCATGCAAGGAGACATCCAGACTTGCTACAAGAGATGACAAGCAGAGTGACTACCGTGGGTGCCCTCTAGGAGGTACCATGCTTCCCTTTTTAGTCAGGTTGTAAATCCACCAGTATGTGCTCTCAAATAGGAAAGGGGGCACTAAAAGCAACCCTTGCCAAGGGCATTGTTTTGTCTAGCAACTGCCCTGGAGATATAAAGGCCAAAATTCTGTACAGGACACATTGCAGTTAGGCGACCAATCAGGGTGCATGTTTCTACAAAAACACACAAAAAACCTGAAGTCGCCATTCTAAGGCACCGATCTCATGCCTATGGAGGCACATAGGGATGCCTTCAGACACCTATGGCTGGCAGGGGCCATGGTTTGCACCAGAACTGGCCTTAGGCATCCGTAGGTGCCCCATGCACCTTCATAAGTGCAAATCTGGCACCTTAAATGTAGGCCTTTAAAATGCTGGCCTATATTTAAGGCACCTGTTAACAAATAACCGCGATTATACAAACCGCACTAGTGTGTGATTGACACGCAATTGGTGGCCGTTTCTTAGGCAGCTGCCGATACTGGCACCGTTTATAGAAACCAGGCCAACAGAAACTAGAAATGAGTGACCAGAATGGAGTGATTTGTAATGGTGTACATGTGGAGTGGAATTTTAGAAAGGATATTCAACTAAGAATACAAGATCTTTCAACATATTGCCTATTCTAAAATACATGAGAAATGGGTTTCCAAATGCTTGCTTTATCCAGTATGACAGCAAAGATATATTACCTATAGCAGGTGTTCTCCAAGGACAGCAGATATATCTTCTCACATGTGGATGACATTAGCCACAGAACCCAGTATGGATATATACTAAGCGTACTGTCACTTTCAATTTTTGAGGCAGTACCCACCACACACACGTGTCGGTGCCTTCCTGCCCGATGTCGGCTTGTGGGACATATAGTTTAGTAACAAAGCTAAGAAGTCAACTAGGGGAGATGGGCAGGTTGTGAGAATATATACCTTCTGTCCTTGGAGAACATTTTTCTTTTTCCAAGGGCAAGTAGGTATAATATTCTCATATGTGGGATTCCCATATTGCCAAGATCATGACTCTGGAGAAGTAAGAAGTATATATAAAGCATGATCCTGGTGAAAACCAAAAAGGGTTGGTGGGAAAGTTGACGGTCAGGAAGTAAATAGGTTTTGCAGAACTGCTTGCCCAAACTGACTGTCTCTTCTGGAGTTTTGCTCTAAACAGTAATGTGAAGTGAAAGTATGGAATGAGGACCAAATGGCCTCTTCGCAGATGTCCTCAATCAATTTAGAGTGGAAATGGGCTACTGAAACTGCCATATTCTTTACACTGTGGGCTGTGACATGGCCCTGTATCGTCAGACCAGCCTGAGTATAAACAAAAGAGATACAGTCCACTAGCCAAGTAGAGATGGTTCTCTTGGCAACAAGAGCACCTAGTCTGTTAGGATCCAAAGCCACAACGAGTTGGGAAGGATTTCTATGAAATTTAGTTCAATCTAAGTAGTATGGTAAAACACGTTTGCAGTCTAAAGTGTGGAGAGCTGCTTCATCTGAACGGGAATGTGGTTTTGGGAAGAAGACTGGTTGAGATGGAATTCCATGATGACCTTAGGAAAGAACTAAGGAAACATCCAGAGGTCTACTCTGTTATGGTAGAATTATGTATAGGGTCGATCTGATACAAGTGCTTGACATTCACTAACCTGACATGGAGACATGACACCTATGAGAAAAACTACTTTCTAAGTAAGATGTTAGAGTGAGCAAGTCATGAGTGGTTCAAAGAGAGACTACATAAAAGTAGAGAGTACCACTTTAAGATCCCAGACTATAGGTGGAGGATTGATAGTTGGTTTAGTATGATAACATGCTTTCATGAATCTAGATGCCAAGGGATAAATAGAAAGTGGTTTCTTATCCAATGACGAGCAGAATGCACTGATATGAACTGAACCGAGTGAGACTTTAAGTCTGAATTAGAGAGGTAAAGAAGGTAGTCCAGAACAGATGGGAGTGGACATGTGACAGGTTCAAGAGAATGTAGAGCATACCAGGCAGAGAATCTGGTCCATTTGAAACAATAACAAGATTGAGTGGAGTGTTTTCTGGATGCTTCAATAACAACCGAGACTGGAACAGAAAGTGTGTATGTTTTAAGAGTTCAGTGAGAGATACCATGAAATGAGTGCTGATGAGTGATGGTTGGGAAGTAGGAGAGAGCTGTCATTGTGTGTGTGAGTAGTGATGGAAACAGATGCAATTTGTAGGGATACCGAGTTGAGAGCTCGGGAACCATGGTTGATGTGGCCAGTAGGATACAATGAAAATCATAGCGCCCTAATCTTGGCAAAGTTTGAATACAGTTTTCCCAATGAGATGTATTGTAGGGAATGTGTACAGGAAATTTGTTCCCCCAGTCAATTCCAGGCAATTGGAGGCATACAGTCTGGAGCATAAGAGTGAAAGTTTGGTGTTGGGGGGGTATGTGGCACAGGATAAACATGCTAAGAGACCATACATGGGGCTGAAGAAGCCTTCTCAGTTTGTCTGTTAATGTATTCTGCTTCCCTGTTAGTAACATAGTAACATAGTAAATGACGGCAGATAAAGACCCGAATGGTCCATCCAGTCTGCCCAACCTGATTCAATTTAAATTAAAAAAAATTTTTTTTAATTTAATTTAATTTTTTTTTTTTTTCTTCTTAGCTATTTCTGGGCAAGAATCCAAAGCTTTACCCGGTACTGTGCTTGGGTTCCAACTGCCAAAATCTCTGTTAAGACTTACTCCAGCCCATCTACACCCTCCCAGCCATTGAAGCCCTCCCCTGCCCATCCTCCACCAAACGGCCATCCACAGACACAGACCGTGCAAGTCTGCCCAGTAACTGGCCTAGTTCAATATTTAATATTATTTTCTGATTCTAAATCTTCTGTGTTCATCCCACGCTTCTTTGAACTCAGTCACAGTTTTACTCTCCACCACCTCTCTCGGGAGCGCATTCCAGGCATCCACTACCCTCTCCGTAAAGTAGAATTTCCTAACATTGCCCCTGAATCTACCACCCCTCAACCTCAAATTATGTCCTCTAGTTTTACCATTTTCCTTTCTCTGGAAAAGATTTTGTTCTACGTTAATACCCTTCAAGTATTTGAACGTCTGAATCATATCTCCCCTGTCTCTCCTTTCCTCTAGGGTATACATATTCAGGGCTTCCAGTCTCTCCTCATACGTCTTCTGGCGCAAGCCTCCTATCATTTTCATCGCCCTCCTCTGGACCGCCTCAAGTCTTCTTACGTCTTTCGCCAGATACAGTCTCCAAAAATGAACACAATACTCCAAGTGGGGCCTCACCAATGACCTGTACAGGGGCATCAACACCTTCTTCCTTCTACTGACTACGCCTCTCTTTATACAGCCCAGCATCCTTCTGGCAGCAGCCACTGCCTTGTCACACTGTTTTTTCGCCTTTAGATCTTCGGACACTATCACCCCCAGGTCCCTCTCCCCGTCCGTGCATATCAGCTTCTCTCCTCCCAGCATATACGGTTCCTTCCTATTATTAATCCCCAAATGCATTACTCTGCATTTCTTTGCATTGAATTTTAGTTGCCAGGCATTAGACCATTAGATAAACTGCTCTGAGAAGGTTGCCTTGAGCAGCTGCCCAAGTTCAAATCTGAATTGCCTCCTTGCAGAAGGTGAGGTCCCATGCCACCTTGTTTGTTCAGATAGGTGACCTGATTGTCAGTTTGGATGAGGACTATTTGATGTAGAATATGACCTTGGAATATTTTGAGAGCATTGCAGATTGTTCAGAACTCGAGGATACTGCCTTCATTATATGCAATTTTATTTCATGCATATTCATTGTGGATATCTTGAAAACTTGACTACCAAGGGGGTACTCCACGACCGAGTTGAGAGACACTGTCTTAGTCTATACTGTCTTGGGTGAATCTCTTCATAAAGGTGGTTAATAAAACCCAATAAAGAAATACACAAATAAGGGCTCCTTCCAAGTTTCCAAGTTTATTTTACACTTGATATACTGCAATTGTAGAACATCTATGAAGTTTACTTAAAAATGCTATATTAAAGGATGGAAGTACAATTTCAATTGTAAAGGAAAGAAAATTAAAAATTAGACACAAAAGCTGACTATACGCTTGTTATTTCTGATCATATTATGAACTATCTCTTGCATCCTTTCATTGATCATAAGCATCTGTAAACAGGAAGGTTTTTAGTAATGTTTTAAAGCATTCAAAATTTTGTTCTATTCAAATGTGGTGTTTGGAAAAGTGTTCCAAAGTTGAGGACCAATAACTGTAAAAGAACGGTCTCTAGTAGATGAGTAAACTATGGGCTCCTTTTACGAAGCTGCGTTAGCGGCTTTATCACACGCACATTTTTAGCGCACACTAACCTCCACGCTAGCTGAAAAACTACTGCCTGCTGTAGAGGAGGCATTAGCGGCTAGCGCGGCCGGCAAATAAGCGTGCGCTATATTAATTTTATTAAGCAACAGTAGAGCTTTTTACCTCAGGCCATCAACTGAATAAGTTTTTGTGCATTTACCACACTGGCCCGCGGTAAAAAGCTCTACCGCTGCTTGATAAAAGGGGCCCTAAATAAGATGTCACCTGTCACTTTTGTTACACCAGATTAACAGAGCTCCTATTTTGAATTTCTTTAAAAAAAAAAAAGCTTTTGTTGGAAAATACTTAATGCTAATTTGGTTAACAATCATTTAATACGACCTTTACAAAAATTTCTGAATTGTATTTAATTTTTTCACATCACATCTGCAGGGGCAGTCAGCTGAAGTGAATAATACTTCACAATTTAAACTCCATAAACCAAAATACTGCTACTACTGTTTATCATTTCTAGAGCACTGCCAGAAGTACCTCATGCCAGACAGATTCACTATCTGGATAATGTCACTGAATATCCACAGCCAACACTGGCTAAGAGAAATGGCAATAGTTATATTTTCCTTTAAATATTGACCCTTATATTCTTACTTACAGCCTATTAAAGGCCATCACCCCCTTCCCCAAGAAATACAAACTTTTTATACATTTTTAGAGCAGATCCTTGCTTATCACCTTTTCTCTCTCTCTTTTTGCTATGGTTTTTATTGCTTTGTTTTAGTAATTGATTAGTCTCCCTGGGATCTGGAAACCTACTTTAAAATATTTGGCAGGTTTTAGTCTTCTCCAAAATATGCAATAGACTATTTATACACAGCCACAAAAGTATGTATATCCAGTACATATTTCGGAATATATTATGATTACAGTGCTGCATATTATACAAACACATAACTTCCAAAATAAACCACCTATTCACTCATTTGCATACAGCAATGCAGTCACATTCCCAGAGGAGCATGTGGGAAGACATTGTTAAAATTTCTGTCATTCATGTAAGAGAAACCGAAATGAGCTGGGCATTAAATTTGCATACAGCCCCAAGCACAGAGGTTCCTGGATGTGTGCTGTGCTCATGTTCCCGGTGATAGGCATTTCTAGCAGGGAAGAGCCTGTCAGAATTAGCTCAGGAAAACACCCCTGAGGTGATAACTGGAAGACATACTGAGAATGTGCCTCAATACATGAAACATAAACATGAAATTCTCAGCACTCTCTGCTCAGTGAAAGTCACCACAAACACTATGTCACACACCAGGGGATAATCTATTCCACCTAATTAACACACAAGCCTACAGAACATGTGGAGAATTGTTAGGAACGGTTCCCACTTAGGACTGACTTAGGTACTAGGGAAGAGTCATCCAGCACCATAACACGAGGGGGTGCAGCGCAGTGAGGGGAGGCAGGCGAGAAAGAAGGAACGGGGAACAAAGCAGAGAGAGGTGGAGATGTGAGAGTAGGTAGTTTCAGAATGATGTTTTAACTGATGCCATACTTCTAATGACAGTATATTCTATTTCATACTGGTTTTCTTTTGGAAAAACTCAGTAATTGCAACTCTGATTTTTCAAAACTTTACTGGAAACCTAAAACAAATACAGAGCAAGTTTAGAAGTTCTGATTTTTTAAAAATGAGACAATGGGGCTGCAAAGTTACCCAGTTCTAAGAAGGAAACTATTAGGCCAGGCATAAGTATAGTTTGCCAGCTTGGAGGGTGGGATGGGGGTGGGGATGGGGGAACGAGGCTAAAGAAATCATATTAGCAATGAGAGGCAGAGAACGTCTTCATTAACAATCACAACAATTGGAGGGGAGCTCTCTCTTGTGCCTACCCCAAACTACATCTATGAGGCCAGTTCTAAAACTGAATGGTATTTTTAATTCCTGATTCTACTCATCGAAACTAGTGCAAGTCCCTTACTGGACCATGATAGGTTTATCAGAAATCCTGGACTGGCTGCAAATCACCCTCCTAGAACTCGTAGTTCCGAGACAATGTTAATATGCCTGCCGTGATCTATTTTCTGCTCTGTATACCAGGCCTCCCATTCCTCTCTGCACTCTCCCTCTTCTGGGTTTTTCTACTTTTCACTGGAAGTCTTTCCCCTCCTACACACACTGCTTCTCTGTCTATCTTCAAATCTCAGCTTCATGCATAGTCAGTGGAACAATTTTTTTGGGGGGTTGGGGGACAAAAGCTCCACCCTAGACCCCACCTAAGTTCTACCCTAGACCCCCACTCAAGCTCCTCCTTAGACTTATCCCCGTAATAATAGTACTAATTGTAATGCCATTTCTTCCATTCATTCTTCATATACACACAATATAACCTTATTAAGAATACATAATGGTAACCAAATAATTTTGAGGTATGGTGACCAGACCCCTGTACTTTGATAGCAGACATATTCAAAAGCTGACATATTCCAATCACTAACAAATACACCCCCTCCTTTACAAAGCCTCGCTAGCATTTTTAGTGCTGGCTGCGACAGTAACAGCTTGGATGCTCATAGGAATTCTATGAGCATTGGAGCTGTTACTGCTGCGGCCTATGCTAAAAACGTTAGCGCGGCATTGTAAAGGAGGGGGACAATTAATACAAGAAATGGTAAATGATACCATTTTATTGGACTAAATACATTTTTCAGTTAGTTTTCAAAGGCCCAAACCCCTTTCCTCAGGTCAAGTCCAATAAAAAGATAACACCTCATTTCCATTTTCTGTTTTTATTTATTAACACAGCTACCACACTACTTTTATCTTAAATGGAAAATAATATTTTTTCTATCTTTGCTTTTTTCCCAATTGTAGTCCCAGCCTCTGTTTTCTGCTTTCCTTATTTTCTCTTAACTCTTTTACCAGGATTTATTATCTCTCCTCCCTTTTCCTTTCAGCTTTCTTCAATTTATTTTCTGCCTCTACCTAGATTAAATTATATCTTACTATCCAGTTTTCACTTTCACTCTTTTCACTGTGTATACTTACAGCTTCCACTTTTTTCCTTCACCCCACCAATATCTCACTAACCCTATCCTCTCCACCCCACCCTTTTTCTTTATCCTTTCCTTTCATCCAGGGTGTGCCTTCTTTCTCTACCCCCTTCCATTCTGTGTCTGAGCCCTCTCCTTCCCACTTCCATTTAGCATCTTCTCCCCTCGCTCTCTCCTACTCACTTCCATCTAGCCTCTGTTCCCCTCTCTCTCTCCTCCCAACTACTATCAGGTGTCTGTTTCCATCTTTCTCATCCCCACTACCATCCAGCAGTCTGCCTCTCTTCCCTCCCCACTTCCATCCAGTGTTTATCCCCCTTCTCTCTTTCTCTCCATTCACCCCACTTCCATCAGCATCTGCCCCCTTCTCTCTCTCTCTACCTCCACAGTTGGGTCTCTCACTCTCTCTCCCCCCCTGTAGTCAGGTCTGTTTTCCTCTCTTCCATTATCTCTCTCTCTCCCTCCACAGTCGGGTCTCTCTCTCTCTCTCTCTATCCCTCCCTCTGCAATCGGGTATGTCTGTCTGTCTCTACCTGGTTGGGTCTCTCTCTCTCTCTCTCTCTCTCTCTCTCTTCCTGGATGGATCTCTCTATCTTTCTCGCACTTCCTGATTGGATCTCTCTTTCCCTCCACAGTCAGGTATCTCTGTCTTCCCTCTCTCTCCCCCTCATGGTCCAGTATCCTTCTCCTTTCTTCCCTCCATAGTCCAGTCTCTCTCTCCTCCTCCTCCCCCAGTGGTCCAGTCTTTTTATTCTATTCCCCCTTCACAGTTGGGCATCTTTGCTCACCCTCCCTCCTTATGGTTGGGTCTCCCTCTCTCTCTTGTTCCCTCTGTGGTTGGGTCTCTCTGCCCTCCCTTCCCCCAGTTGGATCTCTCCCTCTCTCTCTCTCTTTTTTTTCTCCCTTGATAGGTCACTTTCTCTTTTTCTCTCCCAGGATGATTGGGTGTCTCTCTCTCCCTCCCTGGTTGGCTTTCCTCCCTGGTTGGGGTGTCTTTCGCTCCCTCTGTGGGTCTCTCTCTCTCTCCCCTCATCCCATGGTTGTGTATCTCTCTTCTTTCTTTCTTCCTCCCTCCCCCTTCCTTCCTGACATGGTCTGTCTCTCTCTCTCTCTCTCTCTCTCTCCTATCTTCCCTCTCCCCACAGCCCAATCTCTCTCTCCTTCCCTCTCCCCGCAGCCCCCCTCCATCCCACCTATCTACCATGCTTGCAGTGTTTTGTTTTATATGCTAGCACTACTGGCTGGCTGGCTGGTTGAGTCTCCTCTGTCTCTATGGCAGTTGCAGCAACACTGAAAAAGGAAGTTACTTCAATTTCCTGTTCCCACGTAGTCTGCAACTGCCATAGACAAAGAAGAAACTCAATTGGCCAGCTGTTCAGCAGTGCTAGTGTACAAGGCAAAGCACTGCTGGCAAGGTAGGTAGGCATGCTGAAAGGAAGGCCTCGGGGGGAGGGAAGGAGGAGAAAGAGACTGACCATGGAAATGCCACAAGAATGGTTCCTGTGGCACTACCGCAGAATGGTCCACTATTCCCACAGTATTCCCAGGGGGTTCATTAATCTTTTGAGGGGCCATGGCCAGTGAAATAGTAAGGGGGCAGAGGAGCGGACCATCCTGGGAGCCGTCTCAGAGGGGGCGTCGGCATCTCTCTACTCCCCCATGACATGCTCCCGTTCTCCATTCCCCTTGCCCTGTACCTCTTTAAAATCTTTGCCAGCGCAAGCAACTACTCTAGTCTGCTGCTCACACAGGCCTGGCTCCCTCTGAAATCACTTCAGGGTCGTGGGGCAAGATTTAGAGGTATGGGGGGTGGGAAGGGACGGCACCAGTAAGGCGTGGGGGCATGGAAGGAGTGGGGAGGGCATACAGAAGGGCGCCGGGGGGAATAACCACCCCAGGCATCTCCCACCCTCACTATGCCACTGGCTATGGCCCCTGTGATCCCCCTGTTCTGACACCTATGGCTTCATCAAACTTTACTTTAGATCAGGGGTAGGCAATTCCGGTCCTCAAGAGCCACAGGCAGTCAGGTTTTCAGGATATCCACAATAAATATGCATGAGATAGATTTGCATCTCAAGGAGGTAGTGCATGCAAATCCATCTCATACATATTCATTGTGGATATCCTGAAAACTTGACCTGCCTGTGGCTCTCGAGGACCAGAATTGCCTACCCCTGCTCTAAATCTTCCAATATCACAGCCATCGCTAATCACTCCTTGTTTTTAACACATATCATAGTATAACATAAAAGTTTATTTATGAATTGCAGATACCTCATGGTCCTATGCGATTTACAAAAGATAAAACCAGCATATTAACTGTTGAATTTACAATCAATTAAAACCAATTATTTTCCAAATTTACTAAACAAATAAGTTTTAATTAATTCTCTAAAATGCATGTAAGAGAAAAGCGAAATAAGTAATATTTGCAAAGATCGTTTTGGTAAAGAAAATAAAAGATGAGCTAAGTAAGAAGGAACTAAACCAAACATGATCTCATAACAAACATATCCCACTTTGAATAATACCCTGGCCTGTATTGGGAGCCAATGTAATTTCTGGTAAAAAAAACGGAAAGATGATCAAATGTCTTCAGATTAAATATCAGATCCACTGCGGAATTTTAGATAATTTGTAACTTTTGAAAAATTTTATAGGAACCCGCTAATGTATATTATATTTCAATAATCTAGGATTTTTAATAAAAGAGATTGCACCAATTGAAATGGATAAGCTTCAAAAAAAAGAACGAATGAACCTTAACTTCCTTAGCATTACAAATCCTTTTCGAACTACTGAATCTACTTGTGATTTCATTCATAAATTCCAATCTAATTGGACTCTTAAAATTTTTATTGTCAGTGTAATGATATAATTAATCCCATTTAATTATAACTTTTTTTTTCATCTGACTTATTATTAGAAGTCAGGAAATCCTAGTTTTTAATTTAATTTTAACTTAAAACTGGCCATCCAATCATGTATTAACAGTAAAATCTTTTCTATCCAAGATACTTCTAATGGGGAATTTGAGGAAACTGAATATACAGGTAATATTGTTTGCATAAATATAGTGTAAATCTTGTAATTCAGTTAGGGCTTCTTTTACTAAGAAATATAAGAGCATTTTACTGTGGGCCGGTGAGATAAATGCTCCAATGCTCATTGAATTCCTATGAGTGTCAGAGCATTTTTTAAATTTAATTTTATTTATCAATTTTCATATAAAGACAAGCATACAATACTTGAATACAGATTAAGAAATAATATCCCCCACATAATTATACGGTGACAAAATTCACCAACTATTAGAAATATTATCAATTATGTAGTCCACAACTTATAGGTTATAGGACCCAAGGAAAGGAAATATTATTCAAAGAAATTAAGAGGGTCTTTTACTAAGGCGTGCTAGCCGATTTAGCGCGTACTAAATGCTAATGCATCCATAGAATATAATGGGCGCGTTAGCATTTAGCACGCACTAAATCAGCTAGTGCGCCTTAGTAAAAGACCCCCTAAATTACTAAGAGGACAGCTTTGGAGACCATAGTCAGCAGCCAGTTCATTTTAACCTGTGTGTAAAGCTATCGTTCCTATCATTACTCTCCCACTTCTTTAGCCACAATAAAAATCAAACAATTCCCCCCCCACCCCAGTGATACACAACATTTTACAGGAAATTTTAATATAAAGGATGCACGCAAAGCTTGAACGCTAGGCCTATATGCCAAAAAGTCCTTTCTTCTTTTCTATGTCAGTTGAGATCTATCAGGAAACAAACACACCGGTGAACCAAGAAATTGTTCATTAATAGTCTGAAATATGTCCAAAGAATCAAATCCCTATCAAATTCCAAACCAAATGTCACTGTGACAGCAGTTCTTTCAGTAATTACTTCCAAGGAGTTTTCCAGAAAATTAGTTAGATTCATCTCACCACCATCCGCTCCCACCATATCTGTAGGAGTAGAATTACATATTTTATTCCCTATACAGATATACTGAGCTCTCAATATTGGTGGTAGATTCTCAGTTGGAATTAACAAAATATCTCTCAAGTATCTCCATACCATTTCAACTGCTGACACAATTGGAAATTTGGGAAAATTGAACATTCTCAGTTGGACTATTGGAACTCTGTCTATTTGGATATTAAACAGGGTAGCTTAGATCGGCTGCAGCTAATACAAAATACAGCGGCTAAACTTATTTTTGGAAAGAGGAAGTATGATCGTGTATCCCCATTATTGAGAAAACTTCACTTCATTACAGGATACAATTGAAGTGTGCATGTGTTATTTTTAAATTCCTGTATGGAATATTTGATCCTTCTATCTTCTATGCTGGAATACTACTAAATCCTGTTATTCCAGGACAACAACAATATATAAACTACCATATCCTTCTTTTAGAGGAATTAAATGTGCTGGGAAGCTTAGCAACTGGTTGAAATTTGGAATGGGCTTCCTGATTCCATCAGACTGATAGGACAGTTTTTACAATTTCGGAAAGCTCTAAAAACTTGGTTGTTTACACTAAACTTGGAAGGTCTACCTGCTGAAGTGTCATAGCAACAACTTTCCCTAATCTTTTTAGTCTTTTAATTAAATTTTAAACAATTTTATATTTCAATTTTAATTTTCATGTTGTCTTTGAATCGATAATTACCTATTCTTAGGTCTCCTCTTTATAGGCTTGCTTTTATGTCACTCTAATTTAATCAACTATAAACCGAAGATCAGATTAGATTATTTTTCCTCTGTTTGTTTTCCATGAATTCTAATTAACTTTTTCTGAATATAAGATTTCTCTTTAATAATTCCATTTCTAAAGTCTTAATTTGATTAAGCTGTTATTCATGTCTTTTTATACCCTCACTGTGTTCTCGTAGCATTTTACCTTGAGTGTTTACCAGGGAATTGATAGAACCACAGTCATTTCGGAACATTGTTACTGCTTTTTTGAGATTGGAGTCCATGACTTTGTTAGCCCTCCACAATTTGTCCATATTGACAATAGCAGGCTATACCATCTCTCCAAACTGCAAGTTCTCTCTTCAGAGTGCTGATGTCAGAGCTCCCTACCTCAACCATTGTTTTCCCTCCTGCTGCTCCTCCAGGGCTAGACACCTTCCCTTCTCCTTGGGAGGACTGTGCCACCTCTGTCTCCACAGGGCTTTCCTTTCCGGGTCAGAGAGAAGCCTGCCCCTGATTCGGGCCCAGTGAGACCCATCTGGAACGAAGGTTCGTCGATGAATTTGGTGACCCTCCTGAGGTCGACACAGCCTCTCTTGCTTGGCGCGTCGAAATTCCTGCAATAGTGATTTGAATCAAATGCCTCGGGTTCCCAGGCACTGGAGGACAGGGCTGGCTGCTTCCCTTTCACTTCCAAATCACAAAGAAGCCAACCGGAGGAAAAAGAAGAAAAACATATTCAAGGTAAGTTTCGGCGAACGTTCAAAATTTAATCAAGAGGAGAGCTCCGTGCTCCTCAATGCCATCTTGGGTCCAAGAGTAAGAACATTTATCGCGCTGGCCTGCAATAAAATGCTCTTATGCTGCTTAGTGAAACCCGGCGTTAATTCTTTACTCAATGAAGAAAGATAGATGTTAAAAAGGGAAGGAGAAAGGGGAGATCCCTGAGGAACTCCACATGGTATACTCCGTTTATGAGAGACAATTTCATTTCTTCTAATCTGATATATCCAAGATCGCAGAAAACTGTTAAAATAGCAGAGGACATTACCTGATAAACCCTATGAATCCAGACAGTGCAATAAAATATCATGATCAACTAAATCAAAGGCACAACTCAAATCTTATTGTAAAATCAAGGCATTTTGTTCTGAGGATAAAATATTAAATAACTCCCCTTTTTACAAACCATGAAAGTGCTTTTTAGCACTGGCCAGTGCACTGAATGCTGTGCGCTTCTCCGACGCTCCTAGAGTTCCTTTGAGCACTGGAGCAGTGCACATCATTCAGCACTCAGCATTTGCAGTTTTTTTAAAAGGTTGGGGGGAGGGGAAGAAGGTTAAGCAATTTATTAAAGAAATAAGGGATAGATTGGCTAAGGCCACGGATCCAATCCGTGGCCGGGGAGCTGATTCACAAAGCACCCTCATGCAAATGAGGGCGATCAGAATCACACCCCCAACCGACTGCCGGATCGCTCTCCAGTGATTCCAATGCATGCGTAGACCATCTTCTTTGCCTGTAGTTGGTCTGCGCATGCACTGGCCCTCCATGCCCAGCAGAGCTGGAAACTTAAAAAAAAACAAACAACTTTTTAATACTTCACGAGCCCATGGTTTTAACCCGCTTTAAACCCATGAGTTAAAAACACAGACTCGCACTGCGGGGAAGGGCAGGAGGGTCAGGGTGGCGAGAGGAGAGTTGGGGCGAGAGCAGGGTGGCGAGTCGGGGCGGCAAGAGAAAGATATTTGGGGTGAGAACAGGGTGACGAGTTGGGGCAGCAAGAGGAGATTTGGGGCAGAGAGCAGGACGGCGAGAGGATAGTCAGGGCAGGAGAGCAGGAGAATCCAGGCAGAGAGCAGGAAATGCAGTCAGAAAGCTTGTGAGTGACTGGTCCCCAGCAGTCACTTCTTTTGTTGATCGGCCAGCCCAATTGGTGTTCCAGATTTGTTTAGTGAATTGCTGCCTGTCTAAATTTGCATGCCATTCCCTATCATTGCATGCGTGGATCAGATATTGCTCAGCACCGAGGTTAGTGAATTGGGTCAGGGAACAATCAGGTCGCAAAACGATCGGTGTCCTTAGTAAATCTAGTCCTATGTAGTTTCTGTACTGTGGAATGATCTGAAACCAGACAGAAAATTAGATGGTAATGTAAAATTATCTAAATAGTCTGATACTGACCAGCCCTTCTAACAGTTTAGTAAACAAAGGGATTAAAACTATTGGTCAGCAGTTTGAAACTTCACTAATAGATCTTTAACAATAGAAGTGATAATTATTTGACTTAATTCCATTGGGAAGATACCTTGATCTAGGAGAAGTACAATCCATTCATGGAGCTCTACTAAAAACTTTGGAGAAGCTTTGCTCATGATAGCTGGACTGCAAGTATCTAAAGGTCAATATGACTGTGAGCCCTTCTTATATAATCTTATGAAAGAAGGCCATTCTGGTTTGTTGAATGTGTTCCAAGATAAGTTCACTAAACAATATGAATCATCTTGTCTATTAACTAAGTTGCCAGAGCGACCTGGACAAACTGGGTGAGTGGGCTAAAAAATGGCAGATGAGCTTCAATGTGGAGAAATGTAAGGTCTTGCACATAGGGAAGGGGAACCCAATGTACAGCTATACGATGGGAAGGAGGGTACTGGGGGAAGGCAACCTAGAAAAAGACCTGGGGGTATTGGTGAACAAATCAATGAAGCCGGCGGTGCAATGTGCAGCAGCCTCAAAGAAAGCGAACAGAATGTTGGGCATTGTTAAAAAAGGTATCA
Organism: Geotrypetes seraphini; assembly: GCF_902459505.1. NCBI lineage: Eukaryota > Metazoa > Chordata > Amphibia > Gymnophiona > Dermophiidae > Geotrypetes > Geotrypetes seraphini. Next base: position 5,246,438 of record NC_047084.1, on the reverse strand, counting down.
CTACCAGAACAAAGGAAGTCATCCTGCCACTGTATCGAGCAATGGTGCGCTCACATCTGGAATACTGTGTCCAATACTGGTCGCCATACCTTAAGAAGGACATGGCAATACTCGAGAGGGTCCAACAAGGAGAGCAACAAGGATGATAAAGGGCATGGAGAACCTTTCATATGCCGAACAGTTGGACAAGCTGGGACTCTTTACCCTGGAAAAGTGGAGACTGAGAGGGGACATGATAGAGACTTATAAAATCATGAAAGGCATAGAGAAGGTGGAGAGGGACAGATTCTTTAGACTAGCGGGGACAACAAAAACAAGAGGTCATTCAGAAAAACTGAGAGGAGACAGATTCAAAACGAATGCAAGGAAGTTCTTCTTCACTCAACGGGTGGTGGACACCTGGAACTCGTTTCCAGGAGAGGTGATAAGACAGAGTACAATAATGGGGCTCAAAAAGGGACTGGATGACTTCCTGGAAGCAAAAGGGATAGCAGGGTACAGATAGAGGGTTACTTCACTGGATATTAGGCGAACAGGGTATGGAAGTTGTAGGTTAGGAGCACTTACAGGTCATGGACCTGAGGGGCTGCCGCAGGAGCGGACTGCCGGGCACGATGGACCCCTGGTTTGACCCGGCAGGGGCAATGCTTATGTTCTTAGAATAGCATAAACTAGGCACTCACATCCCTCACTTCAGTCCTTTCTAAATAAACAGAATAATAACACCCGATGGCAAAAGTAAGGCCACAGATTTATTAACATCTAAGGTACAAAACAATTATCACTAAGGGCTCCTTTTATGAAGGTGCGCTACGGATTTTATCGCACCCACTGGATTAGTGAGCGCTAGCCAAAATCTACCGCCTGCTCGAAAGGAGGCGGTAGCGGCTAGCGCACGCGGCATTTTAGTGCGCGTTAAGGCCCTAGCGCGCCTTTCTAAAAGGAGCCCTAGGTTTACACCTAGATATGAGGAATGAACCATAAGATAGAAACCACCTTTTCCTACCCCCCCTTCTCCCTGCACTGAGCATAAGCGACAGACAATAAGGCAAGGCTCAACAAATTCTAGGTACCAGTCACCTAGAAATTGCAAATTGCAGCCTAGCAGCCAGGCTCTCATAGCCTTAATTTTTTTCTCCACCAGAGATGTCACCAGAGAAAACAGTTTTCTCTTGAACTCTGCACCGTGTGACTTGGCTCGTTGTAAGTTTTAGCCACAGAGAGCAGAAACTTCTGGTTGGTCTCACACTCTCAAGTCTTGTGACACCAGCTAGAAGTTCCTTTATCCTGCAGCTCAAAGTCACAGAGAACTGAATCACACAACAGAAAGAAAAGTGTAGGAAAAGACTATTTTCTTTGATGGTGGCAGAAACAGCTGCAGAATACTGTTCAGACAAAGGAAAGGTGAATTGTTTTGTTTAGAGATAACAAGGAGACTGGTTGAAGACTGTAGTGAAGGGTATAAGGGGGAGCATGAGAGAGAGTAGGGGTGGGGAGGGAGAGTTGGGAAGAAAGACTGTTGGCTTCTGACAGTGATGTTAATTGGCACTTCCCTTGCCCATCGATACAGAAAGGAAGATTTTAGAACATGGAGAGGGGAATTCAGATGTTCGGGTAAAGACACGAGAACGCTTATGCTATTTTACATGAAGCTCTGCCAAACATAGATCCTCTTGTAAAATAGTGAAAACAATATAAAATGACATGACAAACGTTATTTCAAATGAATGAATATCGCTATGGCCTTTTCTTGTGCTTTACTACTCACAATGACAATGCTATAGAAATGCAAAATAATTGTCATCATCTATTATAATAAAACTCTAAGTGCACATGTGCACTCCTACCTCCGTGATCCCTGCGTCCGTGATCCGTAACTCCGTGCCAGTAGAACCTACTGCACATGCGGAGTTTGAAATGGCGACCACAGACGCAAAGAGGTGGAGAACTTGCCAGTGACTCCCCCTCCCGCCCTCACTCACTCTAAGTCTTGTACAAACCGCTGCCGCTGCCGCTGCTCTTCATTCACGTCTGCCCTCCTCTTCATAGCAGCCTGCTTAGGATCGCCGTACGTCAGAGGAGGGGTAGGATCGCGTCAGAGGGAACATGCTACCGAGGTAGAGAGCGGCCTGTAAGGTTCGCTACAGCCGACTGGCGATCCTCTGCAGGCTGCTTTGAAGAGGAGGGCAGACGCGAATAAGAGCAACTGCGGCGGCAGCGGTTTAAGCCAGTGGGCCAGAAGAGACCAGGAAGCTGGGATGAAGGGAGGGTAAGAACGGCGGTTTGGGAGCAGGTATTAGGGAGCAGGGAAGAGGTGCTGCTGGACAGGGGGGAGATAAAATGAAGGGAGAAGGGCTGCTGCTGGACAAGGGGAGCAGGGAAGGGGTGCTGCTGGACAGTGGGGAGGTACAAGGAAGGGAGAAGGGCTGCTGCTGGACAGGAGGAGCAGGGAAGAAGTGCTGCTGGACAGGGGGGAGGTAAAACAAAGGGAGAAGGGCTGCTGCTGGAAAGGGGAAAGGTAAAAGAAAGGTAGAAGAGCTACTGCTGGACAGGGGGAGCAGGGAAGGGGTGTTGCTGGACACGGGGGAGGTAAAAGGAAGGGAGAAGGGCTACTGCTGGACAGGGGGAGCAGGCAAGGGGTGGTGGTGGACAGCCGAGGAAAGAGAGAGACAGAAAGAAAGACCGACAGATAGCGGCCAAGGAGAGAGAGAGAGACAGAAAGAAAGAAAGAAAGACAGACAGACAGACAGAAAGCGGCCAAGGAGAGAGATAGAGAAAGAAAGAAAGAAAGATACACACATCTATTCTAGTACCAGCTAATGTAACGGGCTTAAAGATTAGTTAATAATAATTGTTAATTGTCATAGCTTTCATTTATTTTCTTGGAAAAGAGGGTTGCAAAATATGGTATATGGGTTATACCTCACTACAGGGTGAGATGATGAATGATAATGTTTTCCATGCCAGGGGACAAGAAAGTGAAAGAACATGAGAACAGTACTTACAGAAACACTTTGAAGAGTTTCACACTGTGCAGAGCCAAATGATAGAAATACTGAAACATATCTCATATGTGAGGGTATAGGATCATAGAAGGGGCAATGCTGGAAAAAGGTTGTGGAGGACTAGCACACTCAATATAAGATGAACTATTAGGTAAAGGATATAAATAAGGGATTTTCCCAGTCTTCAAGTAAAGAATGTAAATTGGTTCACAAAAGAAGCTTTCTTTTTGCTCTTAGCCTTATCTTATCACATACTCCAAGTCCTCTCAGGGCTAGGCTGGAGATGATTTAGGGGCCTTGCCATGCATAGATATCTAATACTTGTCTTATTGACTCATTTAAATTGAACACATTTTCATAAGCTGAGAATAATGGCATGTCCAGCTTAATATAGAAGAAAAGAACAGAAATGCGGCTAGTTTGTTCACGGGAACAGTGGTTCCAAAAGACTAGTAGCAAGGATTTTCTATACTGTTAATCTGTGATGTGGAAACCAGTTCTATGAATGGGCACCTAATGGAAGCCTACGCTGTAAAGACTTTATGGGGCTGATATTCAATGCAATTTAACCTACTAAAAATGACTCTCAGCTGGTTAAGTTGCCTGTTCAGGGTTAACCGGTCATTTTCAGTGGCACTTAACTGGTTAGCATCGCTGAAAATAACCAGTTAGTGCAAAACTCAAAGCTGGCTACTTTGGGAACATTCTAGCACTTATACATAAGCTTTAAAATGAACATAGTACATGATACTAGTATTATGTGTATATATATATGCACAGATGAATACTCAAGGCAAGCAGAAGCCGGAAGATCTTCTAGGCACCCGCACAATCTGTGCCTGCGTGCCGGTGCCAGACGGGGGGGGGGCCGCTAAGTTCAAGTTGTTCGGGCGGGGGGGGGGGCCGGTTCACGTGGGGTTGGGGGGGTGCCGGTTGGAGCGAGGGGGCCTTTGCGAGCGGGGGGGGAGCGATGCCGGTTATCGGGGGGGGGGGGGGAACGTATCAAAGCGAGTTTCCATTATTTTCTATGGGGAAACTCGCTTTCATAAACGAGCATTTTGGATTATGAGCATGCTCCTGGAACGGATTATGCTCGTAATCCAAGGTACCACTGTATATATGTGTATATATATATATATATATGTGTGTGTGTGTGTGTGTGTGTATGTATGTATATATATATATGCATACTAAACCATCAGTGAGTACCATCTGAGGCTGTGTACAAACCCCCCCACCGAAACACTCTACAGTGGAACCTTGGTTTACGAGCATAATTTGTTCCAGAAGCATGCTCGTAAACCAAAATACTCATATATCAAAGCGAGTTTCCCCATAGGAAATAATGGAAACTCGCTTTAATATGTTCCCTCCCCCCCCCGAGGCCAGGGGGGCTGTCCCCCCCCCCCCCCCCCGCTTGCAAAGGCCCCCCCTCCACGCGAACTGGCACCCCCCGCCCAAACAACTTGAACTTACCCACCTCCCCCACGTCTGGCACCGGCACACAGCCCACAGGACGTGCTGGTGCCACTTGAAGATCTTCCTGCCTCTGCCGGGTCTTGAGCATGCATCTGCGCATGCTCAAGGCCTTCTAATTCTCCCTCTCGCCAAGAATCCAAACCAAGAGTCCAAATCAAGCAGTAAAAAACAACAAGTAGCAAACTCAAACAATTTTCAATGTCTGCCACCAGACCCAACCTCCCTAACCCACCTCCCTCCCACCTGTCTCCCCACCCACCCAAATAAAAATAAAAAAAAACCAAGACAAGTGAGCAAACGAAAATAAAAGGAGAGAATACAAAAGAGAAAGAAGAGGCGGTAGTGGGCTCGTCAACAGGAAGTATATTGCAAAACTCTCACAACAGTTCAATAGTCTACTTCTGGCAATGGGGGAAAAGGTATTACAAAAGGGTCCCCCAAGTGCGCAGAAACCGCTGACCTGCTGGAGAATCCAAAGTACGAAGCTGGGTGTGTTCCATGTTCAAGAAGGTGGTCATGTGCTGTCGCCACTGTTGCAAAGTAGGTGTCCACTGCTCCAACCAAAGCATCAGAATAGTCTTCTTCCCCTGAAGTATAGCCCCTTGGTGTAGGTGACTGCAAAATGAAAACATCAAAAAAGATTTGCGCCTCCAACTTTATGCCACATTTCCAAAGGGAGGAGAGAGCCCGCAACAGCCGATCCCAGAAGCACTGCACCGGAGGGCACTGCCAGAACTTGTGACCCAGGGTTGGTTCCTGACAGCCACACTTGGGACAGCTGGAGGTCAGTGCTATCCCAGCCAAGTAAGCCCTGCGGAGAGACATGTGTAGGCGAAGAGCAAACTTATATTGCAGCTCCCAGCAGGATACATTGACCGTGACCTTACGAATAGCAAGAACAAAAGTCTTAAAAGTAGCCTCCGACAATGTAATGTTGAGATCAGACTCCCATGCTGCGGCATACATGCGATACTCATTGGTGGGCAAGGAGTCCAGGAGCGCTCGATGATAACTCAGAGGTACCTTATTCTGGGTCCTCAAGGTGAATAGAAATCCCAGTTCTTCCTGGACATCCTCAGTCAGATCAGTACAACAAAGACTCCTGATATAATGGCGAAGTTGCAGGTAAGGAAATATATCCTGTGGAGAAAGAGAGAACTCCTTTTGTAAGTCCGAGAAGGGCATCATCTTGCCCTCCTCCGTGAGCATGTGAAAAAGATACAGGATACCCTTCTATGTCCAGCGTTGAAAATCCGGAGAGGAAGTACCCACAGGAAAATGTGGATTATGTCTGATAGCCAAGTACGGGGAAGCCTTAGTAGAATGTCATTGACGGCAGAAAATCCATCGCCAGGCAACAACAGCAGTAGGAAGCAGATGAGACAGTGTAGCAACAGGCGGCGGACGCAAGCCCATGACATGGAGGTAACAACTAAAATACACAGAGTCCAGGAGTGACAATTCAAGGCTAGTGTTGGTAAAATCTTCAGCTGAGCGAAACCAGTCACTGACATGCCTCATAGCACAAGCCACAGTAAATTTGACATTCAACAGACCCATGCCCCCCATGAAGGCTGGGGTACAAATAACAGAGTAAGGAAGCCGTGCCTTCCTTCCCAGCTACAGATAGGCCTGTAAATGCTGCTGCAAGCTCCGTTCATCTCTCACCCTCAAAAAGAGGGGCAGGATTTGGAAAACATACAGGCACTTAGGGGCTATAATCGGGGGCTGATTCTATAAACTGGCATCCTACCACCGTCTGGAAGCCAATAGGGAAGCACGTTTACAACAAAAACCCAAGGCAGGCTGCCTACACTGTAGGCATTTGTCGTGGGTGCAAAGAGATGCCTAGGGACACTAAAACCTGGTTGAAAACCAGATTGAGAATTGTGCAAGATATTAAATTTCTTTAAATAGTTCATCAGATCAATATTTATTAGCTCTTCCATTATTTTAACAAAAAAAGGGATATTAGTGATTGGTATATAGTTCGCTATAGAAGAGGTGGTAGGGGCATAATAAAAAGTCTCCTTTTGGCCTAAGGCCCTAAACGTTGAAAGTAGAAGCAGGGAAAATGTCCATTATAAAAAAAAACGTCCAAAAGAAGGTTTTTTAAAATAATGGCCTGCTTCTACGTTCAGCTATTTAAATGCCCAGACCACCACTACGTCTACACTAACAACATATAATCAACCAAAAAAAGCCTAAGTCCCAAACGCCCAACACAAGAGCTTTTAGGCGAAGGATGACCCAGTCTTTCGCCTAAAAGCTAGATTCTGTAACCGTTGTCTATCAAAAACAACGATCCGGGCAGGAGGGAGCCCAAGCCCTCCTGCCCGGCGACACCCCCTCTCGACTACAATCGGGCAGGAGGGAGCCCAAGCCCTCCTGCCCAGGCGACCCCCCTACCCCCCACCCCCACTATGATCCGGGCAGGAGGTATCCCAGGCTCTCCTGCCCCAATGCAGCCCCCCCTGAACCCCTGATTGGCCCGAAAAACACCTCCCCCCACCTGCCGACCCGTGACACCCCCAGCCGAACCCTCAACCCCCCCGACACCCTCCGTTCCTGTTAAAAAGTTGGCCGAAGGGACGGATCCCAAGCTCATCCATCCAGCAGGCTCACCATCCTCAGAATGGAGGGCCTTAGGGCCTGATTGGCCCAGGCGCCTCAAACCCCTCCCACAGGTGGGGCCTGAGGTGCCTGGGCCAATCGGAAATGGTCCAGTAGCCTTAGGCCCCCTCCTGTGGGCGGGGCCTTAGGCATATGGGCTAGGGCCTAAAGCTACTGGGCCATTTCCGATTGGCCCAGGCGCCTCAGGCCCCACCTGTGGGCGGGGTTTGAGGCACCTGGGCCAATCAGGCATCATACCAGCCATCTGTTATACATTATCTCTTTTTATGTACTATTAAAGGTGCAATTTCATTTAAAACTTGTGTACTACAATTTTTCCAATTTAAATTAAAATTTAAGTCCGAATCGGACTCAGAGAATAACTTGTAATGTGACCTGAATTCAACTAAATTTAATGGACATCTACTAGCAATACCTTTCTCTTTAAAATTATTCCTAGGTTTAGTATTTGATTAACCTTCCCTCCAAAGAAATTCAAAATTACATAATAAGTGGTCTGACCATATGGTATTTTGCCAAACCTCATTATTAAAATATATTTTAGGAGAGGCCAGATCCTTAAATGAAAAGGGTTTAGCTGGTGTAAATTCTCGTATCTAGATTCTGGAGACACATGCACAAGTTGCCATAAATGCACAGGAGATAAGTCTCTTTCAATGTGCAACGGCAGCTAAGAAGGCAAATATACTTCTCCCTCTGTATTCACGGGGATGCGGGCAGACCATAGACACGAATATGGAAAAAATGTGAATAACTTTTTATATGTTATTTGCATTTATTTATTTATTTTTTAAACACCGTCATTTTTACTTTTATAACGGTAAATAACTTTTCAACTGTTATTTGCAGGTTTTTGAAATAAACAGCGATAACCAGCAATTTTAGGGTTTGGAGGAGGCAAGCAGCGATTCTCAACGATTTCCAGCAATTCCAAGAGAATTTAGGACTAATAGCGGGCAAGCAGGAAAGCAGCGATTCATACAGCAATTTTAGGGTTTGGAGTAAGCAAGCAGCGATTCCCAGCAATTTTCTCCATGCATGCTGGGAAGAAGCCTTTCTCTCTATGGATGCTGGGAAGCAGCATTTTTCTCAGTGCACACTGGGAAGCAGTGATTTTGTGGGAGAAAGCATGGAAACAGCGATTTTCAGAGTGAATGGTAAGCGATAAACTTTTTTCTCGGTACAGTAAAAGAAAAAGGAACTTTAATGATGAAGTAATTTTTTTTGGGGGGGGCAGAGTCAGCAGCCGAAAAATTGCGAATAAGCGAATCCGCAGATATGGAAACCACGGATATGGAGGGAGAAGTGTAGAATCCTAGGAATTAGTAGGAGAGGAATTGAAAACAAACAGAGAATGTTATGATGCCTTTGTATTGCTCCATGGTGCATCCAAACTACAAATACTGTGTACAATTCAGGTCATTGTATCTCAAAAAAGATATAGTGGAATTAGAAAAGGTACAAAGAAGGGTGATAAAAAGGGGGGTAAGATGACTTCCCTAAGAGGAAAGGCTAAAGCAGCTAGGGCTTTTCAGAATAGAAAACTCAGGGGAGATATGATAGAGATCTATAAAATACTGAGTAGAGTGGAACAGGTAGATGTGAATTGCTTATTTGGCATTTGCAAAAATACTAGAACTAGAGGGACTCACACAGTGAAGCTACTAAGTAGTAAATTTAAAACAAACCGGAGATAATATTTCTTCACTCAACCTATAATTAAACTCTGGAATTCATTGCTAGAGAATTTGGTAAAAGCAGTTAGCTTAGTGGGGTTTAAAAAAAAAGTTTGGATAATTTCTTAACAGAAAAGTCCATTGCCTATTTCTAGGATAATCAGCATAAAATCTGTTTTACTTTTTTGGGATCTTGCCAGGTACTTGTGACCTGGATTGGCTACTGCTGGAAATAAGATAATGGGCTTGATGGACCTTCTGTTTATCCCAATATAGCAACACTTATGTTCTTATGGTCTTTCTTACAGTAATTGAAAGTATACTCTGAATGAGGGGCATAGGATGAAGGTGAAAAAGGACAGACTCAGAAGTATTCTAAGGAAACACTTCAATAAAAGGGTGGTAAATTTTGTACATGGGATATTTAAAACAGGAAGGGACAGTACTGATGGTAAAAGGGGCAGACAGGTTAGGCCAAATGGTTTTATCTGCCTTCATTTTTTTCTGTTTCTAAGTAATTTAAACTAAATGTAAGTGCACGCCCTGCTCACACTCTGCCTAGAATCAGCCCATATAAATGGCCACCAGTAAACTACGCACTATTGAAAATATGCATGTAGTCAGAGTTCTGGCATATACATGTCAGTATTTGCCATATTAATGTTAATGCCTTCTCTATAAAATAACCCCCCATCTGCACAAGACAGTTAGAAAAGGTACAAAGAAGGGTGAGAAGAGGAAGAACCATGAAAAATGCTGATTAATGTGGTCTGTGTACATTGTTCTAATTATGGAAACCATGAAGGAGTCATATGTTCTCTTAGGGCTCCTTTTACTAAGGTGCGCAGGATATTACCGCACGCTACACCGTGCGTTACGCGGCTAGAACTAATGCCAGCTCAATGCTGGCGTTAAGGTCTAGCTCGTGCGGCATTTCAGTGTGCGCTATTCTGCGCATTAATGCCCTAACGCACCTTAGTAAAAGGAGCCCTTAGGCTTCCATGGCGAGATCTGGATACCTGCAACAATCATGAAGGAGTCATTTAGTATTTAATCAGCAGACTACTTTTGAAATGTTTTGCTTGGTTAAAATTAGGGAATTTCTAAGTACCTTTTTTCATTTATTTCAATTTTTATTGCATACTTATGGTATCTATACTGTAAACCGCTTTGAACCTCACGGTATAGCGGTATACAGGAAATAAAATAATAATTATTATTAATAAAACAAAAGAATCCTACGGAACAAATATGCAATAAGTCACACTGGTTATCTGTCAATCACCTTCTAACAACCTTTGCTGTAGACATACATTAACTACAAATTCTTAACAATAAACAGGCCTGAAATGTTATATTTTATATCCCGTCTTTAAGCTGGGAGACACGCAGTTTAAGGGATCTCAGAAATGAGTGAAAAGGGCACCTGGGCTTTTTGTTCTAGTACCTATGATTTCTCATTCGTCATGGATTCTCAAGGGATAACTTCCCACATGAAGCTGTTCTATCTTTTTTTTTTTTTTTTTGCATCTTAAGTCATATACAAAAAGCAAAAAATAAAATACAAAAATATGATGGTTTTAGAACTGTGTTCAACTGATGAAAAACTGTATTAGGAAGGGTTTTCTGACTAATGATAGCTCAATGAAGGGGACTCAGGTGTGGTCTATTTGGCAATCTGGTCCTTTTGAGCCCTTGAAGTATTTTCCTTCCTATAGTATTCACCCGGAGTGAAATTTGCTCATTAGAATTCGTTTCAAGTTTTAAATTTGATTATCCCCCTCTTCTATTAAACTGCGCTATCAGTTTGCAGCGCAGAGAGCTGCACTAAATGTCCTGCGCTGCTCCCGACGCTCACAGGAACCCTATGTCATTCTTCGCAAAGAGGTTGTCTTTGATTGGGAAAGGGAGGAGATCCTGGCCGTTAAACGCATCTTTAAATTGAAAAGTTTTAATTTTGGATCTGAATTTTTGTAAAGAAGGTTCCAGCTTAATATCCATATGTGTGGGCTGTGGCTGGAAAAAATGGCCTTTTTGGTGGTATCGTAGAAGATATTGTGAGCGGGACTCCGGTGTTTATTCTCGTTACTTTCTGGTACCCCAAAAGACCGGGGACCTTCGTCCCATTCTGGATCTGGTTCGGGAGAAGTTCCGCATGCTTTCACTTCCCATTTTGTATCCCTTAATGGATGAGGGGGACTGGTTGTGTTCCCTGGACCTGAAAGAAGCCTACACTCACATCCCGATACATCCGGCTTCTTGGCGATTTCTCCGCTTTCGGGTGGGCAGCCTCTACTTGCAGTATCGAGTCCTCCCGTTCGGGCTCGCTTCGTCTCCATGGGTCTTCACGAAGTGCCTCGTGGTGGTTGCGGCGGCCCTGCAGTCGCAGGGTCTTCAGGTTTTCCTGTACCTCAACGATTGGCTTATCAAGGCCCCGTCAAGGGAGGGGGTTATTTCAGCAACCCATCTTCCTTCAGCATCTCGGGTTCAAGATCAACTTCCCCAAGTCTCAGTTGTGCCCCTCTCAGTCCCTGCAGTTTATCATAGCAGGAATGACCAAAAGATCCTGCTTGTTAAGGGAGAGCGTTCCAAAGTTAGAGACCATGTACTGACACAATTGATCGATGTACCTGCTGTACATATACACACACACATGTATATACCTGTCAGTATAGCTGTAAGAGGAGCTATAACTATTGATATATGAGCTCCCCCACAAATCACCTCCCCTGATGTCCATTTCCCCGCAAATTGCCCCCTGAGATCCATTCCCCTGTCCCACAAGACATTTTACCCCTTATCTATATAGTGGGGTGATGCCGATTTTTAAGTCAGTGCATGCATTAATGTTGCCATTACTGCTCAGCATGATTCTATAAATAGTAGGTGCACAACACAGAGTGCTGCCTAAGCAGCATCCTAACTTTTAAGCATACTAACATTTTATGACAGGGTATTCTTGGCCTAAATGCCTGCACCCAAGTTAGGCGCAAATCAGCCCATATTCTATAATCATGTGCAGGACTCAAAAATAGCACCAGCGATCCCCCCCCCCCCCACTATGCCCACTTTTAGATAGGTGCTTTGGACAAGGCATCTAACGTTTAGAGAATCGCGCCTACCAATCTGAGTCCCTAACATTCAACTAGCATCAATTATGAGTTGTTCAAGTGCCAATTATCGGTTCCGATTAAGTCTACAAATGATTAAGTTAGGCGCCTACCTTGGCTAGGCACGCTGATGTAGGCCACTAACTTTAGGCAGACTTTATAGAATTTGGGGATATGTGGGCATTTGCCACCACCCATTTGTAGGCGATAAGAGCTCATATGCTATCTGTGTGCTTACCAATTAGTGTGCAGTAGTGCTGCCCGATTCACAATTTGAATGGGTTCACTGATTCAAATCAGGTGAATCGATTCAAATCGATTCAATTTATTTTTTTTTAAACCGGCCTCCCGATTCGATGACCGACCCTTCCCCCCATGCCTTCCTATAGCAGGAGTGGCAGAGCTGCCTCTTGCTGACCGTCGCTGCCACTCCTGCTTGAGGGGGGAGGGTCAGTTGGAAAGGCCTGCATGTTCCCCCAGCTTCCCCGCTCTTACCTTAAGCTAATACGGCAGCCTGCAGGATCGCTGGTGCTATAGCGATCCCTACAGCTGCTGTTGTCCTCAGCAGCACGTTCTCTCTGCTATGGTCCCGCCCCTCCTCTGACATCAGGATCAGGATCATGGCAGAGAGAATGTGCTGCTGAGGACAACGGCAGCTGCAGGGATCTTTGTAGCACCAGTGATCCTGCAGGCTGCCGTATTAGCTTAAGGTAAGAGCGGGGAAGCTGGGGGAACATGCAGGCCTTTCCAGGTTTGCGGGGTGAGCAGGCCTTCGTGGTGGGGAGCAGGCTTTCGCGGGGGGAGCAGGCCTTAGTGGCAGGGAGGCAGGCCTGTGCAGAGGGAGGAGGAGGAAGGAGTAAGAGAGGGGAGGGGAGATGCCAGACCTGGGGTGAAGTGAAGGGAAGAGAGAGACCAAACCAAAAAGAGGAGGAGGAAAACAGAGGAGAGATGCTGGACTAATGGAGAGAGAAATGCAAGACCACAAGGGGAAGGGTACAAGAGGGACAGATACTGCTCCAAAGTAGGTGGGCAGAGAGCAGGATGGCAGGAGAGATAGTAGGAGAAAGCCTGTACCTGGGGAAGGAGATACAGGAGGTAAGGAAGAGCAAAAGAAGCTGGATATGGGGAGAGACATGAAACAGAGATAAGATGCTGGGCATGGAGGGAGCATAGGAACAGGGATACAAGGGGGACACTACTGGAGAGGAGAATAGGGACAGGGACACAGAAGAGAGATGCTGGATGAAAAGGTAGTTGAGAAAAGGAGAGATGGATCTGTGGATGGTGGAGTCCATCACTGCAGCTGCGGGGGAATGGAGATGAAAAAAAGGAAAGATGCCAGACCTTCAGGGGAGGAAAGGAAAACAGAAGGGGAGGACAGAGATGGAAGATGGATGGTTAGCAAGGAGAAAGAAGAAAAAAGGAGAGCCTGATCAGAAGACAACCAGAGCCTGGGACCAACATGATTTGAAAAATGATCAGACAAAAAAGGTAGGAAAAATAATTTATTTTCTGTTTTGTGATTACAATATGTCAGATTTGAAATGTGTATCCTTCCAGAGCTGGTGTTAGACTGCGAATGTGAGCTAGGATTTAACAGAGAGAGGAAATTTTTTTTTTGTTTGTTTATTTTGTTTACACCACAGGACCAGTGTGGGTAGGAGAGGGTGAAGGGGGTGAAGAGGCTATAAAATAAACCCACCAGGATGTTTGAAAAAAACCCAAAACAAAACACCCAATTGGGCAGGAAAATTGAATCGAATCGAAAAATCAATTCAATAGGCTGAATCGAATCAATTTAATTTAATTTAATTTAATTTAATTTAATTTAATTCTTATATACCGCTAATAACCGTGAGGTTTCTAAGCGGTTTACAAAAATGAATGCATTAAAAGATACAATAAATAAGATAGGTACTTGGAAATTCCCTAACTGTCCCAAAGGCTCACAATCTAACAATCAAATTTTTTTTTCCTGAATCGGGCAGCACCAGTGTGCAGTAATGTATTAATGCAGGAACTTATTAATGCAGGAACACCCCCGCTGACCCTTGACATACCTCCTGATAGTTACTGCAAGATGCTTGAGTATGTCTCACAATATGTCATTTTAAGCTATGATAGGCTCGTGTCATTGCCTAATGCAGCTTAGTAAAAGGGCCCCTTAATTCAGGAAAATATCTGCCATGCTACCATGGCTGCCCAGAAATGTGTAATTTAAGACCTCTGAGTCTCTGTTTTCCTCCATGGACCTGTCAGTTCTCTTTGCCTCTACCAGCTCTGATATTCATGCAATCTGTTCTTGTCTAAGTTTTGATCCATACCATACCCTGCCCTTTGCCCATTCCTTTTCACTCACAGATTACTGCCACTCCTTGCTCTGTGATCTTCCTGATTCTATGCATCATCCATGGCAACTGTCTCAGAATTGTAGCCTGCCTCCCTTATCACCTATATTCACACCATACCTTTTTGTTCTGGTGTCCTGTTACATTTTTAAGATTATTCACAAAAGTCACACCACCACCCATCTCACCCCATACTATCTGTGGCTAATATTTCACACCAGATACTTAAAAAGACCCTCCTCCCCAACTTCTCATGCCCTTCTATTTCTTAATCTACGACCCCTCTAATAAGGAAGTTCCTCTTCACCTTCATGCATAATCACTACTAGCTCCATCACTCTGGAATAAACTCCCCTCCTCCTGGAAATTTTATGAGGCTCTATTCCTTTCCTACCTTGAACCTCCATCTTATCTCTCCTGATTTCTAAATCCTTCAGCCCTCCATTGATATTGGAACTTGGATGTCATCTTCACTGCCATTGCAAGGCATCGTATGCAGGACTCCACATTAAGTGAAATATGCATATGTAACTTTATTTTATGCAGGAGAAAATTACAAGAGATACTTGAAAGCAAATCACATGAATCAAATCTCATAATAAAAAAGACATTTCAGTTTAACAATAAAGAAAAGCAGAAATGCATGAGTGAACATCAGTGGGATGCTATATTCAGCTACATGCACCAGTGATTAAAACTAGCATGCAACTGGTGTGTGTCTTTACTCAGTAAGCCTATTGTTGCATGATCAGAAGATCACATCGGAGACAGTGGAAGAAACTTAAGTAGCACTACTTTAACAAGGATACAAAACAGAGAAACCGGAGAAGGTAGGCTGGGAAATAAATGATGAACACCTTACTTTTATCCATTTCCAAATGATTTTTTTTTTTTACCTTTTGTTTAATCAAATAAAGAAACAGCAGCAGACGTTATGGACGTTAGTAATAATCTGTATTTTTCATGAAGGTACAGGGGGAAAACATGGTAAGAGTCCTGAATCCTCAATCTGCTGACTTTTAGACATAAAGATTTCACATTTTAAAACAGGGTGCTCTGTGAGCTGTGTATGCTTGGAATGGCTCCAGTGAACACTGATTACATTAAAATCAATGTTCATTTCTAGAATGGGCTGAAACATTGCAAATCATCAATTACAAACCCTGCCAATAATACTGACATCTGCCTGCGGGTCGTCTATATGAGGTCATGTGCCACACTTTCAAATATCAAGAACTGAATATCAGGAATTTTTTTTCTTGATTTCTTGGCCTGTTATTGCTGTAAATAGCTACCCAGATTGGGGGAAGTTTTCCATATAGTAGCCTAATGGTTAGAGTAGTGGGCTAAGAACTGGAAGCATGATTCAAATCCCACCACTACTCCTTATGATTGCAGAGGAGTCTCTTAACCTAGGAATGACACAGGGACAAATTTTTTCCATCTCCGTGAGATCTCTCTATCCCCGGTCCCGTCCCTGCAAGTTCTGTACTCATCTGCACAAGCCTCGAACACTTTAAAATAACACGTGTTCAAGGCTTGTGCATTTAAGGCAGAGCTTGCAGGAATGTGACAGGGACAGGGATAGAACTTGTGAGAATAGGACAGGGATATTGAGATCCCGCAGGGACAGGAACAAATTTGTTCCCGTGTCATTCTCCATGACCCTCCATTGCTTTAAAGTGCAAACTTAGGAGTCCTTTTAACAGGCTACAGTAAGCATGAGCATGCACTTACAGCAACCTAAAAGGGCTTATCATGGGATACACCGATATGACCTGCAGCAAGTTCCAAATTGGTGTGCACTACTTGCACACTACAAAAGATTTTTTTTATTTTTTTGGTTGAGGGGATATGTCTGTGGGTTAGAGAGTGAGTGTGTCTACACTAATCAATTAGGCCCATATTCTATAAATGGCATCGGTTTTCTTAGGCGTCTAAGCTAAGTGATAAATGCCATTTAAATAACATTTTAAACTGATTTTCAAGGCGCCACAATTGTGCCTCAGGCATTTTACAGCATCTAGTAGGGGTTTCCAACCTTTTGGCTTTCCTGGGCCGCATTGGCTGGAAAATTTTTTTTCTGGGGCCGCGCAAACGCTGCAGCAAGACAGAGGAGGGCGCCAGCAAGATGGCAAACACCTGGGGGCAGCAGAGGAAAACACTGCATCGCCCTCGACCGGGGCCGCAGAAAATACTTTACGGGGCTGCAGGTTGGACACCCCTGGTCTAATGCAACTGTAAGAACATAAGAAAATAAGAATAGCCTTACTAGGTCAGACTATGGTCCATCTAACCCAGTAACTTCTCCTCATGATGGCCAATCCAGTACCTGGCAAACCCCCAGAACGTAGCAACATTCCATGCTACTGATCCAGGGCAAGCAGTGGCTTCCCCCATGTCTGTCTCAATAGCAGACTATGGACTTTTCCTCCAGGAACTTGTCCAAACCTTTTTTAAACCCATCTACATTAACTGCTGATACCACATCCTCTGGCACAAGTTCCAGAGCTTAACTATTCTTTGAGTAAACAAATATTCCCTCCTAATGGCTTTAATAGTGTTTCCCAGTAACTTCTTTGAGTGTTCCTTAGTCTTTGTAACTTTTGATGGTGTCAAAAATTGATTCACTTGTACCCGTTCTACACCATTCAGGATTTAGTAGACTTCAATCATATCTCCGCTCAGCCATCTCTTTTCCAAGCTCAACAGCCCTAACCTCTTTGGTCTTTCTTCATACAAGAGGAATTCCATGCCCTTTATCATCTTGATCGCTCTTCTTCGAACCTTTTGTAGTTACTCTATATCTTTTCTGAGATATGGCGACCAGAATTGAATACCCAAGGTGAGATCGCACCATGGAGCGATACAGAAGCATCATAATATTCTTAGGCTTATTTACCATCCCTTTTCTAATACTGTAATTCCTAGCAACCTGTTTGCTTTTTTTAGCAGCGGAAGATTTCAGCGTATTGTCTAGTTCTTTTTCTTGGGTGCTGACCCCTAAAGTGGATCCTAGTATCTGGTAACTGATTTGGATTATTCTTCCCAATGTGCATCATTTTGCATTTGTCCACATTAAAATTCATCTGCCACTACTGTGGAGGGGCATAATAAAAAAAAAGCCTAAGTCCCTTTTTGGCCTAAGGCTTTAAATGTTAAAGTGGAAGCAGGGAAAATGTCCATTATCAAAAAAAACGTCCAAAAGGAGGTTGTTGTTTGGTTTTTTTAAAAATAATGGCCTGCCTCTACGTTCAGCTATTTAAACGCCCAGACATCTACACTAACAATATATCATCAATCTAAAAAAAAAACTAAGTCCCAAACGCCCAACACAAGAGCTTTTAGGCGAAGGAGGAGCCAGTCCTTTACCTAAAAGCTGGATTCTGTAACCGGTGTCTGTCAAAAACAACACCGGTTAGAGAATCCCCTTCCCCCGACAACATTGGGCCAGGAGAGAGCCCAAGTCCTCCTGGCCCGCAGCACCCCCACCCCTCGACTTCGATCGGGCAGGAGGTAGCCCAAGCCCTCCTGCCCGGCGGAACCCCCACCCCTCGACTATGATCAGGCAGGAGGGAGCCCAACCCCTTCTGCCAGGCGGCACCCTCACCCCTCGGCTATGATCGGGGAGGAGGGAGCCCAATCCTTCTTGCTCAGGCAAACCCCCTACCCCCACCTTCACTAAAATACGGGCAGGAGGGATCCCAGGCCCTCCTGCCCTCGACGTACCCCCCTCCCATGATCACCCCCCTGAACCCCTGATCGGCCCCCCCACCGACCCATGAGACCCCCCCCACTGACACTTTGACCCCCGATCCCCAATACCCCTCCCTGTACCTGTAAAAGATGTCCGGACGGATGGGTCCCAAGCCCATGTGCCTAAGGTCCCACCCACAGGAGGGGCCTAAGGCTACTGGGCCGATTACGGTTGGCCCAGGTGCCTCAGGCCCCACCTAAAGTGGGGTTAGAGGTGCCTGGGCCAATCAGGTCCTAAGGCCAGCCATTCGTGGGATGGCTGGCCTGCCAGATGGACGGGCTTGGGACCCTTCTGTCCGAACATCTTTTACAGGTACGGGGAGGGGAATTGGGGGTGGGGTGGGGGTGGAGGGGTCAGCGGGGGAGTCTTGCGGGTGAGCTGGGGGGCCGATTGGGGGGTTCAAGGGGCGATCATGCATATACTCAGTTATGCTGGCATTCTACAGTATAAAGGAATGTAGGCACCTATTTTCATTTATATGAGGGACCTTCAAAATGTTTCTGTACTTTTATTTTTTAAACACTATTTATTAAATATCTCAAAAGTACATTACATTACTTTTCCACATATTCACCCTGTTTTGCAACTGACTAGTCACACGACATTCTACGATACACCCTCTTACCACTTCTCCTGCCCCCAACCATTTCGTGCGAAAATATGAAAGTGCGGAAACTTTTTGAAGAACCTTCGTAGAATATACACTTATTTTGCATTCCTTTCTAGAATTGCCCTTGTACTGTCTAATTGTTTTTGATAATACTGATCAATCTATTTAATTTTAGCCCTTTTAAATCCTATTGTATTTATCCACAGGGGCAGTCACAGTGACATGCTTCATGAAGAGGTGTCCCTGAAGCAATTTGATAACAAACGACTTGTGTTAGATGCAATTAGAAAGACCATTTGGATACTTTACAGAGTCATCCTCTCTTAAGTGTTAACTACATTTGAAAAAAATAAAACTATGAATTATAGAAACACACTACAATAACATTAGTATATGACTAAAGAAATGTTGCATGCAGTTTTTCCATATGTTGCACTTCTGTCATAGAGACCAATGATTACAAAATGTTGCATTTCAGTACTGAGATTATGCCATGTATTTTTGCTTAACGCTATATGGCAGTCCTTCAGAAATAAATAGTAGTTTGTAGTGAGTTTACCATAATTAGACTTGTAAGATTATTGGGACAGGTTTTCACTTTCAGTGTTTCTTTTGCCTTAATCCCATTTGAACTTCTTTGAATTTGCTAGAATATATCAACGGGTTAGTGGATCCAAGATGGCTGCTGGCTGGACATACTGAGAGGCTCATACTAGAGCTGTGCTCTGTTTGAACAGAAGTTTCTTTCAACGGTAAAGTTACTTACCCACGATGCCGAAAAGAAGAGGCCGGAGTGCTGCTGGCGCCCCGTGGCGTACCAGAGTGCCTAGTTTTGGCAACATTGAGGAGCTCATGCGGTGGATGCAGGGAGTTTTGACGGTGTCGGAGAGCAGCCCGCTGAGAACGCAGGGAATTGGCAAGACCGTGGCAGTTCGTCTTGGGCCAGATTCAGCCCTTAGCCCCGACATAAGGGTGCCACCCCCGCAGCCTCAGATTACCAGCTCTCCAAGGGGCGGGGAAGCCCCGGAGGTCGGAGTGTTCCTTTCTTCTGAGGCAAGCATTTCTACAGTGGAGAGCTTGGAGGCTGGGGCTCCTATTCATGGAAGCCCAATTGAAGAGTCTAGGGCAAATACAATTTCAGAGGATGGACTGAGCCAGAGAGAAAAATGCCAAGAAATTTCACAGCACGGTGAGCACATTTACACTAAACAATCATTAATTAATTTGCACAGACCCACTGAGGTAACCCAAGAGTCCTTATGGGATCTTGTGGCCAGCCTTGCGAAGACCATAAGTCCTAACTTTCAATATATTGAAGAGAAATTGATTGAGCATACTAAAGAGCTAAAAGATTTGAAAACTGAGGTGACTGTCTTCACATCTTCTGTCCAGAAACTTGAACAGGAAATAAGAACTTCTAAACAAGTACAATAGACCCTAATAAAAGACAATATTAATCTAAGAAGAAAAATAGAAATGCTTGAGAATAATTCTCGCAATAATAATCTAAGATTGATTAATTTCCCAAGGCTTGCATTAGTAACTCCTAGGGAAATGCTTAAGAGATACCTATTGGAAATCTTAGAATTTGTAAACAGCCTCAAACTGATGGTTTGGCGGTATATAAAAATAAACTATTATTATTATTATAAATGCTACCTCCATTTTCACAAGCTTATTATCTTCCTGATAGAAATCAATCTCAACAACCAAAAAGGTTTCCTGATCAAGACGTCAGATAAAGAGGCAGCAGTGCCAGCTACATTGATTATAACTGTAGCTCTTTTGATAGATAAAGCCTGGTTGTTGAAACTAAAGAATTTCTTGGTCTTAAAGTACAGATGTTTCCCGATCTTTCAAGAGAGACGCAAAAGCGTCAACGTGAATTTCTTCTTCTGAAACCTGGGGGTTATATCTTTGGGAGCTACTTTTTACTTAAGGCACCCTTGTAAGTGTACCGTGTTACCGTACTGTTAAATAAGTTTTCTTTCAACCATATCAGTTGACAACTTTTTTGGCGTTATCTTGCCTGGAGGGAGAAAAATCATGAGCCCTATTGATTTAAATAAGAAACCCGTACTCAGCTCTATAGCCTTTAGCATGCTTCTCATATATACTTTGGATTTTCTTTGCATCTCGCTAATTCTAAATATCTTGGATCCTGTTTGAATCCTGTTTGAGGACTTCAGCATAATTAGCTAAAGTTATTTTTATTGTTTAATGATTGTTATAGTTTTATACTTTAATGTAAATGGAGGCTAATATTGCTTTCTGTACAAGTGTAAATACTTGTATTTATGTTTGAAAATTAATAAATAAATAAAGAATAAAAATATATATATACACCCTGCATCCACTATCCTTTCAATAATGAATATTTTTTAATCATGTTCCCTTTGAATCTTCCTAACACCAACTTCATATCACAAACTTTCTGCAATTCATTTTCCATTGACCAGGCAAAAATTGTTGCGTATATATTTTTCATCACCATCTTTGGGACCCCTGATGAAGATGTGTTGATCAAAACACGGATGTGTCGGGTCCCGTTACTTATTTAGGGTGGTTACTTATTTAGGGTGGTTTATTGCCTGCATCTTGTACATTGCTCTGCAGTTTCGTCTTTTGTTTAGGAGCTCACGTTATCTCAGGGAGAAAGTCTAAGAGCTGGGAATGAACTGCCCTTTTGAGGATCTAAGAGAAAAAAGGGAACAGAATAATAGCTAGAACATTTTTCAAGGATAGGGCAAGTGAATAGTAGATTTGAAAGTGGCAGGAATGCAACAAAGGGGACCTTTTACAAAGGCGCAGTAGCGGTTTAATGCGCGGAATACTACGCGTTAAACCGCCTGCCGCACTAGTACCTAACGCCTCCATTGACGACGCGTTAGGATTTTAGGCTGCCGCGGGGGTTAGCGCGGGATGAAATGTCCAACGTGCTAACCCCCGTAGCGTGCCTTGATAAAAGGAGCCCAAAATACTCATAAGAGTCTGAATAGGAAGAATACCATAGCTGAGAACATGTAGGTTCCATTCAGTCTAAGATTTGGTGTGAATTAGCAGGGGGAAGGCTTTTTCTCCACTCTTTCCGTATCTTTCTCTCTGGTTTTTTCCCCCTGCTCTTCAGGGATGACCCCAGCACGTGTCTCTATCCCAAAGCCTAATTCCAACACTTTCCTTCTTCTACCATGATTCTTCTCTTCCTTTACTCCAGTACTTAGCTTGAGTATGAGGATACTCAATAGAGAACAGACTTTGCTTCCTTCTCCAGTTACAGAGAGATACTTTTAAAACCAATAGGAGGAAATATTTTTTCACTCAGAGAATAATTAAGCTCTGGAATGTGTTGCCAGAGGACATGGTAAGAGCGGCTAATGTAGCTGGTTTTAAAAAAGGTTTGGACAAGTTCCTGCAAGAAAAGTCCATAGTTTGCTATTGAGACAGACATGGGGGAAGTCACTGCTTGCCCTGGATCAGTCGGAAGGGACCTAGAGTCCCCAAAACCGGGCTGGTTAAACCTACTCCTGAATTTCATCTGACTTGGCAGTTTACAGTGTCTCCTTGCCTTTGTTTTTCATCTACGGACGTAAGAAGACTTGAAGCGGTCCAGAGGAGGGCGACAAAAATGATAGGAGGCTTGCGCCAGAAGACGTATGAGGAGAGACTGGAAGCCCTATATATGTATACCCTAGAGGAAAGGAGAGACAGGGGAGATATGATTCAGACGTTCAAATACTTGAAGGGTATTAACGTAGAACATAATCTTTTCCAGAGAAAGGAAAATGGTAAAACCAGAGGACATAATTTGAGGATGAGGGGTGGTAGATTCAAAGGCAATGTTAAGAATTTCTACTTTACGGAGAGGGTGGTGGATGCCTGGAATGCGCTCCCGAGAAAGGTGGTAGAGAGTAAAACTGTGACTGTGTTCAAAGAAGCGTGGGATGAACACAGAGGATCTAGAATCAGAAAAAAATATTAAAAATTGAACTAAGGCCAGTACTGGGCAGACTTGCATGGTCTGTATCTGTATATGGCCATTTGGTGGAGGATGGGATGGGGAGGGCTTCAATGGCTGGGAGGGTGTAGATGGGCTGGAGTAGGTTTTAATGGAGATTTCGGCAGTAGGAACCTAAGCACAGTATCGGGTAGAGCTTTGGATTCTTTGCCCAGAAATAGCTAATAAGAAAAAATTTAAAAAATTTAAATTGAATCAGGTTGGGCAGACTGGATGGACCATTCGGGTCGTTATATGCCGTCATCTACTATGTTACTATGTTAAATCTAAAAAGTGGATGAAAGGGAATAAGAGATAGGGGCAAAATAAGCCACAAGTGAGAATGGGAGAACTAGGGAGGTATACATAAGAAGAAAGAAAGTAAAAAAAACACAACAAACAACCTCCAAAAAACAAACCTGAAAAAGAAGATGAAGGACAGCGGTTAACAATTGAGGGAGGGGAAGGAGAAATAACATCTAGCTGCAAATGCGAGAAATGGAGAAAAAAATGAAACAGAAGAATCAGTTAGATATATGTAAGAGAAGGGACAATGACAGACAGTGAAAAGTAGAAAATGAAAATTAGATCCTGGAAAAGAACTTAGGAGACAACCAACAAGAACATTTAGTATAAAAACAAAAAAAGACCAGGACCAATCCAAGTGGAGAAAACCAAAATGGTCAGCCAACAAAAATACAAAAATGATTTTTAATATTTAGAGAAGTAAGATATTGGCTTTGAAAAAGTGGATATCTGGTATTTTGTTTTTATGGGAAGATGATACATCTGTTTCTCTCTTTTCAGAGTTTTGATTCTTAGTCTGGTTTCTTGGGTTTTCAGTTTCATTTTTTGTCTAGGTGTTTGTTTTAAATCTGTAGTCCCTTATTGTTTTTTTTTCAACTAAGTGTCTGTGTTTTCCTTTTGCAACCACAGAGAATGATACTTTTAACATGTAGATTCGGTGTATGGTTGTTCTAACTCCCACTCACCATAAAATTACCTTTATCCATTCTATCATTCTCTCTGCAAGTGACTCCCCAATCCCTATAGGTCCTACCTGTCTGCCTAATTTAGATTGTAAGCTCTTCTGAGCGGGGACTATTACATGTTAAATATACAGCGCTGCATACGCCTTTCAGCGCTATAGAAATGATAAATAGTAGTAATAATAGTTCTCTTTCCACTTGGAGGTATACTGGAATTTTAGAATATTTGCAGTGCAGTGCAGATACTTCTCAGTAACACAAAACCTTGCAAGCACACTCAGACTGCAATAACCCTACTTAGGAAACATAGTAACATAGTAGATGACAGCAGATAAAGACCCGAATGGTCCATCCAGTCCGCCCAACCTGATTCAATTTAAATTTTTTTTTTTTTAATTTTAATTTTTTCTTCCCAGAAATAGCTAAGAAGAAAAAATTAAAATTTAAAAAAAAAAAAAAAAAATTTAAATTGAATCAGGTTGGGCGGACTGGATGGACCATTCGGGTCTTTATCTGCCGTCATCTACTATGTTACTATGTTTCCTAAGTAGGGTTATTGCAGTCTGAGTGTGCTTGCAAGGTTTTGTGTTACTGAGAAGTATCTGGTAGAGGATAGAGTTTCTGTTGCTCTCACTCATGTGACACCTGCATTTGAACAGAATGTTTTTGTAATTCTGCTCTACATCAGAACCTGAGAGTTTTATTGGTTGATTTGAGAATGCTCCATGTGAATGAATAATACTTTAGAGGGAAATTCTACAAAAAGGCACCACAGTTTATGTGTGCCAATGCAGCACCCTAAGTGCTAATACTATTAATGGTATATGTGCATTGAGATGCTGTTAGAAAACACTAGTCTGCCAGCACTGACATCAGGTATGGCAGGCATAACTGTTCAAGGCTAAATATGACACTTTAGCATATAACTTACAGTATGCTGTAAGTTAAACATGTAACTGGGAGATCAGACTAGAGAATGACATGGGGAAAAAATCTGACCCCATCACTGCCTGCTCACCAAACTGCTGTCCCCTTCACCGCCCCGTCCCCGTTGTTCCCTTTAATGCCTCGTCTCTGTCCCCGCCATCCCCTTCACTGCCCCGTCCCCGTCCCCACCATCCCATTCACCGCCCCATCCCCATAGCATCCACCCTTCCCTCTTGCCACCGCACTGCCCTTCGGCACCCCTCGCGCGGTCCATGCAT
Organism: Geotrypetes seraphini; assembly: GCF_902459505.1. Lineage (NCBI taxonomy): Eukaryota > Metazoa > Chordata > Amphibia > Gymnophiona > Dermophiidae > Geotrypetes > Geotrypetes seraphini. The sequence continues at coordinate 5,221,631 of NC_047084.1, read as the reverse complement.
CTCTCTCCCTCCCCCTTACCTTCTTGGCGTGTTTTAAGGTTTCAGAGTACTTGTTGCTGGAGCCTACATGCATTGCGTGCGTGTGTGGGCAGAAGCTTCTCCTCTGATGCAACCGGAAGTTGCGTCAGAGGATTAGAGTCTGCCCACACACGCACGCAATGCATGTAAGCTCCGGCGGCTTTCAACAAGTACTCTGAAACCTTAAAATGCGCCAAGAAGGTAAGGGGGAGAGAAGGAGATAGATTCATAGGAAGGAGGCAGGTGACCGAGCGCGTTCCCTCCCTTAACTGCGGGGACAAGGCCATTCACCACTCCACGGGGCGGTGGATGGTCTTGTCCCCGCACCTGCGGTGAGCACCTTTTCCCCCTCCACCGTTTTGGCGGGTTACCCGCGGCTATTCGTGGCTAGCCGCGGGTAACATCCACCGTGTCATTCTCTAGCTCAGACCATGTGTATTGTGGTAAGGTTTGAGCATATTCTTCAAAATTGAGAAATACTACAGTACCTCACCTAGAACAAGCAGGATTGTCATAGTCCTTGCTGTTAGTTGGGTTCACCAGCGAGCACAGTTGGAAACTGAAAGCCTATCCATGCACAGCCCTTTTTATGGGGAACCACGCACCAGCCCACAGTCATTCACAAAAGAAGAGGGCTTCATTCTAATGGCAAGTGACCAGCTAGTAGGTCCTCAAGCCTCACATGGTACCAGCAAGACAGGAGAGAGGAACAGAGAGAAAGTAGTGACAAAGGAAACACACTTCAAAAAGGGAAAGAGAATGAGGACTTGTATACCACCTTTTTGTGGCTTTGGTATTTCAAAGCTTACATTCAAGGCAGTGTGCACTGGAGGATTTAGGCCCAAATTCTGTAACCAGCACCTAAAGTTAGGCACCTATTTTTGAGACACTCAACTAGATGGGTACCCATCTAAATTGAATAACAAGCTCAATCATTTTAATCAGCACTGATTGAAACATAGGCGCCTATCAAGAAAGCGCGAATCTGTAACAAGGCCCCTCTAAAAATTTAGGCGGCCTTCAAAAAAATAGACGCTATGCATGTTAGGCATGGGCGTGGCTACATGTTGGGCGCCTTCTTACAGAATCACTGCTCTTAAGTGTGCTTAAGCGCTCGCATGGGCGCCTAACTTTTAGTTGTTCCTAGAGCTGGCCTATTTAATGGGCGCCTCCAAAATAGGTGCCGCTAAACAGCACCCAATTTTACTTGAATTGCACTGAACAGTGCCTAAATAGGCGCCTCTTATAGAATTTGCCCTTAAATATCTTAACCTCTGGGTGTAGAGGCAGCAGCTCAACCAGTGAGCCACATTTCCAAGTAATAGGTTATCAAAGGACAGAGGCTTTTGCTGTCACTGGCACTGTTACTCATAAGAACATAAGCACTGCCTCTGCTGGGTCAGACCAGAGGTCATCGTGCCCAGCAGTCCGCTCACGCAGCGGCCCATCAGGTCCAGGACCTGCATAGTAATCCTCTATCTATACCCTTCTATCCCTTTTTCTTCAGGAAATCATCTAATCCCTTCTTGAACCCCAATACCGTACTCTGTCCTATCACGCCCTCTGGAAGCGCATTCCAGGTGTTCACCACCCTTTGGGTGAAGAAGAACTTCCTAGCATTGGTTCTGAATCTGTCCCCTCTTAGTTTTTCCAAATGGCCTCTCGTTCTTGTAGCTTTCGAAAGTTAGATGAATCTGTCCCTCTCCACTTTTTCTATGCCCTTCATGATCTTGTAAGTCTCTATCATGTCCCCTCTAAGCCTCCGCTTCTCCAGGGAAAAGAGCCCCAGTTTCTCCAATCTTTCAGCATATGAAAGGTTTTCCATACCTTTTATCAATCGCATCGCTCTTTTCTGAACCCTCTCTCCCGACTGTCTCTTCATTGCTCCACCACAGTACTTCAGTGGCCTTAGCTCACCTTGATTTGACAAGGCACATTGCCTTTTTTCTACACGGCTCCCACTTTTTGGAATTCCCTGCTGCCAGTTCTACAACTAGAAACCTATTTTGTTTTGTTTGAATTATCACTAAACACATTACTCAGGTGCCATTTGGTAAACAGTAGATGCCACAGGATACCTTTATCATGTGCCCGATTCCCTTCCTTGATTTGTCCCCACACGAAGGATGGAACATAAAATTCCAAGAAACATATATTTTGTGGCCAAAGACCACTATAGGTGTTCACAGACTTTTAATCCTTTCTTAGGACCCTGGGCAAGCCACTTAATCCTCCATCGCCTCAGATACGTACCATAGGTAAGTTGTGAGCCTGACAGGAGAGATAAGGAAAATACTTAAGAAAAAACCTGAATGTATAAACTGCCTTGATGGCCTTGCAAAGGGTGGTATCTAAGTACTTTAATAAACATAAATAAACCAACAGTGTTTAGATCTCCCTGTGTAATAAATCTTCTATAAAATAGTTCCTCCCAACAGCTCACAATTAGCAAAACAAATGATAAAATTAACTCTGCTCTCTGTTGATTGTTGATCCGGATCTACACTGACAAAAAGAATTATTGAGAAAGAGAACTGAGGACACTCCAATTTGCATTATTTTATATTATTTACTGTAGTTTTCAGATTTCTGTGCATGATATTAATGCGAATACACTATTTCTGACAAGGTTCGTCGCAAGCATGCTAAATATTTTTGCATCACCTGTTGCAAGTCTATGCCCAAATCTATTTGCTGTGAGTTTTTTCAGATGGGCCTGATATGATTAGGATGGCAGAGACTTGAAAGCCAAGTTGGCGAGAAAACATGAATAAGGTCAAAGGAAGTATAGAATAGAGTGAAAAGAAAGGACCAAGTGAGAACAGTGATAAAGACAGATTTAGTAAATAATGAATCAAGCATCTGATGAACAGATGGTAAGGGTGACAAGAAAGTGCATGTTTGTCTAGCGTGGCATTTGTGGGAATTGGGATGGGGAGAAGCAGAAGAGATAGCAAGGTCCAGAACCATATAGATGTTGGAATCACTTAAGAGGAGAATGAGAATGATAATAATGTGAATCGGCACGGAGGAAAGGAGCTATCTAAAAAAATAGGCAAGAGGACAAATGAAAACTATGAGTTTCAGAGACCTCATAGGACAAACAGGAATGGATAGGGGATAAGATCAGAGAAGACCCACACCACCTCTACCACTATAGTGATACAGATATTATCTATCTATCACATACACACATACAGTAAAACCTTGGATTGTAAGTAACTTGGTATGCAAGTGTTTTGCAAGACAAGCAAATCATTTTATTAAATTTTAACTTAATATACAAGCAAGGTCTTGCAATACAAGTACATACAGTATACACACATCACATCATCACAACTGAGCTGATGGTATATTTATAAATGATTTAGAAACAGGGACGAAGTGCGAAATAATAAAATTCGCAGACGACGCCAAACTATTTAGTGGTGCTCGGACTAAAGAGGACTGCGAAGAATTACAAAGGGACTTGAACAAACTAGAGGAGTGGGCGATGAGTTGGCAGATGAAGTTCAACGTAGAGAAACGTAAAGTATTATGTGTGGGAAGCAGAAACCCAAGGTACAGCTATACGATGGGAGGGATGTTATTGAATGAGAGTACCCAAGAAAGGAACTTGGGGGTAATGGTGGACAAGACAATGAAGCCGACGGCACAATGCACAGCGGCTGCTAAGAAAGCGAATAGAATGCTAGGTATAATTAAGAAAGGTATTACAACCAGAACGAAAGAAGTTATCCTGCCATTGTATCGGGCGATGGTGCGCCCGCATCTGGAGTACTGCATCCAATATTGGTCGCCGTACCTTAAGAAGGATATGGCGATACTCGAGAGGGTTCAGAGGAGAGCGACACGTTTGATAAAAGGTATGGAAAACCTTTCATTCGCTGAGAGATTGGAGAAACTGGGGCTCTTTTCCCTGGAGAAGAGGAGACTTAGACGGGATATGATAGAGACTAACAAGATCATGAAGGGCATAGAGAAAGTGGAGAGGGACAGATTCTTCAAACTTTCGAAAACTATGAGAACAAGAGGGCATTCGGAAAAGTTGAAAGGGGACAGATTCAAAATAAATTCTAGGAAGTTTTTCTTCACCCAACGTGTGGTGGACATCTGGAATGCGTTTCCAGATGACGTGATAGGACAGATTATGGTATTGGGGTTCAAGAAGGGATTGGACAATTTTCTGTTGGAAAAGAGGATAGAGGGGTATAGATAGAGGATACTACACAGGTCCTGGACCTGTTAGGCTGCCGCGTGAGCGGACTGCTGGGCACGATGGACCTTGGGTCTGACCCAGTGGAGGCACTGCTTATGTTCTTCTCTCTCTGACACTGCAGGAGTGTAGTGACTGTTCTAAACAAGCAATGTCTTACAATACGAGTACATACAGTATTTTCTATTAAAGTTTTTGGGTTGTGGAGTTTCCATTATTTCTTATTGGGAAATTTGTGTTGATATACAAGTGTTTTGGATTCTAAGCATGTTTTCAGAATTAATTATGCTCGCAAACCAAGGGCCTCTTTTACTAAGCCGTTTAGCGCGGGCCGCTGCAGTAACAGCCCCGAAGCCCATAGAGATTTAAAGGGCTTCGGGGCTGTTGCCACGCGGCAGCCGCTAACGTGGCTTTGTAAAAGAGGGGGCAAGGTTTTAATGTATGTAAACACCAGGAATGTTACGTTTATATGTCTTTTGAAACTGGAAGTGGTATCCTGTGCCCTGACTTTGAGAAAGCAAGCTTTGTGATAATGGAAGATATTGCTACACAAGATAGAACAGCAGAGATGAAAATTTACATAGGCTAAGCAGTGCCCTTCGCTGATAGAATTAAGAATTTGACCTTATTGCTGAAAGACGTGAGCCACACAGGCAGCCTTAAAGCTGTCATGCTGTTAACATTGACTTTAACTGATCAGGGGGATCACGTGTTTACACTGAAATAGATTAGGGGGAAAGGGAGACCTATAACTTCTTTGAAAGCTGTCTGTACATTTTGCTCATACATATCCATATCTTAACTCTGGTTTTCATCTCTTATACTCCTTGGACATGTTAGCTTTCTTGCATATCTGTGTGGCAGGCATTCAGTAGTATCAGAGCAATCCTTGCTCCTGATAATACTCGTATTTTGCTACTGCAAGAGGAGATAGCAGTTTGTTCCTTCTTAGCTATCTTTATATTTAAGTTAATATTTATGTTTGCTCATTTGAGGAACTGTCTTTTGTGCATAACATTAAGGTGATCTACAAAGTTACAAAAAATAAATAAATGAAATCAAAAAGAATGTAACATATAAAAATAATATAATAGTAATTACAAAGCTAGCAGGTATACAAAATAAAATAGATACAAAACTACAATCACAGACACAAAATCACTCAGAAATACAAATATAAAGAACCAAGGCAGTACATAACACAAGCATACAGAAACAACAAAAACAGTAGAAAAAAAAAAACCCAAGAACTGAGGACAAAGAGCCATCTGTCTGTAGAAAGAGGGTCTGCTGGGTACTTACTGTAAAAGCTTGGAAGGAAAGACAAACAAATTGTTAGTCCTGCTTTAGATCTAAAATAGCCCACTTGTGGCCTCAGATCATGGTTGGACAGGGTCCAATTTGTAGAGTGATTAATTCAATATTTTCTTTTCTTGGAATATTGAATGGGCCCATCCTTTGTTGCTAATGGTTCCTCATTGCTCAGCTCTGGGCTTTTTAAAAAAATTTCCTGTTCACAAAGTCAAAGGAACCCCTATTTGTTATTTAATTTATTTTTTTAATCTTGTATGCAAATGATGGTCATCTCTTCTCTCCATTACCATCCTCACTCAAAAGTTCTTTCATTTGCTTTCCTCCCCCGTTTTTCTGCTGTGTCTTCATGGATCTCTGAATATTTTCATAAACGAATATAGAACAGTTACTTGTATAGGGACGCATTTGAGACATAGATAGCATAATTCTTCTATCATTAAAGCATATACTCTAATAATCTCCTTTACCTCTTTTCCACGTTTTCAATGTTTAGCTATGCTTTCAAGATTAATTTCTATTACCCTCCAGTTGTTTTTTTCCCTAAATGTATCTCTATTTTCTTTAAAGATTGTAGTTAACCCTCCTTTCCTTTTGTACTGGTAATTATTTGTACGAATACACTGTGGGGCTCATAATCGAAAGAAAAAAACGTCCAAAAAGCGGCCTAAGTCGGCACTTGGACGAACATTTCTCAAAAACGTCCAAGTGCTGATAAAAATGGGTTTTGGACGTATTTCTAAATGATCTAGGCCTTCATAGTGCCGAACGACCAAAGTTAAACGGGGCATTTCGGGAGGCATGTCGAGGGCGGGAGATGGGCGGGCCGGGAGCCGGCTTAGACTTAGTCGTACAGCTTGTATAACTGAAAGTTATACAGCCCACGATCGACGGAACTTGGATGTTGTGCAATTCTGGAGGCCGCATTACCGTAAAGATGTGCTTCGAGCCGAGTCGGTCCAGCGTATGGCCACTAGAATGGTCTCCGGACTCAAGGGTCTCTCATACGAAGAAAGACTGGGCAAATTGCAGCTCTATACTCTAGAGGAGCGCAGGGAAAGGGGTGACATGATTGAGACATTTAAATACGTCACAGGTCGTGTCGAGATGGAAAATGACATATTCTTTCCCATGGGACCCTCGGTCACAAGGGGGTACCCGCTTAAACTCAGAGGAGGGAAATTTAGTGGTGACGCCAGGAAGTACTTCTTCACGGAAAGGGTGGTGGATCATTGGAACAAACTTCCGATGCAGGTGGTCAAGGCCGCCAACGTGCTCGACTTTAAGAATAGATGGGATATCCACGTGGGATCCCTACGAGGGTCGAGCTAAGGAACTAAGTCATCAGCACTCAAACTTAATGGGGTGGGTCAGTAGAGTGGGCAGACTTGATGGGCTGTGGCCCTTTTCTGCCGTCACCTTTCTATGTTTCTATGTTTCTATGTTACACCATGTAAAACACGGTCTAAGTCACAAAAACCCACTTGAAGTCACCAGATAAGCACTGCAAACACATAAAACAGACCCCTACACACTACCCCAGTGATCACCGACCCCCCCACCCCCATAAAAATTTTAATCACAACTTTAAAATTTAGCCTCCAGACCATCATCACCTGGCCACCTGGCATAGGAAAGTCTAGTCGTGCTGCACAGAGGCATCTTAAACCGTCTTGGGGGTGAGTTAGGGATCTATGGAGAGGAGGACCCATGCCCATAAGCCCCTGTAATCACTGAATTGATATTGAAACAAGTGCACTCCCCTATACACTCTCAAAACCCTTTTGTACTGGCATATAAGTGGCTCCTGCAGCCATAAGGCTATTGGGGTGGTAGATAAGTGGGTCTAGGGGATTCTGGAGGTGGTTTGGGGGGCTCACCTTAACCTATAAGGGAGCTGTAGGGAGGAGAAGCCATGGCACCCTTTTTGTGAAGTTCACAGCAGTGCCCTGTAAAGTACTCCACTGTTTAGGTGGCATGTCTGGGTGTGCAGTCCATCACTTTGCAGACCCCTCCCACGTCCAACAGGGCTTGTTCTAGGCGTTTTGGACTTGGACGGAAAGTTGGATGAAAATGTGGTATAAAGATTTAGTGGCTTGGACGATCAGATCGGCAGGAAGTATAATTAGACGATTTTCAAAATGAAAAAAATGTTGGACGTATCTTTCGAAAATGTGTCTTAAGCTCTTTTTAACTTTGGATGGCTTGCAAGATGGACGTAAAAGGACTTAGACGTCCCTTTCGATTATGCCCCTCCACATGTTTATTTGTATAAAGTTGTTTTATTGCTTGTTTCCCAATTTTAAATCGTCATACGCATTGAAGTATTTGACATTGCGTGTACAACAAATTTTTAATAAACCTGAAACTTGAGTGCCTCTTTTTTTTTTCCATTTTCATGCTCTATTGCTGATATTGTCCTGTTCCCTTCAACTTTCATCCCTCTTTCACTGAATTATTCACCTAGATCCAGTTCTTGGAATAGAAAGGTGGGAGATCCAATGTAAAGCAAATGAACAAATAAACAAACTGCTCTTTTCCCCAAATTTTTTTCACAGCAGAACTTGTTACTTCCATCTTTACAGAATTTCCTGGCTTTGTCCCTCTTTCTTATCCATCTTTTGGGTCTGAATGTCTGGTTTATAGAGTCCAGAGTTTTATTTAAGCTTTCCTGTATTTGTTACAAAGTAGTTTTTTGGGATGCTACCAGACTATTTTGCCTCTCACTTTTCTTTGAACTATTCCAACAAGAGCACATGTAGAATAATTCTATTCAATTACCCGTCTGTAAAATTCTGTCAATATAAGAAGTTCTTTGCCAGAATTTTTTCATTCCAAGCCGCTAAATTGAATACAATATTAGACGCTACTTCCTATTCTGATTTTAGAAAATCGTTAAAGACACGTCTGTTTGACATGTTTAGATCTTAGCTGTGTTACAGTTTAACTCATCTTTGTTTCTCAATTGATGTATTTCAATTTTAATTTTATTAATTTTATTAATAAATTTATTATTTATTTATTATTATTATTATTTATTATTATTAATTTTATTGATTTATTTATTATTAATAAATTTATTTTAATAAATTTTATTAATTAGGTTATCTTTTAACTACACTGATTGTATGCATTTTTTTGTTGTGAACCGCTTTGAACCTTTTTTGGTAAAGCGGTATACAAAAATAAATTATTATTATTATAAATACATTTAACTTATTCTACAACTCTCATCTGCTTTCTCTAGTCTCCATAACTAGTTCAGGATGCAGCAGCCTGGATGATCGACCAGCATTTTAACTCATGTAAACAGCGCAGTTTGTTCTTCAAGGTAAATTCATTTATTGATTGATTTTTCTTACAAAGGTTTTTTTTTGTTTGAAAAGAAATGGTCAAAATTTAATTTAAAAAGGAGGCTTTTGGGGTTTTTTTTGGACGATGTTAAGAGCTATGAAGCAGTTTTCCTCCTTTTAGAGATCACAGTGCAAAACATAAGTGGAACAATCTCCTTTTTCTTGTCAGTCATTGCTAATGTTCCTTTTTCTTTGTTATTTGGGTTGACCGCCCAGGGGTACAGGGTGGGCTGAAGTGAGGGAGAAAGGGAACAGAAGATGACTAGACTTGCTGATAGAATGGGAGAGTGAAGTGTTGCGGAGCATAGCAGGAAATTATGGATAGGAGAGATGGAGTTGGAGTTTTGAGGGGATAGTGAGTACTTGGAAAGTTTAAACATGAGTGGGGGTATATTGATGTGTTGGGAGAATGAAGGTGTGAAATGAGAGATAAGAGTGGCAAGAAAAGGGGATGATCTGGGGAAAGCCTGAGACATAATATGAATGACTTGGAAGACTGGACAGAGGCTGAGAGACATTGAAAAGGGATGGGGTACTGGGGAGGGGTACGGGAAGAAAAGGATGGGCCTCTGAAGGGGGTTGAATGAGGGTGGAAATGGGGTTAAAAAGATGGTGAAAGAGAGGCAATAGGACATGGGATATAGGGCCAGAGGCATGGGAACGAAGGAAAGACAGGGATGGAGCTGGGACTGTAGGGTAATGATAGGCAGTGGAGGGTAGATGAGGGTTAAAGGAGTGAATACAGAGGATGGGAATGAGGGACTAAGGAAGTGGGTATAACATAGAAACATGATGGCAGATAAAAGCCAAATGGCCCATCTAGTCTGCCCATCCGCAGTAACCATTATCTCTTTTTCTCTCTGAGAGATCCCACATGCCTATCCCAGGCCCTTTTGAATTCTGTCACAGTCTATGTTTCTACCACCTCTTCCAGGAGACTGTTCCACATATCTACCACCCTTTCCGTAAAAAAATATTTCCTCAGATTACTCAGGAGCCTATCACCTCTTAACTTCATCCTATGCCCTCTCATTGCAGAGCTTCATTTCAAATGAAAGAGACTCGACTCATGCACATTTCTATTACGTAGGCATTTAAACGTCTCTACCATATCTCCCCTCTCCCGCCTTTCCGCCAAAGTATACAGATTGAGATCTTTAAGTCTGTCCCCATACTCCTTATCACGAAGACCACACACCATTTTAGTAGCCTTCCTCTGGACTGACGCCATCCTTTTCATATCTTTTTGAAGGTGCGGCCTCCAGAATTGTACACAATATTCTAAATGAGGTCTCACCAAAGTCTTATGCAGGGTCATCAATACCTCCTTTTTCCTACAGGCCATACCTCTCCCTATGCAACCTTACATCCTTCTAGCTTTCACTGTTGCTTTTCCAACCTGTTTGGCCACCTTAAGATCATCACATACAATCACACTCAAGCCCTGCTCTTCTGTCGTGCACATAAGTTCTTCACCTCCTAAACTGTACAACTACTACTATTTATTATTTCTATAGTGCTGAAAGGCGTACGCAGAGCTGTACATTTTAACATGCAATAGACAGTCCCTCCTCAAAGAGCTTACAATCTAATTTAGACAGGACATTTTAGGGTTGGGGAAATTATGGTAGAGGAAATGATACAGTGGGTATAGGGATCTGACAGCAGTGAGTGGGAGTTAAGTTTCCTCGGGTATTTGCAGCCCAAATGCATTTCTTAGCATTAAATTTTAGATGCCAAATTTCAAAGCATTCTTCAAACTTCGCCAGGTCTTTCTTCATGTTATTCACATCATCTGGGGTATCTACTCTATCGCAGATTTTGGTATCATAGTAACATAAAATAGTAACATAGTAGATTACGGCAGATAAAGACCCGAATGGTCCATCCAGTCTGTCCAACCTGATTCAATTTAAATTTTTTTTAATTTTTTTCTTCTTAGCTATTTCTGGGCAAGAATCCAAAGCTCTACCCGGTACTGTGCTTGGGTTTCAACTGCCGAAATCTCAGTTAAAACCTACTCCAGCTTATTTAAACCCTCCCAGCCATTGAAATACTCTCCAGCCCATCTTCCCCCAAACGGTCATATACAGACACAGACCGTGCAAGTCTGCCCAGTACTGGCCTTAGTTCAATATTTAATATTATTTTCTGATTCTAGATCCTGTGTTCATCCACAAAAAAGGCAAATCTTACCCAAGAGTCCTTTTGCAATATCGTTTATAAAAATGTTAAAAAGAATAGGCCCAGGAACAGAACCTTGAGGCACACCACTGGTAACATCCCTTTCCTCAGACCAATCTCCATTGTTCACTACCTTCTGTCGTACCCTCTGTTGCCTTCCACTCAACCAGTTCTTGACCCAGCCCATCATGTTGGGACACATCCTTTGGGTACTCAGTTTATTTATTAGATGTCTGTGTGGAACACTGTCAAAGGCTTTGCTAAAATCTAAATACACCACATCTAGTGTACTCCCTCTATCCAATTCTCTGGTCACCCAATCAAAGAAATTGATCAGATTTGTCTGACAAGGCCTACCTCTAGTGAATCCATGTTGCTTATGGTCTTGTAATCCACAGGATTCTATACACTTCATCATTCTGTGTTTTAAAAGCGTTTCCATTAATTTGCTTAGCCCAGAAGTCACACTTGCCTGGACATGGCCTGGCATTGAGTATCTGAAAATAAAGCCGGCAGCAGTCAGCAAAACACTGACTACTTCCAACTGAATATCTGACCCAATATGTCTGCTACTGGAGAGAGGTTAAGATGCTGGTACTGAGAAGAAACTAGAATCTGATTTTTTTTATTTTTTTTGTACGTTGAGTTCTATGGAGAAATGCTCTAGTTCAACTCTGCAAGAAATCAAAAGAGACTGAATAAACAATATAAAAGATGCTGAAACTTTATTGAGGTCAACTAACCGTTGTTGCCCATAAAGTGGTTAACGTTAGAAACCTGGACCTGACATGGTTGGTGCTTTGAAAAACACTTCTTCCTCAGGGGTCCAAAATCTTGCAAGTCTCGAGAAGAATGAACCAAATAGGGTGCAAAAATTTAAAGGAGTTTTGGGCCTAAAGAGAGTCAAAAAGATCCAGTCAAGATGCCATTTCCGTGTGATACTCGAAACGAGAGTAGTTCAATTCTGCACCTATTGTTGCTTGAGGAAGGCTCCCGTGGACACAGAATATATGACTGCTTTTAACATTGTTGCAATGCAGAGTCAGGGGTATTTTTTTTTTTTTTAAATATTAAAGTTCCAGGCAACATAATTTAATTCAAACAATTTTTGTTGAGTATAACTAGTGTTGGCAGGTTTTGGGGGGGGCTTTTTCCTGTTTGTTTTGCTTGTATAGCTTGGGAACATAAATTGCATTCTTCTTTTCTTGGGGCAACTGTCCGACTAGTGTTTAGAATGAGGGCACCTCCTTGCCCTCCTTCCTGGTCAGCGTTTTCAGGGGGCTTTGTCTTTTGGGTGCTTGGGGGGATGCCACCTCATCCATCACCTCAAGTAGCAGATTGCTGTGAGCTGCCCCTTGGAATAAGTGCTGTCACTGAAGGTGGCCAAGAGGAAAAAAGTTATGTCTGAGTGGTAAGTGTTGCTTCTGGGGGAGGATGGTAGAAAAAAAAGTGCTGCCTTTGAGGAAGGGGGCAGTGCTGGCTGTGGTTGGCCCTAGGAAAAAAGTGCTGCTTGTTTAGGGTGGCAGGTGGGGGAATATTTTTTTCTATCCATGTGGCTTGGGAAGGAGAAAGAGCTTGGATCTGAAGGAGAAAAAGGGAGGGTGCTGGTTTCAGGCCTAGGGCAGGAGATAAGGAATATGCACACCCCCCTTACTAATTAGTATGTGAATGTAAGAGAGAGCATAATGATAGAAATCTCCCATGGTGCTGGCTCGGTGTCAGGTCAAAACTGCGGAAGACAAAGGCGCGCGCGGACAATTGAGCGCAGCGCGGAGGCGCGCGCCAAAGAAAATAACTGTTTTTAGGGGCTCTGACGGGGGTGTGGGGGGGAACCCCCCACTTTACTTTATACAGATCGCACCGCGTTGTGGGGGGGTTTGGGGGATTGTAACCCCCACATTTTATTGAAAACTTTACTTTTTCCCTAAAAACAGGGAAAAAGTTAAGTTTACAGTATAATGAGGGGGGTTACAACCCCCCAAACCACCCACAACACCGCCGCGATCTGTATTAAGTAAAGTGGGGGGCTCCCCAACAAAACCCGCCGTCGGAGCCCCTAAAAACTGTCATTTTCTTTGGCGTGTGCCTCCGTCTTGCGCTCAGTTGTCGGCGCGCGCCTTTGTCTTCCGCGGTTTTGTCTATGAACCGCTGGCTCATTTCAATTAAAACATGTATCTTCAATGGCTTCATTTTCAGTGTTTTAGTCTGGGGGGGGGTGTATACACTACTACTACTACTATTTATTATTTCTATAGCACTGAAAGGCGTACGCAGCACTGTACATTTTAACATACACTAGACAGTCCCTGTTCAGAAGAGCTTACAATCTAATTTAGACAGGACATTTCAAGGTTGGGGAGGTTATAGTGGGTATAGGTATCGGACACCAGCAGGGTTGGGGAGATTATAGCGGGTATACAAATGAATATGCTAATATGCTAAGCCCCCACCCTCTCTCCTCCCAATCAATTGGTCAAACTATACAATGATCGCTGAACATTGCGGAGTGAATAATGGGAGTTATTCGGTTCTACATTTACACTTTTTCCACAGCATGGATCACTTACCACTTCCTTCTCTCCTCCTTAAGCCTTTCACCACCACATGTTTTTTCTGTAGCTGCTACTGTACCCATTCTTGAGTATGCTATTTGGCTTGATGGATAAAAGGTCACTGTTAAACATAATAGTTTATCTATATACACAAACGTGCTGTATACTATTCTCCTGTTTGGATTTTAGCTTATAATTCAGTACTAGGTAAACATGAGTTACAGGTACACTAGGGATTTCAAGCTATGGGCCCAATTTTTAAAACGATTTAACCAGGCAGGAATTGTGGTCATTTGGCCGTCCAGCGATATTCAGTGGCTCTTAATCATATACTGCTGCCGATCATTGGCTCTGACCAGCCTTGCTCAATCTGGGCAGTGCTGGGAAGTTCAGGAAGTAACATCAGAAGAGCTGTGGCCGGCCCGAGCAGCAGGTAGGAGATGTTGCTCATTGCCGGCAAAGATTTGAAGAGGTGGGTGGGCAGAAAGGAGAAGAGATGCCAGCGCCCCCACAGATAAACTAATCCAGTATTAGCAGATTCAGAAGTATTAATTAAAACAGAAATAAAACTTCTAGGAGTGTCGCATGACTCTGGGTTAACTAAGGAGTTCACTTTAGTAGTACAGTATGGATTTTTTAATTTAAATTGGAGATGTTGAGAAGGTTGAAGAAATATTTGGAAGTGAATCATTTTTAACTGATAATTCCATCACTAATTCTTACTACACTAGATTAGTGCAATATAATTTTTATGGCTCTTCCTTGAAAGCAACTACAATTGGTTGCAGACAATTCAGAATGCAGTGACCAAACCGATTTTGGGAGGAAAAGCCCAATAACTTCCTATAACAACAAACTTTTCTTTATTATGACAGGAGTTGCCATACAACTTATTTTGAAGAACTGGAAAAACTGGGACCGATTAAATTATAATTTCTGGTGGGATTCTTTATGCTACACTTTTAAACTGGAACGTATGATTGCCATACAACTGGGACATTATAGAAAATTTAAGGATGTTTGGGAACCATTGACACAATTCTGTAAGGAGTGATTATTGATTTAGCCCTTTGATTATACACGTCCAGGGTGGGGAAATACCTTTAATTTAATTTATTGTTGATTGTAATTTTTGTGTGTATAAGCGGGGGTGGAGGGGAGGGGGGGAAGAGATATGTATTTGTTATGAAATATAATTTGACTGAATTTAAGTGCTGTTTAAAGTGTAAAATGTTTGTATAATATGTTGCACTTATAGTTAGCTTTAAAATAGAGAATGACACGGTGACAAAATTCATCACCGTTCCTGTCCCCGCGGATAACCGTGGGAAACCATCTTCATGTCATTCTTTAATGAAAGAGGGAAGAATCAGAGTATGAATGGCCACAATCACCGACCCGCAAGCTTTGCTTTGAATAATGCTGGTGTAGAAGGACAGAGGATGAAATAGACACTGGAAAATGACATGGGTTTATTTCTTGCGGTTATCCGCGGGGACGGGGACGGTGATGAATTTTGTCACCGTGTCATTCTCTACTTTAAAATGAATAAAGATTAAAAAAAAAAAAAAAGGCTTCACCTGGTTCTTTGCAGTACTACCTCCTTTCCTTCTAAAAAAAATTGTTATTGGGAGGGCTCATAGAACACATAAGAATTTTGCTCTAAATAGATCAAACATAGGGATAACGTAACTGAAATTTAGCCCCAATGATTTCATATCTTCTTTCATTCCCAGGAACCTTTTCCTTCTTGTTTGCGTTGTTCTTGAAACATCTGGGAACACAGAAATTTTCCTTTCCAAGAAGGAAGTTTCTCCCTGCCTTAAAAAAAAGGTGGAGTGCTTCCTTATCTTGTTGGAACACAAATGTCGCAAGAAGCGTAGCACATGTAATAACTTCCTCTTGAGAACTTTCTAGTATGTTTGAAAGGTCCATAGGATTCAACGTTGTTGCTTGAGGCTCTTCCAGATTTGAGAGAGAGAAGAAATTATGACCCTCTTTTACCAAACAGCGGAAGAGGGTTCTACTGTGGCCTGGGGAGCTAAATGCTCCAACACCGCTCCAGTGCTCATAGGATTTCTATGAGCATTGGAGCATTTAGCACTCTAGGCTTAGTAAAAGGGGGTATATGTGATGTTTTGTCATCATTTGAAAACATGGCTTTTTACAAAGCATTTGACTACGTAATGAGATTGTTATTAAGGGTAAAAGTGCTTCTTGTGTCTAGTAGCACTATAGAAATAATACAGTAAATAGTAGTACAACTTGGATTTAGTATTAGGGTAGACATATATTTAAATTGTACATGTTAGCTATCCGTTATGTGGAGAATTTTTTTGACATATTTTATTCAATAATCTGCCTTGAACTGATGATTGGGCAGAATATAAGTGTACCAAATTAACCTCCCCCCACACACACTTTTTTTTTTTTTTTTTTAATAAAGCTGAAGTGCAGTTTTTGGCACTGGCTGTGGCATTAATAGCTCCGACACTCATAGAATTCCTATGAGTGTTGGAGCTGTTACCGCGTTATACACTATGCTACGGTTTTGTAAAAGGGAGGGGGGGGTGTGTGTGTGTTAATTTACTAAAAATCTCAAAACCAAACCCCTAATTGTTCATGCAACAAATGTTTAATCTGTTAGTGACAGCAACTGTAACATAGTGTGCAGTCTAACACCAAAGGTGGTAAAATGGGAAAAAGAAAAATGATTAGACAAACACAGCAAAACTCCTCTTGCAGCTAACGTTTTGCACGTACACTATTCCACCATTCTCTTCTGGATCCAGAGATGTCAAGTTCCCAGCGCTTCAAGCCATTCTTTTGTTATCCTGTGCCCAGGGGACCGTTTACTGCACCTGGAAGGGTCCAGCACACTGATCCCACACCTGGACAATGTTGCAATCAAATGAGTTTACAAAGAAAGAGAAAAGAGTCAGCATTTGCTCCCTCTGTATCCCCTTCCCCCACAGTACAGCTGTGCCCTTCCTATAACAGGTCACAGAGAAAAGAAAATTCATATCTGAGAGAAAGGAAGAACCCCAAGGACAAACAACCCAAACCACAAATTTTAGACTCCTGATTTAAGAACGTGGATCATCATCAAAGTCTGGAAATTATGCAAATACTACTGCCTACATTTAGCAGGTCTGTTCTGGTGAGGACTTCCTGACCTACATAAAAAAAAAAATTATCTTGCCTTAGAAATGCAGAATTTGTTTTATTTGTGGAACAAGGCTGCCCTCTGCAGACCAGAACGGAGAATGACACCAGCAATCTCCTGTCGAGCGGTTTTCCTGACACTGTACCAACTTTACCAGCAAAGAGCTCTGAAACTGATTAAGAATACATGACTTCCCACTTACAGATAAATAACAGAGAAATTCATGCTAAGAAATCTTCACAGCAAAGCGGGTATGCAGAAAATAAATCTGTCGTTATGAGATAGCTCAGCAAAGTGCACAACAGCCTTGAAAATGGCAACAGACAGACAGTATGTGATAATTTTTCACTGAGATAGTCCAAGAAAATTTTGTTACAAGGAATATATACGCAGACTATAATTTCTCAGTATTTAATAAGATTAACACTAAGATCACATTAATTTATACAAAAATATTCATATCTACAATATTCTTTTAACTGACTCAAAGCAACCTTGATATTTCAGAGTGTAGAACATTATTTCCTCGAGTGTCCATTCATCCATCTTGATTAAACATTTCAGATACAAATTAGAAATTTTTTTTGAGGAAGATTACAACTACTAAAGAGGTTTGACCTTCTAATAAGGTAACATAAGCCATTCTTTCTGCAGTTTTACAGATTCAGAGGTAACCTTGTTTGATAGCAACTGCCACAATTTAACGGATTCTCCAGAGGATCACTATTGCAATATTTCACATCTTCCATGCTTTCGTATGCCGCTTATTAAAATGGTAACAAAATTAGTCAGTTTTCTTCCTAATAAAAGTGAGAGATTGGGATGTTTGCATTAGACTGAACTAGTGATAAGGTTTGTTGTTTTTCATGTTTTATTCAATTATTAATGTTATCACTGACATTTAATAAAGAATTTGAAACAAATAAAAAAAATCCCTGGTCAACCACTCAGATTAGCAAAACAAATTCTGTTCTCTGTTAGGAGCTGCTCTGCATGTCTGCAATGATAAACTCCCTGAATCGGTGCTAGATATTCTATGAAACAAAATTCCTCTTTCTCTCTTTTTCTGTTCTTGTGGGGCATGATTTTTCTGAAATTAAAACCCCCACATTTAAAATTGACAGCAAAGCCTAGAATCTGTGCATTATGCAAAAGTCTGAAGTAAACCACTGATGCTTTTTCCAAAGATAACTTTCTGCCCATTCCTTTGGCAACTATTTTTATTGTTTTCTATAATAATACTTCTTTATAAAATCTTTTAAAAGATGCAGACTGGCCATGTACTATAATTCCATTTAAATAAGCTTTTGTTTGAACCCACGATTGTGAAAGAGCAGCTACACCTTAAACAGCATTAGGGTCCCTCCAGGTGCCACAGCAGAAAACCAAAGGGATTGCTTGAGAACAAATCTGTAAAAAGAAATTAGGACATATAGGAATCAGAGAGACACTACCACAACAGCTCTCCAGGGTGGATTTGGGTTTAACTTTAATTAAATACCAAACCAAAAGACTAGATGGGAAACCGCAAATATTGTGCACCACGGCTGGAAAAGTGTAGCCAAAAATGAAGCAGACTATAAATCTGAATAACAAAACTCAGGAGAAAAGAACAGCCCAGTACTTTCAGAATAGCAATTTATCATCTAATTTTGATCTTTTGTCTGCAAATCTATCTATACACAGGTATATTCAAAGCACGGATGAATCTTTGTAAATTTTGCAAAAAAATGTTTGATGCCTCAGGAATTATCATTTATTTACTTATTTCCAAAGAGCAAAATTTTCCAGAATTATCTCCTTAGCTGTACTATATCTATATCTTTTCTTTTCTCCGTGTTTCATTATCTAGGATGCTATAATTGCCAAATAATTGCCAGGATCTGTTTTAATTAAGGTAATAATATTGGCTTAGTTTTATTAGAAATTGTCCCCTATAATTAAGAAACTTTTAATGAGCTAAAAAAAAAAAAAAGAGCTGTGTAGGCTGGAAATACAGGTTCAAAAAGAACATTTGTCTGAAAATGAATTTTTAATTGTATACAAAAGCTTAGCCTTACTGGCTGTTTCATTTATAGTATATTGCTTTGTACAGTTCTGCTGGTTAGTTTCTCAACCTAAGAAAATTGATTAGCAGCTTGCTTATACTGTACAAGTGTAATTGTCTTATATTATTTTCCAAGAAGGTAATTGCATGTTATTCAATATCAACAGAAGTTACCCAGGGAAGGTAACTTAAGCCTAAAATTTGGATGATATAGATTTTTAAAACTCTATGCACAGGGGACTAAAAATAATTTATTTTCTTCTGGCTGTGCATTAGAATTGCTTGTTTCTGGAAAAATCTATGAACTCTTCGTCAGGGAAAAATAACTGGGTGCATTTAGACATGAGAATGGCCATTTCAAAAGAGATTTCACCAGGTAGTTCAGCACCTAGAAGTATGTCTCGGTTTTCCCCACCTGTACACTTGGTGGGATTAAGAAAGGAGTGCTCCCGAAGGTATGTTTGGGCCAGACAAAGGGAAATTGGCATGCGGATGTATGTTGCAATGTTCATAGGAATGCACGGTGCTTTGTTTTCATTCTGCCTTCCGCAGATAAAGTTGGTGCAGGAACTTTTGTGCACATGGGATCTTGTGGGTCATTTTGACAGAGAAACGGTCTGTGTTATTTTCCTTAGAAAATTGTTGACATGGTCTGAACCCATTGCCATTACATCAGCTTCTCAAAACTACCCTGTTAAATATATTATCCCTCCCGTAGACATTCTGTACTATATGAAAATAAATTGAATTTGGTTGTCTAATTTTTTATTTTCCTTGCCTGTGCCAGTATTTAATATCTATACTCTGTTATGGTCTATAATATTGTATTTGAATTTTAATTGCCTTTATCTTTTTACTATAACTCGTCTAGATCAAGAAATGTAATGACATAAACATAATTTTTTTTTTAATGAATAAAAACTATATAAAACACCGAAGGCTCCTTTTTTCAAAGTGGTGATACCAATTAGCATGTGCTGGATGCGAAGAAGCCCATGGGAACTGAATGGGCTTCTTTGCATTCAGCGTGCTACTAATCAGTGCCGCTATTTTGTAAAAGGAGCCCAGATACTTTTCTACCGCTGAAAATATTGAATATTGGGTCATTATTAAGCTGGCAGTGCGCAGTGGGTTTTTTTTTCTCAAAGCACTGGCTTCAATGAGCTTTTTATACCCCAATATTCAACGCTGACTCGTGGCCCAGATACCAGCATTGAATATCTAGGTACAATGAGGTCACTGGCACTCAGCCAGGTACCAGCAATGTTCAGACTGATACCCAGATAACTACCTGGATAAAATTAGGGCAGCCTTTTAGCTGTCCTAATTCCCCCCCCGCCCCACTTTTACAAAGCTACGTTAAGCTTTTTTATTGCCAGCCGTGGCAGTTTTAGCTCTGATGCTAATACCGCTATGACTGGTGATAAAAAAAAATCTTCATAAAAGGGGGGTGGGGTGGGGGTGGGTGGGAGGGTTATCCAGATATCCCTGGATTCTGTATATGGCGTCCAAAATGGGGCACTGATATTTGGATATCAAAATTGGCACTCAGTGGACTGGACTGAAATGGATTTATTGGATTTGATAAACTGCCATTTGCACAAGCATTAAGTGGTGTGCAACAATTAAGAACAAATTCACAGCATATCAAAAATTATCACACAATCATCAATTAATAAGTAATGACTACATAAATTACTCCAGTAAAACATCTAGTTTCCCCACAAGCTGTCTGATATTTAGTCCTTCAGCTATCAATCATAATACTGATGAACTAGGACTGTCTTGGTTAATTTCTGAAAAGCAGAATAGGAAGGATTAGTTTGAAAATTATCCAGCCAAGAGCTCCAAAGTGCTGGTCATACATATGAAAAAGCTCTATTTTGTGGTTGACCAGAGTCTCACTTACTTCAGCTACCTCATTTAAAGGAAGTTCTTTTGAGAAGAACACAGTGGAGCTTACTTGGATAGTTTGTTAGACAAATACTCATGTTGACCCAGATGCTACGCCTTAAAAGCAAGTCATAATACCTTAAAGTCGATACATTTAAAAATTGATAAGAAGTGCAGCCTATAAAAGATTGGAGCAATGTGCTTAGTTTTCTGGGTTTCACTCATGAGCCTAACAGCAGTATTGTGTATATGCCGCAAACGTTGCAAACCTGCTTTGCTTGATCCTAACAGGGCGTTACAGTAATCCAATCTACTGGTAATAAAAGCATGAACTAATTTTGTTTGATTTTCTTTGGTTAGTAAAGGTTTTAACTGTCATCTTTGAGTGCCCATTATAGAACAGAACTGAGGCCTGGATTCTTTAACCAGTGCTGGTAGGCGCCCAAGCTCAGTAAAAAAAACACCAGTCAAACAATGTTTTTAACTGAGTTGTCAAGGTGCCTACTGGTGTAGGATTACCAGATGTCTGGATTTACCCGGACATATCTTCTTTTTAGAGGACATGTCTGGGCGTCCGGATGGCTTTTCAAAAACCAACACTTTGTCCGGGTTCTGAAAAGCTTCCTCTTCAGATTGCCGATGCCCGACCAACCAACGTGAACAGGCTGAGAGGCCTGGGTTTGGGGGTGAGGCTGGGGTGTGGCTTGGGCATAACGGGTTGGGCTGGGTGGGTTATGGGCCCAGATTTTATGCAAGTAAAATCTGGTAACCATATACCTGTGCCTAAAAAAATTTGTGATGGAATCACGCCTGCATAATGCTACTGTGGGCGTGGCTAACGCCAGAAGTAGTATTAGGCAGCCTAAAGCACCTATGTAGGCGCAATTCACAACAAAGATAGGCACCGGAAATGTAGGCCAGGAAATCCCTGGCCTACATTTCTAACGCCTATCTATCCCGGAGGCATGATTCCCTATACAGTGCGGTCACATGATTGACACACTATCAACAGCCACTTTTAAGCGGCTGTCGAAATTGTTGCTGTATACAGAATCTGGGCCTAAATGCTGATTTTTTTTTTTTTTTTACATTGAGGTTTGAGCGCCATTTTGTAAATCTAGCCCATAGTTACCTGTTAAGTGGATTGAATATTGCTGCTGACTAACTCATGACTCTCCCCAGCCTTTTGTCCCTTGACTGGCCTGGAAATGTCCGCATAGCGCTAAAGCATTCTGAACATATTTTCTGTGGCATTATTATTATTTTTTTTATAATTTATATTCCGCATATCCTACAAGTCTATGCGGATTACAAATTATTCAGGTACTCAAGCATTATTCCCTAACTGTCCCGGAGGGCTCCCACTCTAACTAATTATCCAGGTAAGTGCCACCGAAAATCAGAGTAAAACCCAGTGTGTGGCGCAGTGGTTGGATCTACAGCCTCAGCACCCTGGGGTTGTGGGTTCAAACCCCGCGCTGCTCCTTGTGACCCTGGGCAAGTCACTTAATCCTCCATAGCCCCAGGTACGTTAGATAGATTGTGAGCCCACCAGGACAGAGAGGGAAAAATGCTTGAGTACCTGATTGTAAAAACCGCTTAGATAACCTTGATAGGCGGTATATAAAAAATCCTAATAAACTTGAAACATAAGTACTGCAGAAAATTGAGCTCCATATTTCTAAGGCTGATTTTCCTGATATACGAGGGGGGGTTGAAAAGTTTGGTAAAAAAAAAAAAAAAAAGCAAGTTCAACAATGTAGTCTCCACTGAGAGCTCCTTTTACTAAGCTGCGATAGGGCATTAACATGTGGAATTGCCGTGGGCGCTAGACCTTAATGCCAGCATTGAGCTGGCTTTAGTTCTAGCAGCGTAGCACGCGGTAATATCCTGCGTGCGCTATAAATGCAAGCGCACCTTGGCAAAAGGAGCCCTTAGATCAGCGAGTTTCCAGTTTTTTCCTAGGCTGTTTTTCCTATGATGCAACCCCTCACCCCCTAAACTGGAAACTTGCTAGTCTACGTGTATAGCCCTCAGTGGAGACTACATTGTTGAACTTGCTTTTTTTTTTTTTTTTTACCAAACTTTTAAAACCACCCTTGTATTATATATTGTGATTTAAACTAATAGGGGAAAAACCCACCATCCAAGAAGAGAGACTGTCTAATATGAGGGTAATTTAATAGGCTGAAGTTCACTTTATTTTATATACTGCAAATTTTCAAAAAGAAATCTAAGCAGTTTACAATATAGTAGGGGGGGGGGAGGAAAGACAACATATTAAACAAATATCACATATATTAGGCTTTAAGCTGAAATGTATTTATTTATTTATTGGGATTTATTAACTGCCTTTCATGAAGAGATTCACCCAAAGCAGTTTACAATACATTAAATAGTAATCAGGTACTCTTAAAGTATTTTCCTATCTGTTCCAGCAGGCTCGCAATCTAACTGTTGTACCTAGGGCAATGAAGGGTTAAGTGACTTGCCCAGAGTCACAGGGAACAGCCTGGGATCAAACTCAGAACCTCAATGCGCCGAGGCAGCAGCTCTAACCACTAACCTTGAAGCTCAGATAAAGAGGGAAAGCATTCCAGGGATACTATACAGCAGTGGATCACAAACTGTGTGCAGTGGCACACCAGTGTGCCTCCTGAGATTTCAGGTGTGCCATGACACACTGGCGAGGAGGATAGTCTTCTACACCAGCTGATTGCCTACAGGACGTGCCTCTCGTCCTGTAGGCAGTCAGCCGGAGCGGATGACTATCCTCCTCGCCGGCCTCTCTCCTCTTTCCATACCTCTCCCTCCTCCTGGATCCCTCCACCGAAGTGGCCAGATGGGCCTCCGCGCATGCGCAGACGTCAATGCAATGATGCGTCGACAACCGCCCACTTCTAGGTGCCTTCCAGCCGGGGTACTGCGTTTAGGGTGCCGCCGGCCAGAAAGTTTGCGACACACTGCTATACAGTATACTGAATTTATTTTATAAAGAGAAGCTAGGTGCTTATGTACGTTTTAAAGACAGCCTCCCTAAAAAAACTGCTGTGCAAGGTTAAAACCTGTTCTAAGGCAGGTATACATAGTAACATAGTAACATAGTAGATGACGGCAGATAAAGACCCGAATGGTCCATCCAGTCTGCCCAACCTGATTCAATTTAAATTTTTTTTTTTTTTTTTAATTTTTTCTTATTAGCTATTTCTGGGCAAGAATCCAAAGCTTTACCCGGTACTGTGCTTGGGTTCCAACTGCCAAAATCTCTGTTAAGACTTACTCCAGCCCATCTACACCCTCCCAGCCATTGAAGCCCTCCCCAGCCCATCCTCCACCAAACGGCCATACACACAGACCGTGCAAGTCTGCTCAGTAACTGGCCTAGTTCAATATTTAATATTATTTTCCGATTCTAAATCTTCTGTGTTCATCCCACGCTTCTTTGAACTCAGTCACAGTTTTACTCTCCACCACCTCTCTCGGGAGCGCATTCCAGGCATCCACTACCCTCTCCGTAAAGTAGAATTTCCTAACATTGCCCCTGAATCTACCACCCCTCAACCTCAAATTATGTCCTCTGGTTTTACCATTTTCCTTTCTCTGGAAAAGATTTTGTTCTACGTTAATACCCTTCAAGTATTTGAACGTCTGAATCATATCTCTGCATGTGTGTGTACTGGGACAAGCTGACATTGATGTGTGCACTCTTTATATTGATAAAAGTGCTAATCTTACCCCTTTTCCACCTGTACCCCAGGGGAAAGTCTATATATTTAGGAAGAAAATTCTATGAAGAACTGCCTAGTTTTAACGGGCATGACATTCTAGTTCCTTATGAACATAAATGATGCATTATACAACACTGACTTGCGAGAAAGTATACGCAGGATTTGGCGGTGCTTACTTTGCCAATATGCACGCACGATGCTGCTTTTGGTATCGTCAGTTCGTCAAATAACTTATGATACTACCCATAGATCTATTTTTCCTGTAACAGCTCCAACATTATAGAATGCTTTACCTTCATATCTTCGCCACGAAACCTCCTTAACCAAACACAGAGCCTGTTTGAAAGCCTTTCGTATTTAAGGATGCATATGTTAATATAGTTCATTTTTTAATCATTTTTAATTTTTTGTAGCATTTCTCTTTTCCCTTTGTTATTGTTTTCCTTCCTGTATAGATATGTGCGACTCACAAATGGAAGATTCGATTCGATTAGCTTTTCCACTTTTATCCTATTATGATAATGTTTTTCTCATTGATATTTGTTTTGTGCGTGATTTTAATTATTTTTTACCTTTTGAATCGTAAACCGCACAGACAATCGATGTGCGGTATATGAAGCCTTTAACCCTTTATTTGGCATTGTTGCTCAGAAGCAACAAGTGCTTCTATGGCTCCTATGGGAGATCTGCATCTCCAAATGCCTGTTATCTTGGCACCGTTGCTCTCGTTCAACATCAAGTTACATAAAGCAGCCGGTTTCACCATCTGCCAATTAAAGGGTTAATAATAATTCTGAATATATTTTAGATTTCTCTCGTGTATATTTGTATGTACTAACACCTTGGCATGGGCATTTATAGCAGGTATGGAGCCGGAGTAATTAATCATGCCTTAGGGGGGTTTTCATCAATGTGTGGGGTTATTTTACCATAAGTTGTACTGTTTTAGCACAAGGTCTCATTAGATAAAATGGGACCCTGTGCACACATTGATGATCCCCCTCCCCCCACCACCTTTGTGTGCACATATTTTGTCCATTCATGCTAGTATTCTATAAAGGAAAGTAGGTGCCTATTTTTCTTCATAGAATAGGCTTAAAATAGGTGCCTTAACCAGTGCAGAGTATGAGCGGCCTCCTCCTATCACAAAAAGTGTGCTCTGTTTTTCTAGCATTTAAAAATATGCAATACTCACTTTCCTTTTTTTGTATTGTTGTGTTTGTTTGTTTTTCGTGTCTGTGTAAGAGAGTACATCAAAGAAAAACATTCTCACAATTTTAGCCCACATCATGAAGAAGAAAGTTCCATAGGATAAAATAACAAATAACATTTAAACAGAAAAGTCAGGCCAAGGAGAGCAAAACTATCTCAACCGCACCTAACCGCAACCACGCCGAAATCTAGCACTTACTTTCATACACAATTTGGGGAAATTTATACACGCCAGCTTGAGTGTGTACAACGCTGTTTTACATCTTCAAGACCTTCAAGTCACTTATAGAATTCTGCTCTTCCCATCCCCCACCCCCGGCGTTTCTGCTTATGTCTTTGATGCTGCTTAGATTCTACGCTTACCTTTGAGAAGCAGATTACATCAACTGTTAAATCTTAGGGCTTTTTTCACTCTTTGCTAGCTCTGCTCTATACAATCCTCATTAGACCAGGGAGCACTCATGACATTAATCCACTCCTGTGTCATCAGTCAGCTGGGCTACTCTAACACCTCTCCAGCGACATTACATTTTCCAATTTGAAACAATTACAGACGGTCCAGAACACAGGGGTGAAATTGCTCTACTCTAGTAAAAAAATGCGATTGTGTCAGTGTACTCATGACTTGAGAGCATTAGCTGTCATCTTTCAAGCTCATCTTAAAATCTTGCTCTGTGCCAGGGTCTCCTTTTGTATTTGTCAGACCACCTCATTCCCGCTGCATTCGCTACACCTACATGCATCCTTGTATGAGAACTTTGGCCTCTCCCTCCAGCTTCGTGGGTCCTCTATGAAGGGACTCATCAGCCTAGATTTTTGTCTTAAAATTGTATATTTTACCAAGGCCTACAGCGAAATGTTGACTGAAGGTTAAGCTGTATTGCTTCCTCTTGTTCCCCCTGCCCTTGAATACTAAGGTACTTGATTATTATGTGTTCCGCCAGCTCTTTACCCTGTCTTGACTTGTCTGCTACCCTGCTATGACTTCTTACAGAATTGTAAACCATACTGTTGCAATCTGTGATAAACAGTACAACAGAAGTAACTGAAACTTGCGTCTTTCCGGATCTTACTAGATCCACTCAAGAGAGAAGGAAAAGATTTCTTGCTTTGAGACAAGTATTGTACTTATCAATTATAGTATCCTTGCAAGTGTGTGGTTATTATCTCTGCTGTTAAATATGGTTGGGGTTTTGTTTTTTGCTTTTAGCCAGATCAGTTATAATTTCTTATTGAAGCCAAACAATTGAAGTTATTGCGTCAGATAGATTTACTCACTGGAGTTCTAGATAGGAACAATTATTAATATAGAGATGCCCTTCTTTTAGGTTTTTCTGACTATATATTCAAATTATTTCCTTATATATTGCCCTGTTGCTTCAAGGGATATTTCCTTTGGTTTCTCCTCATCTTTATTGACTTCATAGCACATATATTTTTCCTTTAGCTGTTACTGACTTTTCCTTGATATCAGATTTCTGAGGTGGGCTTGTCATAATATGTGATTTTCACTTTGCTTGTAAATAATTATAAATGCAAATAATAAAAAAAAAGAATTAACTGAAACCGAACCGGTAAGTGCAGCACAAATCATGATACAAATAATAGTAGTTCAATCGTCATTAACTGAAAATATTCTGTCGAAAGGGCTACCTATATAATCAGCTAAGCCGCCAACTGATCAATGCCCCACTCCCTGCGCACGCAGGACCCGGAGGATCTCCACATTTCCATTTTTTCACGTGCTCGGTGCTCTTTGCTCATACAGGATAGTAGAGCTCATCACAGTCATCTAAATCCCTAGTGGACACAAGCCTTGTCGCTTAAATTTTGGCCGACACACAGTATGGTAGAGACAAAACATTCACTCACTGTGAGAAGCATTTAGACAAAGCCTGTGCTCCAGGCTATAGAATAAACTCAGAGCTCCGTTCCCTTCTCCTATCAAAACTTTTCAAAGTATTTGGTTCTGAGAATGGTGCGACCTGTAACATATTCCACTACTTATAAAGCCATAAAAGAATAAATATGAAAATATGGCTCACAAGTTATCAATTATGAAAAATAATCTGTCTCTGAATTCTGTACTAATATAAAAAGATGGATCGCTTGCCATAAACCAATAAAGGCATTGTTTATGAAACCCATATCAAATTTTTTCCATTCTCAATGGAACTACTTAAAATGATTTTAAATCACATTACTTAAAGTAAAAATACATCTGTCATGATAGTATACACAGCACACTGAATGGAAAACTGATATAATCTGTCATTTCTGAGGCACTATATATATTGCGTTCTACAATCAAACTTTACAACCTCCAAGATGAGTTGAGCAGAGGCCGAGTGCAACATACAAGGCACATTTACGTTGTAGGGAGGGAGAGGAACAGAGGACAGGCAGGTGGAAAACATGATTTAAGGCTTGGATGTTGATGCCCTCCCCCCCCCATTCCCTCACCTTGGGCTTCTATTATCAAGCAGTGGTAGAGCATTTTACTGTGGGCCGGCAAGGTAAATGCTCTGACGCTCATAGGAATTGAATGAGCGTTGGAGCATTTATTTTGCCAGCCCACGGTAAAACATTCTACCACAGCTTGATAAAAGGAGCCCCTTAGCTTTCATCTTTAGGTGTATATTCAGCCTCAGTTAAGACACAGATTCTCTCAGATTCACCTAAACATTTGTCTGTCCTACTAGAATTCGACATAAATAGAGCTTCTATTTTCTGATGCTTAAGAATTGTAAATTTAGCTGCTGATTTTATCACCATATTAGGAGTTCCATAAGAGTACAAAAAAAAATATCTGTGTTTACGAGGGGGTGCTGAAAAGTTCTCAGCCCTGTATCTCTATTATATATTATAACCAAGTAGATACAAGAAAAGAATGACATGGATATGGTTCAGACAATGATATGAAGCAATGTCAAAAAACAGAATTTCATTTCTGCAAATTAACACTTAACGGAATGAGG
The DNA here is from genome assembly GCF_902459505.1 of Geotrypetes seraphini. Taxonomy (NCBI): domain Eukaryota; kingdom Metazoa; phylum Chordata; class Amphibia; order Gymnophiona; family Dermophiidae; genus Geotrypetes; species Geotrypetes seraphini. The sequence continues at coordinate 5,192,973 of NC_047084.1, read as the reverse complement.
TAACACTCTTTGCAGCGGCAGTGGTCAAATGACACTCAGAATTTAGGAAGTTGGTTGGTTGGGCTGAGAACTTTTCAGCACCTGTGGTTTTTGTACCACAGGTGTCTTTGCTGGGTGCTATTACTGGTGGAATCATAGATGTTCATTTATGTCACTTAGAAATCAGCAGCAAAGAAAAGACACAAAAACAGAGTAGATACAGGAAAAGGAGGGCAGGAGTGAGAGTGCTAGGAGAGGCGCTTTTTGGTATTTATCCAATAAATACCTATTTTAACTTTCTGGCAGGGGGAGCGTTCTGTCAGAGTTTATCAGTTAAAATCTAAAAAATCAGTAAAAGCCCAATGCATAAACATTTTATGAAACTTTTTTTAAAATCCCAAGCATGTTTAAAGCCGGGCAGAATTATTACCGATAGCTGCAGAAACCATACAGGTGTTTGCAAAATATTTCCTGCAGTATCTGAAGTTCTGGTGCCCCTCACGTTGGCCCTTTCTTGCACTGTGATGGGCAGCAGGCACCAGAGCAGCTCTGTGCAAAGAATTGGAATTTCTTGGGGGCATGAGCCCCATGTCACCCAACACCTGGAGACCTCTGGCAGCCTGGACTATGCAGTACCTGCTTGTGGGAAATCTGAACAGGGAAGAGGCCACAGCTGGAGATGCACTTGATCAGAAGGAAGCTGCTGAGCAGCAGCTGGATAGGGTGCAAAGTAGCTCTGAAACCGCAGCTTTTGGCTCATCCATCCCCCCCCCCCCCAACACCCTGCAGAAGCTTCAAAAGAGATGAAGAAAAGAAAGAAAAGAAAAGAGAAACCAGGGAAGCACATAGATCTCACTTCAGTGTATTCCCTTCACGCAGGATGCAGCTTACACAGATGTACACTTACATTCATCATGGCCCCAGCAACTGCAAAGTGCTCCCACACAGAGATGTTCAAGTCTAATAGTCTAAATAGAAGCCTTTGTGCAGATCATTTTAAGCTTATAGACTGGCAGCCAGGGTGGTGGGAGAGAGGGGACAAAAGAATAGAGCTGGACTCCTCATACTTTTCTGAAAACCCCAAATCTATTTTTAAAAAGATGATTTCCTTCACCCTTGCAATGCTAAATTTATGCAAGCTGATTATTTTAATAACTAGATTTCAAGAAAACAAAAACCGCACTTTCCTCATTGAAACCAGTATTTTGTGCTGGACATCTGCAGGGACTCGGGATAGGGATCAGCATCAAAAAAAGGAAAGCAAGATGAATGTGGGATGAATGAGAGGACAAAAAAACAAAGATAAAGAACGAAGGGCAGAGAGAAAGGCCAGGAGAACGCACGAGAAGAGAAGCAGGCAAGCAAAAAAGATGGGACAAGAGCTAACTCTCAGGAGGACAGTATATGCTCTTAAAACTAAGCATGTGTTCATTAGGGATGTGCATTTGGGAGAGAAGTTATCAATATGGACTACTGTTAAGATGTGCCATTTTACTGTCAATCCCAGTTATTAGTAACTAGGCCTCACTACATAGACAACACATTAGTGGTAATAACACATCTTAACGGTAGCTGATATTGATAATGTTTCCCCACACCTTAAAAAAACATGTGTAGGTGCGCAAACTTGATATAACCTACAAATTAACATTTGGAAATTTGATTACTGCGTGCAAAAGAAAGTTCTAATGTGCATTAAAAATCTTTATTTAAAACCAAAGAGTTTGAAACAGACAAGAAAATTTCCTATAGTCTGAAAATGAACCACATAATTTCCTCTGTACATTCCCATTCTTGATACATGCAATGTCCTTGTCTCATTCCTGCCACTAACTCTTCAACCCAGAGCTTCTCTAACCATTACACTGCATTAGAGTCCAAAAACAGAGAACGAGCTGGTTAAATACAGACCAGAATCACAGGAGAATTTTAATGCTTTTGGTTTGGTCTTTCCTTTTTTTTTTAAAATTACATTTGCAGGATAAGGTAATACGAACACAACCGTGAACTTAATTCCATGTACGGCACAAAAGCTGGAATCTAAGTTCAGCCCCATGAGGAAAGCCTCATTATTGTAAACCTGGCCTGGGCAGCCTCTGTAACATAGGATCAGTCAAAGCTAAACCGTGTATTCATTTCCAGGAAACTAGCAATATCAGCATTTGCACTTTCTGGACAAAACCCTTCTTTTTCAGTGCCACTCTTCAGTAAAATTCAAAACAGGTGTTTAGCACGGAGGGGGGGGGGGGGAAGGGGGCTGTAACCAAAATATTTCCCCTCCTAACCCGTGACTCTGATAAGGGGTCCTTCGGAAATATAGTGGTTACACATTCCTTGTATGGCTTTAACAAACGTCTATTTTCTCTTTACCTTGCTGCACAATGTAGAGTCTATTTGCGCCCATTCAAGGCGAAATTACAGCTAAAGTTACAGCAAATTTGTTTTCTCCAAAAAGCAGTGAGGCCTAATATCCCTCGAGTAATAACAGCCTTGTCTTTCATTCTGAGCTAGAACTGGCATGACTGTCTCGGGAAGGAACATTCAACTTCCTGTCACAAAGAGCCTGTTCTTAGCATTCTGAATGGGACATAGCTCAATTTGCAGGTGTTCAGGTAGAAAGCTAAGAGGCCATTTGACCCTCCAGGCACACAATTGGAGCTGTGGTAGGTAACTTCAGCTTGCTCGGTTATACCAGTCTCTCAGATAAGACACTGGAGTGCAGGCTGAAGGGAGTCAATAATTAATACATCTAGATATCGGTCCTTGGGACAGCAGACAAAGCTGTACACTGACCACAGCCTGATGCTGACAGCTTCTCAGAAGAAGCAGAGAGAGCAGGACATTCTTTAAAAATGTTTTAAGATCTGAGTAAAACCACTGTATAATCATAATCGACTGGTTAATCCTTCTCTTTTTTTGCATGCAGAACAAACTGAAGCTTTTGTAACAATTTATGATCCTGGAACAAACACGATTCAAATGCAGAACTTTAAATTCAGAGCATTTTAAATGCTATACGGCTTAAGGTAAAATAGACATACAGTATATAATAAACATTTCACTCAGGGATCTAAAAAAGGAAAACTTAGCTAAAAGAATTTAGAAAAGGAAGGAATCCCTTTTGCCCCCATAAAAAGAAAATATAATTTGGGGGAGGTGAAGGGGGGGAGTTAGTTTTTGAAATAAAGAAGGAAAAAGCATTTCCCTCAAGTATGTCAGTTTCTACATTCCTGGTATAAAGTTACTTTGTAAAAGAAGAAAAACGTAATGCACTTAGGGGCTAAGCACTATTCTGCTAATCATTAGCTGGGGGAAATTACCCTTTGTTTCATAAACTAATACTGTGACATTTTTATTAACTCATAATCCCTGTGCTAACAGTGATGTATTAGCTCAGTAATAATTAAAGGGGTAGCAAATATTAAAAAATGCCTACTCTTAAATGCTTCAATCATCTTAAAGAGTTTGGGTTTCAATTTCTGGTTTTAGGCTTCTTCATGAAAGAAAAATAAACCTGTCAAATCTCTCCCCTCCACCCCCTTCCTCCAACTACAAATGCAACACTTAAGCTTCCAAGAGAAATGAGTGCGTACTTGTTTTAAATAGGTAATTGAAATAATGATTCTACCTTATTTCCTTGTTCATCGCTTTCTATCTTGCTTCAGAAAAATATCTATCTAATCAAATTCTATGGTGAAAACAAAATGCGAAAACAGATATTTTCTGCAAGTTCTGTTAATTTGTGGCTAAAGTTGAAAAAATGAAGAAAAAATTGTAGTCGGATGACATAATACAGCTCTGGAAGTATCCTTGAAAAAGCGCTGATGCGAAACATGTCGGGTAGAAATCTCCCAGAGGAAATGTTTTATTAAAAACCCACTATTTATAAGAGACGAAAGAATATAAGACACGATAAAGAAGATAAACAAGAGTTTAAGAGCCAGTGACGAGATGACATATATTGCTATGAAAGTGATGAGATGACACGTATCGCTATGAAAGTGTTTTGAGTGGTATGTGGTGTTGCTGAGGCTCTAGTAGTTGAATGAAAGATTATTTCTTTCTAACACATGTTTTTGCGCTCGGGTGATTGAATTGAAGAATTGGTAAAGTGAAAAAATGTACATGTTTGTAATGGGATGGGGAGGGGTTCTTCACTATTTTCTCTTGTGTAGTAAGGGCCATGGTCTATAAAAGGTGTCTACATTTAGGTGCCCTAATTGCAGCCAACTAGCAATACCTTCCCCCCTCCCCCCTTTTACAAAACCATAGCACGGTTTTTAGCACTGGCTGCGGCAGTTAACAGCTTCGACGCTCATAGAATTCCTATGAGCATCAGAGCTGTTACCGCTGCGGCTGGCGCTAAAAACCGCCCTACAATTTTGTAAATGGGGGGGGGGGAGTTTGGGTTCAGCGCCTAACTTTTATTTTTTAATTAGCTTAATTAGCAACATCGACTTTCAGCCAATCAAAAAAAGAAAAAAAATATTTATTAAACAATTTAAGAGTTTGGCGCTGAACTCTTAGGATGCCTAGTAACGCCTAAGTGGAGGTGCCCCTCCTAAGCCTAAGGACACCTACTACTACTATTTATAACTTATATAGCGCTGAAAGGCATATGCAGCGCTGTATATTTTGACATTTAATAGATGGTCACTGCTCGGGAGAGCTTACAATCTAACTTGGACAGACAGACATAACATATAGGGTTGGGGATAGATGAAATGAGAGGAGTTAGGAGTTGAAAGCACTCTCGAAGAAGTGGGCTTTTAACTGGGACTTGAACACTGCCACAGACGGAGCCCGTCGTAGGGATTCGGGCAGCTTGTTCCAAGCATACAGTGCAGCAAGGTAGAAGTGACAGAGTCTGGAGTTGGCAGTGGAAGAGAAGGGCATAGATAGGAGGGACTTATCAACTGATCGGAGTTTGCGGGGGGGGGGGAGGGGGTACACATAGGGGGAGATAAGTGAAGAGAGATAGTGAGGGGCAGCCGAGTAAGTGCAGTTTGAATTGTATTCAGAAACAGATTGGAAGCCAATGAAGTGACTTTAGGAGAGGGATAACATGAATATAGCGGCTCTCATGGAACATAAGTCATGCAGCTGAATTCTGGATGGATTGGAGGGGAGCGAGATGGCTAAGCGGAAGGCCTGAGAGTAGCGAGTTGCAGTAGTCTAAGCGCCTAACAGTTACAGTTAATTTATTTGATATACCACAATTATGAACACAAAAAGTTAAGTCAAAGCGGTTTACAACAATAAAAGCAAGGGTGACATTTCAAAAATCAATAAACACAAACAAGATAAAACCACAAAAACAAACAGGCACAAATGGACACGAGGGGAAAGGAAAGATTTACAATATATTTAGGGGGGAGGAGGGGAAAGGGAAGAAAAACAACAAAAGGTAAGGGGAAAAGATAAGGTAAGGGGAAAAGTAGAAAACCTTATATTAATTAATGTAAAATAGAGCTATAAAAGAGTTATATCAAATGCCATTTTAAAATAATAGGCTTTTAATTGTGACTTAACATTGTTAAGTGATTTTTCAGCCCTTAAGTATAATGGGAGAGAATTCCACAGAGTAGGGACCATTACCAAAAAGCTAGAGTTTCCTGTTAACATCTAAAAACATTTGCCTAAAAGAGGGAACAGTCAGCAAATTTTGTTAAGAAGAGCGAAGATTCCTTTGAGGTAAGTAAGGAACCAAGTGACTAGCCAAAAAAGAAGGAATACCTGAAGACTCAATTTGAAAAGAGAGTACATTGTATTTAAAAGGAATTTTATAAGCAATTGGAAGTATATGTTCAGATTTAAGTAAAGGAATAATACGATTGTATTTAGATCGACAATAAAGCAAACAGAGTGCAGTATTTTGAACAAGCTGAAGACCACAAAGTTGATATTGAGGAAGACCAATTAATGACACCTATCTCAAACAGTAGGCGTGGTTATAGGTGGAGAATAGGGGTGGTTGAGTTAGGTGTTGTTTGGCGTCATCAAATTAGGTGAGTGAAAAGCTGGTCTAATGGAGGGTGCCTATTTCTAGGATGCCTAGGAATGCCTAAGTTTCCCTTAGGCGCCACTAGGTGTGATTCTATAAATGGCACCTAGCATTTGACCACCGCACTGAACGGCACCTACAATGTAGGCGCCGCTTATAGAATCTGACCCTAATTCTTTTCCCATATTGCTAATTAAACCCCCCTGTTTTACAAAACCGCGTAAAAGGATTTTAGCACCAGCCGGCACACTGAATTCTCTGTGCTGCTCCGACAGTCACAGAGTTCCTATGAGCATAAGAGCAGCACAGAGCATTCAGTGAGCCAACCGGTGCTAAAAACCTCTTGCGCGGTTTTGTAAAAGGGGGAGGAGGGTAAGACAACCAGATTAGAAACCTTGGCTGTGCTGATGTCCAGCCTAAAAGAATGCAAGGCCAGCCGAAGGGAGACTGTAGGAGCTGTGCCTAGTCCTGAGCACATGGTAGCAGAGTTCTGAGCACATGGCAGAACAGTGAGCGGAGAGTGTGCTAGCAGGAAGAAGCAGAGAGAGGAGCAGAGAAGGCGGTGCTAGCAGGGGAAGAGGCAAGAGCTAACTCCGCCCACCCCTGACATCACCAGCCAAACTCCCCCCATAAAAGGGGACGAGCCAACAGCAGAGAGTTCACAGTACAAGGCCAGCCAAAGGGAGACTGTAGGAGCTGTGCCTAGTCCTGAGCACATGGTAGCAGAGTTCTGAGCACATGGCAGAACAGTGAGCGGAGAGTGTGCTAGCAGGAAGAAGCAGAGAGAGGAGCAGAGAAGGCGGTGCTAGCAGGGGAAGAGGCGAGAGCTAACTCCGCCTACCCCTGACATCACCAGCCAAACTCCCCCCATAAAAGGGGATGAGCCAACGGCGCGCAGCCGTTTGGCGCGTGGCGAAGGCGAGCGGCAAAGGCGCTCGCCTTAGCGAGAGCGCATTAAGAAGAGCCTTAAGAAGAGCCAAACTACATAAGACAGCGATACCTTAGGGCAACAAGCGGACCTCTCAAACACACTATCCCTTCACCCTAATCATACAGGCTCTCATACTAACTCACAGACAGCAACCCTCTCAGACATCTCAAACTCTCAGTCTCTCAGACACCCTTATCTTTCAAGCACTAGATACCCCAATCTTCCAACTCTCAGACACCCTAACTTTCAAAATCTCACACCTGCTCACAGACAGATTTTTATAATTTTCCTAATTCTCTTCCTTACTGACAGGCAGACCTCAATTACAACTCAGCAATGGCAGGGAGGACAAGAAGCGCAAAGTCTACAATCAAGACCAGTATTCCAGTCGCTATGGGGATCCAGGAAGCGACCACGGACTGCGTGCAGAAGGAGGAAGACCCAGGACGATGGACAGAGGTCTCTGTGCAGACCGAGACCATCCCCCAGCGCTACACTACAGTCTCTACACAGACAGAGGAGGCTGCGCAGCTGGATGGAGATCTCATGCAGGAAGCCTAAGGAGCCTCAGGGAAGAGGTGATACACCTGAGAAGCATCCGAGAGGACGAGGCCTACATCGACGGAGTCGTCCAGGAGGTGTCCCAAATCACCGAGCAGGCCCATGACAAGTCCATCCTCGAGACACCCAAATCATCAGCTTTGAAACCAACAATTGGGATACAGGAAATGGCTAGCGGCACTGACTCCTGGCAGCTGGTGACCTCCTCCACGGGCAAACATAGGAGACACCTCCCCCCCCCTTTTCAATCTCTTCATCTTCTCCTTCTTCTTACAAACAGGGCAGCTATACATCAACCCCTCAACTCGCCCTGCGGAACAGATTCCAGATTCTTCAGGAAGGAACTGCCGATGAGGAACAGGAGCAGGAACAGGAGCAGGCCCAACACACAACTCCATCTCCAGGGACAACTGACTGGCTCCCCCCAAAGAAGCGCAGAGTAATAGTCATCGGGGATTCCATGCTGAGGGGCACCGAGGGACCAATTTGCAGACCGGATATGCAATCTAGGGAGGTCTGCTGTCTGCCTGGAGCCAGGATACGAGATGTCACCGCCAGTCTGGATAGACTACTCACGCCCCGAGACCACTTTCCTATGCTTCTTGTCAACATAGGAACCAACGACACTGCCAGGAACACACCGGAGAACATCACCAGAGACTTTGGAGCACTGGGTGAGAGGCTGAAGCGGACAGGAGCGCAGGTGGTTTTCTCATCGTATCCTGAGGACGAACGAGTGGCTACAGGGATGGTGCCAGGATATGAACTTCGGATTCCTAAACCATGGGGAAGCGCTACAAGGACTTCAGGGACCAGACGGACTCCATCTGACCAGTAGGGGAAAGAACGTCTTTGGACCCCGAGTAGCCCGCCTGCTTTACAGGGCTTTAAACTAGGTAAGTCGTGGGAGGGTACCCATTCACATATTAGTGCAGAAAGGAATTATCCTGATGAGGTGAGTCGAAACTCCGCTTCCATGTCCAAGGTAAGTACCCACATTGCAAACAGTTCTTTGGGAGTCATACCGACTCGGGTAGGATACGCCTCACAGGGACTTAGCAAACACAAGATATGGAGGGCCATGTATGTCAATGCACACAGTTTAGGTAACAAAATTCTAGAATTGGAGGCTGAAATAAGGAATGCCGACCTAGATGTGGTGGCAATATCTGAAACTTGGTTCACGGACTCACATGGGTGGGATATGGCTATACCTGGCTACAATCTACTTCGTCAGGACAGAGAGGGCAGGTTAGGAGGGGGGGTAGCTCTATACATTAAAGAGGACATCAAAACCACCAGGATCACAGATGTCAAGTACACCAGGGAGTCCCTCTGGGTAAACCTGGCAAGAGGCAGAGAAAAATGCCTGTATCTAGGTGTGGTATACAGACCCCCAAGACAACTGGAAGACATGGACGCAGAATTAATTGAAGACATAGAGAATATCACTCTACGAGGAGAAGCTGTACTGCTAGGGGACTTCAATATGCCTGATGCAGACTGGAACTCATTTTCAGCGACAACCAGCGGTAGCAGGAGGCTCTTAACCTCCATAAAGGGAGCACGTCTCAAACAAATGGTAACGGAGCCCACCAGGGCCCAGGCGATCCTCGACCTGGTACTCACCAACGGGGAAAGCGTCTCAGAGGTCTCAGTAGGAGATACGCTAGCCTCCAGTGACCACAACATAGTATGGTTCAACCTTAGGAAAGGCTTCCTTAGATCAAACACGAAAACAAAGGTACTCAATTTCCGGGGCACTGACTTCGCACGCATGGGAGATTTCGTCCATCAGAAGCTGCAGGACCAAGCGGAGACCGATGATGTAGAAGCTAAGTGGTTAACACTGAAATCAACCATACATGAAGCAACTAGCCGCTTCATAAAATCAGTAAATAAACGACAAAGAAACAATAAACCCCAATGATTCACCGCGGAGATCTCGCACCTCATTAAGGAGAAGAAAAAAGCATTTCTCTCCTACAAGCGCACGGAGAAAAGAGAGGCAAAAGTAGAATATAGGACCAGGTCTACAGCGGTCAAAATGGCAGTTAGGGAGGCAAAACTTCGAGTGGAAGAAATTCTGGCAAAAAACATTAAAAAGGGGGACAAATCCTTCTTCAGGTATATTAGTGACAGAAAAAGGAACACAGGTGGGATAGTACGCCTTAGAAGACCGGACGGAAGTTACGTGGAAGCAGATTCTGATAAAGCCGAACTACTGAATGAATACTTCTGCTCAGTCTTCACCTGTGAGGCACCGGGACACGGTCCGCAGTTGAAGGCAACACAAAGCACAGAAGACCCATTTCAGAATTTTGAGTTCACACCAGGTGAAGTTTACAGTGAACTGGCAAGACTCAAGGTGAACAAAGCCATGGGACCAGACAATTTGCACCCAAGAGTGCTCAGAGAATTGAGCGATGTCCTAGCGAAACCATTGGCTGAGCTATTCAATCTCTCCCTAAGTAAGGAGAAAGTTCCCCTGGACTGGAAATTAGCTAATGTCGTTCCTCTGCATAAAAAGGGTTGCAGGGCAGAGGCTGCGAATTATAGACCGGTGAGTCTCACATCAATAGTGTGCAAACTCATGGAAACACTAATTAAAAGCAAATTGGACACGATCTTGAATGAAGGGAATCTTCGGGATCCTAGTCAGCATGGATTCACCATTGGATTGGCAGCATGGTCCTGCCAATCCAATCTCATCAGCTTCTTTGACTGGGTAACAAGAAAGTTGGATTTGGGAGAGTCTTTGGACGTCGTGTACCTGGACTTCAGTAAAGCTTTTGACAGTGTCCCACACCGCAGGCTGCTAAGCAAGATGGAATCGATGGGGTTAGGAGAGACACTAACTGCATGGGTCAATGATTGGCTGAGTGGCAGACTTCAGAGGGTGGTGGTTAATGGTACCCTCTCTAAAACATCGGAGGTGACCAGTGGAGTGCCTCAGGGCTCGGTCCTGGGTCCACTCCTTTTCAACATATTCATAGGGGATCTGACTCAAGGGCTTCAAGGTAAAATAACACTATTCGTCGATGACGCCAAACTATGTAATATAGTAAGTGAATGCAGTTTACAGAATTATATGGCGCAGGACCTGCTTACATTGGAAAGTTGGTCCTCAACCTAGCAGCTAGGCTTCAATGCTAAGAAATGTAAGGTCATGCACCTCGGAAGCGGAAATCCATGCAGGACGTACTTCTTGAATGGAGAAACTTTAACTAGGACTTCAGCAGAACGAGATTTAGGAGTAATCATCAGTGCAAACATGAAAACTGCCAATCAAGTGGAGAAGGCTTCATCTAAGGCAAGGCAGATATTGGGTTGTATCAATAGAAGTTTCGTCAGCCGAAAGCCTGAAGTCATAATGCCGTTGTACAGGGCCATGGTGAGACCTCATCTGGAGTACTGTGTGTAATTCTGGAGGCCACATTACAGTAAAGATGTGCGCAGAATTGAATCGGTTCAACGGACGGCCACCAGGATGATCTCGGGGCTCAAGGGTCTCTCGTACGAAGAGAGACTGAACAAATTGCAGCTCTACACTCTTGAGGAATGTAGGGAGAAGGGAGACATGATCGAAACATTTAAGTACCTCACGGGACGTGTCGAAGTGGAAGATGATATTTTCTTTCTCAAGGGACCCTCGGCCACAAGAGGGCACCCGCTCAAACTCAGGGGCGGAAAATTTCATGGCGACACCAGAAAGTATTTCTTCACAGAGAGAGTGGTTGATCATTGGAACAAGCTTCCAGTGCAGGTGATCGAGGCAGACAGCATGCCAGACTTTAAGAATAAATGGGATACCCATGTGGGATCCCTACGAGGGTCAAGATAAGGAAATTGGGTCATTAGGGCATAGACAGGGGGTGGGTAAGCAGAGTGGGCAGACTTGATGGGCTGTAGCCCTTTTCTGCCGTCATCTTCTATGTTTCTATGTTTCTATGATGTATTGAACTGTTAAATTTTTTTGCATAAGATTGGAATGAATTAAATAATGCACGAACACACTTAACTGTGGAAGTCTGGAGTTATGTGGGTTTTTATTTACATGTTGCAGCCTCCTGGAAAAAAAAAATATTTGGCTCATTTCTGACTTGAAGAAGAAGGCTCCGCCTTCATAAGCTAATCAAAAACTATATACATTGATTGACACGCGATAGGTGGCCACTTTCAAGGCAGTCGCCGACAACTGGGTCAGTTAGAGAATCCAGGCCTTAGTGAATATAAAATTGGGTGTTAAAAACTTTTGTAGCAGGAAGCATGGCATGGGCAGAAAGTGTGTGTGGAAGGCATTTGCAGTTAATACACTGCACTTCTCTGTGATACCTAACTAACACAGAGTCAATACAGGACGACTTACTGCCTCCTAAGCAGGAGGCATTATGTGGTAAATTCAAGAAAACTCACCTAAAGTTAGGCATCAAATATTCTAGCCCTGGTTCTATAATGGCAATAATGTACATAATTGCTATTATAAAATGCTGCTGTAAGTCAAAGGCTGGTGTAAATGCTTGCACTTAGCTACTGGCAGTTTTGCGCATAGGACATGATAGTATTTTATAACTTATGCATCTAACTGCAAGACAAGCTTGGCCTGCCCAAGTGAATGTCTCTTTTGCAGTTGCATGGTATAACATTTAGGTAAATATAAATCAGCATCAATTAATGCAAATTAAGGACCATTATTGGTACTTAAAGCTCATTAGAACCTAAGTTAGATACATAACTACTATTATATGTACAAGTACTATAACCTGTGGTGCAATTTTATACACTAGTCACAAAATTATGCAAATAAATTAATAGAATGAGGGAAAATGCTTCCGTGTTAACTGGGAGCAGGTGCCACATGTTAATCTGAATCCATCCTTATGGACAACACTCTCAACCTTCCTGTTTTGTCTGCTCGTAATCTCGGGGTTATCTTTGACTCTTCTCTTTCCTTCACCGCCCAGATACAACATATCGGTAAAACCTGCCACTTCTTCCGCTATAATATTACCAAAATCTGACCTTTCCTCTCTGAGCACACTGCCATAACACTTATCCACGCCTTCATTATCTCGCACTTAGACTATTGCAACTCGCTACTCTCAGGTCTTCCACTTAGCCATCTCGCTCCGCTCCAATCTGTCCAGAATTCAGCTGCATGACTCATATTCCAGGAGAGCTGCTTTACTCACGTTAACCCTCTTCTAAAGTCGCTTCATTGGCTTGCCATTTGTTTCCGAATACAATTCAAACTCCTCTTACTGACCTACAAATGCACTCACTCAGCTGCCCCTATATCTCTTTTCATTTATCTCCCCCTATGATCCTCCCCCCTCCCCCCCGTGAACTCCGCTCAACTGGTAAGTCCCTCCTTTCTGTGCCCTTCTCTTTTGCTGCCAATTTCAGACTCCGTCTCTTCTGCCTTGCTGCACCATATGCTGGACACAAGCTACTCGAATCCCTATGGCGGGCTCCGTCTCTGGCAGTGTTCAAGGCCCAGTTAAAAGCCCACCTCTTCGAGAGTGCTTTCAACTCCTAACTCCTCTCACCTTGGGTTCTGCATCCCCAACCCTATATGTCATGTCTGTCTGTCCAAGTTAGGTTGTAATCTCTTCCGCGCAGGGACCGTCTATCAATCTCAAAATATACATCACTGCATACGCCTTTCAGCACTTTATAAGTGATAAGTAGTAGTAGTAGTAATGTTAACACATGATCTGCAGTAACACATAGTGGGAACACCCTTAACAGGTGCCATGTTCTATTTGTAGCCATTGTAACTGCAACTGTTACTGTGATTTAATAAAAGAGTTCCTTAGCACTTAAATGGAAAGAAGTCATTCACAGGGGAATAGCATGGGTGGGGCCTATCTGGAACCATAAGTTGGTGTGTCTAAATATAGGTGTATTGATGCCAATGTACACTAGCATTCTATATTGGAACCTTTGCACCCAATTAGGCCCAGATTCTAAAGTTGGAGACTAGATCAGCGTGCCTAGGCACCTAACTTAATTATTTTATTTATTTTATATTCGTATTTATATACAACTTATAGCCTAAGGGGCTCATAATCAAAAGAGAAAAACGTCCAAAAACCAGCCTAAATGGTACTTGGATGAACATTTCCCAAATACATCCAAGTGCCGATAATAAAAATCGGTTTTGGATGTATTTCTGCATGACCTAGGCCTACATCGTGCCGCTGAATGACCAAAGCTAAACGTGGCGTTTCGGGAGGAGTGTCGATGTGGGCCGGCTTAGACTTAGTCGTACAGCATGTATAACCGAAAGTTATACAGGCTGGGATCAACGGAACTTGGACGCTGTGACTTAGACCATGTCTAAGTCACAAAATCCCACCTAAACTCACCAGATACGCACTGAAAACACATAACACAGACCCCCACATACTACCCAGTGATCACCGACCCCCCCCCTAAAAATATTAATCACATCTTTAAAATTCAGCCTCTAGATCATCATCACCTGGCCACCTGGCATAGGAAAGCCTAGTTATCCAGCATAGAGGCAGCTTAAGTCGTCTTGGGGGTGGGTTAGGGACCCAGAGAGGAGGACCCATATCCATAAGCCCCTGTAATCACTGCATTGATACTTAAACATGTGCACTCCCCTATACACCCCCAAACCCTTTTGTACTCCTGCAGCCGTAAGGGCTATTGGGGTGGTAGATAAGTAGGTGTAGGGGATTCTGGAGGGCTCACCATGACCTATAAGGGAGCTGTAGGGAGGAGAAGACAAGGCACCCTTTTTGTGAAGTTCACAGCAGTGCCCTGTAAGGTACCCCACTATTTAGGTGGCATGTCTGGGTGTGCAGTCCATCACTTTGCAGACCCCTCCCACGTCCAACAGGGCTTGTTTTAGGCGTTTTTGACTTGGACGAAAAGTTGGACGGAAATGTGGTATAAAGATGGACGATTTAGCAGCTTGGACGATCAGATCGGCAGGACGTATAATTAGACGATTTTTGAAACAAAAAAAAATTTTGGACGTATTTTTCGATAATGTGTCTTAGGCTGTTTTTTACTTTGGACGACTTGCGAGTTGGACACAAACGGACTTAGACGTCCCTTTCGATTATGCCCCTCCACGTGGTTTACATTCAGGTACTCAAGTATTTTTTCCTATCTGTCCCAGTGGGCTCACACTCTAGCTAATGATAGGGGATTAAGTGAATTGCCCAGGGTTATACAGAACAGCATGGGATTTGAACCCACAACCTCAGGGTTCTGAGGCTGTAGTTCTAACCACAGTGCTGATAACAATCAATTAGCAACTCATAATTGGCTTAAATTAAAATTAATTGGGTGGTAGGTGCTTACTACATTCAGGTAAGTGCCTAATTCGAGGCGCCTACCAGAAAGTAGGCATGATTAGGGATAGATTGGGGGTGTGTTTTACTTATAGGCAATGGTGTAGCGAGGGTGAGAGGAACCCGGGGTGGTGGTGCCCCTCCCCTGCTCTCTGCTCTGCTCCCACCCCATCTGCTCCTTCCCCGCCCCCTCCTGCCACATGGGTGTTCCCCTTCCCTTCCCCTGCACTTCTTTAATGTTCCTGGTGCAAGCAGCAACCCCAACCTGTTGCTCACACCAGAATGGGCTCTTCCTCTCAAGGTTTATTAAAAATTTCTTAAACTGCTTAATCCAAAATTCAAAGCGGTGTACAATAAAATATAATCAGCATATAATAGTACAAAACAAAAGGTTAAGAACAAAATAAAAAACTAAAAATGCACAAAAGTAAAAACAAGAGGAAAAAAAGGGAAGAACTACAATTTAAAAAGGAAAGAACAAATAAGGAAAAAAAAAACAAAACAATGGGGGAGGAGGGTTAACTGAAAGCAAAACTGAAGATTTACCTTTATGAGGGCAGTTATGTATCAAAAGCATCTAAAAATGAGAAAGTTTTCAACTTTGCCTTAAAAGGACCTAACAAAGTTTCTTCCCTTAAGTAATTGGGAATGGAGTTCCAGAGGGAAGGTGCCATCACTGAAAAATTATTAGATCTCAATGTATTGACATGTTTCAAGGATGGAATATTAAGGAGATTTTGGGCTGTAGAGTGGAGAGATCTAGTTGGGCTATATGGAATGAGGAGTTTGTCAATGAATTCCCGCTGATTACTTAAGCGGGTTTTAAAGGTTAAGAGAATAATTTTGTAACTTATTTGGTGTTCAATGGATAACCAGTGTGCTTTTTGCAAGAAGGGGGAGACTTGATCATATTTCTTTATGTTAAAAAATTATCTTTACAGCGGTGTTCTGCACAATCTGAAGTCGCCTTAGTTCTTTTTTTGTTACGCCTTTAAAAAGGGCATTACAATAGTCTAAACATGAAATAACAAGGGAATGGATTAAGATGTTCCGAGAAGCAGCATCCAAAAGCTTGGAGAGAGATCTGATCATTCTTAACTGGTGAAAACAGCATTGAACCACCGTACTAATATGAAGGTTATAAGAAAATTTGCTGTCTAAAGTGACCCCCTAACAGTTTTAGAGAAGATGCAGTTTTGATTGGTAAAGAGTTAAATTTCAAAGGGGCCTGTATAGCTAATCCTTCTTTGAAAGGGAAGGTCATAACTTTTGACATGTCAATGTTTAATGATAACATGTTTGAATCCAGAGTTGGATTTTTTTGAGTGTTTGGTTACTGATGGTTACCTCACTTTGATTGTTTAAATCAATGGGATGAATGAGTTGTACGTCATCCGCATAAGCGAACATTGTAAAGCCGATAGACTGACCTAGGGTTAAGAGGGGTGCCATAAAAATATTAAAGAGTAGAGGTTATAATATTGAACCCTGAGGGATGACATGCTCATTTTTGAAAGATTCAGAGGATGATATATTGAAGACTACTTTGGAAGTAAGTTCTGCGAAAAAAGATATAAACCAGTTCAAGACCTGGTCAGTGATACCAATATCTCGAAGACATGGCAAGAGAAATTTATGATCAATCGTGTCAAAGGCTGAAGAGAGATTTAGAGAAATAAGTAAGACAGATTGATGGAGAATTTTTGTAGTCAGACCTATGAGTGAGAGTTCCGTGGAGTGATGTTGATGGAATCCTATTTGGTGTGGGTGTAACACGTTTGTCTTTTTGATGAAATCAGTAACTTGCCAAAAAATGATTTTTTCTGTGAGCTTGGATAGGAAAGGAACATTTGTTAAAGGATGGTAGTTAGAAATCTCTTGAGCATTGGTTTTGTGATCTTTGATTACTGGATAGATGATAGAATTTTTCCAGGCACAGGGCAATGTTCCAGAGGCTAAATTTGTCCTAACCAAGTCCAGGATACTTGGGCCAAAGGTGGAGAAAAAATGTTTCAAGAGGAAAGGGGGGATCTTTTCAGTATTGGTTCCCTTAATGTTCAGCGAGTTCAGACATCTTTGGATGTCTTGAAGGGTAGGCAGAGTGAATATAGAACATTTTGAAAATGGAAGGGCCTTTGACTTGTTATTATCAGCGGCAGGTATTTCACCAGGCATCTTTAATTCTTTTTTTTTTTTTGTTAACAATTTTGTGATAGCATATAGGGTGGAAGTATTCTTTTTTTTTTAAGTTCAAAATGTTTATTGAATTTTAATGAATAAGAACAAGAAAGAAAAATGCATATGAAATAAACATAAGCAGTGTGTACTTTCAAATTACATGCTAATAAGAAATATACATGGATGTATCAAGTAACATATTATAGAAAATCAGAAGAATTATAATGCAGAAAGGAGTAATGAACAATACATAACAGGCCAAGGGCTGATTAATGTTCACAATAGCGCACTAATGGTTCCCATATGAGCGTATAAGAAGAAAAACTATTCTTCCTTTCAGCAAGCACCTTTTCATATTTCCCAGTTAAACACACATTATTCCACCACGTAAGATATTCAACCTTAGACAGGTCTTTCCAGTTATAAAGAATGTTCTGGATGGCTAGAGACATGAAAACAGTAAACAGTCTAGACTGATTAACATTCAATGTGGAATGAAGGCCCATTGACATTAGAATCAACATGGGAAATGACAGAGAGTCAGTGATATTAAGAATGGAGCAGATAGTATTCCAAACTCTCGTCCAGTATACAGTAAGGTGACCACAGTCAAATATTAGATGTTTCAAGGTACCAGGTACTTGATTACAGGACCAGCATAAAGGGGAGATCGTTGAGTCAATCTTATGAGAGAGCATGGGTGTCCAAATAGCTCTGTGCAATAGGAAATATATTGAGTGCAAAAGTGACGCTGACTTTATGGATTTAAAGAAGTAGAGCCACACATCTGACCAGTCTATAGCATCAGATGGTAGGTTTAATTCCTGGAACCATTTATTTTCTGTAACCGATGAGGTACAATAGGTGACATTCTGGAATAATTTATATCATAAAGAAGCCCTGCCACCTAACGCAGAAATTTGAGCAATGTGTGTAAGGAGACTCGGACGAGTAACCCTAGTAGTTATATTTGGAAAAGTTTTGGTTAAACAGTGTCTGAGCTGCATCCATTGGAAATATCGAGTTCCTGGCATGTGAAATCTACTAGAGAGTTCAGCAAAGGATAGCCAGCGACCATAATGTATGAGATCTTGAACTAACCAGATACCATCTTGTTGCCAGTTGGCCCAGGATACCATTGTTTGTTGAATTTTGATGGCAGTGTTGTCCCAGATGGGGATCATACTGGTGTCAGCCCAGGGAGCTTGCATCGCAACATCTATGGTTGATACAGTTTTCTTCATGGAAGTGAGTATATGGTCGAGCTTCTCTTGTTTGGATAAAGAAAGACAAGCAATACATTGTAAATTCACTTTCCCGTATCTGTTGTGCTCCATATGAACCCAAGCGGGGATATATTGATTACTAGGAACATGCTGAGCCAGGACCCAATTGCGGAGAATAAATGAGTAATGATAGTTTAGAAAACAGGGGAAATTGACTCCACCACGCAACCTGGAAGCTTTCAATTTAGACATTGCTATATGGGGTTGTTTCTTATTCCACAAAAATTGGGAGAGAATGGAGTCTATATTTTTGTACACCTGCTTCGGAAGAAGAAAAGGTAGCATACTTAGGATGTAAGTCAGTTTGGGGGCTATCATCATTCGTATGGTTTCCAATCTACCCCACCACGAGAGTTTCAGGGGGGACCATTTGTTACTGAGGGACTTAACAATGTCTTAACCTTTTTAATCTGTCTGGGGTAGTATTCCTTCTTAGTTTCATTTATTTCAGATTTGTAGTAGCTAGCATGTTCCTTGAATTTAGTAGGATTTATTAAAGTTTTATCATGGCACCATTTTCTCTCAAGAGAACGTAGTTGTTTTTAAATTAGGGACAGACTAAAGGTATACCAGGGATTTTTTAAAATTTATGTGGGGAAAGAGTAAAGGTTGAGATAGGAGTCAGAGAGTTTAAAAGATCGGATATAGAAGTAATCCATGTGGCAATTTTTTCATCAATAGAGTACTTGTCATCAGGATTAAATTTAAAATGGGAGTCAACGGATGCTGCTTCCAATTTATTATAATCACGAGTGGTGATTGTTTGGGGAATGAGTTTAATTTGGTGGGGCTTAGTGCATTGAGAAAAGGAAATAAGGAAATAAAGAAATGATCAGACCCAGGTATTTGTTTAATTTTGGAAACTTGGAAACCACTAAGTTGAGAAGTTTGCACAAGGACCATGTCTAGAGTGTGTCCTGCTGAGTGAGTAAGACTAGAAATTAAAGGATGAAGACACGGATCGTTCAAGAGGGTATGAAGCTCAATGGAGGCACAATAAATGTTATGATCATCAAAGTGAATGTTAAAATCACCTAAGATAATTGGATTTGGGGAGGAGATGCAAAAATCAAAGATAGTGGATTGAAGATGTGTAAGAGTTTGGCTACTAATGGGAGGTGGAAAGTACAGTAATATGAGGGGGGATTAACCCTGAGCTTGCTTAGAATTGATTCTAAGGAGCAATTACCTGGGGAAAATTCAAGATCAGAGATTAGGGAGGGACGATGAATAATAGCTAACCCACCTCCTTTCCTTTCTTTCCGATGATTATATTGGTAGGTGAAACCTGGAGGGCACGAGTCCGCGAGGTAGCTTTCTTCACCGTCTGCTAACCATGTTTCAGAAATGCAAAGAATATCCAGATTATTCTGTGTTATTTCGTCATGTAAAAGATGATGTTTGGTTTTTAAAGATCGTGCATTTACAAGGCCAATATTAAGCGAGTTGAGTTGTGTAAATGTTGGCTTTACTGATGAAGGGGGTAGATCAGATTAGAAGTTTGAGGAGCCAAGGGATGGCTTTGGGACGGTGGCCCCAGTGAACTGGAATTTTGATTATAAGATGATGACAAGATGGTAGCGGAAAAGATAAAAAATAAGAGGGTTGAAAAAGAAGGCTTATAAAGAGAAAAAAATAGGGACAAAAAGCAGGGAGGTGCACTAAGGAGTGCATTATGGAGCAAGCCAGGCTAATTTAAAGATCATAAGCAGGTATGTACGCTTGGGGGCGGCGGTCAACTGTGCTGCCACTTTGAGGCAGCAAGAGTGGAAATCGGGTTTCAAATGCTCGGGGTGCGGGGTCAGGAAGTGATGTCAGAGGAAGAGCTGACACTGGCATGAGCAGCAGGTTGGGGTTGCTACTCACACCCAGAATGTTAAAGAGGTATGGGGAAGGGACACATGAGCATGGTAGTGGGGGGGGGGGAGAAGAGGGGGGCCAGCACCTCCTCCAAGATAGCACCGAGGGCCCTTACTACACCACTGCGTGTAGGCACCTAAAGTGGACTTAGGCGCCGGTAAGTGCCTAACTTAGATGCTGGTATTTAGGCCAAGAAAACACTGGTATATATAGGGCGTGCCTAAGGTTCTGATGCCTACCAGTGCCTAAGTCCACTTTAGGTGCTGCAAAGCACAATTATATAAATTTAAGACTGACATGTGCTAGGCGCTGCACTCCTCAGCACCTATGTTAAAGGCGCCATTTACAGTTGGGACCTAAGTGCTCAGTGCCCAGCATTCACGTGTTTAAATTGTGGCACTGTTATAGAATAGTCCCCTTTGTTCTACATTGCATTCTTTGTATTTCTCCTGTGAGATTGAAAGACTCCAGTCGCTTCCACCTGACATAATGAACTATATTCCCTTGCTGATGGTACTCCACAAAAGCATGACTGGCAGGAGAGAAATGCGTTTAAATAAGCATATAAATGCATAAATAAATGTTAATAAAATTGCAGCTTTCAATGGTACACCTCAGCCACAGGAGAGCTGGTTATAACTACAGCATTAAGGAGGAATTTGAACTCGGCAAAAATGGCTTCATCTGTCTCTTCTTCTCTCAACCTCAATGTACAGCATGGTGCTGAAATATAACATTTGGCGTTCCCCAGAAGAGAAAGCAATTTTATCTAAAGTTATTTTCTATGGATTACGGAAGATGGTGCATGCAAAAAGAACCCTCCATACTCTTTTAAACCCATGCTCAGCCTATCAGAAAGTTATTATGCTCCCACTCAGGCTCTCTGATAGGCTCCTGGTGCAAGGGATGAAGAAAGAGTAGAGTGAGGCATCATTTAAGAAGAAAGCCCTACACACTATGGAGAAGATAGCTTTTGGTTAAAAAGCTTTTACTTTCTGTGCTGCACATTTTCTATGCTGGCTTGCTTTTGAACTGGCTAAGTCAAAAATGCCTCTTTAACTCTCTTTTGACTATAAGTAACTTCATACTAAACAGTGAGAAATTTTGCAATTGACTTCTGACCCTCTGGAAGAGGCAACTTCCTTTCCAGGATCAATTATTACCTCAATTGGCATCTAATTTTGAACAGATCGTATCCAAGTCTGGAACAACTACAACAATTAAAGACTTGCTTGCGGTTTGAAAAAGGAACTGCTTTATCCTGTTGTCACAGACTGAAGAAAGAAAAATGTGTATGGTAATTTGAGTTTCTGACAAGTAAATGGTTTAAAAATGACTGAAGCTATTTCCAGTAGAAAAACATTTTGCTGTGAATATGAATGGCACAATTTTCTCCTTTCAAAGGTCGTTTGCACTTTGCAGGGATCTTTGTTGGGAGAACCAGCTCTCCAAATTTCCAGCCACTAAGGGTTTATCTTTGACATTCCCAAAAAGAAGAGGAGCAAGAAATCGAGCAGAAATCAAGATACACTGAAGCAAATAATTTTTGGTCTGTATTACATTACAGTGACTGTAAAATGTTCTGAAACCCAGTGTAAATGAGAGTGAATCAGTATTCCTAACCTGAAATTTAGAACTGGCAAAATGAATTTTCTGGCACTCACTGGGAGCCATTTTTCAGGGAAATACTAGTTAGATACCACTATCAAATTATGGCTTGAACACCACATCAATTTAAAAGTAAACTAAATAAATAGCTCATTCCAGAAACTATAGCAGATCCTGATATTTGGGTTCAGGAAGGAGTATTATTTTATATCGTCGGACCTTGTTATTCATTAACAATGCTTTCTCTGGATTATCATGCATAGAATGCTTAGACTTTCAGAAGAAATTAGGACTCTGTGACCATCTGGTTTTCCTTCAACCTATCATGCAAGAGCCTAGCTACAGGTGGGCATGGGCAGGCCTTGCTTGCCCAATCTTGGCTTAGGCCCCCTCAGCCTCTCTCATAGCACATGTGGTGCGCATAAAATACTGGGTGAATGCACCTAACTTGGGAACCTGCCCTGGATCGGTAGCATGGAACGTTACTATTTAGGTTTCTGTCAGATACTTGTGATCTGGATTGGCCACTGTGATAACGAGATACTGGCCTAAATGGCCCATTGGTCTGACCCAGTAAGGCTATTCTTATGTTCTTATGCCTCTTAGGCTGCCTCTTTTTTATTTGAACATGTGATTAATGTATCCACCTAATTTTACATGGGTGAAAATGCACTAATTTGCATATAGCTGTCACGTAATAGGTGACTAAGGGACTTGTTTACTAAAGTGCAGTAAGTTTTGTGGGGTTTTTTTTTTTTTTTACAAAAATTAGTCTGCGCTTAGGGCCCAATTCTATATATGCCGCCTAAAAAATTGGCACCAGAGAAAGGAAAATGGTAAAACCAGAGGACATAATTTGAGGTTGAGGGGTGATAGACTCAAGAGCAATGTAAGGAAATTCTTCTTTACGGAGAGGGTGGTGGATGCCCCGGAATGTGCTCCCGAGAGAGGTGGTGGAGAGGAAAACGGTGACAGAGTTCAAAAAGCGTGGGATGAACACAGAGGATCTAGAATCAGAAAATAATAGTAAATATTGAAGAACTAAGGCCAGAACTAGACATTTGGCTGAGGATGGGCTGGGGAGGGCTTCGATGGCTGGGATGGTGTAGATGGGCTGGAGTGAGCTTTGACGGAGCCTTCAGTAGTTGGAACCTAAGCACAGAACTGGGAAGGGCTTTGGATTCTTGCCCACAAACAGCAAAGAAGAAAAAAAAAATTAAAATTGAATCAGGTTGGGCAGACTAGATGTACCATTCGGATCTTTATCTGCTGTCATCTACTATGTTACAGCATTAGGCACACAGTTCAATAAAAGTTAGGTGCCCATTATATAATCACGCTTAGCACCTCCTAGGCGTGATTAAATGGTGCTAAGCATTTTAACATTTAGACACATTCTATTTATTCCAGAGTTTTCTTTGCCTAAATGCCTGCACCTAAGTTAGGTGCTCAAGAGCTCCAAACTCAAAAACAGCCCCTCGATCAACCCTTAACTATATGCGCTTTGCGCTAGGTGCCTAAATGTTGTACAATCACACCTACCAAGCCACATAGCTTGTAGAGCGCCATTGTTCTTTTAAACCGCGAGTGCCCATCAAGAGTGGGCAGACTTGATGGGCTGTGGCCCTTTTCTGCCGTCGTCTTTCTATGTGTTATATGATCGTCAGCCACTCGGTGTTTTAAAGTATTTTATTTCTTTGGAAGTTTAGATGATCAAGCGTCATCTACTGGATCATCACTAACACCCCTAAAGTAGGCTTTTGTTGTGACGCCGAAACACAGACCGTGTTGGGTTTGGAAAAAATCCAGAGACACATTGATTGTATTTAAGATTTTATATTTCTATAGATATTTATATTTAATACACTCATTTTTGCTCAAGGTTGACGTGTACTGTTCCTGCCCCATTTTTTTACTCTTTGCCCTTTATAGAAGAGCATATTGTGCCAGGATCTGTGCTCAACTTTGGAAGCGAAGAGTATTACCAACTGAAACCAGCGTAAATCTCAGCACTCAAGTTGAGTGGAAATCTGCAGTATTCTATAACACTGTGTCCATCTTAAGGGAACGTCCCTGACCCACCCATGTCCCTCCCATCATTAGTTCCATTTTGCAGATTTGCACAGAAACACTTAGCGCTTTCTATATGTGGGTGTGCAAGTATGTTTTTGAGTGGATCGGTCATTTCTGCCTTATTTTGGTGCCTTGCATCCGATAGAATGTTTTTACACACTGAAATCTTGGCGCAGAAGTAGCACCTAGCCTTAGGTGCCATATATAGAACTCGGTATACCGACAAATGAGCGCAGGACAATTGTGCCCTGTCAATCGCGCCCCATAAAATGCGCACACCAAGTGCATGCAGGACAATGTCACCCCATCAATTGCGCTAGATACCAAGTGAAAATTTTAAGTGTAGTTAGGGGGGGGGTTCCCCTACACCACCCCCCTCAAAAAAAAGGGTTATTTTGTAACCCTCATAAAGACAAAATAGTATCCACTATATGGAGTGCAACTGACAGGGCACCATTGTCCTGCGCGCACTTGGTGCATGTGTTTGATGGGGCGCCATTGACGAGGCACGATTGTCCTGCGTGCATTTGTAGGGCAACAAAAGAATTCCCCCATGTGAATTATGCATGCCTCTTACAAAATAGTGCTTAGGTACTCTATTAGCACTTTAGAGGGTAAGTATACACTTACACATGCTAGTATTCTGTAATTTTGTGCGTGCAAGGGGGCCCATAAATGAGGAGGGGGCAGTTATAGAATTGTCACTAATTTGCAACAGCCGTCCAGTGAAAAGTAAGATGGGGGAAGGGAAGGGGGAGGTGATATGGGAGAGGGGTAGATTCTTATTAAAATATGTAGGGAAGAATTATCAGTCCCCGAGTGTCCTGTGTAGTTTTCATGTACAGTGCCACCACATTTTCAAATAAGGAAAGCACAAAATTTACTGGCAATTAAGCTCCTTTATAAGTGCTGTTTTGGACTGCAGGTACATCATGATCACAGCCTTTTTCATACATATTATGGCCCATTTCCTCCAAGTAAAATATGTATTTCCCCTTGTGCACCTTGTTCTGAATTGTAAGTAAAAGGCAAGAGAACATTTTTGATAATGAACATCTTAAACTATTCATTGAACTACAAAATTTAAATTCTACCTTTTTGTGCACTCTGACATTTTTGTCTGGCATTTTCATTAATTTTGCAACATACATAAACGTAGCTGAAATGTTAACTGATCAATACTTTGTCTCTCCCGTGTAGCACTAGAGCACAGCTCCCTGAGGACCACACGGCAGTACAGAAATTAAATGTGTAAAATATCAAATGTTAATGTTAAACACAGCAGCACTTATAATGACTGAAAAGGCTAAAACAATTCCAAACGGACAGATGGCACCACAAATTATCTACAATCACATTCCACGATTAAAGTTTGCCCTGTAAAATATTTCACTGACGCAGGCTGAAGTGTGTCCTTTTACTGATGGCTCAATTGTCCAATTATTTCTTTGTGCTCATTACACTGAGAAATGACAATACTGGAAAGACGGAGAAAGAGTGTGATGGGTGTTTCTATGTTCTACCTGCTGACATCCAAACCAAGACAAAAGGCTGGTCAAGAGTCTGAAATTAGGCCCAGTGTATGAGACATGCAAAAGCTAACAAGTTACTCCAAATACAAGTCTTGCCACCATCGCATGGTATTTAACCATAGTGTAAGGCACACATTTCATACTGCTTTGTTAAGCAGAAGGAGCTGCAACAGTCAGGGCCAGATATATGCATACTCTAGACATGGGCCTCATATTACAATAACTTCATTAGCATGGACAATGATTAAACATAATATTTACTTCCTACTTTCAAGAGGGCCTCTTAAATGTTACAGTTTAAGGACCACAAATACATAAATCCAGCCCTAACTACAGCAGCAGTGGTTACCTGTCTCCCCTCTTGAGGCCTAAATGCATCATCTTCCTGGTGTGCCTAGGCCGAGATGACAGGTCCAAACCTGCAATGAAATCTTGAGCCATGAGGTTGGCTCTCTTCAGAGTAATCCTTATGCAAAGAACCCAAACTATTTAAACGTTGTTTTTCCTATTAAAATGTGAGCCACAGTTCCTGTCCCTACAAATGGTCTATCATAAGATTATACAGGAGCTCCTGTTTATCATTGGAGCTCCCTTCTGACTGGTATCACTACAACTACTAGGTTTCCGTGACAGCTTGGGACAAGTACATTTGATCTCTAAGGGAGAGAAGGGGAGGGATCCTCATTGAGTGAGGAGAGAGCTTGGGGAATGAATGGTATGTGCGCGTGTGTGGGTTTTGGGGTATTTTTGGGTGTGGGGGGAGGGTGTTAAGCGAATAGGATTAAGCTTACTATAAATAGATGTACCATGGGAGAGTATAAGAACACAACTCTCTCAAGAGCATTATTAATTTTATAGTGGTGGAGGGAGGAGTTTGATTCTTACAGATGAAGGAGGGGGGACTGTAGGCCTGCAGGAATGGAATTACGAGGGGGGCACGGTAAAGAAAGATGGGAACAGTTAGAAATTTAGCCCACTATGTGCTCTTAATTTTTCCTCTCATGTTTCACTGTAAGGGGGTTGGGAGATGGAGGATTAGAATAGGTTTTATATTGGAATAACAGACACAAAGTAACATGTTTTTGCCTGGTCTAAGATACATTTGATTAAATTCCTATATAATAAAATAAAAGTTTTTCTAGATGGGATAGCAGGGTTGGGGGAGGAGGAAGAGGGAGTGAGGGAATTTGGGGGGGAAGGGGGGAGATAATATACAAGATATTTTTTGATGACTTGCTTCGAGTAATTGCTGAAGAAGAAAGTCTAATTGTATGCTCATACGTTTTTGAAATTTTACTATTTGGCTTTATAGGTCATCTGTCATCAATAAAAAAAAGATTTAAACTAAGGGAGAAGAGGGGATAGTGAATGGCATAGATAGGACATACTGTACAGTCTTTATCTGTCTTCATTTTTCTCTGTTTCTAATGACATGAAGTTTGGGGTCTCTGTCTATAGTGCTACTAGACATATGCAACACTGTACACATTACAGAAGAACCTCAATATTCACTGGGGTTAGGGGCAGAGCCAGCCCGCGAATATTGAAAAATCACAGATAATTTTTAGGGCCTGCTCTGACCCACCCCCACCTCCCTCCTGTGTCCCAGACCTTCCACTGACCTTACCTGGTGGTCTAGCGGTGACGTGGGGTAGGATCGATCATCTTACACTCCTGTCCCATGCAAAGCCATCATCAAAATGGCTGCTGTGAGTTCCCGTTGTAGTCTGGAGCCTACAACGGGAACTCATGGCAGCCATTTTGATGATGGCTCTGCACGGGGCAGGAGTGTAGGGCAATCAATCCTGCCCCTCGTCACTGCTAGCCCACCAGGTAAGGTCTGGGGAAGATCTGATGCAGAGTTTTGTTAAAAAAAAAAAAAAAATATGAATAACCTAATCCACAGGTACTGAAACCGTGGATTTGGAGGGGGAACTGTATAGCCCTCTTTTACTAAGCTGTGATAGAGGTTTCTACCATAGCCTGGAGCGCAAAATGCTCCGATGCTCATATAATTCCTATGAGCATTGGATCATTTGGCGCCCTGGGCCATGGTAAAAACTTCTATTGCAGCTTTGTAAAAAGGGGGGAGTATATGCAAGTACTTTCTCTGTCCCTAGTGGGCTCGCAATCTGATTTTTGCTACTAGGGCAATGGAGAGATAAGTGACTTGCCCAGGATCACAAGGAGGCTGCAGTGGGAATTGAACCCAGTTCCCTAGGATCAAAGTCCAATGCACTGACCATTAGGCTTTTCCTCCACATGGTTGTTCAAACAATTTGTAAAAATCATAATTTGCTATTAATTGAGAGTGTAATGGATTATTTTTCTGTTTATCTCACTTCTTAAATATGATTTACATTTTTTTCTTTTTTTTTTTCTTGTTGGTTTTATACCAAGTTTACCTAAATGGAAATCATCTTGAGCTGCTACTGTAAAGGTGTAAGCAAAATCCAAAATGAATAAAATTGTAATTTTGATTTATTAGTATAGGTAGGCTAGAATTTCACTGGAAGACTACGTTCTGTTCATTTAAATCAGACAGGTTTTAATGATTTAATATTTATTACTTTTTATTGTAATTTTTACACACTGTAACATTACTCATTATTATGGTTACACTGTTATTCGCCTTGAACCCTAGGCTAGTAAAACACACAATATGATCCCAAATTAACCCAAATTTTAGCGCCGGCTGGAGTGCTGAATGCTCTGCACTGCTCTGATGGTCACAGAGTTCCTATTAGTGTCAGAGCAGGCCAGAGCATTCAGCATGCAGACTGGCACTAGAACCTCTTGTGTGGTTTTATAAAGTAGGGGGGGGGGGGGAATTCAATTTCTTGCAGCGCATAGCTGTTCGTGTGATTTTAACATGGGGGGGATGTTGTGGGCAGCTGAACATGCAGGAGTTCAATTTTCAGTAAGTCACTGAGGTTAGCCCTCTAAATCTACCCCTCTCCTCAAGTCACTCCATTGGCTTCCTATCCAATTCCACATCCAGTTCAAATTTCTCTTATTGACTTACAAGTGAATTCACTCTGCAGCTCCTCAGTATCTCTCCTCTCTTATCGCTCCTTATACTCCTCCCCAGAACTCTGTTCCAGTAAGTCTCTCTTATCTGTACCCTTCTCCTCTACTGCCAACTCCAGACTCTAGCCTAGATAAACTAAGAGGATCAGTAAGACCATGTGATTCTGCACCAATCTGATCTTTTGGCTGATTCAGAAAGAGCTATTGATGCACTAAAATGTTTGCATGCAAATGATTCATGTGGATGTTCATCATAATCCCCGACTCTGACGTCCAATGATCGCTGTGAGATAGTGACTCTCACATATGCGCAGAGCTGGCAGGGGAAGCCTGAAAAGCTGCGAGACACTCAACAGCTGCGAGTACTCAACTGTTTGGGGCGGGAAACCTTTTCTTTTTTTTTATGGGCACAGATTCTATGCGTGTTACACATGCACAATATTGGCACCATAAAATTAAAAAAAAGCACCCTTCCCCAAGCTGATGATGGCACTTACCAACAAACTGGCACAAGGAACTGCCCCCCCCCCCCCCAACACCAGTGAAAATGGCAGGAATGCCCACTTCCTCCTGCCATGCTGAACTTATCGCCATGCAAAAGAAAATTGGCAGGAGGGATGCCCACTCCCTCCTGCCAAAGCCCACCCCCATGCCAGACGGTCCCCCAAACATCCCCTATCCTCCCCTTCCTCCCTGAAAAAAAGGTCCCTTGAACCCCCCACCCTCCAAACCCCTCATACCTTTTTAGAGACATTGGAGTGGGAGGGAAGCTCAGTCTGTCCCACTTTTAGGCCCACCAATTCAAAATGGTGGGCCTTTCCCTCCCCGGTGCATCATATGATGCATGGGGAGGGGCCTAATGCCCTGATTAGCTCAGTCAAGCCAATCAGGGCCTTAGACTCTTCCCCCTTGTATCTTGGCGTCTGAGTCGATCAGGGCCTTAAGCCCCTCCCCATGCATCACATGACGCATCAGGGAGGGAAAGGCCCGCTATTTTAAATTGACGGGCCTATGAGCGGGACAGACTGAACTTCCCTGCCACTTCAACTTCTCTAAAAAGGTACGAGGGGGGGGGGGGTTGGAGGTGGAGGTTGTTAATCAACTGATTTGCATGGTCAGATCAGAGAATGAACGATTGTGCAGAAAACCAGCTGGTGAGCCGTTTTCTGCATCGGGTCGACAAACGCGATCATCACTAAAGCTGTTAAAACATGGTTTTAGTGCATCTGAGACTCTGTTCCTTCTGTCTTGCTCAACTGTATGTCTGGAACAGACTGCCTGAGTCAGTACATCAAGCTCTGTCTCTGGCAGTATTCAAATCTAGGCTAAAAGCCCACTTTTTTGAGGCTGCTTTTAATTCCTAACTCCCACTCAGTTGTAAAATACCCATGTCTTGTTTTATCATTCCCTCTGTGAGAAATTCCCTAACCCTTATTTGTCCTGTTTGTCTGTTTTAATTAGATTGTAAACTCTGTTGACAGGGATTCTCTTTTATATGTTACTGTACAGTGCTGCATATGTCTAGCAGCACTATACAAATGATAATTAATAGTAGTAGTAAACGAGGCAAATGAAGTTTGCAATTCTAGTTTTTTTTTGCAATTTTAGGGTTTCAAAATTTAGATGAATGCAAGTTTTTCTATATCACATAGCTGATGTGATTTTGACATAGGGGATGCTATATAGCGGTATATAAGAAATAAAATTATTATTATTATTATTATGGGTACCTGAATTTGCAGAGAGTTTAATTTTTATAAAGACATGGTGTGATGCTGAAAGCCAGGTATATTTTCTGTTTCCATGTAACAGGTTGAGTTTCAGATTGAAAATCCAGCCGAAATCTAGCTGAAAAGTTGGTGGAACCAGAGGGGTCCTACTACATTGAACGTGATAGCATTGAAAATACATGCTAAAACCTATTCAGGGAACGCTTACAGCAATGTCCCTTTTCTAAGTGGCTGAATCTGCGTACCCAGTGAACAGACATCAACAAAGACATCAATTCAGCGAGAGAGGAGGGAAAACGTTCGGTCTCAGAGGTTTTACCTGATTTACCCGACGTAACCACCTTTTGAAAACAGACCCGCATCTTTTATTGAAATAAAATACTGCCTTATATTTGAACAGAAGTTCCACTAGAAAATGGAGTAGACTAGTGGGTGATTGAAGCAGGGAAGCCAGCGTTCAAATCTCCACTGACACTCCTAGTGCCCTTGCCTTCCATTGTCTCAGGTGCACCATTACAGTCTCAGAAAACTGCATTTAAAAAATCAGCACTAGATTGTTAATACAATTGCTTTTTATTTCAATCCTGCTTTTACTTTGCTCTCACTAACCCCTCTTTTACTAAGACGCATTAGACGATTTAGGGCTCCTTTTATAAAGGCACGCTAGCGGTTTTAGTGCCTGCTTAGTGCACGCTAAAATGCCGCATGCGCTAGCTGCTACCGCCTCCTTTTAAGCAGGCAGTCGTTTTTCGGCTAGCGCGCGCTAATCTTGTGCGTGCGCTAAAAACGCTAGTGCACCTTAGTAAAAGGAGTCCTTAGTGTGCACTAAATGCTAACGCATCCATAGAATATAATGGACGTGTTAGCATTTAGCGCGCCTTAGTAAAAGGACCCCTAATTATATTCAAATCACAACAAAATAAAACTTCATGCTAAGACAGAGAAAATATATTTTTAATAGTGCAAAACCAGAAGTAATTTACCTGAAAGAAAGAAAACAATTTAGAGAGAAACTTCACTTTCTATTTAATTTCAAAAGTACAAGGGAAAACAAAAAGTAAAGGCAAAATACATTTAACGGCTTTAATAGAAGTAACTGTGAGCAACTGAACATATCACTTTTCCACGTAGGCCCCATGCAAGACAACGCATTTGCTGTATCATTGATCTAGCTTCTGCATTCCTGCAGAGAATAAATATTTCGGATGCTCCCGAAGCCAGGTGAGTACCACTTCCTTTACTTCATCATGCGTTGTCTTTTGCTCTCCGGGTTGCAGTGATGCACCCATGTCTCGTCGCTGGTGACAATTCTCTCCAGAATACTTGGACAAATTTTTGTCCCGTGTCATTCTCCACGTAGCAACCAGGTTATGGATGTTGAGTTTCACATAGCGCACTTCTGTAACTGCGCAAAGGGCGCTACCCTCAGCACTCTTCTTTGAGGGCACACATAAGTGGCTGCCCTTAAGGGATGTACACATTAGTGATGCACGAGCGGCTCTGCCACTCATGCAATTTACATTAAGTTACACGCACGATTTGCTGCACTTGGGTGTGCTCATCTATTCTACGCCATGGCATGCCAATATACCAGATCAGGGAGTAATACATATACATGCTCCGTACTGATTAATACTTCACTATTATCCACACATAGTTGTTTGTTAAATATATGATACTCAGTGCAAATACAGTTATGTGATGTGCTCAGACCCATGTAAACAACCCGCATGGTACCATTGCGTGCTTACATTTAAGCTAGTAACAGTCTGAGCACCCAGATGTTCTTATAGAGTAGATGCTCCCTGCACTACATTAGGGCATCAGTGGCGTAGTCAAGGGTAGGCCTGGGTGGGCACAGGCCCACCCAACAGCAGCACTCTGCTGCAGTATGGACAGCAACAATGTCTACTGCAACACAAGTAGTTGCTCCTAATCTGAGAACTGGAACAATTATTCACGCCTACTACTTATGGGGAATTTAGGAAACACCTAAAAACATATCTGTTCCTGAAGTATTTAGGCAACTAACCTGTACAATCCTACCCCACAATAACTGATCTCTAGCGCTGTTAATAACTAGCTTCTAACCTTGTTAATTCTACCTAATTTGTAACATCTTTTAACCACTGTAAACCACATAGAACTTCATGGTCCTGCAGTATATAAACTGTTATTATTATTATTATCTGGGTCGCAACCTCCACACACTGTTGCTTGTGCAGATCAGTAAGCTGTTTGGGAACCCATCATGCACAGACTTTCCTGTATCCCAAGTCATCATGCATTATGGCAAATGCAGATTCATAGCTGATATCCAAATCTGCAGCCAATTGAGATACCGTTATCCATTGGTCTAATCAATGCATCCGCCCTGTCAATGTGCTCTTGTGCGCGCGATGTTGATGGGCGATCAGAACAACCTTTGTTGATTACAGCTGTTCTTTCTTCTTTAAACCTTTTTTTTATCCATTCATAAACCTTCTGTTAATTCATGGTATTATGCCCATACTGAGTCAATATTCGATGGTAAATTTCCACAGGTTTCACTCCCTCTGCCCATGAAAGCACACTACTGTATGTTGGTTCTTCGATGGTGCAATCTTGCAATGGGGCGTCCATGTTTCTGACTCATGGCTGCCACATGACTAAAAGCTGAGCGCTGCACTGTGTGTAGACGAAGCATCCAACAGGCAATATTTGAGTACATGTGTTGCATTTTGCTAGCTCTGTTCTGGTTATCGCATAATTTAACAATTGCCTTTAATTTCTGATTCTCCCTCGTACACTCAGGGGCCAATGTTCCAAGGCACTTTCTTGGTTAGCAAGTGCTGCTGACCCTTTGCCAGTGTGAGGAATATTCAGTGGTACTAACTGGATATTTCCTCTGACCGCTTCAGCACTATTTGGTCAATGCTGAGGAGGTCCATGGGTAGAACTGTCCTAACTTTCTCCAGCTAGTGGCCTAAATATAGTTGCTAACCAGATAGCACTTCAGAGACCTGGTGATAAATATCTAAATTTCATTTTAAGCAAAGTGGCTGGCATTTTGCCTAAATACAGCTGTGGCTAAATATTAGAGGGTTAATTTCCAATTTAACTTTTTTTTTTTTTTTACTTCAGAAGCTCTTCAGGCAAGGATACCGTATTCTGGTATCTCCTGAGAAGGCCCCAGGGTCAGCACCCCCCCCTTTCCATGAGCAATCCCCCATGACAGAGCATCCTTGGCCCAGGCACTCCTGACCTGGGAACCCAGAAGAAAGCCCTTGACCAGACAGATCCCAAATCCCTGGCTTCTACCATGAACCAACAAAACTGACATGCTCCCAAGAAAGTGTCCTCTCACATCGTCTTAAACTAACACCAGCTTGGAGAATAGCAGGAGTCTGGCTAATGTTCTGTTTATCATTTTTTATTGATTTTTTCTTCATATAACAACAAGTGTGTCATAAAGATTCATACAGTTATTTTAAATATACACTTGATATCTCCATAACATATTGTACATACAACATATATTATAGAATCCTTACTATAATTTTAGACATCATATAAAAATTTAATAATTTTATCAATTGTTATTCAATTATGAATCCCTTTCCCTCCCCTTATTTTGTTAGTTGCACACAATATAACAACTATTATGATAATCTAATATAATAAAACAGTAAGCCGCGCATGCGCACTTCCTAAGCGTGCGTCCATTTTCTGTGAGCTGTAGCGACCCATAGGAAGTGCGCATGCGCGGCTTACGGTCTGGCCTCATGCGAGGCAAGACAACTGCGCACCCTTCTCTGCTCTCCACCTGCAGAGCGGCGGCTGCCGCCTGCTAGCACACCCTGCCCTCTCCAAGCCGGGACCAAATTCAGTTGGAGTCGGATGACAGCGGCAACCTTGGGAGACCCTTTGATAAAGCACCTTTTCGTGCGAAACATGTCGGGTCTGACTCCCGGGTTTGGCTAAGATAAGTATTGAAAATATTTTACACTTATTTATTGAAGAGATACAAAAAATATATTTAAATAACAGTATAAAATGAAAAACTAATGAACATAAAAGAAATCAAATTGACAGCCAATGATGAAGCGCCACAACATGCTTCCCACAGTATAAAACTATTACAGTGGTGGAGTGGTGGGGCTGAGGCGTCCTTATATAACCTTGGCATTTGAATACTGATAACATGACTCAGACGTAAAGGAAACACGAGTCTCCATTCTAACCAGAACCAATCTGGTATATTTTCAATGGGCTCTGGGAGGATCCAATACATACCTTGACGCAGAATATAGGCTTGATGGTACCTATAAAAATTTGGAAAATTTACCCCTCCCTCCGCAATTTTTCTTTGCAAAGATACTAAAGCAATTCTGGGGACTTTACCGAGCCAAATAAATTTTGTTAAAATCCTATCCAATTTTTTATAAAAAGACCCCAGAAAAAAAATTGGTATCATGCCCATTTGGTAACAAACTACAGGTAAAATCATCATTTTAACAGTTTGTACTCTCCCCTACCAAGATATATGTAAAGGATTCCATTGCTCACACATTTCTGTCACCTTCTGCAATAAATTTTTTTCATTAACTTTCATAGTATCATCCACTGTTTTTGTAATCCAAATTCCTAAGTATTTTAAACCTTCCTCCTTCCAGATAAAAGAAAATGAATCAAATAAACTTTTTGTACAATGTATATTGAGTGGAAGAACTTCTGATTTATTCCAATTTATTTTATATCCTGAAAATTTTCCAAATTTCTCAATCAAATAAAGCAAGTGTTGAATGGTTATTTCCGGATTTCTCAAATAAAGTAAAATATCATCCGCATATGCAGATAATTTATATTCTCTATCTGAATGCGGAATACCCTGTATCTCCTTCACTTGTTCTATAGCTAACAACAAGGGTTCCAAAACAATATCAAAGAGCAAAGGAGATAATGGGCATCCTTGTCTAACCCCCCTCTGTAGAATAAATCGTTCTGAAAAAGTATTATTAATATACAATCTAGCAGCAGGGGAGCTATACAATGCTTTTATTATTTGTATAAATCCGTATCCTATACCAAACCATTCCATTGCCTGATACATAAAAGTCCATTCCACTCTATCAAAGCCCTTCTCTGCAACAGAAAAAGTTGGATCTCTCATATTCTTTGTCAAATATAACATATGAAATGCCAATGTAGTATTATGTGATGAATGTCTTTGAGCAACGAATCCTGTTTGATAAATATCTATAATGAAAGGGAGAGCTTTAGCCAATCTTAATGCT
The DNA here is from genome assembly GCF_902459505.1 of Geotrypetes seraphini. Taxonomy (NCBI): domain Eukaryota; kingdom Metazoa; phylum Chordata; class Amphibia; order Gymnophiona; family Dermophiidae; genus Geotrypetes; species Geotrypetes seraphini. The sequence goes on along the minus strand of NC_047084.1, from coordinate 5,157,594 downwards.
AATGTCTTAGCCAAAATTTTCCCGTCTACATTTATTAAAGAAATAGGAATATAATTTGAAACCAAAGTGGGATCTTTATTTGGCTTAGGTAAAACTATAGTTAATGTTTCTGCCATAGTACCTGTAATACAACCTTTATTTAGTTGTGTCTGATACAAATTTAATAAATAGGGCATTATGATGTTTCGGAATGACCGCTTCAGCACTATTTGGTCAATGCTGAGGAGGTCCATGGGTAGAACTGTCCTAACTTTCTCCAGCTAGTGGCCTAAATATAGTTGCTAACCAGATAGCACTTCAGAGACCTGGTGATAAATATCTAAATTTCATTTTAAGCATTTTGCCTAAATACAGCTGTGGCTAAATATTAGAGGGTTAATTTCCAACTTAACTTTTTTTTTTTAACTTCAGAAGCTCTTCAGGCAAGGATACCGTATTCTGGTATCTCCTGAGAAGGCCCCAGGGTCAGCACTCCCCCCCTTTCCATGAGCAATCCCCCATGACAGAGCATCCTTGGCCCAGGCACTCCTGACCTGGGAACCCACAAGAAAGCCCTTGACCAGACAGATCCCAAATCCCTGGCTTCTACCATGAACCAAAAAAAACTGACATGCTCCCAAGAAAGTGTCCTCTCACATCGTCTTAAACTAACACCAGCTTGGAGAATGGCAGGAGTCTGGCTAATGCTAATGATGTCAACTGAGTTTTCCAAGATGGAGATGCTCAGTCTGATATTAATGCCATTAGCTTAATCTTAATTAACATCATTCATATCAGTCAGACTGCCACCACTTTCCAAGGAAGAAGATTGTTGACGATAACTCCCTAGATCGGGTAAATATTACTAGATTCACTAACCTTCCAATCCGTGTACGATCCGTGTACGATTGGAAGCAGGCCGACCGATTCACAACCATCATCATGCAAATGGGGGTGATTGGAGGCATGTCCCCAACCGACTGCACGGATCGGAATGAGTCGGAAAGAGCCCTGATAGTAGTGACAGGAGAAGCAGCCTCCTGTCACTGCTGTCAGAGCTTCTGCAGGCTTATTTTTTATTCCTTTCTTTCATAGGCTGCAAAATATCAGGCCTATAAAAAAAAGAAGAAGAAGAAGAAAAAAAAGCCTCCCCCTACCCTACAAAGCACCCCCATACTGAACAGCCCTCTCCCTATGTGCGCTCAGCCCGGCCCGGCACACACCCCGACCGGCACAGCCCACTCCTAGCCCGATCCAACCCAACACCCCTATACCTAAAAGTTGAGAGCAGGAGGGGTGCTCAGTCCCTCCTGCTCCTCCAGACTCCAGCGACGCATCTGCCTGGGCCTTAGGCCCCGCCCTGGTGCATCCCCAAGGGGGTAGGAGCCCAAGGCACCTGAGCCAATCAGGGCTTTAGTCCCCTCCCCGTGCATCACATGATGCAATGGGGCGGGGCCTAAGGCCCAGGCAGACGCGTCGCTGGAGTCCGTAGGAGCAGGAGGGATTGAGCACCCCTCCTGCTCCCACCTTTTAGGTACCTGGGGGGGGTGTCAGGCCGGGTGGTGGGCAATTTTTGACTCTCCTGCTCGCTGCCGCCCTTCCCCGCAGTGCAGCCATGCTTTAAAACCAAAGGCTTGCACTGTGGGGAAGGGCGGCAGAGAGCAGGTCGCGGCAGAGAGCAGGAGAGTAAGGGGAGGCAGAGAGAGTTGGGGCAGGCAGAGAGCAGAGAGTCGGGGGAGGCAGAGAGAGCAGGAGAGCTGGGGAGCCAAAGGGAGAAGAGTCAGGGCAGAGCAGTTTTTACACAAGTCACCAGTCGCTTGTTCTTGATCGGCCAGCCAGTCAGTGTGTTAGGAAAAAAGGGTAGTGAATCGAATCCTTCCTGCTTTGCATGCCGATTCCCCTCATTTGCATGCATGGATCGGGATGGGATCACTACACAGGTTAGTGAATCGGGTCGGAGGGAAATTGGGTCGCAAAGGGCTCACAAACCGATCGGCACATGATCGGTTTGTTTAATGAATCTAGCCCAAAGTGCCAGATGTTTGGGTTGTTTTTTTTTTGTGGGGGGTGATTTGGGGCTCTCCAAGTGAGTGTCTCCTTATATCCTGTGCTGCCCTGGCTCAGGATGCCTAAGCTCTGGGCAGTGGCGTACCTAGCACATGTGACACCCGGGGCCCATCGTTTTTTGACACCCCGCCCCCCCATCTGTACAGAAAACATGATTTTTAGTAACAAGCCACACGTCACACATGAGTATCTAGGAAAAGGCAGCATCTTACATACTGCAGTGAGCAGTACAACATCAATACACCCATTGTAAAACTAAACAAGCCAGACTAGTACAGATCAATCCTGCAGTCAAGCCTAACAAAAAAACCATGTCTTTCGAACACACAGAACACAGAAAACACCTTCGCCAAGTATGGAATATGTCATCATAAACTAACCCCTCCCTCTTTCACAAAACTGTAGTGTGGATTTTAGCCACAGTGGAAACAGCTCTGACGCTCATAGAATTCTGAGCATCAGAGCTGCTACCACCACGGCTGGCGCTAAAAAACGCTCCACAGTTTTGTAAAAGGGGGGATAAAATAGAAATACATAGACAAAGGTTAAAGTGAACCAGTAAGATGCTGGACTCTGCATACAATGCAACACCACAGAAACAGTGACACATGTCTCCTAAAGCAATAAATAAATAGAAATTTTTTTTCTACCTTTGTCTTCTGTGGTTTCTGCTTTCCTCATCTTCTTGTAACTCTCTTCCTTCCATCCACTGTCTGCTGTCTCTCTTCCCCTATATGGCATTTTCTCTCCTTCTATGCCCCTTCCAGAAACTGTATGCCTCCCCCTTCCATCTCTCTTTTCATCCCCATTGGTCTGGCATCTCTCTCCTTCCCTCTTCCACACCTCTCCTCTGCAATCACTTTCCCTTTTCAATTTATTTTCTGCATCTGTCTAGATTACGTTCTTACTACCCTCTCATCAATGTCCTTTTTTACTGTCTACCTAAAGCTTGCCACCTCTTTCCCTCACCCTTTCCAGTATCTAACTCTATCCTCGTCCCTCAATCCAGCATGTGCTCTTTTTTCTTTCTCCTCCTCACTTCCTTCCAGCGTCTGCTCCCCCTCTCCCTCACACTTCCATTCAGTGTCTGTCCCTCTCTCTACCCCTTCCATCTACTGTTCACTTTCTGTCTCACCTCTTCCAGTCACTGCCCTCTCTATCCAATGTCTGCCTTCTCTCTCTTCCATACATCTTCCTTCTTTCTATGCTCCTTTCATAACTATCTATCCTGTGCCCCTTCTCTCCTTTGTACATGATTGATTTCAGTTCTGCCACCTCTCCATTTTTTTCTCTCTGTCACCAACACATCCCCTATGCTCTGGCATCTCTTCTCCTTTCTTTCCTTCGCACCCCACAGTCTAGTATCTGCCCTTCCCTGATTCTCTGGCATTTCTCTCCTTTCCTTCCATCTTTCCCTCCCCCTCCATGCTCTGAGATCTCCCCCTTCCTTTTCCCTTAGTCTGGCATACCTTCCTCCTTCCCTCCAAGCCCTGGCATCTCCTTTCATTCCCTCCCTCATCTTCCTTCTCCCTCCAGCTGGGTACAGCAACACTCTCCCTGCAGCTCTGGACTTCTCCACACCTGCTCCCCCCCAAATTGCCAATGCTTTGGTTAGTCTTCTTTCTTCCTCCCTCCCTCCCCACGCGGGACCCTGCGGCACCATTAGCTCTTAGTCCCTCTAACGCCGGCCCTGCAGCTCCACACTTCCCCACACCTGCTCCCCCCCCCCCTGATCGCTATTATTTTTAACGTTATGGCAGCCGCGGTGCTGTATTGATCGAAGGAGACTTCTAACCTCGGCCTGCCCCGGAACTCTTCCTGCAGCCACCGCCCGCCTAGGCGGGAACAGGAAGTTGCTGTTGCAGGAAGAGTTCCGGGGCAGGCCGAGGTTAGAAATCTCCTTTGATCAATACAGCACCATAACGTTTAAAATAATAGCAATCGGGGGGGTGGGGGGGGGAGCAGGGCCGGCGTTAGAGGCAGTGAGAACAGCCGGCTGTGCACCCCCCCAAGGCGTGCACCCGGGGCGGACCTCCCCCCCCTTGGTACGCCACTCGCCCTGGGTAATCTGGCCAGAGATAACCAAGAATTTAGGGTCCTGTACTTATTTTATTAAAAAATTTACAATGACTTCCATTGAAGTCAATGGAACCTTAAAAATGTCCTGGACCAGATCAAATAAAATCTCACTTCTATCAGGAAAAAAAGAACACACTACTAACTTTCACCACAGTTTGCATTATCAAAACTAACATTACCATACTACTTAAATACTAAAATTAACATAGCAGTTTACTTCCAGGTTAGAGTTTAGCATAGGTCTTTTTTTTCTTTTTTTTTTTCTGTTACTTGTCACCTTGGAAGTAAAAGTGGCACACAAGAAATAAGCACTAAGCCAGAATTACATTGCTCCACTCTGGAGGGGAGTGAGGGTGAGGGGGTTCTTTGAGGACAGAGGAGTATCAGCTAAATGTAACCTGAATGTACCTGAATGTAATTTGCCTTGAGCTACCAAGGAAAAGACAGAAGCTAAATCTAAAGAAACATAATTTCAGATTCTCCCATAATGTTTCTATTTAAATAAGAAGAGCAGTACAAAAGAGCACTTATACTCCTCTATTCCTGTACATTTTTGCAGTTCTGAAGTACAGTAATGATAATTTAGTGAGCTCTGGCTCATGGAGAGTCTGAGGGACATCTGGTGGGAACATCACAACGTGACCTCACATTCTTGTGCAATCACGAACACCATGATTGACAGGAACGTGCACACAATAATTGAAAACACAGTAGCTATCTGTTAAAAGCCAGAAAAATGATCTGCAGTTCACAGAAAATGAGTGCATTGTTGCTAATGCTGAGTTTGACTCAGAGCCATTGATTGAAGTGGTTTGGGTGCATGTCCAGAAGAGCCTGCACTTAGAGTGATACCCTACCACAGTCACTGAATAAAGAGTGTCCATTGACTTCTACATTCAGGTCTTCAGACCGTGCTATATCCACATTAGATTCCCACCATGGTGCACTCAATTGACACTGGTGAATAGTATGCTAGAAGGGCATACTGCAAAGGTATCACTGCAAAGTTACTGACTTCACTTTGATTCTGATTACCACTGTCTGTATTATTTATTACATGCAAAGAATCAAAGGTATGAGGAGAGCTTTCTTGCTTTCAAAAGAAACAGAAGCATTGTCTTTTAATTTGGAGCAATCCTGTTTTCCAAGCACAGCAATATATAATCAACCATCTGGCACTGTAGTCAACCCAAAAAACTGAACTCGTCTTCTTTGAACTGAGATTTAACCTTTGCATTCAGCGTCACATGTGCCTTTTTTTTTTTCCATCTCAATTAAAAATGATGCATCTTAAATATGCATCTTAAAAATAACTAAGGGACGTGTGCACTGCTTGATAATTCATACATAAATTGTATACCTAAATCACTTCTTAATATTCAATGACCGTCAGAGGTGAGATACTCCAATGAGAGCAGTTGATTATACTAACTCACCATAATGTCTTCTTCATCAGTCCAATGTCTCAATCTCATTTATATTCCTACCCATTTGCATAAACCATTTATTAATTATTTAATTTTACTATATTCTTCAGATTATATTATGACTCAATCATATTTAAACTTTAAAGAGAGCTAAAACTTAATTGCATCAGGGGCAATGCAGAGCATCTCACCATTTTCAAAACAGTTCAGGATAAAATGGAAGACTTATGCAGTATTTTCAAGTGATCACTGATGGATGTAACATGCTGCTTCAGAGTGACATAAAGCACATTTACTTACCGTAACAGGTGTTATCCAGGGACAGCAGGCAGCTATTCTCACATATGGGGTGACGTCATCGACGGAACCCGGATGCGGAAGCTCGCAAGCAGACGTGCTTGTAGAAACTAGAAGTTTCGAGTTGACCGCACGCGCATGCGTGAGTGCCTTCCCGGCCAGCGTAGGGTGCATCTCCTCAGTTCAGATAGCTAGCAGAGAAGCCAACCAGGGGAGGTGGGTGGGTTGTGAGAATAGCTGCCTGCTGTCCCTGGATAACACCTGTTACGGTAAGGAACTGTGCTTTATCCCAGGACAAGCAGGCAGCCTATTCTCACATATGGGTGACCTCCAAGCTAACCAGAATGGGATGGTGGGAGTGTTGGCAATTTAGGAGAATAAATTTTGTAATACTGTCTGGCCATCTGGAGAAAACATCCAGACAATAGTGAGAAGTGAAAGTATGAACTGAGGACCAAGTAGCAGCCTTGCAAATTTCCTCAATAGGTGTAGATCTGAGGAAAGCTACTGAAGCTGCCATTGCTCTGACTTTATGGGCTGTGACTCTAATGTGTAGGAGTAATCCAGCCTGGGCATAGCAGAATGAGATACAAGCAGCCATCCAGTTGGAGATGGTACGCTTACAGATGGGATGTCCCAACTTGTTCGAATCGAAGGAGACAAAAAGTTGAGGAGCGGTCTGCTTGCGAGCTTCCGCATCTGGGCTCCGTCGATGACGTCACCCCACATGTGAGAATAGGCTGCCTCTGCTTGTCCTGGGATAAACTGAGTTTTTTTTTATAGCCATATATATTCATTGGCTGGTCAGCTAAGTCTTAGTGGCCAAATATAGACCGGCTTTCGGGGAGGAGAGTGTGGTGCAATAGTTAGAGCTACAGCTTCAGCACCCTGAGGTTGTGGGTTCAAAACCCTGTGCTGCTTCCTCTGACCCTGGGCAAGTCACTTAATTCTCCACTGCCCCCAGGTATGTAAATAGATTGTGAGCCCACTGGGACAGATAGGGAAATGCTTGAAGTACCTTTATTTAACCCATTTTGAGGTTGGTTGTATAACTACAAAAAGAAAGGTGGTATACAAATCCCCTTTCACTTTTAAGGCTGGTCTATCCAGCCACTGAACTTAACCTGCCAGCCGCTGAATACTTGTGGTGACTGGCTATGTTGCATGACATGGCTGGTCACAGGCCAACCCACCAAGCAGAATATTCCGAGGGAGATGGCTGGCCATCTCCCACTGAATATCAGCAGATAGCCAGCTATCTGCTATTTAGCCGACCAGAATCCAGTCCCAGTCAGCTAAATAGCACTGAATATCGGCAGATAAAGACCCTCATGGCCCATTTATTTATTAGCTATATCCCTGGAACTTGATTTGATGACATACCTGTTTTCTGTGGGTGTTCTCCAGAGACAGCCAATTGTCTTAATTTATTTCTAACAATGTTTCTACATAACAAATAACACCCCAATTTACCTCAGTTCCATTCCCAACCCCAGCCCGAAAGCATCCAGGTGATCATACCAAAAAAGCAGCAAGACTCCTTGGGGGTGAATCCCAGTCAAAACAACTGTTAATGTAGTAGGCGGTGTTCACGAGCACCATGAGGCAACGCTTCATTCGGATAAAGTTTCTGAGCAGCAACTGTGGGAGAGATGAAAAGATGACAACTTTACCAGAAAATTCTGTTTCTTAAAACTACTGTAGCAGGCTTCAGTCTCAGTATGTAAGTGTGAAAAGACAGATCAAAGAGTTCAGCTTAGTCCTCCCCTCTGACCCATGTACATTTTTTCATTCAAGTTCCTTATATTCAACTTGATGTATTTTATCTGTTCTATGTATTACTTTTTTCCCTGCCATGCCGGTATTTTCTGCATTATATTGTAAATGCTTTCTGTCTTTATCTGTTTGAGTCCATTATTCTAATTTGTATTTTATCTGTATCCCATGTATTAGCTCACCTTGTTGTGAACCGCCTAGAACTTTTTCTTTATGGCGGTATATAAGAATAAAATTATTATTATTAGATAGATTGTGAACCCGCTGGGATAGATGGGGAAAATGCTTGAGTACCTGATTGTAGACCGCTTAGATAACATTGATAGGTGGTATATAAATACCTAAAATAAATAAATACTAATTGGCATTACTTTGCAATTACACGCATAACTACTCTTAGTTGCTGTTCTAGAAACGTTATCATACAAAAGCTCAAGCACGTAATTGCAAGGGGTATGCACATGGGAAAGGAAGGAGGGAGGAGCATGCTCAGCACTTACGTACTAAGGGCTCCTTTTACTAAGTTGCGATAGCGTTTTTAGCGCATGCTAAACCCGCGCTACGTGGCTAGAACTAACGCCAGCTCAATGCTGGCGTTAGCACGCGCAGCAATTCTGCATGCGCTAAAACCGCTATTGCAGCTTAGTAAAAGGAGCCCTAAGGGGCTGATTCTATAAACAGTGGCTAGGACAGGCACGCTAATTTCTGATGCCTAACTAATTTTTGCGTGCAACTCAATAGCTTTTTAATTAGTAAAACCTAGCCTAATATACCAGTACTTACCTCAGTGATGTCTAGCAATGCCTAAGTCCACCTAGGCATTGCTAGATGTGATTCTCTAAAGGATGCCTAGCGGTTGACTGACAACTGTGCAGACCTAGGCGCGGTTAGGTGCCATCTACAGAATCAGGCCCTGAGGTTATAAAATACCTTCAGTTACACGTGCAACATTTAGGGCTCCTTTTACTAAGCTGCGATAGCGTTTTTAGCAGAATTGCCGCGTGCGCTAAACCCGTGCTACGTGGCTAGAACCAACATCAGCTCAATGCTGGCGTTAGCGTCTAGCGCGCACGGTAATTCTGCGCACGCTAAGCACACACTAAAACTGCTATCGCAGCTTAGTAAAAGGAGCGCTTAGTCTCGGTCATTTACACTAGATGTTAAGTGGCCGCACTTAAATTTGGCATGTAAATGCTCACTTAGCTAGTGTTACATAATGACAATTATGAGTGCAATTGCAGATATAGAATTCACACTTAGTGCCTAAATATTGTCCATGTGTCAACTTAATCCCTTTTTGGAAATATATTATCAGTAAAATCAGTCTTTTGGAACTTGGAATCTAAATATCTAATAGAGGTCATATGACCCAAGGTAGAAAGACATACTGTTCACAGAATGCTTTGTTTCCAGGGCAACAGGCAATAGTTTGGAGTTTTCTACTGTCATGCTAACAGTTTTCTCACACAATAGCCCTGATCCAATAAAGATTTTTTGTTCCTGTAAGATCAGAACAGGGAAAAGTCCTTTCTGAAGCAAGCCTCTGACCTCTTGCTTGTCTGCTTCTCCTAAAGTGATACAAGCACTGTTTTAATAACTGGATCAGCCTATCTCCTTTTGTGAAATAAAAACATTCCAACATTTTGGAATATAAAAGAGGTAAAAGGTGGTTAAAATTCAGATTCAAAAAAGCACAAATCACACACATGGCTATAGGGACAGATGTCATTAAAATCCTGCAACTGGATTGTTAACTCGGACTATACCAATGGCCAATAATGTTTAAAAAGAAATGTATTATCCAAGCTCGTATGTTTAAGTGAGGATTTCTCAAAATGTTGCTCGAATGTGTAAACTGCTTCCAGCATTACAACAGCCTTACATAAAAAAATGAGGCTATTTTTCATTATTAGTACAAGTTTCAACCTGCAGAAAATCTTTGATAAATCTCTGTCTCAGGATTGAGTAAAGCTGATGACAAGCAATGTTATGGGGCTCATAATCGAAAGAGAAAAACGTCCAAAAACTGGCCTAAGTTGGCACTTGGACGAACATTTCCCAAAACGTCCAAGCGCCGATAATCAAACCGGGTTTTGGACGTATTTCTAAATGACTTAGGCCCTCATATTGCCGTTCAATGTCCAAAGCTAAACGGGGTGTTTCGGGAGGCGTGTTGAGGGCGGGAGTTGGGCGGGACCTGGGCCGGCTTAGACTTAGTCGTACAGCATGTATAACCAAAAGTGATACAGCCCACGATCGACGGAACTTGGACGTTGTGACTTAGACCATTTGAAAATTCTTCAACCAAACACAATTCAGACTAGTCGTACAATCCCTAGTCTTAGGTCTGCTGGACTATTGCAACTCCCTATATCTTCCTTGTCCAGCCATTATGATAAAGCAACTCCAGACCATACAAAACACCGCCCTCAGACTGATCTACTCACTTAGAAAATATGATCACATAACAACCGCCTTCTTAGACTCCCACTGGCTACCCATACAAGCACGAATTCAATTCAAATTCCTCTGCCTATTATTCAAAGCAGTACAAGGCTCTTCCCCATCCTACCTAAACAACCGCTTAAACCAGATCTCCACCACAAGACAAAGAAGAACCCCAAATCCTTTTGCCTTCCCTCCACTCAAAGGCACACAATGCAAGAAAATGTTTGACAACCTTCTGGCAACACAAGCAGCAAAACTCAACCATTCCATCTCCAACCTGCTGACAACATCGGACGACTTCAAAACATTCCGTAAAGAAATCAAAACCCTGCTTTTCAAAAAATTCATCCAAAAACCTTAAACCACTTCACATACCTTCAGCTAAGTTCACCTACCTCCAGATAATTCACCTACCTCGACTGAACTCATCTACCACCAGACAATCCTCCCCCAATTATCACACCTAATCACCCTTCAAGTAAACAGACCATAAAAAGATTGTAATCTTGCCTACTCTAACTGTATTCCATTTGCTAATATCACACTGCTAGGCACTGTCAGTTTTCTATCCAACCCATAAGATCCCCAAGAAAAAAAAAAAAAAAAAAAATTGTATCCTCACTGGAAAATGTCCAGTAAAATCCTCTGTAATGTGATCATCACTGGAAATGTCCAGTCAAATCTTTTGTAATCCGCCTTGAACTGCAAGGTATAGGCGGAATAGAAATCCGTAATGTAATGTAATGTAATGTAATGAAACATGGTCTAAGTCACAAAAACCCACCTAAACTCACCAGATATGCACTGAAAACACATAAAACAGACCCCCACATACTACCCCAGTGGTCACTAACCCCCCCACCCCATAAAAATTTTAATCACAACTTTAAAATTCAGCCTATATATCATCATCACCTGGCCGCCTGGCATAGGAAAGCCTAGTCGTCCAGCACAGAGGCAGCTTAAGTCGTCTTGGGGGTGGGTTAGGGACCCATAGAGAGGAGGACCCATGCCCATAAACCCCTGTAATCACTGCATTGATACTTAAACATGTGCACTGCCCTATACACCCCCAAAACCCTTTTTTATTGGCATATAAGTGGCACCTGCAGCCATAAGGGCTAATGGGGTGGTAGATAAGTGGGTCTAGTGGATTCTGCAGGTGGTTTGGGGGCTCACCATCACCTATAAGGGAGCTGTAGTGAGGAGAAGCCATGGTACCCTGTTTGTGAGGTTCACAGCAGTGCCCTGTAAAGTGCACCACTATTTAGGTGCCCTGTCTGGGTGTTCTGTCCATCACTTTGCAGGCCCCTCCCACGTCCAACAGGGCTTGTTCTATACGTTTTGGACTTGGACGGACAGTTGGACGAAAATGTGCTTTAAAGATAGACGTTTTAGCGACTTGGACGATCAGATCTTCAGGACATAAAATGGACGATTTTCGAAAGTCAAAAGACGGATGTCTCTTTCGAAAATGGGACTTAGGTTCTTTTTGACTTTGGACGACTTGCGAAATGGACATAAACGGACTTAGACGTCCCTTTCGATTATGCCCTTCTATATGTATAAGTGGCTGACGTGATGTAAGGACAAAGTAAGGTATTTCAGGTTTTACAGACCCACATCACCCCATATGGATTTAAACACTTGCTACTATCTGATGACTTATACATTAAATTCATTATCAGATGTAAAACAATAGCAAGCATAACTCAGCCTGTTCTTGATGATGTCAAACCACTGATACCCCCTACAGGCATGCCTGTCTTAATTCATTGGGCTATATTGCTTTAACTTATACGGTCTCATTTAATAAAACATATTAACCAGTGAATATGGGGCTCATAATCGAAACGGAAATATGTCTAAAAACCGGCCTAAATCGGCACTTGGACGATAATCGTACCGGGTTTTAGACGTATCTAAAAATGACTTAGGCCTTTTCAGTGCTGCTGTACGCCCAGAGCAAAAAGGGGCGTTTTAGGAGGAGTGGTGAGGACAGGATTTGGGCAGGACGTGGGCCAATCTAAACTTAGTTGTATTGCAAGTATAACTGCAAGTTTAACGAGGTTACCTAGACGGAACTTATACATAGCAACTTAGGCAATTGAAAGCTAAGTCTAAGTGCCCAGAAAATATCCAAAGTGATCAGATAACCACTGTAGAGACGTGATACAGATCCCCACACACTCCCCCAGTGATCACTGCCCCCCCCCCCCCGCCATAAAAAAACTTTACATATCTGCCTCCAGAACATTAGCACCTAGCATAGAAAAGCCTAGGAGAGAAGCACAGAGGTGTCTTAAGTAGTCTGGGGGGGGGGGGGGGATGGGCTAGTGAACTATAGAGAGGAGGACACAGGCCCATAAGTCACTAACCACTGCATTCATGGTGAAAATTGTGCACCCCCCCAAAACCCTACTGTACTGCCGTACAGGTGGCACCTGCAGCCATAAGGGCTATTGGGGTGGTATACAGGTTGCTACAGTAGGTTTTGGGGGTGTTTGTGGGGCTCACCATGCCCTATAAGGGAGTTGTGGTGAGATGTTAATATGGCACCCTTTTTGTGAAGTTTGCAGTAGTGCCCTATAAGGTGCCCCAGTACTGTGTTGCCATGTCTGGGTGTCCAGTCCATCACTTTGCTGGCCCCTCCCACACCTAAAAGGTCTGGTTCTAGGCATTTTTGATTTGGACAAATTTTTGGACATGAATGGGGTATAAAGATAGACGACTTAGTGGTCTGACCGATGAAATAGCTAGATGTATATTTAGATGATTTTTGAAAAAAAAATAAAATATTTTGGACATATTTTTCGGGAATGGACTTACACTGCCGACTTTGGTCAACTAGTGATTTAGGCCCAAAACGGACTTAGACGTATCTTTTGATTATGCCCCTCTATGTGTTTATTTTAATTGCATTTATGTACTGCTTCTATTTCACATTGAAAGCAAATTACAGTCTAAAAACAATAATCAAATATATATGAAAATTCACAATCTACTCACACAAACCCTTTGAACATATAAGCATATAGGAAAGATTTATAGGCACAACCAACTTCTCAGAAGAGGAGAAAAAGCCTCAGACTCCAACCTGCTGCTTTGCTTCGTGAGCTACACAGGTTACTCTGAACAAGGAGAAACCTCAGAGGCATAAAAACCTCCTCTCCTTAAAGTTCAATAAATTCATTTAAACGTAACTTCCCTAACTTTTACTTGTGATTTTTTGATTCTTTAGAGTTCACAAAGTGCATATAAGTGCTTATAATAATACAATTTCTTTCTTCAGGCATATTATTTTTAACTTATCTTGTTCTGATGTTGGTTCTTCGCTTTGTTAGCTCGCATCCCCTATGAAAATTCCCCAGCAACAAGTTGCAATTCATATTAAAAGCACATTTGTATGCTTTAATTAATTCAAACTGAGTACCCACTCAGACAATAGACCCCATTGATAATAATGCCATATTTGGGGGGGAGGGGAGGGGCAGGGGGCAGGGAAGAGAGAGTTAGAGATACTGGCCCTGGGGTAGTAGAAAGGAAAGAGAGGAGGAAAAGTTGAATATGGGGAGCAACAAGAACATAAGAACATAAGAAGTCGCCTCTGCTGGGTCAGACTGGTGGTCCACCACGCCCAGCAGTCCGCATCCACGGTGGCCCATCAGGTCCATAACCTGTATGTGATCCCTTAAATTTCACCTTGATACCCTTTCTATATCCTATCTTTGCCCTTATCTGTATCCCTCGATTCCTTTATCTGTCAGGAATTTATCCAATCCTTCTTTAAAACCCCGTAGTGTGCTCTGTCCTATCACAACCTCCGGCAGCGCATTCCAGGTGTCCACCACCCTCTGTGTGAAAAAGAACTTCCTGGCATTGGTTCTAAACCGGTCCCCCTTCAGTTTCTCCGAGTGCCCCCTTGTTCTTGTGGTTCCCGATAGGTTGAAGAATCTGTCCCTCTCCACCTTCTCTATGCCCTTTATGATCTTGTAAGTCTCTATCATGTCTCCTCTGAGTCTCTGCCTCTCCAGGGAGAAGAGCCCCAGCCTCTCCAACCTGTCTGCGTATGAAATGTAATGTAATGTAATGTAATTTATTTCTTATATACCGCTACATCCGTTAGGTTCTAAGCGGTTTACAGAAAATATACATTAAGATTAGAAATAAGAAAGGTACTTGAAAAATTCCCTTACTGTCCCGAAGGCTCACAATCTAACTAAAGTACCTGGAGGGTAATAGAGAAGTGACAAGTAGAGTTAGAGGAAAAATAAAAATAAAATAAACATTTTAACAAGACAGCATTGATCTAAATACTTTGGAAGGTAGAAGAGAGGAGAGAAAGGAATAGAAGCAGAAGGGGGAGCCGTTGAACAGTAGAATTCTGGAGAAATTTAAATGATAGAAATAGAACAAATGTTTTCCATACCTTTTATCATTTTCGTCACTCTTCTCTGGACCCTTTCAAGTATCGCCATGTCCTTTTTGAGATACAGTGACCAATACTGGACACAGTACTCCAGGTGTGGGCGCACCATTGCATGATACAGCGGCATGATGACTTCTTTCGTCCTGGTTGTAATGCCCTTCTTAATAATTCCCAACATTCTATTGGCTTTCTTGGAGGCTGCTGCGCATTGTGCCGTTGGCTTCATTGTTGTGTCCACCAGCACACCCAAGTCCTTTTCAAGATTACTGTCCCCCAGCACTGAACCCTCCATTTTGTAGCTGAACCTTGGGTTTTTTCTCCCAATATGCATGACCTTGCATTTCTCTATATTGAATTGCATTTGCCATTTATTTGCCCACTCTTCTAGTTTGCTTAGGTCCTTTTGTAGGTCTTCACATTCCTCCGCGGTTCTAACCCTGCTGCAGAGTTTGGTGCCATCTGCAAACTTTATAACTTCACACTTCGTCCCTGATTCTAGGTTGTTTATAAATACATTAAACAGCAGCGGTCCGAGCACCGACCCATGTGGAACACCGCTCGTGACTCCCCGCCAGTCCGAATATTGGCCCTGCACTGCAACCCTTTGTTTTCTGCCTGCCAACCAGTGCTTAATCCATCTGTATACGTCCCCTTCCACCCCGTGGTTCAACAATTTCCTAAGTAGCCGCTCATGGGGTACTTTGTCGAAGGCCTTTTGGAAGTCGAGGTAAATGATGTCTATGGGTTCCCCTTTGTCCATCTGGCTGGTTATTCCTTCAAAGAAATGCAGTAAGTTCGTCAGGCACGATCTTCCCTTGCAGAATCCATGCTGGCTCGCTTTCAGTTGTCCATTTGATTCTATGTGCTTACAGATGCTGTCCTTTATCAGTGCTTCCATCATCTTGCCCGGAACAGAAGTCAAGCTTACCAGCCTGCAGTTCATGGGGTCCCCCCTCGATCCCTTTTTAAAGATAGGTGTGACGTTTGCTATTTTCCAGTCCTCCGGGATCTCCCCAGTTGTCAAAAACAGGTTACAAATTTGTCGTAGTGTTTCCGCTATTTCATTTCTTAGCTCTTTTAGGACCCTTGGGTAGATTCTGTCCAGGCCCGGTGATTTGTCGCTTTTTAATCTATCTGTCTGTTGGAGGACATCCTCGTGGCTTATCTCAATATGTGCCAGTTTTTCTTCTTGATCCCCACTGATGACCTCTTCGGGTTCTGGTACATTGGATGTGTCCTCGCTCGTGAAGACCGACAAGAAGAACTCGTTTAACCTATCAGCTACCTCTTTTTCCTCCTTTACCACTCCCTTTCTGTCTCCATCATCCAACGGTCCTACTTCCTCCCTCGCCGGTTGCTTCCCTTTGACGTATCTGAAGAACGTTTTGAAGTTTCTTGCTTCCCCGGCCAAGGACACACAACAACAGGGGTTAAAAAAAGCTGTGCAAGGGGGTACTCCAGGACCGAGTTGAGAAAAACTGTCCTAGTCAACTGAATTTTAATTCATTAGTCCCAGCAATATTGCCTTTGTAGGCAGCCCTCCATCTGTTTGCTGCTCTTGACTACAGAAATCTCTAGAAAAGCAATCTCAAGACATGCCTACTTGGGAGATTCCTGGTGGGTTGGGGGAAATTACTCTCATAAGATCATAAGAATTTGCGCTGTTGGGTCAGACCAGTGGTCCCTTGCGCCCAGCAGTCCGTTCACGTGGTGGCCACTAGGTCAAAGACCAGTGCCCTAACCGAGACTAGTCCTCCCTGCGTTCATTCTGGTTCAGCAGGAACATGTCCAACCTTGTCTTGAATCCCTGGAGGGTGTTTTCCCCTATAACAGATTCCGGAAGAGCATTCCAGTTTTCTATCTCTCTACATTTGTATGGAATCTATCCCCTTTTAGAGAGTGCCCTCTCATTCTCTCTACCTTGGAGAGGGTGAACAACCTGTCTTTATCTACTAAGTCTATTCCCTTCAGTATTTTGAATGTTTCGATCATGTCCCCTCTCAGTCTCCTTTTTTCAAGGGAGAAGAGGCTCAGCTTCTCTAATCTCTCACTGTACGGCAATTCCTCCATTCCCTTAACCATTTTAGTCGCTCTTGTCTGGACCCTATCGAGTAGAACCGTGTCCTTCTTCATGTACGTCGACCAGTGCTGGACGCAGTATTTCAGATGAGGGCATACCATGGCCCAGTACAGCGGCATGATAATCTTCTTCAATCTGTTCGTGATCCCCTTCTTAATAATTCCTAGCATTCTGTTTGCCCTTTTCGCTGCTGCCGCGCATTGTGCGGATGGCTTCATCGACTTGTCGAGCAGTACTCCCAAGTTTCTTTCTTGGGGGGGAGGGGGGTCTCTCCAAGTACTTCCCCGGACATCTTGTATTTGTGTATGGGATTTTTGATACCGACATGCATTACCTTACACTTATCCACGTTGAATCTCACTTGAGTTTGTGGCCTGCTCTTTTCTTGCATTTCCTTCCCTCTTGTGTCCCCTTTGATCTGTCATGGCCTCTGCTGGGCAACCACAGAATGAGCAAGGAAGTGTATCACAGAGGCTAAAGTTAATACTACTAGTTAATTTCTTGGTGTGTCCTCTAATCTCTGGAAAGAGTAAAAACTGTTCCCTATCAACCTGTTGCACACTGCTCAGTTGCCTCTTCTCCAAGCCAACGAGCCCTAACCTTAGCAACCCTCTTACATCTCACTACTAATCTCATATGCATGTCTTTGTACTCATGTGTATTTTGAGCTGAAGACTTTAGGCAATTGACCCTGCGATATTAAGGAAAACATCATAATAATAGTTATTATAATTGTCAGGCATAATTCATTTTCTTTTTCTTGAAACTCATAGGAGCTGCTTCTGATATTTTAAGGGCTTTTGACAAACATTTTTGTCATCTGGCAAATATACAGCTTTAAATATTTGCACTGGTATGCAGTGTAGAACATTATTCAATAAAAATAAATACATAAGGAGAATTAATGATCTGTTGAAAGATCCAAGCAAATCAAACACTGCTTGATTAAATCCCGTCATCAGTGTTTACTTAGTTCTAGCAGCTAGAACGCCAGCTGCCAAGCCACTTATATTGTTATAAAGACCACTTCCAAGTTCGATTGATCAAATCAACCATTGTAAGACCCGGACTGCTCTGAGCTATCAGCTTCAATGCACCTGGTCATGTGAATGGCACCTTTAAGGAATGTGACCTTAGGTTTTTCACTATGTTAGACATAGCTTGAAATTGCTACCGTGAACACAGCATGCATCTAGAAATTTAAACCATCAGTGGGGGCTGGTGGGGAGGAAGGAAGAAAGTCCTGATTTTGCCTGTCCCTTTGTAAAAATGTATGTATGTTTTATATTATGCTTAGGCTGTATACAGAATATAAGTGGGTAAATAAATACCCTGTGAGGAATGTATAATGTCCAAAACAGGATATTTATGTGCCACTGCTACTAATATCTTACAATATATATATATATAAGCTAAATTGCTAAACTATTTGCTCATTTGAACATCATGAAAAAATACATTCAGATCATTATTCAGCTGTCATTTCTTTAGACACAGTCCACTGCTGGCTAATTTAGACCTGGTTATTCAGTGTCGGGCCTTAGCAGGGCACCAGCTGGGTGTTTAGTGGCATCTGGAAGTTTTGCAGAGACTTCCAATATTCAAGGCCGTATACACAAAACTAACCAGGTAAAGTGAAGACTGCCTTTTAGGTAGTCTCACTTGCCTGTTTAGCTATGCAAGCACAAGTCTGCGATACCCGCCTAAGCCTTGGCTCCTCTCCAACTCTACTCCCAGACTGTCTTGGCACTAAGAAGCAAGTGCTATGGCAATCATGCTGGACTTTCAGCAGTACTATACAATTAATTACTGCAGAAAATTTGGGATTATCAATCCCCGTGTTTTTCTTCTATATTTTGACATTTTGCATGGCAAAAACATTCATATTATCAGCTTACTCAGAGTGAAGACTTCCTGATAATTGTTCAGTCAGTCTTCTTTGTGTCCTAATAAATTTCCCTTCGTGCTTTGATCTTTAAGATAACCAATCAAACTGAAAGGATCACCACCAACCAGAGAAGAGCGGCTAAAATAGTTAATGGGCTGGAGAAGTTGCCGTACTGTGAGAGGTTAGAGAAACTAGGCCTCTTCTCCCTTTTCATTCAAGATAATGAAGGGAGTAGACTTAGTAGATAGAGAAAGGTTGTTCACCCTCTCCAAGGTAGAGAGAATGAGAGGGCACTCTCTAAAGTTAAAAGGGGATAGATCCCGTACAAACGTAAGGAAGTTCTTCACCCAGAGAATGGTGGAAAACTGGAATGCTCTTCGAGGCTGTTATAGGGGAAAACACCCTCCAGGGATTCAAGACAAAGTTAGACAAGTTCCTGCTGAACTGGAACGTATGCAGGTAGAGCTGGTCTCAGTTAGGGCACTGATCTTTGGCCTAGGGGCTGCCGCGAGAGCGAACTTCTGGGCACGATGGACCACTGGTCTGACCCAGTAGTGGCAATTCTTATGTTCTTATCCGGAGAGAGTGCAGATGCTCTTTGCAAAATATATTAGCAGCAGATGTGCATTTTTTAGTTTCAGTGGTAAGGTATCACCAATGGGGGCTCCAGTTCTCCCTCCTAGTCCCTTTGATCACAGAATAAAGGCAGTAAGCTAAGCCTATAGTGGGTTGGATTCTATAAATGGTACTCAAAGCTGAGTGTCGGAAAAGTTCCACATTAAAATGTGATTCTATAAAGAGTATGTGTCCTTTACAGAATGCATAATAAATGAACACATGAACACAGAGGAAACCCCAATGTGGCTTATTCAGTCTGCCCCTAGCATTCCTCAATGCTAATTATATGTTTACATGGCAATTTTGTTACTTTTCCCTGCAAGAAGCAGGTTTTGTAAAACTGCACGGCTGGGAGCTAAGAAGCCAAATTCCAAAATGAAAACTTTATTTCAGATGGTTTTGAACACCTGAAGGGTAAGTACAATTCTCTTCTGAAACTCTTCTACACAGCCTATGAGTTGACAGCTACATGTGACCTGAAGCAGGTATAAATGCCAGAATATATGTATATTGCTGTTCAAAAATATGGAATACTCACATACTTTATAAGAGTACCCAAACAGCTCCCAGAAGATGTGTCTTTGACCCCTCTGTATCATGCAAATCTAGGTACGCAAGCCAATTCTTGCACGCTAATTTTGGGCGTCAGACTTAGCCTTCTGAAATCTGGTGTACATGTTGCTGCCCAAGTTGGGTGTGCTGACCCATTATTCAGTAACAATGTGCACAACTTTTTGGAATGCTTCTGACATACTTATTGCCCTCCCATGGCTGCATTTTTTTTTTTTTTTTAGATAAGTCCTATGAGTTGTTGGTGCCCAGCATTACAGAACAGCTTATGCGCCTTTGGAACAAACTACCTACCCACATAAGGTTGTTAGAAGGTCTACTAAACTTCAGGAAGGCAATAAAAACTCATCTCTTCCCTTGACCTCCTATGAGAGTATGCCAACCAAAATGCCCTGGATCTTTTGACAAAGGACTTGACTCTCCAAAGTCTCGAGCAATGTTCCCTCTAATTTTTCATAGGCTGTGTGCGCAAAAAATGTAATCTGTACACATTTTAAAAAAAACCTAAATTTGTGTGTGCTTTAAAAATGATTGCCAGAGGGCCCGGAGTTTAGTTATGGGCATATCTTGAGTTTAGTCTGAATTAACGAAAACACAATGTAATTTTAGTTACACTTTATGTAACAAAATCTCATTTCAATAAACATACTCATTGAAATGTTTCATTAAGCGCTACTTATAAATAAGGTATCATTGTACTTTATACTTAAAATTTAGAAAATAACAGCAATTTAGTTTTCAAAGTTTTTCCCTGCGATCTTTCATATTTATCCAGTCCGAATAAATTCTGTCAAGATCTGTTGAGCCTCCATCTTGAAGGTGACTCTTAACACGCATCAGCATTTCCAAATGCTCTAAATGTAAACGATTCCTTTGTTTAGTCTTCAAATTGTTCATTAGACTAAAACCACGTTCACAATCTGAACTAAGATGCTAAGAATGTGGCACCAATGTCCATCAATTTTGCTAAATCTGCAAATTGATCATTCTGAAATGCAAATTTCATCATATCTGGAAAGCTGTTTATCAGATTGCTTTTGATTTTTTCTGCAACAAGGAATTTAAAGTCATTGTATTGCTGAATAATAACACTTTCCTCCGAAGAAATTGTTTATACTTTAAACAAAGAGATCTGATATGTCCTTTTCTGAAGTCAAAGTCGCATTGTGATATTGCTGTACAGTCAAAAGCAGACCATTCCTTAACTTCATTTTCAGGAAATCTTTCACCCAGATGCAAACATTGGATGTTGATGAAGGTTAATATGGAATTAGTATCTACTGAAACTTTTTCTCCAGACCTCATCCTGTTGTCAAGAAGACTGTTGACTTTATCACTCCACTTAACCTTGTTGCCTAAGTATTGTATTTGAAGTTTGTTCAATTTACCCTGTGCAAGATAAGCTTCCAATGGTGTCAAACCACGTTTTTGAAATGCCATGGTTAAGGAAGCCAGTTCTGATAAGACATCATTCAAAACTTCAAGTGTAATATGAAATTGTTCACTGTTCAGCTTCTTATAGCAGTACTTTGCAATAGGATCCCATATTTTTCCAGTAGAGAATTTTCCGGTTGCTTTAGACAACTCCATCGTCTTCGTCATAGGTAAGTATTTCACACAGTTGAACACGCCTTGTATTTCGAGATTCTGGTGTCTCTGTTTCAACAATTTCTTCAAGCCATTCAGACCTAAAAGCTGTTGCAGCTCTCTTGCGTTTTACAAATTTCACCATTCACGGTTTAGACATTTTAAGAATTATATCTGGTTGCAATTTAATAAACAAATTCAGTTATACAACCGCAGTACCACGCTGCACACTACGATTCCACGAAATAAACAATATGGCGGAACTTCAGGAAGTCAAAGAATTGGAAATGTTTCATATCCTATGGGCCATAGGCTATGGCCCTATGGGGCACTTGACGTGTCAAGTTCAACTGCCTAAGATAACAGAATCAGGTGAATGACTTAAAATTTATATTATAGCGCTTCAATAAATGTGATAAATGGGAAATTGGAACAGCTGGTCTTTTGCAACATTTCATTTTAGCAGTGAAAATCATTTTAGGTAAAAATTAATTTTTTTGTGCCGCTATTTTAATTTGTGTGCGCAGGTTCGGCAAGTTGTGTGCGCGCGCACAAGCGCACAGCTTAGAGGGAACAGTGGTCTCGAGTCTCAAACACTGATGTGCTTCATTCTATGTCTTCCCATGCCATGTTTTGTCATCCAATGTTCCATCACACTCTGTCACGCTGTTCACCATCCTTGACCTACTATACTGTACTATATTTTATACCTAATATACATCATATTTACCATACTTTGTTTGCCATACTATGTTTGGCCCTACTACAATCTCTCATGCCATGTTTGCTATGTTTCATCAAGCATGCTTGCCTAACCATTTTGCTAATCATGTCATACTATGTAAGCCATGCTTTGTAACAGTGGCGTAGTAAAGGGGGAGGGCAGACCTCCCCGGGCGCCATGTCAGTGGGGGCACCAGCACCTCTCTGCCTTGCCACACCATGCTTGTGCCACCTCTCTCTCCCACCCCACACCTCTGTAGATCTTCGCTAGCGCAAGCAATTTCTCCTGCCTGTTGCTTGTGACAGCCTGGTTCCCCTCTGAATCACTTCCGGGTCATGGGGCCAGGAAGTGATGTCAGAGGGAAATCCAATGCTGGCATGAGGAGCATGCTGGAGAAAAGCCACTAGTGCTGGTAAAGATTTAGAGGTACAGGGGAGGGGTAGGGACAGCGTGAGTGTGCAGTGGGGGGAGGGGGCGGGATCGGGGAGGAGGGGGCGGAAGGAATGGGGTATCACCACCCCGCCTCCTAACCGTACTATGCCACTGCTTTGTAATACTATGTTTATCATGCTATGTCTCACCATACCATGTTTTATCATATTATATTTTTACCATGCTTTGTAAATTTTATTTTGCCATCTATGTCAGAGTTGCCCAGGCACATTAGACTGTGAACCTGCCTGGACAAGTAGGAAAAAATGCTTGAGTACTTTAATAAATTAATGTAAAACGTTCTGAGCTCCCCTGGGAGAACGGTATAGAAAAGTAAATAAATAAATAAATAAGTAAAAAATAAATGTCTGTTATTGGTTGTTAGCACCCAATGACTGGACACTTAACCTTCCATTTCTCCACATACAAAATAAGAACTTGAATATGTTGATTGTAAACACAGAAAGGCTGTACATCACATCCCCTAATAAAATGTAGTATATTGTAAGCCCTCTGGGGACAGGGAAAAATCTACTGTTAACTTGCCTTGAAAATATAATGTAAAGAGTAAAGAAATAAAAGCTGTTAAGTGCACAAATTATTTTTTAAAAAGGTTTCTAATAAGGTAGCCTTGAAAAGTTTAACAGGATAAGCTGGCTCATACTGCTACTAGCTCCTTAACTCTAAAAATGGGAAGAAGACTGATGGACTCATTTGGGCCAATGATAGAATCCTTCTGGATTATAATCTACAGTCAAGAACCCGTAAATAATTCAGGGGTGGTTTTATTAAAGTTTAGCATACACTAATGGACATTAGTCTATACTAAGTACCTATAGGTATAAAACAGGACACATGGAGGGGCATAATAAAAAATTACATCTAAGTCCGATTTGGATGCAGGACACTAGTCGTCCAAAGTCAGCAGTGGAAAAATAGCCATTCTCGAAAAGTACTTCTAAAATATGGGGGTTTTTTTTTTCTCAAAAATCATCTATCTATATGTCCAGCTGTTTTTATACCACATTCTCAACTAAAATTTGGTCTAAGTCCCAAACGTTCAAAACAAGACCACAAGGGCAAGGATTGCGATGGATTGGAAACCCAGACGTGGCAACACCTTACAGGGCACTGCTGTGAACTTCACAAAAAGAGTGCCACATGAACATCTCACTAGAACTCCCTTATAGGTTATATTGAGACCCCAAAACCCACTATAACCACCTGTCTACAACCCCAATAGCCCTTATGGCTGAAGGTACCACCTATATGGCAGTACAGTGGGATTTTGGTTGGCTCACATTTTCTACTATGAATGTGTTGGTTAGAGTGGCTTATGGGCCTGGGTGCTCCTCTCTATGGTTCACTAGCCCACCCCCCAGACTTCTTAAGCCACTTCTGTGCAGCTCTACTAGGCTTTCCTATGCCAGGTGCTGATGTTCCAGAGGCAGGTATGTATGTTTTTATTCTGAACTTTGTGGGGGTGCGACGGGATCTGGTCACTTTGGATACCTTTTGGGCACTTATGCCTGTCTTTACATCATCTAACTCCCAATTAATAAGTTTCGTCTAGGCAGTCTCGTCAAACATTCAATTATCCCTGCAGGGTAACTTAGTCTAGGTCGGCCCACATCCCACCCTAACCACATCTAAAAGTTCCCCTTTCAGCTGTGGGCGCACAGCAGGATTCAGAGCCTAAAATGTCCCTGTATACGTCCCAAAAGCCGTTTCGATTATCGACACTTGGACGACCTGCCTTTTAGGACGACCAAATGCTGACTTGGGTGGGTTTTTAGATGTATTTTAAGTTTTGCATATGAGCCCCATAGCATTTAGCGCAAGCTAATGTACATTAGTGCACACTAAGCTTTAGTAAAAAGGCCCCTCAAATTCCATTGGATTCCCATACCCCCAATAGGCATCTTTGTGGATCATTTCACTATCCTGTTTCTGCTCAGTCCCACAGTATCCTGGAAATAAAATTTACGTCTGATGCAAAACCATGCAAATAGATACCTTCCATAACAAGAAAAAAACAGATTCTATTTTGCAGGGTATCTTTAGAAGACAAAGTCTGACATCACCTCATCAACAGAAAGGAAGTAGGTCAGTTGTCTTGGGTTACCTGTTTAGACAGTCTGGGTTCCTCTTCCATATACTTTGGTTCTTTGGGAATTAAGGTTCTCATGCTAGCTTTCACCTGTACAATGAGAAATATATTTGTCTACTTTGGCTATTTATGGATGATATACACTGTTTGATAATGAAATATATTTCATCTTGTAGTAAATATGAAGTTTCAAAGGAACAGGCAGTAAACTAAAAGCACAGGGCAGATTAAAGTTAACACAGGCACAAGCTGCTAATTCTAAGGACTGCCAAAGCACCAGAGTGATAGAGTGAGTGCGCCATGCAGTGGCAAAAAAAAAAAAGAATTCTTTTATTTTATATCCAGGCTTAAAGAAAATTAGCAATGATGGAAAATTCCCTCCAAATCAGGAACAAAACAGCTTTCAAGAAACCAAACTCTTTAGCAGCACAAAAAATAAAAAAGAGCCAAAGTTAAGACTTACAGCATTAAAAATCACATCTATTTCAAGATAGATGACCCCCTTTGTTGGCCCTGTCAGCTGCTTGTTTTTCAAGACGTAGGCTTTCTGTTCACCATTTTGAATCTGCGGGAAAAGGACATGACAGCCGTCTGTCTCATGGTCTCTACTGAATACACTCCTTCACTGACCTCTGACCCCCAGATGCTGAAACTGACAGGGAACCCAAAACAACTGTGGCAATTCTGACAAGTACCTGTTCATTACCAGAACCAAGTCTGTCAGGAAAAATTAACCATCCTGGGATTCAAATGGCCATGAACTGAGTATGTTAAAAAAAATTTTAAGCGTTATTATTATAAATCTTGGTTGAGAAATGACAGATGCAGCGCTGAGATTTTTTTCCTCCTTCATTTTTTTTTCCAGAAGAAAAATATGCAGAGAGTTATGTCAGGTGAACGGGACTTACAGACAGCAAGGGTATAGCAACTTTGCCCAGAAAATCAGCGCTACGGTCCCGGTCTTCATCATAAACTGTCACTTCAAGAGCGGAGTGGATATCTTTAATGTTACTGCAGAAGAAAAGAACAAAGACAGGTGGAGGGTAAGAGAGAGAGAAAACCAAATGCATCGTCTATCTGCCTTGACGAGTTCTGAAGAACGAAAACAAAGAAAAAAAATTATAGTGAGAAGAATGAAAGATATGTGGCGTGTGCTGGAAACATTGGATCCCTCTTATCTAAAACCACTTGGCATCTCAGAAAGGTCAAAAGGCCTAAAGGAAGGCCTCCCTTTTTACATCTCTGGGGGAAAAAAATAACATACAGAATCTAAGCAGATTTTTCTTAAAGGAAATATATTTTTACAAGGACACACTGGAGCTTTGAAAAGGACATGTCACTGTACAAAAAACATTTCAGTGTTCTCACTTCAGACTGCTTGTGGTGGCAATCCTCTGCGGGATGCTTGTGTACCATGAATAAAAGTTTTAAAAGGTGGGCAGGGATGACCAAATTGCACAAAACTCCAGCAAGCAGTTAGCAAGCAGGATATCAGATGCCCAATGTAGACAGACTGTGCTCTGCGCTGCTACCTGTGACATTTCCTACCCACAGGGGTGAAAAAAAAGAAGAAAGATTACAGATCTTCATGCATTGTTCCTTTAGTTTCCAGCCCTGTCTGTGTATGAAGTAGAGGAAGTCAGCAGTGGGCCGCTCAGAGTGAGAAACTGTAGGAAATATCCAGCCGTTTCTTTCTTACTAACAGAAGCAGGCAGCTAACACAGAACAGCAGTTTTCTTAGCTCCCTGCGCTTAAATTACTTTCCGATTTAGTTCAAACAGCAGAAATACATAAGGATCAAAAATTTCCCTAGCTAAGACCGAGATCTCTCAAACTGTTTATAATATAGGATGAACACTTGTTAAAAATAAACATTTTTTAAAAAAAATTCTAAGCTAAAACAGAGGACATAAAACTTTCTGATATTATTCACAGTGTAATTTATAGCAGGTAAAACAAAACATAACATGACAAAATATTCTATGTAAGCCAAGGAAACTAACAATTATTTAAAAAGGTTTTTGCAATTTTTTCCAAACTGCTTAGCCCAAATTATACTGCTTGAAACAGGAAATTAAACGGAAGCAATGTCTGTGTTTACAAAAATTAACCACTTTCATAACACCACAAACTCTTCTCATTAAAAGCTTAATGATTAATTTTGCCCTAATAACAAAAAGGCAGATATGATTTCATAGTTAAATTGCATAAAGACCTTTTTTCTTTGTCTTTCACTCTTGAAATAATTACATATGCAGAGTTTTCCCCTCATTTTATAACTTGGCACCAAAATTTAAGTGTCATATGTGCATTTAAATTTATAGGAGGGGTCAATATTCAAAGCAATTTACTAAGCCATGGTAGAGATTTCTACCACGACTCGGCGAGGTAACTGCTCTGACGCTCAAAGAATTCCTACGAGCACTATAGCAGTTACCTCGCTGGACCGTGATAGAAACCTCTACCATTGTTTAATAAAGGTTTCTCTTAACTGGCTAAAATGGCTTCTGACCAGTTAACACTGGGTTTTACTAAATGGCGCTAGAGGTTTTTAGCTTAGGCCAGCGAGGTAAATGCTCTGATGCTTATAGGAATTCTATGAGCATTGGAGCATTTACCTCGCTGGTCCGAGCTAAATACCTCTAGCACCGTTTAGTAAAAGGAGCTCTAAATCGTGCTAATTTTCAGTGGCACATAACTGGTTAGTGCCATTAAAAATAACAGGTTAATGCTGAACTAAAAACCTGATATTTTGGGGGCATTCCGGGGACAGAGTTCACACTTGAACGGTTAAGTGCCGATATTGAGCATTAACCAGCCAGGTTAACTACATCAACAGGATCACATAAAATTGGTCCTATCTTTATGCAGTAACCTATAGCCAACTGAGTGCTATATATTGCAATGTAATGTAATTTATTTCTTATATACCGCTACATCCAGTAACTGGCTGTGCGTTAGCTGGCTCCAGAAACCTGGGAATCAGTGGTGTAGGTAGGGTAGGAAGCGCCTGTGGAGTGGCACCCCCCAGTGTCCTCCTTTCTACCCTAAACAAAACTAAACCTTAAGTTTGTATACCGCATCATCTCCACAGAAGTGGAGCTCGGCACGGTTTACAGGAATTGATATAGAAAGGAACTCCAAAGAAAAATAGAAGAACTTGGTACAGAGAAGTTTAGAGAGACTTAGTATATCTACGCCCCCTGCTCCTTCCCCGCCCCCACTACACTTGTGCCCTCCCTTCCCCTGCACCTCTTTAAATCGTCGCCAGCGCGAGCAACCTTTCTAGCCTGCTGCTCGTGCCAGCACTGGCTTTTCCTCTGACATCACTTCCTGGCCCCGCATCCTGGAAGTCATTTCAGAGGGGAGCCAGACCAGTGTGAGCAGCAGGCCAGACAAGTTGCTCATGCTGGCAAAAAATTTAAAGAGGTACTGAGGGGAAGGAGGGCATGGGGGGGTAGAGAGGTGCTGCTATCCCTACCAAAACAGTGCCTAGGGCAATCCAGCCCCCATCCACCCTCCATACACACTATGCCGCTGCTGCGAATTTCAGTGCCAATGTCGACACATGGTCCAGTATTGAATTTTCAGGTTTAATGCCATTGGCTGAATATTGGGCCCATCAAGTACTAACACTTATATGGGTAAATATATACTTGTGCATATAAGCACTAGGTAAGTACTCAGCATATCACACACAAACACACCTCAAAACTAAAATGCCTTCTCTGTGAAACACTCCTCCCTAGGCTATCCAGATGGATGATTTTTTGCAGCATGTAAGGAATTCCTATGAAGATGAGCTGTACCTTGCACAGCCTGTCTGCTTTTTAACTGCTGGAAGCTATCCATTTCATTTTTGCTCCCATTATGAAAAGATATTTCAGGATGTAGTCAGCTTGATTTTGAAAGCCACTTCATCCAAATTTGTGCATCATGTTACCACATTCAGTCAGAGGCGCACAGTATGTAAACCTACCCTCTCACCCCACAAATAGGTTTCAGGCACTTGGTTCTGGTTCTTTTGTGGACCTTTTATTTTACAATCGATAGTTCTGTAAAACTGTAAAAGACTGGAAGTTGTGTTGCAAAAAGCAGCATTGTGTGTAGAAATTGTGTGTCATTTCCTAAGCAATAAACAAAAATTCTTGGAAGCCAAAAATTCTGTGACATATGCAACTTGCTTAGTGTGTAAATGCAAGGGGGAGGGGCATTCGCTGGGGGGGGGGAGGGGAGCAAGAGTGGGACCATCATTTTCATACATAACAGAATACCTCCCTCCTACTTTTTAGCAAGCTGCACTGTCAAGCAGCGCAAACTACATGCTGAGCCGCCCATAGGATTAGAATGGGTGGCTTGGCATTTAGCTTGCACTGCCAAGCAGAGTAGTTTGATAAAAAGGGGGGATTGTAAATTATGCGGTAGTGTGCCACATTTAGGTGCTACTGACATTCTGTAAGTGGAAATGGCTAAATGTAAGTGTACTGATTGTGACTTACACTAGTATTCTAAAATACTATTCTAAAAATAAAATTGGAAACTTGGCACCCAGATTCCATTATAGAATTAGCACTCAGCATACACCTTTTCTTATACAGCTGCATTGGCTGCTGGTTGAGTGCTGGATATTTTCAATGGTGCAGGGAATGGGAAGATAGACATTTTTATTAAGTTTTCCTTCTATCATATCTATAAGATTATACAAAATTCACAATAATAGTTTATTTTATCAGGTAGCATCTATATGGAATTCCCTTCCTATCTCTTTAAAACAAAAATCTAGTTTTCCTCTTCGTACATTGTTAAAAACATATTTATTTACGAAATTTGTGTCATAAGTAGTTAGATATGGATTTGATGAAATTCCCGATAGTCGTTATCTTTCTTTTGTTAACCACTTTGAATACTAGCTGGTATTATGCGGTTTACAAATTTCTTTTAATGCAAATTCAGCATCCAGGAACCTAAATTGTAGAACCACTTATAGAGTTGCTCCCTGAAGTTGCTGAGCCTGAACTTCCAGAAGCTCCAAGCAGCAAGGTAAACAAAGACCATGACCTGGGATACACTTCCAGTTCATAATTCACTGGCAACATAGATTCCATCTCCCCCCAAAATGATTTCTTATTTATGGTCTTAGGGGTTGATATTCAAAAGGGTTTAACCAGCAGAGATGCTCCTACCTGGTTAAAACCTGCTGAGCTGGGCATTCCTAGATATTCAGTGGCAATTAATTGATTAGTGTCTCTGAGCGCCAAAGCATTAAGGACTGGATTCTGTAAATGACTTTGAAAAATCAGTGCCGAAAAAAAATGAATGCTAAGCACTATTCTATAAACTGCACTCTGACTTGGGCGCCTTTTATAGAATAGCATTTGGCACCTGGATCTATACCCAATTTTGAGTGTAAGTTTTCACATCAAGTGAAATCTGGTGTAAATCCTCATTCCTAAATTAGGAGCAAATCGGTGTTATTCTGTAACATTGTGTGCAAATGCCCCCTTTTGGATCCAAGTGGAAAAATTTACATGTGCATCTTTATAAAATAGCAACTATAAAGATACATGTCTAAATTCTAATTCTTGCCAATTAGCACCAGTAATTGATTATTAGCACCAAATTATCAGTGCTAATTGGCTTGTTATGCAATTAAACTGTGTATGCAATTTTGAGCACCATATATAGAATTAGGGGGTAACTGGCTAGGTTGGGACAGTCCAGGGGAAGAGCATGGGTAGAGCCAGCATTTAACCAGTTAGAAGTGAGTGGATAAAATTAGGGCAGCTGAAAGCTTGACGGATAATGTTAGGACAACCTAACTGTGCACTGGTCTTAATATTGGTTGGTGTGCTGTCAGCTTCTGATTTGCCACACTAATTCAGGTATGAGGATGGACATGCTGTAGTATTGAATGTCTGGGATTAACTCAGCCTGGGGCTGTGAGAGGCTTACAAGCCACTTTTCATTGCAGGCTAAATATCAACTCCTCATTATTTTAAGATTGTTTGGGTGGTGTCCTGCAGGATTGTTTTTTTTTCTGAGGGACAAATGGCTCAGTGGCCGGAGCAACAGATTAAAAGTCATGCTCAAATCCCACTTCTTGCACAAACTTATCTTTGCCAAATTATCTCCTATTGTATCAGGTTCCTATCTAGAGTGCATCAGGTTTCTATCTAGAGCTCTTATGGGCAGGGACAGTGGAATATCTGGGACTCAGTGTGCCCTGAGCATGAAGCCCTGAGATGGGTCCCCCCCCCCATCATGTTCCTCCCCCAGGTGCAGTGTCTTCCCTGCATGTGGCACCCGTCCCCCAGGTTTGACATCTAACCCCCCACCCTCCATTCTCAGCTATTCACCCGCCTGCCAGGTCCTCCATAGCTACAGTGTCAGAGACAGAGTTAAAAGCTGCTTTTCCAGTTGGTAGGATCTTTCCTCTGCCACATCCTGCCCATAACAAGTTGCATCAGTGTGACGGGATGCAGAGGAGGAAAGGTCCCACAGGCCAAAGAGGCAGTCTTTAGCACGGTCTCTGATGCTGTAGCTGTGGAGGACACAGTGGGCGGAATCTGCGGAAATCCTGCAGATGCCCCCTAACAGTGCCACCTCTAACCGCTTGGCGAGCACGGTCCTCAGGCAGGCTAGGCACCTTAAGAGTCCGTCAGAGTCTGAACCAACTTATCCAAATCCTCTCCAAACAAAAAAGACCCCCGAAAGGGAAATTTTGTGAGTTTAGTCTTGGATGCCAACCAAGCACGCAGCCATAAGGTATGCCACGCAGCCACCCCAAATGCCATAGACTTGGCGGAGGTTTACACCAAGTCATAGAGGGTGTCCGAGAGGAAAGAGGTCGCCATCTCAATCTTCACCACCTCTTGATCCACTAAGGACCAATCATTAGACTCACGGTCAAGAACATGCTCAACCCACGGCCTTAGCCACGAACTACCCCCCCCCCCCCCCACACACACACAAATAGCCACCTGGACCCCCACGGCAGAGACATCAAAATTCTGTTTAAGGAGAGTCTCCAACTTACGCTCCTCAGAATCACGTAAGGCAGAACAGCCCTCTATGGGCACAGTATGCCGTTTTGCAACAGCAGAGACCACTGCATCCACCACTGGCGAATTCAAGGTAGCCCTGCCCTGAAGATGCGACTCTGCCCAGACCATGAGCAGAGCCGCCTCCTGTGCCACTTGAGTGCTTTTGGTGCCCCCCTGATGATTGACATAGGCCACCGCCGTGGCATTGTCTGGCAGAACCCTGACCAACTTGCCCGTCACGAAGGGTAACAGCGCCAGACAGATGGTTCTTGTCTCCAGAACACTGATGGGCTAGGAATCCTCCTCCTTGGACCAGGTGCCTTGAGTTGAATGACCTAGACACTGAGCTCCTCAACTGAGGAGATTGGCATCTGTGAGAAGCACCATCCATTGTGGCTGAGCCAGACTCGCCCCTTGAACAAGATGGGAGGTCTGGAGCCACCAATGAAGACTGCAGCGACCCAAGCCCTGCAGAGGAACAAGGTAATCCAGACTATGCCTCTGGGGTGACCACCTCTGAAGCAGAGCATACTAAAGAGGATGCATATGGGCCCGAGCCCACCTCACCATGTTGAGGGAAGCCGCCACCAACCCCATGACTTGGAGGAAATCCTGCACCAGAATACCAGGATGCCTTAAGCAGGCAAATCTGAGATTGCAATTTGCTAACCCAAGCCTCTGGTAGGAAGACCTTCCCCAAGGAGGTGTTGAACACAACCCCAAGATACTCCAGGTGCTGCGAGGGGGCCAACCGGCTCTTGGCAAGGTTGACAACCCATTCCAGCAACTGCAGGAACTCCACCACCTGATCCGTGACCTGGGTACTCTCCTGGAACGACTTTGAGTGAATAAACCAGTCATCCAGGTAGGGATGCACCAGACTGTCCTGTATCCTCAAGGCTTCCGCAACAAACACCATAACCTTGGTTAACGTCCATGGAGCCTTGGCCAGACCAAATGGAAATGCACAGAACTGATAGTGCTGACCTAAGATTGCAAAATGAAGGAAGCGCTGATGGGAGGCCCAGATTGAAACATGCAAGTAGGCCTCCGTCAGGTCGAGAGAGGTTAGATATTCCACTGGCTGAACCTCCAGAATCACAGATTGCAGTGTCTCCATGCAATAAGCCGGAACTCTGAGAGCCCTGTTGACCCCCTTTAAATCTAACATGGGCTGAAAAGTCTGCTCTTTCTTGAGCACCACAAAGTAAATTGAGAACCTGCTGGTGCAACACTCCTGAGGGGGCACTGGAACCACAGCTCTGAGATCTAGCAATCTTTGAAGGGTCTGGAGAAAAGCCTGCTCCTTCCACTCTGCCCAACAAGGAGAAGCTAGAAAATGATTTGGCAGGGAGCAGGCATAACCTCCAGGACCCACTGATCAGACGTGATCTCTGTCCAATTGTGAGAAAACTCATGCAGCCGGGCAACAACCGGAACCAGAGGGGATGCCGGCAAGGAGTCATTGGGCAGGACGGGCTGTAAGGTAACTGGCGGGGGGGGGGGGGAGGGGGGAACCCATCCCCCCTGACGGGATCCCTGAAAGACTGCATGCGCTGAAAGAAACGCCCCCGAGAAAACCCAGAAGTCAGGAAGGTAGCAGCCCCACATCCAGGGCAGAATCTGCAGAAATCCTGCAGACACCCCCTAGCAGTACCAGGCGGGCACGGTCATCAAGCAGGCAGGGCACCTTAGAGTCCAACTTATCCAAATCCTCTCCAAACAAAAAAGACCCCCGAAAGGGAAATTTTGTGAGTTTTGTCTTGGATGCCGCATCCGCCAACCAAGCGCACAGCCATAAGGTATGACGCGCAGCCACCGCAAAAGCCATAGACTTGGCGGAGGTCCGCACCAAGTCATAGAGGGCGTCCGAGAGGAAGGAGGCCGCCATCTCAATCTTCGCCACCTCTTGATCCACCAAGGACCAATCATTAGATTCACGGTCAAGAACACGTTCAGCCCACAGAAACATGGCCTGAGCCACAAGCCCCCCACAAATAGCCGCCTGGACCCCCAAGACAGAGACATCAAAATTCTGTTTAAGGAGAGTCTCCAACTTACGCTCCTCAGAATCACGTAAGGCAGAACTGCCCTCTAAGGGCAAAGTATGCCGTATTGCAATAGCGGAGACCATCGCATCCACCACTGGCAAATTCAAAGTAGCCCTGTCCCCCTCTGAGATGGGATACAAATGAGCCATGGAGCATGAAACCCGAAATGGCCACCGGCGTATTCCACTGTGCCAGGACAATATCCCAAATATCCTGATACACTGGAAAAGAGCGGGACACAGGGCGGATCCCCCGAAGAGGGTCCCCCACACACAGGATCTCAGGTGGCGTCTCCTCAAAGCGTAATACCAAGGAGAGCTGTTGAATCAAATCTGGGAGCTTATCCCGCTGAAAAAGACACACTACGGATGCCTCCTCGCTGGTAGCCAGATAAGCCGAGGTCCTGTTACCAGCAGCCGTCCCCTCGAGAGGATCCTGGAGGTCTTCCCAAGGATCCAGATCCTCATCCAAATCCACACGCTCCTCAGACCACAAGTCTTCGTCCCAGGCAACACGCGGGAGCTTGGATGAGGAAGGGTTAAAAGGGGACATAAAAGGAGTAGAGGGGGCAAAGCCGCAGAGGGTGCAGAGGGAACAACCCCACCGAGACCCCCGGGCTAATCGTAAAACCCCCCGGTCACCTGAAAATAAGCTCTGCACAAAGCAAAAAATAAATCAGGGAAAAAATCCCTGGTGGCCCCATGGGACCCCCCCTGCCCGAGCAGGGGTCTCAGCAGAAACCTGCCCCTGTTTTTCCTGAGGTGGCAGAGCAAATAGAGGGCTTGCTAGGCAAAAATGGTGCAGTTCCAGCCAAAAATAACCCCTCCAGGTCCTGTAGCGACTGGGAAGCCTAAACTGTCCCAGCTGCTAAAGCAGGCAAGCCAGCATCAGCTGTTAAAAGAAGCAGCTGTGAGGGAATCTCCAGCCACTACGGCAGCTGCGGAAATCCCATCAGTGGCTGAGGAAATCCTTCTGTGGGCGGCTAGGAAAGACTGGGCCTCCATGCAGTCAGCTGCCGGTTCGCGAGGCACTTTCGGCGGGAAGCCCTGGCCATTGGCACCCGCTGCCGACGAGGCTCCTCCAGCGTTCCTGCCTGCACAGTGTCTACACAGGCCGGCTATGAGTGCCTCGAATCTGTAGCAAACTGAGCACTTCTTCCCCATAGAAGTGCTCATTGCTCCATACGCGACCTATCTAAAAGAAAAGTGCCAGTTAGTTATAAATACAGTAATTTACATTCAGATTAAAGGGAAAGCAACCCTTCAGACCGGGACTACCTCACAGAACAGACTCCACTTGGTTCTCCAAACAGTATACCTTACCAACCAGGGGGTAAGGCTTACTGTTGAGGCACCTCTAAAAATAAATGTGGGGTAGGTGGAGGAAAGGGGGAGAGGGACATAGTATGCGACCCGACATGTTTGACACCCCTTAGGTCAGATGAACCAGCAAACAAGGTCCACCCAAGCTCAATCCAGCACCAAAAAGGGGACTAAGAGCCCTAAACAAATTCCAACAGCTCACCAACAGCTCCAACAGCTCACCAAC
Organism: Geotrypetes seraphini; assembly: GCF_902459505.1. Lineage (NCBI taxonomy): Eukaryota > Metazoa > Chordata > Amphibia > Gymnophiona > Dermophiidae > Geotrypetes > Geotrypetes seraphini. Next base: position 5,122,441 of record NC_047084.1, on the reverse strand, counting down.
ACCTGCTGGAGACAGAGAAGACTGAGGTAATTAGAGGGGAGACACCTGATATGTACTATTCCAAAGTTTTGTCTCAGTCTCCACCTGTTGGTCATGATGAGATATAACCCTCTTGTAAGATTAACCTATGCTGGTCTGGAGAGTTGCTAAAGAAACAGTACATACCTGCCTCTATGATAACTTCAGATGTTATGGCCAGTCCTAGTAGAGCAGAAAAGCAGGTTCCTGGGGTAGCCTAGTGGGCAGTGTAGTCAACAAAAGAGATGGGGACTCAGGCCCATATCCCACTCTAACTGCTATACTTATGGTGGAATATGTGAGCCTTCCAAAACCTACCCAAATCCCACTGTACCTACATATAAGTGATGCATATAGACATAAGGGCTATTGGTGTGGTGTACAGTTGGGTTTAGTAGGTTTGGGGTGGGTTTTGGAGGACTCACCATACACTATAAGGGGGTTATGGTGAAATGTGTACTTGGCCCATTTGATGTGAAGTTCACTGCAGTGCCCCTCTAATGTGTGTGACCAGGTAAGACCTGGGCTGGAGTAGCCAGAGCCCTGACCTGGGTCATCCAAGCCTCAGCCGAGCAGTTGAATGAGGCATGGAGAATAGAGGGGTGTTTGCATCAAAATAAAAGAGGTCCAGTATAGGTGTTTAGTGTGAATTTTAAGATGTCTTTGTTTTCTGGTTTTATATTGTAGTGCAATTCCAAAACACACAACCAAAAAAACTCTCATTGGTGGCTAACAGCCTGTTAGCACACTCTGCTTATTCACTCTACAGTTCAAGGGGAAAAAAATGCAATTTCAAACAGCTTGCCTCTGGAGCAATTCTCAGGGTGTTATTATCCTTCTCATCCTGAGCATGGAATTCTTATCTCTTCTGTTACTTTTAGTTAAATTAGAAGCAGTAATTCTTAATTGTTCTGGTACTTTGTTTTATGAGGCAACACCACATTATCAGACCCAGCTTTTGCTTCCCTCAAACTTTACTCTGTAACCATGCCTTCAAACATGCCTAATTCCTCAGAATCCATTGCAATATCATCTATCAACATTTCTTCTGACATTTCCTCATCATATTTAGTACCTTCAGAAACATGATTAGAGGCTTTAGTTTTGAGGTTTTCTAACTGCTTGCTTTGGGAAGTGCTGGTCTCTGCCTTCTGAATCCGTGCTTGCATAGGTCTGCCTCTCACCAATGCTGTAAGTTTGTGGCTGCCTCCTTGGCCTAGAGACCACATCCTTTTCTCTAGCAAGGGGATGATTGCCTCTCAAAACACCTGTGGTTCTCTGGTGCTTTGCTAATGAGCCTGGATAGCTTCCCTGCTCACTAACCCTGCCCCCAGCAGAGCTGATTGCAGAAGCTAATCCCTTTGTGGATTTTGCTATTCTCTGCCTGGTGCATGCTGGTACCTGTAGTTCTTTGCCTTTAGCATTCCCTACACTAGAACTAGGTAAGTTTAATCGGGTCACTTTTGGGTTTCCTTTCACTGGGGATAAATTCTACAGGGCAGTTTCCCTAATCTGCCTGCTTCTAGGGGTAGGCTTAGGGATAGTTTTAGAGTACTGCAGGGTTTCTTTCAGCATGACAGGACTCTCCCTGTCACAGGTGCCCCAAGTCTGTGTGACCAGTGTAGTAAAAATGATGGCTCCTCCTACATTCCAATGGCTTGTTTTGTGCATGTTTCTTTTGGATGTGCTTTTTTGAAAATGGTTCAAAGAGGTAGATGCACTGAGGACAAGCATATCTGGGAAATGGCCATTTACGAAGTGAAAAGATAGATGGTCATATTCACTATTGGATTTTTGTAAGTGTTCCACAAAACATCCAAATTTGGATTTGGCCGTCATATCGAAAATGCCCCTGTAAATCTTTTGAAGATGAATTTTCAGCTGAAAACTTAGGGCTCCTTTACAAAGCCATGACACTGATTCCTGCAATGCAATGCAAATGCAACAAAGCCCATTCGGTTCTTATGGCCTCTGTCACATTTGCCACACAGGAATCGCTAAAGGAGCCCTTAGTCTCCTAAGTTTAGCTGAAAATAGGGCACAAATTTAGGAGCTCATCTTTTTTTGAATGTAAGACCCTCTGTTTTAACAAACACAGTAAAAAGGACTATGTGACCTGGCACTAGGAAAACAGCAATGCATAGGGCTTTGTTTTTTCCATACAAGTTTATAACTAGGACCCTTGTGCAGAAGTGCTTGAGCTGCAGCTTCACTGATCCTGGAATAGTAAAACTGTCAGATTTCAGGACTGGAAGATTTCTCTTTGAAACTGATATTTCTGCAATGAGATCTTTGTTTTCCATTTACAAGAATTCTTTTTGTGTTACTCGTTAATGTCTAATGCAAATAAAAAAAATAATGGAAGAGATATGAACAAAAAGCTGGTTTTTTTGTTGGGTTTTTTTTTTTTTTTTTTTAAATCAAGAACAGTATGGAAATTCCATTTACATTATAAACCAACACACATCCACATTGTGTTTCTGAGCAGCTTGATGGTTGCTCTTTTGCAATAGCAGAAGAGCCTGCAGGCGATCACCTTCCCTCTCCATCTGTAATGTGTTAATACTATTAGAAGCAGTTAACGCATCATAAATAAAGGAACTTATTTCATCCAAAAGCACAGTCTAAATAAACAAGCCTACCACCTTACATATTTTATCACATTCTTTTTACAGAAACAAATCAGAAGTTTTGAGATGTGACAGAAATGAAATTTCTCATGGTAATGCAATAAATCTTATGTTTGGCCATGGCCCAAACGCCGACCTTAGTGCAATGACATTTACTAACAGATCTTGAGGACTGCAAATGGTTTGGCTTTTCAGGATACACCCTAATGAATATGCATGGCACAGATCTGCATGCATGCTCCCTCTATTGTATGTGACTCTACCTCATGCATATTCATTAAGGATATCCTGAAGACTTGAACTACAGGGCACTTTTACAAAAATGTGGTAAGCTTTTTTTTTTTTTTTTTACTTGTTGCACATTAGTAGCAATAACAAGTGTGCAGTAAGTGCAAACCCTGTGTTGTAAAGCAGGGGACTTGCCCAACATCTGCCCTGCATTTACTGTTCAGGGCAGTTCTCACCGCATAGGCACTGTGCCTACATGCACAATTGCTCTCACTGTATCTGCCACCAGTGGCTAATTTAATGCATGTTATTCATTATCATGGGTCAGTGCTAATGCTTAATGTGTGGTAAAACCCGCACTAACTGGTTATGTAGCATAGAAAAGGGCCCCTATATGCAGCCCTCCAAGACCAGAAGTGATTACCACTGCCTTAATGTCCACAAACCAGAGACACAGCACACTGAACTGTCCTTCTTAGCTAATGACAGTGGAGAGTCAGTAAGGAAACAGGGAACACAAACTATAGAGCAGAGAACCAGTAAGAGGTAATCCTTCTAGCAAAAAGATCTGCTTGAAATTGTTTGTACTTTAAATTCTTTGATCACTCACGCTGCATCTTTGTTGGTTTTATTTTTATTTTTTCTAATTAAATGATTGATGATGTACAGTTTTTAAATGAGCTTTAAACTAGAAAATCTCAGGCTCCCTAACATTTTGCTTTGTTTTTATCTCGCAGGTACAATCTTGCCATGTCTCTGGCAGCTGCCACTCTGTGTGACCGCTGTTGTCACTGTCTTTCTGGCAACGGTTGAAACTTACAATGTGAAGACTTTGTTCCATTCTGGATTCAGATTCTTGTAGACTGTATGTGTCAGTAGCCTGTCATTGTTCAATTCGACCACACAAAAAGGGTCACTTTTCCCTATAAAGAGAAACATAACAAAATGGAGAGCTTTCAAACCAAGCAGGATGACTGCATCTCACCTAAAATGCGATATTTGCATGGAGTGAAGCTCAAAGAGATAGGTAGCAAAAGTGTATACCCAACAGCACAAACATGCAGGGAAAGGGAGGGGCAGGGCAGTGATTCATTAAGATCTGTGCTATAAAACTAATGAATAAAAATAAAACAGAACAAAAAAAAAAAAAGATTATGAAAATAAGACGATACCCTTTTTTTTTTTTTTTTTTAAACACATTAAGGGGTACTTTTACTAAGCTGTGCTAAAAAGTGGCCATAGCACACTCTTGTACAGGTTTTCCTCACGCACTAAGGTCAATTTTACAAAGCTACCACACCATTTTAGCCGAGAAGTAAGCAAGGAAAACAGGCAGGCTAGAAGAGCCTTGTGCTTTTCACCTTCCATCCTAGTTCCGTGGTTCAATGGCTAAGAGTAGCTCTGATAATTCACTCATTCTGAATTCAACACAAAGAAAAACAAACTTAGACAACAAAGAGTCCATCACTCTACTATGTCTTTAATTATTTTGGATGTTTTATTGGAATCCGCATAGAACTGCAGGATATGCGGAATATAAAAATTTTTAAAATAAATAAATACTACTATACTAACTCTCCTCTCAAAATAATAAGTACAATATCGTTCAATGGAATCCCTGTTAATATGTTCCTGCTGTAGTTTTCTAAAATCTCTTCATAAGTCTTCTAACCTCTTCTTTCCTCCCAGGAAATCTGCCATCTGTTTAATGGGTAAGGAGTCACATGCCGTGCTGTCTTTAGTGATTCCTGCCTGGGTACTTTATAAATGAACTACTGCATGGCAAGACGCTTCCCTGGGGATCACCGCTGCAGTATCACCACATTAATGCCTAATGACAAACGTAAATCATGCCTTCACGACCTGAGAAAAGTACTTACCCACTGTTAACAACCTGACAGGAGTTTGCAAGCTGCATGGGGGTTGCTGTTCTACCGACAGCATAGGGGGAGAATGTTATTGGAATTTTCCTGTTGAGGGCTGACCGTTCCTAGCATTCATAACAAACTGCACTTAACCTTCCCATTGGTTAAAAATAAACCCCAAAACTTTATAAAACTTGCAATGCATTTACATTTCGCAGTCTACAAAATGGTTGCAACCTTTTCATTGGAAGGGCAAGAAAACTTGCATGACATGAACAGCTTTGTGGCAAACTTAGAACAGTGATGCCAGACTCTCCCACTCAGGTGCCAATTTGTTCCTTAGGGTAAATAAAGCACATACACAAGCCATACTGGAAGCTTCAGAGTTGAAGAGTAGCCTAGAGCTCAAAGCACTGAGGAACCAGGGAAATCGGTTGTCAGCTGCTCCTTGTGATCTTAGGCAGGTCACTAAGAACATAAGAGTTGCCGCTGCTGAGTCAGACCAGTGTCCATCATGCCCAGCAGTCCGCTTACGCGGTGGCCCTTTTGGTCAAAGACCAGCCCCCTAACTGAGAATAGCCCTACCAGCGTATGTCCTTGTTCAGTAGGAACTTGTCTAACTTAGTCTTGAATCCCTGGAGGGTATTTTCCCCTACGACAGCCTCCGGGAGAGCATTCCAGTTTTCCACCACTCTCTGGGTGAAGAAGAACTTCCTTCCGTTTGTACGGAATCTATCCCCTTTTAACTTTAGAGAGTTCCCTCTCGTTCTCTCTACCTTGGAGAGGGTGAACAACCTGTCTTTATCTACTAAGTCTATTCCCTTCATTATCTTGAATGTTTCGATCATGTCCCCTCTCAATCTCCTCTGTTCGAGGGAGAAAAGGTTCAGTTTCTCTAATCTTTCGCTGTACGGCAGCTCCTCCAACCCCATACCCATCTTAGTCGCCCTTCTCTGGACCCTGTCGAGTAGTACCGTGTCTTTCTTCATGTACGGCGACCAGTGCTGTACGCAGTACTCCAGGTAAGGACGCACCATGTCCCGGTACAGCGGCATGATAACCTTCTCCGATCTGTTCGAGACCTTATACTAAAGGATGATAAGCACGTACTCCCAGATTCTACTAACATTGCCCAAACTTGGCCGCAGCTCCGAGATCTGTGCGCCAACTAATTAGTTAGCAAGCTGTTAGCAAACAATTATTGATGCTAATTGGCACTAATTAGGACTTATGCGAGCATATGCCTTTGCGCTATTCTGTAATGCTGTGCGCCTAACTTGCCGTGCACACAATTGAAATGGGGCATGGAAGGGGAGGAGCATGGGCAGGTTAAGGTCATTCTGAAAACTTAGGCACAGCATTATAGAATAGGAAAATTTACATACCCAACTGCCATTGGTTGAGTGCTGGCATTTAAACCATGAGGCTCATTTTCAAAGCACCTAAGGTACTCTGTGTGTTTAAGTGCTTTGAAAATGAGCCTTACAGGTTTTAAGTGGAGTAAGTCCTTGCAGGGGCTTAGCGAGGGCGGGAGGTGCCTGGGGCTGTGGCACTTCTCCCCCCACCCTCTTCTCTGCCCCCAACCCCATCTGCTCCTTCCCCAGCAGGTTGGGGTTACTGCTCGTGCAACAAATGTTAAAGAGATACGGGAGAAGGGAAGTGGTGTGCATGTACGTGGAAGTATGGGGGGGGGCAGGGAAGGAGTGGGGAGGTGGACAGGTGCTGGTGCCCCCCTCCAAGATGACACCCGGGGCAGACCTCCCCCCCTTCCCTCTTAAATCACTTGCAGCTACTGAATATCTACTCTGACCTGCCACTTTAAAGTGGGCAGGTCAAGTACAGTAGAGAGGGTGGAGTTGGGGAGAAGCTGGTAGTTAGGTGGATGCCGACAATATTCAGTGCTGACACCTGTTTAGCTAATTGGACAAATTTACAACAGCTTCAGAGCTGTCATATGTTTACCGGGTTAGCTATGCAAGCTCTGGCTGTGTGTAGGCTGGGACCTACATAATGTTTTACAATGTTGACCCCTTCCAATTCCCCTCCCAACCTCCTGGATCTGTTCTCCCTCCTATCCACCAGCTAGATATCTAATTTATTTTCCATTGTCGAAATAAAAAACATTCAAATTCTATAAAAATGTCCATAACAAGCCATTCGCAAACAGACATGCCAAGTACACATCTCACTATAACCTCTGTATATTATATGATGAGCCCTTCATAACTCCCCTAAAACCTACAGTACACACCTGTCTACCACCCCAATAGCCTTTTTGCCTGCAGGTGTCGCCTATTTAGCAATACAGTAGGTTTTTGGTGGGCTCACACTTTCCACCACACGTGTAATAGTTAGGGTGGCATATGGGCCTGGGTCCCCTTCTCTGCAATCCACTGTAGAAACATAGAAACATAGAAACATAGAAATTGACGGCAGAAAAGGGCCACAGCCCATCGAGTCTGCCCATACCAATGACCCACTCCCTGACTTCTACTCCCCTATAGATCCCACGTGAATATCCTATTTCCTCTTGAAATCCAACACGCTGCTGGCCTCAATCACCTGCTGAGGCAGCTCGTTCCAATGATCGACCACCCTTTCGGTGCTTGTAGCTCTAATAGGACTGGACATAATATCTGCAGCTGTCACTAAGTCAGATATGTACTGTTTCATGCAAATATTGGGGGGGGATGGGAGGGGATAAGTGATCACTGGGGAGTGTGTGTGTGTGTGGGGGGGGGGCATATTTTCATCCTTCAGTAGTCATTTGGTCAGTCTGGATTCCTTTTTGGCCCTTATTTGTTGTAAAAACAGGTCAAGCCCAAAATATCCAAATTGTGCCCTGGACGTTTTGTAAAATGTTTATCACCATAAAACGCCCAAGTACTAAAACCCACCCTAATCCCACACAAAACACATCTTTACAACACCCCCTTAAGATTTAGATGCACTGGAGACAAAACGACCAGAAAGACATCTAAAAAGTTAATTTAAAGAAATGCCCACTTGAACGTTTGGACTAGTAAGACATCCAAGTGCTAGTTTGTACTGTCTTTTGGACGTCTTTTTTCTTTTTTAATGAGCCCCACAGCATATAGTATACACCTCCACACACACTTTATTTATCCATCTGTTTATCTGTATATACATATACTGTAAATAGCACATGTTTGTGTGTGCATAAATCTATATCCATCTATTTATGTATGGGTATCTATATAATAAAATGCTAGCCCGCGCATGCGCACTCGCGACAAGCGTGTTCTCTGATCCCTTTTCTGTCGGGATGTGGCCGCACGAGTGCGCATGCGCGCGTATTACCTCACAACAGCCTCCCTACTCTCCACCTAGCGCTGCTTTCAAAGGGCCCGGTGAAGGTCGGAGAAGACGGCGAGCTCTGACACCAACAGCAGCGCCACTGCAATCGGGAAAGCACAGCACAACCGGCGACTCCCCCCTCCCGCCCTCACTCACTGCCAAAACCACCACCTCCTCCTTCTCGCCGGCTCACCCGCTTTTAAATGAAGAGAACGCTGGCTTTGCTGTCTTCTGTCCACTGCGGGCCGCCCTCTCTGTCTACTTCCTCTTTCCGCTAGGGTTGGCCGCAGTGGATAGAAGACGCCGAAGCCAGCGGCTGTAACCGCTGATATCCATTCCTCCAGCGGAGGGGGGGGTGTCTGGGAGGAGAGGGATCGCGGCTACTCAGCGCCCCCACTGAGGAGCCCAGCAACTTTCCGCTGCCCGGGACACGACTCATTTGCCGCCCCCCCCCCTCTTCCCTTACCGCGGGCCCGACTGGCGATTTAAGCAGCATGTCCAGCAGTCTTCACACGCTGCTTCGGGCCCTTCTACTGCCCTGATTTGCTCCGGATGTGCCAGAGTAAATCAGGGCAGTAGAAGGACCTGAAGCAGCATGTGAAGACTGCTGTACATGCTGCTTGAATCGCCATGTGTAGTCGGGCCTGCGGGAAGGGAAGAGGGGGGGGGCGGCAAAGGACTCGGGCCCGCGTTTGTAGTCGCGACTGTGGGAAGGGAAAGGGGGTAGAGGAAACGCTAATGCAGGCACAGGGAACTGCTGTGGGGGGAGGGAAATGGAAGGGGGAGGGAATGCTGCTTTGGACAGACAGACAGAGGGAGGAAGGGAGACAGAAAGAAAAGAAGAAAGACACAGGGGCAGGTGCACAGGGAACTGGTGTGGGGGAAGGGAAATGGAGGGGGAGGGAATGCTGCTTTGGACAGACAGACAGAGGGAGGAAGGGAGAAAGAAAAGAAGACACAGGGGCAGGTGCACAGGGAACTGGTGTGGGGGAAGGGAAATGGAGGGGGAGGGAATGCTGCTTCGGACAGACAGACAGAGGGAGGAAGGGAGACAGAAAGAAAAGAAGAAAGACACAGGGGCAGGGAGATATACAGAAAGACAAACAGACAAAGGGGGCCAGGGACAGAGACAGACAGAAAGAAAGACAGCGGCAGTCGTGTCAGGAGGGGTGCGGGATGCGGCAGAAGGAACTTTTCCAATGGGTGCAACTGGGCGACTATCGGGAACCTCTGATCAGGAGCAGAGCAAGGTAAGTGTATCATAGGGATAAGGAGGAGGGTGGGAGAAAAAGGAAGGGACGCCTACTGCTGGACAGGGAGAGAAGGAAAGAGGTGCTGATGGACAGGGGGGAGGTAAAACAAAGGGAGAAGGGCTGCTGCTGCATAAGGAGAGCAGTGAAGGGGTGGTGGTGGACACAGGGGAGGTAAAAGGAAGGGAGAATGGACAGGGGGAGCAGGCAAGGGGTGGTGATGGACAGCCAAGGAAAAAGAAAGACAGAAAGAAAGAAAGCGGCTAAGGAGAGAGAGAGAAAGAAATAAAGAGAGACACACACACATATATTCTAGAACCCGTTAATGTAACGGGCTATAAGACTAGTATATCTATATATACATATAGATATTTATATACACTGGTATCTGCATGTTATCATGGTGATAATCGTTTTGTGGCAGAATTGGTATCTTAACCGGTTATGTTTCTAAGAGCATAAAAATAACTGGTTATCACATACCAGGGAGTAAGGAAGGAGGAATGGAGCGTAGGGGGAGAAGGGCTTTTGGGTTTGTTTGTTTTTTAACTCTATGCCTTTTAGAAGGTAGGATTTGGGACATGTAGGCTTGGTACAGTTTGATCAGTCGGTTGAAAAGGCCAGGGGCCAAAATAATGAATTTCAACGCTTGTCTGCATTTTTAAACAAGAAGTTCCAAACCATATATGTGAACCATTCCATAAGGATAGGTGCAACAACTGAGAAAGAAGTGTTATGAGTGTGGTATAGATGGATATGTAAATGAGAGTGAATGACCAACAGATTATGTTGAGAAGAATCCAATGTCTGAGAAGGCATATATGGAATGAGAGTATTAACCCCCTAAGTGTGTGTCAGTTCAAGGACTATGGACTGAGTCTTGCCAGGTGACCGATTCACTAAAGAGTCTCCATGCAAATGATCTGATCGGACACACGCCCAAAAGCAATCCCATGGACGCATGCACAAGCGATCCAGACGCATGCACAGATCAACTTCTCTGCCTGGAGATGTAATCCGCACATGCGCTTGCTCTCCGCAAAAGCTTGAGGTCAAAAAGAAGTGGCTGCACTAGCTAGCCCCACGAGAATCATTTCAAGGGAACAGAACACGCTTTGCAGCCAGACTTGAACAACTAAGCAGAACACGCCATAGTGCAGCCCCACTTTAAAACTGGGCTTGCAGAGAGCAGAGCGCTTTTTGCACAAGGGAGATTTTTTTTATTTTGATGGTTTCAGGGCTGCAGGGCTGGGAATTCAGGGCGGCAGAGAGCAGGACAGTTGGCAAGGACATGAGCGATTGGTCCTCAGCAGTCACTTCTTTTTTGATCAGCAAGCCCAACGGTGTTCCTTCTTCTATTTAGTGAATCATTGCCTTCCTACTTATGCATGCATTTCCCCTCATTTGCATGTGCGGATCGGATTGGGCGCAGATCAGATTGGGCAGGTTAGTGAATAAGGTCGGGGTCGCAAACTGGTCGGGATACGATCGGTGAACTTAGTAAATCTAGCTCTATATTTATTGGGTGAGGGGTGTTGGGATATGTGTTTTGGATGATGATACGAGGGTTGATTGAAAAGTAATGAGAGCTGCCTCTGGTTTTCATTCCAAAAAGTAGACGTGGCAATGCTGTGCTGGCTCTTGTAACGTTCATACATACATCAACATTTCTGAACCTGCAGTTGGACTGCCATAGTCCTCATTGTTGGGTTACAGCAAGAGGATGAACTTTGTACGTTTCATCATGGCAGATGAGGGAGATGTGTCTGTGAAAGAATGCCAGAGGTGTGTGATTGAATTTTGGAAAGAGCGGTAATGAAACTCTTGAAATGTTCCCAACCCTAAAAAAACAACTGCATGGAAAGAAGATCTCGTCAGATGATGAAGTGAAAAATGTCACAGCTGCAACGCTAAAAGTGATGTCACAAAAAAGTCTACTGTATGTCTTTGAATCATTTTTGAAACACTGCAAAAAAATGTATTGAATGTGAAGGACGCTACTATGAAAAAGAAAAATGTTCAGATCCTGTGGAGTCAACTGATTCTGAATAAAAATCCAGTCTCAATTTCAATCAGCCCTTGTACAATGGGCTAGATTCATAAGGCAAACCGATCGTGTACCAATCGGTTTGCAACCCTTTTACGATCAAATTTCCCTCTGACCCCATTCAATAACCTCTCCAGCGATCCACTTCGAATCTTTGCATGCAAATGAGGAGAAACGCATGCAAAGTAGGCAGGGATGCGATTCACAACACACATTTCACGATCTGACTGGGCTGGCCGATCAACTTCAGAAGCGACTGCTGGGGACCAGTCGCAGACCTTGTTTTCCCACTCTCCAGCACTGCCCTGCTCTCTGCTGCCCCAATCCCGCTGTTTCAGGGGCTGCAGAAGCCCTGGGGCCGGGGATGCAACTTTAAAATTCCTCTCGCTGCCCAGACTGATTTCTGCTGCGTTCCCTGCAGTGCGAGCCTGCGGGTTTAAAGCGGGGCTGCAAGCCGCAGTGCAGCCCCGCTTTAAACTCGCAGGCTTGCACTGCAGGGAAGGCGGCTTCTTTTCCCACTCTCCAGCGCCACCCTGTTCTCTGCCATGCCCTCTGCTGCCTCGATCTCACTGTTTCAGGGGCTGCAGAAGCCCTGGGGCTGGGGACGTAACTTTAAAATTCCTCTCGCCGCCCAGAATGATCTCTGCTGCTTTCTCCGCAGTGCAGCCCCACTTTAAACCCGCGGACTAGAAGGTGCCAGAGAGCAGGAGAGTCTGGGTGGCAAGATTGGCTGGAAGGGGAGAGCATGAGCGCCAGCCTGCGTGAAGGAAAAAGTTTTTTAAAAAAAGTTGTGACTGGACGGGCATGTGCAGACCATCTACAGATGGTCTGCGCATGCGCGGGGATCACACAATAGCAATCCGTGCCGGCAGATGGGGGCGTACTTCCGATCGCCCCCATCTGCATATTTTTCTTTTCTGAATTCGTCGGACCTGTCCAGATCGGGCCAATCAGGCAGGCTCGTGAATCCATCCCAATGTTGGTAGTACCACAAAGCTGCCGCAAGGTCACAGAAGTTTTAATCTGTGTTAATTGGTGCTAATTGGCACCAATTTAGCAGTTGCATGTGCTATAGTGCACAACTTCTAGGGGACATGGATGTGGGAGGAGCTTGGGTGGGGCAGGGACGTGCCTAAGAGTTAGGCTCATGAGCACTTACTCCAGGCTTTGACACACCTAAAGTTAGGTATAAAACTACAGACTTAGGCTATATTTAGCATTCTATAATGGCAGTTCTGTGTAAAACTGCCTATATTTAGCATTCTATAATGGCAGTTCTGTGTAAAACTGCCGTTATAGGGCTAGATTCATTAAGCAAACCGATCATGTACTGATCGGTTTGAGTCCTTTACGACCAGATTTCCCTCCTGCACTATTCACTAACGTCTGTAGCGATCCCGATCGTCCCATGCAAATTAGTAAAACCCCATGCAAAATAGCCAAGCGATTAATTCACTAACAATTGCTTGGCTATTTTGAGTCGGGTTTTACTATTGGCAAACCCCGACTGCTGCAGACCTGTCGGTAACTGAGTTACTGTCAGGTCTGCAGGTATTTTGACAGGCCTGCCTGTCTTTTTTATTCATTTTTTCCCTGGCACAGATATTTTGCGTGTGTTAAGCAAAATATCTGCCCCATTAAAAAAAATGAATAAAAAAGACAGGCAGGCCTGTCAAAAAAATGTACCCCCTCAGAAAAATGCGCCCCCCCAAGCATGGCCGCCCCCCCCCCCCCTGACCGGCATGGCACTCGCCCTACTGGCACGGCACGGCCCTAACCCCCTCATGGCATGGCCCTCCCAGGATGGCCCCCCGACACCAAAAAGTTGGGAGCAGGAGGGGTTCTCAGTCCCTCCTGCTCCTAAGCCTCCCACCCTCCGGCTCACCCCTGGTCGGGCCCACCCACCCCAGTACCTTTTAAAAAGTTGGGAGCAGGAGGAGTGCCCGGTCCCTCCTGCTCCTTCCGACAAGGATGGCCATCTTCGGGAGCAGGAGGGGTGCCTGGACCCTCCTGCTCCTATCTTCGGGAGCAGGAGTAAAGTCTTCCTGCTCCTGCTCCCCAGGCCGCCGCCGCCCAATAGCGGCCTTAGGCCCCGCCCCGGCGCATCATCTGATGCATGGGGAGAGGCCTAAGGCCCTGACTGGCTGAGGTGCCTCAGGCTCCTCCTTTTGGAGGGGCCTGGGGCACCTCAGCCAATCAGGGACTTCCTTAGGGAGGAGTCTAGGGAAGTCCCTGATTGGCCATTGTTTTGGAGAGTCCAGGAACAGGCAAGAGAGATCTGGGCAGAGCACGCAGGGGAGATTGGGGCCTGTGGGGGAGGGGGGAGGGGGGGGGTTGGTGTCAGGCAGGGCCGGTTTGTTGGGCTAGTGCCCTATCTCTCTTCCCTGCTCATTAACATACCCCCTTTTAAAACCACCGGCTTGCACTGCAGGGAACGGCGGCAGAGAACAGGAGAGTCCGGGAGCAGGCAAGAGAGATCTGGGCTGGGCTGAGCCCTGACAGCAGTGACAGGAGGCTGCTTCTCCTGTCACTACTGTCAGGGTGTGCGCATGAACGGGGATCACTCTGGCCATGGGTAGGGGGGCATGTTAACGATCATCCCCATTTGCTTGCAGGCCTTTACTGAATTGGTCGGCCGTCATGCAAACAGAAATGGTTCGCACACGGTTTGGAGGTTTAGTGAATCCTGGCCATAGAATTTACGCTTAGCGTACCTCACCCTGGCACCTAAATTGAGTTGTTCTTTCATGAATCTACTCCTTTGCAAATAAAATCATGAAACATGTTGCTGTGTTACTCTCACTAAATTATTTACTCCCCCCCCTTAGGGGGGGTTAGGGTTTTCTATCGCCGGCTGCAGCGGTAAAAGCTCTGACGCTCACAGAAATGCTATGAGTTTCAGCGCTTTTATCGCCACGGCCTGTGATAAAAAACCCTTAACACAGCTTCATATAAGAGAGGGGGGAGGGGGGTTAATGACAAATACGTGGAAACAGGATATTGGGTAAGATGGACCATTGACCTGATCCAGATGGCTATTCTTATTCTCAGTGGTTCCCAGTGGTATAATATGTTAAAAGAAGAGATGGAACTGTGACATGTCCATGTACTTCACACAAAGATATGTTTTTGGACCTTTTTTTAAAAAAAAAAAATAAATGCACTGTTGAAAATACATGATTTCTCTAGCAAAACTGCCCCTTTTCCATAAGAACATACAGTAATTGTCTGAAATCTAAAATCTCAAAAAGTGAAATAAAAAAGGTATCTTTCTTTCCCTTCTCCCCCCAGGGTTTTATAATACAGGAAATATAAATGTGTACCTCTCCTTTCTCCCCTCCAAAAATGGCATTCAATCAATAACTACATTATTTCTCCATGGATTGATCCTCACTCTGAGTCTATTTACAGTACTGAATATGACTATCAAAATCCTATATCTACATCTACATTTCTGTAATACAGATATAGATGTTGTATATGTTTTAGGACGGATGAGCTAGTAGTCTTGGAAACTCTATAGACGAATAGTAAAAATGAGGACAAAAGGAACGCCTGTATATTTACTTACAATGAAGATCTGAAACTCAGTAACCAAAGTGTTAAAAATGCATTTCATGCATATCGCATTCGTTAGTTAGCTGATATTTATCAGATATTCTGTGAGAAACCAGAGGCCCGAGATGCTCCAGATAAATGGCTCAATTAATTGTACAGAAGTAGACCCCTTTCGAGCTGAACCAGAGCTGTGAGCTCTTTATTAAAAGCACTATTCTCTAGCCCATAACCTTGTTCCCCGACTCCTCTCTAGTTTCCAATTTAAACAAGTCCCCATGCGGCCAGCTCTAAAGGGCTTTGTCTCCCTGTCATTGTTAAGAGAGCCGAGGCATCCTGGAAGTGTGAAATCAGACCTCATGAGCTGAAGGGTTCCCCAGGGAATGCTGGACCGCAGAGAAGGTCAAAGCCATGGGCTGGACCATCTGAAAGTGTCTGATCGTCGCTCTGTGACACAGCAGGTGGGGGAGAAAGGGGGTTAGAACTGAACACATCTTAATTAAAGCCCACAGACAGCCAAACAGACTGTTTTCTAGGCAGGCTGTCAAGCAGAGCTTAAATTTAGCTCTGCTAATGAAGCTGAGCTGCTAACTGCTAGTTCTTAAGCTAATAAGACTCTCATAAAAGCCGATAAAACGACATGTCTTTTTCTGCCCTGTTTGGTTGCTTCAATATTTTAAACAATTAAGAAAAAAATATGTGTTTCTTGTAAAAAAGCAGAGTTAATATAGCAAAATTCACCAGTAGATATATCTGTATGGCACCAACCAAAAGGATGTTTTACTTTTCATATAAGTCCACATATCTTGGATAGCTGTGATTTTGCTCACAAGGGCTCAGTTATTAAAAATCATAGATTACTGCATAACATAAAAGGGCTTGTTTAGAAAAATTTGTTAACATATTTTGGAAAATAGGTTCTATAGCTCATTATTTGTTAATATTTAACATGTCAGGTGTCTTCTGCTCTTATATTAACAAGAATTCATTTAAATGCCTTGCTCCCCCAACACACACCATAGCAATGTGCTTTCTCATGGCGGACTGTAGAAATCTTGGACCAGCCTCCACCATACAGTCCATTTCCAAAGCCTCTAAACCACCCACCACTTCAGCAGTTTGATGCTATCTAGCCTCCCAAATGGTAATACCTGCTTTCAGAGGCCATGAAAGCCCGCCCACAGCTCGACTGAAATTTCAATCTACCCTTGTGCTTTGCTCAAAGCATGTGTATGTGTGGGAGTTGTAAATTGAGGCCCTAACCACCAGAGTTAATCTCTCTTTTTCAAATTTGTATTAACCTTAATGATTTGAAGTGCACTGTCCAACACTGGGCTATTGAGAGGCAAGAAAAAAACTACCCTCGACTAGCAACAGTTTATTAGGGGGCTTAACTGAAGTGACCTACTGTAGAGGTATTCAGCTGAACAAGGCGACGGGCTTTTTGTAGAAAAAGAAAGAATTGAGGGTTTCATGAAAAAGTAATTTGTGCTTTTTAGCTGCTCATTCAAAGAGAGCTTCAATTGCTCTTTATTCGCACAGAGCTAATACAGTATTACAATCTTACTCAATGAATATGTGGCAACAGAAGGAAAATTTCACAGTCCAAAAGGGAGAAAAAAACTTCTTTGCTGCTGCAGGGAGGATTGATAGCCTCCTAAAAGTTTATAGAAATCTGTTGTATTAATTTAACAATGACATAACATTTTATATATTTCACATGTGCTCAGCCTAAACTCATTCACTGTGGCTTTCTTGAAAATGCCATTAAGAAAGAGGGATATTGCCAAATTTACAGAACATAGGGTAAATTGGGTTAGGTCTGAAATTTACTAGCTTGTATTTTGTTAAAAATTATTTTTATTGTGCTTGGGCAAGGGATGCTAATATCACTTTTCCTTGAAGAAGCCCCGTTGTATGTTCAGAATATTCACAAGCAGTCAGCTTGCCATTGTCGAACTACATGCGCCTTGGTTTTACAGAACAATCTCTTCCTTTCTTTGCCGAGGGCAAAAATGCTTTTGCAAACAGACCCCTTAAGATTCAGAGAACTATTAGCCATTTGATACATGCTATGTTATGCTGTGTTATTTCGATCTAGAGATGTACCATTCCCATGGTACCAGGTTCATTACATGCATGGTCTATTTTAAACAACATCCCGGTTTTCAAACCAAAGGCAGTTAGTTACTTGCCAAGGGAATAATGCTTTAAAGAAGTCTTGTAGGGGTCACTGTTAATTATTTGAGTAATAGCAAGTGTCTCCAAATATTTCAAGCAAACAGGACTGTAAAAAAATGATGGTAAGAACAGAGAGCATTTCCCTAGAAGAATCACAATAGGCTATACTGTAAGTTTATACTTCCTAGTCTCATCACAGGACAAATTTATGTACTTCTTTATCACTGCTTTTTCAGTTTACTTATGTGCTGGGGTGTTTGTGACCCATTATATTGTGTATTAAGGCCATAATGGGCCATAGGTAAGGTGATCATATGTCCCTTTTTGAACGGGACAGTCCCATTTTTAGAACTCCTGTCCGATTGTCCCCACACACAGCTTCGGGATGCCGAAAGGTCCCGTTTTCAGGGACAGCATCCTGAAGCTGTGCGCAGAGACAACGGGACAGGCGATTGCTTCCCTTCCCTCCCTGCTGCGCCAAAGCCAGCCTTCCTCCTTCCCTATCTCCAGCGCTGATTCAACCCCCCCCCCCGGTCCGCCGCCGCTGCTGCTTGCCACCCAGAAAAAGAAGGTCTAGGTGCCGGCCCAGAAGCCTTCTTCCCGACGTCAATTCTGACGTTGGAGAGAAAGTTCCGGGCCAGCCAGGCTAGCCACAGCCAGGGGTAAATTGTGCTGAATAAAGTTGGGAAGAAAAAAGAAAGCAGGGAATCTCTGGGAGGAGTTCCCTGAGAAGGAGGGGGCCAGGCTCCATCCCTATTTTGAGGACTGCCTAAAGAAGCAATAGGAAGGAGGTAAGGGGTACCTGGTCAATGAGACACTGGAAAACAAGGGGCGGAGGTAAAGATGAAGGTCCCTATGGAAAGTGAGTAATCATGGAGAAATGAGTACCCACAACAGTCCCAGAAGCAGGTATCCTTAACTTAAGTAGAGGACCTGGCTTATGACGTCCACTAGAAGTGCAGCACAAATTCTAACAATTATATTTTGTGTTCCTTCAACAAACAGTTGCCAATTAACTTCCAAAACACTGGGGCCAAGAATAAAAAGAGTAATTTGCCATCACAGGACTCAAGACTCTTAATTATAGAGGAACAGAATTACTGCAGGCACCTGGAGTTGGGTGGCAGAAGGGGTCATTTACAAATTGGAGATGATTTTTCAACAGCGTATCTATTAAAATAAAAAAAGGTCCAAAAACATATCTTTGTGTGAAGTACATGGACATGTCACAGTTCCATCTCTTCTTTTAACATATTATACCACTGGGAACCACTGAGAATAAGAATAGCCATACTGGATCAGGTCAATGGTCCATCTAGCCCACTATCCTGTTTCCAACTGTGGCTAATTCAGGTCACAAGTACCTGACAGAATCCTAAATAGTAGCAAGAATCCATGCTACCTATCCCAGTGCAAGCAATAGCTTCTCCCATGTCTATCTCAATAGTAGACTATGGACATTTCCTCCAGGACCTTGTCCAAACCGTTTTTAAACTCAGATATGCTATCCACTATAACCATATCCTCTGCAATGAGTTCTAGAGCTTAACTATTTATTGAGTGAAACAATATTTTCTCTTATTTGTTTTAAAGGTATTTCCATGTAACTTTGAGTGTCCCCTAGTCTGTAATTTTTGAAAAAGCAAAATATTGATTCACTTTTACCCATTCTACACCACTCAAGATTTTGCACACCTCAATCATATCTCCCCTTAGACATCTCTTTTCCAAGCTGAAGAGTTCTAACGTCTTTAGTCTTTCATCATATGATAGGAATTCCATCCCTTTTTATTATTTTGGACGCTATTCTTTGAATCTGCTATGAGTTCAAGTATTATGCTTTTCTTGACATGCATGACGGGTGCATTTGCTCTTTCTCACTAGGTAGTTAATATTTTCAGTACTGCCTTTTCACAGATAAGGTTGTTGCCCCTTGAGTCCTGGGAGTTACTGGTGTTATGGTATAATATGGTTCTGGGTATGTTTTTGTACAAGTTTGTGCACACCCGATTAACTGAACCTAGGAGCTGTTTAAAAAAACAAAGCTCTCTTTATGGTTAATCATCACATGGAACATTGTCATCAATTTTCTCAATTGAAGTGGTGCATCCTGGAACAGATATCCCCTACATTTGACGGTGATACAGCAGCTTTTTATCACTAGTAAGAGAGCAATTTTGGATATATACTTTATGATCTTATCAGCCATATGGTATGAATAACAATGTGGAATGGTTGACAGCTGGTGTGATGTAATTTTGGACATGCATATTAAAGGTTGATATGACGTCATCATGTTATGGGAACGTTGCCTTACCGGATATCCTGGCTTTCAAAAACTTGAGCTGGTTGACAGAGATGGTTTAAGGTTAATGCCATGGAAGGAGGTTGTGAGCCTGCAATTGCCCCTGATGAAGAAAACAAAATGGAGTACTCTGTCGGGCAACCAGTCTTCACATCTCCATTATATATAATTTATATATAAATATATATATATTTTGTTGTTGTTTTCAATTTTATATATACAGCTTGAATACAAAGATGATAATGTGGGGTTTGAAGAAATATATTTGTTTTCAGTGATTGTTTTTTCTTTTTGATTCTCTTCACTTGATTGGAACTTTTATGTACATTTATACACACACCATGGAAGAATATGTGATATATGGAGTATTACTACTGTGTGTCTTTATCAGGTCCTTTGTTGTAGGAAACAACCCTGGTGGACTTCATTTTAATTATCTAACAAGGGCCCCTGATTACTGATTATCTTCCATGTGAGTTATGTGTAAAAGAAAACAAGTAAATAAAATTTTTTAAAAAAAATTTTTTGAGAGTTAACACATACACAGAGAAGAGACACTGGGTAGGTTTTTCTATGTGGATTAAACATCATACAAAGCTACACAATTGCAGAATCTGCAGGGTAAGGAAGAGACACTATGGGTCAATCTGGAAAGTGGGAATGGAAAATGTATTCTCATTGGTGTAATACACAGGCCTTCTTCACAGACAGAAGTAGACAGAGATTTAACAGTAGACCTTCAGAATATAGCTGCAAAAGGGGAATTATTACTAATAGGTGATTTTAACATGCCAGATGTTGATTAGGGTATCCCTATTGTGGGGCCTTCTAGAAGTAGGGAGATTCAGGATTCTCTACAAGAACTGTTCCAGCAGTTGGTAATAGAAACCACTCAGGATGGGGCCATACTGGACTTACGGTAGTACTTACAAACATGGAAAGTGTTTCTGATGTTACAGTGGGTGATCATCTGGCATCCAATGATCACGGCATGGTGTGGTTTAATATTAAGACAGGTGTAGACAGGGCTCATTCAGAAGTAAAGGATCTAGATTTAAAAAAACTAAACTTTGTTCAGAAGGGGGATTACGTCAAGGAATTGTTGTCTAGATGGGAACATCTGGAGGAAGTAGGAAAGCAATGGGAAAACTTGAAAGGAGCTATTGTAAGGGTAATAAACCATTTTGTAAGGAAAGTAAGAGGAAAAGAAGGCCGCTTTGGTTCTCAAAAGTAGAAGCTAAAAAGGTAAGGAAAAAGAGGTTAACTTTCATAAACTACAAAAGATTGCAGAAAGAGGAAGAGTTTGAAAGGGCAACAATTTGAATGATTTGGAGGTGATTACAGCAGCGGAGCAATATTTCAGTGACAAGACATTTTTGGGAAGGGTTATAGAAACTTCAGACACATTGTGCCAAGTGTGTTGAACTTAGGGGTATATATGTGGAATAACTTGTAAATTTCATGGATGCATGTCATTCCCCTCTTGGTTAGGCTGAGAACTTTTCAGCACTCCCTCGTAGTAATAGGAAGAAGAGCATAAGTGGCATTGTGAAACTCAAAGGTGAAGGGGAAAAATATGTATAATCTGATAAAGATGAGGCTGAATTGCATAACAAATATTTCTGTTCTGTGATCACAGCTGAAGCATCAGGAGCAGGATCACAGAAGACAAACGCAAGTAGGAATAGGATCACAGAAGATAAACGCAAGTAGGAATGGTAGACACCGATCAATTTTCAGAGGATTGTGTTCATGAGGAGCTATCTAAACTGAAGGTGGACAAAGCAATGGAGTCGGATAGTGTACATCTAAGGGTACTGAAGGAACTTAGGGAAATTCTGGCAGCTCTAGAATTAGGAGTGATACTGGAGGATTGGAGAAGGGCGGATATGGTCCCTCTCCACAAAAGTGGAAGTAAAGAAGAAGTAGGGAATTACAGGCTGGTAAGTCTGACTTTTAAGGCAGAGAATGGTGATATCTCTGTATTTCTGTGGATTAGAGAGTTGCGCGGAGACAGAAATCCCACCCGTCCCCGCCAAAGTCCCACCCATCCCCGTGAGGACTCCCACCCGTCCCCATCCGTCCCCGCGAGGAATCCCTCCGTCCCCGCCCGTCCCCGCGAGGAATCCCCTCCATCCCTGCCCATCCCCACGAGGAATCCCCTACGTCCCCGCCCGTTCCTATAAACTTCAGAAATAGTTATTTCAGTTAATTATGCTACTGAATTAAAGGCTCTGGTAGAAACCCATTTAAAAATAAGCAAAAAGACTTTATTAATTTGGAAATATTAATTGTGAAGAATACATACTTTGTAAACGGGTTTCTACCAGAGCCTCTAATGTTTATAAATTTTTATTAACACAACTAATATACTACTTTATCCTGAAGCAAAAAAAAAAAAGAATTTTTTTCCTACCTTTGTTGCCTGGTTTCTGCTTTCCTCATGTTCTCATTCAATTCCTTCCATCCACTGTCTCTCTTCTCTCTGCCTCTTCCATTTGCTCTGTTACTGTGCCTCTCCCTTTTGCCCCCCTTCCAAATTGGTCTGGCACCCATCTTCTTCCCTCCGCTCCCCCCATAGTCTGGCATCTCTGTCTTCTTCCCTGCCAGCGTCTTCTCCCCACTCTCTCTTCCCCATTTCCTTTCAGCGTCCTTCTCCCCCATCTTCCCCATGTCCTGTCAGCATCCTTCTCCCCCCTCTGTCTTCCCCATGTCCTTTCAGTGTCCTTCCCCCCCCTCCCTCCCTCCCCATGTCCTTTTAGCATCCTTCTCCCCCCTCCAGTCCTCCCCATGTCCTTTCAGCGTCCTTCTCCACCCCTTTGTCTTCCCCAGTGCTTTCAGCGTCCTTCTCCCCCCTCAGTTTTACCCATTTCCCTTAAGCGTCTTTTCTTCTCCACTCCACCTTTCCTCCCTTTCTCCCTCCCTGCCCCTTACCTTTGTGGCGCTTCCCCACCCGACTGACAACAGAACAGGCCCGGTCGGACAAACCTCCCTGCCCTGTAGCCGCTATTAAAGCTGCTGTAAGAAGATAATTTAGATTCGCGGCTACAGGGCAGGGAGGTTTGTCGTCCAGGCCTGTTGTCGGTCAATTGGGGGACCTGACAGGCTGTGCACACTCCCGCCCCCATGGCTGCACCCGGGGCGGACCGCCCCCCCTTCCCCCCCCGCTTTGGTACGCCACTGCCTTCTCCCTATCTGCCCTGCCGCACACAGCCGACTGGAAGTCTTCACGATGTCAGCGCTGACGTCGGAGGAAGGGAGGGCTTTGCTTAAGCCCTCCCTCCGACGTCAGCGCTGGCATTGGGGAAAGCTTCCGATTGGCTATGTGTGCTGCAGCAGGGCAGGAAGAAAATGGAAGATGAGGCCTCGCCGCAGGGCAGGTAGGAACGACACTGAACCCCGCGGGATCCCCAAGAGCCCGAGGGGCATTCCCACGGGATCCCCGCAACCCTAGGGGGCGTCCCCACGGGATCCCCGTGACCCAAAGGGGGAACCCGCGGGATCCCCGTGGGTCCCACGGGATTCCCGTCGTCCCCATTCCCGTGCAGCTCTCTACTGTGGATTACAGGACCTGAGGCAACATGGATTCAATAGAGGTAGGTCTTCTCAGACAAATCTGATCAATTTCTTTGACTGGGTGACTAGAGAATTGGATAGAGGGAGTACACTAAGTGTGGTGTATTTAGATTTTAGCAAAGCATTTGAGAGTGTTCCACACAGGCAACTAATAAATAAACTGAGTGCCCATGGGATGGGCCCCACAGTGACAGACTGGGTCAGGAACAGGTTGAGTGGAAGGTGACAGAGGGTAGTGGTCAACGGAGATCACTCTGGGGAAAGGAATGTGATGTGCTTCAAGGTTCAGTTCTTTGGCCTGTTCTTTTTAACATTTTTGTAAGCGATATCACTGAAGGTCTGTCAGATAAGATTTGCCTCTTTGCAGATGATTCCAAAATCTGAATAGGAGTAGACAACCCTAATGTTGTGAATAACATGAGGAAGGACCTAGAGAAGCTTAAAGAATGGTCTGAAATATGGCAGCTAAGATTTAATGCTAAGAAATGCAACGCCATGCATTTGGGCTGCAAAAACATGAGGGAACTTATGGTTTAAGAGGTGAAAGAGGAGTGGCCAAACAGGTTGAAAATATTATGGTGAAAACTAGAAGGATGCTAGGTTGCACAGGGAGAGGTATGGACAGTAGGAAAAAGAAGGTATTGATCCCCCCTGTATAAGATTCTGGTGAGACCTCATTTAGAATATTGTGTACAATTCCAGAGACTGCACCTTCAAAACGATATAACGGGATGGAGTCAGTCCAGAGGAAGGCTAATAAAATGGTCGGTGGTCTTCATCATAAGATGTATGGAAACAGACTTAAAGATCTCAATATGTATATTTTGGAGGAAAGGCGGAGAGGGGCATAAATGCGCACGAGGCAAATCTTTTTCTTTTGAAAGGAAGCTCAGAATGAGAGGGCATAAGATGAAGTTAAGAGGTGATAGGCTCATCATAGAAATAGATGGTAGATGCGAGGAATAGTCTCCTTGTAGAGATGATGAAGACAAAGACTGTCTGAATTCACGAAATTGTGGGACAGGCACATGGGATCTCTTAGGAAGAGGAGGAGATAGTGGATGCTTTGGATGGGCAGACTAGATGGGCCATTTTGACTTAATCTACCTTTGTACTTCTATGGCTCTTTGTGTCTGCATATTTACCTAGACAATTTACATAGTACTTATCTTTTGTGTACAGTAGGTCCACTAGCAGACTATGATAGTTATTTAAGCTCTATTTGTGAAAAATTGGCATCTAGATGCATATATTGCATACACTCAAAAGACTAAATTCAAGAAATGTTCTGACCTGAACTCCTCAATTCTGATTTGTATCTTCTTCCTAAAACCTGCTTTCAAAAGTTTGTAGAACCAGAGAGTACAGATCTCGGAGGGGAAGACCTCTCATATCTCCTTCTGTGAATCCTGAGGGGTGGGAGATACGGGAAGAAATTTCCTGAAGACCCTTGTTTGTAGATGATTGCTCACCTTTATGGTGTCTTTTAGCCATCAGATAGTCAGAGCTGAGTTATATCCAGATACTGGGGTGCTAGATGCTGTTGGAAATGATTTGGGTGCCCCTGATATATAGCACTAACACCTCAATATATCCGGCCATGTTACTAGTGGTATTTTACTGTCCTAACTTGCCAGGATAGGTATTTGAGTACTGTGCTGCATATCAGCAGTCTATGAATAAATTTTCAGTGGCATTACCTAAGCTGCTGACTGGGCCCAGTGAGGGCTAGTTATCCAGATGCAGCAGTGGCCAAAAGAGCAAACAAGATGCTAGGAAATATTAGGAAAGGGATGGAAAATAAGAAAAAGAATATTATAATGCCTCTGTATCACTCCATGGTGTGATCTCAGCTTGAGCATTGCAAGCAAGTCTAGTCTCTGTATCTCAAAAAAGATGTGGAGGAGCATTTTTGATAGTGTGTCTAAGTCCAACTTTGGACTTTTTCAACAAGACGTCCAAAGGTCAGGGCGGGGAAACATCCATTTTCAAAACCGCTAGACATCCAATTTTTTTTCAAATGACCTATTTGGACATCTTGGCCCTTAGGACATCTAACCTTTTCGGCCATTTTTTAATACAAAAACGTCTATGTTCAAAATGTCCAAATCAAACCCATTTGGACGTGGGAGGGACCAGAATCTTAATGGATTAGTCATGCAGACATCCCAACAAGGCAGTGATGCACCTTAGGGGGCATTGCTGTGAAATTCACATGAAGGGTGCCAGGTACAAATTTCACCATAACCCCCTTTTAGTAAGGTAAGCCCTCCAAAACTTCCCCAAACCTACTATACCTACTTGTCTACCAACCCAATAGCCCTTATGGCTGCAGGTGTCACCTATATGGCAGTACAGTAGGTTTTGGGTGGACTCACACTTTTCACCATAAATGTAGTGGTTAGAGAGGCTTGTGGGTCTGGGTTCTCCTCTCTATGGCTCACTAGCCCATCCACCAGGCTTCTTAAGACGCCTGTGTCTTAAGGCTTTCCCATACCAGGTATATAATATTTCATTTACATCTTTGGGGGGGGGGAGAGCTCAGTGACCACTGAGGTAGTGGGGGGCATACTTTTATCTCTCCAGTGGTCATCTTGTCAATTTGGGCACCTTTTTGGCCCTTATTTGCTTTTAAAACAGGTCTAACTCCGGACATCTAAATGATATCCTGGATCTTGAAAAAGGTTTATCTCTGCAAAACATCCAAGTGCTAAATTCACCCAAAACACACCTTTTCCATGCTCCCTTAACATTTTGATGTCCTGGAGGGTGAATGCCCTGGAAGACATCTAAAAAATTAATTTCAAAAATCGGCACTTGGATGTTTTGGTGATTAAAACGTCCACTTGCTAGTTTATGCCGTTTTTTTGTACATCTGCATTTTTTAAAAATGAGCCCCATTGTAGAATTAGAAAAAGTTCTTAAAAGGGCATCCAAAATGATAAAGAAGACAAAACTCCTCTCATATGAGGAAACGCTAAAGAGGTTAGGGCTCTTCAGTTTGGAAAAGAGATGGTTGAGGGGGAATATGATAGAGGTCCACAAAATCCTGAGTGATGTAGAACAGGTAAAAGTGAATCGATTTTTTACTCTTTTAAAAATTACAAAGACTAGGGGGACACGAAATGACGTTACATGGTAATACTTTTAAAATGAATAGAAAGACTTTTTTTTCACTTTCTATCAATAAGAACATAAGATTTGCCGCTGCTGGGTCAGACCAGTGCCCTACTTGAGTCTAGCCTTACCTTATGTTCTGGTCCAGCAGGAACTTATCTAACCCTTTCTTGAATCCCTGAATAGTTAAGCTCTGGAACTCGTTGCCAGAGGATGTGGTTATAGTGGTTAGCATATCTTGGTTTTAAATAGTTTTGGACAAGTTCCTGAAGGAAAAGTCCATAGCCTATTATTGAGATAGACATGGGGTAAGTCACTGTTTGTTCTGGGATAAGTAGCATGGATTCTTGCTATCATTTGGGATTCTGCTAGATACTTGTGACTTGGATGGTTTTGACATGCAGCTCCTGATTGGTGAGGCCCGACTTTAGTGCAGGAAGAGGCAGTCGGAGCATACCGTGAGTGATTTCCTTCACTCGCCAGCGTTCCAGCTGCTCTCTCCTGCCTCTCCGGCTGCCCTCTCCTGCCCGGTCATTCGCGGTCAGAAAATACTGCAAATGAATGGGACCGCGAATGACCGAGGGAGCACTGTACAGTATAGCAAAAAAAAAGCACAAAGGGCCTCCAGTGGTCATCTGGTCAGTTTGGAACAGGCCTAGCCTCAAATGTCCAAGTTTTGCTCTGGATATTTTCTACAATGTTCCATTATTGCAGAAAAATGTCCAAATCATAAGTCTATCCTAATCCCACACAAAAACATGCCCCAACCCGCTCCCTTGAGATTTAGAAGACCTTCAGAGAAACAGCATAGTAAACCATAAAAAAAAGTGTTTTGAAAAAGCTCACTACTGTCCATTACACTGCTGGACCGCAAGAACTCGCAGAAGTCATTCAGAGGGGCTCAGCGTGGGGCAGGAGCGTAGAAAGCTCACAGGAGCATGGAAAGCTCACTCCTGCCTGGTACACCACTGAACCACCAGGGATTCAAAAAGGTACGTGGGGTGAGGCAGGAGGGATCCTTCCTGTCCTAGCCCACCAGGTCATATGGCAGGCAGGCGGAGGCTTGCAACAAGTCCGGGAAGGGGCAGGTGGCGCTTGCCCAAATGTAAGGTGAGACCCCCCATTTTTGGGCCCAAAAATCTCATCCTATATTTGAGTATATACGGTACTTGTTCTGCCCAGCACTGGCCTTCCTTCCTAACTGCTGGAGTTACCATTGAAAACCACTCCAACTTACCCAGATCTATTTTTGACTTGTTTTGTTATATTTGGGACTGAAGCCGTAAAAATCTGCCCAGCTCTGGCCTCACTTTCCAAATACTGGAGTTGCTATTTAAGCAGTGTTAAGTTTTTGACTAATTCCATCCTCTTTCCATTCAAGAATCCTTTGTGTTTATCTCACACATTTATGAATTCCGTCACCATTTTTATCTCTACCACCTCCCTTAGGAGGGAATTCCTGGCATCTACCACCCTCTCTGTGAAAAAAATACTTCCTGACATTACTCCTTAGTTGTCTACTCTGTAACCACTTTCCTATCTCTGGAAAAGATTCATTTATATATTAATACTTTTCAAATACCGGTATTTAAAGTTTGTATCATATTTCTTCTATGCCTCCTTTCCTCTAGAGTAGTGTTTCTCAAGTCAGGCCTGAAGTACTCCCTTGCCAGTCAGTTTTTCAGAATATATGCAATAAATATGCATTAAACTGATTTGCATTACTGCCTCCATAATATGCTTATCTCTTTCATCCATATTCATTGTGGATATCCTGAAAACCTAATTGGTAATGGGACACTCCAAGACCAACTTAGGAAACATTCCTATCTCTGGAAAAGATTCATTTATATATTAATACTTTTCAAATACCGGTATTTAAAGTTTGTATCATATTTCTTCTATGCCTCCTTTCCTCTAGAGTAGTGTTTCTCAACTCAGGCCTGAAGTACTCCCTTGCCAGTCAGTTTTTCAGAATATGTGCAATAAATATGCATTAAACTGATTTGCATTACTGCCTCCATAATATGCAAATCTATTTCATCCATATTCATTGTGGATATCCTGAAAACCTAATTGGTAATGGGACACTCCAAGACCAACTTAGGAAACATTACTCTAGTCTAGGATATACATATTCATGAAATCTCTTTTCATATATCTTTTGGTGTGAACCCCATACCATTTTTGTTTCTTTTTTCTGTATGGAAAAAATATTTTACGATACATGCGCACATGGAAATTTAAGCAAACTGTATTGTTAAATATCTTTTCTGAACCAGTTGAGCTATCAGGATTTTTTTTTAACAGCAAGAGAACCCTGAATGTCCCACTTTTAGGCTCTCAATCCATATATTCTGGTAACCATTGATTCTTAAATATTCCTGGTATATATTCCTGCATTTTACTTTTGGATTTAATTTTTAAAATTCTTCTTAAGCTACTATATTTTGGTGCTTCTGCAGTATGATTTGGATATTATCAGTTTTCTTTCTTATTATTAATTTCGTGCCAAAGTATATTTTTGTACAAGCTTGAATTGCTATTGCATAATAGTGCATTCTATTATGCAACAGGGTGCACTATTAATATGGCACTCTATTTGAGAAATGGGGTGCACTGTGGAGTGACAAGGTGTTCTATTGTATGATAGTGAACACTGCTGACAACATTGTACACACAAAAAAATCCTGAAATAAATGAAAAAAAAAAATCACATAAAAACATGCAAAAATGAAACAAAACAAAAAATTTTTGGCCTGTGTATCTCCAATAATTTGTACCCCAGGATATCAATTGTGCCTATAGTTCATTTTCTAATTCTCCAGTATTGTTTCTTAGACTTCTGGCATTTCCGTTATTCAAGGGGCAACTTTTTACCTCGAGAGCCGGAGCCAGGTCAGGTTTCCAAGATATCCACAATGAATATGTATGAGATGGATTTGCATGCACTGCCTCCTTGAGATGCAAATCTATCTCATGCATATTTATTGTGGCTATCCTGAAAACCTGACCTGGCTCCGGCTCTCAAGGACCGGAATTGCCTACTCCTGGGCTAGATTAAACATGTTGGAAATGATTCAGCTTGACCTCTTCTGTTGCTTCTGTTCTCCTGATTATGGCGATAGGCTGGTTTCTACCCTGTTCCGACCTATGAATTTACTCCATATATGCCTCTCTAGCAGTTATTCCTACCCTGATGCAATACCCTTGATGACTCCATGCTGCACATCTCATCTCTACAACTGATTAGCAGAGCTCAGGGTAATTAGTGCCCTAGGATGATAGCCAAATGATAATAGCACTATGAGCAGTTAACATGTAAAGAGAGGGGACCAAGGAATAAAAACCAAGGCAATGAGAAAAGGACAACGTATTTAACTAGGACATCAAAAGGACATCATAATTCAGGGCATCGTGATAAAAACCTGACAGGAGGCATTTACAAGTACAAAACCCGTCGTCTTCCTGCTTGAGTGAGAATAGGATCTGTCGGGGATTGTCTGATCTACAGCAGCGCTATCTGAGTCCACTTCATTTTAAACAACACCATGAATTTCCTCTGCCACTACTTTCTCTCGCTCTCTCTCTCTCTCTGCCTACACTCAGTTCAATGACAAAGCCAGAAAACTTCTTTTGTTTACTTCATTAGCCGTTTACAGAGAGATCAAAGTTCCTTGGAACCTGATACATGAGTCTTTTAAAGAATCATGGTCATTAAAAAGAAAAGAAGAAAAAAAAAAAAATCAAGAGAGAAATTGTTAGACATGACTTGAAAGTACGGTGCCATTTACAGTGCACCCTCTTCTAGCATATGCCTACATTTTCCCATCTGCGCGAGTGATCAAGCAACCCAGATTTTAAACGGCAGGGCACTGTTTGACAGGAGCATCGCTGAGCTATCTGGCAAGCTCCACAAGATGCTAGTGTTGGCAGCTTTAGAGTCAGAGGTTGATAGGCTGCCCTTTCTCCCTACAAATCCATTTCTTTGAGCTCAGCTTTGATTCTGAAGCATCTGTATCCATTAGAGAATAAGATCTTTCATAGAGCCTGTGTGAAATATGCTGTTTCCAGGCCCAACTATTGTAAGAAAAGAAAGGAAGAAGTACATTATATAATATTTGAACCACTTTGGTTTTACCACAGAAAGGTGGTGTATCAATGCATGACCCCAATTAATAAATAAAAGTGCATGGTAGCTGGAGAAAAATTTCTAATATACACAAAGAAAAATCACAAACTGACAGGCTTTATAACCTGCTAAATAGTTCACATAAACGTGGCTGCCATTGTGAGTACAGCAAACCTGGAGATCTGGGTTAATTCTGCCTCACTATAGAGCTCTTTTACTATACTGAAGTAAAATCTGCAGTTACCATGGCTTAATATGGGATTTTATTATGCAGTAACTGCAAATTTAATAAGGCGACTCTGGACGCATTCTTAGCATTTGTCTATAAGAGTCCTGGGTAAAAATGGCACATAGCACATCATACTTTGCTTGGAGTTAGCGTGAAAGCTCTTAAGGTTGGATTCAGTAGATGGCGCTCAAAGTTTAGCTCTAGAAAAAAATCTGCACTATGCACGATTCTATAATGGGTGTGCACTCTATTTTACAGACTCGTGTTTAGTACCAATTCACAAGCATAACTTTAGGAGTCAGACTCACAACTGCTGAAACCTGGTGTAAATACTAGTGCCCAAGTTAGGTGTGCTAAAATCCCTTCGATATGCCCCCTTTTGAGTTATGCGCTAGAAGAGAAAGATACCAGAGAATAGCACCCAATTATCGATAGCTAAGGTTTGTTAATTAATTTGCATGCAAATCTTGGATGCACACACAAATTTGGGAATGGAACTTTGGATGTCGTATATAGAATCTGAAAGTTGTTGCCTCCTTTTTAGGAGGCAGTAAGTGGTCCTGTGCTAACTCAAAAGTGCTGATAATTATGTGCTATTAGCAGCATGTTAACTACAAAGGCCCGGATTCTCTAACCGGTGGGGATTTTTTTACTCACCCAAGTTTTTAACTGATTTTCAAGGTACCGGAATTACACCTCCATAGGTGCTTTAGGCCACCTAATGCCACTGTAGGCGTGGCTAATGCTGGAAGTATCGTTAGGCAGCCTAAAGGGCCTATGGGGGCACAATTCACATCAAAGGTAGGTACTGGAAATGTAGGCCTGGAAAACCCTGGCCTAAATTTCTGGCACCTGCCTTTGCCGGAGGCGTGATTCTGTACCTATCGCTTTCATGTTATTAACACATAAGAACATAAGAATATAATAACATATGCTGTTCCTCTGCTGGGTCAGACCTGAGGTCCATCATGCCCAGCAGTCCGCTCAAGCGGTGGCCCATCAGGTCCAGGACCTGTATAGTAGCCCTCTATCTATACCCTTCTATCCCCTTTTCCTTCAGAAAATTGTCCAATCCTTTCTTGAACTCCAATACTGTACCCTGTCCTATCACTCCCTCTGGAAGCGCGTTCCAGGTGTCCACCACCCGTTGGGTGAAGAAGAACTTCCTAGCATTGGTTCTGAATCTGTCCCCTTTTAATTTTTCCGAATGCCCTCTCTTTCTTGTAGTTGTCGAAAGTTTGAAGAATCTGTCCCTCTCCACTTTCTCTATGCCCTTCGTGATCTTGTAAGTCTCTATCATATCCCCTCTAAGTCTCCGCTTCTCCAGCAAAAAAAGCCCCAGTCTCTTTAATCTTTCAGCATATGAAAGGTTTTCCATACCTTTTATCAAACGTGTCGCTCTCTTCTGAACTCTCTCGAGTATCGCCATATCCTTCTTTAGGTACAGCGACCAATATTGGACGCAGTACTCCAGATGCGGGTGCACCATCGCCCGATACAACGGCAAGATAACTTCTTTCGTTCTGCTTGTAATACCTTTCTTGATTATTCCTAGCATTCTATTCGCTTTCTTAGCAGCCGCTGCGAATTGTGCTGATGGCTTCATTGTCATGTCCACTATTACCCCCAAGTCCCTTTCTTGGGAACTCTCACTCAATAACAGCCCTTCCATCGTGTAGCTGTACCTCGGGTTTCTGTTTCCTACGTGTAAGACTACATTTCTCTACATTGAACTTCATCTGCCATCTCGTTGCCCACTCCCCTAGTTTGTTCAGGTCCCTTTGTAAATCTTCGCAGTCCTCTTTAGCCCTAGCCCCATTAAATAGCTTGGTGTCATCTGCAAATTTTATTACTTTGCTTTTCGTCCCCATTTCTAGATCATTTATAAATACATTGAATAGCAGTGGTCCAAGCACCGACCCCTGCGGAACACCAGTCGTGACCGTCCTCCAGTCCGTGTAGTGGCCCTTCACTCCTACCCTCTGCTTCCTGCCCGCCAACCATTTCCTGATCCATCTGTGTAAGTCTCCTTCCACCCCATGGTTCTTTAGTTTCCGAAGTAGGCGTTCATGGGGTATCTTGTCAAAGGCTTTTTGGAAGTCTAAGTATACAATGTCTATGGGGTCCCCTTTGTCCATCCATTTGTTAATTCCTTCCAAGACGTGCAACAAATTTGTCAGGCACGATCTTCCCTTGCAGAAGCCAAGTTGGCTTGTTTTCATAAGTTTATGCCTCTCTTTTATCAGCGCTTCTGCAATTTTCCCCAGAACCGAGGTCAGACTTACCGGTCTGTAGTTCCCCGGGTCACCTCTCGATCCCTTTTTATGTCAAATCATTTTTTTATTATTTCAAGAAGAATACCAATGCAACACAGCACCAAAACATTATACAAGAACATCCACAAAAATCTCCCCTCCCTTCCCACACCCTCCCATCCAGGGAACAGTCACCCAACCCAGTCCAAACAAGGAGTGATGTGCATCAATTCAGCAATCTACTTCTGGCACAAGGACTCATTGTCACTGCAAACGGTAACCAACACTGAAGAAACAAAATGCCTCGTTTAGAGTTTAAATTGGGAAGAGCTTGACGTTCAAACCCTGTCTGTATCATCAGCGACCACCAATGCATCAGGGTAGGAGTCTGGGGCAATAGCCAGCATTGTAATATAGACTTAATGCCCATAAGTATCGATTTTTGTACAAATGTCGTGCTTCCCCTTTTCACCGAGAACAAGGATAATTTCAAAGTAAAGAGAAAGGTATCAACGGGCCTCCAGGAACAGTTCCACATCAAGGCAATCTGACTGCCCAGTCTTCGCCAATAAGCCTTTATGCCAGGACAGGACCAAAACATATGGCCCAAAGTAGCTCAGGACATCCCACAACGAGGGCAACAGTTTGAAGAGCAGAGTCCGATACGCTCGGACCGGCGCAAAGAAGGCCCGCAACACAAACTTGTAGTACTTTTCCTATTCTACTGCAGAGTGCAGTACTCTAGGGCCCAGTTTCAAATTACGTTTTATAACCTCCGCTGATATTGGGACCTGCAAATCTTCGGTCCACCGAGCTGCCACCGCTGAATAGTCCAAGTCTCCTGCCAATTCTTGCAGAAACTGATGATGAAACCGGAGCAGAGTAATATCCTGGGCAGTCAAACAAAGAGAGTCCGATAGTTTCTCCTGTATCCTGTCCAACAAGGCAGTACAAGGATATAATGTTGTAATTATCTATAAGAATACCAGTCATGGATTCCAAAATGAAAGGACTCCCGCAGTTGTTGAAACTCTTGAAGCTTGCCATCAGCCTGTAACCCCTGGGACAAATACAGTAGTCCTTTAGAAGTCCATTGCAAAAAGGACCCCCGGCCCATCCCAGGGAGAAAATCACCGTTACCCCGTATAGGCAGGCATGGAGTCACACACGGGCTAAGCTGTAACAATTTACAAAGACATTTCCAAGTTTTTCTGGCTGGAAACAAAAATATATCTCCAAAAGAAGGAGAATGCTCCGGCAATCGTTTAACATGAAGTAAATAGCTAAAATGATAGGGAAAGAACGCCATACATTCCACAGTCGTCGCAGAGAAATAAGTAGTCATACAAAACCAGTCATTCAGATGTCTAAATTGGCAAGCCAAATTGAATCGGCTCACATGTAAACAACCCCATACCCCTCTGGTCTCTAGGCATAAACAATGTGGCCAAGGGAATACGAGATCGTTTACCCCCCCCCCCCCCCCACACACAAATAAGTAAGTAAAGACCTCTGCAATAAGAACAGATGACCACGGTGCAACAGCAAGGGCAACATTTGCAGTACATAAACCCATTGGGGAATCATCAGCATATTATAAAGCGCGATTTTACCCATAAGTGTAAGGGGGTATGCTTGTACCCTGTACAAACCCCACCTGTTCTTCAGAAATGAGGCTTGGCAACAAAGGGGTCAAATGATTGGCTAGCAAATGGGCTAAGATTTTTAGGTCCACATTTATTAAATAAATGGGGCGGTAAGATTCTATCTCATCCCTCGGGTTATTAGTTTTAGGAATCATCGTAATAGTGGCCTCATTCGCATAAGGAGGAAAAGTGCCTTCTTCCAAAACCCTGACATAATAGCGAAAAAGTGATTCAGATAGTTGCGGAGATAATTTATCAATGGTTAGATACAAATAGGTTGGCCCTTAATATTGAAAAAACAAAAACGATGCTTTTCCCATGGAAAGAAACTCCAAAACTTATTGCCCCTATTACTATAAAAAGTATTCCCTTGCAATTGGTTTATACCATTAAAATCCTAGGAGTTATATTCGACAGTAAATTAACTTTTCATGAACATATTGGTAGTATCGTCAAATCATCTTTCTATAGACTCCGTCAAATCCGTTCCCTTTCACAATATCTTTGTTCTAAATCGCTTAATATCCTTATCCATTCCTTAGTAATCTCTAAAATCGATTACTGCAACGCCCTTTTTAAAGGAATTGCACAAAGTGAAATTAGACGGCTCCAAATCATATAAAATACTTCCATTAAACTTACAACAAAGACAAAAAAATTTGATCATGTAACACCACTTCTCAAGAACGCTCACTGGCTTCCGGTATCTCATAGAATAACTTATAAAATATGCCTACTCACTTTTAAATCAATGCTTTTTAAAACACCCGCATTTATTTTTAAATCACTGATCCCTTACTCCTCAAACAGAATATTGCGGTCAAACGAACAACATTTATTGACAATTCCATCCCTTAAGATCATCAACACTAGAAGACAATTTATCTTTTCTGTTACTGCCCCACAAATCTGGAATTCTCTTCCAATTTATTTAAGAGAAGAACATATTGATAAATTCAAGGCCAATCTAAAAACATTCCTTTTCAAAGATGCTTTCGAACAATAATTCTTAATCCTGAATTTATTAATAATGTTGTATTTGACCATTCATTTTAATTCCCAACCCTGTGTTTTTACCTGACCTCCTTTTCTATAATAATTTGTAGTTCATATCCCCTTTACCTCTTTGTTTTTGTTTTGTTAAGTTTGTATATAGTCTAGTTTATTTTAATGTTTATGTTTAAATAATGTATTACTTTTTAATATATGTAAGTTTAATTGTTTTTTAAGTATGTTCATCGCTTTGAAGTAAGATTAAGCGATTAATCAAAAATTTTAATAAACTTGAAACTTGATAACATTTTATAAAATTCAGGAGAAAACCCATCAGAGCCCGGAGCAGTACAAGTACGTAATTGCTGTATTGCTTTCTGAATCTCCAGACCCTGAATGGGCTTATTTAAAACTTCACATTGCTGCGCCGTAAACTGAGGCATACCTGCATCTTCTAAATAGTCCAGAATATCTGGACCTTAGTAAGGACCCGGGTTAGCATAAAACCGTGAAAAATGCTGATAAAAAGCATCCGCAATGTCAGGAGGCTTAGTCGAATAAGAGGCTACTCCCCTCCGAATCTTAGCTATATACCTGTCATCTTGCCAATTTTTGGTTAAAGCGGCCAGCATTTTCCCAGTTCTATTCCCATAACGATAAAACTTATATTTTCGGTAAAAAAGGGATCTCTTGGTACGCATTAAACACGACCTGGACCGAGTGAAGCTCCTCCTGCAATAGCGGCGAGGGCTGTCTAAGATATTTAGCTTTCAAAGTTAAATAGCGTTTTTCGAGCCTAACAACACCGTTCGCTATTCGTTTGCGACGTGCTGAGATAAACGCAATAATGTCTCCCCTAAGCACAACTTTAGCAGTTTCCCAAAATAATAAGGGCTCCTCCCTGTGTTGTTCATTATTCGAAACATAGTCATCCCACCGTTGTTGTAAATATTTCAAAAATTCAGGGTCCTCTCACAAATAGGATGGAAACCTCCACCTTACGGGTCCCACGGGGTGAACCCCCAAGACTACATCAATCCAGATGGGACAATGGTCCGATACCTCAAGAGGGCCAAATTTCGCGTCCACCACCTGGGAAAAAAGAGTTTCAGACACTAACAAATAGTCAATGCGAGGAAAAGACCCATGGGCACGAGACTGGTGTGTATAATCGCGCTCAAAAGGATGAAGCAGTCGCCAGGGGTCCAGTAACCCTAAGGATTTACAGAGAAAGGGTATGCCCTTAGGCACATTGTTAACCAGTGTAGGGGCCACATAAGTTCTATCTAAAGTAACATCAAGCATCTGATTAAGTTCACCTGCCACCATAAGAGGCACAGAGGAATCCCCCAATCCCAAGTTTACCAAAGTCTGAAAATAAGCATGGGAATAGTCATTAGGACCATACGCTATAAGCAGTCAAAATACAGTACCCTGTAGCAAAACTTGTAACAGCAGATATCTGCCTAGAGGATCAGACTGCAACACAGATATCTCACAATTTAAGCCCCTACGGACCAAAAGACAAACCCCAGCCCTCTTTCCTGGAGAGGATGCACTGAACACCTGACCTACCCAACCTCGTTGAAGTTTTTTATGTTCCTCCACTGTCAACCGGGTCTCTTGCAAACATGCAAAATCTGCTTTATGGTGTTTCAATTGTTGCAAAATCTTGGTACGCTTCACCGGCGAAGTTATACCGGAAACATTCCAAGATATCAAACGCAACGGTCTATCACCCATGATCAGCAAACATAACCATCACACATCCAAGCAATGTGCCTGGGCGCCCAGCCTCGTCCCAGCGCATACACACAGATACACATACACTCCAAGAATAAGGGGCAAACTAAGCACCCCCAAATTCACCCCTTTTCACAAAAATCCCCATACAACCCAACACACAACATCGACCAGTAGGTACTGTTCCCTGCCCAAAGAAAAACCCCTAACCAACCCCACCCCAACTTCCCCACGAACATTCCCCACAATAGGCCCGCAAGAGACGCCTAACAGGACTCCACCCTCCATAGTACAACAACAGAGAACAGTTATAATGCTCCCAACCAGCAAGTACCACCAAGCCACCCAGCCAGTACTAACATGCAAGAAACAATGCAAACAAACCAAATAAACACCCCAAGATGAAATAAAGTCAGGTGGCCTCAGCAGATAATCCAAAGGTTAGGTTAATAAAGTCTGCGGCTTCTTGAGCTGTCACAAAGGAATGCTAAGCTCCGTTATGATGAATTTTAAGTAGTGCCGGATACAAAAACAAGGATAAAAACCTTTCCTCCGTTCAGTCAACGCAGTAGAATAGTCTTGGCTGATCCTAATTGGTGCTCCCTGGAAATTCAAAGCCTCTCGTTTGGCCCGATATTGTTTAAGGATTTCCATTTTGTGTCTATAGTTCAAACATTTCACAATGACCACTCTGGGCCGCGAATCCCGGTCTGTTCGCGCCCCAATACGATGAGCACGTTCCAGACATATGGGCCCCAACGGGGAGGCACTCGGGAACTCCAGCTCCAACCAACTTTACAGCTCAAGCAACAAGCGAGCATCCAAAATGAGCTCTGGAATGCCAAGAAAACGCAAATTACTGCGACGAGACCTGTTTTCTAGGTCCTCAATTTTATCAGCTTGAGTACAGAGCTGTTCCTGCAAGGCCGAGATGTCCATTTAATGGGAGTTCACTGTGTCCTCCACCGCGGAGACCCTCTGTTCCAGTTCGGCTGTCCGAGATGAATTGTCGGACAAAAGTTGTTCAAGCCGGGTCATCTGGGTTGTAAGTGGTTCTAATTGAGGAGCCAAAACTTGCGCGTCCGCCGCCTTAATGTCGTTAAGCGCCGCCTCTGTAAACTGTGAGACCGCAGTGGCCGTAGCGTCTGCCATTTTGGGAGCAGCTGGAGTAGCGCAGTCCCGATCTTTCCGCACCGATTTCATTGCCTCTGCTTCCTGAGAACGGGTAATATAACGTTCCATATATTTCGCCACCCAGAGTAGGGAAAAACACTGCTGCGAAGCTGGTCAGGAGAATTAATTAATAGAACAGGAGAGCAAGGTCCC
This sequence comes from Geotrypetes seraphini, assembly GCF_902459505.1. Lineage (NCBI taxonomy): Eukaryota > Metazoa > Chordata > Amphibia > Gymnophiona > Dermophiidae > Geotrypetes > Geotrypetes seraphini. Next base: position 5,084,027 of record NC_047084.1, on the reverse strand, counting down.
AGAGCCAGCCAGAAACACGTCCTCACCCACTCTTAGCGTCACATGACCGATCCCTTTTTAAAGATGGGCGTAACATTGGCTATCTTCCAATCCTCCGGGATCACACCTGTTTTCAGGGATAGATTACAAACCTGCTATAGTTGTTCCGCTATTTCCTCCTTTAGTTCTTTCAATACTCTAGGGTGGATTCTGTCCAGGCCCGGCGATTTGTCAGTTTTTAATTTTTCTATCTGCCTGTGTACGTCCTCAAGGCTTACTTCCATGGATGTTAACTTTTCTGCTTGGTCACCTTTGAAGATTTGTTCAGGTTCCGGTATGTTGGATGTGTCTTCTTTTGTAAATACTGATGAAAATAACATGTTTAGTCTTTCCGCCACTTCTTTCTCCTCCTTCACCACTCCCTTCCTATTTCCGTCATCCAGCAGTCCCACCTCCTCCCTAGCTGGCTGCTTCCCTTTAACATATCTGAAGAACGGTTTGAAATTTCCTGCTTCCCTGGTTAGCCTCTCTTCATATTCTCTTTTTGCTTTTCTAGCCATGAGGTGACATTCTTTTTGATACTTCCTGTGTTCTTTCCAGTTCTCTTCGGTTTTGCCCTTTTTCCATTTCTTGAATGAATTCTTCTTATCCCCTATTGCTTTCTTCACTTCTTTAGTTATCCACGCTGGGTCTTTTGTTCGACTCTTTTTGCACCCTTTTCTGAATCTGGGAATATACCGATTTTGCATCTCGCTTACCGTGTCCTTGAAAAAAGACCAGACTTGCTCTACAGTCTGCACATGATCAGCGGTTGCTTTTAAGATGGCCACTGACAACAGTTCCGGTTACAGAATTCGGTCCAAAATGCCTTCCATGCCCACTCTCCAACCATATCATGCCCCCTATTGCAAAAAGTACTGCCAATTAAGTGTTTGTTAATTCCAATAATTGATTGCTAGCACCTGATGGATTAGTTCTTGCACAGATTTGGGGTCTGTGCCTAATTTTGGGTGACCCATACAGAAACCGGGGGGCGGGGGGAGGATTTATGTTTAAGGCAGTTCAAAAGGGCTTCTAAGAGACCTTCAACAAGTCACTTCACCTTTTCATATTCACTTTTAGTTTTAATAGAGTTCTTTAATTGAAGGCAGTTTCTGTTGTGTAGAATTGTGCATCCCTGTGTCTTATAACTGAGAAAGCACTTAGGGGCCAATTCTATGAAGAGGCGCCTAGATGAAGGCCCTCTGACGCAGCATGGGGAATGCCTCTTCTAGAACAGCACCTGAACACCAAGTTTCATTACAGAATACTATCATAAACCTGCATCAGTGCATCTACTTACACCAAGACTCTGGCAGATGTAAATAGGCACAGCTGAGTGTGCCATGCAGCATGCATAACTTACAGTGGTACTCCTCAACCCAGACGCACCAGGTTTTCAGGATATCCACAATGAATATGCATGAAAGTCAGTGGATGCAAATCTATCTCATGTATATTCATTGTGAATATCCTGAAAATCTGAAGGGAATAGGTGTACCCCAAGGACTGACTTACAGTATTCTGTAAGTGATGAATGTCAGTGGGAGACAAACCCATGTTTATGCTCCACCCAAGTGTACCTGCCTTTATATGTTATGCACACCTTTATAGAACAGTGCTTAGAGTACATGTGTGAGTAAGTGGCACTTTTCCCTGCATGTACGCATCAAAGGTGCATGTAACTGCAGGCTCGTGGTTACAGAATTGCTTTTTAAGGTTTCAAAGGAACCATTTTATTTTCTATGAAAGAGCAGTGTTCTTCCTTACATATACAGTAAGTCATAAGAACTTAAGAACTGCCTTACTGGGACAGACCGAAGGTCCATCAAGCCCAATATCCTGTTTCCAACAGTGACCAACCCAGGTCCTAAGTACCTAGCTAGATCCCAAATAGTAAAACAATGTCTGTTACTGGTGTTCCTTGCCTGTAACATCAGCTGCCATCAGTCCCTCTGCTCGGATGACCTTCACCTGCAGATGGCCCACATCATTTAGGTTCTGAAAGGACTTCATCAAGCTCTGAAACAAAAACAGATGAGATTTCCATTATTGGCAGTGATCTACACCAGCAATAAACTAAACTAAACTAAACTAAAGCTTAACTTTGTATACCGAGTCATCATTCTGAGAAGGCTCAACTCAGTTTACAGCAATTAAATAGAAGATAATAGCAAAATTTCAAAAGAATTAATTTTCAAACTGTTTGGCAAATAGAGTAGTTTTTAAAGATTTATGGAAAAATTGAAATGAACTGGAACCTCTTAAAAAAAAGGGAAGATCATTCCAGAGTTGAGAGAATTTAAAGACCAAAGATTGACTGAAGATCTTGACTCCTTTAATCCCTTTTTTAGACGGGAGAGTTTAAATTGTTGGATACCTCTTGCAAAGGAGAATCGATAAATGTTCCAAAATAAAGGAATAAGAGGATTAAAGATACCATGTAGAATTTTAAAAGAAATACAAAAGCATTTAAATTGAATTCTAAAATAAACCGGGAGCCAAAGGGGTCACATGGTCAAATTTACATTTTCCAAAGATCAGCTTCGCAGCAGTATTCTGAATTAATTGTAATCTATGAAGACAAATTTTTGTAATGCCGAGGTAGATAGCATCATAGTAATCAAGACGAGATAATATAATTGATTGAACTAAGACAGAAAAATGACAGTGATGAAAAAGATGTCTAACCTTCCTCAGCATTTGCAAACTAAAGAAGCATTTCTTGACCAAGGAATTTATTTGGTCCTTAAAGGAATCAAAAAGGACTCCCAATATCTTGGCAGAGAACTCAATTGGTAAGGAGGACCCAGTCCCATGGTGCAGATGTGCTGTTTTAGCTGGGCTGAATGCCTGGCCACTTACATGAGCAAAGTGAAAATATAAACAAGTGACTCAGAGAGGCTAACGCACAGCTCTGCATGGGCCTTCAAACTGGCTGAACCTCGTAGTAACAAAGGAAATGCACTTATAACTTATAATTACACTACACCGCCCAGGAAAAATCCTAAAAAGAAAGCCTAGTTTTGCATTACAGATCACCATCAAAAAGGGTTAGGCCTAGAAAGTGAAGCACCATCTTTTTCTTAGAAATAAGAGAATGCTGACAGTTGGAGTATGCTGTAATATTAACTTTACAGATCTCTAGCGACTGCTCCCTCTTTATAGTGAAGAAATAACATTGCTATACAGAATGGAGGAAACTTAAGGTACGGAAGGGTCATATGTGCTTCATGATTCTTTTCCCGGGAAAATATTTATCACAAAGATTAACTGTTAATCTCTTTTCACATTTGTTTGTCCTCGGGTGACCTTTCTAAAGTACTCGGGTGACAGAAGGGCAAATGAGACCACACATCACCTTCCACCAGTTTGCTGAACTGTTGTCCTATGGATGCATAGAGAGCTGTATTTTGATAGAAGTTTTGTAATACAGACTGCTTTCTCCTGTAAAAAGGATCAAGTTGAATGATCAGAGCTGGTACTTGCAGCAAAGAATGGTTTGTCTTTTACAATGTCATAGGTAGGGAGAAAACCCACAGCATGGCTTTCCTGCTCCTTCCTTTGCTAGGGTTATTTAAAACCTATTTTCGTTGTGATTGAGGCAGATACTAGCGGACTATACTGTAGCTTAGGGCATTCTGCAAACAGAGAATAACATCTTAACTCACCCCTCCTCTCCTCACTCTGCCAGGCACCAATTATGTGAACTCTCAGTAAGTATGTAGAGTTCATTTATTTGAACTTCTGACAACTTGGTCTGCTACAGGCAGCAAAACCCCATGGCAAGCACAAAACTCCAGTCTGGCATTTTGCAAAGCCCATACCTAAACCATGATTGCTCAGCATACACGCCAGCTTGTTGCTTAGGATTATTGTCAAGGGCCTCTAAAAAAACCTGGCTTGGTTTTTTTTTTTCCCTGCCGTAGCCCTTTCTAGAAGAGAAATCTCTGTTTTGCTGCAAATCTTTTCAGTCCTCGATAGATGGGAAAAGATTGAAATGCTCTGGAGATGAGTCCTCTTTATTTTTTTTAATGAAAGGCTGTATAATATATTTTCTGTAGGGCTGCGGCAGCTGTCAGGGAGAGCGTCTCGGCTCAGCTCTATTATGGGAGAAGCAATACCCCCCATCCTATGGCATGGAGATACACTGAGGGGCCAGAGCTGATTGACAGCTTGTCACCATGACGTCTTATTCCATCTCTGTTATGGAGAAAATTAATGTCACAGCACCCGCCTTATGACTTGCTGTCATCTTAGAACTGCTCACCTTTTATCAATGCTCCAAATAACATTTCAAACCCATCGTCTCAGGGTGGACAATCCGGTCAAGGGACATTAAATCGGATGACTGTGAAATGTCATAATATAAATGGAATGCTAACAACTTCTGCGCTCAACTAGCTCCTCTGGTTTTTAAACTATGACAAGGGGGACCCAGAGTCAGCACACCCGCTCCGAAAAGGTCATACAATCTCTCTTGGTCTGCTACCCCATTAATGATCTTTTCCCTTCTGCCCCTGGGGTGGGGGGGAAATAAGGTATTAATAATCTTTTAAGGCAGTTTTACATTAACAGTTCAAGCTGTGGTGTCTGATTAATTTGTAGGGCTCTGTGGATCAGTTAGAAATGGCTCTGATCCAGCCATTTTTCTAGGGCCACTGGATATGCCAACTTGCTTATTAACTTTCTTAGTCACAACTATACATGGCAATAAGTATGTATCCTATGGATCGCGGCCATTTTCTATGAAAAGCTATATGCAGAAAAATTGGTACTATAATGTTAATGGATTATACATCTAGTGAAAGAAAGGTGGGGGTGACAGAATGGGGATACAGGACATAAGTCAGGCAATTGATGCGAATGGTGGGGTTTCTGTAAGTGTTGCAGAAGGTTTTGCTGATCATGGTCACCCAGTGATCAAATCATTGAGAGAAAAAGGCATGCCTGGTTGTAATGGAAAAATTATTAATCTTCATCTTATAGAACTATTTTACAAGCTCCACTTATTTCCGATTTTTGGCCATTCTGGTGGGCGCAGTCTAGAGAAGAACCGAGGCTGCAATCCTGAATTTAAATTTAATGACATTCTATGCTAGGCACGGAAGCTAAGACGAGAAAGACTGACATCTCATCAAAAGAGAAAATTAATTCTGAAAGCCATTTTTTCAAACACTACCTCACCATGCAAACTGTCTCATTTACCCCAACACTCGTTGCAAAAGTATTGTGCAAGTTGCATTCAGGAGCAGCGTCACACCCCTCGCAGTTCTCTGACTCAATACACCCAGCACAAATACATTCAGAGACCTTATTCTATCAGCATGAAATGGTGGACAGCATAAAAAAAAAGAGGCAGTAAAGAAATTATTCATGCAATTGTAAGCATGCTTGAAAGATGTTGCATGGTCTCACAGGTCTCGGCCAGTTTAGAAAGTATGTTTTCTTTAGCCTTGCTAACTCACCCCTATTAAACTGTGTTTCTGATAACGCTATTGGTGCCTGAGTTGTACAAGCAGACAGCTGATGCACTGCAGATAACCGGAATACATTTGCCAAAGCGGGCAGCTTGCTAATCTGTTTGAAGAACATTGTACTGCATTAGTAGGAGCACTTCATGTTATCTGTGTGGACTGATAAGGTACATCTTTATTAAATTCACTTATTGAAAGGATGTCAGTCAGGAAACAGGAATATTTTAAACTGAGAAAAAAAAAATTATGAAGTGCTCTTTGTTAGGCAGAGCGTCTGGAGAAGCCTTCTAAACACCTGGCAGCATTGTACAATAAAAGCGTTGTAATTTTAGGTGGAAATAGAATGTATTTTTGTGGTATCTTGAGTAAGAAGGTTTTCTGGCAGTGAGCAGGTCTGGAGTAAGAGCTCCCCCCTCTGACGCTTCTGTAGAACTGCAGGATGCAGGGATGCTGGGTAATGCACAGATTTATTTCTGAATATTCAGGAGCTGGGTGAACTGGGCAGCTCAAACTAGTGCCTCATTCTCAGGGAGCCTAGGGAGTAGAAATGTGACGCCAGTATTTCTTGCCATCACTCACTGAGTGTCTCAAACAGTATTTCCTCTAAGGTGGAGGGAAATATGCCTATAAACTGCAGTCAATGGGAGCCACACTTCCCCTGGTAGCTCTTGTTAACTCCTGCCAGCATCATGGGAACACAGGCAGGCACTGTGTAGCCAAGACAAGGGAAAGGAGGAAGAGAGATGGAAGAGGCAGGGATAGGAAGATCAGTAAGGGAAGAGAAACTGCTGGGGACGGAAGAAGAAGCAGGTCACAATGGAAGGAAGGAAAGAATATCTCCAGGGAAAGAAAGATCCCTTCTGGGGTGTGAGTCATAAAGCTCATCTCCCATAGACAAAGAATAGGAAAAAAAAAAAAAAAAAGTGCTTTAATTAATAATGCCTTCCATGAGCTGATGCAAGACAGAGAGAGCTGGTAGAATGTTAATATATGGGAGAGGGAATATAAATGGATAGGTGGAAAGGAGAGAGACGACGTTTGGGAAGAAGAAAGTGCAGAAGCTTCTTGAGAGAAGAAGAGGATGACAGTAGTTGTGCTGAAGATAGAAGAGTAGGAGAAGAAAAGAAAGACAGTAGGTCAGACATCAGTTGGGGTACAAAAGAGAGTGGCTGAGTGAGAAAGGAATGAATAAAATCTAAAAGAAAACAGAAATGAGGAAGAAAAGAAAAGAAAAAGAACAAAAAAATGAACTAACGGTCAAAATCAGACACATAACAATGAAGAATTTCTTAATATGGAAAAAATACAAAATAAAAAAGCAATTTTATATATCAGATATTCAGTGACCTAATAATGGCAGTGGTCTTGGTCAAAACAGAATTATTTGCACTGCTCAACATTGGTCTAATCTAAAATACTGCAGGCTCACCTGCAAACAAACCTACCATATTTTTCACTCCATAAGACACACCTGACCATAACACACCCTAGATTTAGAGGAGAAAAAAAACCAAGAAAAAAATATTCTGAACCAAGTTGTGCCTCTGAACCCAGCCCCCTTCCTTACTTCCTCAAACCCAACAATTGTCTCTTTCTATTCCCTCCCTTCTTCCTTCCTATGTCCTGAGTTCTTGCCCCCTCCCCCTCATTGCCAGCCTTTGTCCTTCCTCTCTCCTGCACCGTAGCCTGACAGCCTGCCTCCCTCCCACACCAAAGCCTGCATGCCTTCCTCCCTGCCACGCCGATTCTTCCTTCCTGGTCCGCCAACAGACACTGCCAGCACTGCAGAACGACCCCTCTGAGCTCCACCACCCCTCCCTCCCTTGGAACCAGACTTTTTAGCAGGCGCCATAAGGAGCACAAAAAAACCCTTCACCAAACCCTGGTAAACCCCAACCTTCCAACACTCTACTACCCCAAATAACCAGAAGCTCACCTCCCTGGCCACACACCAGTGCCACTAGCACACCCACACCAAGTTACACCCCCCCCCCCGAACACACACACCCCCCTGAACTTGCCATAAGAACAATCCTCAAGGCCCCACCACAGGAACTGCAGTACTGCCCACCTCTCAGGAGCCCGAAGTTCCCTCCACAAACTATCAAAAGCTGGCTCCTCTGACCAAAATGAGGCTCCTGCACTCCCGGACTGCAGAGCACACCCAACGCCGCTGCTGATACAGCAGCGGCTGACTCCTGCTTCTGACAGGGCAAAGCGGCTGCCGACTCCTGCACGCAACTCCATGAAGGGCTGGTGGCTTGCAATCGGGCCCACAAGCCTTCCTCCGATGTCAATTCTGATGTCAGAGATAAGGTCTGGGCCAGCGATTGGCTGGCCTGGGCCTTCTCTCCAACGGGAATTGACATTGGGGCAAGACTTGTGGGCCCAATTGCACACCACTGGCCTTTCTCATCCTTTCCTGCAGCGGCGAGCAAGTAAGAGGGCGGCGAGGGGATGGCGGGGTGGTGACGAGCAACAGCAGAATGCCGGGGGGGGGGGGGGGCATGGAGATGTATTCGGTCCACAAGACGCACCCCCTTTTTGGGGGTGGAAAAAGTGCGTCTTATGGAGTGAAAAATACGGTGCCTAATGCTCCTGTGTGGAAAAAGCATAGTTACTTACTGTAACAGGTGTTATCCAGGGGCAGCAGGTAGATATTCTCTACATGTGGGTGATGTCACCAACGGAGCCCCCTAGCGGACTTTTTCGCAAGCAGACTTCCTCGAAAACCTACAGGCTTGCAATTGGCCCACGCATGCGCGCGAGCCCCTCCCGCCCTGCCTAGGGCATGCGTCTCCTCAGTGTGTCCTCAGTTCAGATAGTAAGCAAAGAAGCCAACCACGGGGAGGTGGGTGGGTTGTGAGAATATCTGCCTGCTGTCCCTGGATAACACCTGTTACGGTAAGTAACTGTGCTTTATCCCAGCACAAGCAGGCAGCATATTCTCTACATGTGGGTGACCTCCAAGCTAACCAGAAAGGGATGGAGGGAGAGTTGGCAATTCAGGAGAATAGATGCTGCAAAACTGACTGGCCAAAGTGGCCGTCACACCTGGAGAAAGCATCCAGACAGTAGTGAGAGGTGAACATATGAACCGAGGACCAAGTGGCAGCCTTACAGATTTCCTCAATGGGAGTGGAGCGGAGGAAAGCAACAGAAGCCACCATAGCCCTGACCTTGTGGCCTGTGACTCGACCCAGCAGGGAGAGACCAGTCTGAGCATAAGAGAAAGAAATACAAGCGGCCAACCAGTTAGAAATGATCTGCTTAGAGATAGAGCGACCCAAGCGATTAGGATCGAAAGAGAGGAACAGCTGGGGAGCCAAACGATGAGGAGCGGTGCGTTTCAAGTAGAAGGCCAGTGCACGCTTACAATCAAGAGAATGTAGAGCCACTTCCCCAGGGTGAGAATGGGGCTTCGGAAAAAACAAAGGAAGAACAATAGATTGGTTGATGTGAAAATCAGAAACAATCTTAGGCAAGAACTTAGGATGGGTACGGAGAACCACCTTATCATGAGGGAAGACAATGAAAGGTGGGTCCGCTACCAAGGCTTGAAGCTCACTGACCCGACGGGCAAAAGTGAGAGCAATAAGAAACACAACTTTCCAAGTAAGATACTTCAAGTGAGCCCGCCCTAGCGGCTCGATCGGGGGTTTCATCAATTGAGCAAGGACCACGTTAAGATCCCAAACCACCGGAGGAGGTTTAAGGGGGCAGATGAACGTGGAAAAGTCCTTTCATGAAGCGGGAAACCGCAGGATGAATAGAGATAGGCTTCCTGTCAATCGGCTGATGAAAAGCAGCAATGGCACTAAGGTGGACTCGAACCGAAGAGGACTTGAGCCCAGCGCCAGACAAGTGCAACAGATAATCCAGGACAGCTGACAAGGAGGCAGAGTGCGGCTCCAGCTGCCTAGTAGCACATCAGGAAGAAAAGCAGGTCCTCTTCTGATGGTAACATTGGTGAGTGGATTCCTTTTGTGACGCTTCCAGGATATCCAGCACAGGCTGGGAGAACTGGAATGAGGGCATTAAGTCTCGAGGAACCAAGCTGTTAAGTGCAGAGACTGAAGGTTGGGATGCAGCAGAGAACCCTTACCCTGCGTAAGCAGAGAAGGAAAAACAGGCAGAGGAAGAGGCTCCTTGGAACTGAGTTGCAACAGAAGGGAAAACCACGGCTGTTGGGGCCACTGAGGAGCAATCAGAATCATGGTGGCACGCGAAGACTTGAGCTTGACGAGAGTCTTCAGAATCAGAGGGAATGGAGGGAACGCATACAGGAACTCGTTCATCCAATCCAGAAGGAAGGCATCCGCCTCGATCCTGAGAGGGGTGTAAACTCTGGTGCAGAAGCGGGGCAACTTGTGATTGAGGGGGGACGCGAACAGATCGACGTCTGGAGTCCCCCAACAAGCAAACACCTGACGCAGGGTTACAGAGTGGAGGGACCACTCGTGAGGCTGCAGCAGACGACTCAACTTGTCTGCCAGACAGTTCCGCTGGCCCTGAATGTAGACAGCTTGAATGAATATGTTGCAGCAGATGACCCAATCCCAGAGCCGCATCACCTCCTGGCACAGGGACCTGGACCCCGTGCCCCCCTGTTTGTTGATATAATACATGGCGACCTGGTTGTCCGTGCGAACTAGCACCACTCGGTTGAGAAGAAGGTTACAAAAGGCTTTCAGAGCGAGGAAAATCGCTCAAAGCTCCAGAAGATTGATGTGACAAAGGCGGTCGGCACAGGACCAAAGACCCTGGGTGCGCAGACCGTCCAGATGAGCCCCCCAAGCATAGGTCGACGAGTCTGTCGTGAGGACCTTTTGCGGAGGAGGAGCATGGAACAGAAAACCTATGGAGAGATTGGAAGAGAGCATCCACCAACGGAGAGACCTCCTCAACAAAGGAGTCACGACAATGCGGCGAGAGAGAGGATCCTGATCCTGGGTCCATTGGGATGCCAGAGTCCATTGAGGAATACGGAGGTGAAGTCTGGCAAAAGGAGTCACGTGAACCGTGGAGGCCATGTGACCTAGGAGGACCATCATGAGCCGAGCCGAGCTGGTGCCGAAAGCAGATGGATCACCATTCGGCACAAACGGATAAGGGCATCCTGACAAGGCTGAGGCAGAGCTTTGCCCAAGTCAGAGATGAAACAAGAAAAGGAGGAGGTCCGAGAAGAAGAATCATCCTCCGGGGGAGACTCCGATCGAGATTGGGGTGCGGCCGAGAAAGAGGGAGAAACTTCCCTGGAGTAGTAAGCCGGAGCCTCAGAGTCCTGTGAACGGGAGACCGAAGAGGTTCGACTAAGGCATGTAGGGGGCGTTGAGGAACGGTCCCATGCCAGATGGACTGGGGAAGGCCACGGGGTCCGAGGAAATCGCTGGGGAAGCCTCGGAGAAGAAGGGGTATAGGAAAAATCCCCAACTGGCTTCAAAGCAGGCCCTTTAGAAGCCGGCAATCGCCTCGATGGGGAACATACACTAGAGTCCAATTCGAGGACAAGCGTGTGTCTGGATGGTCTTGAGATCGGAGACCTGCCCCGGCAGGGTGGGGAAGACCGGGGCCGTTTAGAAGAGGTGAGCCTCACCGCAGTAGCGGGGGAAAAACTGGTCCCCGGCCTGGACCCCCGAAAAGTCACCGGCGACTCAGGGGAGGAAGACTCGCTCGAGGGAATCTGACGAGTCTTACGGGTGAGGCCTCGAGAGACGAGGGGACGCTCAGGCTGGTCAGACCGCGACTGGGTCGAGACCGAGGTCAAAGGCATCGAAGTCGGGACTAGTTGGCTTACCACCGAAGAAAACTGTGTGGTAATAATAGCCTTAAGCATGTCCTCGAACATAGGCATCGAGACCAAAGGTAGGTGGGTCAGAGGTGCACTCCTTCGGGGGCGACCTTGAGGAAGAGTATTCCCTACGTGAGGAGGCACACTTAGATTGATCTCTCGAAGACGCCGATGAGGCGGCGCTGACATGAGACTTCGAGGTAGGCTTCTTCGCTGGCATACCTGAGGAGGAAAGAGGAGACTTACCCGAGACCGGAGTAGCAGGAGGGGCTGAGGCCAGAGCCTTCGAGGCAGACGGAGACTTCGAGGCCGAGGACTTCGAGGCCGAGGTGCCCAACGAGGGCGTCGAGGCTCAGCTCGAGGCCAGTCCTGCAGGATCCATGGGGCCAAAGAGTTGGAGAATCTTGGCCACCCATCGACGAAGAGCCCGCGGTTGTAAAGTCGCACAACGGGGACACGACTCAACGCGGTGCTCTGCTCCCAGGCACTCCACACACCAACGATGAAGATCGGTGATGGAAATAACCCGGTTGCACTCTGACATCAGAGAAAGGGCAGGACCGCCGGAAGAGGAAGCAGCGCAGCAGGGCTCAGAGAAGGGACAGGACTGCCGGCAGAGGAAGCAGTTGGGCTCACTGGCATCCGGAAACAAGGTAGACAGCTTCTCCATGGGGGAGGGGGGGAGGCTGTGGGGGTGCAAGCGGTTCTTCGGGTGGGAGTGGGAGCGGTCCTTCGGGGTGGGGGTGTGAGCGGTCCTTCCGGATAATGAATCGGGCATCGGGGTGGGTGGGAACTATGTAAAAAAAATTTTATATAGCGCGCTCACGCGTATAACGCGCAAGGTTATGCACGGTTTGTAAAATCGTGTATAACGCGCACGTTATATGCGTGAAAATACGGTACCTGAAAAGCAAACAGAGTGTGGTATAACAGTTCAAACCAACAAGAGAGGTACTACATACGTATCGCTGCAGAATGTCCTCTTGCTGTTTCCGATATTCCAAGGAGCTGAGTGGGAGGTCGGAGACACTGATGGCAGCAGAGGCAGTCAGGGTGACCAGCAGCACCAGACATCCTTCCCCCTCTTGCAGTGGCAGCTCCAGCTTATGAGTCTGTTCTTTACCAAGAGCCGAAAGGTCAATCTGGCACCTGAAAACAAATATTCTGAATGAGCAAGCAGTTTTTCTCCCAGATTAAGGAACGCATCTTACCTTCATGCTTGGAAAAGTCAACCGATAAATGGAAAGTTTCCTAGAAGTTTGTATAATGGTTGCTTTTATGAGAAGGTTACTAGATTGAACACCTGGAGGGGCATAATAAAAAAAACATCTAAGTTCGTTTTGGGCCTAGGGTGCTTGTTGCCCAAAGTCAGCAGCATTTAAAGTCCTTTCTCGAAAAATATATCCACATTTCTTTTTTCTGAAAATCGTTTGCTTATACATCCAGCTGTTTGACTGTCCAGACCGCCACGTCATCTATCTTTATACCACATTCTTGTCCAAAAAATTGTCCAAGTCCCAAACGCCCAGAACAAGACCTTTTGGACGAGGGAGGGGCCAGGAAAGTGATGGACTTAACACCCAGACATGGGAACAGAGTTGGACATCTTAAAGGAAACTGCTGTGAATTTCACAAAAATGGTGCCACATAAACCTCTCACAACTCCCTTGCAGGTCATGATGAGCCCCCGAAAATAGCCCCAAAACCCACTATACCCAACTGTCTATAACCCCAATACCCCTTATGGCTGCAGGTGCCACCTATATGGCAGTACAGTAGGGTTTGGGGGGTTTCGGTGAGCTATTTTCTACCATGAATGCAGTGGTTAGAGTGGCTTATGGGCCTGGGTCCTCCTCTCTATGGTTCACTAGCCAACCCCACAGACTACTTAAGCCACCTCTGTGCAGCTCTACTAGGCTTTCCTATGACAGGTGCTGATGTTCCGGAAGCAGGTATGTACGTTTTTATTTCGATTTTTATAGCAGTGTGAGGGGGTCAGTGATCACTGGGGGAGTGTGGGGGGGTCTGTACTTTAAACCCTGCAATGGTTATCTGGTCACTTTGGATATCTTCTGGGCACTTATACCTGTTTTTAGATTGCCTAAGTCACAACGTGTACGTCTCGTTAAACTTTCGATTATCCCTGCAGGACGTCTAAGTCTCGGTCGGTCCACCTCCCGCCCTAACCACTCATCCAAAAACACCCCTTTAAGCTCTGGGCGCACAGCGACATTTAGAGGCCTAAAAAGTCTCTGGATATATCAAAACCCGTTTTGATTAGCGGCACTGTCTTTTAGGTCGTCCAAGTGCCAATTTGGGTGGGTTTTTAGACATATTTCTGTTTTGATTATTAACCCCCTATTATTTAAACTTGATACTAATTAAATACATTTTCAGTAATCAATTATGATAAATCATACAAATAAAGTTGGCTTATTATCTAGTTGTTTCTATTAAAGAACTATAACTGTATACATATAATAAAAGAAGGAAAAAACTTCAGGTGTTCCAGGAATAAGGTACAGATGTATTCTTGCCTTATTCTTCTATACTGAGCTATCATTAGTTATAAAAACCTACATATGTAGCCTTTATTTTAATTATCTTTCAAGTTCAATAGTAGAAATATTTTTTCAAAATTATAATAATAGTATATTTGTTAGTTCAGTGTCCGAGATCAAGATCTCACCCAGAACATTACAGGTTCGCTCAGATCCAGCTAAGTAACACTTTAGAGTACAGTGGTACCTCGGTTTACGAGTGTACCGGTTTGCGAGTGTTTTGCAAGACGAGCAAAACATTTGCAAAATCGGTGCCTCGGAAACCGAGCATGGCTCGATTTACGAGCACCCCCCCCAGAAATCCGGCACCCCCCCTGCGATCCGGCACCCCCCCTGCCTCGAACCGGCACCCCCCCGCCACGACCCCCCCCCGACACGATTGGGCACCCCCCGCCACGATCTGACCCCCCCCAACACGATTGGGCACCCCCCCCCGACACGATCCGACATCCCCCCCGACACAATTGGGCACACCACCCCGCCGCTTCTTACCCTCATCTGGTCACTCTTGAAGATCGGCCCTCGTCTGCTGGGCCTTGAGCATGCTCAGATGCTCAAGGCCCAGCAGACGAGGAGTCCGACCTTCTAGAGTGCCCAGATGAGGGTAAGAAGCGGCGGGGGTTGCCCAATTGTGTCAGGGGGGATGTCGGATCGTGGCGGGGGGGTGCCCAATCGTGTCAGGGGGAGTCAGATCGTGGCGGGGGGGGTGCTGGTTCGAGGCAGGGGGGGTGCCGGATCGCAGGGAGGGGGGGGTGCCTGATTGCAGGGGGGGGGCCTTTTAGGGGAGCAATGCCGGTTCTCGCGGGGGGGGGGAACGCATCAAAGCGAGTTCCCATTATTTCCTATGGGGAAACTCGTTTTGATAAACGAGCATTTTGGATTACGAGCATGCTCCTGGAATGGATTATGCTTGTAATCCAAGGTACCACTGTATATCACAAACTGTGTGCTATGGCACACTAGTGTGCCCCAGAGGATTCCAGATGTGCCCCGAGATGCCAATGAGGAGGAATGGTGCCAGTGTCTGCTGACTGCTTACAGGACGTGCCTTTTGTGGCGAGAGGCACGTCCTGTAGTCAGTCAACTGGCACCTGTGCCTCTCCTCCTTGCTGGAGCATCTGCTCCTCTTCACCTCGCCTTCTGCATCAACCCCCCTCACCGGCAGTAATAGGAGGCTCAGCGCCGTGGCTAGAGGACATCTGCATATGCATGGACATCAACGTGACGACATCACACATGCACATGATATCATCTTGTCGACGCCCTCTAGCCGTAGCCCCGAGATTAGAGTGCCAGCAACTGAAAAAGTTTGCGATACACTGGTTTAGAGGAATAAGGCAAGTATACATCTATATCTTATTCCTAGAACATCTATTATTTATACATATATGCAGATCTTTACAGATAGAGCAAGAAAAAAAATGGGGCAATAATTAAGCAACTGGAATCTAACAAATATATTTTTTCTAAAGATGTAACATAAATACAGGAACAGAAAAACTATGTGTATATAGATAATTACTATTACAATTTATCATTTCTACAGCGCTGAAAGGCATATGCAGAACTGCACATTTAACATTCAATAGATGGTCCCTTCTCAGAAGAGCTTACAATCTAATTTGGACAGACAGACAGGACATCTCAGGGTTGGGGTGTTTCTAGCAGAAGAAATGATATGGGAAGGAATAATGGACGAGCAGAAGCAGGGATGGGATGGCACAAGCAGGAGTGTGCTTTGGTGCTGCTGCTCGGCGCTGACTGGCTCCCATGAATTCTCATGAGAATTCATAAGAGACAGTCAGGAAGCCGCTCAGTGCCAAAGCGCGCTCCTGCTCAGTGCTGCTCAGCGGCTGAAGAAACCGGAACTCACGGTGGCCACAGCAGCAACCGACCGACTGGGTTAGCAGTGGGACAGGAGCGTGGAAAGCTCGCTCCTGCCCACTGCACCTGTGGACCACCAAGGATTGGAAGAGCAGGTACAACGGACAGGGCAGGGAGGGAGGGTGGGTGCAGAGTCTGACAGGGGAGGAGGGAAGATGCTGGGTGCAGTGTCTGACATAGAATGGAGGGAAGGGAACTAGGTGCAGTGCCTGACAGGGAAGGCGCTGGGTAGGTACAGAGCCTGACAAGGGATGGAGGGAATAAGCAGTGGATTTCCCCAAGCCATCTCAATAATAGCCTATGAACTTTTCTTTTAGAAAATTATCCGAGTCTTTTTAAACCCCGCCAAGCTAAGTGATTTTACAACATTCTCCGGCAATGAATTCCAGAGTTTAAGTACATGTTGTGTGAAGAAATATTTTCTCTGATTTGTTTTAAATCTAGTACTCAGTAGCTTCATCGCATGCCCCCTAGTCCTAGTATTTTTGGAAAGAGTAAACAAGCATTTCACATCTACCCTTTCCACACCACTCAGCATTTTATAGATCTCTATCATATCCCCCCCTGAGCCGTCTCTTCTCCAAGCTGAAGAGCCCTAGCCACTTTAGACTTTCCTCATAGGGAAGGTGTCCCTATCATTTTCGTTAACCTTCTCTGTACCTTTTCTAATTCCATTATATCTTTTTTGAGATACGGCGACCAGAATTGCACACAATATTCAAGTTGTGGCCGTATTATAGAGCGATACAAGGGCATTATAACATTTTCATCTTTGTTTTTCATTCATTTCCTGTTAATTCCTAACATTCTATTTGCTTTCTCAACCGCCACCACACATTGAGCTGAGAGTTTCAACGTTATCCTCAACAATAACATCAAGATCCTTTTCCTGGGCAGTGACTCCTAACATAGAACCCTGCATCACATAGCTATAGTTTGGGTTCTTCTTTCTCACATGAATCACTTTGCACTTGCTCACATTATACGTCATCTGCCATTTTGATACCTAGTCTTCCAGTCTCACAAGGACCTCTTGCAATTTTTGACAATCCTCTTGTGATTTAACAACTTTGAACAATTTTTTGTCATCAGCGGTTTCTAACACAGACAGGTATGTTGAATGCTCTGCACTTCTCCCGTTGCTCATATGAACTCTGAGTGTTGGGAGCAGTGCAGAGTATTCAGCGTGCTGGCTAAAAAACACAGTCACAAAGAGGGGGGAGGGGATAATTATCTCACTAGTTATTCCTATTTCTAGGTCATTAGAAAAGGGTGCATAAAGAGCCAAACAAAAGACCCAGCATGAATAACTAAAGAAATGAAAGCAATAGGAGATAAGAAAAATTCATTCCGGAAATGGAAAAAGGACAAAACCGGGGAGAACTGGAAAGAATACAGGAAGCATCAAAAAGAATGTCACCTCGTGGTTAAAAGATCAAAAAGAGAATATGAAGAGAGGCTAGCCAGGGAAGCACGAAATTTCAAACCGTTCTTCAGATTTGTTTGTTTTGAAAATTCAATAAATTTCTCCTGAACTTAAAAAAAGGGAAGCAGCCGGCAAGGGAGGCGATGAGACCGCTGGATGACGGAGATAGGAAAGGAGTGGTGAAGGAGGAAAAAGAAGTGGCGGATAGACTAAACATGTTCTTTTCGTCAATATTTACAAAAGAGGACACATCCAACGTGCCGGAACCTGAAAAAATCTTCAAAGGAGATCAAGCAGAAAAATTAACATCCATGGAGGTAAGCCTTGAAGACGTACACAAGCAGATAGATAGATTACAAACTGACAAATCTCCGTGCCCGGATGGAATCCACCCTAGGGTATTGAAAGAACTAAAGGAGGAAATAGTGGAACTACTACAGCAGGTTTATAATCTATCCCTGAAAACAGGCATGATCCCGGAGGATTGGAAGATAGCTAATGTTACGCCCATCTTTAAAAAAGGATCGAGAGGTGACCTGGGAAACTACAGAAGCGCTGATAAAAAATAGCATCGATGAGCATCTAGAAAGGAATAAACTTATGAAAACAAGCCAACATGGCTTCTGCAAGGGAAGATCATGCCTAACGAACTTATTGCATTTCTTCGAAGGAATTAACAAACGGATGGACAAAGGGGACCCCATAGACATCGTATACTTAGATTTCCAAAAAGCATTTGACAATGTACCCCCATGAACGCCTACTACGGAAACTGAAGAACCATGGGGTGGAAGGTGACGTACATAGATGGATCAAAAATTGGTTGGTGGGTAGAAAGCAAAGGGTGGGAGTGAAGGGCCACTACTCGGACTGGAGGAGGGTCATGAGTGTTGTTCTGCAGGGGTCGGTACTCGGACCGCTGCTGTTCAATGTATTTATAAATGATCTAGAAACAGGGACGAAGTGCGAAGTAATAAAATTTGCAGACGACACAAACTATTTAGTGGAGTCAGGACTAAAGAGGACTGCGAAGATTTACAAAGGGACCTGAACAAACTAGGAGAGTGGGCGATGAGATGGCAGATGAAGTTCAATGTAGAGCAGTGGTTCTCAAACCTGTCCTGAGGGACCCCCAGCCAGTCAGGTTTTCAAGATATCCCTAATGAATATGCATGAGAGAGATTTGCATACCTGTCACTTCCATTATATGCAAACCTCTCACATGCATATTCATTAGGGATATCTTGAAAACCTGACTGGCTGGGGGTCCCCCAGGACAGGTTTGGGAACCACTGATGTAGAGAAATGTAAAGACTTGCATGTAGGAAACAGAAAACCGAAGTACAGCTATATGATGGGGGAGCTGTTAATGGGTGAGAGTACCCAAGAAAGGGACCTGGGGATAATGGTGAACAAGACAATGAAGCCGTCGGCACAGTGTGCAGCGGCCGCTATGAAGGCGAATAGAATGCTAGGTACTATCAAGAAAGGTATTACAACTAGAACAAAAGAAGTTATCCTGCCATTGTATCGGGCGATGGTGCGCCCGCATCTGGAGTACTGTGTCCAATATTGGTCGCCGTACCTTAAGAAGGATATGGCGATACTCGAGAGAGTTCAGAAAAGAGCGATACGATTGATAAAAGGTATGGAAAACCTTTCATAGACTGAAAGATTGGAGAATGAGGCTCTTTTCCCTGGAGAAGCAGAGACTTAGAAGGGACCTGATAGAGACTTAAAAGATCATGAAGGGCATAGAGAAAGTGGAGAAGGACAGATTCTTCAAACTTTCAAAAACTACAAGAACGAGAGGCCATTTGGAAAAATTAAGAGGGGACAGATTCAGAACCAGTGCTAGGAAGTTCTTCACCCAAAGGGTGGTGGACACCTGGAATGTGCTTCCAGAGGGTGTGATAGGACAGAGTACAGTATTGGGATTCAAGAAGGGATTGGACAATTTCCTGAAGGAAAAGGGGATAGAAGGGTATGGATAGAGGATCACTATACAGGTCCTGGACCTGATGGGCTGCCGCGAGAATGGACTGCTGGGCATGATGGATCTCTGGTCTGACCCAGCAGAGGCACTGCTTATGTTCTTATTGATAAATATGTTAAAAAGCAGTGATCCCAACACAGACCCCTGGGGATCCCCACTATTTACTCTTCTCCACTGAGAATACTGACTATTTAAACCCACTCTCTGTTTTCTGTTCTTCAACAGGTTCTTAATCCATAAAAGAACATTACCTCCTATCCTATGACTTTCTAATTTCCTCAGAAGTCTTTCATGAGGTACTTTTGAAAATCCAAATACACAATGTCAACCAGATCACCTTTATCCACATGTTCATTCACCCCTTCAAAGAAATGTGGTAGATTGCACTTTACTAGATTGCTGAGGCAAGATTTCCCTTGACTAAAACCATGTTGGCTTTCTCTCATTAATCAATGCTTACATATAAGTTTTGTCATTTTGTTCTTTATAATAATCTCTACCATTTTGCCTGGCCCGACATCAGACTCACCAGTCTATAATTTCTCGGATCACCTCTGGAACCTTTTTATAAAATCAGCATTACGTTGGCCACCCTCCAGTCTTCTGGTATTATTCTGGTTTTTAAAGAAAAATTAGAAATTACTACGAATAGCTCTGCAAGTTCATTTTTCAATGAATAGCTCTACAAGTTCATTTTTCAATTCTATCAGCACTCTGGGATGTATACCATCTGGTCCAGGTGATTTGCTATTGTTCAAATTGTTAAATTGACCCATTGCATCATCCAGTGTTACAGAGATTTGTATCAGTTTCTCTGATTCATCAGAACTGAATTACAATTTCTGGCACCGGCAACTGCCCCACGTCTTCCTCAGTGAAGACTGAAGCAAATAATTAATTTAATCTCTTATTCACTCATTTAATCTTCCCTGAGAGCCTCTTTTATCCCTCGGTCATCTAGCAGTCCAACTGATTCTCTTCCAGGCTTCTTGCTTTTAATATACCTAAAAAAGTTTTTACTGTGCGTTTTTGCTTCCTATGAGATTTTCTTTTCAAGGTCTCTCTTTTCCTTCCTTATTAGCACCTTGCATTTGACTTGACATTCCTTGTGCTGTTTACAATTATTTTCAGTCAGATCCTTCTTCCACTTTCTGAAGGATTCTCTTTTAGCTCTAATAGCTTCCTTCACCTCACTCATTAATCATGCTGGTTGCTGTTTGGTCTTCCTTCCTCCTTTTTTTAATACATGGAATATATCTAATCTGGGCTTCCAGGATGGTATTTTTAAATATCATCCATGCCTGATGTATATTTTTGACCTTTAAAGCTGCACCTTTAAGTTTTGTTTTTTTTAAAAAAACAACATTCTCCTCATATTATCATAGTCTCCTTTATTTAAGTTAAGTGCTGTTATATTGGATTTCCTGTTGTGACAATTCCAGGAAAAGTAGTAGTCCAGCAGGTAAAAAGGCTCACAAATAGGTGAGTCTGCTTATCCAAGTTCAGGCATGCCAGGATCTAGCCACAAGCAAGGTAGACCCTTGAGCCCTTTAAAGCAGGCTAGGGACAAACTACACAAACTTTCCAGAGTGTTAGGGAAAACTCAGGCATATTTCTCTTTGAATAAAACTAGCAGCAATTTTCAGACTAGCCAGAAGGGGAACCGGAGAGAGCCTGGACTCATTCCAGAACTACCTATGTTTGGGCAGGGTTTGTTTTCCTTTTTGCTACTAGATTCAATTGCAAATTTTTTTTGTTTTTTCTTTTTGGGTGTTTGGAAAAAACTATGTAACACCTGTTACTATCCTCCTGAGAAAAGCCTGTGTAGGACCCAGAGTATTGCTGCGGTGTTCTAAACCACTTTTTGTTGGAAGTTTGCATTTGTTTGTTTTTGCACGTTTTTCTTTTATTATTATTATTATTTTTTTTTTTTTTCAAAACCACTTACCTATTTACAGGTGAAAAATTATATTATGACATGTAAGGGGATAGCCAAAGAAGCTTTAAGGAAATCTGAATTTGAAAAGGGACTGGCAAGTCCTGTTGCTAAAGGGTGCATTTCCTGAATATATAAAATTATACATGAGGATAGAAATATGAAAATATTGTATATGAAAGCATGGGAAAAAGATTTGGGAAAGGAATGGTCAACTGACGAATGGGGAATGATTGTATCTCACATATTTCATATAGCTAGAGCAGCTGCCTTGGTGGAAAATGCTATTAAACTTTTAGCAAGATGGTATAATTAGTAAATGCACTAAGGAGAAAAATGATGCCTGTTGGAAGGAATGTGGGGAAAGAGGTACATTCTATCATATGTGGTGGAAATGCCAAAAGATCCAGAAATACTGAGAGCAAATATTTAGTTATGTGAGTAAATTAATTCAGACTCCTCTTGATACGAGTGCATTATTGGGATTTGGAGTAGAGGGGTTATCATTTTCTCAACTTAAACTTATGGACTTGGCATTCATAGTGGCTCGATTAAAACTGGCCCAGCAATGGTGAACTCCAAATATACCCACTATAAGAGATATGAGAGATAACTTAGGAATGGTAAGTGAAAAATATAGATTGTCGGCCCTTTTAACAAATCAATGCGCGAAGTTTACAGATATATGGGAAAAATATATTGAATTGGAAAAAGAAGATTTTTGAAAGATCTAAACTACTTATTTTACAACACTATCCTTTTGGAAAGAGATACCAGGCCTCCTGGGGGAGTGGGAGGTAAGGGAGGGGGTGATTTTAAATGTTTGAATGATAAGATGTATTATTTCAATACACATTTATTTATGAAATATGCTAACCATGTCAATGCAATTTATATTATGCACCGAGATTATTGTGAATTATATTTTTCTGGTACAAATTATTAAAATAAAAAAATCAAAATCACTTACCTTGCTTTGAGACCTGAACAATAAAAACATCTTTTCTAAGTTCAAACTGTTCTGACTCAAGTTGTGCTCTGTTCTGTATGCTGGGCTTATTCTAGTTAAGTGCTGTGGTTTTCACTTTGAGCCAAGCACCTCCTGTAGGGCTATCCCTTATTGGAAGCATGCCTTCGAGAGGTTTATTCTGCCTAGTGGGGTGGGCCGTGGCTGCCTTAAGCGGAACCCGGCTAGCGACACTGTGTAAACTTATTTCAGGGATTACATCAAATTTGATCATGTTATGATCACTGTTACCTCCCTCAGCAATTCATACACTCCATTGAGAACTAGATCTAGAATTGCTCCATCTTTTCTTGATTCCTGAACCAGCTGCTCCATAAAACAGTCCTTGATTTCATCAACAAATTTTTATCTCCCTAGCCATGCCCTGATGATACATTTACCCAGTCAATATCAGGGTAGTTGAAATCATAGAAACATGATGGCAGATAAAGGCCAAATAGCCCATCCAGTCTGCCCATCCGCAGTAACCAATATCTCTTCCTCTCGCTAAGAGATCCCATGTGCCTACTCTATGCTTTCTTGAATTCAGACACAGTCTCTGTCTTCCGGGAGACTTTTCCAAGCATCTACCACCCTTTCTGTAAAAAAGTATTTCCTTAGATTACTCAGGAGCCTGTTAACTTCATCCTATGTGCTCTCATTCCAGCTTCCTTTCAAATGAAAGAGACTCGACTCATACGCATTTACATCACGTAGTTATTTAAATGTCTCTATCATATCACCCCTCACCTGCCTTTCCTCCAAAGTATACAGATTGAGATCTTTAAGTCTGTCTCCATATGCCTTATCACGAAGACCACACACCATTTTAATAGCCTTCCTCTGGACCGACTCCATCCTTTTTATATCTTTTTGAAGGTGTGGCATCCAGAATTGTACACAATATTCTAAATGAGGTCTCACCAAAGTCTTATACAGGGGCATCAATATCTCCAATTTCCTACTGGCCATACCTCTCCCTATGCACCCTAGCATCCTTCTAGCTTTCACAGTCACCTTTTCAAACTGTTTGGCCACCTTAAGATCATCACATGCAATCACACCCCAAGTACTATTCTTCTGTCATGCACATAAGTTCTTCACCCCTAAACTGTACCGTTTCCTCGGGTTTTTGCAGCCCAAATGCATGACCTTGCATTTCTTAGTATTAAATTGTAGCTGCCAAATTTCAGACCATTCTTTAAGTTTTGCCAGGTCTTTCTTCATGTTACTCACACCATCAGGGGTGCCTACTCTCTTGCAGATTTTGGTATCACCCGCAAAGTTTAAAAAAAAAAAGCACAAGAACAGAAACTTGTGGAACACTACTGGTAACATCCCTTTCCTCAGACCGATCTCCATTGATCACTACCCTCTGTCACCTTCCACTCAACCAGTTCCTGACCCAGCCCATCACTTTGGGACCCATCCCAAGGGAACTCAGTTTATTTATTAGACGTATGTGTGGAACACTATCAAAGGCTTTGCTAAAATCTAAATAAACTACATCTAGCGCACTCCCTTTATCCAATTCTCTGGTCACCCAGTCAAAGAAATTGATTTGTCTGACAAAACCTACCTCTAGTGAATACATGTTGCCTCCAGTCCTGTAATCCACAGGATTCCACAAACTTCACCATTTTCTGTTTTAAAAGCATTTCCATTAATTTGCTTACCACAGAAGTCAGACTTACTGACCTATAATTCCCTACTTCTTCCTTACTTCCAGTTTTGTGGAGAGGGACCACACCCGCCCTTCTCCAGTCCTCTAGTACCACTCCCGACTCTAGAGACTCATTGAAAAGGCCAGTCAGCGGAGCCACCAGAACTTCCCTAAGCTCTTCAGTAACCTTGGATGTATACCATCCGGCCCCATCGCTTTGTCTACCTTTATTTTAGCTAGCTCCTCACAAACACAACCCTCTGAAAATCAATCAGGGTCTACAACTCTTCCATTCCTATTCATGTTTGTCGTCTGCGGTCCTGCTCCCAGCACTTCAGCTGTGAACACAGAACAAAAATATTTGTTAAGCAATTCAGCCTTTTCTTTATCAGCTTGATGCTGTTAAAGAAAAGGATGAATTGCTTAACAAATCATCTAAATGTAGTAACGGTACTTGGTGCTAAGTGAATTGTATAAACCATGCCTAACTGTAATCGCAGTTCATAGAATAGCACTATTTTTTGCACCGATTTTTTAGGAACCATTTATAAAATTCCCCCTATATGGGTTTTGCTTAAGGGCTCCTTTTACTAAGCTGTGATAGTGTTTTTAGCGAGCACAGAATTGCCATGCATGCTAAACCTGCGCTACGCGGCTAGAACTAACGCCAGCTCAATGCTGGCATTAGCATCTTGCACACGCTAAAACCGCTATCACAGCTTAGTAAAAAGAGCCCTAAGTTTGCATAATACTGCTAATGCTTAGCTGGCCCTTAAGTGCAAGAATGCAACAATCACACTACCATTCTGTAATTTTAGTGTACAAATGGAGGTTATATTTCGCTGATAAGGTTATAGAATGAGGATGATACTGTACTTGGTCCACCTCCCCCCATCCAATACGATTTACAGTATATGCCCAATGCCCTCTCATACCTTCTTCTCTGAGACAAAACTTCTGTCAATCTCCCTCATATTTACAAAAGTAAGAACATATGAAGGGTGTTCAATAATTTAATCTAACTCAGTAAGAAAGAAAAAAAGTTTTCAAAAATATCTTGTTTTATTTTTCAATATAATCCTCTGATAGCTCCATTTATTTCATCCACTTTTCCTGCAATGACTTTAATCCCTTTGAAAAGAATTCTTTTTGACCTTCAAAGCAAGAAGTCACAGCTTCCTTGATGTCTTCATCATTTGAAAACTGCTGTCCACGGAGAGTTCTTCAAAACTCGGAACAGAAAATAATCTGAGAGAGCTAGGTTAGGACTGTAGGGTGGATGGTTTAGCTTCTGAAACCTACATTCTTGGAAGGCAGCCTTGGAAGGCAGTGACATGTGCACTGGAGCATTGTCGTGAAGAAGCAGCACGCCTGTGCCTGTGAGTTTTCCTCTTCTTTTCTCCTTTATTGACTCCTGCAATGCAATCATTGTGTTGGCGTAACTCTCCCTGATTATGGCTGTCTTGTGTGGCATGAACTCCAGAAGCAAAATTCCTTCATCATCCCAGAAGACAGTTGCCATGACTTTGCCTGCAGATATTTCTGTCTTGAACTTTTTTGGGGTGGGGAATGACTTGTGCTTCCACTGGATCGACTCCATTTTGGGCTCAGGATCTCTGTGATAGACCCAAGTCTCATCTCCAGTCACTAAATGAAAAAAAAAAATTCACTTGGTCTTCACAGAGCAATTTAAAATTCTCCTAACAGCACTGGAGCCTCATGGCCTTATGTCATGGCATCAGCATTCTTGGAACCCATCTTGCACTAACCTTGGACATGACTACCTTTTCATAAATTATTTTCCAAACTGTACCTTCCAAGATGTCCATTTCTTCAGCTATTCAGGAAACTTTAATTTGTCTGTCTGCTAAATTAAATTCTCGACTTTTTTGCACATTTCTATTGGAGTTGCTTCCACAGGCCATCCAGTGTGATATCATCTTCAATATATATATTTTTTATTTGATTAATCGCTTAATCATACTTCTAAGCGATGAACAAAGCTAAAAGGTTTTACGACATTCAGGGAGTACAATATATAAGACAAAGACTTGACTTACAGGAAATACAGTGTTGATGGGAAAGAGGGGTGAGAAATACAATATAAGATAGGAAAGAAGACAAATAGGGGAAAGACAAAAGTACTTTGTAGGATGATGGGGCAGACTCACCACAAACTGCAGTCAAGCGTTCATGGAACTCCTTTGGCTTTTTCCCTTCTTTTGCGAGAAATTTTATCTTTGAATGGTGCTCCAAATCTAGCAGTTTCTTACTTAATTCGTACGAGGTCTCTCCTGACATTCTGTCTCTTGGAATGTTAGACTCGCACTGAGCCACAACTGTGTAGCAGTAACCTTGAAAGATGTCATAACATGCACAGACTTGTTTCAACACATTTGCTACTTTCTTACATACTGAGGTAGATAAATTAGTGAACACACCTCATAAGAACAGCCATACTGGGACAGACCGAAGGTCCATTAAGCCTAATATCCTGTTTCCAACAATGGCCAACGCAGGTCCCAAGTACCTAGTTAGATCCCAAGTAGTAAAACAGATTTTATGATGCTTATCCTAGGAATTAGCAATGGATTTCTCCAAGCCATCTCAATAATAGCCTATGGACTTCTCTTTCAGGAAATTATCCAAACCTTTTTTTAAACCCCGCTAAGCTAACTGATTTTATTACATTGTACGCAATGAATTCCAGAATTTAATTACACATTGTGTAAAGAAATATTTTCTCTGGTTTGTTTTAAATCTACTACTTAGTAGCTTCATCCTCTCTCTCTATAAAATAGATAACTTATATACCCTCTTAGCTTAGCAGGGTTTAAAAAAGGTTTGGATAATTTCCTAAAAGAGAAGTCCATAGGCCATTATTGAGATGGCTGAGGGAAATCCACTGCTTATTCCTATGATAAGCAGCATAAAATCTGTTTTACTACTTGGGTTGGCCACTGTTGAAAACAAGATACTGGGCTTGATGGACCTTCACTCTGTCCCACTATGGTAATTCTTATGTTCTTAATTACCTAATCCCTTATTTCTCTTGTTTGTTTGATTAGATTGTAAGCTCTGTTAAGCAGGGACTGTCTTATTCCTGCGTAGTGTACATTGCTGCATATGTCTAATAGTGCTACAGAAATGATAAGTAGTAGTAAACAAAAACGGATCCTCTGAATCTCATGATTTCCAACTTGTCTAAAATCCACAGGTTCAGTAGGCTTTTGTTTTGACAGCAGAGACTAATTACATTAAATTGTTTGGACAGCCAACATGTATAATTGTTTACCTGTCTGAACAGTACAAATGACATTAAATTGTTTGCAATGAAGACTGGAATATAAACATCTCTATCCTGCTATCATTTCACTACCTGGATCCTTTGGATCTGATTTTACTGCTGCTGCTGAACACAGAATTAAACTAGAGATGATCAATTAGAAAAGAGCATGAATCTTGTTTTTGGTTATTTAGTCTACTTTTCAAGATAATATTTAGAAATAAAATAAAAACAAAGGAAAATAAGGTAATACATATTTTTATTGGACTAACTCAATGCATTTTATGATTAGCTTTCAAAGGTAACCCCTTCTTCAGATCATATCTCGTTGAATTGGAGATTTCCTCTGGACCTGCCAAGTGGCGTAATGAGGGTGATAGGCGCCTGGGGTGTTGATACCCCTCCCTTGCCCTCTTTTCCACCCCCTACCCCATCCACTCCTTCCCCGCCCCCTCCTGCCACATATGCATGCTCTTTCCCTTTTCCCATGATTCATGTATTTTTGGAAAGAATGAACAAGTGATTCACATCTACCCTTTCTGGCCAGAAGTTACATCAGAAGAGAGATTTGGCAGCAAAATGGTTCCGGTTGGAGTAATCCTGCGTGCAGGAAGCTTCTAACAGGCTGGTAGACCTGTCCTGGGAGGTGCAAAGGGGCCGACCCAGGAGAGTCTCAGGTTTGTTGTTTTTTCTTGCCACCCGCCATTGGAAGGGAAGGAGGGTGTAAGGATGGGGGGCCCTTGGACCTGCGATAGGGAGGGAGGGAGGGAGGAGTGCTACTGGACTCATGATGGGGGGGGAGGGCTGCTGCTGCACCCGCAATCACAAGAGGGGGCTGTTGAACATGCGATCACGAGGAGGGCTGCTGACCAGGAGGGGTGGGAAGGGAGGCAACTCATGGAAGATACTTTCTATGGGGGAAAAGGCCATTCATCGCTCCAGGGGTGGTACGGTGAATGGCTTTGTCCCCGTACCCGCAACAACCAGTCTTTTTTTCCCCTCAGCATTGTGGGTTACCTGCGGCTACCTATGAGTAACAGTCACCAAGGGAGAGCGCGACATGGACCAGCACTGTGGATAGAAACATAAAAGCAACAAAAGGGTTGGAAATGAAAACGGGAAAGGTGGGGGACCATGAAAAAGAACCAACAAAATGTGAAAAAGCAAAAGCAAGGTGAAAAATATATACTGTGCCGTGTCTGAAACAGATATGTATAATGTCTTAAAGGAAGAATAGCGGAGGCAAAAACTGTGTGTGATACTGATGAGAACTAAAATGTATAAGGTGTCAATTTGTGTGAAAACAAAATGTATACGATGCATATGTAAATTGAAATGTATAAGATCTCTGTGATCGAGGAATGTAAAATTCACAGTAAGACATTGTAAGTGAAAACAAATAAAAAAATTACAGTACAATGGAAACATAAAATACATGAAATAATATGAAATGAAAGAAAAGAAAAGCTTACAAATGATAGACTGGGTATAAGAATATGTTGAATTGGAAAGCAAACACTGAAAAGACTAATATAATTAACAAGTTGTGATATATGCCTAATAAACATACGAGGATGTTAGGAACATAAAGACACCCTCTTAAAAATGTGAGAGTGTTAATGGATAAAGAGCATAGAGAGCATAAAACATCCTTCATAAGTAGTAATGCCAAATATTAGTGCTTCTGAGATACCATGTGAATGTATAAAAGTGTGTAAATTGAAAAAGGACATAATACTACATAAGTTGTAACATCAAATATTAGTGCCAGATCATGGTAAAAGATGAAATGACAAAAATAAATATAAAAGTGAAAATGAAGATAAAAATAAAAGTTGAAATGCCATTAAAAAAATAATAAACCTAAGATGAGGAGAAATTATAAAAGGTGGACCTAATACATTTCAATCCATGCATAAATAAAAAAGCATGCATAAAAGGACACAAATAATATCTGAAAACCAAAAGTTGATGATTAGATTGTATCATCTAGAACAGTGGTTCCCAACCCTGTCCTGGAGGACCACCAGGCCAGTCGGGTTTTTGCATGAGAGAGATTTGCATAATGGAGGTGAAAGGCATGCAAATCTGCTCCGTGCAAATTCATTAGGGCTATCCCAAAAACCCGATTGGCCTGGTGGTCCTCCAGGACAGGGTTGGGAACCACTGATCTAGAACAGTTAGAAACGTGACTATGATATCTATGAGAATTACATATTGATAAAATCCTGACCAGCAATAGCATAAGAGCAACATGTTAATAAGACATGATAAAATATAATATAAAATAAAAAAAATATAAAATGAGAAGTACATATTGATAAAAAGTCAATAACAGACAGTAAACGAAGGGCAGCAGAGATGGGCAAACATTGCATACACTAATAACAGTAACAGAGAAGTTGCTATAAGAAATGTGAGAGTTCAATGACTGTGTTTAAGCCAAATGGGGAAACTGTGTTAAGCTCAAAAATAGCTCGTTGTTCTGCTCTTGAAAGTGTGAGATTCAAGTCACCACTCCTCCATTCTTTTTTGAAGGTCTTGAAGATGAAAAATTTAAGATCTCTGATAGAATGAGCTAGTTCTATCCAATGGTTAACTAGAAGAGCGGATTTGACATTTGCAGTTGCTCACATTAAATGGCATCTGCCATTTTGATGCCCAGTCTTCCAGTCTCACAAGGTCCTCTTGCTTAGTATGGGGTTGGGCCTTCAGTGGCAGGAGGGAGTGGGCATCCCTCCTGAAATTTAGCTGCCGCAAGGTGGGGTGGTCAGCATGGCAAGGAGTAGGCATCCCTCCTGCCAATTTTTTTCTCAAAGGAGGGGGGGGGGGGCGCGACCCTCCTGCTGATTTTTACTAGCAAGGGGGGATTTCTGGTGCAGCATTCATTGGGGGTCATCAGGGAAGGCTGCCATCAATAGGGGGAGGCTTTTTGTTAAACTGCATTTGTGCCCATTAAAAAAAAACCAAAAAAACAGCTTTCCTGTCCTGAACAGCTGAGCGGCAGAAGGCTGCTTTCAGCTTCCCATGCCTCTCAGCTGTTCGGGCATCCCCTGCCAGCTCTGTGCATGTGTGAGTCGCTCTCACAAAGATTAATTGGACAGGAGAGATGGGGATAACGATGAACCTCTACGCGAATAATTTGCATGCAAACCTTTTAGTGCATCAATAACAAAGAGCATCGAAGCAAACCCACATGGTATTACCGATCATCTTTAGTGCATCTAGCCCCATGAAACAGGTTGTCAGGAGAGTCCACATTTGAATCAAGTAAGAAACTGCTAGATTTGGAACACCATTCAATGATAAAAGTTCTCACAAAAGAAGGGAAAAAGGCAAAGGAGATCCATGAATGCATGCCTGCAGTTTATGGTGAGTCTGTCCCATCATCCTATAAAGTAAAATTTTGGAACAAGCAGTTTAAGTGGGGTAGAGAGTCTATTGAAGATGATCTCACTTGGGACGGCCCATGGAAGCAGTTTCCACAGAAATGTGCATGAAAGTTGAGGATTTAATTTTGGCAGACAGACAAATTAAGGTTTCCTGAATAGCTAAAGAAATGGGCATCTAGGCAGGTACCGTTTGGAAAATAATTCATGAAAAGTTGGGCATGTCCAAGATTAGTGGAAGATGGGTTCCAAGAATGGTTATACCACGTCAGAAGGCCACGAGGCTCCAATGCTGTCAGGAGAACTTAGAGATGCTCTGTGAAGACAAAGTGAATTTTTCTCATTGTTTGGTGATTGGAGATGAGACTTGAGTCTATCACAGAGATCCTGAGTCCAAAATAAAATTAATGCAGTGGAAGCACAAGCCATCCCCCACCCCAAAATAGTTGAAGACAGAGAATTCTGCAGGCAAGGTCATGGCAACTGTCTTCTGGGACGATGAAGGACTTTTGCTTCTGGAGTTCATGCCACACAAGAAAACCATCACTGGGAAGAGTTACACCAACACAATGATTGCTTTGTGGGAGTCATTCAAGGAGAAAAGATGAGGAAAACTCACAACAGACGTGCTTCTTCTTCATAACAATGCGCTGGTGTGCATTTTATGATAATCACAGGCTGCCATCCAAGAATGTGGGTTTCAGCAGCTGAACCATCCACTCTTCAATCCTGACCTGGCTCCCTCGGATTATTTCCTGTTCCAAGTTTTGAAGAAATCTCTCCATGGACAGCGGTTCTCAAGTGATGAAGATGACAAGGAAGCTGTGATGTGCTGGTTTGAAGGTCAAACAGAAGAATTCTTTTCAAAGGGGTTAAAGTCATTGCAGAAAAGTGGATGAAGTGTATGGAGCTAACAACACTTTTTTGGAAACTCTTTTTTTCTACTGAGGTAGGCATATTATTAAAGACCCCTCGTAGTAGCAAATAGGAGAAAATTATTTTTCATTCAATGTATAGTTTGGCTGTAAACAAGAAATGCAAATTGAAAATAGTGCATAGGATGTATCTATATTAATATGTAGAGGAAAGTTCCAATGACTTCTTAAAAGGGAATGCAATTCACATCATAATTGCCCTACCCTTTTATATACTTCACAGTTAAGTCACAGGTGGGAAGCTCAGACTGGAAAACAGTAGAGGGGTGCAGAACAGCAGCAGAAGAGTAAAAGACACATTTAGACTTATGGCCTTCTTCAAAGCAGTACTGTTGGCTTTGGGATTCTTAATATGGCAGCCCTCAGGATGAATTGTCTCAATGAGAGGAACAAAAGCCAAAATCAGGATCCAACCTCTGTAAAATCAGCAAAGGTTCAAGGAAGAAGAAGCAAATCAGTGATGCAAACAGAGAAACTTTTATTGAAGAAGGACCCGACTTCACCAAGTTTCAGAAGTAGCTTTCATCAGGGGTCTCTTTAAGGTTTATACTTCCTTAAATCAAGATCCTTGGATTTTCAGGGTGGGCTCTCCTCCAGAAGCAGTCAGTGGGTCCCTCTTCATCTCTCCCTTTTAGCATGAGTCGGTGGTGATGGACAGAAAGCCTCCTTTCTATCTATATCAACAGCAATTTCCATTTATAGTTTCAGTGAAAAGTTAGTAGAAATCCCTACTCTTTTTGCAGAGAGACTTGGTTTGCACCCTCCCCTCCATTTTGTTGATCTAAAGATCTCTTGTGGATCTACCAGGAGCTCTGGATCCTTCAGATCAGACCAGAATACTGAAAAAGAAACCTGCCAGTAGCTACACGTTATTACAGTGAAATTCATTCACTCTCTTCCTCTGTGTGCTTGACTCTGCTTCATTTGCTACCACTGCTGGTCAAGATAAAACTGGATCTAGATGTATCCCATCTATCAAAAAAGGAGGAAGGCATGCCAAATGACAGCCAACATGGTTAAAAGGGTTATTAGAAACAAAAGAGTTATTAAAAGGATTTTAGAAACAAAAATAACATTCCGTATAAAGGAAAAATAGAATTTGAATGAATCAAACAGGAAGCAGCATAAGTACTGACAAGTTAGAAACAAGGCATTGATAAAGAAGGCCGAAAGAGCATTTGAAAAGAAGCTTGCTGTAAAGGCAAGGACTCATAGCAAAAACATTTTCCAGTGCATTAGAGGAGCACTCAAAGAGGACAAGGCCACAGAGGAGAGACTAAGGGCTCCTTTTACTAAGCTGCGCTAGCGTTTTTAGCGTGCATTAACTCCCGCACTACATGGAAAATACTAACGCCAGCTCTATGGAAGCGTTAGCGTATAGCGTGTGCTAAAACCGCTATAACAGCTTAGTAAAAGGAACCCTAAATGAATTCTTTGCTTTGGTCTTTATTGGGGGGAGGGGGGGAGGATGTACTGATACAGAGGAACTGAAAGAAACTCAGAGAATCTGAACGATGTAATAAGCAAAACTGACAAGTTAAAAAGCAGCAAATTGCATGGACTGGATAATATACACCCCGGGGTACTGATAGAACTCAAAAATAAAATTGCAGATTTACTATTAAAGTAATCTGTAACCTGTCATTAAAATTGGCCATTATACCTGAAGATTGGAAGGTGGCCAAAGTAAACTAGTTTTTAAAAAGGATTCTGGGGTTATCCAGGAAACTAGAGAGCTTTAAGTCTGACGTCAGTGTCAAGCAAAATAGTTGAAACTATTATTACAACAACCAAAATTACTGAACACCCAAAGATGCTTTTTTTAATGGGACAGTGTCAACATGGATTCATCCAAGGGAAGTCTTCCTTCATCAATTTGCTACATTTCTTTGAAAGTGAGAATAAAGGTGAGCCAACTGATGTAGCGTATCTAGATTTTTAACAAAGACCCTCATGAGAGATTGCCCTCTATTCCATGGCTTTTTAATTTTCTCAGGAATGTTCTGTTGTGGATTGTGAACTGGTTAAAAGATTGAAAAACAGAAAGTAGGGTTATATGGCTATTGAATGATTACTAAAACAGTGACTTAAAAAATTATCCCCCCTTTTACTAAGCCACAATAGAGTTTTCTACCATGGCCCAGAGCGCTAAATGCTCTTATGCTGCTCTGACAGTCATAGAATTCCTATGAGCGTTGAAGCAGAGTCAGAGCATTAAGTGCCCCTGGCCATGGTAGAACCTTCTACTACTGCTTAGTAACAGAGAGCCTATTTTGTTTGAAAGTGTTATAAGGACTGTTTTATGTTAGAATTTTGTATGATTTTTATGTTATAAATTTGTATGTATTTTTGTAACATGCTTAGGTTTAAGCAGGATATATGCTTTTTTTAAATAAATAAAATAAATAAATAAATATTCTCTCAATGGAGGAAGGTGAATAGTTGAGTGCGACAAGGATCAGTACTAGGCTGGTGCCTTTTAATATAATTATAAATGATCTAGAAATGGGACTGATGAGTAAGAAGATCAAATTTGCAGATGGCGCAAAACTAATCAAAGATGTTAACTTGCTTGTGGACTGTGAAATTACAGGAATATCTTGGGTGGCTGGAAGACTGGACAACCAAATGGCAAATGAAATATAGGCCCTCTTTTACTAAGCCATGGTAGAGATTTCTACCACTGCCTGGAGAACTAAATGCTCTGATGCTCATAGAATTTTATGAGCATCAGACCAAGGTCAGAGCATTTAGCACTCCGGGCTGTGGTAGAAACCTCTACCACAGCTTAGTAAAAGGAAGAGATAATGTGAACAAGTGCAAAGTAATGCACATGGGGAAGAATACTATACTACTACTATACTATTAATTATTTCTATAGTGCTACCAGACGTACGCAGCGCTTTACAGAGTCACAAAGAAGACAGTTCCTACTCGAAAGAGCTTACAATCTAAACAGGCAAGACAGACAAACAAGATATCATGGATACAGTTAAGGAGAATAGTTAATCTGCTGGCTGGGTTGGTGGGCAGTGGGGAGTAGGGTTATGGATTGAAGGCTATATCACAAAGGTGGGTTTTCAGTCTGCTTTAAAACAAGGGAAGGAGCTTGGCGGACAAACTCAGGTAATTTATTCCAGGCATAGGGGGCAGCTGGATGAAAGGAACAAAGTCTGGAATTGGCAGTGAAGGATTTCAAGGAAGAGGATTTAGGAGTGATCAGACAATATTCTGAAAGCTTTTGCTCAGTGTGCAGTGGCAGCCATAAGAGCAAACAAAATATTAAGAATTATTAGAAAAGGAAGAAAAAAATAAAACAAAGAATTTCACAATGCCTTTTTTTTTGCTCCATGGTGAGATCACATCTTGAGTACTGTGTGCAATTCTGGTCATTGCATCTCAAAAAAGACTAAGTGGAACTCGAAAAGGAACAGAGAGAAAGGTGACCAAAATTATTAAAGTTATGGAAAGGCTTTCATACGAGGACTACAGGACTGGAGGCAACATGGATTCACTAGAGGTAGGTCTTGTCAGACAAATCTGATCAATTTTTTTGACTAGGTTTCTAGAGAATTGGATAGAGGATGTGCGCTAGATGTGGTGTATTTAGATTTTAACAAAGCCTTTGACAGTGTTCCACAAAGATGTCTAATAAATAAACTGAGTGCCCTCAGGATGGGTTCCAAAGTGACGGGCTGGGTCAAGAACTGGTTAAGTGAAAGATAAGAGGGAGTAGTGATCAATGGAGATCACTCTGAGGAAAGGGATGTTACCAGTGGTGTGCCTCAAGGTTCTATTCTTGGGCCTGTTCTTTTTAACATTTTTATAAATATTGCTGAAGGGTTGTTGGGTAAGATTTGCCTCTATACAGATGATACCAAAATCTGCAATAGAGTAGACACGCCGGATGGTGTGAATAACATGAAGAAAGACCTGGCGAAGCTTGAAGAATGGTCTGAAATTTGGCAGCTACAATTTAATGCTAAGAAATGCAAGAGCATAAGAACATAAGAATAGCCTTACTGGGTCAGACCAATACTCCATCAAACCCAGTAGCCCGTTCTCACAGTGGCCAATCCAGCTCACTAGTACCTGGCCAAAATCCAAGGAGTAGCAATATTCCATGCTACCGATCCAGGGCAAGCAGTGGCTTCCCCCATGTCTATCTCAATAACAGACTATGGACTTTTCTTCCAGGAACTTATTCAAACCTTTCTTAAAACCAACTACACTATCCTCTCTTGCCACAACCTCTGGCAATGCGTTCCAGAGCTTAACTATTCTCTGAGTGAAAAAAAAAAATTCCTCCTATTGGTTTTAAAAGTATTTCCCTCTAACTTCATCAAGTGTCCCCTAGCTTTATAATTTTTGACAGAGTGAAAATTCGATACACATGTACCCGTTCTTCTCCACTCAGGATTTTAAAAGAAACATCAAATAAATTGCATACTAATAGTTGACAACTATGATATCAAACATGAAACGAAAAGGAAGCTGGGTTGGAACTACAAGTTATATAGGAAAGAAAGTCAAATATGGAACAAACAAGAGGAAAGGGAACATTGCTACTTGTTTCTTTAGAGGAATACGAAGAATGATAAGAATGAAAAATCAAATATTAAAAGCTTCTTTGAATAGATGGCTCTTAAGTAGGCCCTTGAAATGGTCAAGGTTGTTCTCCCTTACGGGAACTAGGAGGGTATTCCAAAGTTGTGGGGCCATCATTGAAAAAATGTCATGCCTTTTTGTTCCCATTGAATCAGTTGGAAGAAAAGATGCCCTTCTCATACCAAATATAGGGGCAGGAGCTGCATATCTCCTCCCACTAAAAAAGGGCTCCAAGATACAGCAATTCTCCACCCTTCTTGTTTTGAAGAAAGAGAAGAAACTTTACATTTCTTTATTTTTAATAAAATATGTTCTTCGGTACAACTTCTGTGGAACAGGTCTATTGATGTATTAGTATGAAATATGGGCTGTGGGGTGAGTTGGGGCAGGAGCAGTCCTCCTACATTCTTACCTGTGCAGTCTCACTGGTAAAAATTACTGCTAAGAGTTTCCGTGGCAACCTGAGACTGTTGAACCTGAGTTCTTCTTTCCTACATGCATCACTTTGCATTTGTTCACATTAATTGTCAGCTGCCAATTGTATGCCCAGTCTCCCAGTTTCATAAGGTCTCCTTGCAATTTTTTCACAAGCCTCTTGTTATTTAAACTTTGAATAACTTTGTGTCACCAGCAAATTTAATTATGTCACCAGTTATTACCATCTCTAGATCACTCATAAACATGTTAAAAAGCAGTGCTCCCAGCACAAACCCCTGGGGGACCCACTATGTACCCTCCTTCATTGAGGATATTGAACATTTAACCCTACCTTCTGTTTTCTATCTTTTTACCTATTTTTAAACCACAATAGGACTGCCTCCTATCCAATGACTTTCTAATTTCCTCAGAAGTCGTTCATGAGATACTTTATCAAATGCCTTTTGAAAATCTAGATACACATAAGAACATAAGAGCTGCCATACTCGGACAGACCCCAGGTCCATTAAGCTCAGTTTCCTTTTTCCAATAGTGGCCAACCCAGGTCATAAGTATCAGTGGCCAAAGCTTTATTAATGTCCTAACAACAGAATCTAACATGTGTACCCGAGCCTTTGGCAAGTAACAGTGATGTTAGCTAGCATACTATCAGCCAGCCTGCTGCAGTCGTGAATGTGAAACACTGGCCCTCGTCAGTGTGATAGACCTTTTCTAATTCAGATAAGCCTTTGTTTGTTAATTTTTGAAGTTTCAGTGGATTTACTGCATTGCACAGAGCACCAATTTAATCTGTATATGAGGCGGAGGAGGTTTTTTTTAATGCCTGTGAGGTCTTTTGCCCTGATATACCTGTCACCTGTCTCTGTAGGGTGGAGGCTGGGATCTGAGGCTTTTTCCTCCTCCACTTTCATTTTATTGGCTGCTCTGTGTCTCTGGGCACTTGTTTATGACACGTACCTGTTTTGTTTTTGATGACAAGTCGACAAGTGTTTAGTTATTTTGTTGTGAGATAGCCAGGTGTTCTCTGGATGAGCCGTCCAATTCAAGCAAAGTTAATTCAATACTGTGGGTCACTGGTCTGGTATCTCACCAGGGTTTATCAAACCATGCACCAGATTTCTCTAACAAACCTTCCAGTATAAAACACCCCCTCCGCCCTGCAAGCCCTAGGACCCCACAAAATGAAGTAAATGCAAGTCATCAGTTATTAACAGAAGTGACAATTAAAAAAGCTGTATTACATCTATACGATATGATCCTAACCACATTATAGCTTAAAAGGGCTGGGTGTGAGAATGTGCTCTATTGGAATCTGGGAAGGCAGGAAAAAAGACCTGTCCAAACCTTCGGCCCTTTTCTTTCATATCAGCAATCCAACTGAAGAGTAATATCAGAACATGGGGTGGGGGGTGGAAACGCTAATGTGGATGGCTGTATACTGCACTTCTTCCACATTTTTATTGAAATATTTGGCCTAAAACAGGACATACTATTACAGTAGTCTCACCAATGCTGATTAAAATGATCTCATATGCTTTTCATGTGGTATTTATTAACACACTGATGACTTCTATTTAATATATGGTCTAAGATAACCCCAGTATTTTTTAAGCCGTCTCTATTATATGTTTATGCATTCGATTTTTCCTTTCTGAAGAACCTTGCATTTGTCCTTGATGTATATCATTCAATTTATTCCTGACCTTTTCTTCCAAATGTCAAAATCATTTTTAATTCCAATCCAGTCCTCCAAAGTACTTGCAGCTCCTATCAACTTTGCATCATTTTCAAAATTTTTAAGAGAATTAGTTATTCCATCATTTTTTTAAATCATTACTAAACATTGAATAGTAGCTGACCCAGGGCCAGCTCCCGTGGAACCTCACTTGATATGTCCTTCCAGATAAAGATGAAATAATAACTACATTGAGTCTATTTTACAACTATTTATACACCCATCTAACAATAGTATATTCTGATCCATGTTTATTAATAAGTCACATGAGACAGTATCAAAAGCCTTACTAAAATCAAGATATGCTCTATTTATTGCTTCTCCCTGCTTAACACACATTTACTATGTCATATAACAAATCTTGGACAGTTTGGCATGATTTAACTTCTGTCAAGTTTCTTTCTAAGACACAAGAAGAGACAATTATTGTAGCAGGATAGAATGTGCCCTTTATGTTCACACAGGGTAACATTCTGGACTCCCTTTTCCTAATCTGACCTAGCTTTTTATTTATTTTGCAAAGGATGCACTGGGAAGGGGATGGCCTGCCATTTTGAAGAAGTGGGTCTGCCAGTGGGAGGGAGTATGGGGGGAGCTTGCCATTGGGGAGGATCCCCCCAACCCTGCAGCAGGAGGGAGTGGGCATCCCTCCTGCCAATTGCAAAAAAGTACCCCAGTATTGGGGGTGGGGTGTCCAGCTTCAGGGGGAGGCTCTATTTATATATGCAGATCTTGTGGGTATTTTGTGCATGCATAACAGCTGTACCCAATAAAAAAGAGCAGCCCCGGCTCTCCCTGCTTGCCGGTTTAGGCAAGAAGAACGGGGGCTGCATTTTTTGTTTTTTAACAAGCAGGCAGGTAGGAAGAGAAGGTGTGCTAGCAATTTTTCTTCTGAGCACAACTCCTCCTTCCCCTTTACTAGCAATTTTCCACACACATAGCTTGCATATAATTTGCACACTATTGTGCTGAGAATCACCCATAAAACAAAAATCACTCCAACCATAGTAATTTTTACTGTGGAGTCAGAGTTTAGAGAATCTGGCCCTGAATCTCAAAATGTATATAGCAGAATTATAAAAGGTTCAGAGAAGGGCAACAAAAATGATACAAGGGATGGGATGACATCCTTGTGAGAAAAGGCTAAAGTGGCTAAGGCTCTTCAACTTGGAGAAGAGATGGCTGAGGAGAGATATAATAATCCATAAAACACTGTGTGGCGTAGAATGGTTTGACATGAGTTGCTTATTTACTCTTTCCAAAAATACTAGGACTAGGGAGCATGCAAGGAAGCTACTAAGTAGTAAATTTAAAATAAACCAGAAAAAATATTTCTTCAAAGTGTAATTAAACTCTGGAATTTATTGCCTGAGAATGTGGTGAAAGCAGTTAGCTTAGCAAGATTTAAAATAGATTTGGATCTTTTCCTAAATGAAAAGTACATAAGCCATTATTAAGTTGGCCTTGGGAAAAAAACATTCTTTATTTCTAGGATAAGCAGCATAAAATCTATTTTAATCATTTGGGATCTTGCCAGGTACTTGTGACTTGGATTGGTCACTGTTGAAAGCAAGATGCTGAGCTTGATGTATATTTGGTCTATCTTAGTATGGCAACCCCTAAGTGTCAAACCAGTGTAGAATGGCAGACAAGCTCTAACTATGTGTACAGTAGAATACCAGTTAATCAGTATTCAACTGGTACTCTCAAACAACTAGCAAAAAAAAATTGCTAGAAAAATGAATTGTCTCCCGCGTTCCTCACCTGACAACTTCCAAAGTTGTGCACTCCTGACCCAACAAGCACCCTTCCTCCCTCCTGCCCCCAAAGCATCAGCGGCAGCCAAAAAGCTCCCTCCCTCCCTCCAGTCTCTGAAGCGGCAGTGGCAGCCACAAGTCTCCCTACTTCCCTTCAGCCCCCAAAGCAGCAGTGGCAGCTACAAGTCTCCCTCCCTCCAGCCCCCAAAACAGCAGCAGCAGCCAGTCCTGACAACCCCCTCCCTCCCTTGCCTGATGCGGCAGAGGAAAGGCCCTGCTGGGGCTGGCCAGAAGCAGTCTGTTTACAGTGCTGCCTCTGAACACTGGTGGCCGCTGCTGCTTCAGGTAAATGAGGGAGGGGGACTGTCAGGACTGGCTGCCGCTGCTGCTTTGGGAGCTGGATGGAGGGAGGGAAACTTGTGGCTGCCACTGCTGCTTTGGGGACTGAAGGGAAGGAGGGAGACTTGTGGGAGGGAGGGAGATTTGAGGCTGCTGCTGATGCTTCAGGAGAGCTGCAGGCAAGTAAGGGGGGCCAGACCCACACTGAGGGAGGGAAGGCAGACCTGGGAGGGGGGAGAAGTGGACCAAAATTGTGTGTGAGGGAGGAAGGGACATGGATACTGGACCTGCATGGTGAAGGGCACAGGAGGGGAGATGGATGGATGCTGGAAAAATAAGTGGGGGTGGGGAGAAAGTGACCCAGACCAGAAAGGAAGGCGGGAAGGAAGGAACAGATGCTAGATCTACAAGTGGGGGTGGGAGGATAATAGAGGAAGAAAGCATGACTCAGTCCAGAAAGGGGAGGTGGGAAGAGAGACAAAACTGGAGTTGGAGTGAGAGAGATAATGGAGGAGGCTGGAACTTGAGAAGGAAAAGGCAGAAAGGAATTTCAGGCCTTAAGATAGGGGAATTCTTTGCTTTTATTGTACTTCAATATTAATATCAAGTCAATACAGAGTTTATGGTATGGGGTATAATATTAGGCCTATTTTTAATGGTAACTCTCAAGCAACCAGAAATTACATTTATCCGGCATCTACCAATCCCCATGGGTGCTGAATAACTGAGAATCTACTGTACTAATTAATGCACTTACCCCCATATTCCATATATCACGCTCCTGAGATGTACGTAAAAATTAACTGAATAATTGCTCATAACCATCAATAATTGGGTGCTAGCAACTAATTATTAAAGTTAATAGGTACCCATTAGAATCTGCATCT
This sequence comes from Geotrypetes seraphini, assembly GCF_902459505.1. Taxonomy (NCBI): domain Eukaryota; kingdom Metazoa; phylum Chordata; class Amphibia; order Gymnophiona; family Dermophiidae; genus Geotrypetes; species Geotrypetes seraphini. The sequence goes on along the minus strand of NC_047084.1, from coordinate 5,042,895 downwards.
ATAGCTACATGCTATAAGCCATGGCACCTAACTCCCATAAGGGGCCAAGGTCATGGGAGGGGCATTCCAAAAAGTTGCATGTGTAGTTAGTTATAAACTACTGGGTCCATATGCCTCAACTTGGGCACCCCAAATATACGAAGAAAAAACGGGAAAACAAAATCACAAACACAAATGTACCAGAACCAGAATGGAATTGTCCAGATCAGAATGATGTGCACTAAAAAAGTGTCCTCCAATTCATCTGATAATATGAAGATCTTTATTCCTCCAATGACACAATAATACATTGAACGACTCAATGACTCGACATGTACATGTTTCGGCCAACAGGCCTGCTTCAGGAGTCTTAAAAGTCACGAATGATGATATTCACAGTATGCTGCCATTCAAATAGATTTAACCAAGGGCCAGCCAAAAAAGAAGTGTCATATCACATGTGAATGCTGCCAACTCTTACCGAGCGTATCGCTACTGAAAAGGAGACCTCTGGTAGGATCCTGTTTAAAAACTACCTGAAACGTGTGAAGTAGCACATTTTCCGGAGCAGCTGATATGCATGAAGCATCATGTTGCCTGAAGGGGCTAACTGGCTAGCTTGTGGCTCAAAAAGATAAAAGCTTTAAGAATGCTCTCTAATGTTTTCCTGGATAGCTTTCTCACTCCAGTCCTCCCCATGGCTTGAAGGCAGCCATGGCTAGGGAAGGTTTCTCTCCATCGGGATCTTCACTACTGGAACCCACTATTGCTAGCTGTTATGCAGTAGAAGAACTGTTCCCTAAACAAAAAAGAAAAGGCTCCATTTAGAATGTAAAGCGAACCAAGTTTAACAAACAAATTCACGACATTGCTGGTAAATATCTTAATTTCCTCTTACAATGATTTCATTTTCGGTATGCTGACATCACCTCCAGCAAGCCTACTGATTTGCATATTCACATGGATGTCAATCAATTATGGAGAAATGACCACCATTCTACCTCCCGGTTTAACCCCTCCAGATCTACTGTCTGCCAATGGTATATCCATGTCTTTTCTTTCTTCCACAAGAGAGCTTTCACGTTCCTACCGCATTTCAACCTCAGGACTTCCAAAATCACAAATTTTAAATCATCTAAAGTGTGAAATTGTATCTGCCAATGATGGGCAAGGGGAGCTCCCAAGTCTCCCCGGCGGATCTGTTCTATAATTTCTACTTTGATGGCTCTAGTGGTATGACCTATATAGAACAATTGGCACGGGCATGAGATCAAGTACACAACCTCCTCAGTGTTGCAGTCAGTGTACTGTCTCAAACTGTGTTTTTTGTAATTGTGTGTGCTTGATCTGCTGAGTTTCAATGGCATGGGAACATATACTGCATTGTCCACACTTGTAATGTCCTTTGAGATTCGTAGGACTACTATGATCAGATCTTAAAAATTGTGAAGCGGTCACTTGTTCCCGCAAATTTCTTCCTCTGGAATAAGCAAACATGGGGAGTTGGTTGAACCCTATATGAAATTGTAAAATGTGCCAGTGGGTTTTGATGATTTTCTTGATCTGAAAAACTTTATAGGAATACAGTAAAGTACACACTAGTCGTGGTTCCACAGGGTCATTAGTGCTTTGTAAAAGGTGAACCCATTGGGCATACAGCACCCTCTTGTATGTTTTTTTGATGCCAGCTGCCGGGTACCCTTTTGCTACAAATTGCTGCCACATGTCCTTGGATTTGATCTTATACTCCTCCACTGTGTTGCACAAGCGTCGTAACCTTAAAAATTGTCCCACTGATAGATTTTCTTGTAGGTGTCTCGGATGGTAAATATCAAAACATAGGAGATTATTTCTATCTGTGTCCTTATGATATATTGTAGTTTCAAACCTGCCTTGCATAAGTTTGATCTGAATATCGAGGAATGAAATCTCCGTGTGTTTAATAGTGGCTGTAAATTTAGATCACATGTATTTAGCCACTGTAAAAACATTTGTAACTGCTCCTCCGTGCTAGTCCAGATAATAAAAACATCTATAAAGCATTTCCATGTTAAAATATCCTGCTGTAACTGTGTTGTGTATGTAAACTGATCTTCAAAATCACTAACATACAGGCATTCCACAGAAGGGGCCATGGTGGCACCCATGGCAGTGCCCTTTATTTGCAGGAAAAAAGCTCCATCAAACTGAAAGTAGTTCTTCTCCAGGACAATGCGAGCAATAGTTAACAAAAATTCAAGCCTAGCAGGTGAAGAAATTGAAGTGCTCAGATGTTTATGAATAACCTGTACTGTCCGTCATTGGCAGATACAGTCTCACACTTTAGATGATTTAAAATTTGTGATTTTGGAAGTCCCGAGGTTGAAATGCAGTGGGAATGTGAAAGCTCTCTTATGGAAGAAAGAACAGGCATGGATTTATCATTGGCAGACAGTAGATCCGGAGGGGTTAAACCGGGAGGTAGAATGATGGGCATTTCTCCATAATTGATTGACATCACATGAATATGTAAATCAGTAGGCTTGCTGGAGATGATATCAGCAAACCGGAAAGGAAATCATTGTAAGAGTAAATCAAGGTACTCACCAGCAATGTCGTGAGTTTGTTTGTTAAACTTGGTTCGTTTTACATTTTAAATGGAGCCTTTTCTTTTTTGTTTAGGGAGCAGTTCTTCTACTGCTAGCAATAGTGGGTTCTTTGAAGAAGCCACTGGCGAAACATGTCAGGACCCGCCAGAATATGTTACATTGAGACTACTCTGGCTATATCTGAGTTAGGTTCAAGTTTTTTTGCCACATTTTAGAAATGAAGATATATTTATATTTGAACAATTGAATATTCTACACGTTTTTGATATTATAAACACCTTTTCCTGACAGAAAAAAGATGGTGCAATGATAGACTCTGGAAAGCACATTTAGGGGTTTTTTCCCCGCTTGTGATTTTCTTATTACCTTCATTGGTTTTGAGCACCTATGTCAGTTAAAAGGTTTTAAACATTTTCAGTGTCTTGCTTTCGTTTTGTTTGAATTATAAAACACTACCATCTATATAGGTTTCGTAATAATCTAGGTGCAAGAATTTGCACAGTTCTATGTTTGGTGTAAGTGATCATGCCTAAATTATGACCAGTTTTTGACCTACTACTAGAATTCTACAAAGGAAAGCAGGCACATTCTTTTCTTTAAAAATAGGCTCCATATAGACACATGTGCTCCAATATAAAAATGCCTTCAATGGAGGAGTATCCTAATGGTCAGTGCAGCAGCCTGAGAACCAGGAGAACTGGGTTCAATTTGCACTGCAGCTCCTCGTGATGCTAGGCAAGTCACTTAACCTTCTATTGCTCCAAGTACAAAATAGTTACCGTATTTCCCCATGTATAGGCCGCCTCACGTGATAGACCACCCCATTTTATTGGCTGCAGAAAATGCTGATTTATGTTTTAAAACTGTTAGATAAGTCGCCCCATGTTACTAGCCACGGAGTGACTGGAGTAGCTGTACCTTTTTTAATCACCCCCCCTTAAATACCTCCCTCGCTGGACGGCTGCCTCCTGCCTCCTCCAATCTCGCAGCCAGCGGTGCAGGGCAGGAGCGATATTTTCAATCTCTAGCCTGGCCCCACTGGCTGCGAGATTAGAGAAGGCAGCCAGTAGCTGTCCAGTTAGGGAGGTATTTAAGGGGGATTTAAAAAAGGCATGGGGGGAATGATTTAAAAAGGTACGGGGGAGGGGGATGATTTTAAAAATAGTTTTCATATCTTTAGATAGGCCGCCCCATTTAAGCAAGCCGCACCCCACAGGTAGGTTTGTAAAATCAATGTATAAACTGTGGCTTATACATGGGGAAATACAGCAAACCACTTTGATTGTAACCACAGAAAGGTAGTATATCAAATCCAATATACTTTAGTAAAAGGCCCCTTAAATCAGTCTGCACTGGTGAATTGCAGACCTTTATATCATTTCCTGAACCTGGGTTGGAGATCCATAGAATTAGTGTCTTGATCACAACTCTGAGGGAGACCATTTTAAACTATCAGCCTAGAGCTAGGCATGCTGTTGTAAGAAAACAGGTATATAGATCAGGCTATAAAGGAGAGAGGCTGTCAATTTTTGGTATGCTGTAAAACTCACATTTCTTCCCCAAATCCTGAATCTTGAATATCTGCTGTGTAGAAATTCTGGTTTCATATTGTGGTAAAATCTGCCACCTGCTGGATAAGTACTATTCTGCTTTCTTTTCCATAGCCCAGCATTAGACATTCTGCATAAATGCATGCAAACGTATTTGTAAAATCTCCAAGCCACAAGGAAAATTGGTATGTAATGGATTTAAACATGCAGCATTAATTTTAATTAGCTCTTCCCCTCCCTTGAGTACTCTTAGAGTATGACTACACAAACCTGCCAATAAAATCATCCCTCTTGCCAGCATCTTTGTCCCATACTGTAATGTCAATAGTTCCACCTTGCTCTTCATAGAGATGAAAGTCAAACTGTTCTCTCCATTGGGGATTCAGTGTTTTTGGCACAGTCTGAAAGAAGAGTTAGCAAAAGTTGTTAGCTTTCAGGTTGGATCATCCTCTTTATTTTCTAGATTGAACCAAAATATTGACGTTTCAGATATTTTCTTACATATCTGCTTGAAATAGTTATTGAGGCTTCTGGCACACTTGAAGGAAAAAGGAATTGTCATTGCAAGGAAATGGTTTTCTAGTCTAGGAATTATAATAGTCCAGAGCAAGTGGTTATTTCAGTTAGAATGCTCTTAAGTTGACAGAAAGTCAGAATAAACCAAAACAAAACTACCCCAGGGGCAGTATTCTAGTTCTGTGCAGTGGTGAACTTAAAAATCTCCCATTCTGGAGCTGTACACAAAAAAACAGAAGTGGAGAAGGGTGGGGCATCTCTCTCCTTTGCCCCCTTTTTCCCAATCTTCAGAATTACTTTCTACTTAATATTCTTTAGTAGACAGTACACTTCTCCCTCCAAATTCATGGGATTAGGATTCGCGACTTCGGTTATTTGCGAGTTTCTAAACCCTGACCCTCTCCCCCTCCCAGATCTCTCCAGACTGTACCTGATGGCCTAGCGGTGACGTGGGGCACTCCTGCCCCGTGCAGAGCTATCAGCAAAAAATGGCTCCCGTGAATTCATGTAGTCTCACGAGACTACAGTGGGAACTCACAGCAGCCTTTTTTGTTGACGGCACTGCAGGAGGCAGGAGCGTAGGAAGATTGCTCCTGCCCCGCTTCACCACTAGGCCACCATGTACAGTGTGGAGAGGTCCAGGAGGCAGGAGCATAGAGGGGGTGGATCAGTCAGCCCTAAAAGTTATTCATGATTTTTCCATATTCGCGGGCCAGCTGTGCCCCTAACCCTTGCGAATATGGAGGGAGAAGTGTACAATACTCTTCAGCCTTTGATTTCTGGCTTGATTTTTTTTTTTTTTTTGCTTTGGTTTGTTTCTCCTTTTTCTCTATCATTGTCTCTCTCTCTCTCTGTGATTTCAATTATTTCTCTTTCTTATTTAGTTCTTTGATATTTTAATACTTTCTTCCTTCTTTCTATTCCCTTCTCCTACTTTTTTCCTTCTTTCTCCTTTCCTCTTCCTGCTCATTCGCTGTTTTCTACTCCTCATTTCTCTTTCTTTTTAAGAACATAAGAACAGCCATAATGGGTCAGACCAATGGTTCATCTAGCCCAGTATCCTGCTTCTACAATGGCCAATACAAGTCACAAGTACCTAGCAAAAACCCAAATAGTAGCAACATTCCATGCTACCGATCCCAGGGCAAGAATTTTCCTGCAATCTCTTCTCCCCTACTTTAACTCCTTTTATTCCTTCCCTCATCTTACCCCTATCTCTAATCCTCTTACCTCGCCTCCTTCTCTTTTCTGCTTTTGACCTCCCTTTCCATCATTTTCCTGTATCTCTGGTCTTCTATCCCTCATCGCTCTCAATGTGTGCTTTCGCCTTCTCTCTCTTTGATTTCCCCTCTTGCTTATACCTTCCTTCCTTTCTTTCTTTCTTTAACTCTACACTGGCTCCTCTTCCTCCTCGCCAATCTCTTTCTCCTTTTCCTCTCCACTTTGCTTTTCAACCAACTTTTGCTCTCTCCAACTCCACTGTAACTCATCAATCTCCAAGACAACATTCTGTTTGACAGGTTCTCACTACCCATCTCTGAGTCCCAATTCTCCCCAACCCACAATTTCAGAATCCCCACTTCTCTCACCTGGGGTGGGGAAGATAGGCAACCCTTTTGTTTGTTTGCTATTGCACTTTATGTACATATATCCTTGAGCTCACAGCCTGTGGGAAGAATAAGTTGCTGTATGTTTTCTCTTTTGAACCACACAATTAAAGAATTTTGTTCACTTTTAAACCATGGAATATTTGTGTTTGTGGTTGCTTTCAACCACAATCACAAGTCAGCATCAACCAAGAGCAGAGGCTGAGAAAGTAGACCCTTGACTATTTGAAGCAATATTTGCCCTAATTTTCTACTGCTACAATGGTTGATGTAAAATAATTTTTCTTTTTGCCTGGTACTACAGTGCTATAAGCTTTTGTTTGAACTCGACATAATGATTTATTAGATTCAGCTTGGCTTTTCTGCTGGAACCTCTTGAGGTTCACAATTAAGTCATGTTTTCTTAGTACAACTGGGTAAAAAGAAGGAAAGAACTAAGCTTGAATTAGTATGAATAATAGCTTCATAAAATGAAAAATGGAAGCTGCCTTACTAAAAGTATGCATAGAGGAGGTTTAGTACTGGAGTACCTGGTACTAGATAATATGTAAAGTACCATCAAGTGATTTATATGTGAGCTTTTGATTTAATAAAACCTACATCAATTGAAACCCCCTGAAAACATTTACAGTAGCAATCACTAAACCTAGATATATTTGGGAGAAATAAGCAGTAATCAGGAGAATACATTTACTAAACTTCTCTATAAGAGCCCCTTTTCCAAAGCCACAGTAGCTATATTGCCATGGCAAATGCACTGAAGCTCATTCTATTCCTATGGGCTTCGCTACCACAGCTTTGTACAAGGGGTCCTAAATTATCAAACAAACAAGATAAATTTACAATCTGTTTTTGTACATTGAGCCAACCTGTCAATTAGAACTGGACAGATACCGGATGAATGGAAGATAGCGAACATCACACCAATTTTCAAAAAAGGATCAAGAGGAGAACCGGGCAACTACAGACCTTACGTCTGCCTTACGTCTGTCCGTGGAGAGATGGTTGAAGCACTGATTAAGGATAGCATAGTCCGGCACTTGGATACACATGACCTGATGAGAGACAGTCAACATGGCTTCAGAAAAGGGAAATCATATTTGACGAATTTACTTCAATTTTTTGAGATCATGAACAAACAAATCGATAGTGGGGAACCAGTGGACATAATGTACTTGGACTTCCAGAAACCATTTGAGAATGTTCCACATGAGACTTCTCAGGAAAATACAAAGCCATGGAATAGAGGGGGATATACAAAGATGGATAGGAAATTGGCTGGAGAACAGAAGGCAGAGAGTGGGCATAAATGGGAAGTTCTCAGACTGGGAGAAAGTGACTAACGGTGTGCTCCAGGGCTCAGTACTTGGGCCCATCTTATTTAATATTTTCATCAATGACCTAGAAGAAGGAACATCCAGTGAGATCATCAAGTTTGCAGATGATACAAAGCTATGCCGGGCAATCAAAAGGAAAGCGAGGAACTCCAGAGTGACTTGTGTCAGTTAGAGAAATGGGCGGAGAAATGGCAGATGAAATTTAATGTGGAAAAGTGTAAAGTAATGCATTTAGGCAGAAAGAACAAGGAACACAAGTATAGAATGTCAGGTGCAACTCTGGGTAAGAGCGAACAAGAAAAGGACCTGGGTGTACTGATAAATAGGACTCTGAAACCGTCGGCACAATGCAAGGCAGCGGCAAAGAAAGCAAATAGAATGTTAGGCATGATAAATAAAGGAATCACGAGCAGATCGGAGAAAGTTATAATGCTCTAACTTTATAGAGCAATGGTCAGACCACACTTGGAATACTGTGTCCAGCATTGGTCTCCCAACCTAAAGAAGGATATACAACTGCTGGAGAGGGTGCAGAGACGAGCAACGAAGCTAATAAAAGGTATGGAGAACTTGGAATATGAGGAACGACTTAAGAGACTGGGATTGTTCTCCCTTGAGAAAAGGAGACTGCGAGGGGATATGATCGAGACCTTCAAAATAATAAAAAGAATCGACAAAATAGAACAGGAAAAACAATTATTTACAATGTCCAATGTGACATGGACAAGAGGACATGGACTGAAGCTAAGGGGGGACAAGTCCAGTACAAATATCAGGAAGTTCTGCTTCACGCAATGAGTGGTGGACACCTGGAATACTCTCCTAGAGGAGGTTATTGTGGAATCCACCGTTCTAGGATTTAAAAGCAAACTAAATGCGCATCTCCTTATGAGAATAACCCAGTCTCTTCTTCAACATTGGTCCATAATTTATATTCAATATCAAAGGACTAATGTCACTACTATCTCATCAACTACTGTATAATTGGCTGTTTAGGGCTTCAGACATGCCATTATTTTTCGCTCATTTTTCTCGGCGATACAAAATGATCTTAGTGGCTATGGCTGTGGCTTCTTCATTCGCCCATTCAAAGAATATTTTTAAAAATTTTTTTAATAGTTTTAATAATTTTTATCTGTTTTTCTTTATTTTAATTCCTTTTCTTTTATAAAGTGCATAGTGCTCTCATAAATATTTGCAATAAAAAATTTTTTGCAATAAAAGTTGACTTATCTTAAATATATGTTGTTTCCTTAATAGGATCGGGTAGGGGCTTGTCACATCGACATGTTTCGCCGTGAGGCTTTTTCAAGATTATATCCCCCTTTTTCAGTTTTAACAGACCATCCCGATGTGATAAACTTTCTGATCTGATCAGAAAGTTTATGACATCGGGATGGTCTGTTAAAACTGAAAAAGGGGGATATAATCTTGAAAAAGCCTCACGGCGAAACATGTCGATGTGACAAGCCCCTACCCGATCCTATTAAGGAAACAATATATATTTAAGATAAGTCAACTTTTATTGCAAAAAATTTTTTATTGCAAATATTTATGAGAGCACTATGCACTTTATAAAAGAAAAGGAATTAAAATAAAGAAAAACAGATAAAAATTATTAAAACTATTAAAAATTTTTAAAAAAATATTCTTTGAATGGGCGAATGAAGAAGCCACAGCCATAGCCACTAAGATCATTTTGTATCGCCGAGAAATATGAGCGAAAAATAATGGCATGTCTGAAGCCCTAAACAGCCAATTATACAGTAGTTGATGAGATAGTAGTGACATTAGTCCTTTGATATTGGACATCTCCTTATGAGAGGCATAGAGGGGTATGTGTGATTTAATTTATGCCAGGTGTACACCTGGCAGGGCCTCCACGTGTGCAGATCACCAGATTTGATGGACCAAGGTCTGATCCGGTGATGGCGGTTCTTATGTTCATAAATTTTCCCCTGTCCCTGCAGGAACTCAATTTCCCCGTCCCATCCCCTCATTCCTGTAAGCTCAGCTTTAACCGCACAGAGCTCGAATACTTATGATTTAAAAATATTTGAGGCTTATGCAAATGTGGACAGAGCTTGCAGGAATGGGACAGGGACAGGAAAAGATCTTGCCAGGATGAAATGGGAAAATGAGTTCCTGCGGGGTGGGGGAAAATTTGTCCCCTTGTCATTCTCTAGTAGGAATCAAACACACTTGCCTGGGTTCTCAGCTCACTGTACTAACCATTAGGCTGCTTAACCAACAACTTGGATTCCACAGGTGACTTTTCAGGGATCATAGTAAACACAGAATCATAGAAATATGATGGCAGATAAAGACCAAATGACCCATCCAGTCTGCCCATCTATAGCATCCATTATCTCCTTCTCTCCCTAAGAGATCCCATGTGCCTACTCTATGCTTTCTTAAATTCAGACACAGTCTTTGTTTCCACTATCTCTACGGGGAGACTATTCCACGCATCTACCACCCTTTCTGTAAAAAAAAAAAAAAAAAGTATTTTCTTAGATTACTCCTGAGCTTATCACCTTTTAACTTCATCCTATGCCCTCTCATTCCAGAGCTTTCTTTCAAATGATAGAGACTGGTCTCATGCACATTTTTAAAAAACAAAAGGAATTGACCCCAAAATATCCACAAAGAAGAAAATCCAGACAAAACCAAAAAAACTCTGTGGAGTGACGATGTTCCCAAATGGACTTTATTTGAAAATATCAAAGTTCCAAAGGTACACTGAAATCATCCACATAAAATAATTCCATCCATATAAAAGTAAATCATCCACATAAAAGCCTTAAAGGACCTAGTCCGCTAGGAATACAGGATCCAACACGGTCCGCATTTCGACAAAAAGTCTTCTTCAGGGGTCCCTGGGGGTCCTATAAAGATGAGTACGTGGGAAACAATTGTGTGGTGAACCAGAAGTGAGACACTGCTTGCATTTGCAATGTAAAGCACATTTTTGTCATGTAGGTATTAAAATGCCTCTATCATATCTCCCCTCTCCCATTTTTCCTCTAAACTATACATATTGAGATTTTTATGTCTATCCCCATACGCCTTATGACGAAGACCATTGACCATTTTAGTAGCCTTCCTACGGACCAACTCCATCCTGTTTATATCTTTTTTAAAAAGCTGCAGGATAAAATGAAGGCGAGTCTTACAACTCTAGGTTTGTAGAAAAATGAGTGAATGGGGCTCTTTGAACCTCATCACACAGTTAGGTGGTCAATGAAACAACAAGGTAAGTTTTGACAGTATTGACTTTGAGCCCACCAGGATCTTATAACGATGTCTCACGGGCTAGATCTACTGATGCGAGCTATCATGTTAGCTCTCACTAACCTTTATTAATATAATTATTTCCTACAGGGCCCGTTTTATTTATTCAGATTTCTTTTTAATGAATATTTAAACTTTTACATACATAATATGTAAACAAGAAACATCTGACACATTACAAAGAAAAATAAATTATATAGATCATATCTTAACCAGAAACACATATCAATAGTTAGTCCACATCATGGGTATTTATTCAGATTTTACCATACCACCTTAACTAACTTGTAGGGAAATATGGTGTACAGACTAATAAATTGATTAGAAAGGATCTGCTATAAAAGAAAACAAAACATTCATCAGGGCATCAAACTTTCGAAGCCTGAGACTACACCTCCGTCATCAGAGATCGTAGGCCTGCTCGAGCAATCAAATTTCGACAAACTCTTAACAGTTTTCACAGACAGCTCTCTACAAATGGAGAGAGGCGTAGCATTCTGATAGGCTGGGGCTGCACATTAGGAACCTACTCTAAGACAGAATCTAGGTTCCCTTATAAAATGCTAGTGTAACCTGGTATCAGTGCACCTAACAATGCACTCACCGAGGTAGACTATCCCCCTCTTTTACTAAGGTGTGCTAACCGATTAGCACACGCTAATCAAATTAGTGCACGCTAAATGCTAACGCGTCCATAGACTAACATGCACGCATTAGCGCAGTGGTTCCCAAACATGTCCTGGGGGACCCCCCAGCCAGTCAGGTTTTCCAGATATCCCTAATGAATATGCATGAGAGAGATTTGCATACCTGTCACTTCCATTATATGCAAATCTCTCTCATGCATATTTATTAGGGATATCTTGAAAACCTGACTGGCTGGGGGTCCCCCAGGACAGGTTTGGGAACCACTGCATTAGCGTTTAGCGCTAAATTGATTAGAGGGCCTACGTTTGGGCACAGTGGCATAGTAAGGATGAGCGGTGCCGCCCCTCCCCACCCCCCCTGCCGCATGCACACCCCCTTCCCTTTACCCATACCTTTTTAGCTTCTCTGGCACGGGTCCCGGAAATGACGTCAGAGAGAGCGCCGAAGCCGACGGTTGCTGCAACCTTGCACCAGGGAAAGGTACAGGGGAAAGCAAGGGGTGTGCATGGCAAGGAGAGGAGTGAGGAGTGTTGAGCGAGCGAGCAGGTGGGCAGGCGGAGAGGAGGAAGGGTGCCACCGCACCCTTAGGAAAACTGTGCCTGGGATAAACTGCACCCACCCCCTCGCACTCCCCTTATTACAAGCCTGTTTGGGCACTTAAGTGCAGCAGAGACATGTATAGCTAATATTCTGTGAGTTAACTGCATAAGTAAGAGCCCTATCCATGTCCTACCCATGCCTCACCTTTCTGTATGCTCCCTTGTAAATACGTGTTATGCAAAATAGTTATGTATTTAAAGTGTATCACTTAGACAGCAAACATGGCATATACCTGTGTAAGTGAGCACCTATACGCATATATGCTGGTATTCTACATATTTACGTGTGCAATGGGCAAGTAAATGTTGGCATCCAGTTTATAGGACTGTCCTTTTCGTATAATGGCACCTATTTACAAATAAAGCATAAGGAAAGAGCTGGCATGGGTTAACGTGGCAGCATACTTCAGTAAATCTAGCCAACATTGTGAGACACTTTCAAATAGCTTATGTGGGTCCTACGTGGGTTGTGAAAGATGCCACCAATTTGGCAGTAGTGGCTACACTTCTGTTTTGTGAAAGAAAGTTTCAACGTGACAGTGACTTGATACTGGTATTTAAGCACAGGTTCTGAAAGTCATAGATCCCTGAAGCAGGCAATATATGCTGAAACTCGGCTGTATCGGGTCAGTGTCATTTCTTCAATCCATTTTGTTTATACTGACGGACTTCTCAGTTTTTTCATCTTCTCTTTTGTTGGTCACTGCTATCTCTTTATTAGTCTTTTTTAATACGAATTTTCACAAATAAACTGCCTGTGTTGGGGCCTGAGGAGAGAGCAACAGAATGGCCCTGATTCTATAAAAGATGCCTAAAGTTAAGTGCCCAGGTTCCAGATGCTCTAAAATTGTCATTAAAATCCTGTGGGTTGCTGTGGTGCCAGTAAATTGTCTATTTTGAAAACGTCAATCGATGTTCAAACAGATTTGCATGCAAATGAGGTTCACGGAAGCTGGAAGAAATCCCATACAATCAGTCGTTGAAGAAAGCAACTGAAACATGTGCAGAATAGTCCATGGAAAGAGGCATGAATATGCACATGTGCATGAGCATCATAGGCATGCCTTATAGGAGCACATCATAGGCGCACGTCATAAGGGGAGGGGCAAAATCTGAAAACTTTTTTTTAGACTGCTTTGATGGGACAAGTGCTCCCCTCATGCAATCAGCAGCCCGAAAACATTTTTTTACACTGCTTCGATGGGATAAGTACTCCCCTCATGAAATTGGCAGCCTGCTTCGGCAGGACATGTGCTTCCCTCCTGCAATCAGCAGTCTGCTTCAGCTTGACAGTGCTCACCTCATGCAATCAGCAGTTCCCCTGCAAATATGATGAACAGCATAATATACAGCATTTTAAGAAGGTACTTAAAAGACACTTGTTCTGTCAGATCAAATATAGGATCTAAGATTGGTCTAAGAGGAGGAGTGGAGACTGTTGAATGTAGGGTGATGGTCAATGATTATTCCATGGTCTGGTCTATTTTTATTGGTTATAATGATGTTTGTCATTGAGGCGACTTGTATGTTACATGTAATTTTAGATTCTGTATGTAAGTGTGTAATTTATTTTATGGTGGTGTTTGTTTTATTTTATAGTGTTATTTATTTTATAGTGTTATTTAGTGAATTATTTTGCCTTTTTTTGTTTTTCCAACTTCCTTTTGTATTTTCCCTGTATGTTCTTTCTTTACTATAAAAAATGTATTTCATCCCCTCTTACCTTTTGTTTATATTATAATTAATTCAGTGTATGTAATGTTTTTGTTTCCTAATGAATGTATATTTTACTGTACATCGCTTAGAAATCCGATTAAGCGATTAAACAAGCCAACTAATAAACTTGAAACTTGAACTTAAACTTGTTGTTGATGTGAATTGTATGTTAAATGTAATGTTATATTTTGTATGTAAATGTGTAACTCATCCTGGATAAGGGAAGGGGATAAATAAACAAACAAACAAACAAACTTCTACCTCACATGCAATGGCCAACCTAATCTTTGACGCACACTCGCCTGAACCATGTTTTTAACACTACCAGCACCCTCAGACCAGCCGGTAATTTTGGAACGTTAAAAGGCAGTGCTTCATTTTGTGTATCAGGCGTACAGAACAGAAGAGTCAACTGCACAAGTCAATCTCAAGCAAACAAACAGTTGAGATGTCCAAAGGAACAGGTGTGCTGATTTGTTTCACAGCTCCGCTTTACTCACTCAGTGACTTGTTCCGTACATGTTTCGGCCCAACTGGCCTGCATCAGGAGTGTTTTGCTTAGCAGAAACACCAAATCATCAGCTTAGCCAACTTTTTGTGGTAAAAGTGTATAAGTACACTAAAAACTTTTGCACAATATGAAGAGCTTGCATGCCCAGAGGTCACACAAACTGTTTGAGTGAATAAAGCAGAGTTGTGAAACAAATCAGCACACCTGTTCCTTTGGACGTCTCCACTGTTTGTTCATTTTTTTGTATCAACAGGTGATGTCAGAGCATAACTTAGAGCGCTAGTTTTAATATTAATGACCTCGTTGTACTACATTTACATAGCAGAGTCGAAGGCTGCTAGGAAGCGTGGAAAAGACCACAGTGAGCCATTATGTGCATCAGTAGGTAAAATGCTTTGGGCTAGATTCACAAACCTGTACAAACAGGCCCGATCCGGGCAGGTCCGATGAATTCCCTAAACTATAATATGCAGATGGGGGCGATCAGAGGAATGCCCTCATCTGCCTGCCTGGATCACTCTATAGCGATCCCAGCACATGCGCAGATCATCTGTAGATGGTCTGCGCATGCGCTGGACCTCCGGGACCGGCAGAGATTTTAAAAAAAAAATCTTTTGGAGCCTGTGGTTAACCCGTTTAGGGCCCGCGGGTTAAAACCATGGGCCTGCACTACGGGGAAGCGTGGGAGAATTGGGGCAGGCAGGCGTTTGGGCAGGCAGCTCCAGGGATGCAGGTGATCGGGGCAGGCAGGCGATCCGGGGTAGTGGGAGAGTTTGGGGCAGCAGGAAGATTTGGGGGCAGCAGGAAAATTTCGGGACTGACAGGGCAGAGAGCAGAGCAGTTGGAAAGGGCTTGAGCGACTGGTCCTCAGCAGCCGCTTATTTATGATCTGCCAGCCCAGTCAGTGTTGCAGGGTTTTGGTTTGTGAATCGCGTCCCTGCCTACTTTGCATGCCGTTACCCTCATTTGCATGCGTGGATCGGAGGATGGTCGGCAGAGAGGTAAGTGAATCAGGCCGGAGGGAAATTTGCTCGTAAAGGGGTCGCAAACCGATCGGCACACGATCGGTTTGCTTTGTGAATCTAGCCCTTTGACGCTAAACCAGTAAGATCTGGTTTAGCGCCAGTCTTTAAAGGCACGGTGAGTTTAGAGCATCAGGGCCTAGATCGGTACACCTAGCCAATCTAGGCACCTAACTTAATTATTTAAAGAGCTTAATCAGTGCCAATAACAAGAAACTAACACTTTATAATTGGCTTAAATTAAAATTAATTGGGTGGCAGGCACCTAACTTGGTAGATGCCTACCACTTTTGGGTAGGTACCTACCAGAAAGCAGGCATGGTTAGAAGCAGATTGTGGTGTGTTTTGTTTTGTATGTTGACGCCTAAAGTGGGCATAGGCGCCGGTATTTAGACAAAAAAAAATGGCATAAATAGGATGCGCCTAAATCCACTTTTGGTGCTGTTAGGTGTAATTCTATACACAATGCCTAAGATTAAGATAAGATTGACATGTGCTTTGCACTGCATTACTCGGTACCTATGTTTTAGGGGCTATTTATAGAACTGGGGCCAGTGTTCTTTATCTCTCTTCTTTTCCCAAGTGCACCGTAGCTCACCAAAGGACATAAAAAGACTTGAAGCGGTCCAGAGGAAGGTGATGAAAATGGTAGGAGGTTTGTGCCAGAAGATGTATAAGGAGAGACTAGAATCCCTGAATATGTATACCCTAAAGGAAAGAAGGGACAGGGGATTTATGATTCAGACGTTCAAATACTTCAAAGGTATTAACGAAGAACAAAATCTATTCCAGAGAAAGGAAAATGGTAAAACCAGAGGACATAATTTGAGGTTGAGGGATGGTAGATTCAAGAGTAATGTTAGGAAATTCTTCTTTACGGAGAGGGCGGTTGATGCGTGGAATGCGCTCCCGAGGGAGTTGGTGAAGAAAACTGTTACAAAATTCAAACAAGCATGGGATGAAAACAGAGGATCTCTAATCAGAAAACAATGGATATACATTGAAGGAACTAAGGCCAGTACTGGGCAGGCTTGCAAGGCCTGTGTCCTGTATATGGATATTCAGTCGAGAACAGGCTGGGGAGAGTTTCGTTGGCTGGGATGGTTAAGATGGGCTGGAGTGAGCTTTGATGGAGACTTCAGTAGATGGAACCTAAGCATACAACTGGGTAGGGCTCTGGGTTTCTGGCCCAGAAATATCTAAGAAAAAGGACCATTTAAACTAAATTAATTTATGGAGCATGTATGGTTGAGCAGACTGGATGGACCACACGGGTCTTTATCTGCCGTCATTTAATATGTTAATTTTGTTACCATGTCTAATATTATTACTTATGTAAACCACTTTGATGGTCTGTCTGAAATATGGTATGTTAATAAAACTAAATGTAAAACTTGAAACTTTTTAAAAAATAAGAGCAAATTACCTATATGAAATAGAGATGAGTACCCAAATAACTTTTCTGTTCATGTTCTTTTTTTTTTCCAAATGTGTCATTTTGAATGCACACTGTCCCCTGGATTCTATATAAGTCACCTGATTTTGGTATGGGTTAGAGAATGACACGGTGAAAAAATTGGTCCCCGTCACCGCCCCGTCCCCGTCTCACCATCCTCTGCACCGCCCCGTCACCGCCATTCCCACCCCATTCACCGCCCCGTCACCGCCACTGCAACCCCATTCACCGCCCCGTCACCGTCACCGCTGCATACATAAAAGCCTCAAACGGGTACGATTTTATATACTTTTCTTTATTTACGTATAAAGGAAACATTCTTTAAAACTTTAAAACTTTAAAACTTAGTTAAATATTAGTTAATAACTATACAAAAACAAACACGACATGTACTTTTAATGCTTACAATGTTAGCCTACATGGTAAGTAGACGCGGCCGCTGTACCTAATCGCGGCAAAGATCTCCCTGCCGTGATTAGCATAGTGACCGCGGCTACGGCTGCAAGTCTCCCCTCCCCCCAGCGATCACGGCAGGAGGGCACCCAACCCCTCCTGTAGACCCCCCCCAACGGCCCTCCCGACAATCGCAGCAGAAGGGTACCCAACCCCTCCTGCCGGTCCTCCCAATGGCCTCCCCTAAGATCGCCGGCAGGAGGGTACCCAACCCCTCCTGCTGGACCCCCCCCAACGAACCCTCCCACCCCGGAACCCCCTTAGTCTTACTTTCCAAGTTGGACCGGACGGCTCCTCACACATATGGCCAGCAGGCTTGCCTCCGTCCAAATGAGGCGGGCCCGCCCCTACCCTGCCCAACCCACAGGATCCTAGGGCCTGATTGGTCTAGGCACCTAAAGCCACTCCCGCTATAGGAGGGGCCTTAGGTGCTTGGGCCAATCAGGCCCTAGGATCCTGTGGGTTAGGCAGGGGAGGGGAGGGGCGGGCCCGGCCCGCCTCATTTGGACGGAGGCAGGCCTGCTGGCCAGACGAGCGAGGAGCTGTCCGGTCCAACTTGGAAAGTAAGACTAAGGGTGGTGTTTCGGGATGGCGGGGTTTGTTGGGGGAGGGTCCGGCAGGAGGGGTTGGGCACCCTCCTATTGGCGATATAGGGGGCCGTGGGGGGGGCCGGCAGGAGGGGTTGGGCACCCTCCTACCAGTGATCATAGGGGGGCTGTTGGGGAGCTGGCAGGAGGGGTTGGATATCCTCCTGCTGCGATCGTCGGGGGGGCTGTTGGGGTAGGCAGGAGGGGATGGGTACCCTCCTGCCGCGATCGTTGGGGAGGGCTGGTTCTGTCGGCATGAAGGGCTGAGCACCTTCCTGCCGGCGATCGTCGGGGGGGGGGGCGGGTTCTATTGGCAGGAAGGGTTGATCTGACAAATGAGGAGCACGGTGAAACACAGGTAAATAGCGGTTCCTAGAAGGGGGTACATTGGCCTGCGGGGACAAATCTTTTCACCGTTTTTGCGGGCGGTGAAAACTTTTGTCCCCGTGTCTGCGGCGATTTGGCTTTGGAGTCTCCATAACCCGCAGCCAAACCGCAGCCACGCCGCAGCTCCCTGCGGGGATCGCTCCCCGTGTCATTCTCTAGTATGGGTCTCACATCTACATGTAAACTAGTCAATTAAGTGCTAAAAATTAATTATTGGGGTTACCAAGCACTTAATTGGCAGTAATTAGGAGTTATGTGTGGATCTGCCTAACATCCTATAACATTTACATAAGAACATAAGAATTGCCATACTGGGACAAACCAAAGGTTCATCAAGCCCAGTATCCTGTTTCTAACAGTGGCCAACTCAGGTTCCAAGTATCTAGCTAGATTCCAAGTAGTAAAATTTTATGCTGCTTATCCTAGGAATAAGCAGTGGATATTCCCAACCAATCTTAATAATGGCCTACTGACTTCTTTTAGGAAATAATCCAAACATTTTTTAAACCCTGCTAAGCTAACTGATTCCACCATATTCTCTGGCAACGAATTCCAGAGTTTAATTACATGTTGTGTGAAGAAATATTTTCTCCACTTTTGGTGGAGGATGGGCAGGGGAGGGCTTCAATGGCTGGGAGGGTGTAGATGGGCTGGAGTAAGTCTTAACAGAGATTTCGGCAGTTGGAACCCAAGCATAGTACAGGGTAAAGCTTTGGATTCTTGCCCAGAAATAGCTAAGAAGAAAAAAAAAAAAAAATTAAATTGAATCAGGTTGGGCAGACTGGATGGACCATTCGGGTCTTTATCTGCCGTCATCTACTATGTTACTATGTTTTTCCAGTTTGTTTTATAATTTACTACTTAGTAGCTTCATTGCATGACCACAAGTCCTGGTATTTTTGGAAAGAGTAAACAAGCAATTCACATCTACTCATTCCATTCCACTCAGTATTTTATAGACCTCTATCATATCTCTCCTGAGCCGTCTCTTCTCCAAGCTGAAGAACCCTAGTCTCTTTAGCCTTTTCTCATAGGAAAGTTGTCCCATCCATTTTATCATTTCTGTCACCCTTCTCTATACCTTTTCTAATTCCATTATATCTTTTTTGAGATATAGTGACCAGAATTGCACACAGTATTCGAGATGCAACTGTACCACAGAGCGATATAAGGCATTATATCATTTTCATCTGTTTTCCATTCCTTTCCTGATGATTCCTAACATTTTACAGTAAAGTCTTGGTTAACCGGGTCTCAGTTAACCAGAACTCACACAACTGGCAAAAAAATTGTCAGTGAGAAAAAAAAAAAAAAGTTCCCTGAAGCACCAGTGGTAGCGTCCTGAGCCACAAATTCTTCCTTCCTGCCTCCCTCAAGCCCCCCAAACCCCGAAGCAGCTGCGAACCCCCTCCCTCCTGTCCTAAAGCCCCAGCGCATCAGTGATCCTGAGCTGCAAAACCCTCCTCCCTCAAGCCCCAAAGTGGCAGAAGCAGGCAGCGGTCCAGAGTCGTGAATTCACTTGCTCCCTCCCTCCTACTTTCTCTTCCTTACCCAAGTGCAGCTGGTCAGCAGGAAGCAACCTACAAGCAGGCTACTCGCGGCCAGCCCTGGCAGGGCCTTTCCTCTGATGTGTCAGAAGTGATAGTGCTTTGCTGGTGCTTTGAGGCGGGGGGGGGGAAGGGAAATTGAGAGTGTGTTAGACAAGGATTCTAATACATTCTCAAATAATCAGAAAAACAGTTATCTGGTATCCACCAATCCCCATGGATGCTGGATAACTGTATTTGTTTTTATAGCTGCTGCTGCAGATTGACCCGAAGGTTTCAACGTATCCTCAACAATGACACCAAGATCCTTTTTCTGAGCTGTGACTCCTAACATATAACCCAGCATCACGTAGCTATAGTATGGCCACAGGAATGTTTCTTATTAATGTCGTTAAAGGTATGCATTCTATAGAGCAGAGGTGGGCAACCACGGTCCCCTAGGCTCAAAACCCAGTTGCGTCTTCAAGACTTCCACAATGAATATATATGCAATTTATTCGCATATAGAGCTCTATATAAGGCGCCTAAAAATTACAATATGTGGTGACTAGTGTCGCACTAAGCACGATACTATAAAAGTTAGGCGCATTTTATAGAATCACACTTAGTGCCGCCTAAGAGGTGTTGTTAGGCATTCTATCCTTAGGCACGCTCTATTTTTGACAGGGTTTTCTTGACCTAAATGCAGCCTTGGACCGTTAGGCACCTAACATCTAGTTAAGTGCAACTTACATCAATTATGAGGTGCTAATTGTCAATTATCAGCATCAATTAAGATTATTAAACAATTAAGTTAGGCACCTACATTGGCTAGGCTTGCCAATGTAGGTGCATTGTGAACAAATATGGACCTCGTTCATATTCATTGTGGAAATCTTCAAAACCCGAGTGGGTTATGACCCTTGAAGACTGATTGCTCACTCCTGCTACAGAACCTGCATGTACTTCACAAGTCTCTGAGAACGATGATTTTCACTTAGGCCCTCTCAGCCAGGCATCACTTTGCAGGGGCGAGCCACAAAACTAGTCAAAGGTATGGAGAATTTGAGCTACCAAGAACGCCTCAGAAAACTGAGACTGTTCACCCTCGGAAAGAGAAGATTGAGAGGGGATTTGATAGAGACTTTTAAAATATTAAAAGGATTTGACAAAATAGACCAGGAAGAAGCATTACTGACTTTTTCAGACGTGACACGGACAAGAGGTCATAGCCTGAAATTGTGTGGCAGCAGGTTCAGGACAAATGTCAGGAAGTTCTGCTTCACACAGCGAGTGTCGAGCGCTTGGAATGCTCTCCCAGAGGAGCTTGTGGAGGAGACTAGTGTTCAGGGTTTCAAGCGCAAGTTGGATGCACACCTTCTTGCAAATCATATCGGGGGATACGGGAAATCCGGGTCTCCAACAGAGAGCATCTAACTGGGCCTCCGCGTGTGCGGATCGCCGGACTAGATGGACCTAGGTCTGATCCGGTGAAGGCGTTTCTTATGTTCTTATGCTTGTGTTAATGCCTTTGAAAAGAGCCCTCATCAGGAGCAGGTGAAAAATGTTTTCCAAATCTTACCTATAGCATCTTGACTCTACTTTTCAACGTTTAATGAAAGAAAAAGAAGTTACCTTACTCTTGAACTTCTGATGTCCAAGCCTGAACTTCACATAAGGGTCACTCAGTCCATTGGAATCCATAGCTTTCAGATCTCGTCCTTCTATCAGAGTGATGCTAACAATCCCTGTCCACAACTGAGATTTTCTGTTCACATCCGACAGACGTAAACTCTGGGTTTGAAGCTTTAAAAAAGAAGAAACTAGTATTAGGTAAAATATATTCCTCCCTCCCTGCATGTATTAGATGAATGGCAGATCGCAGAAGTGGTTTAAGTTGGATCTTATGGCTCCTGGGACAAATAAACTGGATGAAGATGCTTCACAGATAATACTTCAATTCGATCACAATGAAAGTGAACAAGTACAGATCTACAATAAATTCATTTCTCAAAGGGCATAGAAAAGACAAACACAGAAGCCTGTGGGGCAGAAACTGAGTCTGTATTAACTTAAAAGTACCAAAACGGAGCTCTACTCTGGGGAAACGATAACATATGAAACTTTATTAGAGCAAATGCTTTTGAGGTTTGGCCCTGAACACAAGCTTGAAACAGAAGGAATTTTTTTTTTTTTGTGACGATGTTTGGCATCACTTGGTACTGAAATCCTCCATTTATACACTGTAGTGAGTACATTGTAGGCAGCTGATATGCAAGACCTTCCACATTACCACAGCATATGCTTCAGTTGGGCTGTAGAGTAGAGGTCTGCACAGGAAAGGGAATTGTAGGAATCCCACAGGGATCCCCCTAGGCCAACGGGACTCCCATGGGGACCCCTCCCAGGCACACGGGACTCCCATGGGGACCCCTCCCAGGCTGACGGCACTCCCACCGG
This sequence comes from Geotrypetes seraphini, assembly GCF_902459505.1. Taxonomy (NCBI): domain Eukaryota; kingdom Metazoa; phylum Chordata; class Amphibia; order Gymnophiona; family Dermophiidae; genus Geotrypetes; species Geotrypetes seraphini. Next base: position 5,020,659 of record NC_047084.1, on the reverse strand, counting down.
GATGGACTCGGAGTTCCTATCCCGAGGCCTACCTAATTCAGGTCCGGCGCCGAGCTGAGCTTCCGAGTCCCGACGAATCAGCAGCAACAGTCTCTGTCACGTAGGCAATGATCTCAGCATGTAGGCACACAGACTCTGTGTGCCTACGTGCTGAGCTCCATGCCTATGTGACAGAGACTGTTGCTGATTCATGGGGAGGTGTCACATGCAGGCTAGAGCGGGCGGACAGAGTCATCTTCCTCCCCCCCACCCCCCGGAACAAACCCAAAATGCGCTAACTTCACCGGGCCCAGTTCTGCTGTACAAGTCATGATCTGTGGCTCAGAGCTGAGCAGGGATTGGTCGGTGGATGCCGAGAGCTGCAACTGGGGATCTTGACTGCAGCAAGCGAGGATGAAAACTGCTCTGCTGCTACCAGAATGATCCAACTTTCTGAAGCCCCGTGAGCTTGGATGGTCTGCTCTGACTACCAAAACTTGCCATTTCATTCCCTCACTTTAGCTCTTATCCTACTTCTTATTTCCTAGTCTGTCACTAATTATATCATCTTTCTCTCCCATCATTCAGCATTTCCCCCTCTCTCTCTCTGCTCCCCTTCTATCCAGCATTTGTCCTTCTCCTCCATTTCCATCCAGTATCTGCCCTCTCTCTCTCTCTCTTTCTCCTTTCCATCCAGCATCTGCCCCTCCCCGTTTTTCCATCCCGCTTCTGCCTCTCTCTCTCTCCTGCTTCTGCCCAGCATCTGATTTGTCTCCTCTCTTCCTCCTTTCTGCCCCCTCTGTCACCCCATCCATCATCCACCCTTCTCTCTCTTCCTTCCATCCAGCATCTGCCCATCTTTCTCTCCCCCCTTTCAGCCCAGCATCTGCTTCATTTCTCTTTCTCTCCCTTCTATTCAGTGTCTTTCCTCCCTTCCATCCGCATCCTCCCCCTCTCCTCCATTCCATTCAATGTCTTCCTCCCCTCGCCTTTTCTTTCCATCCATCCATCATCTGTCTTTTTCTCTCTCCCCAGGCATTCCAACTTGTCTGTTATCTTTCCCCTTTCATCCAGTGTGTCTGATCCCTCCCCCTTTCTATCTACAGTCTGTCTCCTCTCACCTCCTACATCCAGTATCTACCCCCTCTCACCTGACACCTCAGCCGCCGCCAGACTGATGGGAAGCTTTTCCTCCAACATCAGCTCTGACTTCAGGGGAAGACTTCTGGGTCGACTACATATGGCGTGCTGCAGGCTGCCTCCAACTCCTGCTGTTATCTGGACTCGAATGAAGGGGAGGGAGTGCATTTTTGGATACAAAAGGCATGAACTTGGAAGAGAGGATGGAGGAAGGGAGGGAGAGAGATGCTGAAGTGGGGGAGGGAATGCGTTTTTGGATGCAGAAGGCATGAACTGGGGAGAGAGGAAGGGAGGGAAAGAGATGCTGAGGTGGGGGAAGGAATAGAAAGGGAGAATTGGGCTTGGGTGTGTCAGATAGCAGGAAAGAGAGATGGCTGTGTACACACGGGGAATGGAAGAAAGAGGAGAATTTTTGGTCATAGGAAGGGAGTGAGGTACAGATGATAGGGAAGAGAAAGATGAGTGAGAAATATGGTGGAAAGGGAACAGTGGGACAGATTGAAAGGATGCAAGAGGAAGGAATGTTGGACATAGTGATGAAGGGAATGGAGGGAGAGATGTGGCATGGTGCTGGAGAAGGGTGATAGAACAGAAGGAGAAATGTTGAGCATGGGGCTGGTGGGCAGGCACGAAAGATGAGAAAGGGATAAATGCTGGACCATGGTAGGAGGAACCAATGTACAGCAACAGAAGAATTTCTAAGCGGAAAAAAGAAACTGGGACCAACTTAATGGAAAAATAAGTTTGCAGACAAAGGTAAAAAAATGAATTTATTGACTAAAATATGTTAGCTTTGGGAAATGTATATAGCAAATGTCTTTGTATTGTGTTCAAAAGAAAAGGAAATGCATTTCTGGTTTTATTTCTACAGTGTTGTACTTGCTGACCCTTGTTGTGGCTGGTGGGGATCCCCAAGCACCGCCAGCAGAGGACCTCCTCTAGAGACTGCCAGAATTCCCCTCCACCAAGCGCAGCAGTCGCAGGCAGCATCCATGAGCCACTGAGGTGCCAGCATCTGTGACTCAGGGACGCTACTGCTGCCTGCCAAGCTTGGCAAAAAGGACCCCCGGCCAACTGCAGAGGAAGTCCTCAGCTGAAAGCTTGGGGGTCCTCATCAGCTGAGTATTTCTATTTTATATTTACATTAGAGGCTCTGGTAGAAACCCGTTTATAAAGTATGTATTCTTCCCAATTACTATTTCCAAATTAATAAAGTGTCTTTGCTTATTTGTAAATGGGTCTCTACCAGAGCCTTTAATTCAGTAGCATAATTAAATGAAATAACTGTTTCTGAAGTCTATAGGGATGGGCAGGGACGGAGGGGATTCCTCGCAGGGACAGGTGGGGACGGAGGGATTCCTTGCAGGGATGGGTGGGGACGGAGGGATTCCTCACAGGGACGGGCGGGGATAGAGGGATTCCTCACAGGGACGGGTGGGGATGGAAGGGATTTTGGCAGGGCCAGGTGGGATTTCTGTCCCCGCACAACTCTCTACTGTAGAGTGAATGCTGCTATCTCCATAACTATATAATCCTTGCCCGCTCTTGACTGAAATCATTAACAGGGATGCTATTCTAGTAATCCAATGTACTCAGCTCATTCAGTCTGCAGGACACACTCAGCCAATCAGGTTTTCAGGATATCCTCAATGAGTATGTGTGAGGTAGATTTGAATAGCTGCCTCTGTTTTATGCAAATCTGTTTTATGCATATTCATTGTAGATATCCTGAAAACTGACTGGCTGGGGGAGTCTCAAGGACTGGATTGAGAACCACTGAGTAAGCTAGAGAAATATTATAGACCTTCCTCTCCATCAGAAATCCTCTGAGCTTGTTCAATGCATTACTGAATTCAGAGTAGACACGTCCTTTGTCCCTACTACCTCGAATGGGAGACTTCTCAGTGCATCCATCAATTCTGTAAAAGTTAGGCACACTTTATAGAATCATGCTAAGTGAGACCTAAGAGGCCTTAGGTGTTGTTAGGAATTCTAACTTTAGGCACACCCTATTTATGCCAGGGTTTTCTTGGCCTAAATGCAAGTGCTTAAGTTAGGCACCTACTGGCGCCTAAGTCCAAAACAGGTGCCTACAAGCAAAACATGTCCTTGATACACCCTGGTACCCCTAAGTACCTTGGACCAAGTTAGGCACCTGGTGTGAATGGGTATAGGCCATAACCTTTTTTTCTGCTGTCTTTTCCATCCTGTACAAATCCAGTTCTGTATGTTTATTTGAAATTTGACCATGTATATTATTGTCCCCCCATTTTAGAATTGTAATCACTTAGAAATATTTAATAAGCGTGTATATCAAATTTTAAAATTAAACTTGAAACTTGTCATGTTCTATATTACTATAGTGATTTTAGGGGCTGATTCACCAAGGTTACTAATAGCATTCATGCTAAATGGATTTATTGGGCACAAAATTGTAAATGAGCTATTCACTAAAGCCTTAATGTGTGTACTAGAGAATGACACGGTGGCGGTTTACCCGCGGCCACCGCATTTTAGCCACGGGTCACCCGCCGAAAACGGGGAAGAAAACTAGCAGTCGCTGCGGCAACGGGGACAAGGCCATTCACCGCCCGCGGGGTGGTGAATGGTCTTGTCTCCGCAGTGAGGTATCAAGGATCGCGCGGTCCCCGCAGCCACCGCCCGCCCGCCCGTAGCATTTAGCCAGCTCCCTCCCTCCACCTCACCTTAAATTTCGAGTTTTCCGGCTTCCTTTTTTCCGAGCCGCACGTGTTCAAAAATCCGTGCACGCGCGGCTGCGCGAGTCAATCAATCTTCTCCTCTGACGCAACCGGAAACAGGAAGTTGCAGGAGAGGAGAAGTTTGATTGACTCGCGCAGCCGCGCGTGCACGGATTTTTGAACACGTGCGGCTTGGAAAAAAGGAAGCCGGAAAACTCGAAATTTAAGGTGAGGTGGAGGGAGGGAGCTGGCTAAATGCACGGCTTTTTGAACGCGTGCGGCTAGGGAAAAAGGAAGCCGGCAAACTCAGAACGAATATAAGGTGAGGTGGAGGGAGGGTGGGGGCTGCTGGACCATTCTTCATTACTTTGCCATACTAATTCCATTCTATGTTAGGTGCCACGGACTCAGATTCGAGTCCTAGCGATGATGAGTTAAAGATCCCAAAAGAAGCCAACTTCTAAATCCAGTGGTTAGAGCTACACTACACTCCTTGTGACCCTGGGCAAGTCACTTAATCCCTATTGCTTCTGACACAATGGGCAGTTCCAAAGACCAAGACTGGCCAGTGTCAAAGACAGGATGCTGAGCTTGATAGACCCTTAGTCTCCACTGTTTTTAGTGATCAACAAAGTTCTATGTTTCTATAATCACCCTAATTCTGTTATCATTGGACTAGATATTCAAAATGATTTAAATGGCCAGGACAGGCTCCTGGCTGTTCAAATCATCTGTCCAGGGCTAACCAGGCATTTTCAATCTTCATGTTCAGCCCAAATGGTGTCACACAATTCAGCAAAAATACCCAATGTTGTTCCTCATAATTTAAATATTGCTCATAGAAGGAACAACATTGGGTATTTTTGCAAATGGAAGTTGGAGGGTTAATTCCCTTGAAACAGCCAATTGAGTGAAACATGAATTCATGCTGGGACACAAGATAGGTTGAATTTGTTTTGAATTTAAAAAGAAAAATGATCAATGAAGAATACTATAATGGCAAGAAAATATAATGATAAAACAGCAACTAATTTTGCCTATTTTTATATATTAAAAAAGTACTACATAAGGTGAATGTCCATATTGCTGTCTGTTGTTCTGCTGAGCACTGGCATTGAAACAGCAAAATGCATTTATTGCATACTTGTCCTCTGTCGGAAACATTATGGTGGTATATTAGTTGTGTTAATAAAAATTTATAAACAAAGCCCTGCCAGCTGAACATCTCTTTCTCTAGTTCAGCAGCAGGAACTTTGATTTATAAGAATGGAATACGCTAAATATTAGAGTACTAAGGCTTATATGGATGCTGCGGGGATGGTGACGGGGCAAAAATGGGATGGCAGTGGCGGTGACGGGGCGGTGAAAGGGATGGCGGTGATGGGGCGGTGCAGAGGATGGTGGGCCGGGGACGGGGCGGTGACGGGGACAGATTTTTTCCCCGTGTCATTCTCTAGTGTGTACTAAGGTACCTGCTAACACTATAGAGAACAGAGGGTAAGAAGTTCTGTCTAGTTGCATGGTAATGAGCATAACATGCAAATTATCATCATATACACACTATAGGGATATTTCTATAACTGGGTGACATGAGGACATGTGGTAGGAGCCTATTCTATAACTGAACCACGATGCATAGGTTCCATTACAGAATATTAGCATAACCCAATACCAGCACACCTAACATCCAGGTGCCCATCTTACACCAGCCACAGAGCTCATGTAAGTGAGAGCGCCTAAGTGTGGTAGCGATGTGCATAATTTACAGTATCCTGAAAGTTATACCCTGAATTCTATAAACGGTGCAAATTTGGATGCATGTCAAATCTGTACACACAATTTAATTGAATAATAAGCCAATTAATACTATTTGGCTTCTTAACAAGCAATTAGTATTAATCAGCTTTAATTTAAATTTGTGCGCATAAATGTAATATCTCTGCCTAAAATTTATTTGTGACACCAAAGTGGGAGGGAGGGAATTGGAGGGTCATGGGAGAATCAGGGGAGTTCCTCATAGTTACATGCATAATTATAGAAATAGGGGCAGCTGTGTCTAACTTTAGGTGCAAGGTTTTGTACAGAAGATCGGATGTACCAGCTTGAAGTTTAATAAGTCCAAATTACTTAAAAACAAGAATCTAAAAACCTGAAGAAGGCATTTTTATTTTGCCGAAACATGTCCCGTGTTGGGCTGTTCTTATTTTATACATTATTTGATTTCCATCCTGTGGGTCACTTGTGACTTTACCCTTTGTGGTTGCTTATTAAACTACATTCTGGAACATCCGATCTTCTGTTCCACAATCTTTTTGCTGTTTTGCTGCTTCATTGCCTTTGTGGAATCTTTTGGTGCTATTTGGAATTTGTTGTTTTGTCGCAAAGTTTTGTACCACATTTCCATTAGTGCAAATGGATGTGCTTAAAGTCCTGGGTACAAGTGCTATTCTACAAACAGTGCCTAACTTTAAGCATGGTTTCTATAATACTGCTCAAGAGATTTTTTTTTTTTTGGTGCTGAATTTTTTAGGTGCCTTATATAGAATTCAGTCCTGGGTGTGTAAGTGGGAGCCCTGCTTATGCCCTACCCATGCACTACCAAAGTATATGCCCCCATGCAAATACATGCTATGCAGGTTGGACACATATATACAGAATAATGCTTAAGTGGAATATTGGAATATACCTGCTTATATGCGCACCTATGCATGTGTATGTTAATATACTAAACATTTACACACCTACCCCCAAATTCATGATGGCTTATGCTATGCGTGCAAATCGGTGCACTCAGACGATTTGTGCATATAACTTCATTGTTTAACAAGCCTAATCGGTGATGATAATTGGCAATTAACATCTCATAATTGATGCTAATTGACATTAATTAAAAGTTATGTGAAAAACTCGGTAGGGGTATTCTTTAAAATGCTCTGTGCCAGTTCTATTGTGAGAATCTTAAAAGGGGGCATGGCCAGGGGAGGAACATGTGTGTATTGTGGGCATTCATAGAATTTATGTGCATACAAGTTAGGTGCAAGGATTTAGGCCTGGTTTTCCTTGGCCTGTATATGTGCACCTAAAAGTTGTGATGCACACTGCTGTTTAGCACAGTTCTCTAAGAAGGATGTACCTTTTATAGAATTGAAGTAAACGTTGTTCTAAGAAAGCACTGATAATTTAGGCATTTCAGTTCATACAGGCTCTTCTCTAGAATCTGACCATGTTAATCCCTTTTCCAAGGTGATCCTTTATTTTTATTTCACCCTGGCTTCTAACTCCTTTAGCTTTCTCAAGAAGTTCAGCACAGATGAGGTACAATGAGGCACACATACTCACATGTTCTCTCTCTCTCATTAAGTGTACTTTGGAGGTATTATAAAGGTATTGTAGGTATCTGAATTACTCTGGTGAGGCCTTTTTCAAAAAAAGCATCTGTGACTGTAATTGTCTGCTGTATTCCTTTAAATCTTCCAGTTAGTGTATCACATTCTAGCTACCATCAATGTAGATTTGCACTTACACTTCCCCCTCCCCATTCGCGGTTTCCCTACTCGCGATTTCACATAATCGCAATTTTTTTTTGGGGGGGGGGAGGAGGAACCCCCCCATATTTTTGTCTTCCCCTGGCATCCCGGCCTTACCTGGTGGTCTAGCTGGTTTTCGGGGCAGGAGTGATCTTCCTACGCTCCTGCCCCGTGCAGATAGCCATTAGGAAATGGCTGTGGGGAGTTCCCGTAGTCTCTCGAGAACTCCCCACAAACATTTCCTAATGGCTATCTGCACGGGGCAGGAGCATAGGAAGATCGCTCCTGCCCCGAAAACCAGCTAGACCACCAGGTAAGGCCGGGATGCCAGGGGAAGGCGGAAGGGAGGCAGGGGTTGGTCAGAGCCAGATATTTGCGTTTTTTTGCCATTCGCGGTCCGGCTCTGCCCGTATCCCCCGCAAATAAGGAGGGAGAAGTGTACTGCCAATATATTTTACATCAGTGTTCTTCAACTGCCGGTCTGCGAACCAGTGCCGGTCCACAGAAATTACCTGCTGGTCCACAAGGCCGGCATGTGCATCGGGCCCGAGACAGTGTTCTTCAATCACTGGTCCGTGGTACAATCGATGCGGCATTATCTACAGGCTGGCTCCCTCTTCCTCACTGCCGCAGTGCACAAAGCCGTGGGCAGTGGCTCCTATGCATGTCCTGCACCTGAACCGGAAGCCTTCTCTCTGATGTCGCAACGTCAGAGGGAAGGCTTCCAGATGAGGCGCGGGACGCATGAGGAGCCGATGTCTGCGGCTTTGTGCACTGCATCAGTGAGGAAGAGGGAGCCATCCTGAAGATAACACCTGGGGTGGCATAAAATGTCCAGGTGGGAGCAGACCAGAAGGTAAGGCACAGCATGGAGGAAGTCAACAAAGGTAGGAAGAATGATTTTGTTGTCTGTATTTTGCACTGTTCAGGAAGAAATGCATTTGTTTCTATTTCTCTGGGGGCTTGTACTGTATGCATCTTGCACCTTAGGGTTTATTTATATATATATTAGTACTTTTAGTTTTTGGTCCCATATTTGCATAGGGGTTATTTGTGTTCTGGTAGGAATGAATGTTGAGAAGCAAACAGTGTGTTTTGTGTAGTTTAATTTTTTGGTTAACCATTATGTGTTGCTAAGATTATATTGTGTGTATATATGAAAAATGAATGGAAAAAATAGTGTTACAATTAGTACTATTATGGGGGCGGGGTCTGGGGACGGAGATTGGGTGGAGATGGGCGGGGTCTGGCCCACAACTTAGTCCAGTGTTCTTCAACCGCTGGTCCACGAACCGGTGCCGGTCTACAAAATAATTCTTTTATTTCTGCCAGTCCATAGGTGTAAAAAGGTTGAAGAATACTGTTCTACATCACACTCATATTGCAGCCATGAAAGGAAAGACCGCTTGTAACCCCATTTCATATTAATGTATTTATTTTATAAAACACAACTGACCTATCTTCTACCATGTGGTGACCTAATAATTTCTCCACTTCTATCAGGTTTATATTTATCTCTCTCTGAAATGGCCACTTTGTTATAAATGTAGCAAGGTAAATAATAAAGGATCAGGGCCCTTTGAACAGTACTATAGATAAGAACTGGACTTGAGGTAGAAGTATGAAAGGTATTAATTGTAGTTTCACTGGGCTTAGGAGTACAATCTAACACTAAGCTAATGAAAGCTTCTGAAATATCAAAGAAAAATCCAATGAGAAATAGCAAGGTAGAAGAGTGGATCTTCCTAATTTATATATTCAGTCATCTCCTCTCCTGTTTACTCTCTAACCTCAGAGAAGGAAGAATGTATAGAAAAACTTTCTTCAACATCCAAACCTACAAAATAAAACAAAAAAGTCCACACAATCCATTCCCACAAAAAAGTTTTTAGCAATATGGCTTAAACTACAGACAACAAAATGTAGGAAAAACAATTTTATTTTCTGTTTTGTAATTACAATATGTCAGATTTGAAATGTGTATCCTTCCAGAGCTGGTGTTGGACCGCAAACGTGAGCTAGGATTTAATAGAGAGAGGAAAAGTCTTTTTTGTTTGTTTATTTTGTTTACACCACAGTGCCAGCGTGGTTAGGAGAAGGCAAAGGGGATGAAGAGGCTATAAAATTACATTAGTGATTTCTATTCCGCCTGTGCCTTGCGGTTCTGGGCGGATTACAAATTATAAGAGATCTGGACATTACCGAGAGAATTGCGTAACAACGATTATCTAGAGAAATTACATAACAGTGATTCATGTACTTTACATGGTGTGGTAGAGGATTCAATTGTAAGAATTACATAGCAGAGAATCAAGTGATAACAGGATACAGTAGAGAATATCAGTATATACGGGTTACAGACTAGAAGTTACCTAATAATGACGTAAGAAGTTTGTTGGATAGTGAGGTAAATGCTTATATAAAATAAACCCACCAGGATGTTTAAAAAAAAACACCCAATTGGGCAGAAAAATCGATTCAATAGGCTGAATCAAATCGAAATTTTTTTTTCCTGAATCAGGCAGCACTAGTGCCTACCGAGTTAGATACTTACCCAATATTTAATTTTTTAAATTTTTTTTTAAATTGGGTTTTTAATGGCACTGTTCAATTAAAAGCACCACTTGAACCAATTAAAAAATTAACCTCGCCCCTTTTACAGAACTGTAGCGCGGTTTTTAGCACTAGCAGTGGCGGTAACAACTCCAACGCTAAAAACTGTGCTACAACTTTGTAAAAAAAAGTGTGTGGGGGGGGAGGTAAGTTAGGCACCTCAATCTAGAGAAGCCTAATGGTAGGCGCCATTTATAGAAACAGGCACAAAGGGCTCTTTTTATCAAGCCGTGCTAAACCGCCGGATGCGCTAGCCACTACCGCCTCCTCTTGAGCAGGTGGTAGTTTTTGGCCAGCGTGGGGGTTAACCCCGCTAGTGCGGCTTCATAAAAGGAGCCCAAAGTCTTAAAGGCTAAATAAGCAGTCAAAGGAAGCCAATGCAAATGGTGCAAGACAACCACATTGCCACATGCTAATTAATTAATGTGTGCTTAGTACATGAACCCTTATCATCTACAAAATGGACAACATTATGTATGGATTGTTCAGTGATGCAGAAAATAGAAAATTGGCCATTTTCAAACTGGCAAAAAGTGGCCTTACCATGAGGGAAAGTGCCGCATAAGGATACTCCATGGCCACTTTTTTGCTGCAGCTTTGTAAACATGCCCAGTAACAGTACAAGCAGGGTTTAGGTCTGGGTCGGTACACAGTCAGACAAGAGCACAAAAGGTAAAGAAAACTTCTTTATTAACTCAAAAGAATGGAAAGTCCTGCACTTTGTTTCTTCACAGGTTAGGCATATACAGAACAGTCTCTTGTTCAAAAAAAGTTCTGAGAGGGCCAGTAGCTGACAGGACCCAAAACATGGACCGTGGCTTGTAACGGCCATGCCCCAAATACAATCTTTCAATAGTTTTCCTCAGTCAGGCAACATGGTCTGGTCCAGCCAGACCTCAGAGCAAACTCTTAGGTGTTCAGCAACAAAAGGAAGATTGTCTTATCTCAGTGTCTAAGAGCTGAAGTCAAGGCACAAATGGAAATCACCTCTTCCTCCTTCCCCCTGGACCTTTTTGACTTAGCTTTGGCCCTGCCCTTTTATATGTCCTGATTGCTGTCTGCCTGACTCCTCCTTCTTGTGTCACTTCCCCTTAAGGAAGAGCTACCTATATAACCTCCCCCCCTTTTACTAAGCAGCCTGGAGCACTAAATGCTGACACTCATAGGAATTTTGTACTGCGACTTAGTTACAAAAAAAGGGGGGGGGGGGGTTTAAGATGGTTCTGACAATGTGAGGGAGTATCTAGCAGGGGGAGTAGTAGTGTCTAGTAGATTTTCTCACAGGCCCCTAAAAGAGGAAAAGGTTGGAGAATGAGAGAAGGGAACAAAAAGGGAGAAGTGAAAACAGCAATTAAAAAAAAAAGGAAATGGGACTAAAAAAGGAGGTAATCCAAAGATAAAATCAAATATAAACACAAAACTCCAAAAAGTTTAAAGTGCAGTATCACCATCCTCACATAGAGTAGTGAAAATAAACCAATTCCCCACCACTTGGAATACACTGGTAGAAGTGTGGATTTGAAGAGAACAGAAATCCTTGGATTTATAGAACTGTAAATTCATTTACTTCTTTGTTTTAAGTTACAATAAAGCAAGCTTGTTTAAGGAACTACAGTATCCAGTCTGGTGATATTATTAAGCTGCTAGTTCAATGAGTTTAGCTGTCTGGAATCCGCTGGATAGCCAGCACAATAAAGATTATGAATATACTTGTACTGCTATTTACAATATATTTATATTGAGGAGAATTTTTTTTTTTACTTCAAATAACTTTTTCGTTTACTGCTGGAAAAGGAGGAACATGGAAAATGTAGAAGATAGGAAAATGAAAGAGAGAAACAGAAAGAAATGGTGCAAGAGAAATTCCCCTGGACTCCCTGTCAAAATTTCAGTTGATGATGTGCTCTACTTACTTAATATTGGGGCCATCTCTCTGTAGTAAACAGAAAGTCTGAGCTTTGCCACAGTGTTAGAGGAGCTTAAAATCACTCTACCAACAGCAGTTGGTAAAAATTCTAAAATTAAAATCTTGTAAAAGCTTACATTAATTATGAAATGATTGCCAGATTCTGCAATGGCATGAAACCCACTGTGGGGATACATCTGACTCATTAGAAGTTTTTTTTTATTTTTAATCTTTATTCATTTTCAAAAGTTTCAAGTTTTATTATTTTTAATATACCGCCCATCGACAAGTATCTAGCTGGTTTACACTGCTAAAATAAAATAAAAGATTAAAATAATACTTATAGGAGGGGGAAGAGTGAACATTGAGAGACATTTTACAAAGACAAACATCAAAGTGGGGGTAAAAGGAAAGAGGGGGGGTAGATAATTAAGTGCAGCAGATTAACAAACAAATATTACAATTATCAGCACTCAATACAATCAAATGATATAATAAATTTATAACACCCCCCTCCTGCACCCTCCCAACCACCCTTCCTGGATGTGCATAACAGAAATCAAAGGAAAATACGTATGTTTATTTCATACAAAATTTTGTTAATGGATCTCAAATTGCTTTGAATTTATTATAGTGTCCCAATTTTAACGACTCATTAGAAGTTTTAATGGATTAGTAAAACCAGAGTTGCACTTCAGAACAGTATTGGAAAACTGAATTTCAGAATAAAATAGGTGTAGGTATACAAAAACATAAGCTTGATGGGCATTTTGGCCCATATTCTATAAATGGTGCCTTAAGTTAAGTGGAATATAGGCCTAACTTAAATGGAAAATGCCATTAAATTTAAAAAAATGTAGGCGCCTACCAGTGCCTAAAAGAAAAGACACCTGCATTGGGGCTCCAGAGGCGCTTTACATCATCTAATGCCACTGTAGACATGGCTAACACCACAAGTGGCATTAGGCATTGTAAAGCGCCTCTGTAGCCACGATTCATGTGAAAGGGAGGCGCCGTAAATGCAGACCTCGAAAGCCTTGGCCTACATTTCCAGCACCTACCTTTCACGAAGCTGTGATTCTATAAACGGTGCCATTGCGTGATTGACATGAGATCACCGGCCATTTTTTTAGGTGGATGAAGAGGGCACCACTTACTGAATCCGGGCCTGTTTTTAGGTGTGGTACCTTGTCGCTTGCCTCCTAGATTGTTCTGATTAGACTTTTTGCATTTCTTTTCTGCCTTTATCCTATGAGTGCAATCAGATGCTAGTGAGAATGGACTAGTCTGTGATTATATATCAGGACTGAAATCAGAGACTTCCCAGAGACTAAACCTTTTTTTCCTGCTTGATAAAATGCACATTGATGGCTTCATAGATTGTTATTTTCTGCATTCTCTGCTCACCTATGTTAGTGTTAATGGACTCAATTAGATACCCTAATAGAGTGACTGAAATCTTATGTTTCAAATGTGTGTTAAGTCAACCATATTTCTGTGGGGTGCCACATGTTCAGTACGAGATATGTACTTTTTCTGTGCAATGGAGTGATGACAGCATACTGAAAAGGTTAGGTTCTCTGATGTCTTCCACATAAATTCAATTATTGTGCTCATTACCCTCCAATTCTTCTTGAACTTCTGCATAAGTAGAAAGAAACTTCTACACAAAAAGAGAACACAGACTGGGGGACCTGTTTAGAAGAAAATTCTTCACAAGTATGAGATGTTTGGTTGAACAGTTGTACTCTTTAAAGTTAAAAGGGAACATGGTCTTTGAATATTACATCTCAAATATGTTTAACAGGAATTAGTATTACTGGATTCCTCCTTTAGTAAATTTTCCTGAGAATGGCTGGATACGAGCGTCCTTAACTTGTTTTTGTTTGTATATGGAGGCTGTTATAGGGGAAAGCACCCTTCAGGGATTCAAGACAAGGTTGGAGAAGTTCCTACTGGAACAGAAAATATGCAAGTAAGGCTAGACTCAAATAGGACACTGGGCTTTGACCTAAGGGTCGCCGCGTGAGCGGACTGCTGGGCATGATGGACCACTGGTCTGACCCAGCAGCGGCAATTCTTATGTTCTTAGTTCTAGTATACCAAGAGTAGACAGAAGGACTCTTACAAAGGTGCTTTTTCCTCCATTTAGGCCAACGTGCTTGCCTTGGAAAGTAGCCACATTTATTTCTGGGTGAAACGTCTTATTTTTATTCACACACATATCTGGTTGATACTTCTGAGGCTTTCCTTTTCATTTTGACTGTGGTGAAGGGGTTTCCAGAAAAAGCTTGCTCTTATAATTTATGGTAGCAAGCATTAGCTCACACAGTTTCCAGCAGCAGGGCAAGGTAAGTTACTTCCCAACTACTGCAGTTGCCATTGAAACCCGTTCCAGCTCATCCTGATCTGTCTTGCGACATACAGGACACACTGTAGAAGTATGCCCAGCATTGTCCTCATGTTACTACTACTACTACTTATTTCTAAAGCGCTGCTAGACGTACTCAGCACTATGTCCCAACTTGTGGAGTTGTCGTCGAAGCTCACTCCAGCCTATCCCCATCTGTCTTTCCATTCCATGTATGGCACACAGACCACAGAAGTCCATCCGGCATTGGACTCACCACTCCTCATAAATGAACTTACAGCTGTTGATGTGTTAAGTTTTGTTTTGAAAGAGGATGGTATTATTGCAAACCTTAATACATCAATAGCTGTATGTTCAGAGAGCTTAACCCTGTGTTGCATCAGCTACAAATTTAGGGGGCAATTATGTAAGTGGGCACCAGATATTACGAGTACACCTGTCCAGGAAATGATGTCTAATAGAGGATTTTTTTTCTTCCTAAAGGTCAACCCCCACTACCATTTCTAATTTCTTGTCAGTAATATTTTACATAATATTATCACCTTTGCCAAAGTACATTGAAAGATACTGGTGGTATTGATTTCTTGTGTATGAGTATTCTATAAACAGTCTAATGAATGATATGCTTCTTTCCTATCTACAAGATGGCACTCCTTTCCTTTTTTTTCCCAAAAATTTTAGATTGTAAACTACTTAGTTCTGTTCTGTATGGTTGCAACGGTTTGGTACAAATAAAATAGGAGGTATCTAAACATACAAAATTGTAGTACAGACTGGCTAGCTGGTCTTAAATCAGAGGTTCTTAAATCCAGTCCCCCAAAAAAAGAGGTTTTCAGAGCAACCAAAATATGCATATTTACCCAGTGTATGCAAATACATCCATTAACATAGAAACATAGAAATAGACGGCAGATAAGGGCCACGGCCCATCTAGTCTGCCCACCCCAATGACCCTCCCCTACCTTTCTCTGTGAATAGATCCCATGTGTCTATCCCATTTGGCCTTAAAATCAGGCACGTTGCTGGCCTCAATAACCTGAAGTGGAAGACTATTCCAGCGATCAACCACCCTTTCAGTGAAAAAGAATTTCCTGGTATCCCCGTGCAGTTTCCCGCCCCTGATTTTCCACAGATGCCCCCTTGTTGCTGCGGGACCCTTGAAAAAGAAGATATCTTCTTCCACCTCGATGCGGCCCGTGAGATACTTGAATATCTCGATCATGTCACCCCTCTCTCTGCGTTCCTCGAGTGAGTACAGCTGCAACTTATCCAACCGTTCCTCATATGGGTGATCCTTGAGTCTGTAGTCTTGGCCTGTTTGTATCCCTCTAGAGCAGAGAGGCACAAACTTTTAAAGCTGCGGCACTCTAATCTCGGGGCTGCGGTTGGAGGGCACCTGGAAATGCGCAGACGTCAAGTGCATGCATGACGTCATCACATTGACATCTGTACATGCTCGGATATCCTCCAGCCACGGCCCTGAGGGGAGGGGGGGGGGGGTGGAGAGGGGTGGTGCTGCAGAAGGAGAGGTGAGGAGAAGGAGCAGAGGTGCCAGCGAGGCATGTCCTCTAAGCAGTCAGCCGGCACCGGCACCTTTCCTCCTCGCCAGCATCTCGCGGCACACCTGGAATCTGCCGGGGCACAGAATTTGCGATACACTGCTCTAGAGAAACCCTACCCTAAAACATTCTTGTAGTGAAGCAGAAAAGTAGCAGCAGCACTATATTTGACTCAGGCATGGAAATATAAACGATGCATTAATCGTTTGCATTTAATGTATGAATGAGCACATGGTGAATGAAAGCATGTTTACGCAATGATCTGGAGCTAGTAATTCTACTGGCATGATCAAGCATATTATTGTCTCAATTTACTGCTAGCAAGCATCTGTACTCAGTTAAGGAACCCACATCATGTGCTATAATAAGCAATTTGTTTCAGAAATAATAACATTGCACTGAAAATTACAGTGCAGCGGATTGACTATTAAGAAGTACGATTTATCAAATATACTTGCTTGGTGGCTATGGAGAGTGAACACGCTTCCGCATATAGACTAAACATATACTGTCTGCCTGTACAGAGAGATAAATGCCAGCTAAACTTGCTTACCTTCGACTATAATATGCAACATTAATATGCTTCTTATGAAGCATCCTCATCCCCTGCCCCCGCTTTCCTCTCTGCATATTGCTGAATAGTGATAGCCACTATTCCCACCGGTGCCTGTTCTGCTCCCACTCTTAGGCATTTCTCAATTTGCCCTTGACATTTTCTATCAATTCCAACTGAAACCATTTTTAGCTCATTGATGACAAATTGGCCACTGAATGTGATTAGTCTCTGAACAGTTACCATTACAGTTGCATATCTTATATTCTGCCATTGCCTGTTATAGTTCTAAGCAGATAAAAAGAATTACTAGATCAATTATATATATCTAAAAAAGGGGAAGTCTTGCTAATAGGTGATTTTAACATGCTGGATGTTTATTGGGGTATCTCTATTGCAGGGCCTTCTAGAAGTAGGGAGATTCTGGATTTTCTACAAGGAGAACTGTTTCAGCAGTTGATAATGGAACCCACAAGGGATGGGGTCATACTGAACTTAGTGCTTACAAAAGGGAAAAGTGTTTCTGATGTTACAGTGGATGATCATCTGGCATCAAGTGATCACTGCATGGTACAGTTTAATATTAAGATGGGTATAGAGAGGGCTCATTCAAAAGCAAAGGTTCTAGACTTTTAAAAAACCCAAAACTTTGTTCAGATGGGGGTTTACGTCAAGGAATTATTGTCTGGAAGGAGTAGAAATGCGATGGGCAAAACTGAAAGGAGCGATTGTAAGGCGACAATCTTTTTGTGAAGCAAGTAAGTAAAAGTAAGAGGAAAAGAAGGCCACTTTGGTTCTCAAAAGTAGTAGCTGAGAAGGTAAGGAATAAGAGGTTAGCTTTCATAAACTACAAAAAATCGCAGAAAGAAGAAGACAGGCAAAAATATCTGGAAAAGTTGAAAGAGGCTGGACTTGTAGTCAGGAAAGCAAAGATGCAAATGGAAGAAAAAAAATAGCTGACATGGTAAAACAGGGAGACAAGACATTTTTTAGATATATTAGTGATAGGAAGAAGTGCAAAAGTGGCATTGTGAGACTCAAAGGTGAAAGGGAGGAATATGTAGAAGCTGATAAAGAAAAGGCCAAATTGCTTAACAGATATTTCTGTTCTGTGTTCAAGGCTGAAACTCCGGGAGCGGGACCACAAAAGACAAAAGTGAATAGGGATGGAGGAGTAATAGACCCTGGTTGATTTTCAGAGGGTTTGTTCGTGAGGAGTTAGCTAAAATAAACATACAGAGCAATGGGGCTGGATGGTGTACATCCAAGGGTGCTGAAGGAACTTAGGGAAGTTCTGGTAGCTGACTGACCTTTTCAATGAGTATCTTGAGTCAGGAGTGGTACCAGAGGACTGGAGAAGGGCGGATATGGTCCCTCTTCACAAAAGTGGAAGTAAGGAAGAAGTAGGGAATTACAGGCTGGTAAGTCTGATTTCTGTGGTAAGCATATTAATGAAACACTTTTAAAACAGAGAATGGTCAAGTTTCTGAAATCCTGTAGATTACAGCATCAGAGGCAACATGGATTCACTAGAGGTAGGTCTTGTCATACAAATCTGATCAATTTCTTTGACTGGGTGACCAGATAATTGGATAGAGGATGTGCACTAGATGTGGTGTATTTAGATTTTAGCAAAGCCTTTGACAGTGTTCCACACAGACGTCTAATAAATAAACTGAGTGCCCTTGGCATGGGTCCCAAAGTGACGGGCTGGGTCAAGAACTGGTTGAGTGGAAGAAGAAAGGAAGGTAGTGATCAATGGAGATCGCTCTGAGGAAAGGGATGTTACCAGTGCTGTGCCTTAAGGTTCTGTATTGGGCCTGTTCTTTTTAACATTTTTATAAACGATATTGCTGAAGGGTTGTCGGGTAAGATTTGCCTCTTTGCAGATGATAAGAAAATCTGCAATAGAGTAGACATGCCGGATGGTGTGAATAACATGAAGAAAGACCTGGCAAAGCTTGAAGAATGATCTGAAATTTGGCAGCTACAATTTAATGCTAAGAAATGCAAGGTCATGCATTTGGGCTGCAAAAACACGAGGGAACGGCATAGATTAGGGAGTGAAGAACTTATGTGCATGACAGAAGAGCGGGACTTGGGTGTGATTGTATGTAATGATCTTAAGGTGGCCAAACAGGTTTAAAAGGTGACGGCGAAAGGTTGCATAGGGAGAAGTATGGCTAGTAGGAAAAAGGAGGTATTGATGCCCCTGTATAACACTTTGGTGAGACCTCATTTAGAATATTGTGTACAATTCTGGAGGACGCACCTTCAAAAAGATATAAAAAGGATGGAGTTGGTCCAGAGGAAGGCTACTACAATGGTATGTTTTCTTCATCATAAGGCGTATGGGGACAGACTTAAAGATCTCAATCTGTATACTTTGGAGGAAAGGCGGGAGAGGGGAGATATGATAGAGACGTTTAAATACCTACGTAATGTAAATGCGCATGAGTCGAGTCTCTTTAATTTGAAAGGAAACTCTGCAATTAGGGCATAGGATGAAGTTAAGAGGTGATAGACTCCGGAGTAATCTAAGGAAATACTTTTTTTTATAGAAAGGGTGGTAGATGCATGTAACAGTCTCCCAGAAGAGGTGGTGGAGACAGAGACTGTGTCTGAATTCAAAAGGACCTGGGATATGCACATGGGATCTCTCGGAGAAAGAGATAATGGTTATTGTGGATGGGCAGACTAGATGGGCCATTTGGCCCATATCTGCCATCATGTTTCTATTTAACTATCTAGAAGTTTCTATGAATAACAATACTACCATGATATTTAGTTAATCCAAGGACATATTTCCAAAATTGGTAAACTTTCAAAGGTCTTTGTAATAATTGGAACGAAATAAAAATCTAGAGATCTACATAATAATTGTTCTACAATGATAATTGGAAACATATTTCTGGAACAGTTGGGATTTAACGGCCTTTTTGTAAAGATCAAAATTAGATAGGATCTCATTTCTCTTGAAAGCACTGACCAAAACCTGGCTGCTATATAAGAAAAAGATGACTGAAGTAATTTCTTAGATTGTATATTACTAGGGCTAGGGACAGTTAACAAACTGAAGTAATGATCTTGAATTCTAGAAGATACAGGTCTGCAAACCAACTCTACCATGAAAGCAAGAATTTAGAGAAGCTGTAGCTTCAAGCTATCTGACTAAGAAAGAAAGACTGTAGTCTGTTTCTATTTGGTTGTTACAATAACATAGGAGCATGAGGCATGTATAGAATTAAGTTCCTGTTCCCTATAAAAGACACACAGGGCTGCCTAACAAATAACAGATGGCACTGATAAGCAGGGATTCTATAAAAGAAGACCCCAAATAGGAAGGTCACAACATCTAAAGATGTTTCCTCATACCAGAATTCTGACATATGCTAGTTTTTCAGCTTAGCACAGCAAGCATGTAGATCAGGTGAAAGAACAGATGTTTTTACATTAACATGTATAGTACTTAATGCTTGCAATTCTGTGTATGTGCTGTTGATGCAAAATATCAAACCTTTACAGAATTAAACTTAGAGCCAGTGATTTCTGGGTTTACTCCATGCAGGTGAAGTTTAGGCTATCTAAATTGGTTGCCAAAAAGTGCACATATTTTTTTAAATTCAGGAAGAATCATAATTACGATGTGTTTTCCCACATGCTGTTATCCATAAGAAGAATCATGTTGAGTTAGCCTGAGGTCCACAGAGTCTGGCAACCTGTCTCAGACAGTGGCCAGTCTGAGTCACAAGTACAAAAAAAAGTTTTATTTTTTTATAGTTCATTTCCAGGGATGAGCAATGGCTCTTTCAAGTCTACCTGGGTAATAATTGATCCTCCAGGATCTTATCTGAGCCTTTTTTTAAAAAAATTATTTGTATAATTTCAAACAACATTACGAAAATCTCTATTGATATGAAAATAGGAGAAAATACTGAAAATTATAAATTATAACAAATATCACAAAAATATAAGAAATTTTACAAATTTTATCACACATTAATATCCATAATTTTAGAGGAGAAGGAGCAGCACAACAGGAGCAATACAATAAGAAACACGTTTATAAAAGAATATATGATTACATGTCATCTGGATAATTTACAGGGCAAAAAAAAAAAAATTTCCGAAGATAGAAATACAGAATTAACATGAGTAAGGTCTCACGTGTAAGCTTATCAAACAAGAAAAAAGATAATTGTGAAGCCTCAAAAAGACATTTTACATCCTTACACAGTATTTCAAAACACACTTGTATGGATATTTCAAGAACAAAGTGGCACCAATATGAAGAACTCTTGGTAGTAAACGCTGCTGCATTTTCTTTTAAGAACCCCCTTTACAAAGTGATGCTGATGCAGTAAATGCACCTAAGCCCATAGGAATTCAATAGGCTTTGGTGCATTTACCATGGCAGCATCGCTATCATGGCTTTGTAAAAGAGGCCCTAAATCAGCAACATCCAGAAAAATCCATAGAGATTTTTCAGAGATTTTTTAGTCATAAAGAATAACTTCATTAGCTTATCTCTGTCCCTACCATTAATAAGCTTACTATCACAGCAGATGGAACAGCTTGATGCTGAATGGGATTTTCAAGAAAAGTTTTTAATTCCATATCTTAATTAGGTAGTTGATTTTTCAAGGAATCCACCGAGATCCCAGGCTGAGAAACTGATTTAGATTTTACAGGGTGTTGCAGGGAAACCCCTTTGAGCACCAACAGAAGCCCAGACACAAGGAATACTGGCAGTGTAAGAGCCATACCAGTCCAAGTTTCTGATAAGCCCATTCCAAAGCCCTGACAGAAACAGGACAAAGGCACACATTTAGGCAACACACTTGGCAAAGAGCATACACCTACCAAGACTTATTTAGCTTTTTCCAATTACTGTAGTTGCCACAGATAAAAGTCAGTACAGGGAGTTATTTCTAAGAAAGAAAAGATAAAACAGGATCTAGTTAAAACCCCACAGTATGCAAGGCAGGAAACTGGGTCACACAGATCTATTCCTCCTCAGAATGTTTAGCCAATCAGGAAGCAATACACATCTGAAGCTAGCTCCCACTGTGCAGAAACAAAGGAAGAATGCTAGAGAACGGAGCAGAACCAAGCAGCAGAAGCCAGACTAGGAAGGCAAGCCACACTGGTTTTGGAAACAGGGGCCAGTCAGCAAAGGCAAGCTATACAGACCTGACTTAGAGCCCAAGGTAGAGTATCTGGACCTAAGTTACAGGAGGAGGCTATGTCAGCGTGTTCTGAAGAGGATGTAACACTGAATAGAGAAGAGGCAATGGACTTTGAGGAAAGCCCTTCTGAGTATGTTTCTGAAGAAAGTATGCTGGTGCATTAAAAGGGATTAAAATACTTGAGAGTTTATCCCTGAGAAGTACTGCCTGAGGAATGTACATGTAGAGCTAAGACTATGGGCTCCTTTTACTAAGCTGCGATAGCATTTTTAGCACGCGCTAAACCCGCGCTATGCGGCTAGAACTAGCGCCAGCTCAATGCAGGCATTAGTGTCTAGTGTGCGGCAATTCTTCACTCGCTAAAAACGCTATCGCAGCTTAGTAAAAGGAGCCCTATGTGCTTTGAAGACCCAAAACTCATAGTAGCTGTTTTGGAGAATAGCACTGCAATGTTAAGTCTGTGTTTTCATGGACAATAGAAAGTACTTTCTATGAATTAAACACCAGAAAGAACCTTTTCTATAGCAATGGAGAAATATTTGATTTTGAAACTTTAAAAGCTTGAATGGGATTCTCAGCTGGGATTAGAACAGCTAATCTTTTGGGCAGTTTGATCCCAAATCACTGATTACTGACCCAGTGCAGGCTCAGGGATGTTCAGGTCTTTCTACAAAGGACTGGTGGAATTCATAAATGATAAAAGTTGCATACAGAGATTTTGCCTGGACTTGCTGAAGTTGCCCAAGATCAAAGCATGTAGACTGGGACATTGAACTGTATGAATTCCAGAAAGACAATAGTTTAAAAGAGCTATTTGCCTTTAATGAAGGAGGGGATAGTTTGATCTAGTGGTAACAAACCAAAGCCAAAGTTCCAGATGAATGTGTGATGTGTTTAAGCAGCATCAAAGAAAAGAAGTCTTTTTGTTTTGAATTTTTTCTCATATTCTGGACTAATATTTGAATCTTGACAGCAAAATATTGGGACCTAATATGTTGGATGGCTGCATCAAAATCGTTTGAGAATACCTTTTGAAGGAATAAAAGTTTTGTTTCAGATGAACTATTTATGCCTAGTGAACTTCATTTTTTCATCATTCCTCACTCTCCACCACCTCCAATTATATGCTTGGTCAGGTGTATATTGTGGGCATACTATACTGTTGGAACTGAAGTCTCAGGAATTTTCCAAAACACATTTTCTAAGCATTTGTTTTAGCCAAGACATTAGACACTTTAGGAAAGTTAATAAAATTGTAAATTTCTTTTCCATGATATATTTTCTAACATTTCAATTTTATTTTGAAGAATCTGAGTATCTTTCATCAAAGTAGCTCTGTGTTGTGGAGCAGAAACTACTTTTAGTTCAAGAGACCCAACAAGGGTCTGAAGAGTTTTAGCTCCTGACTCTGATTTTCCAATATAGTGGCAGCAAAGTTGCAAAGAATGAGCCTTACCAAGTTCTTCTATGGTTGACCATAAAGTCTCAAGGGGAGAAGTGGTAGGACATTGAAGAGAGAAAGTTACCAATCGAGCTCCTTCATTCAAGCCCACTCTGCATTCCTCAAGAGCTGGGACTAGCCAAGAAATCTCATCTGACAGGAAGATCTCTTCCTCTCTCAGAACCAGGCAAACTCAGGAAATTAGTACAGACTAGAATATTATGCTTTGAGGATGCCATACCAGGAATAGTAATCACTCTTCTGATAGCTGGTTTTGGAGGAGGCTGCTCTTTGCCTAGGCTCAATGGGAGACACCTCTGCAAAGTACCTTGCTCATGCTTCCAGTGGTGTGCTTCTAGGTATTCTAGAAGTCAGCAAGTTTGTGATATGGCAATTTATAGGGCCAGTAACAAGAGTTGCAGCTGGCAGTGAAGCACTAGGCTGAGCGCTTCCCTTTCTTTTCTTACCCATTAGGTAAGATGAAACTTATTTTCAGGAAAAATATCACTCACAAATCAGATGCTCAAAGCTTGGAGTTAGCCATCTTGCTCTGCCCTGATTTCAATTTAGTTTATCTAAACTTTTTTGAATCCCGTTATGTTGGTTGTCTTGACCACACTCATGGGGAGGAACAATTTTAAAAGCCATTAGTATGGATAAAAATAGTGTCTTACCATGAAAAGGAGCTTTAGTAAAATTACCTCCCTGCCCCATTATAGAGTACTGGTGCAAACTCATATTGGCGCAGGTGCTAGGTCAATGGTCGATGTAGATGACTGCATCTAAATGTTAGTACACCTTATACAATCCAATGGGAATTCTGATTCCACTTTCTCAAAATGAGTGTTGGAATTCTTCATCATTCCCAATACATGGAAAGTACTCAATATGTTTTTTAGAGATAAATGTTTTTAAAGATTTTTTCCTACTTTCACATCAATATAACTTATTATAGCTTAAATAGCTTGTATATAGAAAAAGGTTTAAAAGTGCATCACTTAACTTAAATCCTTATCGGTTCCCCTTCCCGACGCGTTTCGGAATTCTTTTTCAAGGTCGGGGGAACTGAAAAGCAACACACACACCATAAGAAATCACACTCAAACAATCTCTAAAACATTTAAGTCTTCTAAGTATTCAACTCACCAAGAGATAAGGTTAATCTTCAACCATACATTTACTGCCACTGGCTATCAAGAAAGATGGCCGCAGCGTTCATTCAGAGCATTAAATAGTCCCACCCCCCCTCGTCATACTCAGTATCCTAGCAACCCAAATGATCCAGAGAGAAAGTTCAAAACAAAAGGCCCCTAATTTTTGACATCAGCAATCTACTTGGGCCATCCAATCTGAGGCTTCATTTAACCCGGATGGAGCCATAGTTTGAAGTTGAAACATCCAGCGCAACTCCCGCAGATTTAAAGTGCGCTCAATGTTCCCTCCCTCCCACCCAACAATGATCTTATCTAATATTCTCCATTTCAGGTCCTTCAAACCATGTTTACATAATTTCCAGTGTCTAACTAGAGGAGAAGCTTCACAACTCGTGTTCACTCTAGATTTGTGCTCAGTGAGACGGGTCTTAATAGCCCTGGTGGTACGACCCACATAAAGTTTGGGACATGGGCACTGGATTAAATATATGACATAGTCCGAATTGCAATTGGTGTTATGTCTAGCAGTATACTTGGTACCTAAAATGGGATGAGTCCAGGTCTCGCTTGCCAGCACAAACGGGCACCACTGGCACTAACCACAAGGTTCATGACTCCCCTTACTTTTGAA
This sequence comes from Geotrypetes seraphini, assembly GCF_902459505.1. Lineage (NCBI taxonomy): Eukaryota > Metazoa > Chordata > Amphibia > Gymnophiona > Dermophiidae > Geotrypetes > Geotrypetes seraphini. The sequence continues at coordinate 4,995,897 of NC_047084.1, read as the reverse complement.
TGGAGAGTCCCTGAGAATATAATGCCCTAAACTTTCCCCTAAGTTTTTCCCTCGGCGATAGGAACATATTGGATATTCAACCAAGGTAAGGATGGCAAGTTGGACAATGTTCCAGTGGTTTCATACCATGCGGGCAATTTCAGGAGCATGGGTGGAAAAGTTCTGAACAAATGTGACTATTTCAGAATCTTCAGTAGATTTATCAATAGTTGGTTTCAACAGCAATTCTCTCTGAGCAAACTTAGCTCTTTTATAAGCCCTCTGGACCACCTCAACCGGGTAACCCCTTTCATAAAAACGTTGTTTCATCACTCTAGCTTGTAGCCTAAACTCATCCAAGGAGTAGCATATTCTGCTCAATCAGAGAAACTGGCTGATAGGGAGGCTTTGTCTCAATCCTTTAGGGTGGAAACTATGGAATCTCAGGAGACTATTCCGATCAGTTGCTTTTCGATAAATGGTTGTAATTAATTCCCCATTCAATTTCATGATTTTTAAATCAAGGAAATTAATTTGATTATGATGGGTAGACATAGTAAACTGAATATACCTGTCCACTTGATTCAACCAGTCTACAAACTTGATTAAGTCCTCCAAGGAGGATGACCACAAGCAGAAAATGTCATCCAGATAGCGTTTCCAGATCTTCACATGTTCAAAGTGTGTGCTTTTATAGATATAATCTTCTTCCAGCTTTGCCATGTACAGGGATGCCAAGGACGGAGCTAACGAGGCTCCCATTGCTATCCCATGCGTTTGGAGAAAGAACATTGAGCGCACTTTAAATCTGCGGGAGTTGCGCTGGATGTTTCAACTTCAAACTATGGCTCCATCCAGGTTAAATGAAGCCTCAGATTGGATGGCCCAAGTAGATTGCTGATGTCAAAAATTAGGGGCCTTTTGTTTTGAACTTTCTCTCTGGATCGTTTGGGTTGCTAGGATACTGAGTATGACGAGGGGGGTGGGACTATTTAATGCTCTGAATGAACGCTGCGGCCATCTTTCTTGCTAGCCAGTGGCAGAGTACATTATCTCTTGGTGAGTTGAATACTTAGAAGACTTAAATGTTTTAGAGATTGTTTGGGTGTGATTTCTTATGGTGTGTGTGTTGCTTTTCAGTTCCCCCGACCTTGAAAAAGAATTCCGAAACGCGTCGGGAAGGGGAACCGATAAGGATTTAAGTTAAGTGATGCACTTTTAAACCTTTTTCTATATACAAGCTATTTAAGCTATAATAAGTTATATTGATGTGAAAGTAGGAAAAAATCTTTAAAAAGAAAAAAATCTTTAAAAACATTTATCTCTAAAAAACATATTGAGTACTTTCCATGTATTGGGAATGATGAAGAATTCCAACACCACTGACTCGTTTTGAGAAAGTGGAATCAGAATTCCCATTGGATTGTATAAGGTGTTTTGAGCATAACTATTATTGAGGCTATCTTTTTACAACTTGAAGTGAGTCATAATAGTTTGGTAGATGCATCTAAATGTAACATGTCCATGTCTCACCATGCCCACCCCTATGCAGTTACATGCTAAAGCACTTACATGCTCCATTATGCAATAGTGTGGTACGTGAGCTTTCAGTATTGGTTTTTCAGTGCCAACATTACTGCACAAGTATCAAGACACAATAATTTTGATTGCACTGGGATTTTGGATGTGGCTCAGATCATTGCTCCTCTCATGCCAGCGCCAAACCATCAACTCCCCCTGACAGATCTTTACTGTCTTGCTCCCCACACTTGCCTGCAGAGCCAAAGTGGCCAATGTGGGAGCAGCATGCTGTGTGGGTAGGGTGGTTCTCAGGAGCAGCCAGTGGTCCTTTAACTAAAACTAAACCTTAAGCTTATTTACCGCATCTTCTCTATAGAGATAGAACTCAGCATAGTTTACAAGAGTTTTAAAGAAAGGAAAATATAATAATTAGTGATTATATAGAGAGCAGTGGAATTTACATTTTTGAAAATAGACACATTTTCAGATGTTTTTTAAATAATTGGAAAGAGCCAAGTTATGCAGCTGGACAGGAAAATTATTCCAAAGCTCAGTGATTTTAAGTGAAGAGATGTCCCTAATTTTCTAATATTGATAACGCCTTTTAGCGAGGGGAAAGATAATTTAAGCTTTTGGATAGATCTGGTAATATCAGGTCTCACAAAATTCCAAGATAGAGGAATTAAAGGAGGAAGAGTGCCATGCAAGATCTTAAATGTTAGGCAGGCACATTTAAAGTAAATCCTAGAGATTACTGGGAGCCTGTTAAGTTTTAACAAAAGTGGGGAAACATAATCAAATTTGCTTTTTGCAAACATCAACCTAGCCACAGTATTCTGGATCTGTTGAAGTCTTTGAAGACTTTTCTTGGTTAGACTTAAATAGACCAAATTACAATAATCCAATCTCAAAAGAATGATTGTATAAGGACAGCAAAATGGTGTTGGTAGAAACAGGATCTCACTTTCCTCAGGATATGGAGATTTATCAGAGAATTAAGATGGTCATTAAATGAAAGTGTTGAGTCTATAATGACACCCAAAACTTTACTTGAGAATTCAATCTGCAGTGAAGATCCAGAAGGCAATGAAATGGATGAAGGTAGTTGATCTAGTTTTGGGCCAAACCAAAGTAGTTTTATTTTAGACTCATTCAGCTTCATTTGCACAGTAAGGGTCCAAGATTGAAGTTTCATTATACATGCTATTTTATTCTCAATGAGGTTTGTGAGATTCAAATCTATCTCAAGGACAAAGATGTCATCTGCATATGTATATAATGTTTCAAAGGGAGATAGATGGAAAAGTTTTAAAGTAGACATATGGATGTTGAAAAGAATAGGGGACAGAGGTGATCCTTGCAGGACTCCGCATAACGGCTTCCAAGAAGACAATAAGGTGCCATTCATATTAACAGTATATGAGCGAGATCGTAAGAATTTCAAGAACCAGTCTAAGACCGTAGAATCAATGCCTATCTTAGAAAGTTGGTAAATCAAGATATGGTGGTGAACGACAAAGGCCGCAGATAGATCAAATTGTAATAGGATTGTGAACTTATTATGTGAATATAGTTGTTGAACCGTTGAAATTAGTAAGACCAATAGAGATTCGGTACTGAAGTTGGGTCTGAAACCATATTGGCAAGGTAAAAGAATGGAAAATCTCTCCAAGTATGATGAAAGCTGAGCAGATATGATAGACTAACATTTTGGTCAAGAGAGGAATATTCGCTATAGGTTGATAACTAGACAGAGAAGATGGGTCTAGATCAGCTTTTTTCAGTAGTGGGGTCAGAGCAATGTGACCCATCTTTGCAGAAAATAGACCTGATAGTAAGGCAGAATTTATAAGTCTGGTAAGAGATGAAATAGCATGGGTGGGAATGTTCTCATATAGGTATGAAGGAAATGGATCCAAGGCACATTTACAGGATCTTAGTTTGTGACACAATTTTGCAACCTGAGCCTCAGATACATACTCAAAGACTGTCCAGGTTCTGTGTACTGGGATAAGATTAGTGTTGCTGATCACCAGAGAATTGTAAGAGACTAATGAAGGAAAAGAGTTTCTTATAGCAGCGACCTTTTCATTAAAAATGTTTGCTAGATCGTCCACTGCTGGAGAGGAAGGATGTATAGATGAATCATTATTAGAAGTTAAAGTGTGCCAGATGTTAAACAGAGTACTGCTTTGATTATTGGATCTGATGATTTTATCACGGTAAAATTTTTTCCTAGCTTTTTTTAATGTTGCATTATAGAACCTAATACTGTCCCTCCAAGACTGTCCAGCCGCAGAAGATTTAGATTTTTTTCCATTTACGCTCCAAAACTCGGCATTTCTGCTTCTGTTCTCTATGATAAGGAAGATACCAGGGGACCTTATTGGAGTAGGAAACAGTATTAGTAGATAGAGGAGCAAGAGAGCAATAAGTAATCTCAGAAAGGTTTACCCAATTATGCCAGTTGACTTCTGAGGCATCAGGCTTAGGTCAGAAAGTGAGCTGATTATGAAATTGGGTCCAGAACTGTTCACTCGCAATTTTCTTGTGGAAGGTAATAGATTTTGAGGCACGGGATTGAACCCCAAGGTGAGACATGAAGACAGGAAGACAGAAGGCACCTAAGAAGTGGTTGGCCCAAGGGACTTGTTCCCAATGAACATCTTCGACTAAAGTATTGTAATCAGAAAGGTCAAGAAAACTAATGATAAAGAGAATGCCCCTTTTCATGGGTTGGATAGGTCTTAAGAGAGGGGAAACCCAGAGAGGTGAGAAAACTGCTGAATTCAGTCACGTCCTTGCTAGTGTTATCATCTATTCTAGATGGAGATTGATATCACCAATAATCAGTAATCATTGACATTTTAGAAAAGCACTTGTTATGATCTCAAAAATAAGTTCAGAGGATTTGTTCCTGGGAATTAGAGGACAATATAATATCAAAATACCCAATGGGTGACGATGGAGCTCATCGTTGACAGTAGCTAGCATATATTCTAATGATGTATCACTACCCTTTGAGAAGCTGTACATCAAAAAATGATTTATAGAGAAGGGCCAGTCCGCCTCCTTTCCGGCAATTTCTGGAAGAGAAAAGGCCTTGATAACCATGGGAACAGAGCTCATTTTGTGTAAATAAATCTTTTGCAATCCAAGATTCAGTAATGCACAAGAATCCAGAATCAGAATCCCCTAGTAAATCATTTACATTGCAATATAATATCGGGACTAGAGTGAGAGAGTCAGGGACAAGACTGGACAAGTTGGTAGTTGGTACAGCCTTTAGAGAAGTGTAATTAACAACCCGAGGGGATATTTTAGAAGAATAGTTTCTGGTACGCACCAGTACAGGGATTCTGAGACCAGGGCAGATCTCTATCACTAGTAGAGCCAAATACATTGGGGAAAGAGATTTCATACAATGAGTAGTATTGAAAGATGAACAGAGTAAGAGATAAATGAACCAAAATGGGGGCTTCATGATGAAAATTAACGGAAACCACAGGAACTAATCTGGAACTGCTAGATAAAAATTATAAAATAGCTGAATTAGCCGGTTCCAGAGGCACAGTAAAACAGCACTACAGGTAAAAGCAGGATAGATGGCACCAAAGAAGAAACCGTTGGGTGCAAACTTTTAAAAAAAATCTTGACGCTGTACGCAGGGGACAGGGTGAAGCATGCTCCCATGCTGAGTGAGATGTAAATGTCGGCTAGTGTGGAGTCAGCTGGAGAGCTTGGTGCCATCTTTTTTAAAAAGCTTGACGCTGCACTTGAGAGACAGGGCAGAGCAGGCTCCTATGCCAAACTGAGATGTAAGAGGGCTGGAAGGCGGGCTGGATGGAGAAACGGCTGGAAGGGGGAGGGCTTCCTGCCGAATGTGATCCTGCCCTCCGGTGCAGTGAAGAGGGACGACTCGATCTCCCTTCCCTTTCACTGTGCTGGGACTGAGGGTGGCCTGATCCGCTGAGCCCTTAATCCCTTTTTCTTCCTCTTGAGCAGAAAGGGATTGGGATTTGATATACAGTCTTCCCCCGGTCATTCGTGGTTCACGGTCCCGGTCATTCGCAGTATTCTCTGAACGGGACTTCCTGTGCTAAACTCGGGCTTCACCAATCAGGAGCTGCATTTCAAAGCAGCTCCTGATTGGTGAAGCCTGACTTTAGTGCAGGAAGAGACGGTCAGAGCATACCGCGAGTGATTTCCTTCACTTGCCGGTGCTCCAGCTGCCCTATCCTGCTTCTCCAGCTGCCCTCTTCTGCCTCCCCTGGTGAAAAACTGTATTCGCAGTTTTTCGATATTCGTGGGGGTTCCTGAAACGGAATCCCCACGAATATCGGGAGAGTACTGTACTGCTTGGACAAGGAGCATTAAGTGGTTTACAATCAGGTAGTCAAGCATTTTCCCTATCTGTACCAGCAGGCTTACAGTCTATCTAATGTACCTGGGGCAGTGGAGGATTATGTGACAGTATATAAAATTAACTCATTTAATCTATATCCCCATTGAAATTACTGTAATAAACCAGGATAAAATTTATTAAATTTCAGTTCACAATTTTGCTACTTACCCGGGAACATTTCTAGAAGTGATGTTTGTGATATATCACATCTTCTACTCTACTGTACGTACATAGGTCTTAAGCTATCCTAAATTCCATCATGTCAGTTTATTAAAAAAGCGGAAAATTTGTTAAGGCTAAATAACTTCATTCACTTCATTGTACTTTAGTAAAGTGCCAGATATATATCAAAAATATGTTAATCTGTTACTCTGTTTAAATGAAAGTACTTAATTAGAGGTTTTCCTGATGCATTTTAATATATCATCCAATGTGTCATGTTTAATGACCTGGAAACCTACTGCATTACTACAGCTCACATTAACAATATATTTTCTTCTGCATACAATTATAGAATGAGCAGTGAGGATAAAATACTATAGACAAACCTGGTATAAAACTGTAAGAGTACTAGGATGGGGTGTGATAATGAGATTTGGAATTAGACTAATTTTTTGTTTCAAAAATACTATTTTATATACAGTATATTAAAAAAGCAAACAGAAGTTTTTCTCACTGGGGATAATTTTTAAAAAAATATGAAAGGAATAAAATGTTCTTCATCTCCTAAACTGTACCATTCCCTTGGGTTTTTGAATTTCTTAGCATTATCTTAGCTGCCAAAATTCCAGACCATTCCTCAAGCTTTCCTGGGACTTCCTCATGTTATTCACACCATCAGAGGTGACTATTGCAGATTTTGGTATCATATGAAAGAGGCAAATCTTACCTGACTGCCCTTCAGCAATATCACTTCCAAAATATTAAAAAGAATAGGCCCAAGAACTGAACCTTGTGGAACACCGCTGGCAACATCCCTTTCCTCAGAGGAATCTCCATTGACCCCTCTGTCACCTTCCACTTAACCATCACATTCTTGGAATATTTACCATCACATTCTTGGAATATTTATTGACCAAACATTTGATTTACTTTTTAGAAATTGATCTAGGTTGCTTTTTTTCCTCCCCAAAATTGATCTCCTAGCTCATTCACTGCATTTGGTAGAGTATGAAAAAGAGGGGATTCAGAGTTGAAGCACTAAGGGGTCTTTATTTGTAATTTCCAGAGATTTCTCTCTAATTTAGGACCATCTTTTCCCTGGTGCTCCAGCCACTAAATTGACAGATTTCCAGCTGAAGAAACCTCACACAAACATATCCTTAAAATGGGCAATTCTAAAACTGATGCTAAAATTTAGGTGAGAATAACTAGATAATTATAGTTACATGATACAGGGTTTAACATTAGGAGTCACTGCCCAGGAAAGGATACGTTGAACCCCTCAGCTCAATGTGTAGAGGCAGCTAAGAAAGCAAATAGAATATTAGGAATTATCAGGAAAGAAATGGAAAACAAAGATGAAAATGTTATAATGTCCTTTTATTGCTCCATGGTACGGCCACACCTTGAAAACTGTGTGCAATTTTGGTCACCGTATCTCAAAAAAGATGTAGCAGAATTAGACAAGGTACAAAGAAGGGCAAAAAAAAAAAATGACAAAAGGGATGGGATGACTTCATTATGAGGAAAGACTAAAGCAGAGAAGAAATGGCTCAGAGGTGATATGCCAATAAAATACTGTATTTTTCGCTCCATAAGACGCACCTGACCATAAGATGCACTCTAGATTTAGAGGAGGAAAACAAAGAAAAAAACAAACAAACATTCTGACCCAAATTCTTCATGCCAGGCTCTGCACCCTGACCCCCCCTCCCTACCAAGCTCTGTACCCTGTCCCCCCTCTGGTGGTCTAGTGGTAGGCTGGGACAGGGCAGGCAGGGACAGGGCACAGGGAAGGCAGGCCTACTGGCCTAGTGACAGGCAGGCAGGCAGGTTCCATATCCCCAGTACCTAAAATTATCTCCATACCCCCCTCCATGTGCCCCCCAGTACCTTAAATCATCCCCATACCCTCCACGTAGCTCCCAGTACCTTAAATCATCCCCAATGCCCCCACGTACCTCCCCAGTACCTTAAATCATCCCCCATACCCTTTTAAACACCCCATACCTTTTAAATCATACCCCCATACCTTTTTTTTAACCCCTTACCTTTTTTTAATTCTTCCTTCCTTCGACGGCTCTATACTATTTCCAGGCATCAGGCGCACAAGTCAGGGGCACGGTGGTCAGGCGCAAGCTTTCCGCCTGGCCCCGTGCCATTTTCTGAATGGCTGGTGGCAGTTCTTGTGAGTCCCGTGAGAACTGCGGCCAGCCATTCAGAAAGCGGCATGGGCCCAAATGGGAGCACGGAAAACTTGGTCCTGACCTCCACACTCCTAACTCATGCGCCTGCTGCCCAGAAATAGTACAGAGCCGTCGGGAGGGAAGGAAGAATTTAAAAAGGTACAAGGTTTAAAAAATGTACAGGAGGGGCCTTCTCTGTCTTCACTTTCTGCCTTGCATCCATCTTTGGCATTTAACTTAACATTCAATACTTCCATTTTTCTGCTTTCTTCTCAAAATCTACTTTTCCATGTCTTCCCTTCCCATCTCTTTCTCCTTCCCTCCCTATTTCCATGGTCTGATATCTCCCTCCTTCCATCCTCCCTCCCAATGGTCCAACATCTCTCTCCTTCCTTTCTCCCCTTCCCAGTCTGGAATCTCTCTCCTCTCCTTCCCATAATCTGGCATCTCTCTCTACTACAACTACTATTATTATTTCTATAGCGCTACCAGACTCCCCTTCTTCCCTTCCATTCCATGGTCTGGTATCTCCCCCTTCCTTTTGTCATCTCTCCTCCCTCCCTCTCCATGAGTCCAATACTTTCTGTCTCCTGCACACTTTATCTGTCCTTGCCTCTTCCCTCGAGTGGCATCCCTCCTTCCCACCCCCCAACCCAACATGCTCTCTCCCCCTGCATCATCTCACCCTCAACTCCAGTGTGTGTAGCACCTTTCCTTTCCCTCCCTTTCTGCCAGGTCCAGCAGCACTTCTCCCTTCCTTTTACCTCCCCCTGTCCAGCAGAACCCCTTCCATCCTCCCCCCCTGTCTAGCAGTACCACTTCCCCGTTCCATGCTCCCCATGTTCAGCAGTACCCCTTCTCCCATCCCTGTCCAGCAATATCTCTCCTGTCTAGCTTAGCAGCAGCTTACTGTGTGCTTTTAACTTTGGCACACAGCTGCTGCTAGCAGTAGTTTACCCCCGGTTTCATCAGGCAGCCTCAGGGCCTTTGCTAGGCCGGCCTGCATCATTGAAGCAGGCTGGCCTAGCAAATGTCCCCGAGGCTGTCTGATGAAATAAGGGGTAAACTACTGCTAGCAGCAGCTGTGTGCCGAAGTTAAAAGCACACAGAGCTGCCGCTGCTGGTCTGGGGGCGCGGAGACGAGAAAGGCAGGAGTCCTGGCAGATACGACCAATGCAACGGTAGGAGAAGTCAGCTGACACAGGTGCTGGAGCCTCTCTTCCTGCCCAGTGAGCCACAGCACACCTAAAATCTCAAAAGGCACAGCAGTGTATCGCGGCACACAGTTTGCGATACACTGCTATAGTAGTACATTTGTGTGCATAAACCTTTATAGAAAACTATTATATACTGGCAATCACATGCATAATAAGTAAGGTACAACCATTTATGGGGGCTAGATGCACTAGAGATAGCAACTCGATCGCTGTTGGCCGATTCTCCAGCAGCGATTGATGCGCTATCAAGTTTGCATGTTACAATCAACTCAGTGGCAATTAAATTCTCTAAATGGCGCCTTTGACATGGTTGCCCTTTAGAGAATCATGGTGGTTAGGCATCTGTAAATTAGGACAGAAGTGATTCTGTATAGGAAGCCTGTGTGCGATTCTCAAAAGCCGCTTAGGCAGCTGCTGAGACCGGGCGTCCCATAAAGAAATCAGTCCTTTAGAGCTCACGTGCCTACTTATACTTATGTAGCAGGTATGAATTTGTGCATTAATGGGGTTTATTGTAGGCACCCAATTTATAAAGATACTTAGGGGCCTATGATGTCTTTATAAAATACTGGAGAATCAATGTGGTGAAGTGGTAGCTCAATCATTTAACGGAGCCTCTCTCTGATGCAGAGAAGTAAAACATAGTTATGTCAGGGGCTGCCTGAATATTTATCACAGAGTTTCAAAATAAATGCTTGTCACTATTTGTTAAATAGGCAAAAAATACTTTAAAAAAAGGACCTGCAGTGAACTGAGTAACAATGCAACACCAAGCAGAGTTTTGGTTGAAGTTATCATCTGATGGTCCGATCTACATATAAATGTCTATGGAATTTGTGTTTGGATTTCTTCATAAAGTAGGTAACAAGAACTTTTCTAGAAATTTTACATAGGAACCTTGTTATGAAAATAGTCCAATTTTTTAACTTTCTAAAGTGTGACAAGCAGTTTTATAACTGGGCACCTATATTTATGTGTCACTTGCACATGTAAATTTACAGAATATTAGCACTTAAACGTTATGAGATTCATAATTGAAACAGAAATATGTCTAAAAACCCACCCAAATCGGCACTTGGACAATCTAAAAGACAGGTCATCCAAATGGCAATAATTGAAAAGAGTTTTTAGATGAATCTAGAGGCATTGTAGGCCTCTGACTGCCACTGTGTGTTCAGAGCGAAAAGAGGCGTTTTTCAAGAAGTGGTTAGGGTGGGAGGTGGGTGGGATTTGGGCCGACCAAACTTAGTCATCCTGCAGCGATAATTGAAGGTTCGACAAGACTTCCTGGACGGAACTTATACGTTGTGACTTATGCAATTTAAAAACAGGTCTAAGTGCCCAGAAGGTGTCCAAAGTGACCAGATAAACACTGTAGATACAAAGTACAGACCCCCCACATACTGTCCCAGTGATCACTGATACCCCACACCGCCATAAAAATCGGAATCAAAACGTACATACCTGCCTCCAGAACATCAGCACCTGGCATAGGAAAGCCTATTAGAGCTGCACAGAGGAGGCTTAAGGAGGGGGGGGGGGGGATAGTGAACCATAGAGAAAAGGACCCAATCCCATAAGCCACTCTAACCACTGCATTCATGGTGAAAAATGTGAGTCCACCAACCCCCCCCCCAAGCCCTACTTTACTGCTATATAGGGCATACCTGCAGCCATAAGGGCTATTGGAATGGTAGACAGGTGGGTATAGTAGGTTTTCGGGGGCTCACCATGACCTGCAAGGGAGTTGAGGTTAGATGTTTACGTAGCACCCTTTCTGTGAGTTGCCCCACTACTCTGTTGCCATGTCTGGGTGGCCAGTCCATCACTTTGTTGGCCCTTCCCATGTCCAAAAGTTATTTTTCTAGGCGTTTGGGACTTGGATGAATTTTTGGGCGAGAATGTGGTAGAAAGATAGATGACTTGGCAGTCTGGACGATCAAATGGCTGGATGTAGAAGTAGATGATTTTCAATAAAAAAATATTTTGGACATATTTTTCGAGAATAGACTTTATATGCTGCTGACTTTGGGAAACTAGAACCCTAGGCCCTAAACAGACTTAGATATTTTTTTTTATTATGCCCCTCCACGTGTACACTTATCTGAGAACTCTAGGCACTCTTCTGTAATGGTGCAAGTAAGTGGCATAGCATATAGATGCAAGGGGGTCATGCACATGGGTGGAACAGGGTGCGTGTCTCCCACATATGCACTCAGCTTACAGAATACTGTAAATTGTGTGCATTCCTGCTGCATTTATATGACTATAGTTATGCTGGGAATATAACTGTGTAATTGTGAGCATGTACTGTAAATATATGGTGTACTGATACCAGATGTTAACATGCTGTACAGTAATATGGGTGCCTAGATGCCACTATAGAAGAGGTTCTTACCATGTATTCTCAGGGGTCTAAATGAAGGTGCCCCATTATAGAATTAACTCCATGATATACAGTTATATATTTTTATAGAATTGTGCTGGTGGAGTATAAATGATGAAAACCTTGAGAGTTGAGAGGAGTTAAAAGTTAATTGAGGAGGTGCAAGGCTGAGGGTTCACCTAAAGCAGCTAATACCTTTACACTGGCTATAACCATAGTAAAGATAGATGGTTTATGAATAAGCTCCCCTTCTATACATTTTTAGACTGCTTTGCTCAATCGCATCATCCATTAGCAGCCTCATTGCAAAATTCCTGCCAGAACCTATAATTATCCCTTTCTGGATATGCAGTCTTGAATCCTGAAATCACCAAGACTGAGAATTAAGTGGAAGAACTACATGGAGAATACCAGCACAAGAATAAAAACATGCTCACCCCCATTTCACTCATCCAAATATGTCCCAAAACACAGATTCAGCCATAGCTGTAAGAAGGAATAGGCAAGGGAAAAGCTGAACAAAACACAAGTTTTTCAATCTTGATACTGTAGACAATACATTTTCATAAGACAGGCATTTTTAAGAATGATATAGAAGGTATTAAGGAAGGTTCATCTGCATGAGAAACTAATTAAAAAAATATCAGGCACCTTTGCTTACTCTGATTGCCCTCACTCTTTTTTGAAGCACACTGCAAATCAACAAGGACCTTTCTCTTGTCTGAACACATTCCTGTATTGTATAACTATGAATTTTACACAAAAGAAAACTCTCAAAATATCACACACACGCAAACTAACATTGGAGCTGTCAGCTATACATCATGGCAACCAGCCCAATGGAGGCTAGAGCAGTGTGAATGAAATTAGCTCAAATATGGGCATATTCGGATGGGTAGACATGATAGGCCATTTGATCTTTATCTACCATCATGCTTCTATGTTTCTATTCATGTCAACATCAACAAGCTCCTATGCATATATTGTGCTTTGTGCTTCATCAGTAAATATCGTCACCGTGCATCACGAGGCTGGGCCGCACCCAAGCGGGTAGGGCCGAGAGAGCACACGGCGCTGACCGAGCAGTTAATCATTTCCCAATTGGAATGGTGGATCAAGTAATAAAAACACCTGGATTGATTCCAACTTAAAATACTTTATTCCATCTGGAACTTCAGTTTTCAAAAAAACCCAAAATAACATTCATAGTTCAAAAGAAAACTTGGCTTTCAAAAATATAGTCCAAAATGCCTCCCTTGGACCTGTGTACCTCCTGGTCCACTCAAACTTCTGATACCAGGGTCTGCTTACAACTCCAGTACTACATTCAACTGGTTTCAAAAATGCTTTCATATAGTTTCTTATTCAAAATTATTAATAATAATAACTTTATTCTTTTATACCACCATAACCAAAAGTTCTAGGTGGTTTACACTAAAAAGAGCTAGACAATCAGCGAAATACAATAATACAGTAAAAAATACAAATATTTGTAAAATAGAATTTAAATAATAAAACTCACTAAGTAATAAACTTATCGAACAAAGTGGTCTTAATTAATTTCCGAAAACTGCAATAGGATAACGTAGCTTGCTGAATACATTTACCTAACCAAGATTGTTGCCTACCAGCTTGAAATTCTAGGGTCCTATCTAAGAAGGTCTTATATCTACACCCATTAATTTTTGGATAAGCACATAAGTAGAAGTTTCTAGTTTCTCTTGATGGTCTATGCAACACAAAATGAGGAAAAAGATAAGTTGGAGACAATCCCGATATCAGCTTAAAGCAGATACAGGAGATTTTGAATAATACTCTTGCCTCCAAAGGCAGTCAATGAAGTAAACGGTAATATGGACTAATATGGTCGTTCTTTTTTAAACCAGCTGTATTCTGAATTATCCTTAATTTCCTTAGAACTTTTTTGGATGCTCCTAAATAGATGATGGTACAATAGTCTAAAATAGATAAAAATAATGCCTTCACCAATAGTCTGAACGATAAAGGATCAAAATATTTTTTTATGGTTCTTAATTTCCACAATGTAAAAAAGCATTTTTTTACCACTAAGGGGTCCTTTTACAAAGGCGCAGTAGCGGTTTAACGCACAGAATACCACGCTAGTACCTAACGCCTCCACGCTAGTACCTAATGCCTCCATTGACGAGGCGTTAGGATTTTAGGCTGCTGCGGGGATTAGCGCGTGATGAAAATGTCCGACGCACTAACCCCCCGTAGCGCGCCTTGATAAAAGGAGCCCTAAGTTCGTGTGTTCTGCTAGTGTTAAATGTCGGTCTAGTGTGACTCCCAGAATTTTGATAGATTTAATAATCGAGTAGTCATGACAGCGTCAGACTGGATCTTGCCTCTGAGCTCTTCTGACAGCAGAGCTCAGGGCAGAAGGGACTGCCTCCCACAGTGACCTTTGGTTGTGGTCCCTCTCCACAGGATCCATAATCCAGTCTAAAAGAAAACTAAAAAAGGAAAATTTCCCAAAAAGACTTCTGCCAGGGCTGTGAAGGCAAACTGCCACAGCCTAGAAAAACTCAGGTTCTTTCAAAAGAAGCTTGCAAGAACCTTCACAAGGCATTACGCTTTACAGTAAACTTTCTCCAAACTTGAGTTTACTGGGGCAGCCAGCCCCTTTACTTCCCCATCAAACTAGCAAACCATTTTAACTTCTAAGTTTGCTATTGGCAAAGTCCCAGCATGATCTCAATTTAAACACAATGAGTTTCCATGACCAACAGGTCATTTTTCAGTATTTCCCTCATTAAAGTCCATGATTTATTCAGGGTCTAAATACTCTTCATTCTCAGAAGCCTCACTCACAAAATCTTCTAACATTTCAGAATCAATATGGTTAGATCTGACCTGTGTATTCTGTTGAGGTCTGCTGCTTTGGGTCTTAGGAACTGGTCTTCCTACAATACCTTGTTTCCTCTTCAGTGTGGGTTGGTTGAGTGGCTGCCTCCTCTCCTCAATGCTGCTGGCCCTTATAAGTCTCAGGATAATGAGCTGCAGGTATTGCTTGTTCCTGGCGAAAGTGGAGACTGGAATGTTCTTGGTGTCGCCTTGAATTGGGTCCCCCATGAATGTTGTGAGTAACCTTGTAAACATTTCCCCTAGGAACACTATTAGTTCCACCTGCATATTATTCCCCCTTTCTTTATTCAGGTGAAAACAAATAGGTATTTTCCTGCTCATGACTAAGGGCTCCTTTTACAAAGGCGCGCTAGCGGTTTAACACGCGTAATAGTGCGCACTAAACCGCTGGACGCGCTAGCCGCTACCACCTCCTCATGAGCAGGCAGTAGTTTTTGGCCAGCGCAGGGGTTAGCGCGTGATGAAAAGTCGTGCACGTTAACCCCGCTAGCGCGGCTTTGTAAAAAAAGCCCTAAATCTTCCCTGACTGGCTCTAGTTCTGGGTTGAGGTGTTGGTAATGTTATTCCCTTTTGGGACAGTATTTTCCCCTGCCTAGCTCTAGGCACCGGTGTTTTCTCACTACCCTTCTCAATCATAGGGTCTACCCTGTGACAATATCAAGAAAAAAATATGTAAATAATATAACCCCCCTCCCTTTTACAAAACCATACCACGGTTTTTAGTGCTGGCTACAGCGGTAACAGCTCTGACGTTCATAGAATTCCTACAAGCGTCAGAGCTGTTACCACTGCTAAAAACCGCACTACGGTTTTGTAAAAAAAAGGGGGGGGAGGATAGTCTCCATAATAATTAGAAAATTAACAATTTCAAAATCAATTGCCTAACAGATATCACATAAACTTCATACAGGCCCAAAATAGTTCAAAATTTGTATCTAGACAAATGACATTGACAGAGAGGTTTTTTTGGGGGGGGGGAAATGCTTAAGAACACATCTCGGTTTGGGCTTTTCTTGTGAAGCTATGATGCATCATTCCCCATTAAATCAATCCTTTAGCATCATTGCACTGCTTACTCTGCATAGCACACGATTAAAATACAGTACATAGCACAAGAACAGAGCAACAAGGAAACACTTAGCCATCCTGGATGACACATTCACACAGACATTTAATTATGGTTATGTATGTCAGTTTAGATGGACGTAATACCCAACCATTTGTACTTTACTATACTGACAGCCCTTTATTCCAATTCATATGACCTGATAACCAACCGGTAACAGAAACTGATTTGGAAGATCACAGCCACTGGCTTATTTTTATTGCTGTTAGGATCTGTTATTTCAGCACAAAACCATAGCTATCTTGTGGTTTTCACTATAGCCTCTCTAATCCCAGGAAAGGTGGCGGTAACTGTACTGTAAGATCTGTGTGCTCCATGCTTTGATAAATATTTTTTCCTACCAAATTTCTGCTGAAATTTTCTTATTATGTAAGTTCCATTTTTAGCAAATGTCCAATAATTTCTTCTCTTTGTCCTCCAGGATCAAAATGAATTTGGGGTCAATGCAATCCTTAGGCTTTAAAATATCCTTCCTAGCTCCGAGGACTATGCAGCCCCCTTCCAGCAGAGCTGCTGTTACAGGTAACAATTACTCCCTTTTCCAAGGGAATACCCACAGAACATTGATTTTGGAATTATTTTTCTTTGAGACATTTTTGCTTTCAGAAGTATTTTGTTTCCCTCCATTTCCTCTGGTAGGAAGTTACTGGGTTTTAGTTGGATAGCACATTTGTTCTGAACAATGTCTAAATCAGTACTGAACTGCAATTACCATTTCACTGTCCGGATGCCTGCTATTTATCCTTTCCACTGCAGCAGTAAATACCACCTCACATTATGTGAGTGTCACAAGCAATAAGATTTCATTTGACAAAAACCTATTATTGGCAATATGGCTGAGACAAAAATAAAAAAAGAAATCTCATCATGGGAAGTCAAAACAATGAAGATGATGAGCAGATACTTAAGCAAGAGGAATATCACCTTATGCCAATGGGAGGGAATATATAGACAAAGAGTACCACTAAAGTCTTTTCGGCTTTGTGAATACACTCGGTTGATTTAATCTCGTAGACATGACTGAATAGGTTTTACTGATCCATTAAAATTGACTTAATCTCCAAAGAAGTCTTTTAACCAAATTCTATGATGCAACCATTTAAACAAAACTCAAATGTATGATGGGATAGCCATGATTATTTATTGAATGGCCACATTTATTTGTTCAAATCATATTCGTTTTCAGTGCTCTTACATATTATGATAGAGACAGGGTTGAGGTAAATGAGAGAGAGGCTACCAAACTAGCACAGGATTAACACAAAATATTTAACTTGCCCACCCTTTTACAAAACTGCAGCGCGGTTTTTAGCGTCGGGAGTTGGCCTTGATTTAGGAGGTTGTTTAAGAGATTGGTGATCCAGGTGGTGACTGTTTCAGGCTCAGTAGCTAACAGGTATGAGGGACAGTTTTCGAGGGAACTGGTGCGGTTGGATAGTTTCATTAGACTTGCTGTTTCGTTTATTGTTAGTGGTTTAAAGGTATTCCATATTTGGTCTGTGGTGCAGAGATTGTCTGAGTTGTTAGGAATAATGTGTGTAGCTTCCAGAGTAGCATCAGTGGCAGGAGATAATACTGTTGGCATCCAAGTGCAATGTTTTGGCGCAGATTAGAAAATGTAATTATAAGGAAAAGGGGATAGAAGGGTATAGATAGAGGATTACTATACAGGTCCTGGACCTGATGGCCCACCGCGTGAGCGGACTGTTGGGCATGATGGACCTCTCGTCTGACCCAGCAGAGGCATTACTTATGTTCTTATGAGGTGGTACTTGACTCCAGAATGGCTACACAGAGTCAACTCAACCTTGCGTAAGCATTTTTAGAGAGGTTACGCTGTAAGGGGATCATATATACACATGTGGTGGGAATACTCTTATTATTCAGCAATTTTGGATCAAGATCTCTGCAATAATCAGATCTATAACAGAGAGAAGTGATTCTATCTCCTGGATTTTGCTTATTTGGTATGGGGATACTGGATTTTACACATCATCTTCAGAAAGTCATAGCGAACTGTCTTACAGCAGCTCAGAAGGCAGTTGTGGAACAGTGGCAGTCTCCTCTGTCCCCTACTTTGGACCAGTGGCATAAGAAACTCTGATATGTTGTCTCAATAGAGAAGCTGACAGCTTTATGCCATGTCACTAAACAGAATTATAAGAATTGGGGAGTATTGAAAAAGTACCTGGACTCTTTATGAAAAATTATATAAATAAGTTGTTTATCTGTTCTGTAATAGCTTAATGCTGCTGTGTGATTTGATATTAGAAAGTTTTGTTTACTGAATCTGCCTGATACAGGGCTAGGAGATGAGTGGGTGGAGGCAGATAGAGGTGAACAGGAGGGTTTAGGGTGCCTATTTATACTTTGTTTTAAATTTATTTAGTTTAATATTTTCATGAGATCTTTACGTATGTGGGAATGTAATAGAGCAGGGGTGTCCAATACGTTGATTGTGATCGACCAGTAGATTGGGGAGGCAACGTGAGTCGATCACGGAGCCCATCCCGGGCTCCGTGATAGACTCGTGTTGCCGTCCCAATCTACCGGGCCGAACAGCCTTCCTCTCCCCGACGTCCCCCACTGCCGCCCCAAGCTCTCCCTGCAGAAGCATCGGACCGACCAGCATTCCACTCCCCAACGTCAATTCTGATGTTGGAGAGGAAGTTCTGGGCCAGCGACGCTTCTGCAGGGAATGTTTGGGGTGGCGGTGGCTTGGGGGCCTGTTCCCCGATGGTAGCGGCGGCGGCAAACCTTAGTGGCTTGGGGGAGGGCAGGAAGAAAGAAAGAAAGGGGGCAGGCAGGGAAACAGAAAGAATTTGGGGAGGGGGCAGGGAGACAGAAAGAGAGAAGGGGGCAGGGAGAAAGAAAGAAAAAGTTGGAGGAGAGAATGAGGTCTGGAGGAGAGGAAGCATACAGGAGGCTGAAAGAAGGGAAGAAATATTGGATGCACAGTCAGAAGAATAAAATGCAACCAGAGACTGGTGAAATTACCAGACAATAAAGGTAGGAAAAATGATTTTATTTTCAATTTAGTGATCAAAATGTGTCCGTTTTGAGAATTTATATCTGCTGTCTATATTTTGCACTATGGCTCCCTTTTACTAAACAGCAATAGCGGATTTTAGCGCAGGGAGCCTAAGAGCATCAAGAGCAGTGCGGGGCATTCAGCGCAGCTCCCTGCGCTAAAAACTGCTATCGCGGTTTAGTAAAAAGGGAGGGGTATATTTGTCTATTTTTGTATGGTTGTTACTGAGGTGACATTGCATAGAGTCATCTGCCTTGACCTCTTTGAAAAAAAAACCCGGAATATGAATGATAATTTACATTTTCTCTGCTTTTCAGTGGGTGTCAGGTCAAAAGCGCGCCGGGACAAAGGCGCGCGCAGACAATTGAGCGCAGCGCGGAGGTGCACGCCGCACAAAATTACTGTTTTTATGGCTCCGACGGGGGTGGGTGGGGGGAACCCCCCCACTTTACTTAATAGAGATCACGCTGTGTTGTGGGGGGTGTGGGGAGTTGTAACCCCCCACATTTTACTGAAAACTTCTCTTTTTCCCTGTTTTTAGGGAAAAAGTTAGGTTTACAGTAAAATGTGGAGGGTTACAACCCCCCCAAACCCCCCACAATGCCGGCACAATCTCTATTAATTAAACTGGGGGGGCTCCCCAACAAAACCCCCCGTCGGAGCCCCTAAAAACTGTAATTTTCTTCGGCGCACGCCTCCGTCTTGCGCTCAGTTGTCGGCGCGCGCCTTTGTCTTTCGCCGACTTGTCTATGAACCCTTTCAGTGTGCTTTGTGTTTTTAAAAATTTTATTGTTGGTAGATCATTTTGACTTGGTTATTTTAAAAGTAGCTTGCAAGCCCAAAAAGTGTGGACACCCCTGTAATAGAGTGTTTTATTCCTGCTCTTTTTCTCATATTTTGAGGTTAATTTTGAAATTAAAGTTTAAAGATAAAAAAAATAGTAAGCACAGGGTAATACATTCATTTCATACTGGATGCAAAACAAATAGGTCAAGGGAGCCTTTACAGAATACAAAACAAAGAAGCTCAAGGATGTCTGACATATATAGGGTAGACAGTACTACTGCAGCCATCCCAGAAAAGGGATGCTGTTATTAGATGAGATACATCTCCTCTCTACTCTGACTTGGTATGGTTCTGGGAGTAGGGCCATAAAAGGACTAGTGAGGGTCCTGCAAGGATCTTTAAACGCAAATCAATGTACATCCCATTCTCCAAATCATGTAAAAATCAGAGGTTCAAAATGCCCAATTTCAAGCTTCAAATTTAAATCCTGACCCAGTCAACAACAAATATTTGGTGTGCAGTGTACTAAAAGTAGAAGTCTCTGTGGCTATTTAGGGAGTTGACATTCTTTGAAACAAAATAGTTTGCCACAGATTAGCTGGGTAAGGTTTTGAACAAGTGTGAGAAAGCAGTAGCAATTATTCAAAACTGAAAAATTATATTTGGAACTTTAGTTTTAAATAAATTAATGTCAGTTCCCCATGACTTACGGGATATGTTTCTGGGATTTATTGTACACAGTGGTATAAACAAAGGCACTCTAGCTGCCATGTACCAGTGCAATGAACTGCCTGAATCTTCTAGGTTTGTGTTTTATAAACACTATCATACTCTGACTAAGGGGCAATCTTTAAACTGTCTGCATGGGGATACAGGCCATGTGTATTCCTTTCTTGCAGGGTCTGTACTAAGTTTCAAAGCAAAAGAAAATGTGTTGTTTTGCATTGAATAGGGTGATCAGACGTCTAGATTTCCCCGGATATGTCCAGGGGTCCAGATGACTTTTCAAAACCCGGCACTTTGGCCGGGTTTTGAAAAGTTTTCCTCCACATCGCATTGGGCAGGAGGACATTCGCGCCTGCCTGGATGCAGCATGTTGAATCTGTGCATGCACAGATATCCTGCCTGATGAGTGCAGGCAGCGGGTGGGGGGGAGGGGGGAGGGAGAGGGGGCCCAGTCTAGGGGGGGTCCGGATTTTCCAAACAGAAAATCTGATAACCATAGCATTGAGACTTATCACAGGTACATAAGAAATGCCTGCACCAGATCAGACCTGGGGTCCATCCAGTCCGGTGATCCGCACACGCGGAGGCTCAGCCAGGCGTACCCTGGTGCATACATTAGTCACTCGTATCCCTCAATGTGTCCTGCAAGAAGATGTGCGTCCAATTTTCCCTTAAATCCTAGAATGGTAGTTTCTTCCACCATCTCTTTCGGGAGAGAGTTCCAGGCGTTCACCACTCGCTGTGTGAAGCAGAACTTTCTGACATTTGTCCTGGCCGTGTCCCCTCTCAGCTTCAGGCCATGACCTCTGGTCCGAGTCTGGGTCACATTCGCCAATGTGAATAAAGCTATTTCTTGCTCTCCATCCTTTCCCCCTGCTGGTGAGTGAGCTTGCTCCATTTTGTCGATTCCTTTTAGCAATTTAAAAGTCTCTATCAGATCCCCTCTCAGTCTTCTCTTCTCAAGGGTGAATAATCCCAGTTTTCTGAGGCGATCCTTGTAGCTCAAGTTCTCCATACCTTCTACTAGCTTCGTCGCTCGCCTCTGCACCTTCTCCAGCAGTGTTATATCCTTTTTCAGGTATGGAGACCAGTGTTGGACACAGTATTCCAAGTGTGGTCTGACCATTGCTCTATAAAGCGGCATTATGACCTCCCTTGATCTACTCGTGATTCCCTTCTTTATCATGCCTAACATCCTGTTAGCTTTCTTTGCCGCCGCTGCGCATTGAGCCGACGGCTTTAGGGTCCTGTCTATCAGTACCCCAAGTCTTTTTCTTGTTCGCTCTTCCCCAATGTTATACCTAACAGTTTATACTCATGCTCCTTGTTTTTTCTGCCCAGGTGCATCACTTTGCATTTTTCCACATTAAAACTCATCTGCCAATTTTCTGCCCATCTCTCAAGTTGCTTCAAATCTCTCTGAAGTTCCTCGATGTCTTTTTGTGACCTGATTGTCCGGCATAGCTTTGTGTCATCTGCAAACTTGACAATAACACTGGTCGTTTCTTCTTCCAGGTCATTTACGAAGATATTGAATAAGATAGGCCCAAGAACCGAGCCCTGAGGCACACCGCTAGTTACTTTTTTCCAGTCTGAGTACTTCCCATTTATGCCCACTCTCTGTCTTCTGTTTTCCAGCCATTTTCCTATCCATCTTAGTATATCCCCTTCTATTCCATGACTTTGTAGTTTTTTGAGAAGTCTCGCATGAGGTACTTTGTCGAACGCTTTCTGGAAGTCCAAGTATATTACGTCTACCGGTTCTCCGCTATCGACTTGTTTGTTCACTCCCTCAAAAAATTGAAGTAAGTTGGTCAAGCACGACTTTCCATGTGGCCACTTATGCCTGCTCTATTATTGGAAGAAACACTTGCCTGATGAGGAGTAAATGCTGGATCGAGTGTGAAGTCAGTGGGCGTCACCTCCTGAAGAAGACCAAACAGCAAAACTCAAGTCAAGGGGGGGGGAATCCTTAAAAGGTGGTAATGTCCAGGTGGCAAGGCAAGCTGTGATGTGAAAGAACCACCAGTCACACTATAAAGATAAGTGCATTGTGTATATATATATATATATATATATATATATAAGATAGTGATAAAAAGATTGTAAAAGTGTGAGAAGGTATAGATGGTTGGGACATTGATGTGGCTATGATGGTCCAGTGATAACCCTTGCCTACCCTGTGGCATTGTGATTATGGGTCTGAGCACATCATATTTTTAAAAAAATTATTTAAAAAAAATATTATTTTGAATGAGGAAGTGGACTTGTATTTTTTTGTGTGGAAAGTTTCTACACACAAGCAGTGATTTTCTAGTGAACTCCTAGTGTGAATGATATTATATTCTATATAGGAGAACAGATAAAGTAGAGCAGTGCTGGACAGTATGCTTTCTTAAAATTATTGCTATGGCCCATGTCTCCTCTATAGTCTGAGGGCTACTAGGGGAAGGACTGTGCAAATCTGTCAGTTAATTATATACTAATGCCAGCTAATAGCCATTCTGTACATGATATCTGAGAGACGGGAAAATAGATGGGTACTTCTGTTGTCAGGCCTGTTCAAATGTTTGGCCTTTCTTCTGAAACTGACAACCAGAGTACCAATTAATGTCAGCTGTAATGGTGATATTTTCAAATGTGGACACCTGTCCACTGAGAATCACATGGCGCCAACCTAAAATCACATAAGCCATCAATTATCAAACTGTGTTTTACCACAGTAAATGAACATACCTGTTGAGTAAATGCTACTTTACTGGGTTCCATAAACTAAAGGAGTGTTTGATGCACATCGAGCCTTCAAATTTGTCATTACATCAAATCATTTCTCTGGCAGAACTGTAATTCAAATTTACAGCTGAGCCCATCTTGCCAAAATATTTGTGCAATAAAAAGAATATGAAATTTTTAACACTACGGAGAGCAGTTAGTAATGTGGGTTAAACAGCAAAATTGTGTGTTATTTTACTGTAATAACATCAGTATAAAGCAACATTGGCTACATGATAATGAAAAGCACCTCAACCTCATTATTATGAAAATCAAATAATGTGTTATTCTTGGAAAAAATGATGCCTGGTACTCCAATGAAACAAGTCCTTTAAAGCGATCAGACCTAAGGTACTGTACTTCCCCCCCCCCCCTCCCCCCCTCCCAATCATTTCTCCTACCTCCCTCAAGACTGCTGCTAGGGGTCACCAAAACCATTTTGAACCCAGTGTGTCAGATGGGTCAGAAGCAAATATGGTCTGATTTTCCAAATACAGTGGAACCTCGGTTTGCGAGTAACCCGGTTTGTGAGTATTTTGCAAGACGAGCAAAACACTTAGCAAACTTTTGTCTTGCAAACCGAGCATGTTCCAATACACGAGCACTTCCCCCCGCTCTAAACGACATCGCACCCCCTGAACCGGCATCGCATCCCCGTGCTGAAAGCGGCATCCGCCCGCCCTCCCTCCCAAACATGCTCCTTACCCCATCTGCTGCTTGTGCGAGTGAAAGAAAGCTCCCGCTTCTTGCCTGGGCTGGGCCTTGAGCATCTACACATGCTCAAGGCCTTCTGGCTCTCATTCTCTCCAAGATCTCGTTCTCTCCGATGCTCAAGGCCCAGCCCAGGCAAGAGGCGGGAGCTTTCTTTCACTCGCACAAGCAGCAGTTGGGATAAGGAGCATGTTTGGGAGGGAGGGCGGGCGGATTCCACTTCCAGCATGGGGTATGATGCGGTTCTCGCGGGGGGGGCGTTCACGGTGGGTTTGCGATGCCAGTTCGGGGGGTTTGCGATGCCAGTTCGGGGGGTGCGAAGCCGGTTAGAGCGGGGGGGAGGGGGTGATGGAGCAGCGCCGGTAGCCTCGGGGGGGGGGGGAGGAGGAGGAGGTAGAACGAATCAAAGCGAGTTTCCATTCATTCCTATGGGGAAATTCGCTTTGATATACGAGTAACTTGGTTTACGAGCATGCTTCTGGAACGAATTATGCTCATAAACCAAGGTTCCACAATGAATATGCATGGAAAATATTTGAAATAAATGGAGGCAATGCATGCATGTTTATCTCATGCATATTCATTATGGAAATCCTGATGGATTGAAAGTATCCAAAGGACTGAGTTGAGAACCCCTGACCTAGACACCAGGGATTTATACAGATAAGGATTTATACAGGGGGAAGATAGGAGGTCTTTGGAGGAAAGAGGGGGCTCTACAGGAGGCAGGGTTTGTGATAGAGGAAGTTTTGGGGGGAGGGGAGTTCTATTTGTGGGTGTGATTCAGGGTGATGGAGGAGATGAAGTTTTTATTGCCTGGCCCCCATTAAAAATGTGGCCTGAGAACATAGGGCTGGCTGTATGTTAGCAGCCCAATGCTCCAGGAAAAGATAATTTACACCAGCTTTTAGCTGCTGGTATTTGTCCAGAAATAACATAGCTTATGGTGTTCACAACAAGCTGAGTTTTTGATTTTCTTGATAATGAGGTGTTTGCAAAGATTTGCATGCTTTGCATCTCATTATTATGTATCTAATGACAACTTATATTAAAATATGCGCTTTATTGCCATTTAAGGTGTGTTAAGGTACAAAAAATGTGCTTTGGCTTTGACTATAATTATTCATAGTCTTGTCTTCTGGCTCACTACCATCCTCCTAGAAGACTGCACTAGTACTCCTTATCATAAAGCAAACCCTTTATTGACTCAGCTATCTCCAGCTATTTCCAGCTATCCCATTTCAAACCTTTGTTTCTTTCTAAATTTACAGAAATGATAGTCTACTCTCAGCTTCTTGCATTCATTCAGCACTCATTAGTTCTTCACCCCTACCTAGCAAGGTTTACACAATTATGTAATACTGAAACAGTTGTTATTTTGATACTAAATGAACTCTACTCATCTATGGACAAGGGAAATACAGTCAAACCTTGGTTTGTGAGTGTTTTGCAAGCCGAGCAAAACATTTTCGCAAATCGTGACTCGCAAACCGAGCATTGACTCGATTGGCGAGTCCTCCCGCCCGCAAACGCCGCCCCCCTCCGTGAAACGGAATCACCACCCCCTGACAAAGGCCCGCCCTCCCCCACGCAAAATGGCATCCCCCGCCCACCCAAACTTAAGGCTTACCCCCAATCTGGCACCAGCACACAGCACCAACCCACAGGAGGTGCCAATGCCCGAAGATCCTGCCTCTTGCTGGACTGGGCCTTGAGCATCTGCGCATGCTCAAGGCCTTCTGGCTCCTGCCTCTCCAAGATTCTCAGAGAGAACGAGAGCCAGAAGGCCTTGAGCATGCGCAGATGCTCAAGTCCCAGTCCAACAAGAGGCAAGATCTTCGAGCACCGGCACTTCCTGTGGGTTGGTGCTGCGTGCCGGTGCCAGTTTGGGGGTAAGCCTTCAGTTTGGGTGGGGGATGCCGGTTCACACTGGGGGGGGGCATTCATGAGGGAGGGTGATGCCGGTTCGCGAGGGAATGTGGAAGCACACCAGTGGCCTTGGGGTGGGGGGGGGTCTTTTGGGATGTGGTGGGGTGGGGTGGGGTGGAGCAGCGCCAGTGGCCAGGGAGAAGGGGAGGTGGAACCAATCAAGCGAGTTTCCTTTACTTCCTATGGGGAAATTCACTTTGATATACGAGTAATTTGATTTACAAGCATGCTTCTGGAACGAATTATGCTCATAAACCAAAGTTCCACTGTATAACCATCATCTCGTCACATTGTTTCTCTATCTTACATTTAACCATTATAACCACCCTAATTTTCTTTCATTCCTCATAGACATCAGCAAGCATCTCACAACTTATCTTGAATTTATGCACTGAAAATGCAAAATTATGGGGCTTTTGTATTAAACTTAGTTGCCAGTGATTTCTTTGTTGGGGTGGGGGGGGGGGAGGAAGGTGCCAGTAAGCTCATGCAGGGCCATTCTTAGGGTTGGAGTCAGTAGTGTAGTGAGGGTAGGTGGCGCCCCTATGCGCACTCCTCTTTGCTTCCCCCAATAGCATCTTTGTCCCTCTCTGCTTATTTCTCTGCTGACCCCTTCCCATCATCAATCTCTCTACTTTCTCATTCCTGTCTCTCCCCTTCCCCTCCTCTAATCCTCCTGCCAGCTGTTCCCTTCCTTTTTTTCTTTCTCCCTTCCCTCCTCCTCCTGTCCAACAGTAACTCTCTTCCTTTCCCTTTTCCTCCTCCCCTCCCAGCAGCATCTCTCCTTCTCCTTCCCTCCAGGTCCAGTAGCAGCTGTTCCTTTATTTTCCCTTGGCCAGCAGCTTCCCAGACTCCTTTCCCTCCTCCCTTCCTAACAACAGCTCTCCTTCTCCCTCCCTCCAAGTCCAGTAGCAGCTGGGAGGGGAGAAAGCCACTGTCAGAGCCTCTCCATGATCTCGCCAGCCCTGTGCGAACCAGCAGGAAATTGCAGCTCAGCAATCTCGCCGGGTCTGCGCGGACCAGCAAGAATTTTCTATGGACCAGCACCGGTCCATGGACCGGTGGTTGAAGAACACTGGGCTATATGGTATTTATCTGCCTTCATTTTTCTGTTTCTATAAGTGCCTGCCTCAGGAGTCAAAGTCAATTTTGATACAACCATTCAAAAACTTATACAAAAAAGTGTCAAGCACCTCCCACAATATCTTGAATAGGCAGTAGTAAAAATAGCAGAAACAACAGGAATACATTGCCACAAAAAACTATCAGTGTAACAAAACCTCAGCATCTGACACAGATATCCAAGATATCATGGGCAGTATTTGGCACACTTTTTTGTATAAGTTTGTGAATGGTTGCACTGAAATGGACTGACTCCTGAGGCAGACACTCTGCATTGAAACACAGTTCTGCAGAGTTTATAATGGATGGATAATAAACTTCATAGGCAGCGGAACACTTTTATACTTTTGGAAGGGGGGGGGGGCAAAAGCTCTGCCCTAGACCCCACCCAAGCTCCGCCTCAAACTCATCCTCATAATAATAGTACTAATTGTAATGTCATTTCTTCCATTCATTCTTCATATACACACAATATAATCTTATTAACAATGCATAATGGCAACCACATAATTTTGAAATATGATGGCCACACCCCAGTATGTTGCAAAATATAAAGATAGCAGATGTAAATTTCAAAAATTGATACATTCCAATCACTACATTGCAAATTAGCAAATACAAATAATAAAAGAAATTGAAAATATGATACCATTTTATTGGATTAAATACATTTTTCAATTAGTTTTCAAAGGCCAAAACTCTTTTCCTCAGGTCAATACAATATACTACTGTTATGGTATCCTATTCTGACCTGAGGAATGTAGCTTTGGTCTCTGAAAATTAGTCAAAAAAGTATTCAAATTAATCCAATAAAAAGATAACACCTCATTTCCATTTTTTATTTACTAACATTTATTAGCACAGCTTAAATGGAAAATAAAATTATTTTTTCCACCTTTGGTTTTTTTTCAGTTGCAGTCCCAGTCTCTGTTTTCTGCTTTTCTTGTTTTCTCAACTCTCTTGCAGAATTTCCTTTTCCTTTCAGCTTTCTTCAGTTTATTTACTGCCTCTATCTAGACTAAATTCTATCTTACTAGCCGGTCCTCAATTCCCCTATTTTCACTTTATCTACCTACAGCTTGTCAACTCTTTCCCTCACCCTCTCCAATATCTCACTAACTCTATCCTCTTCCCCCTCCCATCCAGCGTATGCCCTTTTTCTATATCCCTTCCTTTCATACAGCATATGCCACACTTTAGAATAATAGTTCAAACTCTAGTGCTGAGCATCTTGGACTATTGCAATCTAATCTACCTAGGATGGCCCTAAACCTGCTTAAATGCCTACAATCAGCTCAAAACATCGCTGTCAGATAGATATATATTCTCTGAAACAACACAATCACATAACCAAATACTATAAGGAACCATACTGGCTACCCATTCAATCCAGAATTCTGTTCAAATTCACCGGCATGCTCTACAAAGTGCTAAATAGATTAGCCCCTTTATATCTGATTCAGAGGTTCACCCTAACCATCAGAGGTTCACCTTCACCAATCCTCAATGGAAAACCCACAATATAAAACATTTTTGCTTATCACTGGCCAAATAAAGGGCAAATTCACCGAGAAACGAATGACTTACCAAGCAGTGCCAGTCTGGAAGGACATCTCCAAACATTGCACGCATATAGACCCCTACCTAACATTCAGGCATCAGCTAAGAACAGATTTATTCATGACGTGGATTATGCAACAAAGGGGTCAACTCAACAACCAGTAATCTAATGACTTTCTTTTATCTAATTGCTGCTCTCCAATTGTTCTTTTTAACGAATTGTAACTCTCCATCTTTCCAATGTCATATCACTACCAGTGTAATTATCTTAATTACTGTACAGATCCTCTTATTATAAACCACTTAGACCTTCACGGTTTTAGCGGTCTATAAATAAAGTATTATTATTATTATTCTTTATCCCATCCATCCAGTATCTGAGTCCTCTCCGCCCCACTTCCATCCAGCATCTTCTCCCCTTTCTCTCCTATTCACTTCCATCCATTGTCTATTCTCCTCTCTATCCTCCCCACTTCCATCCAGCATCTGTTCCTCTCTCTCTCTTTTCCCCACTACCAACCAGAGAGCTGCTTCTCTTCCCTCCACACTTCCATCCAGTGCCTATCCCTTTTACTCTCTCCACTCACCCTACTTCCATCAGCATCTGCTCCTTCATTCTCTCCCTCTACAGTTGGATTTGCCTCTCTCTCCCATTCTCAGTCTTTGTCTCTTTCTATCTCTCTCCATTCGCAGTTAGGTCTATCTCTCTCTCTTTCCCTGACTGGGTCTGTCTGTCTACCTCTCCCTGGTTGAGTTTCTCTCTCTCTCTCTCTTCCTCCACTGTTCATTATCTCTGTCTTCCCTCTCCATTCCCCTCTTTTTCCTTCCTTCCTCCTTCCCTCTCCCTGTGGTCTGGTCTCTCTCTCCTTCCCCACCCCCAAGATCCAGTTTTTCTCTCCTCCCCCCTTTTGCGGTCGGGTATCTCTGCCCTCATTCCCTCCACCCTGATTGCATCTCTTCCTTCTCTCTCTCTCTCATTGGTCATATCTATGGCCTCCACTCCATTCCCCCCCCAATTGGGTCTCTCTCTCTCTGTCTCTCCCTAGTTGGGCTTTCCTCCCTCCCTCCCTGGTTGGGGGTATCCCCTGTGGTCAGGTATCTCTCTCCTTCCTCCATCCCTT
Organism: Geotrypetes seraphini; assembly: GCF_902459505.1. Classification (NCBI taxonomy): domain Eukaryota; kingdom Metazoa; phylum Chordata; class Amphibia; order Gymnophiona; family Dermophiidae; genus Geotrypetes; species Geotrypetes seraphini. The sequence goes on along the minus strand of NC_047084.1, from coordinate 4,966,271 downwards.
CTCTCACCCATGGTTCAATCTCTCTTTCCTACCTTCCCTCCCTCATGGCCCCCCTCGGCACTCCTACCTAGTACCTACCAGAAGTGCTTTGCTTTATATGCTAGCACTATTGGCTGGCTGGCTGAATCTCCTCTATCTCTACAGTATGGCTTTTGCAGCTAGGTAGCAACTGCCATAGAGCTTGAGGAGACTCAACTGGCCAGCCAGCTGGCAGTGCTAGTGTATAAGGCAAAGCACTGCTGGTAAGGTATATAGTCATGCCGGAGAGGGGGTTGGGGGTGGGGGGAGAGAAGGCGAAAGCGACTGACCATGGGAATGCTGTGATAATGTTTCCCGTTTCTATAACACTACTGCAAAATAGTCCACCATTCTCATGGCATTCTCAGGGGGTTAACCAATTTTTGGGGAGGCCATGGTCCCTGTGGCTCCATCACCACCATTTTGACACCTATGATAAACTTACCTTGTGTTAGAATCAGAGTGATTCCCCCCTCCCCATTTTTGTTTGCTTTGTTGCTATAAGCTTTTGGGGGGGCTTTTCTTCTCTCTTTTTTTTTTTTTGGTTAAAATTCAATGTCACCAACATTGAATAATCCCAAGAAGCAAACTTAAAGAAAAAGAGAAATATTAATTCATGTTTCTAGACAAAAAGCATAGCTAAAAGGCCATATTCTAAGAATTACCTTACTTGTTCCTTTCCAACTCTTCCTCATAAGCATGGTCTGCAAACAGATAAAGCAGTTTGATTATTTTACATAATCAGGCATATGAACAGGGGATGCCATGCCAAATATCTTCCAAAGAGCATGCCACATTTAGTTGCTCTGTGATCTGATAGCAATAAAACAACTCAGCAGCACCATGCCTGCTGCTAGAGAAAATAATACTCTGTGAATGCAGTTCATAATTTTTGTTCTTCCTGGCATGAAATATGGCAATGAATTTGACCGTGCCTGAGATAAGATGGTGGCAATATGATAAACAGACCATGTCTCATGATGGAGGGTTTTTCAAGGTGGTAATGATTTATGGCTTGTGATCTCAATAGACTGTTTAAGAAATGAATATTTTCCTCTCTCCTGAGGTGTAGTTATTTCTGATGTTAATAAGCTGCATAAAACCTCTAGTGTTGAAAAAGAATGGTCCAGCCAGCATGAATATGGTAGATAATGAGGAAATATTGACAGGAATATGCATTTATTAACATACATTTGATTCATTAGTGTCTTTAAAAATTTAGTGCATGCTAAATGAATTTAACGTGTTAACCTGCACATGAACACATTTTGTGAAAAACTGCCCGTTTAAAAGTTCTAGCGTGTGTTAATGTGTTTTTATTAAAATTAATTTGTGAAACAAATCAGAAAGGTCTGAAAATTGGGAATAAAAATCAGAGAGCATAAGTAAACTAAATATTGTTTATTGAAAGCTTCTATACCGCTATTAATGACGGGGGAGTGAATTCAGAGTGGTTTACATGAGCTTCAGTAATGGTGTTATAATATTTTGTCCTGTCCAATATATTTTGTCCTTTCTAAATCCCGAATTTTAATAAATTTGGAGGGATATTACAGAGCCCTGGAAGCCCACTGTGTTCTAGGTGATGGGATAAAGAAGCCCTACTGTGTTTGTTGTGTGTGTACAATTGGATGGAAGTAACCTTAAAGGGTTAATCTCAAAATCATATCACTTTTTTTGTATTTATCAGTCCCATTAACTTCACAGGATAAATGGCAGAGAGATCTAAGACTTTTAGACAGGGAAATCTTTTGGATCTCTTCAAAGGAATCTTTGTTTAAATGCTCATCCTCCAATAATTTGTTAACCACACAGGTACAATTTATATTTAGGGATAATATCACCCCTAAATGTTTTAGTTCTTGAGGCTTGGAAGATTCTGACCCTTGCAGGAGGGATTGTGGAGAAGTTGGATCTTTTTTACATGTTTGGCGAGAATGTCCTTCTAGTCAAAATTTCTGGAAGCCAATTCAGTCCTTCATAAAACAAATTACAGAAATTCCTGTATCATTTAATTTGAGCCTACTGTTAGTGGGCATTATATTGTTTATTGGATTCTTGATATACCACCTAACAAAAAAACAACAACACAAAATGGATTACAACTAAAACTGAGAAAGGAAAGAAACACTTATTAAACAGTAAAGAGAAAATAGTAGAATAAAATAAGTAGAGCTGCATTTTGATTAAAAAATTTAATCTCATGATTAAAGGCAGGGGGTATAGCCATCTATCCATTTAGGAGGCAGAGGAGGGCATTGAGGGGGGGGGGCACACATTTTTTCTACCTTCTCCCCATATTAGATATCATACCCTTGCTGATGGGGATGCCGAAATCCTGCCAGTTAAAGACATCCACTGTCAAAGCCATCTCCTTCCTCCTTGTGCTGCTTCAAGAGTACGGAAATCAATGGGATGCCTCCAGCCACCAATTCCAGTACTCCCTGAGCATGCTCGGTTCATGCATGAACTAAGCATGCTTGGGGAGTGCAAGTGTCAGTGATTGGAGGCATGCCGCTCACTTCCTTGCTCATGAAGAAGAAGAGGATGATTTGGGCAGCTGAATTCTTTGGCTACCTCGCCAGTCATTGGACGGGTATTGCAATTTTGGAGGGACCTTGAGACCAAAGGGAAGGGGCCAGGCTGCTCCCCACGAAGACCGCCCTCAGGTCCAACTTGGCTCTCCCTCACTCTCCCTCTACTTTCCCTATCTCCTCCTCTCCCTCTTCCCCCAGGTCCAACTCTCTACTTTACAGTCCAGCCTCAACTCACTCGTTCCCTCCCCCATCCCCCAGGTCCAACTCTCTCTCTCTCTGTTCCCCCAGACCAACTCTATCTCTTCCTCCCCCCTTCTACCCTAGGCCAATGATTAAAGTACAACCTTACAAATAAGATAAAATGATAAATAAAAATAAAATAACAACCTGAGATTAAGGTGGCCCTAGGCCTGCAAAAGCATCAAACTCAAACCACTGCCTCAAAAGTCTTCTGGAAGAGATATATTTTAAGGTCAGCCCTAAACTTTAAATAAGAAGATTCTAAGCATAAGTTTAAAGGCAGAGAGTTTCACAGGACAGGAGGCAGTATAGAAAAAACAACAACCCCAGATTGTCTAGTTGATTAAAACTAAGAACAGTAGATTGAGGGAGTGACCAAATGTGATTCAAATCCCGATTGAAGGAGACAAGAAGAATGATAGGGAGGAAAGATATGCGGAGATTGTTGAAAATAGAATTGTATGGGTTAGGATAAGAATCTTAAAGTTCATTCTGGATTAAATCAGAAGCCATTTTCTTAGCATTGGAGTATATACGAATAGCTGTGTTTTCCTTCTATATGTAGACATATAGGTCCTGATTCTGCAAAGTACACCTTAAGTTAAGTGCAGTTTGGGCGTCCAAGATAGGCGTCCTTTGTAGAATCATACTCAGCACATTTTAGATGTCCAATTTTTGAGACATCCTTTAGAGAATCGGGTTTTAGGCGAGAGTTAGACGTCCAAACAATGTCCTTAATGTTATAATATTTTATTATTATGATGTTATTAGAATGGTGATTATATGGTGTTTTTCATTCTAATTATGATACTGGGAGTTGGATCTATTTAATGCTTTTATTTACACTTCTCCCCCCGAATCCGCGGTTTCAGCATCCTCAGATTCGGTTATTCGTGATTTGGGGGGGGACCGAGTTTAAATTTGGGGCTATTTTTAAGCCTTACCTGGTGGTCTAGTGGGTTTTCAGGGCAGGATCTATCTTCCTATGCTCCTGCCCCATGCAGATCACTCATAGGAAATGGCTGCCATGAGTTCCCGTAGTCTCTCGAGACTACGACGGGAACTCCCCGCAGCTATTTCCTATGAGTGATCTGCACCGGGCAGGAGCGTAGGAAGATTGCTCCTGCCCCGAAAGCCTGCTAGACCACCAGGTAAGGTCCGGGATGGTTTGTTTGAGGGAGAGTTTGTATTTAAAGCATGTGAGGAAGGTGGGAGGGAGGCAGGGTCAGAGCCAGCCGAGAAGTTATTCGCGGGTTTTCACACTTTGCGGTCCAGCTCTGCACCTAGCCCCTGTGGATAATGTAGGCACAATATGGACACCCTAAGTTGCTCAGCATTATGTAAATGAATCAAAAGACGCCCATATTGAAGCCTCGCTCATTCCATGCCCACACCTATTCTGTTAGGCATGAGTTTTCCCAATGGCGTCCATGAAATTGTGGATGCGCCTACAAAGTGGCGTCCACATCCTTTGGATGTCCATGTGCCAATTATTGTTCGTTAAGACACTTAAATGGCTCTTTAACCACTTAGTTTGGATGCCTAAGTCCCGCTCAGCGTTAGACTTTGGGCACCCTTTATAGAATCAGGGCCATAGAGGCATATTTTCAAAGCACTTAGACTTACAAAGTTTCCATAGACTTCTGTGGGTTGCTAGATCTGTTATATCCAGGACATAGAGAGGTTCTTCCCCATCATCTATTACAGTATGGCTCAACTGGATTCAGAGGATATTTACCAGCTACAAAAATTAACATCTGAACAGGAAAATGATAAGGCAAAATTTGATGAAGGCTGGAATCCCTTACTACTTAGATTTGATATGTGCCTTCTTTCCTTTTAAATATGATCTCATTTTCTGTTGTATTTACTTTTAATGACCTTATATTACTCTTGACTTGGAGAGATGTAACTGCAAATTTATTCAGGGTGATATATCCCAAATTTTATTGAAACTGATAATGTTTTGATATAGTTATGCAAACAAACAAACTTTGTATATTTTTTTTTGGGGGGGGGGAACAGTGTGTATGTGTGTGTGTAATTATATTCTCTGTATAGACAGATATACATACACAAAATACAATCACATATCATACATACAAACATACAGTACAAACCATTCATACTTGTGGAAAGCAACTAATTATAGCGGGAACTTTATTAGATTTTAAAACTTACAGGATGATATTCAAATTCAAAAGGTTCACCAAACGGTCCCCCTCCTTTACAAAGCCACGCTAATGTTTTTAGCGTTGGCAACTGCGGTAACTGCTATGAATTCTATGAGCGTTAGAGCTGTTACTGCGGCAGCCGGCACTAAAAACGCTAGTGTGGCTTTGTAAAGGAGTGGATGTGTGCGCAATTTTGATCACATACCCAACTTGTGCAATTTAATTGAATAATAAGCTAATTAGCATTGATTTTCATTCTAACAAGCAATTATTGCTATTAATTAGAATCAAACTTTCACTAACTCCAAACTTTAAGAGCATAAAATGCTGGTGACAACACTAGCATATTTAGGGTACGGAAAAAAGTTAGGATATTAGCACTGATTTTCAGTACTAGAATAATAGATTAAGCTCATAAATTTAAGGAAATGAATAGGAGGCCAAAATTTAGGAGCTTAAAAATTAGTCTTATAAATTAAGATGAATTTTCAGCTGAAAACTTAAGTATTCATTTTAATGCAAATGGATGTCTAAAAATGCCTAAGAAAATGTTTATCTGCTAAAAATGTCCACATCCTGATTTTGGAAAATCAGAATGTGGACATTTTGAGGGAAATTCTATAAACGGCGCCTAAGTTAATTGTGAAACGCCATTTGGAACAGCAAGCAATACTAAATTTAAAGCACCTAAATAAAGGGTGCTGAAATCATATCTCTGGAGGCACCTACAAGCACCTAACACCAATATAGGCCTGGCTAACTCTAGAAGTGGCGTTAGGCACCATAAAGCGCTTATGTAGGCACGATTCATGGCAAAGATAGGCACCGGAAATGTAGGCCTGGAAAACCCTAAACAGCGCGGTTACATGATGTCATGTGCACGGGCGCGTGACATCATCACTTAGCGGCCGCGCATGCACGGACTTCTTCCCTGCCCAAGAGCAGGCAGCGGGGGGGCGGGGCTATGGCAGACTTGGGGCGGGATTAGGCCAGCCTGGAGGCAGGGCTAGGGGCTGGATTTTCCAAAAGGAAAATTTGGCAATCCTAACTGGAATGCAAAATCAGACTGTATAATCAGCTGCATGTATTATGGCCATTTGAAGCAAAGCAGCAAATAGGTCAGAGGAATAGCCTAGTGGTTAATGTGGTGGACTGAAAACCAAAGGACCCAGATTCTAAGTCCTACTTCAACTAGTTTTTTGCTTTGGTTTTTTAAAATTCTGAGCCTTCGAGAAACAGAAAAATGCTTACTGTATCTAAACATATAAAAGGTAAAGGGGATGCGACTTGTATACTGCTTTTTCTGTGTGGTTTGCATATTTTTTTGACAGGTACTTACTTTGTGTTAAGTGAGTTGCTCAGAGTCAGAAGGAGCTGCAGTGGGAATTGAACTCAGAACCTCAAGATGCTGAGGCAGGTGCTCTAACCACTAGGTCACTCCTACACTCCTGCTACCCTGAAGGCTATTGAAGTGATGTACAGGCACATACAGTAGGTATTTTTCAGGTTGGGAACACCCTAGTTTACAAGTTTATTTTAGATTTGTTATACCACCCATAGAGGCATATCTGAGCGGTTTACAATTTAATATAATTTTAAATATAGTTGGAGAGAAAATATTAAAAGTCAAATTAGAACCAGGTTATCTGAGGTTAAGGAAATTATTAAAGATTTTCTCATTTCACAAATTTTTCAAGTAACTAAGAATGTTTTGATTTAGGTTTTTGAAGTTGTATATTGCTAGATACGGCTAGTTGTCTTATATTGTAATCCACACAGCCAAATTTTGGACTCTAGAGGAATATACATTCTAATTGTAATAGTAATTGCAAAACTACATAGATTATTTTTAATGATGATTGTTGCTGTTGTATGGGTCTCATCAGACAACAGCAACAATCATGACATCAGCCGCGGAAGCCTAAGAGAACATATTTTTAAATGATGTTTGTTAGCATATAAATTCTGAAACACCAAAGTAGGATTTTTTTCTTTCTCCATTTAGCTTGAGGCATCATTCAGAATCTTGAGATATTTAGCCCGTTACATTAACGGGTGCTAGAATAGATGTGTAGACTTAGGCATTTCTTCCTTTCTTTCTCTCTCTTTCTTTTTTCTTTCTGTATGTCTGTCTGTCTTTCTTTCTCTATCCCAGCCCCCTTTCCTTCTTTCTGTCTCCCTGCCCCCTGTCTGTCTGCCTGTCTTTGTTTCTTTCTGTCTCTCTCCCCCTGTCTGTTTTTCTTTCTGTCTCTCCCCTGTCCAGCATCACCCCTTCCCTGCTCCCCCTGTCCAGCAGTAGCCCTTCTCCCTTACTTTTACTTCCCCCTGTCCAGCAGCACCCCTTTCCTGCTCCCCCTGTCCAGAAACAGCCCTTTTCCTTTACTTTAACCTCTCCCCTGTCCAGCAGCACCCCTTCCCTGCTCCCCCTGTCTAGCAGTAGCCCTTCTCCCTTCCTTTTACCTCCCACCTATCCAGCAGCACCCCTTCCCTGCTCCCCCTGTCCAGCAGTAACCCTTCTCCCTTACTTTTACCTCACCCCTGTCCAGTAGTACCCCTTCTCCCTTCCCTGACCCCCTGTCCAGCATCCGCTCGACCGGGCAGCCTCGGGGCTTTTGCTAGGCTGGCCCGTCTCGCATTATCGAAGTGGGCTGGCCTAGCAAATGCCCCGCGGCTGCTTGATGAAACTGCGGCTGCTGCCGCTGCTGGTCCACGGGTGAGAAGAAGAGGCGTCCTGGCAGCGGCAGCGTAGTCAGAAGGCAGAAAGTTAGCTGGCGTCGGAGATCGGGGCAGGAAATCAGCTGAGGCAGGCACTGCGCATGCGCAGCACAGAGTCACGGATCACAGAGGCACAGAGATTGAAGTACGCATGCGCGCTAAGGGTTTTATTATAGTGGATAAGAACATGCTGATGACCTCACAAGCTGATTTAGAGTGCCCCATATACTCCTTATATTTAGCCATTTCTTCAAAGTTACTTAAGAAGCTTCAGCTCCTATAAACCATTGCTGATAAATTAATATTTAATAAGCATAAATATGATAGGTCTTTGCCATTATTTCTGAAGTTATATTGGCTACCGATTTAGGCTCAAATATCTTTTAAAGTGGCTTGTATGGCTTTAAATCCTTATTAGGCTCTGCCTCTAGAAAAGTGTCAAGAGCAAAGGGGTTGAACCCTGGCGCTCGCCAGGTCAGGTCTTCAAGATTTCTCAAATGAATATGCATGAGGTCTATTTGCATACAATGGAAGCAGTGCAGCAAATAGATCTCATGCAAATTAATTGAGGGTTATTCTGAAAACCCGACTGGATTGCGGCCCTCGAGGACCAACATTAGACAAACCTGGCCTAGAGAGTTGCGTTTACTCAGTTTTCCTTCAATCGAGATGTGCTGTATAGATAGGTTTTGGATTCTTCTTTTCATTTTCAAGTGGTTACGTTTTGAAACTCTTTGCATTCACAGAAAAGACTTCAGTCTTCTTATCTTTCTCATCATTTTTTGAAAACTTTGGAAAATTTATTTTACATACATAGCAGATATATCTTGATTTGACAATTTGTTACCATCTATATGTATGTTTGTTACTGGCTAATTGTGCCAGTTTATAGTTAAAGTATGCGCCTATTTCTGATTCAGAAATAGGCAACTGACAAATACTGAGAAAAGATTAGCACACTAAATATTGTGCTTGACTTCAATGCTGTGTCCCTTTATAGACAGCTTAAATGTAGATGAAAAAGGGTGAATATTAGTTATGTAAAATGTAAATGCAACGGTGAAAAGAAAATGACAAAGAGCAGGAATGTCAAAACACAATAACCGAGCCCTGCTTTGTGAAATAAAATAATTTCATAAGGCTTTCTCTTTTTTATTTTTCAAAGCAGGGATCAGGAAATAAAAGATTGTACCAGTTGATTTGAGCAACTATCAATACAAACATACCGAAAGGTCTGCAAGAATATTCATTTAGCTTAGGAAGTTAAGTTTTAATATTTGGAGGACAAAATAATAATACTTCTACCACATACATATGATTGAAACATATGATTGTACTCTAATGCATCAGAAGAATTGGACCCCATTTAAGAGTAGTATATTGCTAGATTGAAAACTAAAAATTACTTAGAGATCATTTTGTGAATCAGATTTTGGATGCAATATTGGTTTCAATGTGGCAATCACAGATTTTTGAATTTTTAAATATTTGCAAAGCACAGGGCTCTGCTTTCCAAAGTGAACAAACAAATGTCTAACCAATTTGCTGAGCTGTATGCCTCTCTCAGCTGTCAGTACTTATAGTTCTGTTGAGCTTTAGTTTTTTGGGTGCACATGCCGGCCTGGATTTAGGAACTGTGCACTTACCAGCAAGCGAATATACCAGGGAAAGGCCAATAAAATAACTCAGCCAAGAAGAACAAGAAGTTGGCCAATGGCTCACGCATTTGTTTTACTCGCTTTTGAAAACAGCTCTGTGACTACACGCAGCACAATTTCTCAGTTACATTATGTCCTGCAGTTTATACATCGAACTGGGATAGAAAAGAGCCAGACAAAAATGTACATGCCCCACTGTAATTCTGTGAAAGGCCATTGTATAATTTATACACACATTCTGCGTTTAAATGCTTAGAACAATAGAATGCACATTTACTCACATACGTAAAAGTCCAGTACCCATAGGGCAAAGCATGAGTGGAATATGGTCAGGGCTCCCACTTATGTATTTCCGATGATTTGTATACTTCACTGATTGTCCAGTTTCTCTTACTGTAAACCGCCTTGAACTATTATGGCTTTGGCGATATATAAGAATAAAGTTATTATTATTATATAACTTACAGAATGCTAAGCTAATCGCATCCCTACCCTGTTTAGGTCCTTTTTACTAAAGTGCTTAACATGTATTTAATGCCCATAAACAGGCCGTGCAAAAGAATTTGCCATAGATTGCCTGTTACTGTATGTTAAACAGCACATTGCTAAATTTTTCAGAATCTTTCTGTCAGGGGACGTGATATGGACAGAAAGTGGGTGTGGAAGTATTAGCCAGCTAGGGTCTGATTCTGTATAGGATGCCCAGTCTCAGCAGCCGCCTAAGCGGCTTCTAAGAATCACACACGGGTGTCCAATACAGAATCGCGTCTGTCCTGACCCCGCCTAACAACCCCGATTCTCTAACCGGCATCCATGTCACAGATGCCAGTTAGAGAATCACGTTGACGCTGAGCTGATCACAGTAAGGGAATTTCCCTGCTTCAATCAGCTCAGCGGCAGCAGTAGGGACTCACCCAACACCATCTGCCCAATCCCTCCTGCTGCCACCGCTGAACTCCCCCCCTCAAAGTCCCCCGGCAGGAGGGATGCCCTCTCCTCTTCCCCAACCACGATAGCCATAAGGGATGCCCACTTCCTCATACTAAGAGGCCACCCGCCAGAGCAGAACCCCCATCCTTCCTGTTGGGGCTGTTGGGGGAGGAGGTGCCTGCAGGAAGAAGTTGACATCTCTCCTGCCAGGGATTGTTTCAGGGTTAGCGGCAGGAGGGATTGGTCAGGGGGCCACTGGTGTGGTTCTTTAGGGCCTCACCCTCGATGTCAGAGGAAGAGCCGACGCGGGAACATTAAAGAGGTACAGGGGAAGGGAAGGGACATGCACATGGCAGGAGGGGGTGGGGAAGGAGCGGATGGGGGTGGGAGGGAAGACAAGAGGGAGGGAGAGGGGTGACACTGCCACGGGCACCTCTCAACCTCGCTACTGTGACCAACCCAAGAAAAGGCAGCATTAGGAACTTACGGTCCATTACCAGAAGAGCTGACCAGGTCAGTAGCCATAGTCAGGAGTTAGCTGGCTACTCCCCAGGCAGTGAAGCTGAGCAAGTCAGGGACTAGTTACCTAGCCACACACAAACGACACCTCAGGAAAGGTTTATTTCTGTGCCAAGGTTTACTGCTTTTGAAGAGAAGCCTATTATTTTGAGACAGTCCCTTAAAAAGCAGCATGGAGGAAGCCAGGCCCCACAGCTTAAAGAATCAGTTCCCCTCCACCGCTCCAGGTGCAGAGGGCGTGGCTCTTCTAAGCCTAAAATGCAGGGCTTGGAACAGCTAGAGGAGGAGCCGGTGAAACAGCCTCAGGAGCAGTGCTGGAAGCAGCAGAAGGAGCTGGTGGAAAGGACCAAGAGAGCAAAGCAGTGCCTTGCTGAGCCATGGTTGGGCCAAAAGGTGGACATGCTTGAGGAGGGACTGGCTTCACCCCAAACTTCCAGAAACCACCAGATTGGGAAGCTATGGATATCACCTGTGGGCCAGAGGAGGTCAGTTACCTTCCTGAAGTTATGGAGGTGGGTCCCTGAAAGGTTAAACCTTTGAACTGTTTTGAATTTTTTTTTTCTCCTTTGCCTGTTTGGTGTAAACTGGGGCTGGGAAGCCGAAGCTTCTATAGGAGGAAGCAGGAAGCTGACTTTGGGGAGTTTTGTTTCTTTTCCCCTATCGGTGTTTTGGAGTTTGTTTTTTTTTCTTTTCCTGCATTTCTTTTGGCTGTGAAGTTTTTTTTTTCTACTGCTCAGTTTGGCAGTAATTGCAAGCCAGGTGTGGACTATTGGGAGTGTGTTCCTGGGGAGAAGGCTCAAGAGCCCTAGAAGTCAGACCAAGAGGATTGGCACTTATTTTGAGGGGTTTTTTTAATGCTAATTTGTGAATTTCTTCTCCTTTGTGCAAGCCAGACCACACTTACCACTTCAACCAGGAGGAAAAGGAACAACCTTCCTTTCTTTGAAGTACTTACCAACATAAAGCCATGTCAGGACCTGATTAAACCTATGAGACCACCTGCAGCACAAGCCATTGCAAAGAGCTACAACTCAGTGGTGCAGTTTATGGTGTATCTTCTTTCTGTTTGGCATTGCCTGTTTCTCTGTAAAATTTTCTTTTTTTTGATTTTCATGAAAACTGTGGTGTGGATTGCCTTTGTGATTTACAATTGCCAGCCTGACTATTTTGCTTTAAGCCCAGTGAAAGGGCTAAATAAAAACTACTTTTTCTTTTCACTACTTGTTTTGCATGGTGGTGTTTTTGGCTACTACAGCCAGCATACCGGCCGGTCCTGGGCAAGCTCCAGGGCCAGTGCTCACTCCTAAAGGTTACCCTATTTCCAGGGGAACATGCCAGGGATCCAAATCTAGTCCCCACCAGCGCCCTCTTCTGTCCTGACTAAAGGCCTGGTGGGTGACACTACGCCACTGGTGTAACTGACTGAAAACATGCATACATTTACAGTAGGCATGACTGCTTACACCAGTGCTTTTGCTGGAATAAATGCCCATGCCCAGATTTAGCTAGAATACACAAATAATAATATTCTATTATCTATATTCATAAGCATTTGCTCTTTCCATGTTCTGCCCGTGTGAATGCCCATCACATCATGGTGTATATGTTCAAAAATCTGGAAAATTATCATTTAGGCTTGTTATGGGTCCATGTATGTGCATAAATGATTAAGGCATTCTTGCAGTGGCATAGCCAGACCTCAAATTTTGGGTGGGCACATGTGGTTTCTACATCCTCTCCCACCCATGGCCACATCACTGCATCCTTGCCAACTAGAACAAGATAGCTTTTTACAGAATTACTCCCTTACTGTACAGCACACTTCACTTTCATGGCAAGGAAATGGCTAGCTTCTTTTTTTTTTTCTTTAGCCAATGGCTATTTGTTTCAGTATTGAAAATTTCAGTTGTTTTTGGCTAAGATAATAGCTCACACTTGGGGACATGATCGAAACATTCAAGGTACTGAAGGGGATAAACTTAGTAGATAAGGACAGGTTGTTCACCCTCTCCAAGGTAGGGAGAACAAGAGGGCACTCTCTAAAGTTGAAAGGGGATAGATTCCGTACAAACGTAAGGAAGTTCTTCTTCACCCAGAGAGTGGTAGAAATCTGGAACGCTCTTCCAGAAGCTATTATAGGGGAAAACACCCTCCAAGGATTCAAGACAAAGTTAGACAAGTTTCTGCTGAACAGGAACGTGCGTTGGTGGGGCTAGTCTCAGTTAGGATGCTGGTCTTGAACCAGAGGGCCGCCGCTTGAGCGGACTGCTGGGCATGATGGACCACTGGTCTGACCCAACCGTGGCAATTCTTATGTTCAAGCCACAGCACAAAATAATTTCTAGCAGTTGTTCAGAGACTTTCATGAATTGGGTTGGCAGTACACATTTCAGATCCCAATGGACCAATGGACACATTAGGAACAAGAAAAAAAAACTTGACCAGAACAGTTTGACAATATTGTACATCTTAGTGGCTGATATTCAGCTGGTGATTTCTAAATGCTGGCCACTGTTGGCTGAATTAGACACAGGTATGCTGTGCCAGCATCTAGTTGAGTACTGGTACTGTATTATCTGGGTCTTTCGTGGCCACTGGCAATTATCTAGGTATGGTCAATATTTAGGCCCTCTTCTATCAAACTGTGAGGAGCTCCGACGGGGGGGGGGGGGTTTGTTGGGGAACCCCCCCTAGTTTACTTAATAGACATCGCACTGGCGTTATGGGGGGTTTGGGGGGTTGTAACCCTCCACATTTTACTGTAAACTGAACTTTTTCCCTAAAAACAGGGAAAAAGTTAAGTTTTCAGTAAAATGTGAGGGGTTACAACCCCCCACACCCCCCACAACGCGGCGCGATGTCTATTAAGTAAAGTGGGGGGGTTTTCCCCCCACGCCCCACCGTCGGAGCCCTAAAAACAGTAATTTAGAGCGGCGCGCACCTCCGCGCTGCGCTCAATTGTCTGGGCGCACCTTTGTCCCGGCGCGCTTTTGACCTGACTCCCCCAGATTTACAGGTTGCCCAAATGTGGGCACAGATTGCAGTTGCGTGCATATACTAATAAGTCAATTAAGTGCTAACAATTATTGGAGTTAATTGGCATTAATGAGGAGTTACGTGTTCATCTGCCCTACACCCTATTCTATAACATGTGTGACTTAAGGTGCTCATTTTCAAAAACGACCAAAAAATCAGCACAAAGAGGCAGATAAACTTTTCTTTGCAAAAGCATCCAAGTTACTATTTTTGAAGCTCGTTTTTAAGACATTTTTCTCTACAGTTCATCCACTGTTTGGGGCCAGACTAGGGTGGGCTTTTGATTTGGCCATTTTTCTGTAATAATGGAACATTGTAAAAATGTCCAGGGCACAAAATAGATTGTTTTAGGCTAAACCTGTTTCACTAATGATTAAGTGCCAAAAAGATGCTCAAATGGACCAGATGACCCCTGGAGGGAAAAAGGCATGAATTCCCCCTTAAATCCCCCATTTGTCACTGAACTCTCCTCCTGCTCCCCCTAAGACAGGGGTGTCCAATGTCGGTCCTCGAGGGCCGCAGTCCAGTCGGGTTTTCAGGATTTCCCCAATGAATATGCATGAGATCTATGTGCATGCACTGCTTTCAATGCATATTCATTGGGGAAATCCTGAAAACCCGACTGGACTGCGGCCCTCGAGGACCGACATTGGACACCCCTGCCCTAAGAGGTTAAGATGATAGTACATTTCAAGCAGTATTATGGGGTAAAGACCTGGAACAATTACTTATGCTTGCTAATACTTATGGGGAATTCAGGAGACACCCAAAAACATATCTGTTCCTGAAGTACTTAGGCAACTGATTTGTACAATTTTTCACACATTAATCTGATCTCTAGAGCCGCTATTCACTAGTTTTAACTTGTCAGTTCTACTCAATTTGTAGCATTTTTTAATCATTGTAAAACCGCATAGAACTTCACGGTCCTGCGGTATATAAACTATTATTATTATTATTATTATTATTACATACTAGGCTCCATGACAGCTACAGATATAATACATTAGACCAGAAAGCAGGACCCTGGAATAGCCTTGTGAGCTGTGCACTGTAGACTGTGGAGAAGGAGACTCAGGCCCATAACCTACTCTTTTTTATTTATTTTATTTTTTATTAATTTATCAAGTTTTTGCAAGTAAAACTACTTGCTCCAGAAATTCAGTCATATCCATACTTAATCTCTTCCAATCGAAAAACAATATAAAGAAGAAAAAAGAAAAAACATTGGAACTTAACTCTTCCTTAGACTACCATATTCAAAAACAGAGAGAGAGATTAAAAGGAGGTAATTTGTAACGATAAAATTCAAGGTAAAGGCTAATATATGGCTGAAACCCTTCGGTCTTCACATTTTAGAGTTCCCACCTTTGCCACTGGTTAACCTCTGAAGGTCCAAAAAAGACCTTACATGATAAGGAATGAAGAAAACACTTGTGGTGGAATGTGTGAGCATCCTAAAAATATAGCTACTGAACCCACAAATTGGTAACAACAGCAGGCATAAGGGCTATTGTAGTGCTATACTGTTGGGTATAGTAGTTTGTTTGGGGGTTTTTTTTATTATTCCTTGAGGGCTCACCATACAATATAATGGGATTATGGTGTGATGTGTATCTGGGACCTTTTATGTGAAGTTTACTGTAGTCCTCCCTAGGATGCCCCACTGCTCTGCTGAGATGTCTGTGTGGCCAGTCAAGACTGGTGGCCCCCAGACAACCCAATGGCTTGTCTTGTGCATTTTTTGCTTGGATGTTTTTTGTTTGAAAATTTCCCTTAAAGTAAGACACACTGAGCACATACGTGTCTAAAAGAGGGCAAGTTTCACCCAAAAAGATAGAGGTTTTTCCGATTCGAAAATGTTCATGTTTGGCACTGGATTTTTGGATGGTTTTTTGCATGACATCCAAAATCAGATTTGGATGTCATATCGAAAATGACCCTCCAAATTTCATAGAGCATAGCCATGGGAGGGTAAATTAGGCATGATGTTATAGAATGCTTGGATTTGCCGCAATTTTCTCAGGTTTTATGAAGCTATCTGTATAACTGCCTAATTGCCATAAGTTGGGCACAAGCATTTACAACAGCTTCTGGTAGGCGTAAGTGCTTTATGCCCAAAGTTAGACATGGGAAAGATGTCAAGTTAGTATTCTGTATAGACTACCGTATTTTCACACATATAACGCGCGCGTTATACACGATTTTTACAAACCGTTATACGCGTTAACGCATTATATTGTTCGTTATACGCGTGAGCGCGTTGTACAATTTTTTTTTTTTCATTCCGATCCGGCATCCCCCCTGCGAACCGGCATCCTCCCCCCCGCTCGCGTCACCCCCCCTCCCCGCGATCCTACATCCCCCCCAGCACCGCAAAACATCTCTTACCCGATTGGGTACCGGCACCAGCACCGAGAATCTCGGCTATGCTCCGAGAATCTCGGAGAGAGCGAGACCAGAAGGCTTTGAGCATGCGCAAATGCTCAAAGCCCAGTCCATCCCGGCACAAGGAAGAAGGAGGATCTCCCTCGCACCGCCCAGCCCAGCAACAACGAGGGAGGAACTTCGGGCACTGGCACTGGCACGTCCTGTGCATTGTTGCTGGTGCCGGCGCCCAATCGGGTAAGAGATGTTTTGCGGTGCTGGGGGGGGATGTAGGATCGCAGGGGAGGGGGGGGGTGACGCGAGCGGGGGGGAGGATGCCGGTTCGCAGGCCAGAAGAGTAAGCGGGAGTGGGAGGAGGTTATAGCAGCATGCACGGTATACGCATGTGCGTGCTATATAAAAAATTTTTTTACAGAAATGCTTTGGACCCGTGTGCTATACGCGTATGCATGTTATACACGTATGCGCGTTATATGCGTGAAAATACGGTACTATCTTAGTGTAGATTATAATAGTGCCTAACTTTGGGTGCTATTTAATGAATGTGACCCTATACGTGTAGTCCTACTTGCCCAGATAAGGCACTGAATACACCGCCACTAAAAAAGGTACTGGGGGGAGCGGATGCGCAGTGTATTCGGTCCATAAGACGCACCCCCCTTTTCCACCCCCTTTTTGGGGGTGGAAAAAGTGCATCTTATGGTCCAAAAAATACGGTAATTTGTTCCTTATTTATTTATCCTTGTTTACTTATGGCATACAGAATATTGTCAATTCTACACCATTCTCCCAGCTGGGAGCTCAAAGCAATACGCAGCAGGTTAGGTCCAACATAAGAGGAAGGGTCGTGGACACTTGGAATGCGCTACCGGAGGAAGTGATCAGGCAGAGTACGGTACAAGGATTCAAACAGGGATTGGACGGATTCCTGAGGGATAGGGGGATCGTGGGATACTGAGAGAGGTTCTGGGATGTAACACAGGTATAGAAAGCTAACCAGGTAATAAGTATAGAAATCCAACCAGGTCGTGGATGTGCAAGACCGGAGGGTTAGGACTTCGATGGGAAGATAGGACTCAATGGGAAACCAAGGTGGCAAGGGGGCCCCTTCTGGAGACTCAGACAGGCCGTGACCTGTTCGGGCCGCCGCGGGAGCGGACTGCTGGGCGGGATGGACCTATGGTCTGACCCGGCGGAGGCACTGCTTATGTTCTTAAGGAAGCATTAGAGAGTGTTGATTATGAGGCTATATGCACATATGATCTCATGAACATGGTGCAGGATTCAAATGAATGAAATACTACATTTGTTTGATATAAACTATCCGCACTGAGAAAAAAGTAGATTTATGCATGTCACTCACCACCTCTTTCTGATCAGCTTCTCTTGGATACAGTACCACAGACAGAAAAATGCTTCCCAGGTCATGATCAGGGTGACGTGGATCTTTCAAAGTCAACATGACATCGTTTGGCCTACAAGAATATAATGCAGGCATTGTTAAGTACTATAGATTAACTGTGTTGCTGCTGGCGTAGTGCTCTGTTAATACCACAGCCCGTAAACGGCCCTACTCGCATTTCATACCCAGACTATGGTACACCATCCCCTCATCTGTTAGAACACTAGATGGACTTTGGAGCTTCAAGAAGGCCATGAAAACCTTCCTCTTTACAAACCCAGTGCCTTAATTTAACGACATGCACCCAGTGCCTTACTAACGACAAACCCCAGTGCCTTAATTTAACGACATGCACCCAGCAATGCCATTCACAATCAATGCAACAGTGCCACCTGCTCTCACCAGATGCTGCATAGTGTAATATGTTTCATTTTGTCATGTCTTATTGTAAATTGTGTTATTTCTGTCCTGTCTCAACCATATTGTGAATGTACCTTGTAATCCGTTCTGGGCTCCTCTGGGAGGACGGGCTAAATAATTGAGCAAATATATAAATACATGTGCTGATTTGGCTACAAGGACTGTGATTGGAGAAGCAAAGTCAAACCAGTGCCCAGTGATGGAATTAATAGTAATAGTTTGTGACCGCAATATTTATTAAAACAATACTTAACAATATTTAAAATTGTCAAACATAGGTGCTTTAAAATAAATGTGATATTTTTCCCCTTTGCTCAAAAATATCCTAGGAAGACTCATCTGTAGCTCCCACTCTAGGATGAGGCGAGCTGCCATTTATGGACCACATCCACAAAATAGAGCCCATATAATAAATCAGGTGTTAAAGCTGTACACTAATCTTCCGCTCACAGTGTTCTAATGTGTGCATTACAAACAACGTTTACTCCCAATGCATTACATTAATGGCATGCAAATTACAGTAATGTTTAAAAATGTGGTATGTGCTGACAGAAAAATCAGCCTACACTGACATAGTAACCTGCTGCCAATTATCGCATTGGGCAGAATTGTGTTTCATTCTCCTTTCTTGTCAGTGAATGGGGATTGGAAAAAGGAGGAAAAAGCAAAAAAAAAAAAAAAAAAACCAAACAAACATGTACCCTTTCAAGGCTATCTGGGTCAGGGTATCCCTGGCCAGGCACAAGGAGGCTCTTATTAAGAGACCCTCTGGTGCTATAGTATTCCAGTCCATGGGTCAATAATATCAATCTGGTTTTTGAAAATGGTGGCACTTGGTCTGAAGGATGCAAGACTAGAAGTCAGTCCTCTAATTAGTAGGGACAGGCAAACTGACCACTTGAACAACAGGGCAGTGCTGAGGACGCACAACAGTAAGGGACCCAATCTCCCCTAGCTTCCATGCAATTTAATCACTTTTGATGGGTGGCAAGGATCCCATCATACTTATTGCCTGAGGATCCGGATCACTGTCAGTCCGCCTCTGAATAGGGATCAGGTAACACCATTCTCAAAGATAATGCTGGGATGAGCAGAACACCGCTGCACAACTTCCTGGGAACAGATAAGTATTATTGATTGAAGAGGGGGAGAGTACCACAACAAGGAATGTGTCAGGTCAAGGGCTTTCCTGTACTAGTGCCTGGACAGCGATGCCCTGGACCAAATAGCCCTGGAAGAAAGGAGCAGGAGCCAGGGGTCCAGGCCCAACATGGATGACAATGAAGCCCAAAGGCAGCAGAAAGCTGCTTTGTATGGGGGGACCAGGTGCTCCGCCCTAGTGCACAACCTCTCAGCTGCTCCAGAGCCCCCCACCCACCTCCTCCTGGCGCTACAGTTTTACATCTTGAGGCAGCCCCTCCTCACATCAAGGGGTCCTGCTTGGGGTGGGGGGGAGGGAGAGGAGTGTGTTCAGATGTCAAGGGGATCCAAAGGTTGTTTGGTGCAACCAAATGTTGGTATTTTCATCTGCCCCTTACAGAAGGCGCTTACATGTGCCTGGCAGCAGATGTAAATACCAAAATGCATCTTTTTCAATACAGACATGGATTCCTTATATCAAATGGGTAATGCAAATCTGTAGTGTAGGACCCCTCCTCCCAGGACACTCCCTCTTCCTGCCTTATGCAAGCCCCCTTGACCTCCAGACATAGGAAGCATTCCCACATGTGAATGTTCCCTGTTCTGAAATAACATTTGAATGTATGGGCCTCTCTAGATGTTTAAATGCTGCCATTTACTTGTGGGGATACTTCTCAAATGATGGCCACAGTATTTTAAAATCTATGCATGTAAATGTGATCACCACTAATGCTGTGCCTATATAGATATAAATATAGATATAGATAGATAGAGAGAGAGAGAGAGAGCAGTTTTCAAGTGATGAAGACGTTAAGGAAGTTGTGACTTCCTGGTTTGAAGGTCAAAAAGAAGAATTCTTTTCAAAGGGGTTAAAATCATTGCAGGAAAAGTAGATGACTATATTTGAAATATAAAACAAAAATGTTTTGAAAAAAACCTCTTCTTTCACACTGAGGTAGATAAATGATTGAACACCCCTCATACCTCCCTCCACTCGTGAGAACTGACAGCAGTCATTCAGGGAGCAGCACGGGGCCAGGCTGGAATGCAAAAAGCTTGTTCCTGCCTTATGCACCACTGGCCGCAAGATCTGAGGCAGCTGTCCAGCGAGGGAGGGGCAGGAGCATAGAAAGCTCGCTTCTGCTGATACACTGCTGGACAACCAGGATTTAAAAAGGTATCGAGAAGGGGGGGGGAGGTAAAAATTGTTAGTCAGCTGGGATGGATCCCTCCTGTCCTGGCCTATCACTAGTCCACCAGAGGGGGGACAGGGTATAGGGTGGGGAGGTGGGACATGGTACAGAGCCTGGCAGGGTGGGGGGACAGGGTTAAGAGCCTGGCAGGGAGGGGGAACAGGGTGCAGATACTGGCAGGGAGTATGGGGTTGGGTGCAGAGCCTGGCAGGGAGTAAGGGGGGCTGGGTCACAATGCTGGCCCCTCCCACGTCCAATTGGTCTTATTCTTGGCGTTTGGGACTTAGACAAATTTTTGGTTGAAAATGTGGTATAAAGATAAACGTACTGGCAATCTGGATGATCAGTGGCTTGGATGTCCAGATAGACGATTTTCGGGAAAAAAAATTCTAGATGTATTTTTTTGAGAATGGACATTTTACCACTGCCGACTTAGAAGTTTCTTTTGATTATGCCCCTTTAAATACTTAAGGGTTTTCTTTTAAATAAAACATACTTGCCCCAAGTTGTATTATGTGATTTACACAAAAGATTGAGAGGAACACATTAGCATTTTAAGAACTATTCAACCCCGCCCCTTTTCTCAACACTAACATGAGAAAGGATGCTGCAGACTTAATGTAAGTTATTTAGTTCTTTACTAAACAATGGAAAGAATGTTCAATTCACCACTATTGACACAAACTGTCAGTTTCATTGAAATAGAGAAATCCAATATTAGAATCAGAAAGCTCCTTTTGATTCATTCTTTAAGACCATATTTCATACTAGTATTTTAGCCCGTTACATTAACGGGTGCTAGAATATATGTCTGTCTGTCTCTCTCTCTGTCCCACTGTCTTTCTTTCTGTCTGTCTGTCTCCCTGGCCACCTTTGTCTGTCTGTCTTTCTGTGTCTCTCCCTGTCCCTGTGTCTTTCTTCTTTTCTTTCTGTCTTCCTTCCTCCCGCTGGTGCTAGAATATATTGCTGTCTTTCTTTCTGTTTCTCTCCCTACCCCTGTTTTTTTCTTTCTGTCTCTCTTCCTCCCGCTGTCTTTCTTTCTGTCTCTCTCCCTCCCTGGCCCCCTTTGTCTGTCTGTCTTTCTGTCTCTCTCCCTGCCCCTGTCCCTGTGTCTTTCTTCCTATCTCCTTCCTACTTTTACTTACTGGCTATCCATTAAAACTCCCCATAGGCGTCTTTTAAGTTAAAAAGAAACTTTGGCCCGGCCTGTAGGTCAGGGGTTTCTCGGGCTGACCACCACCCGCTGCTGGTGGCTCCGTGCTCGGCAGCCGACAGCCGCGGCGGCCTGCAGCTACCGACAGCTGCCACGGCCGATATCCGCCTCGGGGAAAGAGAGAAAGAGAGAGAGATTAGCGCGCATGCGCACTCCTACCTGCAGTGCCCTACAGCGCATGGAAAACGGGAGCACGCAGGTGGGAATGCGCATGCGCAGCTTAGGGTTTTATTATATTAGATGATTTTATATATTTTCCAAAACATTATTTTGTTCTTTATAAGTTGTTTAAGAATTTATACAGAAATGCACCTTATTCTATAATTGTTAATTTTCTTTATAATGTGTTATGTTTCAAAGGTCAGGATTGTCTGTATCACATATAAGAAATAGTTCTACCTTTTGTATGTTTAACGTGATCATTTATTTTTTTCATTAAAACGGACATCTATTAATTGTCAGTCCCGCCCCCCAATCCCACCCTAGCCCTGCCCCCCAATCCCACCCCCAATTTCTTCCATTCATTTTTCATGTACATATAATATATTATCAATTCATAATGGTAACTATAACATTTTAAAAAAACCACAAAGCACACTATACGCAGAGAAAATGTTAATTATCATTTATATTTGGGGGGTTTTCAAAGATGTCAAGACAAATGACTTTAAAATATGCAATGTCACCTCAGTAACTATAGAAAAATAGACAAATATGGTGCAAAATATAGGCAGCAGATATATATTCTCAAAACTGATACATTTTGATCACTAAATTGAAAACATAAGAACATAAGAAATGCCTCCGCTGGGTCAGACCTGAGGTCCATCGCGCCCAGCAGTCCGCTCACGCGGCAGCCCACCAGGTCCAGGTCCTGTGCAGTAATCCTCTATCTATACCCCTCTATCCCCTTTTCCAGCAGGAAATTGTCAAATCCTTTCTTAAACCCCAGTACCGTACGCTGCCCTATAAAATAAAATCATTTTTCCTACCTTTGCTGTTTGGTGATTTAATGAGTCTCTGGTTGTGTTTCCTTCTGACTGTGCATCCTTTTTTTCATTTCTTTCTTTCTGCACTCAGGCCCAACAACTGTCCCTTTCTATTCCCTGCCTCCTTCCTTCCTATGGCCTTAGTGCCCCTAGTGCTCCTTCCTGTGTCCTTAGCGCCCCTTCCCATGCCCTTAGTGTCCCCAGTGCCTCCTTCCCATGTCCTTAGAGCCCC
This sequence comes from Geotrypetes seraphini, assembly GCF_902459505.1. Lineage (NCBI taxonomy): Eukaryota > Metazoa > Chordata > Amphibia > Gymnophiona > Dermophiidae > Geotrypetes > Geotrypetes seraphini. Next base: position 4,943,467 of record NC_047084.1, on the reverse strand, counting down.
TTCCCATGTCTTTAATGCCCACAGATCCAGTGTCAGTTCTCCTTTGTACCTTTGTTCCAGGTCTCCCTCTCTCTCCCTCCTTTGTTATGGTCTTGCCTCTCTCTGCTCTTCCTCAGGGTCTCTTCCCCTCTGTCTGCACCTCTCATAGTCCAGCATCTGCCTTCTGACTTTCCCGTTTGGTCCAGGTCTTTCTCTGTCTAGTCTTTCTTCTGCTTACAACCCCCACCCTCTTTCTCTCCTTCCTTCCTTCCTCCCTCCCTCCTTCCTATGTCCCCCCTCACTGCCTTCCAGCCTTTGTACCACTCCCTCCCCCAAAGCCAGCCTGCCTGCCTACTTCCCTCCTTCCCTGCCATGCCAAAGCTAGCCTGCCTGCTTGCCTACCTCCCTGCCTGCTGCGCCAAAGCCAGCCTCCCTTCTTTCCTCCGTCCAGTGCCCGATGCAACACCCCCCCCCCCCTTGGTCTGCTGCCACTACTTGCCACCCAGAAGCCTTCTTCCTCACGTCAATTCTGACATTTGAGAGGAAGTTCCGGGCCAGCCAATCGCTGCCTGGCTGACCCAGAACTTCCTCTCCAATGTCAGAATTGACGTTAGGAAGAAGGCTTCTGAGCGGCAAACAGCAGAGGTGGACTGGGGGAGGGGAGATTTGAATCGGCGCTGGAGGGAGGCTGGAAAGCAGCGGCAGCAGACCAGGGCGGGGGAGGGTTGAATCGGGCACTGGAGGGAGGGAAGAAGGGAGGCTGGCTTTGGCGTGGCAGGGAGGGAGGGGAAGCGATTGCCTGTTCCGTTGTCCCCGTGCACAGCTTCAGGATGCTGTCCCTGAAAACTGGCATTTCGGCGTCCCAAAGCTGTGTGTGGGAACAACGGGACAAGGGATCTAAAAATGGGATGGTCCCATTCAAAACGGGATGTATGGTCACCTTATGTATGTCTTATATGGAAATGTTCCGACTAAGCATTGGAGATAGGAAGATGACGTACCACAGTCATTTCAACAGTATATAAGAGGTTGCCCAGTTTTTGGCATTTTGAGAGAAATTCTCCATACATAAAGACAAGGATTAAAGTCTTATGAGATTTTTCTCATTCTACAAATATAAAATATTATTTGTGGAGTCTTTTCAATTGTGGAAATAACTGCAGTTATTATTAATTGGCATTTTTCATAGAAATTGAATAAAAATTTTAATTGAAAATGTACACATTTGGGCGAATTATTAATTTGGTGCATTCATGTTGGGCGAGGATGTTGTATCCCATGCTCACCATGCTTCTCTCACATGTATGCCCCCCCCCCTTACAGTTGTGCGCTTGACGCGTTTCCTTACAGAACAGTGGTTAGGGCTCTTGTGCACATAAGTGCTATTTTTGTCTACGCTTATGTCTCCGAGAGCTGCCGAAATGCAAACACCCAATTGTAGAACTGTCTTTCATAGGCCTGGTGTGAAGCCCCCAACCAGCCAAGAAGAAAAGAAAAAAGTGAGGCTCACAAAGGCACAGGGTTCGCTGATATTCCAAAAGAGTCTCACAATGATGCAGGATTGCGAGCTTCACTTTTTTCTTTTTTTTCCATGGTGTCCATGAGGTGGACAGCGCCTTTTTTTCCACATATAGTCCCACAACTACCCAAACCATTACATATCATTCTTCATTAAACCTTTCTGACTCATAGTACGCCTGGGAGATGTATCAAATTATGTAACACATACTCTGTTATACGCCTTTGTTTCACTGAAGTCAGGATGCTTTTGTCTTGCCCACTGTCAACTACTTTCATGTCTTTCACTCTGAATTCTGTTTTCTTTTCTTTAAAACTTATGGGCTGCTGAATGGAATAATGTCACCCATATAAATCAATATGCAGTCTAAATGTATCTGTTTAGAGCCCACCCACCAGGGATGTGGTGGGTGGGCTCTAATTTTATCCAGAGAGCAGTGACATTCAGCCAATATCCAGATACATTTATCTGTTTAAGCAGATCACATAAATTGCAGCCCTAACATTATTTTATGCAGCTTCAGTATTTCAGCTTATAGGGATCAACCGACTGCAAATATAAAGATTTTTACCTTTTCGTTTGGGGTTTAGTTGGTCTTGGTTTAATTTGTGATGTTGTTTTAGCTTTTATGTGGGGGGGGGTGAATATTATATTTTATATTCAATATTTATATTAACCTTTATATTTATATTCAATATTTATACTTAAGATTTTAATTTGGTTTATATATGGTTTGAGAGGGGCTGTGTGGATAGGCATAGGATGAATGTGATATGAGATTAGTTCAGGAGGATGCATTGTAACACCCATGCAATTAGCTCTGTTTTGTTATACCACTGCAGAAGCCCATGTTTTGTGGCACCATTGGAAAGCTACTGTAAATCACTCAGATTTGACTGTTCCAGTCATTAGTAGCGGTATATAAGCCTGAATAAATAATATGGATATCTTTCTGTGGTGACTCTCCCATGCAATATTATTATTAGATTAATATGTGCTTGCTTTACCACCAAAAGACTGATATTGGAAACTCTCTGCAACATACTAAAACAATAGGAGATGGAAAACCTTATCATATTCTGTCTGGATTAGAAATGTGCTTTTTGCCAATTTATGACCTTTAATGGATGCAGGTATTAGAGGAAACAAAACTGATTCTGAGCTCTGTCTTCAATGGTCACTATTACTGTGAGCATTTTATAATCTGTACGGCCCCATACCTGTTAAACTGTAAAGCAGTGAGGTCCAGAAAGGCTGAGCCCATAAAGTCATCCTGCAGTCCAAAGTCATAATCAAAGACCTAGAATGTGAAAGAGTTAGAATAAGGCTACATGTATTTTCCAGATTAAATGTCTTTTATAAATACTTTCAGCCAAGAATGCTACTAGACCTTCTATTCATTGCTGAATACCTTTTTCTCAGATAATCCCTGTACTGAGCAGTGAAAATGTGGTTAGGGCTGGGATGAGGGAAGGAGAATAAAGTTCCAGTTGACTAATGGAAATAGTTTCCTTATTTAATACAAATCATTGTACACGATGACACATTAATGCTGTAGTAAAGGATTCTGCAATATTTTTGGCTGTTAAAAAAACCCTTTATGAGGGCAGTTCTATGATTTGGTGCCCCTATTTAGGCACCCCAGGGTGGAGTAGAATGGGTACAACTGGTCTATCTAGCCCAGTATCCCGTCTTCACGAAGGCCAATCCAAGTCACAACTACCTGGCAAAAACCTAAATAGTAGCAGCATTCCATGCTACCATCCCATGTCTGTCTCAACAGCAGACTATGGACTTTTCCTCCAGGAACTTGTCCAAACTTTTTTAAAAATCAGCTACATTAACCGCTCTTACCGCATCCTCTGGCAACACATTCCAGAGCTTAACTATTCTCTGAGTGAAAAAAATATTTCCTCCTATTGGTTTTAAAAGTATTACTCTGTAACTTTGTCGAGTGTCCCCTAGTCTTTGTAAATCTTGATGCAGTAAAAAAAAAAAAAATCGATCGACTTGTACCCGTTCTACACCACTCAAGATTTTGTAGACTTCAATCATATCTCCCCTCAGCCGTCTCTTTTCCGAAGAGCCCTAACCTCTTACACGAGAGGAGTTCCATCCCCTTTATCATCTTGGTTGTTCTTCTTTGAACTTTTTCTAAGTGCCACTATATCTTTTTTGAGATAAGGAGACCAGAACTGAACGCAAAACTTATGAGATAAATGTAAACTTTCTCTGCATCCACAAAAACCCAATCTCCCCCAACAACAGGTGCAGATTATAACTAGCACATTTTCTTCGTGGAAGTTACCATATAAATTCTGGTTCTCGTGTCATCTGTGCAATAGCAGCATAATTTTCTCCACTACTAGGTACACTTGAGATTAATAACATATAGAAAATCTGCAGTACTGCAGTAGCACTAATTCCTATGATTCAAAAAACATGAACCCTCCCTAAAAATAGGTAGCACTACAAATGTTATATGAGCTCATTGAATACTAATACACTTAGTACTTGTAAAACAGAACAAGTGTGACTGCTACAGAGTTCTACACAGAAACTACATGCAAATTGAATGTCACACCTCGGTCACATGCAAAACACAGACAAGCCCACATCTGGCAGCCATTGTTGGGGATGGGTAGGGTTACCAGATGTCCAGATTTAGCCAGACATGTCCTCTTAGAGCACTGATCTCAAACTTGCGGCCCGGGGGCCACATGCGGCCCGCCAGGTGCTATTTTGAGGCCCTCAATGTGTTTGCGGGAGTAAAATGGAGCAGTTTCTTGATCATATGTCTCTTTGGCTATAAATGACAATATTATTATTAAGACATAGCCAAAAGGAAAGATTTATAAACTATAAAGATTTTTAAGGTTTTATTTGGTCTAACACCATCATATCTTTCTTCCCATTTTAGATTTCTTACTATTAAGAAAAACATTCGCAGATCCAGTTGGTTTTATTTTCCTTCAGTAAAAGCATGCCGTTATAAAAAATTTTTGGATAGGATCTTGGCATTCCAAGCAGGAGTAATGAATTCATGTTTGAATGCTCTTATTTCCCCATCCCTTACTTATTATCAATTTCGGAAAGATCTTAAAAATTATTTATTTAAACAATGCGAAACACATTGTTGATTTTATTTTTAAATTTGTTATTATAGTCAGTTTCTACTATCTTATGATCATTCATTTAAATAATTCTACAGACTATTTTATTTATTTATTTTTTATTTTAGTATAATCAATTTGTATTGTGTAATTACTATCTTTTATAAGTTTTTATAGGGCTGTATTTTGCTATCTAGTATTTTATTCTGAACTGTGTTAATTTCATTTATAACAATTGTCGCATGGCTTTGTATTTTTAATTGCCTAGTGTAATTATTATTGTGCAAACCGCCATGAACTGATGGTTTGGCGGTATATAAAAATAAACTATTATTATTATTATTATCAAATACAGAACAAGGGATCAAAAATTAGAAATATAAATATAAAGAAAAAAATTAAATTGTGAACCCCATGAAGTCAAACTAGGCATTTACTGATGAGACTGAAACATTTTAGATGATAATGATTTTGGACTATTATATGACAGTTGATTTTGGGGTACCTGCTACTACTCTGAAGCCACTAAAATGGTGCAAAATTTGCACCAGAATTGAATGTAGACAAGATGATTTTTGATCATTGTACTCCTGTTCTGTTTCAGTTGCAATGGACTTCTAGTTCTGTATCCTGTGAAATTTATGTTTATCTGTGTCTTTGCTTCTTTATTTGCTTTTCCCCAAATTCTATACATAGTGTGCAAAGAATCTGTGCTTAATAGAACAGTACTTAGTGAGGATCTACAACGCAAATGTACCTTTTATAGAATCACGCTAAGCTCCTATGTGCACCTTTTAGGTGCACCCATTTAGGTCAGATAAAACCAGGCCTATAGGCCTGAGCCCAAGTTGTGCTTAGATCAGGTGTATTCTATAACAATGTGCAAACTTTTAGGCATGCCCATGATTTGCCCATGTTCTTCCCCTTATCACATCCCCTTTTCAAATTTGTGCACTAGAACTGATACATACTTTTTAAGGGATTGCACTTTTCAAGTTGTGCCCTTAACTTTTAATATGTGCCAATTAGTTTATTTATATAAAAATTTATAACCCACATATCCTACAATTCTAGGTGGGTAGCAACATAACTACAAACATACAATATCACAAAGTTAAAACAACAAAACTAAAAACATCATTAAAAACAAGAATAACAATAATAAATCAAACTGCACTCTAAAGGTGCAACTCTCAGCAAGATTACAGAACTAAAGACTAAAAAACCAAATTAGTGTCAGTTATGAGGTGTTAATTGCTAATTATCAGTACCAATTAAACCAATTAATCAAATAAGTTGTACGTGCAAATTGGCTGTGTGCATCAATTTGCATGCACAACTTAGGGTGCCATATAGAGAACTGGGGGGTTTGTGTGTACCACCTTATTGCTTGTGCTCTTAGGACCATTTTCCCCCTAAAATTTATTATTTAAATGTTTTAAATTCCAATCGACAGAATCAAAGTGTACCATGTTAATAACAGAGTATCATAAAATATAGTATTAGAATCATAAGCAATTACAGTAGGTGAAGTAGCCCCTATAATGAGACGTTCTCAAGACATTTTTAATATTCATGTCTCTTCAGAAAAGGAGTGGATCCCAAATAATATGTAGATATGTCTTTATTCAAACAGTCCAGCTTAAAACCACCAGACACATGCCACATTTCACCCAAACTTGGGCTGCATCAGGGGTATCAATATAAAAAACAAACATATAAATGAACTATGACTAACATGATAACTATTAAAATGGATCCACAAACCAACTCATATTTCCAAGAAAAGAGCATAGTTTCTTGGTGATACACACATGCAAATTAAGACAAAATGTAAACCAAACATTGTCTTAATATGCATATGTGTAGGTCTGGGGAGGGCCTATAGGGGGAGGGGAGGAGCATAATCCCTCCAGCTGACCTTGCTGAAAAAAGTATAGGGGAGTATAGATGGGCTCGGGGGGGGGGGTGGCTTCAGGGTGGGGGTACTAGCAGTAGGGATTACTGAAAAGGTATTTATTTTGTAAGATGAATTATGGGAACTGAGTATCCTGTTGTATGTTTGAGCGCTAGTCACTTATATGCTTTCTTTACTGTTAGTGATTATTTCACTGTTTGTGTATTGTTAGTTTTATTATTATGTATGTATTTGTTGTGCCCTGCTTTGTAAAATGCAGCATACAAATAAATAAACTATAAACTATTAGTGTGTGCTGACTAATTAGAGCAAGGTATCATGAGAGCCCTTAACGTCTACTAAATAGGTGACATTGAGGGCTCATGCGCTAATGATCATATACAAGTTTTGCAATTAGCGCATGGCCATTAACAGGAAAAGAGCAATGTTGATCGTCACACTAAAAAGCGGCCTCAGCGCTGGCCACTTTGTAGTACAGCTTAATAAAAGGACCCCATAATTTGAGTATTTGTGTTGACCAAATAGCAGCTTGTTTTGATGGCACTGGAGTGTCATTGAAGGGATTAATCACAAAATTGTTCTCCTTTTACATAATTCTTCCTTCATGCAGAAGATCAGAAATGTCCAGCAACCCACCTAGGGACACTGGAGAATAAAGACTTATGTGTAAGGGGTCAATATTCAAAGTGATTTAACCAGTCAGAAACAGCTCCGAGCTGGTTTGAGGCTAACTGCTGATTTTCAGTGACACTTAAAAGGTTCATGCAACTTAACTGATATTCAGCACTTAACTGGCAAGGTTAACTGCATAAATAAGAACACATAAAAGTCAGCCCTACCTTTACGTAATAACTTATAGCCAGTTAAGTAAATATATTTTATTTATATAGGTTGTAAACCGCTATGATTTAGCTGGCTCTGGAAACCTGGGAATTCAATGTCAGTGCCCATACACAGCCTGGTATTGAATTTCTGTGCATAACATTGGTGGTGGCCAGCAAAATTCTGAGCCTCACCAGCTGAATATCAGACCCTAAATGCTATAAAAAGTACTTTGGGCTCAGTTCTATAAGTGGATGCTTCCTTTTAGGTGCCCCAGTGCCATGCAGTGACAGCCTATTCCGTAAAAGCATCTGGGTATCCAGATTATGTTAAGGAATACTATACTAGCGTAACCTGGCAGTGGAGAGTCTATCACTTAGGTACCTGCAGTTACATCAGCCTTGGACATACTGTAACTGAGGAACCCTAAATGCTGCAAAGGTGTGCATAATTTACCATATTCTGGAAGCTGCACATGTGTCATCTTCCCCATTTAAGTGCTATACCATTTCCACCCGCCCTTACAAAATAACCGTCAGTTGCATTGCTGCTACTTAATACATCTAAATACCACTTTTCTTCTCTTATATGAGTATGTGGTGCTGAACTGTAAGCAACCTGTATATAGAATTGCCCTTCATATTTTTTCTGAATTCCATCTTACAGTTAATTGTGGCAGTGCTAGTAACCAACTCACCTTTATATACAGTGGCTCCTTAAGCTGATCAATAAGGAGGGAAACGTGTTCATCCCAAACAGGATTCAGGTTCTTGTGTCTTGTTTTGCTTCTGAAAACTTCTTTACCTCCAATTTTAAACTTAACATATGGATCACTTGTCCCTGTGTAGACAACAACCAGGATGATACAAAATTATAAAGTATTATTTATAGCATTTGTATGAGGGGCCGCTGTAAAGTTCTCAGCCCAACCAACAAAGTTGGGTCAGTCTCCATCGAGGGCTATACACTTAGGCTCCTTTAACAAAGATGCACTAAGCGTTTTAGCGCACGCTAAATATTAGTGTGCGCTAACCACGTGCTAAACGCTAATGCATGCATGTTAGTCTATGGACGCGTTAGCGGTCAGCGCGTGTGTATATTTAGCGCACACTACAATGCATAGCGCACCTTAGTAAAACAGGGGATAGTCCAGCGATTTTCCACTTTTTTCTTTCCATAATTTCTGAAGGAATGAAAAAAGTGGAAAATCACTCCACTAAGTGTATAGTCATCGATGGAGACTGCCCCAACTTTGTTGGTCGGGCTGAGAACTTTTCAGCGGCCCCTCATACACCGCTTATAGCCTAAGCGGTCTACATTCAGGTACTCAAGTATTTTTCCCTATCTGTCCCAGTGGGCTCGCAATCTGACTAATGTACTTGGGGCAATGGAGTTTTAAGTGACTTGCCCAGGGACATAGGAGCAGCACTGAGCTTGAACCTAGAGAATGACATGGTGGCGGTTTACCCGTGGCCACCGCATTTTAGCCGCGGGTCACCCGCTGAAACGGGGAACGAAAACTAGCAGTCGCTGCGGTGACGGGGACAAGGCTAGATGGGGTTGAAAAGAAGAGACACACTGGTATGGAAAAGGAAGATAGGGGAAATCTGGACACAGGAAGGTAACAGAAAGAGGGGAAATTATGTGTATGGGGCATAGCGACAGAGACATAAAGGGGACATGCCATGGGGATGGTATATGGACACAGAGGGGGGCAATGACAGATACATAGGGGAGATATTAGAAATGGAGAAAATAGGAGCACAGAAGCGAGATGGTTTGTGGGGATGGGACAGGGACCGAGCTTGCAGGCTCCAGTGGCTTGCACAAATTACATTGTAACGTGCCATGAAAATAAGAGGGAGGAAGGTAGATAGATAGGCCACACGAGAGGAGCTGAAGGGTAGTAGAAAGGAACAGATGGTAAAGGAGGGAGGGAAGGGTGGTGGTGGAAAGGAATAGGACAGACATTGAAGGAGGGTGGAGAGGAACAGACCCCGAAGGGAAATGTGGAAGACAGAGTGGGAAGAAGACAGATGCCAGACTATGGGGGAGCGGAGGGAAGAAGATGGGTGCTAGACCAATTGGAGGGGGGGGGTGAAGGGAGAGGCACAGTAACAGCAAGTGGAAGACGCAGAGAGAAGACACACAGTGGATGGAAGGAATTGAATGAGAAGATGTGGAAAGCAGAAACCAGACAACAAAGGTAGAAAAAAAATTATATTTATTTATTTATTTTTTGCTTTAGGATAAAATAGTATATTAGTTGTGTTGATAAAAATTTATAAACAAAGCCCTGCCAGCTGAACATCTCTTTCTCTAGTTCAGCAGCAGGAACTTTGATTTATAAGAAAGGAATAAGCTAAATATTACAGTACTAAGGCTTATATGGATGCAGCAGGGATGATGACGGGGCGGTGAATGGGATGGCAGTGGCGGTGACGGGGCGGTGAAAGGGATGGCGGTGACGGTGACGGGGCGGTGAAGGGAACGGCGGTGACGGGGCGGTGCAGAGGATGGTGGGCTGGTAACGGGGCGGTGACGGGGACAGATTTTTTCCCCGTGTCATTCTCTACTTGAACCTCCAACCTCAGGAGGCTAAGGCTGCAACCCTAACCACTAGGCCACTCCAAGCTTTATAATATGTTATTTGGCTAGGTTAACCAAAATGGTCTATGTTTTTGTGTTTAGTTTATGTTAAAAAAAAAAAAAAACAACAAAGTCCCCCCCTATATTGATGAACTTAAAATGCTAGTTAGTTTGAACATTGATAATGACCAATAAAAAGAGTTCTTATGATTTTACACAACAATACAAAGACTGCTGAGTGGTTTAAAAGTTTAAGGATGCTTTTTCTAGTCACATAAAATAGGAAAAAAAGTTATTTTTGAATAAGGTAAATAACGGCCAATATAACAAGCTACAATAGAACTGACAAATGGGTTTACCCTTGGATTCAGTATAGGTCACCCAAATCTGGATGTCAAAATATGGGCAAGGATCCCAGATCTGAATGTAAGCTAATTAGTCAATTAGGTTTTAATCTATTATTGTGTTAACAAGCTCTTAATTGTCAAAATTAAGGAGTTGGGCATGGATCTGCCTTACAACTTATACTATAACATGAGCACCTAAATTTCATGTCATGCTGCTCCAAAGAGGGCATGGCCATGGGAGGAGCATGGACAGATCAGGGGTGTTCCCTGGAATTAAGTGTGATGTTATAGCATTTGTGCAGCCCTATCTACTGGAACAATCGACTTACTCAATTCACCTCAACCAGACACAGGAGAACCCACTCAATATTCACCCACCCACCAACCAAAAATGTCAAACGAAGAAAAATGTATGATAACCTACTGGCCACCAGAGCAACGAAACTAGACCGACAACTCATCAATCTGCTGACTTCGATCACAGACTACAAAACCTTCAAAAAAGAAACAAAAACCCTACTCTTCAAAAAATACATAAAACCAATATAACACAACCAAACATGTTCCGAACACCTCCTGCAATTACCAACTACTCCTTAGCAAATTAGAAAATGCTCAAAGTATTCCTTAAGTACTTCTTAATATCTTAACAATATGTACCTCTTATTTTCATAACAATTCTTATGTAATCCGCCTTGAACCACAAGGCAAAGGCGGAATCGAAATTACTAATGTAATGTAATATGTGCATCTGCCATTAGTTGGACAGCACGATAAATCTCCTAAACCAGGTCAAAAAACTTTGCTACTAGCTTATACATGGAAGCTATAGCACACAGAAGCCAGAATGAATTGGCTCAAAACAAGCATTTTCTGTTCTCAAGATGGCATTTAGAAGCAACACTTCATTAAACCATTTAATTCAATGAATATCCGCCACTTAATTTCTTCATTGGCCAGAGAACCAAATATATCATTTATGTGGTAAATTCAAAATCTTTCTTCACAATTTAATCACTTAAATTGCAATTATCTTTAACTATCTGCATTATCTCCTGCAAAGCCCTCTGCTACATGCCATTCTACTAAAGGGCATGAAACTCTGGAATTTGAAGGAGATAATGTCAATGCAATAGTGCCAGTGTGAATGTGCCTGAATTAGCTATGGTAGAAACATATCAATATTGCCTTTGAGGTACTAACGTGAAGCTGATGCAGGTCAGAAAACCTCTGAACCTTCTCCTCAAGTGATGGCAAAAGGTTCCTGTTGTCCCTTTTCCTGTCTCTCTCATCCTTCCTTTTACCAAAAAGAATACAACCTAGCCCCCATCCTTTCTGGTTCTCCTTCCTCCCCTCTGAGTGGACTGTACCACTTACTTTTCCCCAACATTACTAATTGATGAGCTGAGACCCTTGTTAACTCAAGAATTAATTTTGATAATAATAAAAAAAATCCAGGTCCCTGGCTGCATTTTTATCACTATAGATGTTGGTCACCCTCATCATTTTGGAGTCAGCTCCATTTATCTATGGTGGACACAGGCTTCTGCTTCCAACCACAGATGCTATAGACTGTATCAGGAGAGCCTGTCCTAAGATAGCGTTGGGAAGTGGCAGTTGAAGAAGGAGGAGGAGGATGAAGATGAAGTGGAGGCCCAAGGATGGTGTTAATTAGAGAATGACACGGTGAAAAAATTGGTCCCCGTCACCGCCCCGTCCCTGTCTCACCATCCTCTGCACCGCCCCGTCACCGCCATTCCCTTCACCGCCCCGTCACTGCCACTGCCACCCCATTCACCGCCCCGTCACCGCCACTGCAACCCCATTCACCGCCCCGTCACCGTCACCGCTGCATACATAAAAGCCTCGGGTACGATTTTATATACTTTTCTTTATTTACGTATAAAGGAAACATTCTTTAAAACTTTAAAACTTAGTTAAATATTAGTTAATAACTATACAAAAACAAACACGACATGTACTTTAAATGCTTACAATGTTAGCCTACATGGTAAGTAGATGCGGCCGCTGTACCTAATCGCGGCAAAGATCTCCCTGCCGTGATTAGCATAGTGACCGCGGCTACGGCTGCAAGTCTCCCCTCCCCCCAGCGATCACGGCAGGAGGGCACCCAACCCCTCCTGTAGACCCCCCCAACGGCCCTCCCAACAATCGCAGCAGAAGGGTACCCAACCCCTCCTGCCGGTCCTCCCAATGGCCTCCCCTAAGATCGCCGGCAGGAGGGTACCCAACCCCTCCTGCTGGACCCCCCCCAACGAACCTTCCCACCCCGGAACCCCCTTAGTCTTACTTTCCAAGTTGGACCGGACGGCTCCTCACACGTATGGCCAGCAGGCTTGCCTCCGTCCAAATGAGGCGGGCCCGCCCCTACCCTGCCCAACCCACAGGATCCTAGGGCCTGATTGGTCTAGGCACCTAAAGCCACTCCCGCTATAGGAGGGGCCTTAGGTGCTTGGGCCAATCAGGCCCTAGGATCCTGTGGGTTAGGCAGGGGAGGGGAGGGGCGGGCCCGCCTCATTTGGACGGAGGCAGGCCTGCTGGCCAGACGAGCGAGGAGCTGTCCTGTCCAACTTGGAAAGTAAGACTAAGGGTGGTGTTTCGGGATGGCGGGGTTTGTTGGGGGAGGGTCCGGCAGGAGGGGTTGGGCACCCTCCTATTGGCGATATAGGGGGCCGTTGGGGGGGCCGGCAGGAGGGGTTGGGCACCCTCCTACCAGTGATCATAGGGGGCTGTTGGGGAGCTGGCAGGAGGGGTTGGATATCCTCCTGCTGCGATCGTCGGGGGGGCTGTTGGGGTAGGCAGGAGGGGATGGGTACCCTCCTGCCGCGATCGTTGGGGAGGGCTGGTTCTGTCGGCATGAAGGGCTGAGCACCTTCCTGCCGGCGATCGTCGGGGGGGGGTGGCGGGTTCTATTGGCAGGAAGGGTTGATCTGACAAATGAGCACGGTGAAACACAGGTAAATAGCGGTTCCTAGAAGGGGGTACATTGGCCTGCGGGGACAAATCTTTTCACCGTTTTTGTGGGCGGTGAAAACTTTTGTCCCCGTGTCTGCGGCGATTTGGCTTTGGAGTCTCCATAACCCGCAGCCAAACCGCAGCCACGCCGCAGCTGCCTGCGGGGATCGCTCCCCGTGTCATTCTCTAGTGTTAATGCTTTAGAGCTGCAAGGGAAGACCATTCTTTCCTTCAAATCTATAGTCCCCTCTCTTGTGCTTGATACCCTGTATAACATTAATGGACTTATCTGGTTATCTGGACTTAGGAGAGCCTCTGAATATACTCACTTAAAGGTAACTATTAAACTTATCCAGCTTTTAGGCCTCATTTGACTAGAAAAGTTTAATTAGATAGCACTCAATGCGTAATTAAACTCTGGAATTCATTGCCAGAGAATGTGGGAAAAGCTTAGCAAGGTTTAAAAGTGGTTTGGACAATTCCCTAAAAAATAAAATAAAATCTAAAAGTCATTATTAAGATGGATGTGGGAAAATCACTGCTTTATTCCAGGTTGAACAACATAAAATTTGTTTTACTTGGGAGCTTGTAATATACTTGGAATTGATTTGGTCATTGTTGGAAACAGGATAATGGGCTCGATGGACCTTCAGTATGTAACAGTATGATAATGCTTATGTTCTTAGAACATATAAAAACATAAGAAAGTCATACAAGTAACTTCCCAGCAAATTCTTACCAGTGAAGATCTCTCTGTCTCTGACTTTCTGAAAAGTCCTCTCACAGTACTTCTTCTGAACTGAGGGGAAAATACATTCTGCCCCATTTATGAGCTTGTACTTTCTTGATGATTCACAATAGTACTGCCCGATTCAGGAAAACTCAATTTGGTTTAATTCAGCCTATTGAATCGAATTTTTGATTCGATTCGATTTTCTTGCCCAATTGGGTGGTTTTTTCAAATATCCTGGTGGGTTTATTTTATAGCCTCTTCACCCCCTTTGACCTTGCCTACCCACACTGGCACTGTGGTGTAAACAAAATAAACTCTCTCTGTTAAATCGCAGCTCATGTTCGCGGTCTAACACCAGCTCTGACAGGATACACATTTCAAATCTGACATATTGTAATCACAAAACAGAAAATAAAATTATTTTTTCCACCTTTTATTGTTTGGTCATTATTCAAATCATGTTGGTCCTAGGCTCTGGTTGTCTTCTGATAACTTGCTTGCCAGGGAATCCTGCCCATTTGTCTTTTTCTTTTTTCTCCGTGCTAACCATCCATCTATCTTCCATCTCTATCCTCCCCTTCCATTTCCCTTCCCTCCCCCGGAGGTCTGGCATCTTTCCTTTTTTTAATCTCCATCCCCGCAGCATCAGTAATGGACCCCACCATCCTCAGATCTACCATCTCTCCTTTTCTCAACTACCCTTTCATCCAGCATCTCTCCCTCCTTCCACACCACCCCAAGGTACACCAGGTCTCCCTTTCTCTTCCCAACTACCCTCCTATCCAGTACCTCTATCCCCCACCCCAACACACCATCCCTTGTGTCCAACTTCTCTCTCTTTCTGTTCCTTCCTTCCCTCCCTCCATCCCATTGTCTACCATCTCTCTCCCTCTCCTCTGTTTTTAGACCCATTATTTCTTTCCCCTCCCTTCCTCCCCCAGTCTGGTATATGCACGTCTCTTTGAATCCCCCCTTCCCTCCATCCCTCCCTTCCTCCATGTACTTCTACATCCCCTGAAGGCCCGGAATTGGGCAGCACTAGTTATCAGTAGTTAAGAGTGAACCCGCCTTTCAACTCCTCCCCCGTTCCACTCCCCTCCTGCTCCATCCAGCTTATCAAGACTTCCTCCCACCAGCTTCCCCCCTGGCCTCCCGCTCTAACTTCAGATACTGGTAATTATGGCAGCCTGAAGAGAGGATTGCCAGTGCTATAGCAATCCTTGCAGGCTGCCATCAGCCTCCACAGCACGTTGCCTCTTGCCGTGGTCCCGCCCTTCCTCTGACATCAGGGGCAGGATCATGGCAGAGGGAACGTGCTGCTGAGGACGACAGCAGCCTGCAAGGATTGCTACAGCATCGGCGATCCTCTCTGCAGGCTGCTGTAATTACCGATATCTGAAGGTAAGAACGGGAGGTCAGAGGGGAAACTAGTGGGAGCAAGTCTGGATACGCTGGAAATAGAGCAGAAGGGGAATGGAATGGGGGAGAAGTTGGATGGCGGAAGCCGGAGGACACTGCAGCACTTCCCGACTGACCTTCCCCTTCACCCCCTAAATCAGGAGTGGCAGTGGGCGGCCAGCAAGAGGCATCGCTGCTGCTGCTGCTGCTTTAGGAGACCTGAAGGCACGGGGAGGAGGCTTGGGCCCTGAATCAGCGAGGCCGATCTTTTTAAAATACGAATCGATTCGAATCAATTCACCCGAAGTGAATCGGTGAATCGATTTGAATCAGAAATCGGGCAGCACTAATTCACACTGTAAATAGAGTGCCAATAGGGCCCTTTTCAACTTTTTCCTTTAATCAGTCACTATGGTTTGATTGACAGACACTGCTTATTTTGTTGCCTAAAAGAAACTCTTGCAAAAGGGAAAAAAAAAAACCTATCCCTTAGTCCCTTGCTAAGTTAAAAAAAAAAAAAAAAAAAAAGTCCCTGAGCTTAACTATGAGGGTTCTTCAAAAAGTTTCCGCACTTTCAAATTTTCATGGGAAATGGTTGGGGGCGGGAGAAATGGTAAGAGGGTGTGTCTTAGAATGTCATGTGACTAGTTAGTCGCAAAACAAGGTGATAATGAGGAAAAGTGATCTAAAAGTGATCTAATTTGCTTTTGAGATATTTAATAAATAGTGTTTAAAAAAATAAAAGTGTGGAAACTTTTTTGAAGATCTCTTGTATTTAACTTGAAGTCTCACATTCAAAAGCAGCTTGCTAAACTAAAGTTGCAGCTCCAGAACACATTAAGAGGCACCCAGACATCACAGGGCCAGATTCTGTAAACGGTGCCTAAATTGGCAGACGCCCACAAAAACAGTGCTGGCCGCATGGCTAAAAGCACCTACCACAAAACTTAGGCATCTGCAATGTACATTGCAGATGTCGAAGTTCTTTTGAGAATCGCGTCTAATGGCGCCTAACGTAATCTCTGCCCCTAAACACATCTACTTTGACCTTAGGCACCATTAGGCGCCTTCTTTGATGTGATTAAGGTGCCTACTTTTTTTTAATGAGTTTTTAATTGGTTTTTAACAGCACCATCAATTACTGAGCTGATTAAAACTAATTAAGCTAGGTACAGTGCCATTTCTAGAATTAGGCCCTGAATGGCTATCTCGATTGAACAAACTTTATGCAGTGAGTTATATGAGGGTGGGAGGGATGAGGAATGCAAAAACTAAGATTTGTCTAGGTAATCCCTGAAGTTATCCAGACATATCTTTTGAATATTGATAATGAAATGTTCTGGAATTAACTTACAATAAAAATAAAGATTAAAAATAAACTAAAGTAAAAATAAACGCATTCATCTTCTTATTTCTCAAAGAAGAAATGGCCATAAGATTTATTCTCTTCTAGTTCAATATCTAATTAAACCCCCTCCCCCCCCAACACACACTTTCACAAAACTATGGCATGGTTTTTTTTAGCACTGGCCGTGGCGGTAACGGCTCTAACACTCATAGGAATTCTATGAGCAACGGAGCTGTTACTGCCGTGGCCGGAGATAAAAACCGCACTATGGTTTTTTAAATTGGAGGGAGGGTGTAAAATAACCCAATCCATCCACAGAAATTGCAAGAAATACCTTGCACTATTGTTATGGTTTATGCTTTTTTATTAGGTACATGTTTTATACGGTGATATAACTGGCAGAATACATTTTGCAAGGATGTTTTTAGAACTTGAAAAATAAGTCTACTACCAGCCCATTTCAATTCAGCCGTTAAGTCGCAGTATTTCATTTGACCATTAGATGGTGTTCTTATCTAACTTGCAGTGACAGAAGAAATTAAAATGGTTACAATAGTGGATGTTTATTGTTCCTCACAAACTCCTAAAAACCCATCTTCGGTCACAAGAAAATCAGTACTCAGCTCTGTGACCACCTGTAAGCAGTCAGTTTTCAAAGAGAGTTTATATGGTACTGCAGATACTAAAACCTCAGCACACTAAACTCGGGGCCTCAGCTGGAGGGCCTCCAGACATGCACAGATTTCGTGAAGACATCACACACATGTGTGATGTCATCACGTCAATGTCTACACATTCGTGGAGGTCCTCCAGATGGGCCCTGAGCTTGCTAACCCTGAGAAAAGAGGTGTGGAGAGGAGGAGAAGAGTCGGCCAAGAGGAGAGGTGCTGGCACCGGCTGACTGCATATAGGATGGGCCTCTTGCTGCAAGAGGCACGTCCTATAGAAGTGGTCTCAAACTCAAACCCTTTGCAGGGCCACATTTTGGATTTGTAGGTACTTGGAGGGCCTCAGAAAAAAATAGTTAATATCTTATTAAAGAAATGCAAATTTTGCATGAGGTAAAACTTTTTTTTGTTTTTTAATATCTTTATTCATTTTGAAGCCAAAAATAAGTGCAACATATTATACAATCATTTTACACTATAATAGCACTTAAATTCAATCAAAATTATATTCTATGACAAATACATATATCATTTCTCTCTCTGTCCATGTCTCTTTCCTCGAGTGGCATCCCTCCTTCCCACCCCCAACCCAACATGCTCTCTCCCCATGCACCATCTCACCCAGTGTGTAGCACCTTTCTGCCAGGTCCAGTTATACCTCTTCTCCCTTCCTTTTACCTCCCCCCTGTCCTGCAGTACCCCTTCTCCCTTCTCTCCTCCCCTTGTCTAAGAGTACCTCTTCTCCCTTCCACCCCTGTCCAGCAGTATCCCTTCTCTCTTCCCTGCTCTCCTTGTCCAGCAGTACCCCTTCTCCTTTCCTTGCTCCCCCTGTCCAGCAGTACCCCTTCTCCCTTCCCTGCTCCCTCTGTCCAGCAATACCCCTTCTCCCTTCTCTCTGTCCAGCAGTACCCCTTCTTCCTTCCTTCCTCCCCTGTCCAGCAATACCTGTATTTTGCAGCTGCAGTCTTGTACGCGATCTCACACACTGGGCAGGAAGAGAGGCTCCAGCGCTGGCATCAGCAGACTTGCAACTTCCTGCAGCCATCGCATATGCCGGGACTCCTGCCTTCGCGTATCTGCTGGATACACTCTCGACGACACCATCCATACATTCATCTCCAAGATGTGTGCTTCTCTGACCTGACCCTTACCCTCAATGGACGAGAATTCCACCTGCTCACCTGACTGCTTCACCTTCTCTCCCAAAGCCACAAAGTCACTTTTGATACGATCATAGGGGTACCTGACAGTATCATGAGTGCCAACATGGATGAGCAACACTGGATAATAGTTCTCAGGCTTGATGAATCTTGGCAATCTCTCAGTAACATCTTGCATTTTGGTACCAGGCAGACAGAATACCTCCTGGGACATCATGGTCTGCAGATGGATGCTTCTGTACCCCTAAGAAGGGAATCTCCAACCACTACTGCCTTACACCTCCTAAAGGTCATGGATCCCAGCAATTTTTGGAATTTCAAGCTTTGAATCTTCCTCTCCCTAGGATGCTCTCATCTCCTCCACTTCCAGGGCAGCATACCAGTAAATGGACAATACTCGGACTGGAAGAGCGTCACCAGTGGAGTGCCGCAGGGCTCGGTGCTTGGACCCGTGCTCTTCAACATCTTTATAAATGATCTGGACATAGGTACGATGAGCGAGGTAATTAAATTCGCGGACGATACAAAGTTATTCAGAGTAGTGAAGACGCAGGGGGATTGTGAAGATCTGCAACGTGACATAATCAGGCTCGAGGAATGGGCATCAACATGGCAGATGAGGTTCAACGTGGATATATGTAAAGTGATGCATGTCGGTAATGAAAATCTCCTGCACAAATACAGGATGTCTGGGGCGGTACTTGGAGAGACCTCCCAGGAAAGGGACTTGGGAGTTCTGATTGACAAGTCGACGAAGCCGTCCGCGCAATGTGCAGTGGTGGCGGCGAAAAGGGCGAACAGAATGCTAGGAATGATAAATAAGGGGATTACAAACAGATTGGAGAAGGTTACCATGCCACTGTACCGGGCCATGGTGCGCCCTCACCTGGAGTACTGCGTGCAGCACTGGTCGCTGTACATGAAGAAGGACATGGTACTACTCGAAAGGGCAAAAAAGAAACAGGGGAAAAAACAACACCACTGACACAAATATGCAACAACCAGAGTGGAATTGTGCAAAAAAGAATGATATGCACTAAAAAAGTGTCCTTCAATCCGTCTGGTGAAATGACGATCTTTATTGTTCAAACATCAAATTGACAAATTGACTCAACATGCGCATGTTTCGGTCAACAGGCCTGCCTCAGGAGTCTTAAAAGTCACTAATGATGATATACAAGGTATACTAACACTCGAATGAATCTGACCACAAATCAATCAAAGAAGAGTGTCATGCCACAAGGAAAACGAATGCTGTCTGCTGACACAACGCGTATGGTTCTAGAATAGATTGAAGGACACTTTTTTAGTGCACATCATTCTTTTTTATACAATTCCACTCTGGTTGTTGCACTACTCGAAAGGGTCCAGAGAAGATCAACTAAGATGGTTAAAGGGTTGGAGGAGCTGCCGTATAGCGAAAGATTAGAGAAACTGGGCCTCTTCTCCCTCGAACAGAGGAGATTGAGAGGGGACATAATCGAAACATTCAAGGTACTGAAGGGGATAGACTTAATAGACAAGGACAGGTTGTTCACCCTCTCCAAGGTAGGGAGAACAAGAGGGCACTCTCTAAAGTTGAAAGGGGATAGATTCCGTACAAACGTAAGGAAGTTCTTCTTCACCCAGAGAGTGGTGGAGAGCTGGAACGTTCTTCCAGAGTCTGTCATAGGGGAAAACACCCTCCAGGGATTCAAGGCAAAGCTAGATAAGTTTCTGCTGAACACGGATGTACGCAGGTAGGGCTAGTCTCAGTTGGGCGCTGGTCTTTGACCGGAGGGCCACCGTGTGAGCGGACTGCTGGGCATGATGGACCACTGGTCTGACCCAGCAGCGGCAATACTTAAGTTCTTATGTTCTTCAGTTCAAGGGCAGGCAGAGTCACAGTACCAATCTGCACAGAGATAGAAACTGTAGCCACACTACTGCAGATTACCAGAGGGCATTCACTGTTTTTTTCTGTGAGCAGACGCTATTTAACACAGATTTAATTTGCATGCAGTGGTGTAGTGAGGGTGTGAGGCGCCCAGGACAGTGGCGACCCTCCCCCCCCAGCAAACCCAACCTGCACTCATGCCAGCGTCGGCTCTTCCTGGGACATCACTTCCTAAGCGCAGGTCCAGGAAGTGACATCAGAGGAAGAACCATTGCTGGTGCAAGCAGCAGGTTGGGGTTGATGCTTACGCTGGGAACATTAAAGAGGTACAGGGAAGGGAAGGGGCGCATGCGCATAGTGGTCAGGGGCAGGGAAGGAGCGAAGAGTGGTGGAGAGGAGGACATGCTGGTGCACCCACCAAGATGGCATCCGGGATGGTCCACCACCCCCACCCCCTTACTACATCATTGTTTGCATGTCAGTTGTTTCCTATATCAGCAGTACAAGCATTATAAGTACCTGTGTTAGAACATATGCTGAAATTTTGTGCATCATTCACTGCAGTGGGATCTAAGTCTACAACTGAGGCACTGGAAAGTGAAGCGATCCAAGAAGCATCAGTGGACAAAGCAGAACTGAACTCTGATCTCCCTGATTTTGAGTCTGCTACAGTAACTACTAAACCACACAAACAACTTCATTTAACTTTCCCAAATTTGTCCTGGAGAAACCAGCCAGTCAGGTTTTCAGAATATTCACAATGATTCGTGTTCAAGTCCTAATGATTTGATGAATTACAGATCTAAAGAGAAATTGGTTTTGTGCTAGACTGGTAAGGTCCCCATGGTTATTTTCAACCCGTCCTGCTATCTGATTGCAGGTCACTCTCTTCACCTGATTCCTTCTATCTTCCCAAACATAATATCCTTCACCAGTGATCTCTTTTTTCTGGCAGTGCATGCAGAGGGCCAGAACCTAAATCTGAAGTTACAGAATCATGCTTGCCTGATCGAGGGATCCGTTGCCATCAGCTGATCATGGCAAGGGAATACCCGATCAGCTGAGCTGGCAGACCTCCCTGAAGACCTGACCTCTGTTCCGGGGAAAATGGCGGAAGCACTAATAAAAGAAAAAATTGATGAACATTTTGAAAAACACGAACTTCTGATAACCAGCCAACATGGTTTCTGCAGGGGGAGATCGTGTCTGACCAACTTATTGCACTTCTTCGAGGGAATTAACAAACAGATGGACAAAGGAGACCCCATAGACATCATATACCTAGATTTCCAGAAAGCCTTTGACAAGGTGCCTCATGAACGTCTACTCCGGAAACTGAAGAACCATGGGGTGGACGGAGCCGTGCATAGATGGATCAGAAACTGGTTAGCGGATAGGAAACAGAGGGTAGGGGTGAAGGGACACTACTCAGACTGGAGGAAAGTCACGAGTGGTGTCCCGCAGGGCTCAGTGCTCGGGCCACTGCTATTTAATATATTCATAAATGATCTAGAAACAGGAACAAAGAGTGAGATAATAAAATTTGCGGACGACACCAAACTATTTAGTGGAGCTCGGACAAAGGAAGACTGTGAAAAATTGCAAAGGGACTTGGACAAATTGGGAGAATGGGCAGAGAGATGGCAGATGAAGTTCAATGTTGAGAAATGTAAAGTATTGCATGTGGGAATCAGAAACCCGAGGCACAGCTATACGATGGGAGGGATGTTATTGAATGAGAGTACCCAAGAAAGGGACTTGGGGGTAATGGTGGACATGACAATGAAGCCGACGGCACAGTGCGCAGCGGCCGCCAAGAGAGCGAATAAAATGCTGGGGATAATCAAGAAGGGTATTACAACAAGAACGAAAGAAGTTATCCTGCCGCTGTGCGTCCACATCTTGAGTACTGCGTCCAGTATTGGTCACCATACCTTAAGAAGGATATGGTGTTACTCGAGAGAGTTCAGAGGAGAGCGACACGACTGATTAAGGGGATGGAAAACCTTTCATACGCTGAGAGATTGGAGAAACTGGGTCTCTTTTCCCTGGAGAAGAGAAGACTTAGAGGGGATATGATAGAGACTTACAAGATCATGAAGGGCATAGAAAGAGTAGAGAGGGACAGATTCTTCAAACTTTCAGAACATAAAAAAACAAGAGGGCATTCGGAAAAGTTGAAAGGGGACAGATTCAAAACAAATGCTAGGAAGTTCTTCTTTACCCAACGTGTGGTGGACACCTGGAATGCGCTTCCAGAGGACGTTATAGGGCAGCGAACGGTACTGGGGTTTAAGAAAGGATTGGACAATTTCCTGCTGGAAAAGGGGATAGAGGGGTATAGATAAAAGATTACTGCACAGGTCCTGGACCTGATGGGCTGCCGCGTGAGCGGACTGCTGGGCGCGATGGACCTTAGGTCTGACCCAGCGGAGGCATTTCTTATGTTCTTATCATTTGGGCTTCTAGTGACATTTCTGGTTTGATCTCTTCCAGAATTGATTTGTTAGTTCTTCTGGCAGTACACGGCATGCATAAAATCCTTCTCCAGCACCAAAGCTCAAATTCTTTTTGTCTTGTTTCCACAGTGTCCAGCTTTCTCATCCTTAATTGACCACTGAGACATATTTGCATACCAATGAGGCTGCGCATGCAATCGATCTCATGAATATTCACTGTGGATATCCTGAAAACTTGACTAGTTGGGGTTCTTCAGGATTTGTTTGAAAATAACTGCTGTTGAGTTCTGACCTCTACATTTGCAGAGCTGCCAGATCATTCACCCCCTCTTCTACAAAGCCGCACTAGCAGCTGCCACGCGGCAACAGCCCCGAAGCCCTTTAAATCGTTATGGGTTTCAGGGCCGTTACCACGCGGCTTTGTAGAAGAGGCCCTCAGTTCCAGGAGGGAATCTTAGTAGCTAGTCCTGATTTTGAGCTTACATCCCAAAAGCAGTGTGGTATTCACAGTTCATGACCCTATCCCTTGAAGTTCCACTTTAGGAAGGGGATGATTGAAATCCAAGACTAGTGCAAAATGTCCCTCCTTAGAACTGGGTGATTTGGCAGCTCTGCATTTGTAAGAGGATTGCATTTGTAAGAGGATTGTTTCTGAAATACCCCATGCCAATCAAGTTTTCAGAATATTCATGGAAGAGATTTGCATACAAATCAATCTCACACATATCCATTGTGGATATCCTGAAAATCTGACTGACAAGGGGGTACTGCAGGACTCCACTTGGGAAATACTGCATTAAAACATGCAAATTAGCAACCAACTTTTTTCCTCCACTTCTCCAAAATGTTTCATTAATCAAACACATATTTTAGGGTTACCATATGGCTCCAGAAAAAGGAGGATGGATTGAGGCATCCAGGTTTTACTTCCATTGGTTTCAGTAGAAGTAAAGCTATCTGTCTATCTGTCCTCCGGATGTCTCAATCTGCCCTCCTTTTTCTGGAGCCATATGGTAACCCTATATATAATAAAATAATACAGGGGTCAGGAATGTAACTGCCAGTGTCAATGCAAATACCACAGCTACCTTTTCACCTGAAGGATTTGCCCTAACAAAGCAAATTTTACATTTAATTTTGATTACTCTGGAGATCAACTGGACTTCCAAGTCACAGACCTTAATTTCTGTTAGGAAATAGTCACACACTGTCCCATTCAACTTTGGTCAGATCTTTTGATTTGATGTGGTTCTAATTATTTGGACATAGTCTCTAGAGGCCTACTGAACTACATTTTGACTCCGGTTTACTCAACTTATAAACTATTTGTTTTATCTCCATTGTATCCCATTTAGAATATATCCCTATTACAGTTTGGATTGTAGAAACATATGGGTCAATATTCAGCACCACAGTCAGCAATTTTTATATGCCAGCTGCAGCAGTCAAAAAAATCCAGATATTAGATGTTACTGTACTATTTAGAAAATAGCTAGCGTTGACTATGTAGACAAGGCAGTCAACCAGGAAATCAATTTTTTCCGTTACCACTCCAATGTTATGGAATAATCTGCCATTCCATCTTCGTGAAAATTCCTCCCTCCCTAAATTTAAATCAAACTTTAAAGCATTTCTGTTAAATATGCCTTCGATTGTTAATTTCCCCCTAAACATTTCTTTTTAAGATGAATTTGATTGCTAATTTCCCCCTAAACTTGTTAATTTCCCCTAAACTTTCCCAGCTGGCAAGACTCTAACTTCCTCCCTTCTGTGTTTCCCTTCTATGGTCTCTCTCTCCTATCGAATATTGTATTTCTTCCCCTACCTCTCCTCGACTATGTATATATGTCTTTGTGATCTTCCAAATAATTTTATATTTTAACCTTTTAAATTATGTACACTGCTTAGATAATTTATAAGCGGCATATCAAATCTTAATAAACTTGGAAACTTGTACAGGAAGTGGTAATATTTGGTCTACATTTGGATAACTTAACCAGATAACATAGGATAGCATCTTATATGTCCTAAGATATCCAGATAAGTTATCTGGATAGGGAAAGGGATTTGTATACCACCTTTTTTGTAGCTTTACAACCACACTCAAAGCGGTTTACATACAGATTGCTTAGAGGGCCCTTTTATAAACATTAGGAAAAAGTGGCCTTACACCAAGGTCATTTTTCCATTCGGATAAAATGGCCAAATTTTCTTCCTTTTTAAAAAGATTGATAGCTATACTCTAATTTTGCCATTAGCATGTGATCCTCTACCTCCACCCATTATATAGGCAGTAGAGACTCACTCACATGCCAAACTTGTGCTACTCAGCTTGTATGAGGCAATAAACATGTGCTATTAGCCAATGCTTACTGTAGCTTTGTAAAAGAGCCCCATAAATTTCTTGAATAGTAAATCTTGATTTTTCTCTCTTTCTAGTTTAAAGCTGAGAAAATTCATTTACTGTACTATTATCATTTTTCTTTTATTGCCTTGTTTTTCATGTTTATGGACTTCAATAATGAAGTGAACAATGCATTTCCTGTAGTGAAATGTTATTATACATGCTGGCCACAAGAGGGTAGTCTACAACCATCCTTTCCATGAAAGTCTTTAGGATAATGCAGGGCTATCTCAATGTAGGACTGTTCTTTCAACTGTTCTACCGATTTTCTACAAAAATTATTCATCTTAGAAAATATAAACTC
Source organism: Geotrypetes seraphini (assembly GCF_902459505.1). Classification (NCBI taxonomy): domain Eukaryota; kingdom Metazoa; phylum Chordata; class Amphibia; order Gymnophiona; family Dermophiidae; genus Geotrypetes; species Geotrypetes seraphini. The sequence goes on along the minus strand of NC_047084.1, from coordinate 4,917,854 downwards.
AGAAGTAGCATAATAAAAACATGTGTCTAAGTCTGAAATGGGCATATGACACTAGACAATGTGACTTGTACGTTAAATGTGATGCCTTATTTTGTAAGTAATTGTGTAACTCGTCCTGGATAAGGGCGGGGAATAAATAAATAAACAAACAAAGTCGGCAGTGGGAAAATGAACATTATCGAAAAATATGTCTAGAATATTTTTTTCAAAAATCATCTATCTGAACGTCCAGGTTATTGTTTGTCCAGAATGCCAGGACATCTATCTTTATACCATATTTTTGACCAAAATTTCATCCAAGTCCTACACACCCAGAGCAAGCCCATTTGGACATGGGAGGGGCCAATCTTATTATGGACTGGCCACCTAGACATGGCAACAGAGCAGTGGGCCATCACAAAAAAGGTACCAGATAAGCATCTCACCTTATAGGTTATGGTGAGCCTCCTCAAAACACCCCCAAAAACCACCCTACCCACCTGTCTACTACCCCAGTAGCCTTCATGGCTGCAGGTGGCACCTATATGACAGTAGATTACAGTTTGGGGGGTTTTGGTGATGCACATGTTCCACCATAAATGTAGTGGTTAGAGAAGCTTGTGAGCATGGATCCTCCTCTCTATGGTTCACTAGCCCACCCCCACACTTAAAACACTTGTGTGGAGCTCTACTAGGCTTTCCTATAGCAGATGCTGATGCTCTGGAGACAGGTATGTACTTTTTTATTGTGATCTTTGGGGGGCGGGTGAGGGGGGTCAGTGAACACTGGGGGAGTGTGTGGGGGTCTTTGTCTCTGCAGTGGTTTTCTAGTCACTGTGAATGCCTTTTTGGCACTTATACCTATTTTTATATCATCTAATTTGTTTCGTCCAGGATGTCTAGTAAAACATTTGATTATTTCTGCAGGACGACTAAGGGCTAGATTCACTAAGCAAACCGATCGGTTTGCGACCCGATTTCCCTCCGACCCGATTCACTTACCTGGGTCTCCATCATCCTCCGATCCGCGCATGCAAATGAGGAGGGAACAGCATTCAAATGATGGCAGGCAGCGATTCACTAACAAAAACCTGCAACACCAACTGGGCTGGCCGATCACAAACAAGCGACTGCTGAGGACCAGTCACTCAGGTCCTTTCCGACTGCCCTGCCTTCTGCCGTCCTGCTCTCTGTGCCCTGTTTTTCTGCTCTCTACCCCGAACTCCTGCTCTCAGCCCTGATCTCCTGCCTGCCCCGAACTCCTGCAGCCCTGATCTCCTGCCACCCCGACTCTTCCTCCATTCCCCGCAGTGCAAGCCCATGGTTTTAACTCCCGGGCTTAAAGAAGGTTAAAACCACAGGCATGGGAAGAAGAAGAAAAAAAAAAAAGAAATTTCCTGCTCTACCGAGCACAGAGGGCCAGCGCATGTGCAGACCATCTACAAATGGTCTGCGCATGCTCAAGGATCGCTGTTCAGCAATCCGATTCAGTCTGTTGGTGGCGTGATTCCAATCGCTCTCATTTGCACGAGGGCAATTCGTGAATCAGCCCCTCCCCCCCCCCCCCCGGACATGGCTTGGATCGGATCCCTCACGGATCCGATCCGATCCGTGCCCTTAGTGAATCTAGCCCTATGTCTATGTCAGCCCCCTTCCCACTCACATACTGCCCTAACAACCCCTCCCGACACACTCCTTTTTAGTTCTGGGTGCACAGCAGCATTCAAAAGCATCAAAGGTCCTGCGGCATATCCAGAAAGTTGGTTTGATTATTGGCACTTAGATGACCTGTCTTTCAGGTCATCCAAGAGCCGACTTGGGCAGGTTTTTAGACATGTTTAAGTTTTAATTATGAGCCCCACAGTGTATAGTTTATGGTTATGGCATTTATTGTATTTGATATACCGCTTGTACTTGAGTATTAAGCGGTTTACAGAACTAGCACAATAGGCAAATTGAACTTCCCTTTCTGTCCCAAGCAGGCTCGCAAAATCTAAACTAAAAGTGCCTAATAGAAAACATCACTAGAATAAAAAGATATAATTGAAAGGAGGAAAGAAAGAAGAAGATACCCCAGAAAAAAAAAAACTTCAGAATAATTAGTAATAATGAACCCAAAAGATCCAAGAGAAAAAACAGAATAGTAGAACTATCAAAAATAATAAATATATAAATTGCAATATTAAGCAGAAACAGTAAGAGATGAAAACAGAGAAATAAAACAGAAAAAAATCAGAAATTAAACCCACCAAAATAAAATGAAATAAATTATAAAGGGGTCCTTTTATTAAGGTGCGCTAACGGATTTAGCATGCGCTAAATGCTAAGGCGTCCATTATATTCTATGGGCTCCTTAGCGTAATCTTTAGCACATGCTAAATCGGTTAGCATGCCTTAATGAAAGAACCCCAAAGTAAAATAAATTCCAGTCTGTTACTAGATCCAAGCTTCATTCCGGTCCAATGGAGCACCATATCTGCCTTCACTTTGCTACTATGGAAGGCCGGTAGAGCAAGGAAGTCAATGTAAAGAGAACTGACACTGTCTTCAATCTGTTTCCACATAAATGTATAACCTTTATTAAAAACACTGATAAACTGCCTTTCCTGCACTGTATAACAAAGTGGTATACAATAAGATAAACATTAAGAAAAGGAAAGTAGCATCATTAATCACAGGAAAGAGAAGAGGAGAAACGACAGTAGGGATTCCTCCAACCCTGCTATGGAGTTAACAAATGTAGAGCTATAGAAGTTGACAGTTCATAAGGATGCTAATATGTCAAGTTATCTTGTACAACTTTGTAAATTCTTGGGGGAAACTGTATCCTAAGTTATCTGAGTGTTAGAAGGTGTTTGAGTAAGGGGAATGATTGGCAACTTTGGCAATATTCGAAGCTGCCTTAGTTGAGGGTGACCCTGTAATGTATTTTAAAGTAGAAATCTGGAATGTCATTGGTTTTTTAGATTTTTAAGTCATCTAAAGTGCCTGTTTTCTACAATATGCTAAATGTTCACACCAATCCTGTGTGCTAATTGCAAAAATTACCATGTGTGGTAACTGTTGGGTATATGGCCAGTGTCTGCACATGCAGTTACCACACAGGCCTACCGGTAATACTTACCACTCTTCACAAAATGATGAACATGGGGGATATATTCCTCCTTCTTATTTTATTTTTGTTATTTAACTTTTTAAGTTTATGTTACTTCTTGATTAATAATTTGGGGGGGGGGAAAGATGACCTCAAGTGCTCGCGACTGTTTTGACTTTAGAACTCGTCTTGTCACAACAGCCCCCTGCGAGCTATCATTAGTCTCCTTTGTCCGCCTACTCTTTCAATATTTTATTTATTTTAAAATTCTTGATCTTTTACAGTTGAAAAATTTTTTTAATTGAATGTTTGAAAATTAAAAAATTGAAAGCTGTTGTGACAAGACGATTTCTACAGTCATACAGCCGCAAGCACTTGAGGTCGTCTTTCCCCAAAAAGTTAAAATTCAAGAAGTAACATAAACTTAAAAAAATCAAAAAAACAAAAATAAAATAAGAAGGAGGAGTATATCTAACATGTTCATCATTTTGTGAAGGATGATTTGTCATAGACACATTATTTAAAGGATAAGACGGTTAATACTTACCACACCTTAAGTACATTCCAAATTGCACTGACTCAGCTCTAATAATAGAATTCCTATCAGCGTCTGAGCTGTTACCGCCGTGGCAGGTGCTAAAAATGCTAACGCGGCTTTGTAAAAGAGGGGGTAAACTTATTTAGTTCCTTGCATTCCATACAAGATTTCTTCATATTTAGCCCATGCATTTTTGAATTCTGTTACTGTTTTCATCTTCTGTAATGTAAAAAAAAACCCCAACAAAACAAGGAAAAGAGCCCCACGAGGAAACAATAGGACTCGTACAAGTGGAGTTGGAACTGTACACATCAGCCAGGGATAGATCAAATGAGTAAGATATTAATGTAACATTCTCTATCATCCAACCCCACTTGTACGATTCCTACTGTTTCCATCTTCATTTCATCATAATCCATTACTTGCATCTTCATTTTTATCTTTGTTATCATCATCATCATGCTATCCAATTACAAAGATGCTTTCATAAAAGTTGAAAGCATTGTCTGTTGTTATTCTAACAATTTTTCATCTGACGGCAAACTCTGAATATCTTAGAGAAATGATGCAAGATTGTCAAATGTGTGGAAACTCTTCAGTCTTAAGGCTAGACAAGCAGACTTCCCTTTCCAAGACTCTTGTAAATCCAGTGGACAATCACCCCAATGTAAAATTTTCCATGGGATGACAAGCTACAGTATGTTCCCTTCAGTGGTGAAGGGAGGGTAGGAGGCACCCGGGGTGGAGGTGCCCCCACACCCTCCGATCTGCTCCCCCCGCTCCTTCTGTGCTACACTCATGCCCTCCCTTCCCACCCCTGTACCTCTTTAAATCTTCACCAGTGTGAGCAGTTTCTCCAGCCTGCTACTCATGCTGGCTTTCCCTTCGACATCACTTCCTGGCCCCGCAACCCAGAAGTGATTTCATAGGGAGCAGGCCGGTGCAAACAGCAGGCTAGAGTAGTTGCTCACACTGGCAAAGATTTTAAAGGGGGCAGGAAAAGGAGGGTGTGAGCATGGCAGGGGGGGCAGAGAGGTGCCAGCACCACCAGTAAGATGGCACCCAGGGCAATCCACTCCCCCAACTCTCTCCACCCCCACCCCTTACACTTTTTATCTTCCTGTTCTTTATCTTACTGTGAAAAACACTGCATATTTCCTATCTGAAGACATTTATCTTTTTCAGTTTCTTTGTGTCCTGACTTTGAATTACTCATTTAAGCCTGCCCACAAAACTATGATATTATCTTCAGGACATAGCTTATGATTTTCTTGATTTTCCTATGGAAACATTATCTTTTTGTGTATTTCTAGTTTTCAAATTCAGCCACACAGCCCCCAACATATATTTTCTGATTAAAACTTCTGTCTGCTGCTTAATATTGGTTTATCAAAGTTTACATTACCTAATGCCATGGTATTGGAAACAAATGATACATGGTATTAGACATCACAAAGTTTATGGTCTACAACCAAAAGAGTATCTGTGACCAATGGACTTTCCATCCAAAATTCAAATTCGTGACCAATGGACTTTCTTTCCTCAGTCGCCTGAAGCCCCAGCCAAGCAGACCTCACAGCACACCCTGAAGAAGCCACAGCATGACGCCTGAAATATCAGTTCTATCTTGGTGCAAGTTATTCCATTATCAAAAGAGTGCAAGCCTTACAAAATACGGCTATCCACCTTTTAACCAATACATGCTCAAATGTTCATGTTTCACTACTAATTAACCAATATCACAGGCGCCCAGAAGTCTATCGAATTCATCTAGACATGAATCCTTGCTCATTTTTGAACTATGTTCTCAGGTTCTATTTTAATATTATAAACTACATACAAGCAGTTCATTTCTGCCAGAAGGGGTTCACTGGTATAATATCTGGTGGGGAGGGGGGGGTAGAAGTGTCAGTGTTTTCTACATAAGCAGCCATGTGGCTGCACAGTTGCTTAGATTTGATGGAGAATTGACAGAGGGCTAAGTTTCAGACCTATGCCATCTAGTCTGAGGAATGTTGTATTTGTTTGCATGTACGTTAAGAACTGAATGTATTACAGACAGCCCTGGCAGTCCCCAGGGATGCAACAGCTGCCGGCATGACTCTGCTCGTTGTCTCACTGTGCAACAGCTTTCAGCAGGAATGCTGAAACTTCACTTTTGGAAACCTGAGTGGTAATCTCATACTGACTAAGGGGTGTAGTTATCAATGTGGGCTACTATTAAGATGTGTCATTTTACCACTAACATGCTGTTTTAGCACAGGTCCCATTTTCTGCAATGAGACCTGGCTATTAATAACTAGGGTTAACAGTAAAATAACACATCTTAATAGTAGTCCAAAATCATAACGCCCCCCAATGACTTAGTAGCTATTTTGAGGCCAAAATGTAGGCTAAACAGGTATTCAGAAAGGATACAAATACCTACCATTCAAAGCCAGAACAGATACCACTTGATAAGCCAAATAATAGCAGATTGGGTGAAAATGTGTGTATAATGAAGCATTTTGGCCTCATCCTGCTCCAGGCGGTAGAATCCTTTTTTTGGACATATAGGACTAAATTCCATATATGGTGCCTAAATAAATCAGCACCATAAAACCCCCCACTCAGTGCTAATCTATAAATGATGCTTACAGTTAGGCAGAGTTTATAGAACAGCGCTTACTAGTGCTTCCCGATTCGCGATTCGAATCGATTCTCCGGTTCACTTTGGGTGAATTAATTCGAATCGGTTTGTTATTGAAGAAAATTGGACTTACCGATTTGTTAGCCCTCTTGCTACTGCCACTTTTGCCTGGCCAGGGAGGAGAGGAGAGAGCCTTGCTGCTCTGATCTGCACCAGAGACCCGTTCGGGCTTTCTCTCTGCCAACGGAGTCCTTGCTTCTGATGTAACTTCCGGTTTTGCAAAACCAGAAGTTACATCGAAGCAAGGACTCCGGTGGCAGAGGGAAATCCTGAACGAATCTCTGGTGCAGATCGGTGGCAGCAAGACTCTCTTCTTCCTGGCAGCAAGGCTCTCTCCTCTCCTCCCTGGCCAGGCAAAAGCGGCGGTAGCGAATGCAATTCACTACCCTGCCACTACTCTGGGCGTCTTCTCTCCATTCGGCCGCCCAAGTGGAAACAGGAAGTTTTCACTGAGGGCGGCCGTAGTGGAGAAAGACGCAAGGAGTAGTGGCAGGAGTGGATCGCTACCGCCACCGGCAGACCTCTTCCCAGATGCATCCCTCCTGCCGGACTCTCTTTGGGAAAGGTGCGGAGGTGTGGTGGTGGTGGGTGCTTAGGAGTGCCATAAAAAAATAAAAAAGGTAGATGGAGGGAGAGGGGAGATGAGGAGTTGGTGGATTGGAGGAGAGATGGGGCAAAGATAGATGGAAGAAATGAACATGATGGAGGGGGAGATGGACTTGAGGGAGATCATGGAGAGGGGAGATGGGGGGGAAGGATAGAAGAAATAAGGATCTAAAAACAGGAGAGGGAGAGAGATGGTGGACAATGGGATTTAGGGAGGGAACGAACAGAAAGGGAGAGAAGTTGGACACAAGGGATGGTGTGGAGGGAGGATAGAGATACTGGATAGGAGGGTAGTTGGGAAGAGAAAGGGAGACATGGTGGACCCTGGGGTGGTGGGGAAGGAGAGAGAGATGAAGGATGAAAGGGTAATTCAGAAAAGGTGGATCTGTGGATGGAAATGAAAAAAGGAAAGATACTAGATCTCCAGTGGAGGGAAGGGAAGCGGAAGGGAAAGACAGAGTTAGAAGATGGATGGTTAGCACGAAGAAAGAAGGAGACCCTGGCAAGCAAGTTATCAGAAGACAACTGGAGCCGGGGACCGATAAGATCTGAATAATGATCAGACAACAAAAGGTAGAAAAAATAATTTTATTTTCTATTTTGTGGTGTTAGACCACGAACGTGAGCTAGGATTTAAGAAAGAGAGGAAAAGTCTTTTTTGTTTGTTTATTTTGTTTGCACCACAGCACCAGTGTGGATAGGAGAGAGCAAAGTGGGTGAAGAGGCTATAAAAGTGGTGAAGAGGCTATAAAATAAACCCACCAGGATATTTGAAAAAAACTTCCACTTGGGCAGGAAAATCGAATCGAATCATCGATTCAATAGGCTGAATCAAATCAAATTTTTTTCCCTGAATCGGGCAGCACTAGCGCTTACATCAAGCACCCACACTTAAATTTAGAAAAACCATTTGCATCAACTGAAGCATGGCTGAAATCCTCATACCTATATTAGGTGCCAATCACCTTTATTCTATAATTGCACATACCAGTATAAATCCAAGGAATACCTCCAATTCATCTGTGACCCTCCTATTGCCGCACTCCCTTATTTAACTTGCGCTTAAAATTTAGGTGCGGATCCAGTGCCTAAATTTACACATGTAAATTTAATTAACTCTAATTAGCACCAATAAGTGCTCATTAAGATCCAAATTATTGTACTAATTGGCTTGTTATTCAATTAAACTGCATGCGCAAAATAAGCACATGCCCAAATTTCCATGTGCAATTTTTAATGCATTTTATAGAATTCAGGTAATAGGAGTCAATTCTTTAAAGGAGCACTTACTTGTCTTTATAAAATGCCAGTGTAAATGGCAAGTGTGGACATTTACTCCAGCCCTAGAACCGGTATAAATGTCCATGCCAATATTTTTCAGGTTTGTACATTAATTCTAATATTTTATAATTGTGCAAACTTGCGTGCTCTGTCAAAACTCCATTCAAACTCTGTCCATTTGTTTGTCCACTGGCAAAGTGCTCACCATAATTTCAAATTGTGTACGTTTGCTCCTTCCATATTATATAAAAACATAAGAATTGTCATACTGGGACAGAACATAAGAACATAAGAATTTCCGCTGCTGGGTCAGACCAGTGGTCCATTGTGCCCAGCAGGCCGCTCACACGCCGGCTCTAAGGTCAAAGACCAGAGCCTTAACTGAGACTAGCCTTACCTGCGTATGTTCTGGTTAAGCAGGAACTTGTCTAACTTTGTCTTGAATCCCTGGAGGGTGTTTTCCCCTATAACAGCCTCCGGAAGAGCGTTCCAGTTTTCTACCACTCTCTGGGTGAAGAAGAACTTCCTTACGTTTATACGTAATCTATCCCCTTTTAACTTTAGAGAGTGCCCTCTCGTTCTCTCTACCTTGAAAAGGGTGAACAACCTGTCTTTATCTTTAAGTCTATTCCCTTCATTGTCTCAGTCTCCTCTTTTCAAGGGAGAAGAGGCCCAGTTTCTCTAATCTCTCACTGTACGGCAACTCCTCCAGCCCCTTAACCATTTTAGTCACTCTTCTCTGGACACTTTAGAGTAGTACTGTGTCCTTCTTCATGTACAGTGACCAATTCTGGATGCAGTATTCCAGGTGAGGGTGTACCATGGCTCAGTAAAGCGGCATGATAACCTTCTCTGATCTGTTCGTGATCCCCTTCTTAATCATTCCTAGCATTCTGTTTGTCCTTTTCACCGCCGCCACGCATTGCACGGACGGCTTCATTGACTTGTCGACCAGTACTCCCAAGTCTCTTTCCTGGGGGGGGGGGGGGGGTGTCTCTCCAAGTACTGCACCGGACATCCTGTATTCATATATAAGATTTTTGTTACCGACATGCATCACCTTACAGTTATCTACGTTAAACCTCACTTGCCATGTCACAGCCCATTTCTCGAGCGTGTTTATGTCACGTTGCAGATCTTTGCAATCCTCCTGCATCTTCACCACTCTAAATCATTTTGTATCGTCTGCAAATTTAATCACCTCGCTCGTCGTACCAATTTCCAGGTCGTTTATAAATATGTTGAAGAGCACGGGTCCAAGCACCACTCGTGACACTTTTCCAGTCCGAGTATTGTCCATTTACCCCCACTCTCTGTTTCCTAACCGCCAGCCAGTTTTTAATTTACATATTTCACCCTCAATTCCCTGGCTTGCAATTTTTCAAAGTAGTCGTTCATGTGGAACCTTGTCGAACGCCTTCTGAAAATCCAGATATACGATGTTGACCAGGTCACCCTTGTCTATCTGTCTGTTTATTCCCTCGAAGAAGTGCAGCAAGTTCATCAAGCAAGATCTTCCTTTGCTGAAGCCGTGCTGGCTGGTCCTCATCAGATTGTGTCCGTCAAGGTGATCAATGATGCGGTCCTTTATCAGTGCCTCTACCATCTTTCTCGGTACTGAGGTCAGACTCATCGGTCTGTATTTTCCCGGATCTCCCCTCGAACCTTTCTTGAAGATCGGTGTAACATTCGCCACTTTCCACTCTTCCAGAATCCTTCCTGATTTGATCGACAGATTGGCTATTAGTTGAAGCAGTTCAGCTATAGCCCCTTTCAGTTCCTTGATTACCCTCAGATGGATGCCATCCAGTCCCAGGGATTTATCATTTTTAAGCCTATCAATCTGCCTGCATACCTCTTCTAGACTGACCATCAACCCTGTCAGTTTCCCGTCTTCGTTTCCTGCATATAAGCCTGTCGGCTTCCGGTATGTTGTATATATCCTCCTTGGTAAATACAGACACAAAAAATGTGTTGTTTGTTGGCAATGACTTTGTCCTCCTTTAGCACTCCCTTTATTCCATAGTCATCCAACGGCCCCACTGCTTCCTTCATGAGTCGTTTCCCCTTAATATATCGAAAGAACAATTTTTTTCTCATAGTCTCTTTTTGCCCCTCTTACCGCCTTATGGCACCTGCTTTGATGTTGTTTGTGCTTTTTAAAGTTTTCATCCGTTTTTAACCTTTTTCATTCCTTAAACAAAGTCTTCTTGTCTCTGATCGCTTCCTTCACTGCTACAGTGAGCCATGCCAGTTCCTTGTTTTTTTTCCTCTTGGATCCCTTGTTGATACGCAGTATATATAGATTTTGCACCTCGGTGACTGTGTCCTTAAAAAGGGACCATACTTGTTCTAGCGTTTTTACAGTGCTTATTCTCTTCTTAATCTTCTTCCCCACCATGAGTCACATCCTTTTGTAATTCCCTTTTCGGAAGGTCAGTGCCGTGGCCATCATTCTGGATCGATGTTTTGCCCCTATGTCCAGGTTGAAATGGATCATATTGTGATCACTGCTTCCCAGCGTCCCTTCTACTTCTACACCTTGTGCCGGTCCTCGTAGTCCATTTAGAATTAAATCCAGAATTGCATTTCCTCTCGTATTTTCCTTGACAAGTTGTTCCAGGAAGCAATCGCCTATAGCAGCCGGAGGTACCTAGGTTCCAGTCTATCCCCAGATAACTGAAGTCACCCATGATAACTACATTACCTCCCTTGCAGTTGCATTTAATCTTGTCCATCATTTCTCCATCAATTTCTTCGGACTGCCCTGGGGGTCAGTAGTAGATGCCGATCTATGTTTTCGTTCCATTTGTTCCTGGAATTTTGACCCAGAGACACTACTTTATTTTTTGTTTCTGGTGTGTTCTCTCTAGTAGACTCAATTCCCTCCTTGACGTATAGGGCAATACCCCCACCTTTTTGACCTGCTCTGTCTCTGCGGTATAGCTTGTAACCTGGTAGTACAGTGTCTCAGACGTTTTCCTTGTTCCACCATGTTTCCGTGATGCCGATGATGTCAAGGTTATCTTTTTGTGCCATAGCTTCCAATTCCTCCATACACTTGAGTTTGCGGCCTGTTACTTTCTTGCATTTCCTTCCCTCTTGTGTCCCTTTTGATCCATCAGGCTTTCTGTCTTGCCTATGATCCGGTGAGCCCTCCCTGCTATCTTCCTGCACGGTATCCTCTGGGTATACTGGTTCCTGAACCATCGACTCTTGGTTGACTGTCGGCTTTCCCCTTCTTCCTAGTTTAAAAACATCTCAATTTCTCTCTTGATGTTGCTTGCAAGTAGTCTCGTTCCATCTCCGCTGAGGTGGAGTCCATCCTTCTTGAATAGCTTGCTCTTACCCTAGAACATCGTCCAGTTGCGCACGATGTGGAATCCTTCTTCCTCACACCAGCACCTCATCCATACGTTGACTGCTTGCAGCTCCGTCTGCCTCTTCTCGTCGGCCCTGGGTACCATCAGGATCTCCCAGAACGCTATCCTCGGCGTTCTGGTTTTCAGCTTCCCTCCTAGCAGACTGAAGATCCATCAAGCCCAGTATCCTGTTTCCAACAGTGCCCAACCCAGGTCATAAGTACCTAGCTAGATCCCAAATAGTAAAACAGATTTTATACTGCTTATCCTAGGAATAAGCAGTGGATTTCCCCAAGCCATCTCAATAATGGCCTATGGACTTCTCTTTTAGGAAATTATCCAAGCCTTTCTTAAACCTTGATAAGCTAACTGATTTCACCACATTCTCTGGAAACAAATTCCAGAATTTAATTACATGTTGTGTGAAGAAATATTTTCCTAGTGTGTTTTAAATTTATTACTTAGTAGCTTCATCATATGCCCCCTAGGCCTAGTATTTTTGGAAAGAATGAACAAGTATTTCACATCTACCCTTTCCACTCCACTCAGTATTTTACAGACCTCTATCATATCCCCCCTGAGCCATTTCTTCTCCAAACTGAAGAGCCCTAGCCATTTTAGCCTTTCCTCATAGGGAAGTTATCCCATCTCTTTTATTATTTTTGTCACCCTTCTCTGTACCTTTTCTAATTCTGCTATATCTTTTTTGAGATACAATGAGTGACAAGAACTGCACACAGTATTCAAGTTGAGACCATACTATAGAGTGATACAAGGGCATTATAACATTTTCATCTTTGTTTTCCATTCCTTTCCTGATAATTCCAAATATTCTATTTGCTTTCTTAGCCACCGCCACAAACTGAGTTGAGGGTTTCTACGTATCCTCAATAATGACATCTAGATCCTTTTCCTGTGCAGCAACTGCTAACATAGAACCCAGCATCACATAAGCTATAGTTTGGGTTTCTCTTTCCCACATGCATCACTTTGCACTTGCTCACATTAAACATCATCTGCCATTTTAATGCCCAGTCTTCTAATCTCACAAGATCCTCTTGCAATTTTTCATAATCCTCTTGCGATATTTGAACAATGTTTCATAATCCTCTTGCAACTTTATATCAACAGCACATTTAATTATCTCACTAGTTACTCCCATCTCTAGATTACTGATAAATATGTTAAAAAAACAACAGATCCTTGCACAGACCCTTGTGGAACCCCACTATTTATCCTTCTCCATTGAGAATATTGACCATTCAAACCTATTCACTGTTTTCTGTCTTTCAACCAGTTCTTAATCCATAATAGGATGTTACCTCAAATCCCATTACTTTCTAATTTCCTCAGAAGTCTTTCATGAGGTACTTTGTCAAATGCCTTTTGAAAATCCTAATATATTGTACACTATCAACCAGTTCACCTTTATCCACATGTTCATTCACACCTTTAATGAATTGCAGTAGATTAGTGAGGCAAGATTTCCTTTGACTAAAACCATGTAGGCTTTCTCTCACTAATCCATGCTTAATCTATCAATATTCTGTCATTTTGTTCTTTATAATAGTCTCTACCATTTTGCCCGACACCGACGTCAGGCTCACCAGTCTATAATTTCCCGGATGACCCATTGAACACTTTTTAAAAATCGACTTCACATTGGCCACCTTCCAGTCTTCTGGTACTATGCTGGTTTTTAAAGAAAAATTACAAATTAAATTACAAATTACTAACAATAGCTCTGCAAGTTCATTTTTCAATTCTATCAGCGCTCTGGGATGTATACCATCCGGTCCAGGTGATTTGCTACTGTTCAGTTTGACCCATCCTGTGTTACAGAGATTTGTATGAGTTTCTCTGATTCATCAGAATAAAATATCATTTCTGACAGCGACAACTCCCTCATGTCTTCCTCAGTGAAAACTGAAGCAAAGAATTCATTTAATCTTTCTTCCCTGAGAGCCCCTTTTATCCCTGTCATCTAGCGGTCCAACTGATTCTCTTTTCAGCTTCTTGCTTTTAATATACCTAAAAAAGTTTTTACTGTGTGTTTTTGCTTCCAGCGCAATCTTCTTTTCAAGGTCTCTCTTTGTCTTCCTTATTAACACCTTGTATTTGACTTGACATTCCTTGTGCTGTTTACAATTATTTTCAGTTGGATCCTTCTTCCACTTTCTGAAGGATTCTCTTGTGGCTCTAATAGCTTCCTTCACCTCACTTGTTAACCACATGGCCACACTTGAGCATAAATGACTAAAATACTGCCAAAGTGGTTGCATACTTTATCACTTAAAATATGCAATCTCTTAAAAAATTACCTCACAAAACCGACAGTTTACAGGTGACAGTTTCCCTATAGAATCAGGCAGAAAAATTAAACTCAGCATGTACCTGACATGATGCAAACACATAAATCCCAATTACACTCAGCATGTACCTGACATGATGTAAACACATAAATCCCAAACATAGGGGGGAAACACTTATTACAGTTACAAAACAAATTGTCAATGTTTTTTTTTATTGAGTATTTTCAACATTATTACATTCATTCAAAACATAATAAGATATGGATTATAAAGAAATTATACACTGTCCAAAAACCAAATTTTACGCCCTTAGGCACATATCCATCTAGCCCACTAATGGAAGAAGACATCTCATTATTCATATAAACTTAACAGGAAATACAAAATAGGTATGGAGGGAGGAAGAAAAAGAACAGACTTACCCCCCTTCAGTAACCTATATACCTCTTAGAATGCTATTTATATAAACCCCCCACTAAAGAAAGCTAGTAATTAGTCTTGTTTCCTTCCTTTAAGAAAAAGTTCTAATTGGGAAGGTTCCCAAAACACATAATCTTTATCTTGAAGATGCAAAATACATTTACAGGGAAATTTAAGAAAAAACGTTGCACCCAATTCAAGAACTTTAGGACGTAAAGCCAAAAAAGCTTTCCTCCTATATTGAGTAGCCCTTGCCACATCAGGAAACATTAAGACCTTATCTCCACAGAATTTAGCCTCTCTATTCTGGAAATATAGCTTCAACATTAAAGTTTTATCTAGTTCATTAACACAGGTAATTAAAAGAGTAGCCCGGGTTTGGATCAAATCTTGAGAATCTTCAAGAAATTTTGTTAAATCTACTTCTACAGTACTCAATTGATCCATTCCTCCTTCTACTGGAAATTTTTTCTTTTGAGGTATATAAAAGAAGTTAGAGAACATCATGGTGTCAGAGTTAGTGACCCCTAGTATCTCCTTGAGATACTTTCTCAATAGTATCTCAGGAGATAATAAGTGAGTCACTGGGAAATTAACTAATCTCAGATTCCTTGATCTAACCTGATTTTCACTCATTTCCAACTTATAGTGAATATTCAAGGAGTCTTTTGTTACTGCCACCATAGATGACTGTAAGTTCTTTATCTGCTTTCCAAGAGAAAGCGTACGTTGATCTAGATTCCCGATGTTAGCATCTACATTTCCCAATTTGTCAACAACTTCATTGGAGAAAACTTGAACATGATTAGTAACTTTCCTTAACATCACCTCCATCCTCGTGTTCAAAGTCCACAAGTCTTTTAAGGTAACTTCCTCTGGATTTTCTTCCAACCCCTCTGACTGATTAATTATTCCAGGAAAACCTTGAGGCATCTGCGAAAAAACAATCTCCGCAGTTTGTTGGAGGTCGGAGGCTTCAAAAGAAGCCCCTTGAGAACCCGTAGGTTCCAAGTTCCTGGGAAGATCAGGAGGGAGGGGAGGGGTACGCTCTGGAGAACTCATGAAAGCTCCTGAAAATGAGTCAGGTTTATCTATTGACCTCATGGAACCTGGTAACAACAAGTGTTTATCCATAGGTCCAACACTAACTGGTGTTGAGACCCGAAGTTTCCCCTTGCGTTTCCCCATATCAATCAGGAAACAAACATATAGCACAATTAGGTAATAAATTCAACTTAACTTAAAGCTGTTCATACTCCAGAGGCTCCAGTGGCTCTCAAGGGGCTCGTAAGGGGCATGACCTGCCCCTCAGGGCACGCCCCTCCGGTCATGCCCTGTGGCCGCACCACAGGAGGAGGCACTTCTTATCTCCCGGGCTGCAGGACCCGATGTTGTGGGTGTCCAGTTTCAGTGCCTGTTAGCAATAGGCACTGCAATATCGGGAGAGACACTCTGGGGGAACAGAAGGTAAAACAGCTCACAAACAACTCCCTGGTCTCCTCTCACTGCGCCCTCCAGGAGATGCTTCCCCGATATGCCACAGGAGGAGGCACTTCTTATCTCCCGAGCTGCAGGACCCGATGTTGTGGGTGTCCAGTTTCAGTGCCTGTTAGCAATAGGCACTGCAATATCGGGAGAGACACTCCGGGGGAACAGAAGGTAAAACAGCTCACAAACAACTCCCTGGTCTCCTCTCACTGCGCCCTCCAAGAGATGCTTCCCCCGTCAATGTTTTAGCAAGCTCCAGAGTATGCAAAGTATGCAAGGACAGCACAACATATGAAAAAACCCCACATCTACTGTATACTGTATTTATTCTTCATCTAGCCACTCCACGGAAGGACAGTATCCACCAGCCACTAGCAATCCCTTCCATATGCCATGCAGTCCTCAAGCCCTGTATTGCCACTGTGATCTCAAAATCTCCCTATCTCCTTCAACATAGGCCAGAGAGACTAAGGCTGGTTATCATTCTTTACTGTCCTGCATCCCTATAAAAAAGATGGGGCTGTCTTTATCGTCTACAACTCAGTTATCATTTATATTGTGGGCTCGATATTCAGGCAGCAAGAGCTCAGCATTTTGCTGACCACTGCCAGCAGTATGCCCAGAAATTCAATTGCGGACCATGTCCAGGCTCCGGCACTGAATTTCTGGGTTTATGGAGCAGGCTAAATCATAGCCAGTTAAGCATGATATTCAGGATTACGCAAAGCTCACCACTTTTATGCAGTCCTATTTATGCAGGTACCTTGGCCAGTTATGTGCTGAATATTGGCACTTTGCTGGCCAAGTGCTGACTCCACCCCAAGAATGCCCTCAAAATAGCTGGTTTTGAGTTAGGCGCGAACCAGATTTTTTTCAGCGGTGCTAACAGGACAAGTTATTTAATCAGCCAGGAGCTGCTTTTAGCCTGTTAAATCATTTTGAATATCGACTCCTGTATTATATATATATATTTTTTTTAGTTCAATATTTTATTAATTTAAACAAAAAAGGAAAGAACAATTTAACAACAAATAGCATGCACAAAAGCTCATGTTAACACTGCATATGTTGATTTGACAGATTCAATTACCATTCAAACGTTCCACATTTGGTGAAAGGATTGTTATGTGATTTAAATGTTCAGCAGCAACAGCCTTACTTAGCAATAGTAGCAGTCACATTCCACCACACATTACAGTCTATAGACCAGTGATTCCCAACCCTGTCCTGGAGGAACACCAGGCCAATCAGGTTTTCAGGCTACCCCTAATAAATATGCATGAGAGAGATTTGCATATGATGGAAGTGATAGGCATGCAAATTTGCTTCATGCATATTCATTAGGGCTAGCCTGAAAACCCAATTGGCCTGGTGTTCCTCCAGGACAGGGTTGGGAACCACTGCTATAGACAAAATATCTTTCCAATTATACAAAATAACTTGAAGGGCTAGAGTGATCAACAAATCCAAAGTTTTTGATTAGGTTTGGCTATATGACTGGTCAAACCTAAAGATTTCCAGATTAGATGTTTAAAATGCATTGTATCTGCTAAATCAGGGGTAGGGAACTCCGGTCCTCAAGAGCCGTATTCCAGTCGGGTTTTCAGGATTTCCCCAATGAATATGCATTGAAAGCAGTGCATGCAAATAGATCTCATGCATATTCATTGGGGAAATCCTGAAACCCCGACTGGAATACAGCTCTCGAGGACCGGAGTTCCCTACCCCTGTCAGCTACATGAAAACCAGAACTAAGTTGCTCCCTTATTCTCTACCGTAACATATGAAAAAATGTATCTGTCTGGCTCTGGTAAAACCAGCACAGAGTAGGGAATTGACTAGTCAGCCTCGCAACCTTCAAATCTTGGGCTGTCACTTCCCTGTCCTAGGATTTTTGTCAGTACTCATGAAGGAGAGTGTGGTGCAGTAGTTAAAGCTACAGCCTCAGCATCCAAAGCTACAGCATAGCATCCAAACCCTCCCTGTGACCCTGAGCAAGTCACTTAATCCCCCCACCCCCATTGCCCCAGGTACTTTAGCTAGATTATGAGTCCACTGGGACAGACAGGGAAAAATGCTTGAGTACCTGAATAAATTCATGTAAACCATTCTGAGCTCCCCTGGGTGAACAGTATAGAAAATTGAATAAATAAATAAATTTTTTAAAAAAAATCCTGCACAAAGAAATAGAGGCTATAGACCAGGGGTCTCAAAGTCCCTCCTTGAGGGCCGCAATCCAGTTGGGTTTTCAAGATTTCCCCAATGAATAATACATGAGATCTATGTGCATACACTGCTTTCAATGCATATTCATTGGGGAAATCCTGAAAACCCGACTGGATTGCGGCCCTCAAGGAGGGACTTTGAGATCCCTGCTATAGACTGACAATTCCCACTCTTCTTGCTTACAATTAAAAATAATCAAAGAGCACATGTTGCCTCTCAGTTCTGTCTAAGCAGCATAAACACAGGTGTGGCCCCTTTAAATGTAGGAGGAAGACACAGCATCAACATTCTAATAGCTTGACCCAAAATCACAAGTGCCCCCAGCACCAATTTTGTAAACTCCAACTTTCCCACCACTGAGTCCAATATTGTAACAAAGAACTTGTAGCTGCCCTTGCCAGCTTCAGTATCTTTGTGTGTAAGAAACAAGAGATCTGCACCCATGTGCGCTGCAGAGTGAATGCAATTCTTTTCTCTAGAATTTTCTTCTCTTGGCACCTGTTGAATGCAGTTTACAAATTGGTTGTCATCTTTCAGGTTTCTAGACTAACCTGAACCGTATGGGATGCCTACTGTTAATTTGGGAGTTGAAAACAGGATTGGATAATTTCCTGAAGGAAAAGGAGATAGAAGGGTATAGATAGAGGATTACTATACAGGTCCTAGACCTGATGGGCCGCCGCGTGAGCGGACTACTGGGCGTGATGGACCTCTGGTCTGACCCAGCAGAGGCACTGCTTACATTCTTATGTTCTTACCTCTGAACAGAAGCTAGAAGAAGTGATGCCAACAAGGATGCCATAAAGATTTTGTGAGTAGCAACTGTTCTTTGTTTAACTGATCTACCTGTATTTCCATATGTATATCTCTCAGTGCCCATCATGGAGTCTGTTGTGTATCTCACACTTGTTCTCTTTAGCATGCTCTGTTCTGTCTTTTTATGTGAATAAATTGCTTCACCTTAAACTCTCTGTCTGCTGCTTCCTTCTGGCTCTCTCTGATTTGTCTCTGTATGACATTACAGTAGAATATCCCTCTGTGTTTTATCCATGGTCTTCTGCTCCATGCAATGTAAGGTCATATGCTGTTTCTGTGTTCCTCAAACAGTGTCTTTCATCTTAGTTATCTTTCCTTTCTTTGTTGTCGTATGCCTTCTTTCTTCTGTGCATCCTGTCTTTATATTCTCTATTTATGATTCTTATCTGTATTTTTCCACTTCTTTTTCCCCCCCCCTGAATATATTATACACCAGAAAGCAGCCTTTTTGAAAAGCCAATGCCCTGCAGACCAAGTTTATTAGGATTTTATATACCACCTATCAAGGTCATCTAAGCAGTTTTACAATCAGATACTCAAGCATTTTCCCTATCTGTCCCGGTGGGCTCACCCCTAACGTACCCGAGGTTCTGGAAGATTAAGTGACTTGCCCACGGTCACAAGAAGCAGCGCAGGGTTTGAACCCACAACCCCAGGGTGCTGAGGCTGTAGCTTCAACCACCGCACCACACACTCCTCCTAGACATCTTGCCAGTAGATGCATAATCTAATCTAATTTCAGGCATTCCTAACTGGCTCATTCCAAGTCCTAAGTGGCTTGCAATAAAATTAATAAATATATATTAAATACGTATTGTAGAATATAGTTACTAGCAGGGACTCATTCAGGCCACATACATAAAAGTAGTTGACGTAACATAAACTGTGTGCAAAATGATAATAATAGTGTTGAATCGGAGAAAAATAAACCTCAATTGTGAGAGGTTGGGACTACACAAGTACCCAGCCCTCAACACATCATCACGGGTTTATAAAAAAACTCCGCATACATAGAAATAAGTAGGGTTTCCATTCATACCAAGTCACATTTTTTTCAGAACTTTTTTGTGTGATAACAACCCTCAACACCCAATTCCATATATTAACAATGTCAACAATTAGTGACCAGAACCCCAAGCTTGACTATATTAATAGTGAAGGCTACAGCTCAATTTCAATTATGTAAGTCGTTTCGGAGGCATGGAGCACAAAAATCACAATTACGGAAGAAATACACTCATCTGAAAGTGTGAAATTTCAACAGAGGCTTTCAACTTCTCGTCCCGACAGAAAAGACTTTCTATTTCGCCAAAAAACAGGCTACATCAGGGGATATATGCCATCTTCGAATGTCTCCTTGCTTCTTACAATCCGATGGAAATGAAGCCGGCTCCTCTCAAAATGGAGTTAGCTAACACTATTATTCAACACTATTATTATCATTTTGCACACAGTTTATGTTACGTCAACTACTTTTATGTATGTGGCCTGAATGAGTCCCTGCTAGTAACTATATTCTACAATACGTATTTAATATATATTTATTAGTCACTACGATTGTATCCCAGAAACTTGTCAGTTGCAATAAAATTAGCCAGTTTATAACACTGGAAAATAACAATATAAAAAAATAAAACAAAAAAATGATTAGTTATAGATGAGTACGGTATATTATAAACCATCCGAAACCAAATATTTATAAAACAAAAAAAGTCTTTAATGGTTTATGATAAATAAAATAAGTAGATAGTTGATTCATGGGCAAACTGTTCTGAATTTGTATTGCCTGAAAGAAAAAAAAACCATCCAGAATTCGCTTAACAGAAGGCAAATGTAGTAAAAAAAATAATCAGAGGGATGACAAGTCCATTTAGCTGATGGAATATCTGCCAAATTAATTAAATGGACAGAGGTTTAATCCTGTAAATCTTAAATACGGAACAGGCTACGTTGAATACCACACAAGCCTAGACTGGAAGCCATTGAAGGCACCCCAAGGGGATGACCCTATCCTTTTCTTTACACCAAAGATCATTCTGGCAACTGTATTTTGTAAAAAGCTGAAGTTTTTTTCCGAAGTTTAATGGAAATCCACCAAGTAAACTGAGTTATAATATTCAAACTGAGCCAATATCAACATATGAAAAAACAAAGCTAACTGATCCTCATGGAAATAGAGACATACAGATCTAAGCTGTTTAAAGTTTAAAAAAATACCTTCTTAAACAGATTGCAGAATTTATCTGAGGTTCCACAAAAGGTGATGTATCTATTACACCAAATATTTTAGAACAGGATAAATATTTTTACCAGTAGAAGGAATTTCTAAAGGGATGGCGGTAAAATTCTCAGTATATTGCTGAACCATAATATCTTAGTTTTACTTGTATTTAAATTTTAAAAAATGAATGGAAACCCAAGTTTTTATCCTTCTTATATATAATACCACAGGCCCTCTTTTACAAAGTGTTTTAGTGCAGGCCAGCGCAGTCAATGCCCCGAAGCCTATAGGGATTTAAAGGGCATCTGGGCATTTGCCAAACGGCACTCGCTAGCGATGCTTTGTAAATAAGGGCCATAGTTCCTCTTACCAGAGGCCTACCATGTATACTCCAATATAAGCTGAGATTTTAGGCCACAAAAATGGCCCAAAAATGGGGTCTCAGCTTATATTCGGGGCATAACCCACCCGCCCCCCTCCTGGACCTGTTGCAGGCTTCCGCTTGGCCTGCCGTAAGACCTGGTGATCTAGCAGTGGGTCGGGACAGGACGGATCCCTCCTGCCGCCTGTCCCGGTTGACTGTTACAACTTTTACCTCCCCCGCATACCTTTCAATTCCCTGATAATCAAGCGGTGAACTGAGACAGGAGTGATCTTCCCTGAGCTCCTGTCCCGTGCAGAGCTGCTCATCATCAGGTCCTGTGCAGAGCAACCTCATCATCAGGTCCAACCAAGTCTGGTTTCTGGGACTCGAAGTGTCCCTTCTTCAGGGACCCGTTGCCAGCTAGCAAGAAAAAAATCAAAAAACACTGCCGCAGAAGCGAACATCACTATTTTGTTTGAGCACACGTGATGTATCCTCTTTGCAGGTGAAGAGGGTTTTCACCCACTTACCGGTTGCGTCATGCACTGGAGAATTTTCTCCCTTCGCTGACCCCTCAGACTGAGGATATATCATCCTCACAAATAATTAGATTAATTATTCTAGTGTGTGAAATATGTTGTGGTGTGTGCAGATGAGTTCCCGCTGCAAGATCTATTGACTTGTTCTGCTTTAGTTTTGGATCTTTTGGTGCACCTAGAGGTGACAAAATACAATGGGGCTAATTTTTTAAAAACAGAAGTCCAAAAGATGGCAAAAACCGGCACTTGGACATCATACTAGTCAACACTTCCAAGTGGACATTTTCAAAACTGAGCTGGGTTCATGTTTTATTTGTTTAATAATTGTTGAATACTTGATAATATGAAGTTCAAGGAAAGTACATATATTTTTGGAGCCTCTTTGGAATCAATATATCAGCTAAGATTCCTTATCCAGTTCTTGGGTTTATTTTAATGAATCCATACCTGGGAGAATCAGAGTGTAAGGGAGATTACATATACAGACTTTAACAATTGTATTAAATGAAGGATAGGATTGCTCAGTAGTAATATACTTTGAATAAATCCATAACAATGACCAATCTATTAAGATTCATTGACTTGTACTGCTTCAGAGTAGGAGACAGGAGGATGATGAATGATTGAATCAAGCCTGAAGGAGAAGCCTTTCTATATCTGACTTTTGCCAGGACACATGAAGATTGAAGAATTATATCAATCTTGATAACAGCGAGGATTTACAGCCTTCTATGGCAATATTTCCATTATGCTCAGCATAAAAATAAGATTAGTTATTTAACTGGCACCTACTGCTTGAAGCTGAATTTACCTTTGCAGTTCCCCTCTAGTCTGCAAGAGGTGGATCATGCAACCTAGCCATGATCTATGCAAACAGGCCCCATCAACTGCATGGCCTATTATCCATGTCCAACCCATCATATATTGAATATAATCAATGACATTTAATTCTCTAACTGTTTAACAAGGAGAATGCTGATCCCAAGCATTTTCACCTTGCTAACCAAGGGAACACAATTTCTATGCATCTCCCCTTGAAATGACCAGTAATATTTGAAATTGAGCCTGAATGAGTAGGCTCCACCTTTGTACAGATGGGTCACATTTTGAATAAATCATTACATAGTGGTCGGTTTCCATAAAAATGTAAGCAATCTATGGTGACCCCAATTTTGAAAAAAGGTGGGCTGGATTTGCGACAGATGTCAAGTTACTGTCCTGTCTCTGTTGTTCCATTCCTTGGAAAGGTTCTTCAGAGGTTAGTCTTGAGACAGCTTGATGAGCATGATCAACAGGTTGCTTGCTTGTAACCGTTTCAATTTGGATTCAGACAAGCTCTGAGGCTCAGGTGCTGGTTCTTTGTGCTTGGAATCTGGTGCTTGTTGTCTTGTATTCTCAGGAAACAACTAACCCAAACGGTCAAAAGCGAAACAAAACAAAGGGATAACTCTCATGGAACATTGAAACCATGAAAATAAAAATAAATTCTAATAAATCAGTTCTAATAAAGGACAAATATTGGATATTTATTAAATAGAATCAATGAATACTCAGTTTGAGGTCGTGAGCTCTGAAGAGCACCTTCCAAAATGGAGCAAACAAGCTTTATTGCTATACATGTGACTCCAATGAGACCGGTGGAGTAGGTTACAATCACTATTGGCTGCACACCATCATTTGATTTCACGTGTGTGCAAATTAATTCCTGTACAATAAAGTGAGAAAGCTATGTCAAAAAATAGTGCTGATATAAATGACTACATTCCATGACAGTATCCCAACAATCAGCCACTTGGTGGGGAAGCTAGAATATAATGATAGTGAGAGTGCATTGCATATTGAAAGGTTCACTGAGAAGTCCATAACTTTGGTAGAATAAAATACTTCCACACATAAAATAAGCTGTAATTTCAGATGTTGTAGGTGATGTATTTCCTTCAACGCTGTGAAGTTCAGGACTACCAGTATCTAGGGTAAAAACCAGATCACCTTATTAATAGATACGCAAATAGACAGGTCTCTCTAACTCTTTAATAGCACAAAAGAGTGTTGAGGGTTCCCTGTTCTCTCTGCCATCCATTTGGGCAGTTGCTTTAGTGGCCTTCTGTCACATAGATATTCTTGGGAATTTCCTTGCCTTTTCTGTAATGGCTTGGGTAGCACTGCACTCTCCTTGTGACTAGGTTCAGAGGCCAGGGAGCAACAGCAAAATCCAAAAACTGGGTTTCAATAGTGAGTCAGGGTTTTAGACTAAGGGGGAATTTTCTTCTACAACTTAGTCCTCCCTCAAATTACAGTATGACACTCCTAACTTATCCCTCTTTTCTGGAAGAGGCCAGAATGTCCAGCTGGTTATATTGGTCTGCCTTCCTATCACTGAGGTAAAAAATAGGTAAAATCCTGTTGGGTTAAGTAGTGTCAATGGGAATCTAAGCAAACACTCCTGCTGCTAGAATACCAGCTTCTCTACACTTGAAAGAAGTAATAGGCCTCAACACAAACAGAGTTATGAGATATCTAAAAAATGAAAGTACAGATCAATCATCAGTGATATGTAATATATTATTAAAATCAGCTAGAGTCCCTTAGGATTGGAGGTTGGCCAAATATATGCCAGCCTTTTAAAAGAACTCCTAGGGTGATCTAGGAGCCCTTTTAAAAAGGAAAGTGAAGGTTTCTTGACTGTGATTTGAGGGAAACTATGAGAAGCCTTCCTAAGTGTGAGCAAGGGGGAGGGGACTCTCAGAGTTTGGCAGAAAGTGCTGCTGGAGCCCAAGGGGTCTCATGGGCTGCTTGGAAGTAACACTGAGCTGCCTTTTTTCTTGGCAGACTGGTTGTGAACAAGGAGAAGGAGATTCCTTAGGTCAATTTGTCCCAGGAAGGAAAAGGAATTGAGAGGAAAAAGAATGAAGTCATCCAAGTGATGAGTGCAGTCAGTGATCTGGAGGGACCCATTCTGGAAAGAATCCAGAAGATTAAACTGTTGAAGATTTTTGGAAATACCTGAGGAAGTTGGTGAGGCCTAGAGCAGTGGTCTCAAACTCGCAGCCCGGGGGCCACATGCGGCCCACCAGGTACTATTTTGAGGCCCTCAGTATGTTTATCATAATCACAAAAGTAAAGTAAAAGTTTCCTGATCATATGTCTCTTTAGCTATAAATTAAAATATTATTATTAAGACTTAGCCACAAGGAAAGATTTATAAACTATAAAGAGTTTTACCTCATGCACAACTGTCATTTCTTTAATAAGACATTACCTATTTTTTCTGAGGCCCTCCAAGTACCTACAAATCCACAATATGGCCCTGCAAAGGGTTTGAGTTTGAGACCACTGGTATCTCACTTTGCTAACTTGTAGATTTGTAAGACAGTAGACTTTGTAACAGAGCAGACACCAAGGAGGGAGTGGAAAACATGAAAAAGGATCTGTAAAAATTAGAGGAATGGTCTAATATCTGGCAACTAAAATTCAATGCAAAGAAGTGCAGAGTAATGCATTTGGGGATTAGAAACCAGAAGGAGCCACATGTGCTGGGAGGTGAGAGGCTGATTTCACAGATGGGGGAGAGGGACCTTGGGGTGATAATGTCCGAAGATCTAAAGGCAAAGAAGCACTGTGACAAGGCGGTGGCTGTTGCCAGAAGGATGCTAGGCTGTATAGAGAGGTGTAACCAACAGAAGAAAGAAGGTGTTGATACCCTTGTACAGGTCATTGGTGATGCCTCACTTAAGAGTATTGTGTTCAATTTTGACATATGAAGACTTGAGGCTGTCCAGAGAAAGACAACAAAAATGTAGGATGTTTGAGGAAAGACTGGAAATGTAGGATGTTTGAGGAAAGACAACAAAAATGTAGGATGTTTGAGGAAAGACTGGAAGCCCTGAATATGTATATCCTAGACTAGAGCAATGATTCTTAACATTATTGATTGGTCTGAGTTCTGGGTGCACTCTGCCTGTCCTTCTATGTCTACTTCACTTTGTCAGTCTACTAATGAACAGTACTGGAATTTCTTCAGGGCACACCACTGTGCCATGGCACACTCTTTGAGAGACACTGCTCTAGAGTCTGTGAAGTTAGCGAGTGATTAGAGTGGAGTGAACTACTTATTCAGCCTCCCAACCCTGGTCCTGAAACCAATAAATCTTGGGATAGATGTTCAAAGAGGTTTAACCAGGATGCCACTGAGCCAGCCAGCCACCATATTCAGAGGCACTTAACCAATTAGATTAGAGGTAGCCTAGGGACAGAGTTTAGATAGAGCTGAAACTTAACTGTTTAGCAAAGTGGTTCCCAACCCTGTCCTGGAGGACCACCAGCCAGTCAGGTTTTCAGGATAGCCCTAATGAATATGCATAAAGCAGATTTGCATACCTGTCACCTCCATTATATGCAAATCTCGCTCATGCATATTCATTAAGGTTTTTTAAGCCTATGTCCTGCACACAGCTTTTAGGGATCAGTTTATTTTCAATTGGCATTTTTATCTACGTATCTTTACCATAGGACTTCATAGGACCCCTGAAGAAGACATTCTGTCGAAATACGGACCGTGTTGGGTCCAGGGTCCAAAGCTTTTCAGCGGACTGTGTCCTGGAGGTTTTTATGTGGTTTACCAAGGTTTAATATTATTTTAATATTAACAAAGTCCATTTCAGGAACACAATTTCTCCACGTTGTTTTTTGTTACTTCTAAATTGCCATTTGTTCGTGCACTTTCCTACTTTCCACATTTGATCTCCTTTCCATTTTTTTGAAAGATGTCCTATTGGCTTCAATAGCTTCTTTCACCTCATCATGTAACCACTGTGAATTTTGAGTTCTGAAGAGTTAATCAGAAAAATTAATGGAAGAACATAAGCTTTTTCTTTAAGAGATGAAAATGGAACAAATTGGACAAAGCAGGTGCAGAGAGAAATGATAGAAGTGGAAACAGGAAAATTTTTATGCTTCTATAGATAACTTACGCTGGGTTTTACTAAATGGTGATAGAAACCTCTACTGCCATTTAATAAAAGGAGTCCTTAGGAATTTGCTGTAATTATTTTAATTTAGCTCACACCTTTTTTCAATAATAGCTTAATGTGTGCTACATTAAGGAATTTTCCTGTCCCCAGATGATTTACCATATAATTTTGTAGCTGAGGAATGGAGGGTTAAGTGATTTGTCCAAGATCGCATGAAGCGGTGGGATTTGAACCTGGATTTGTTGGTTAATAGCCAGTTAACAGCCTCCACCCTTCCAATACCATGCCTAACGCTCTACCACTAGGCTACTCCTCCACAACATTATTCAGCCTAATTCTAATTAGCATTACATGGAAGCCTTGCTGCCTGGAAAGCTTTATATTATATTAAAGGTAACTCTATAACTGGGCAAGTACATAGTACATAGCTGCAAGTGGGCATATGTGTGAGTGGGGCATGGGTGTGTCTCCAAATTATGTAGTTATGACTTATGGAATTTATGTGTGTTGCATGGCACACTTAGGCACACCCATTTACCCCTGCTGTTGACCTTTCAGAAATGGTCTGCCCTAAATTTAGACATGCCAATTTGGGTTTATACCAGTATTCTAATAAAGAATCAGGATGCCCGGATATTGTTATAAAATAAGGACCCTCTGAGCAGCACTGGAATGCCTACATTTTATTTATTTATTAGGATTCATTAACTGCCTTTTTCATGAAGAGATTCACCCAAAGCAGTTTAAAATACACTGAATAGTAAATGAAAGCCCCTGTGACAGAACGAAATGGGGGCAATTCTACCGTATGGCAGCCATTTTACAAGTGCTATTTGCTACTACTACTGTTTCTCATTTCTAGAGTGCCTCCAGACCCATGCAGCGCTACCGCATGTAACGATGCATGTAATTATATTCAATTAATGTAAATCTGTTCAACTAATTCTTAACTGCATGTAATCCTTGTTTAACTAATGTGAACCGCCTAGAACTCACTGGGTATGGCGGTATACAAGAATAAAGTTATTATTATTATTATTATTATTAACCATGTTAAATGTCCCAGTCCCAGCACATTATAAGTTTTTGTGGCCAAGATATATAAGCTGATATTTTACAAAAGGCCAGACCATTTTCCTTTCCCTGGAAAAGATTTTGCTCTATGTTAATGTTATGCAAAAATGTCTGGGGCCAGCGGAGGCATGTCAGGTGTGGTACGGGAGTATGTCATAGGTGGAGTGGCATTCTCTAAGTCCATCCCCGATTCTGGATAACACACTGAAGTACGGGCAATTCTGCCTCAGCACTTAGACCATCTTTAAATCACGAATAAGTGCTTCTGCAGCATGTCCCTTTGACTATTTGCATTGGTGCTGTGAGAGAGCTGAGCTAGAAATGGCAATCAGGCCCACAGACTGTCTACACAGGTCTGTCATTTGAAATCTATCTGCCCTTCCCTCTGCATTGCCTGCTCCCACAGGTCCCCCACCCTTCTAATACTATGCCAACTACCTCTTACCCCTCCACTGTCCCCTTACCTTTACTCTCAGTGGGTTCTTGTTATATGTCTGGTTCTCAGCATGTTCATCATTGTCCACAGCCGCATTTACTATCTGAGGCAGTGGCCCGGTCTTTTATCAGATTCTAACCCATGCCTTTTTATGTAGTGTAGCCACGGAGCTTTACCCTGCCACAACAAAAAGATATTTGTAGTTTTTCAGCACTCCCACCTCCACCCCCACGTCCATCTCTTCTAAGGTGAGGTTTCCCTTATGGGACAAGAACTGCTGCTTTGGAGCCAGTACAAATCTTCCCAAGCAGTTTCTGCCAGAGATTGTAAAATGACAAGCATCACATTTAAATATGACTTACAAAAATGTCTATATGGGAGGGTTGTAAATATTGATATTTGGTATGTCCAAGTTTCTGAAATTTCCAGAAGCTCCAAACATTTAGGGCTACAAAACATCTATGCCTGCCATTTTACAAAGCCAGCTGCTTATCTGGCTCAGTATCTGTCTCCACTGCTGGCAAGTGTAATCACTAAAACAAGAGCCGGTTATTTATAGAAGATTTGGATAGCACAATATTTTTTGAATTTCAATTACTTTTTGTGATTTGATGTCCTTTACATTTTATTTGCTAATTGTGTAAATACCTTGCTCCATTTCTGTGCAGTGGTTAAAGCTACAGCCTCAGCACCCTGAGGTTGTGGGTTCAAATCCACGCTGCTCTTGTGACCCAAGGCAAGTCACTTACTCCCCCCATTGCCCCAGGTACATTAGATAAATTGTGAGCCAACTGGAACAGACAGGGAAAAACTTTCACTGACAAAAATGTGTTTCATATTTACATTTATAATGACGCCATGCAGCGATTTGATCTGTCATCAGATATTTCTAATGCAAGGAATACAGTCCTTTTTCATTATTTGAGGTGGCATGGTTCTCAAAAATGTTTGTGAACTGCAAAATCCCAAATAACGAAATGTTGAGTCTATGGGACAATAGAGGTTAGGTTCCAGCATTGTGCCTCAAAACCACGTAAAGTGAACAATGAATCCTATTTGGGAAAATAAGGTTAGGTTCCTGCAAGGGACAGCACTTGGAGTGCCTGTAGATGTTTGTAATTCACTCTCTGGACACTTGGGACCATATCTGGAAACAGGGCAGGATTAATTCTTCGAGGGCCACTAGGCACACAAATACACTGGGCTCCTTAGTCCTGCCTGGCCCATGCCCCACCCATATCCTGCCTCATTTATTTACCTGTTTTTTTATTTACTTCTTTATTTCCACTTGTATTTATTTTATTATAAAATTCAAAAAAACAACAAAGATTACTATACCAGTGCCTCCTGTCTTAGAATACTAATTCAGTGAGCTTGGAGGGGGGGGGGGGTCCATGTTTTGGGGTCCCTGGCATTGGGGTATACCTGGTGGTGCCAGGTCAATTCCCACCCCCCCTATTCAAGCCCCTAACATCTCTGAACAAATCCCCTCTCCCTTCCCACCTACTTGCCCAGGACTTTAACTTTGAACCCTTTCCATACGTATATAAAAGTTTTCAAATGCATTGTAAAGTAGTAATACTATCCGAAACATAAGTCTATATTAATAACCAAGTTTATAACGCCTTTCAACTGTGTCACTCTATGTCCTCCAACTTTAACCCATATGTATGTATAAACAACCAAATCTGTATCTCCTCTGGTGCGTTCCACTCCATGTATGTTAATTTGTAACAAAACAACAAGGCAAGTGGTCCACCAAAGAATCCAACGTGGAACAAAAGAAGATCGGCAGACAATAAGGAGATTCCAATCAGGTTTATTCAAGGTGCTCCCAGGAACCATGACTGATGCATTTTGCCAAACAAGGCTGGTCAATGCTAACAGAAAACTATGTCTTTCATACACACAGGACATAGAACCACCCTCACCCAGTATGGAATAAGTACCTTGGTTTACGAGCATAATTCGTTCCAGAAGCATGCTCGTAATCCAAATTACTCATATATCAAAGCATATATCCCCATGGGCCACAATGTAAACTGAAACAATTTGTTCCACAACCAAGGTTTACTATGGTGGCCCAGGGGTGGGTACCTGCCTGTGGATGCTGCAGCCCTTGCAGCGTAGTGGCTTCCTTTCCTCGGGGACCCCGTGCGGCTATCCTCCCTCTTCGGCCGATGCCTCTGCCGCCAACCAGCGCCTCCTGGCTTCCGATTCAAGCCGGCCGCCATCCTCCAGACGCATGCGCAGAACCTCTCAACTCCCCCGTCAAGCCAGCGCCACTCCAACAACACGCGCACCACATACAAGCATGCAGGAAGCCACCACGCTGCAAAAGGCTGCAGCACCCACACGCAGGTACCCACCCCTGGGCCACCATAGTGAGAGCTCGTGTAGCGAGTCAACACTTGTTTTGCGAGACGAAAGTTTGTGAGTGTTTTGCTCGTTTTGCAAAACATTCGCAAACCGCGTTACTCGTAAACCGAGGTTCCACTGTAATCACAAACTAAACTCCCCCCCTCCTTTTTAAAAAAGCATGGAAGAGGTTTTTAGTGCTGGCTTGTGGGCTGAATGTTCTGCGCTGTTCTGACAATCATAGGAATTCTGTGACCATCAGAGCAGTGCAGAGCATTCAGCATGGTGGCTTGTGTTACAAACCGAAGGAACGGTACAGTTTAGGGGGTGAAGAAACAGTGGTACATATCCTCCAATACTGAACAAAATATAAAGATAGCAGATGCAAATTTGAAAAAAGAGAAATTACAAATCACTTTACAAAATGTCAAATAAAAATAAAACAAAAAATGGAAAATAAGATAATACAATTTTATTGGACTAATATATTTTAAAATTAGCTTTCAGAGGTCAAACCCTCTTTCCTTACGTCAGTAAAGTATACTGCTGTTACAGTATCCTGTCCTGACCTGAGGAAGGAGAATTTAGTCTCTGAAAGTTCATCAGAAATGTATTAAAATTAGTCCAATAAAAAGACTGCCATTTCTATTTCTAACCATTTATCAAAACAGCTACAATACTACTTTATCCTAAAGCAATAAAATAAAAAATAATAATTTTTTTCTACTTTTGTCATGTGGTTTCTGCTTTCCTCATCTTCTTGTCATTCTCTTCCTTCCATCCACTGTCTGCCTCTTCCAGAAACTGTCTGTCTCCCCCTGCCATCTCTCCTCCTGCCCCCCCCCCCCCCTTTGGTCTGGCATCCATCATCTTCCCTCTGTTCCCCTCATGGTCTGGCATCTTTCTCCTTCTATCTCTCCTTCCCTCCCCCTGTGGTTTTTAGCATCTCTCTCTTCTCATTTCCTCCACTCAGATCTGATATCTCTGTTTCCTTCCCTATTCTCTGGCTTCTCTCTACTCTCTCTTCCCTTTTCTTTTCTTCTCTGCTCTTCTTTCTCTATTTTCTGCCTCTGTCTAAATTAAATTATTTCTTACCATTCAGTCCTCAGTTTCCCTCTTTTCACTGTTTACTCACAGCTTGCCACCCCTTTCCTTCACCCCCTCCACTATCTCACTAACTCTATCTTCTCCCCCCATCCAGCATATGCCCCCCATCCAGAATGTGGGAAAGCAGTAGCAGTGGTGAGGAGGTGAGGGCCCCTGCTGCTGCTACTTTCCCATATGCGCCTGACACTGACGGCACAAGTTCTCCCCATTTCCATCATCTGTCCCCCTCTCTCTTCTCCGGGTTCTCCCCATTTCCATCATCTGTCCCCTTCAGTTCTCCCCACTTCTATCATCTGCCCCCTTCTCCAGTCCCCACTTCCATCATCTTCCCTGTCCCCTTATCTCTGTCCCTTAAGTTATCCCCACTTCCATTATCTGCCCAACTGACTGCCAGTGCCACCGTCTCTCTCTCTTTTCTGGCTCCACCCCAGGCCCAGGTCCATCTCCTTCCCCTTCGTTCGGGTCAATCACCACTCACCTTCTGATTTTTTTTCTTCAAACGGCGATGGATCCCGGTATTGACGTAAGATTGGCAACATGCCCCCTCCCCCCTGCATCGATGGCAACCGTTCATTCTGTTGCAAACAGTGCTGCTGCTTGGCCAAAACTGCCCTCTGACGCGAACCACCCAGGCAGAAACAGGAAGCTGTGTCAGAGGGGAAGCTTTGGGATGAGCACCGCTTACAACAGAACAGTTGCCGCCGATGCAAGTTTGGAATGGAGGATGGGAAGGAGCAGGAGGGGGTGCGGAAAGGAGGGCACGGGGCGCAGTGGGGCCCCACCACCCTGGGCACCTCCTACCCTCACTACGCCACTGGGTGGCACTGGAGATACATGGAGAGAAGCTATGTATAGTGGAAACATTCAGCTATTAGACATACCACTGAGCACTTTTACAGCTTAGTTGTATGGATAGTGGCTAAATACTGCTTTTAAATGTATAACTAGGCAAAATACCCTCCTTCCATTCTCACTGTCCCCTTGCACAGTATGGATAGCATAGAAGTATTTAGAGGGAATTTTCAACAACACCATAAATATAGTGCAGCTAAAAATTCATTCACAGATACAGAACTCATATATTGGGCCTTTAGTTGTTTTTTGTTGTTTTTTTAGCTATTCTGGTTTGCATTTGCATTTAAATAGATGTTATAGAAGCAAGATTCCAAATATACTGAGAACAATGATCTCTGAAAAAAAAAAAAAAAAATCACAAATATTGTCAACAAATACAGTCCATAAACATGAATGGGAACAAGAAACACTCTCTGAAGCAAGATGAAAATACAGAAAAGGAAAAAGGATAGTAACCAACAAAGGAGCAGAATTGAACTTCTCTAAAAGATATCCCTGGATTCTTTATAGGTCAGGGAACATTGGGCACCGGAATTTGTGCACAGATTAGAGATCCATGTTTAAGCTTTTTCAAGCAGGGACTGTTTACTTATTCTTTGTGACTGTGCAACGCTGCATGCGTCTGGTAACGCTATAGAAATAATTAATAGTAGTAGTAAAAATTGGCACACATTGGTCACTGAATTAGTGATCAATACTATACTATAACTTAGTGCCTC
Source organism: Geotrypetes seraphini (assembly GCF_902459505.1). Taxonomy (NCBI): domain Eukaryota; kingdom Metazoa; phylum Chordata; class Amphibia; order Gymnophiona; family Dermophiidae; genus Geotrypetes; species Geotrypetes seraphini. The sequence goes on along the minus strand of NC_047084.1, from coordinate 4,884,400 downwards.
ATTTTTCCTGTGCACAACTGAAAAGGGGACTTGGCCATAGGAGGGGTATAGGCGGATCGTGGGCATTCCCAAAAGTTAGGCTCCAAGTTATAGAATAGTGCTGATCCATAATTAACTTTGGGTGCTGGACTTATACCTGTTTCTATGAGGCATAAGTCTAGTGCCCACAGTTAGTTGCGACCCCTAACTGGGAATTTCATTTCCATAGATCCCTAACTTGAAGATCACAGGTGTTCAGTTTCAGAGTTTTTAATTTCTAATTGACTTCTTATTGAAATCATTTGGAGGTTAATTGTTTTCGCCTTCAGGGCTGAAGTAAATATTCAGCACTAGCCAGGAATCAAAATACTCTGCGAACTTTAAGTGTGCTTTGCTGCACCTGAAGTAATTCTGTATGGAACTCATTAGAGGCACTATCAGGCCCAGTGCACAAAGATTTGCACTGTGGTTTACTTCCCACTTAGCGAAGATCTTTAGTGCACTGAAACTCTTCTAACACTGAAAATTACACTGACACACACACAAATCGGTGCTAAACGTAGAAGAAAATCACTGTACTAAGCCTATCATACTATCACAATGAACTATATATGCTGCTTCAATTCTGCTGCATGCATTCTCCTTGGTTCTTGTAATTGCACCTAGGTACTCTACTGGTCACCCTACACTAGCTCCAGGTAAAGCAAAGGGCAACTGTTCCAATTCCTAAATTAGTTTATAAATAGGGTTGCCAGATTTTCCAATTGGAAAATCCAGACCCCCTAGACCCGTCCCGGACCCCCCAAGTTCTACCCATCCCTGCCCTGTAATGGCCTAATCCTGCCCCCAGGCCCGCCCCCATTGCCTGCTCTTGTCGGACAGGGAGGAAGTCCACGGAAGCCAAGCGATGATATCACGCACACCCGCACGTGATGTCATCATGTGGCATTCACACATATGCGGACTTCCTCCCCGCTCGATGCAATTTGAGGAGGCTTTTCAAAACCTGGACAAAGTGCCGGTGGAAGGAGACGTACATAGATGGATCAGAAACTGGTTGGCTGGTAGGAAACAGAGGGTAGGAGTGAAGGGCCACTACTCGGACTGGAGGAGAGTCACGAGTGGGGTCCCGCAGGGCTCGGTGCTTGGGCCGCTGCTATTTAATATATTCATAAATGATCTAGAAACAGGGACGAAGTGTGAGATAATAAAATTTGCGTACGACACCAAACTATTTAGCGGAGCTCGGACTAAAGAGGACTGTGAAGAATTGCAAAGGGACTTGAACAAACTAGGGGAATGGGCGACGAGATGGCAGATGAAGTTCAACGTTGAGAAATGTAAAGTATTACATGTGGAAAGCAGAAACCCGAGGTGCAACTATACAATAGGAGGGATGTTATTGAATGAGAGTAACCAAGAAAGAGACTTGGGGGTAATGATGGACATGACAATGAAGCCGACGGCACAGTGCACAGCGGCCGCTAAGAGAGCGAATAAAATGCTAGGTATAATCAAGAAGGGTATTACAACCAGAACGAAAGAAGTTATCATGCCATTTTATCGAGCTTCTGGAGTACTGCGTCCAATATTGGTCGCTGTACCTTAAGAAGGACATGGCATTACTCGAGAGGGTTCAAAGGAGAGCAACACGTCTGATAAAAGAGATGGAAAACCTTTCATACGCTGAGAGATTGGAGAAACTGGGTCTCTTTTCCCTGGAGAAGAGGAGACTTAGAGGGGATATGACAGAGACTTACAAGATCATGAAGGGCATAGAGAGAGTAGAGAGGGAGAGATTCTTCAAACTTTCAAAAAATAAAAGAACAAGAGGGCATTCGGAAAAGTTGAAAGGGGACAGATTCAAAATGAATGCTAGGAAGTTCTTCTTTACCCAACGAGTGTTGGGCACCTGGAATGCGCTTCCAGAGGACGTAATAGGGCAGAGTACGGTACTGGGGTTTAAGAAAGGATTGGACAATTTCCTGCTGGAAAAGGGGATAGAGGAGTATAGATAGAGGATTACTGCACAGGTCCTGGACCTATTGGGCCACAGCGTGAGCGGACTGCTGGGCACAATGGACCTTAGGTCTGACCCAGCGGAGGCATTGCTTATGTTCTTATGTTACCAACAATAAAATTTTAAAAAACACAAAGCACACTGTATGCAGAGAAAATGTTAATTATCATTTGTATTCAGGGTTTTTTTCAGAGGTCAAGGCAAATGACTTTAAAATATGTAATGTCACCTAAGTAACAAATATACAAAAATAGACAAATATACCCCCTCCCCTTTTACTAAACCACGATAGCGGTTTTTAGTGCAGGGAGCTGCGCTGAATGCCCCTCGCAGCTCCTGACGCTTATAGGCTCCCTGCGCTTAAAACCACTATGGCAGTTTATTAAAACGGAGGCCATAGTGCAAAATAAAGACAGCAGATATAAATTCTCAAAAAGGACACATTTTGATCAATAAATTGAAAATAAAATCATTTTTCCTACCATTTTGTCTGGTGATTTCATGAGTCTCTGGTTGCACTTCCTTCTTCTGTAAATCCAATATTTATTTATTTCTGCCTTACTTTCTTTCTTTCTGCTCCCTCCCATTTTCTTTCTGTCTCTCTTTCTTTCTCTCTCCCCCTGCCCCTCTTTATTTATGTCTTTCTCTCCGCCTGCCTGCCTGTCTTTCTCTCTCCCCCTGCCCCCCTCTTTATTTCTGTCTTTCTTTCTCTCTCCCCCCTGCCTGCCTTTCTTTCTCTCTCCCTCTACCTCCCCCAGCCATCGTGCCAATTTCTCCACTTCCCTGATTCTTTCTCTCTCCTTGTTCCCCCCCTAAAGCCACCACGCCGATTTCTCCCTGCTTCCCCGAGTTATAGCAATTTAGTAAAAGGGGGCCAAAGTACAAAATATAGACAGCAGATATAAATTCAAACACATTTTGATCACTAAATTGAAAAAAAATCATTTTCCCTACATTTTTGTCTAGTGATTTCATGAGGCTCTGGTTGCACTTCCTTCTTCTGACTGTAAATCCAATATTTCTTTCCTTCTTCCCCCCCCCCCCCCTTTTTCTGTCTTTCTTTCTTTCTGTCTCCCCCTGCCCCCCTCTTTATTTCTGTCTTTTTCTCTCCTCCTGCCTGTATTTCTGTCTTTTTTTCTCTCTCCCTGCCCCCCCAAGCCACCACACCGATTTCTCCCTGCTTCCCAGAGCCAGGCCTGGCGCAAACAAGCGCTGGGCCCCCAAGCCTTCCCCCCCCCCAATGAATTCTGACATCGGAGAGGAAGTTACAGGCCAGCCAGGCAGCGATTGGCTGGCCCAGAACTTCCTCTCCAACATCAGAATTGATGTCGGAGGTGAAGTCTTGTGGGTCCGGCGCTTGTACATGCCTGGCCTGGCTAGGGGAGGCAGGAATAACAAGATCGCAAAGGCAACGTGATCAACTCGTGTTGCCTTTGCGATCTACTGGTCGATCGCGATCGACCATTTGGGCACCCCTGCTCTAGAGGAAAAAAGGGATAGAGGAGATTTGATACAGGATATTTAAATACTTAAAGGGTATTAACCTACAAAAAAATCTCTTCTAGAGATGGAGAAATGGTAACTTCATAGGACATGAGACTGAGGGGGGGGGGGGGTGGACTCATGAGGAATGTCAGGAAATACTTTTTCACGGAGAGAGTGGTGGATGCCTGGAATGTCCTCCCTGAAGAGGTGATAGAGGCAAAAATAGTGACGGAGTTCATAAATGCGTGAGATAGACAAAAAGAATCCCTAAATAAAAAGAGGATAGTATCAACACAAAGCTCTACAGATCAAGAGCTATAACTTCATTTATGGTGAGCATGAGTAGTGCTTAAATGACAACCCCAACAGTGAAGCCAATACAGGATGATCCAGTATGTGGCAACAGTGGCGTAGTAAGGGGGGCGGAGGGATCTGCCCCGCGCGCTGTCTTGGTAGGGGCACCGGCACCTGTCCTCCACTCTGCACGGATGCTCTCCTGCCTGACAGCGATTTGTTGGAAGCTTTTCAAAACCCGGACAAAGTGTTGGGTTTTTAAAAAGACGCCCAGACCCCCAGACATGTCTGGGGAAATCTGGACACCCTACAGTGGAGGATTAAGTGACTTGCCCTGGTTCACAAGGAGCAGCACTGGGATTTGATCTCACAACCTCTGAGTGCAGATGCAGCAACTCTAACAGTGAGCCACACCTTCCTACTGACTGTGCCATATAAAAAAACGTCCATAAGATTAAGTCCTCAGGACACACAGAAAGTAACGAATGTAGATTACCTCTTCTCAGCTTCAGCTCATAGATATTACAAGATAAGATTGGAGCCTGAAACTGATTGCTTCAGCATGAATCCAAACACAATATTTACATAATAGTCTTCTGATGGATCTACCCTGGGGAATGACTGATACAGTGCCTGGCTTTGGAGGTCATAGAAACATAGAAAAATGAAAGCAGATAAAGACGATATGACCTATCTGGTCTGCCTCTCAATGCCGTCTACTATCCCTTCCTCTCTTAAAAATCCAATGTACTTATCCCAAGCAGTATTCAACTGTAATGCAGATAACACGTCTTTAATTTTAGGAAGTCCAATTATATAAACTAGGAAGCAACTGTGGGATGGCTGGGTGGGTCAAGAGTACTGTTTCCTTCACCTTTATAATTCAAAGAGTCACATTAACACTGAACTGGACCACAATTTTATTTTCCACTCTGTTGGAGCAAGTTGCAGTTCAGTGATTTAATAATCTTGGAAGTCCCACGCTAAACTCAATTAGTGTTCCTCGAAATTAGATTTCAGTTTCTCAGCAGCAGTTAATAGTTTTTTTTGAAGCACTGCAATACAGCATTATGACCAAGGAAATCTTGAATGCCACACTCATTTAAAAAGAGTAGATTCAGTTATCAAAGCAAGAAAACTCTTCAGAAACCAACAGATAGATAAAGGAAAATATTGAGCTTTTAGCCATATAAGAGAAGCCACACTCCTGAGCGTAGCATTGCACTTAGCTACATACAGAAGAGGTGCACATGCGGGTCTGAACTACAGTAGCTAATTAGGGATACCATTTTTAGTGATGTAATTAACATTTTCTCTGCACAGTGCGCTTTGTGTTTTTAAAAAATTTTTTGGTTACCATTATTTATTAATAAGATTATATTGTGGGTGTATATGAAAATGAATGGAAGAAATTGCATTACAATTAGTACTATTATTATGGGGGTAGAGTCAGAGGTGGAGCTTGGGCAGGCCAGGGGCGGAACTTGGGTGCGTACTCGATTGATATTTGTTAGACTTATGGGGTACTTGGCTTGAAGAAGCTAAGAAACACTGCACTAGTGGATCAAATGATAATTTGTTCCTCACCTTATTTGCTTTTAAAGCAGGTCTAAATCTGGCCACGTTTTGGGACACCAAAATTAATCATTTTGCTATCCGTTATAGCAGAACATATATCTCCTAATGCTGTTAATGTCATGCCTTCATCATGCCTATAGAATGCCCACTTTGCCAACCTCTCGATTTCAGTAACTAGGTAGTGCAACACTTTTTAAATTTTGTTTCAGTTATATGCTTTGGACATTTTGCCGGCAGATGTCTGTCCATCTCCCCATTATGTCATTTTTGGATGGCTTTCTTTTTTGGGGGGCCTTTTCCTAGATGTGATTGACCTCAGTGTGTCTATCTTTTGAACAAGTTTTGAAAAAACTCCAAAAACTGTCCAAATGAAAAATGCACAAAAAACAACCATTGTGACATGAGGGGCCATCATTCTTAGCAGACTAGCCACACAGACATCTCAAAAAAGCAAAGGGGTACCCAAGGGGGCTTTATAGTAAACTTCACATAAAAAGTCTTAGGTACAAATCTCACCATAACCCCCTTACATTGTATGATGAACCCTCCAAAACTCACTGAAAATCTACTGTACCCATCTGTACAATTAGCCCCTCATATGCCTGCAGGTGTTACCTTTATGTCAGTACATTAGGTTTTTGGTGGGCTCACACTTTCCACAATAAGTGTACTAGTTAGAGTGAGATATTGGCCTGAGGCCTTCTCTGAAGTCCATTGAATCAACTGCCAAGCTACTCCAGATACCTGCTTGCTGCTCTAATAAGACTAGCCTTAGAATCTGAAGATGTCATGCAGGCTGGTGTGCATGGTTTCATTCATATCGTTGGGGAATGGGAGGGGGTCAGTAACCACTGGGAGAATAAGGAGAGCATGCCTTCATGCCTCCAGCGGTCATCTGCTCAGTTTTCCCGGGTCTAAGACAATTGGTAGGAAGACAATTTGTAGAATGCGACAATTGATAGGATGACAATTTGGTAGGACAACAATGTTCCATTACAGCAGAAAAATGTTCAAATCATAAGTCCACCTTAATTCTAACCAAAACATACCCTCAGCATGCCTCTTTGAGATTAAGACACACTTCAGACAAAAGCATAGAAAAACATAATTCAAAAAAATATATTTCAAAAATGACAAATTAAATTTTCAGATGCCACGTTATGCCATTTTGAAGTGAAGGCTTAAATATCAGAAAAACCTTTTAAAACCACTCCAGCCATATAATAGAAACATGATGGCAGATAAAGGCCAAATTGCCCATTCAGTCTGCCCATCCACTCATAGGAATTCTATGAGCATTAGAGCTGTTACCATAGTGGCAAGTAATAAAAACCGTGCTACAGTTTTGTAAAAGGGGAGAGGGGATGTGGGGGTGTTAATCTTGTTATAATCTTAAGTTTGAATTTTTCTATAAATGCATATTTAAAATAATCTTTAGTCATTTATCCACCAGTATTATTTTGTGCAAAAATATTTTCAAAGAACTATTTATAAATAGGACTTGCCTAACAATCACTGTTCCTTGAAAATAGGGTACAACACATACAAGTCCATGAAAAAGCCAACACAATCACATATGGAGCCAAATTTCTGCGTCAGGACATGGCTGTATGCTGTTGCAAAATTTCCCAATGCATCACAAGAATTCCTGGGGTCAATATTCAGATATTATTCTTGGAAATTCAAAGCAGTGGCCTGTTTGAGCTTTGGCTTTGACTATCCAGTTATTTTTAAGCTGGTTAAGATATAGCCATTTAAGTCGATATTCATCACTTAAAAGAAGCCATGGGATACCAGATAAAAATAGGACAGACATATATGCAATTCCATTTATGTGGTAAACCTTGCCACTTAAGGGCAGAATATCAATCCTGAAGCAACCAAGTGCCTGACTCCACCTCGAACACCTCGAACATAGTTGGCTTTGAGTTTGGAGCTAACCTCAGAACGATATTTAGTAGCACTTAGCCACCTAAATGCTGCTGAATATTAGTGGCTAAGCCCCAACCAAACAATTTAACTGGTCAGTGATCAGCTAAATCGCTTTGAATATCAGGCCCCCCTTTCTTTTAGAAAAACATTTTTTCTTTCAGAGAAAAAAAACACTTCAATTTTCCCTGATTACTCCAGGGCAGCATGACCCAAGTATAACATTTGTTGAGCATGACTTACTGCCCTTTAAATAATGGCCCAACCAGCGGCATAGCGAGGGAAGGAGGTGCCCATGGCAGTGGCACCCGGCATCATGGTGCCATGTGCACCCACACACTTTTTCCCACCACAGCTGCCCCCCTCCCTGTATTCCTACCCGCTGAATGGCAGAAGGGGGCAGGGAAGGAGCAAATGGGGGTGCGGAGGCAGAAAAGAGAGCGGGAAAGGATGCCACTACCCCGGGCGCCTCTTACTCTTGCTATGCCGCTTTGTGGCAAGATGGATTGCGATAGGCTGGAGTTAGCTTAGACAGTGACTCCAGCGGTGGGGCAGTGTGGCCAATGCCAGGTGGACTTCTACGGCCTGTGTCCAGTGTGCGGCAATATGGATCAGGAGAAGGAAAGCACTTTTTTTTCTTCCACATTCATATAGTCTAAGTACAGGTCTTGCCTAACTCAGGGGAGAGGGGAAAACATGTTATAGTGGAACTTAGCAAGTAAAATGAATAATTATTGAATTGTTGGTTTAACATTGCCTCAAAAATTGGTTCATAGACAAAACCGCCGAAGACAAAGGCGCGCGCCGACAACTGAGCGCAAGACGGAAGCGCACACCGAAGACAAAGAGTGTTTTTAGGGGCTCCAACGGGGGGTTTTGTTGGGGAACCCCCCCCCACTTTACTTAATACAGATCGCAGCGGCGTTGTGGGGGGCTTGGGGGGGGTTGTAACCGCCCTCATTATACTGGAAACTTAACTGTTTCCCTGTTTTTTAGGGAAAAAGTAAAGTTTTCAGTAAAATGTGGGGGTTACAACCCCACAAAATCCCCACAACGCCCCCACAATGCCACGCGATCTGTATAAAGTAAAGTGGGGGGGGGTTCCTCCCCACACACCCCGTCGGAGCCCTTTAAAAACAGTCATTTTCTTCGGTGCGCCCATCCACGTTGCGCTCAGTTGTCTGCGCGCGCCTTTGTCACGGCACGCTTTTGACCCGACACCCAAAAATTATTGTGACTGTGGGGCCAGGATTTTGTCTGCCGTCATCTATTATGTTACTAAATGGATAATCACAGTCGTGATAAATGTTGAACATCTACTTTCAGCAACACTAATGAATGGAGAGGGCTGCTGAACATACATGTGTTAGCCCCCTCCCATCCCCCCACCCCCAGCATACCTCTTCAGATAATCACCGGCAGTGAGCAACATCTCTAACCTGCTGCTCCCACCAGCCTCAGTTCTCCCTCTGACTCGTGACCATCCTGCTTGGACATCTAAATTCCAATTTGGGCATCCTTTCTAAAAGGCCACCCCACATAGAGAAATTAATGTCAAGTTACTTGATCTCTATACAGCAAGCTTAACAATACTAGAAATATATTCTGTGGAAAAACATTTTTCTAGCAGGCCTCCAAGCAATATGCTGTCTTGAACGCTAACACAGCAAGAAGTTTGTTTTATAAGGATAATTTATCACATAATGAGATGTGACTGCTCTTACGCATCGTGTTTATTATGAAGGATTCAATAGGGATTGCTACTGATATGCTTGTGTGGATTAGAGGGGTATTAAATCTAATTTGAAAATAAAGCTATCAGATTGCTAGAAAATAAAAAAAAAAAATATGGAAATAGTGCTTATGACACAGACACGGGGACCCGTGGGTACCTGCAGTAAATCTATGGCAATAAAAACAAAAATCAGCGTATTTACTGAATACAGGAGTAAAATGTTTTACTGCTCTATGGGAACAGTATAAAGCTTTGTTCCCGTGGTAAAAAAACAAAACAAAACCCCGGGACACAGATCCTGTGGGTCCAGCATTTGTGACCTCGGAGTACTTTGAGGAAAAACTACATCTTTAATGGCTAATAGTCACTTGGAAACAGGTAATAAGGAACCCATAGCTTCAGTTACATATACAGAAGAATTAGCTGACTCTTCCCTATTTTCAGTTACTTGGGATCGGTTTAACACTGGCCCTGATTCTATAAAAAGAGCCTACATCAGTATCCCTAGCCAATCTAGATACCTAACTTAATTTCTGAATTGGTTCAATCAGCACTGTTAATTGAACAGCCAATTAATATAAAACCAATTTTAGAAATTAATTTTCCGGGAGGCACCTAACTCGGTAAGTGTGATGTAGGCATCTACACCGAGGTGCCAACTCAAAAAGTAGATGTGGTTGGGGAAGAGTTTGGGTATGGATAGAGGTAGGGGCTGGAATTTTAGTCCATGAAAAAACCCTGGCCTAGTTGACCCCCCCCCCCAGGGGCCATCAAAACCCAGCTGGATACCAAAAACCTTTTCAAACAAGTAAGTCTTTAATAATATTTTAAATTTGGTGTAAGAGCACTCAAGACAGACTATTGAAGGGAGGGAATTCTAAAGTGATGGAGCTTGTCAAAAGAAAGCACATTCTTTCATAGAGACATAATGGATATCTTTCAGGGGTAGAATTCTCAAATGATTGTCATTAAGCAGGGAACGAAAAGCTCTAGCTGCAATGTAAGGAATTATAGAGGACAAATGTGAAAGAGTGTTGGAGTAAAAACCTTAAGAGTTACAACCAAAATTTTATATTGGATATAGAATGAAACTGGATGCCAGTGTTTCTAAATGAGGGAGGAGGGGTGTTAGATGATCAAATCTAGTAGCATGAGTCCAAATACAAATAGCAGTGTTTTGTATTGTCTGAAGATGCCATACAGCATATTGTGGGAGACTTATACTGTTATCATAGTTCAACCATGACAAGAGAAGAACATATACAATAAAACAGTCATCTGCGATGAAGAATAGAACAAAGTGAAATTAAAATATATACAGTACATCTTGATAACCAAGTAGATCCTAGGATCTCTCTGCTGCTTAGTCAGTAGCAGTTCTCATTCCAGAATGTTCAAGTAAAGACTGTAGGGCCACCATACGCTCCTCCTCCCAGATAACTCAAGATAATCTACTATCTGAGGCAAAGGATAAGAAGGTGAAGTTTTGCCTAAGGCACTCAGAAAGAAGGACCCCCTTCAGATTTCCGATTAGGGAAAAGAGAGAGAGGGAAGGTCTCCTCACTTAGAACACTGGCAAGGAAGTTGCCCCATGAAAAAATAATCTAATATAATAAAGCCCTAAGCGCGCATGCGCACTCCCACCTGCGTGCTCCCGTTTTCTGTGCGCGTGCACGAGAATCCCCCGAGGTGGATGTTGGCCGCATCAGTTGTCGGCGGCTGCAGGCCGCGGCGGAAGATGGCTTCACCTGTCTGATTTATATCATGAATAGCTTAGCAGCAGCACTTTATGCCTGGCAAAGAGGCGAAATGAAGCTCATTAATTGGTGTGCTTTGCATCTTGGATATTTTGACTCACGCCATCCCCTAAATAAAGGGCGGCCATTTGATCTTTAGGAGGTTACACCTGTGACAGCTGTGATTGATGGCTTAATAATCCTTAAGGTTGAAGAGGTGACTTAATCAGTTTCAGGGGAAAATGAAGGGGCTGGAGGCATGTGTGCTGCATGATTATGTGAGGGAAGAGAATCTACTCTTCCCTTCCAACATGTTTTAGGGCCATGAGGAGCAGTTTTTAGGAAGTGTGTGGAAGTGCACCTAGGCTTTGGATAAAGGAAGAATCAGAAAGCAATGTTGGTAGAGAGTGTGAAAGGAGGAAAGGGAGAGATGGAAATGGTAGGATCACTTCTGCTTTGGGGCACTGAGGGAGGAAAGGTTGGTACGTCAAGACTGCTGCTGCCGCCTCGGGTAAGTAAAGACTCTGTCAGGAGGGCCAAAAGGGTACAAAGGAAATGGTGAAAGGTGAGGTGGTGGGACTGGGATCAGTGGGAGGCAGGGTCCGAGCATGATAGAGGCGGGGCATGGGTGGGGTCAGGGTCAGGGTATAGGTGGGGCTATTCTAGCACCTGTTACTGTAACGAATGTAATGGGCTAAAACACTAGTAGTAACATAGTAGCACAGTAAATGTCAGCAGGTAAAGATCTGTACGGTCCATCCATTCTGCCTAACAAGGTGGTCAGTGTTATATTTGGCATTCCACACAGTTTCTACTTCTTTACGATTAAACACTGGCATACTTAATCTCAATCTCTCCCTACCAATTCTGTAACAAAGACCATAGAAGTCTACCCAGCACCAGTCCTATTTTCTAACAAGTGGAGTTGCTGTCAAAGCCCATTCCAACCTTGATCCTGATGTGATTTATATTCCCAGGCTATACAATCAAGGTTACTCCTCTGTCTCCCCCTCTTCTTTTAGGCATCGAGAAAATAGATAATAGCAAAGCTATTAAGAAAATTATTTCAAAAGAGCACTCACGCATCCTGCTCAGTCATCATCTTGCCCCGAAAACAGGTACATTTCTTTAGAAGTTCTGGCCAGGGAATTGGATGTCAGTATCGGAATCGCACATATTATTGTCACAGAGGTTCTCAAGTATCGCAAGTTGTGTACATGGTTGGTGCCTAGGATGCTGACTGGTGCAATATAACGATGAAGGAGCAGGCTTCCTGGCACATATTGTTACAGGGGACAAAACCTGGGTGCATCACTATGAGCCTGAAAGCAAGAGGCAGTCTTCACAATGGCATCACACATCATCTCTAGTCAAGAAGAAGTTCAAGTCTCAGTCCTCCACTGAAAAGGTCCTGTTCACTCTCTTTTGGGATATGAATGGACCAATTTTGGAGCACTATCAGTAAGAGTGAAACAATGAATAATGCCCGACACAGTGCAATATTGAGGAGCTGAAGCCAAAAATACAGAGCCGTCGCAGAGGACTTTTGTCTAAAGGCATTATTCTCCTTCATAATAACGTACGTCCTCACACGGCCACTGCAACTCTTGATACCATTTGGAAATTGAGATTTCAGATTTTACAGCATCCTTCATACAGCCCTGATCTTGCTCCCTCTGATGATCATGTGTTTGGACCCTTGAAGGACGCTGTGAGAGGACGAAGAGTTGGAAGCAAAGATGAGGTCAAAGAAGTGGTCATTCCTGGCTGAAGGCACAACCAAAAACATTTTTCTCCAGTGGCATAAAGAAGTTGGTGCAATGGTGTGAGAAGTGTGTCGAAAAGGAGGGTAATTATGTAGAAAAATTACATATAATTTGTATCTCTAATTGCTTTATATATCTCAAAATATTCAATTTGATGTTACTTTTTAAAATGCCCTCTTATTTGTGCAAACTCTGTGGGTACTTTTTATTTGTATGATTTGCACTAGTAATCAAAGCAAAACTGCATCGATGTGTGCCTACTTCCCCCAATTGCATCACAATGTCAAACCTTACCCGATAGGAAATACTTAACCCTTTTTATGGCATTGCTGCTTACAAGCAACAAGCGTTTCTATGGCTCTTATAGAAGATCTGCATCTCCAAATGACTGTTGCTTTGGCATTCAACATCAAGTTATGTAAATCAGCCATTTCACCATCTGCCAATTAAAGGGTTAATTATTATGACTATTCAGTTCATCTCTACCAATTACTTCGACAGAAAGTCAATTTGAAGATTGATTAATAAAAAGACGTTCACATCTTTACAAAATTGAAGCAATCCTTTCATATACTATGGCCTTTCATCTCTTCAGCAGTGATTGATGCTAAGTGCAGAATCCGATTTATGATTTTGTTCCGTATTCATTTCACAGAGAACATTAGTGGGAATGCAGTAAAACAAAAACCAAAAACAATAAATATGTTCTAATTAAATCTCATTCTTATGGCCATGAAAATTTATGGTCCATAATTAGATAATCAGTCACTTGCAGTAAGGCAGTGGTTGAAAAGAGGCTTAATTCAGTAGCAGTCAAGCAAACTTAGGATTTTTTTTATGAGTCACTTTTTCTGTGTTATCTCAGTTTAAAAAGCCACCACCTGGAAAACAGAGCAGCTTACGCAGACCTTTGGCTCCATTATTTCTCTATTTAGTGGTTTCCGAATGGGGAGTTTTAGTAGAATTACCGTACTTGCTAGTTTTTGTTAATCATATATTTTTTTTTATTACAGACATGAAAACGTTACTACTCCAGGACACTCTAGGATAACAGCCATGCATGCTCTTTATGATAGTCACCGTGTTGTCTCAAGTAGAGTTATTACAGGCAATGAGGGAGGCATCTCTGTCGCCATCTTGGGCACAGTCATATTCCTCCTCTCTTTAACAGGCCTTTGGGTCTTAACAGGCATAACTGTACATGGCCACCCCATCTCACACCACCAACCACTGCATCAGTTCAGAAATCAAAATGCAGCATACTAGCCATGTCCGGTATGGTACAATATGGGGATTTGAGAAGTAAAATGTAAAGGAGGGTCAGAGCTCGGGTAGAGAGTCACCGCTCAGCTTGATGTCATCACGTAACCTCTCCCTTTTATCATTTTCGTTGCCCTTCTCTGTACCTTTTCTAATTCCATTATATTTTGCACACTGTATTTGAGGTATGGCCATACCATAGGGCGCTACAAGGGCATTATAACATTTTCATCTTTGTTTCCCATTCCTTTCCTGATAATTCCTAACATTCTATTTGCCTTCCTAACCACCACCACACGTTGAGATGAGGGTTTCAACATATTCTCAATGATGACTCATAGATTATTTTCCTGGGCAGTGACTCGTAATGTGGAACCCTGCATCACATAGTTATAGTTTGAGGTCCTCTTACCCACATGCATCACTTTGCACTTGCTCACATTAAACATATGTGCCACTTTGATGCCCAATCTCACAGTCTTACAAGGTCCTCTTGCAATTTTTCACAATCCTCTTGTGATTTAACAACTTTTTGTCATCAGCAAATTTAATTATCTCACTAGTTATTCTCATTTCTAGATCATTGATAAATATGTTAAAAAACAGAGGTCTTAGCACAGACCCCTGTGGAACCCCACTGTTTATCCTTCTTCATTGAAAATATTGACCATTCAAACTTACTCACTGTTTTCTGTCTTTCAACCAGTTCTTAACCTATAATAGGACATTACCTCCTATCCCATGACTCTTTAATTTCCTTAGAAGTCTTTCATGAAGTACTTTGTCAAATGTCTTTTGAAAATACAAATATACAATATTAACCAGCTCATCTTTATCCACATGTTCATTCTCCCCTTCAAATAAATGAAGTAGATTGATTAAATCCATGCTGGTTTTCTCTCATTAATATATGTTTATGTATATGTTCTATCATTTTCTTCTTTATAATTGTCTCTTCCATTTTGCCCGGCACTGACATCAGACTCACCAGTCTATAATTTCCCAGATCACCTCTGGAACCTTTTTTAAAAATCATATTGGCACCCTCCAATCTTCCATACTATACTGGATATTAGAGAAAAATTACAAATTACTAGCAATAGCTCTGCAAGTTCATTTTTAAATTCTATCAGCACTTTGGGATGTATAGCAGTCAGTTCTGGTAATCTGTTACTGTTCAATTTGTCAAACTGAAGCATTACATCTTCCAGTGTTGCAGAGATTTGTTTGAGTTTCTCTGATTCATCAGAACTGAATACCATTTCTGGCATTAGTAACTCCACCACATCTTGCTTGGTGAAGACCAAAGCAAAGAATTCATTTAAACTCTCTGCTATGGCCTTGTCTTCCCTAAGAGCCCCTTTAATCCCTCAGTTGTCTAGCGGCCAACCAATTCTCTTCCTGGCTTCTTGCTTTTAATATACCTAAAAAAGTTTTTACTGTGTATTTTTGCTTCCAACACAATCTTTTTTTCAAGGTCTCTTTGCCTTTTTGGGTTTGCCTTGCATTTCACTTGTCATTCCTTGTGCTGTTTACAATAATTTTCAGTCGGATCTTTGCAAAGACATATGGGACTCTCTTAACCCACTAACTGATGAGGCCCTTGATAAAATCCTGTTTGCTCTGCCCATCAAAGCAGGGGTCTCAAAGAAGGAGCTACAAAAATTATAAACTCTTTTTCTAATGGGAAACTGCCAGCAGTATTAAAAGGGGCAGCAGTTCATCCTCTCCTATACAAAGTTATAAATGATGTGATCACATCACACCATTTCTGCAAAAACTTCACAGGCTATCAGTACAATAAAGGGTATAATTTAAAACTCTGTGTCAGATCTTCAATGTCATTAAAGGAAATGAGCAGAAGACTTAAAGAACAGGATCTACCTCTACATACCTCCAAGATCACTAAGATCCTCCTCTAACTTGTTCCAAAGGACATCACTCAATATGACATTTGCCAACAAGTCTTCTCTGGGCAAGCCTCCACACTGAAATGCACACCCTAAAAGATTTCACTCAATCTTTACTTCAGAAAGCAAGTGAATTCTTGGCTCTTCTATATCTTTAATAGAAGAAGCAACTAACTTGCTTGTCTCACACAACACAAGGACTAACACTGGCTGCAAGAACAGTACAGTACTAGTCTTGCTTATCCACTAGCAGAGATCAATTTCATACACCTTTCGGACTCCATATGAAACTTTCTTTTAGTACACGTGGAGGGGCAGTGGGAAAATGTCCATTCTCGAAAAATACGTCTATCTTTATACCACATTTTCAACCAAAATTTCGTCCAAGTCCACAACACCCAGAATAAGACCATTTGGGTGTGGGAGGGGCCAATCTTGTAAAGGATTGGCCACCCAGAAATGGCAACAGAGCAGTGGGGCACCTTAAAGGGCATGCACTGCTGTGAATTTCACAAAAAGGGTGCCACATAAACATCTCACCAGAGCTCCCTTATAGGTTATGGTAAGCTCCCCATAGACTACTATACCCACCCCCAGTAGCCCTTATGGCTATAAGTGGCACCTATATGGCAGTACAGTAGGGCTTGGGGGGTTTTGGTGGGCGCACATGTTCCACCAATAAATGTAGTAGTTAGGGTGGCTTATGGACCTGGGTCCTCCTCGCTATGGTTCACTAGCCCAACCCCCAGGCTATTTAAGACACCTCTGTGCAGCTCTACTAAGCTTTCTTATATTTAGTGCTGAAGTTCTGAAGACAGGTATGTATGTTTTTTTCCGATCTTTCTGGGTGTATGACAGGGTCAGTGAACACTGGGGGAGTGTGTAGGGGTCTTTGTCTCTGCAGTGGTTATCTAAAAACATAGTAACATAGTAAATGACAGCAGATAAAGACCCAAGTGGTCCATCCAATCTGCCCAACCATACATGCTCCATAAATTAATTTAGTTTAAATGGTCCTTTTTCTTATATATTACTGGGGCCAGAAACCCGGAGCCCTGCCCTGCTTAGGTTCCATCTACTGAAGTCTTCATCAAAACTCACTCCAGCCCATTTTAACCATCCCAGCCATCGAAACCCTCCCAAGCCCGTCCTCAACTGAATGTCCATATACGGGACACAGGCCGTGCAAACCTGCCCAGTACTGGCCTTAGTTCCTTCAATGTATACCTATTATTTTCTGATTAGAGATCCTCTGTGTTCATCCCACGGTTGTTTGAACTCTGTCACCGTTTTTTTCTCCACCACCTCCCTCGGGAGCGCATTCCACACATCAACCACCTTCTCCATAAAGAAGAATTTCCTAACATTACTCTTGAATCTACCACCCCTCAACCTCATATTATGCCCTCTGGTTTTACCATTTTCCTTTATCTAGAATAGATTAAATTCTATGTTAATACCTTTGAAGTATTTGAATCTCAGAATTATAACTCCCCTGTCTCTTCTTTCCTCTAGAGTATACATATTCAGGGCTTCTAGTCTCTCCTCATACGTCATCTGGCACAAACCTCCTACCAGTTTTTTTGCCTTCCTCTGGGCCCGCTTCAAGTCTTTTTATGTCCTTTGCCAGATCCGGTCTCCAAAATTGAACACAATACTCCAAGTGGGGCCTCACCATCGACCTGTACAGGGACATCAACACCTTCTTTCTTCTACTGGTCATGCCTCTCTCTATACAGCCTAGCATTCTTCTGGCAACAGCCACCACCTTGTCACACTGTTTCTTCACCTTTAGATCTTCAGGCACTATCACCCCAAGGTCCCTCTCCCCATCCGTGCATATCAGCCTCTCACCTCTCAGTACATACATCTCCTTCCAATTTCTAATCCCCAAATGCATTACTCTGCACTTCTTTGCATTGAATTTTAGTTGCCAGATATTAGACCATACTAACTTTTGCAGATCCTTTTTCATGTTTTCCACTCCCTCCTCGGTGTCTACTCTGTTACAAATCTTGGCGTCATCTGCAAAAAGACAAACTTTTCCTTCTAACCCTTCAGCAATGTCGCTCACAAACATATTGAACAGGATCGGCCCCAGCATCTTTTCTATTCCTGAGGGACTCCACTACTCACCTTTCCCTCCTCCAAGCGAATTCCATTAACCACCACCCTTTGGATAACTTTTTGGCACTTATATCATCTAACTTATAACGCTTAAGTTCCATCCAGGATGTCTAGTAAAACCTTCAATTATCCCCACAGGATGACTAAGTCAAGTTGGCCACATCCCACTCATATCCCACCCTAACCACTCCTCCAGATATGCCCCGTTTAGCTCTGGGCGCACAGCGGGATTCAGAGGCCTAAAATGTCCCTTGGCACACCCAGAAAATTGGTTTGGCTTTCATCAAATGGGAGAAGATGGGAGAAGAGCACACAACAATCAATAATCACTAAAGTCCAGCAGTCCTAAAGAAGTGGTTTCCCTACTGTATAAAGAAGGACCAGTGGTATTTTTTTTTTTTCTTTGGTTTCTTGATGTTAAAACTGGTTTTCTCCTTATAAAATTAAACATACCCATTTGATGAAAGTTTTTTATGCCAATTATGTCAGTGGTGGGATAGAGCTGTAAGTGGTTGGCTCACCCAAGACCTGAGGCTTTTTCTTTTGTCTGTAAAGGGTGCTTGGCATTCATATAATTGATTTGATTAAGTGAGAGTAAGCAGATCTTTTTGTTAGAGGACATTGTAAGTAGCACACTATCAGGCTCATAATAAAAAAAATATAGATGTCCAAAAAGCAACCTAAACAGCCAGGACATCCAAGTGCTGATAATCAAAACCATCTTTCGAGACGTCTAGCAAGGTGTCCCAGCCTCTCTGTGTGTCCAGAGCATGAGATGAGTGTGGTGGAGGTGTACAATGGGTGGGCTTTGGGCGTTCCCAAGGGAGGGTTAGATATGGACATCTTGCAACGATAATCAAACATTTTGCAAGACAGCCTGGATGGACCTTAGACATTTGGAACTAGACCTGTTTTAGAAGTGTCTAAGTGCCACAAAGGTGCCCAAACTGACCAGATGACCACAGCATGCATTAAGATTAGACATCCCCCACACTCTCCCAGTGCTCACTAACCCCCTTCCACCACACAAAAATGAGAACAAAAAGGTACATACCTGTCTCTAAAACAGCTGCATCTGATACAGGGAAGCCTAGTACAGCTGTACACAGATGTCTTAAGTAGCCTGGTGGGTGGACTAGTGAACCATAGAGAGGAGGACCTAGGTCCATAAGCCATTCTAACAACTACATTTATGGTAGAACATGGGAGCCCACCCAAAACCTACTATACTGCCAGATAGGTGCCACCTGCTGCCATATGTGCTATTGGAGTGGTACACAGGTTATAGTAGTTTGGGCGGGGGGGGGGGGGTTGGGGGGATCACCATAAATTGTAAGGGGCCTATGGTGAGATAATATTCACAATGGTGCCCTCTAAGGTGTCCCATTGCTCTGATGGGATGTCTATGTGGTCAGTCCATTATTATGCTGGCCCCAACCACATCTAAATGGTCAGGATTAGGACATTCTCAACTTGGATGCTTTTCTGATTGAAAATGAGGTATAAAGTTAGACATCCTGGTAGCCAAGACATCTAAGTAGATGATTTTCAAAATATATATATATTTGGACATCCAGCAGTTTGCTATTTGAAAATGTCCATTTTTGTTCCTCCAACTTTGGACGTTCAGCTGGAAGTATCCAATTTGGACTTAAATCTTTTTTTTTTTTCTTCAAAAAATGTCCCTCTTAGCCATAATATGTACTTTTATTGAAATAATTTTTCTGTTGGTATTGTCTATTGCCTATGATTAGATTGATCTTGTTGTACACTGCCTTGGGTGAATTTCTTCAAAAAGGTGGAAAATGATCCTAACAAATAAATAAAAGCAAACAAAGAGATCAAAGAGCACTTACAGCTAATAAATAACCAAACATTTGAGAAATAAGTTAAAGATATAGAAAGCTTTGTCTACTAAAAAATTATCATTTCAAAACAAACTACAGTACATTCCTTCCACTCAATAATCCATCATAAACTAAAATATAGAAACATCTGTAAAGAGAGCCTATTACACCACTGGAAACTATACAAGAGAAATAGCACATATCTCGTATAAGTTGCCAAAAGCAACAGAGGTTAAAAACACAAGAAGACATAATATTGAAGTCACAACTAGCCTAATTCTCTCCACATGAATGTAATCAACAACCTAAAATTGAATACCTTGCATTTCTGAGAAAGAAATGAACAGACTCAGCCAGCTTCAGAAATGTTAATGAGCTCACATCTCTGCCTCTAAAACAGAATGCAAAATATAACACTTGCTATAGAGGACAAACTTAAAATAGAAAAACAAACTGTACAGAAAGAACCAAAGAGCAATGAAATACTGTACAGAAAATTGTAAAAAATGAAAACAGCATAAGGCACTACTAGAACAGTATGATGATTAAATATGTTCTTCTCAGTATAAAGGTAGCCTTAATGATGCTACATATACATCAAGTTCAAACCTTCTGATCTAATGGTTAGATGTCCTCCTAGCACACGATTAGGCATGCTCCACTATATGCAGTTAACTCCTCTTCTCAGTTTCTTATGGGCTACTGGACTAGTTCCTAACACTCTGACCTGTACTGTGTTCCTATCTGAGAACATTATTTGGAAATAGAGGTTTCAAAAGACAGACTGAAGTTCTATAAATATTCAAATGAGTTCATTAACCTTGAGACTCGCCCTAAGCAATTTATTTATTTATTGTGCATTATTAATGCATTTCAGGTACTTAAACATCTCCACTGTATCTCCATCATCTTGGATTTCATCTTGCACATATTTAGATTTTGAAGTCTCTATGGTTTCTGAGACAGACCCCACCCCACTGTAGTAACCCTTTTCTGGAACACCTCATTTTCATCTATATCTATATCAGAGCTAGACACAACAATCCAGATTAGCTCTAACCAATGACCTATGCACAGGGATGGAATACCCAATAAACAAAGTAATCACGTGCTTAGGGCATCAGAAAAAAAGGGGCACTAGTTGTCCAAAACAGATAAAGTACAAGAAACACCCAGAAAGGGCATTGGAAGGGCGTCACCAGCTCCAAGAATGTGTCTGCTAGAAGTAGAAGTGCACAATAGGTTGTGAGGGCACCTCGCACAAGATCGTTTAAACCATGAGGCTCCAACCACTTTAATCAATTCATTAAAATGTATAGTCTTGACTCCTATAATCCTCGCCCTTGTAATTGAAATGCCTCATTATCTCGGCAGCTCTCTCAGAAGTACTGTTTCTTTCTTAAAAACAGAAAGGTACTGCATGTGGAATGAAGAGCTCCTTTTTGTGGAACTAGAAAGATGACAGAAGTATATCAAATACTGAAGACTCACAATCTAATCTAAGAACTTGATTCCTATAAATCAGCAATACAAAGTCAATATAGAAAACATCATACAGCTATAGAGAAGAACAGCCACTCCAGATATCTCAAGTTTAAAAAAAAAAGGAAGAAAAAGAGACCTCAAAGCACTTTGTCCCAACAGCTCAGTCCAAAAGTCCTGTTTAGGGGGTCCATAACGTGACCATTTATTTTTTTCCCACAAAACGGGATATCTATTAATTTTCAGGCCTGCCCTAGCCCCAACCCAGCCCCAACCCCAATTTTTTCCATTCATTTTTCATGTTCACACAATATCTTATTAATTCATAATGGTAACCATAAAATAAAAAAAAAACACAAAGCACAGTGTATGCAAAGAAAATGTTAATTATCATTTATATTCGGGGGGGAGGGGGTTCAAAGAGGTCAAGACAGATGAATTTAAAAATATGTAATGTCACCTCAGTAAAAACTATAGAAAAATAGACAACTATAGTATGGTGAGTCTCTGGTTGCACTTCCTTCTGACTGTGCATCCTTTCTTTCTTTCTTTCTCTCTCCCTGCCCCCCAAGCCATCACCGCTGATTTCTCCAAGCCACTGCCGCAGCAACAGGCCAGGTGCATGCAATGACTGCACAAGCCTTCCTCTCAACATCAATTCTGACGTCGAAGAGAAAGTTATGGGCAGATCGACTTGTGTTGCCTTCATTTTGGGCACCCCTGAGCTAGGAAGAACACTGCAGTGGGTTGCTCAAAAATGGGACATTTCGGCATCCCGAAGCTGTGTTTCAGGACAATGAAACAAGCTAATTAAAAACGGGATGGTCCTGTTCAAAATGAGACGTATGGTCACGTTAGGGATCCAACATAATCACAGGTCTCAGAAATAAACTCCACTTAAAACCATATATCCTTTATCAGAGTAGCAATAGACTTATCTTCATAGCTATAACCTGGGGTTCCTTGAATTTCTACAATCCAAGGAACCCCAGGTTATAGCTATGAAGATAAGTCTATTGCTACTCTGATAAAGGATATATGGTTTTAAGTGGAGTTTATTTCTGAGACCTGTGATTATGTTGGATCCCTAACGTGACCATACGTCTCATTTTGAACAGGACCATCCCGTTTTTAATTAGCTTGTTTCATTGTCCTGAAACACAGCTTCGGGATGCCGAAATGTCCCATTTTTGAGCAACCCACTGCAGTGTTCTTCCTAGCTCAGGGGTGCCCAAAATGAAGGCAACACAAGTCGATCTGCCCATAACTTTCTCTTCGACGTCAGAATTGATGTTGAGAGGAAGGCTTGTGCAGTCATTGCATGCACCTGGCCTGTTGCTGCGGCAGTGGCTTGGAGAAATCAGCGGTTCCAAAATGGAATTTCTTATCAAAATTTCAAATGCAACTGGTGAGAAAAATCCCCTGCCTGACAGAGACCCTGTTTTGCAGAAGCTATTTCAAGGGCAAGGCACAATCCTTCATCCGGTCAAAATATTAGAAATTCAAGCATAAAAATCCAGAATAAATGACTTACCAACATGAAGAAAAATTTTTTTTTAATTGCATCAGGTTTAATACGTTGCATCAGGTTTAATAAGTTGGAGCTAGAGTTAAGTTTTTCAGTAGCAATTGTGAAGGCAGTTCTCTGTAGATGAAGTACACTAGTATCCCTATTGTTACTACTCTCCAGTAAGTGCTCATTTATTAAGAGTATGTATTTGTCTGTATTTCCCTCTTTTGGAATTGCTTTGCACATATGTTTAACCTTAGTGGTTACAAACTGCACAACAGAACACTCATTTTCCTCCCTAAAGAGACTCAAAAACTCTCAACATACAACAATGATCCATTAAACACCCATTGCATTATTTCTATTGTGCATGGAAAGAGATACTGTTTGGAAACTTAACTGTAATGAAATTATTGAAGAATTTGTAAGAGCAAAGAAGAGGATGAACATTTTTTAATTATAACATGTATAATCCTAGAGATGACACAAGGTAGTTTTTTCAGAGCATATATTATATTTACTGTAATAATATTTATTTTATGGTTATTCAATTATCTTTTACTCCACAAATTTTTCAGGACCTAAATTCAGTCCAGGGTGGGATTCCAGAAATTTTCACTGCTTAGGGCACCATGAGGTCTAAATCCAGCCCTGTCTATGCCTTCCCCTTTTTAACTAGTTTTGACCCTCTTTATCTACCATAGCATCCCTCTGGCTCTGGACAATATCTTGTCTCCCTGTTTCCATGTGAATGTTGTGGCTATAAAAGGGAACTGACAACATCTGTTTTAAAAAAATTTGGTGCCAGAAATCAACAGAGATAAATTACAATGATCCTAAAATATTACCCATATAAAACCTTGATAAACCCTGATTTCTACTTTCCTCATGAATAGGATTACCAGACATCCAGAAAAACCTGGACATGTCCTCTTTTCAGAGGACTGTCCAGGGTCCCAGATGGACTTTCCAAACCCCACAGTTTGCCTGGGTTTTGGAAAGCCCTGACAAGCTCTGGCCACATCTGGAGGGCACACATCTGCGCATGCTCCAGGCCCTCCAGAAGAGAGGAGGTTTATTGGGGGCAGGGTTGGAGCAGAACAGGGCAGAGCTGAAGGCAGAGCGGGGCAAGGGCGGGGTGGAATGGGGCGGGGACAGAACAGGGTGGGGGCCATGTGTCCGGTCGGAAAAAATGGTAACCCTACTCATGAACCTCCAGTCAGCTAAAAATACAAATATTTAAATATATATATTTTAAACACCTAAAACCAGAAAGCCAAATAATGATGTGCTCTAATCAAATAGTTAATCAGGTAAATAAATTCTGTAAATTCTTACCTCCACGATCCCTTGCTGCTAAGTTTTGACCTCTTTTTAATGTAATGTCCAGCTGGTACATTACAGCATCAGGCAAGGAAGGGTCTGCATTACTGGTGCCAACTGTATTTATTTTCTGAAAAACAAAATGCAATAAAATGTAACAAAACCTGTTTTTTTAAAATCTTTCTGGTCTGAATACAATATATCTTCCTTTTGTTCTATTTTTCTTTACCAGAAGAATAAAATTGAAATCAATACACAATCAAATGTATTCACTGAAGCATGCAAAGTACACAAACACCCTTTTCTGTCTCTCCTCCTGTGTCAAAGACCTATATGCTTGGTGAATTCAAAATGGAGTCATTTTGGGGCTGGAATACAGTCTGATTAGTCAAGCACCTATGAAAAAAAAGTCAGTTATTCTCCTTCCTGCGAGTTTTGGCAGTCTATTGACCCTGTTGTAATCTCCCAGTTCTGATTGGCTCCCGTACCTAGTAGTTCCCTGAGAAGATGGAAGTGTCCCCTATTGTTAGCAGTTACTTTCCATGCTGGGTCTTCTACTTCATTTACTGGTGGTGGGGAGAGGAGGGGGGTAATAGAGATCCCGGCACTGAACCAAGCCTCTACAAAGAAGATGATAGTGGCTTCCCAGGTCTGAAACCCATCGGGGCAGGAGCCACAGCAGTTCAACTTTTTTGAGTGTGAGACAGCAGGAAGTGCTGATGGGAGAAAACTGTCGAGTCACAGGGAGATGAAGATAGGAGTACCCCAAGGATCAGCATTATCTGCGGCCTAATTTAATTTGTATCTTGTTCCACTGTGTAAACTGCTTTCGGATCTTGGTGTGTCCTATCGATGTATGCTGATGATATCCAATTTTTCTACTCTATTGAGGGGGGTTTTGATGGGGCATCGTCAAGCTTACAGTCAGTAGTGGTAGAGATAAAGATTGGATGGACCACAATAGGTTGAAACTAAGTATTCGGAAGACGAAGATGCTGTGTGTCGCAAGATCTTTCGGCACTGATATTCCAGAGGCAGTTGAGTTACTGCGGGAGAGAGTGTCGGTGAAACGGGAGGTGAAATATTTTGGCGAGCTTGTGGACTCAGGACTTACCCTGAGAGGGCAGGTGTTAGCAGTGGATAGAAAAGTGTACTTCCATCTCCGGTTAGTGAATGGTTTTAGGCCTTATCTTGCGGCTCCTCTTTAAGACAATGCTGCAGATGATGGTATTATCAGTTTTCGATTACTGTAGTCTGGTGTTCCTGGGAGTGCCTGTGTCATCCTTTTGTGTACTATAAGTTGCTCAGAACTCGGTGGTAAGATCTCTCTGTTTAGATTGGGAAGACAGGAGCATGTGATGGAATGCTACATAAGTTTGTACTGGTTGAAGGTAAGGGACGGGATACACTATAAGCTACTGATAAATGTTTTCATGTGCCTACATAAGTTGGCTCCCAAACACCTGCTCCAAAGTATCCTGCCACATGATCAGCCTCAACTGCTTCGGTCTATTGATCATTCTGATCTGCAAATTCCATCAGTGCGGGATCTGAGGTTAACGTCATCCAGGGATAGTATCTTTCATTGTACTGGCCCAAGGGAATGGAACAACCTCCCTGAGTATATTCGTCAACAACAGAATTTCAAAAAATTACTCAAAAGATATTTGTTCTGTCAGATAAAATACAGGGTTTGATATGGTTTAAATAAGGAGTGGAGACTGTGGATTGAAGGGTGCTGGTCACTGAAGTATTCTATGGTCTAGACCAGGGGTCCCCAAAGTCCCTCCTTGAGGGCCGAATCCAGTCGGGGTTTCAGGATTTCCCCAATGAATATGCATTGAAAGCAGTGCATGCACATAGATCTCATGCATATTCATTGGGGAAATCCTGAAAACCTGACTGGATTCGGCCCTCAAGGAGGGACTTTGGGGACCCCTGGTCTAGACTGTTTTATAGTTCTAGTGATGTTTGTCGTTGATGCGACTTGTTTGTCAGATGTAATTTTATATTTTGTATGTAAATGTGTAATTCACCCTGGATAAGGGCGGGGGATAAATAAACAAACAAACTTGGAGCAGAAGCTGGCAGCTTGGCCTGTCCCACCCCAAACAATGCCAAAAAATTCTCCATCATCCTTACTCTGTGGCTTTTACCACATGCCAGAAGGTCTGGTCTTAGGACAGATTTAGAATGAGTGGGTAAGAGTCAGGGTTGCGGCTGAAGGGAGGAAGAATGTGATTGCCTTAAAATTATTTACACATGTTTATATTTTAATGTGTTAATCACGTTAAAAACACGCTAAATGTACAGCCCTACTGCATATAAGGCTCCTAATCGAAAGTTAAATACATCTAAAAACCCGCCCAAGTCACATTTGAATGACCTAAACGTCAGGTCGTCCAAGTTTTGATAATTGAACTGATATTTTAGACATGTCTAGAGACTTTTTAGGCCTCTGTGACCCAGAGCTAAAAGGGGCGTATCCAGAGGAGTAATTAGGGTGAGATGTGGGCAGGATGTTGGGCCGACCTAGACTTAGGCCCTCTTTTACTAAGGTGCACTAACCTATTAGTGCATGCTAAGCGAATTAGCGCACGCTAAATGCTAACGTGTGCATGTTAGTCTATGGATGCGTTAGTGTTTAGTGGGCTAATCCGTTAGCGCATCTTAGTAAATGAGGGGGTTAGTCGTCCTGCAAGGATAATCAAAAGCTTTACTAAACATCTTGAACGGAACTTAAACATAGTGAGTTAGACGATGTAAAAACAGGTATAAATGCCAAAAAGGTATCCAAAGTGACCAGATAACCACTGCGGAGACAAAGTAAAGACTCACACACACTCTGCCAGTGTTCACTGACCCCCTCACACCCCCACAAATATCAGAATAAAAATGTACATACCCATCTCAAGAGCATCAGTGCCTGGTAAAGGAACATAGTAACATAGTAGATGACGGCAGATAAAGACCCGAATGGTCCATCCAGTCTGCCCAACCTAATTCAATTTAAAATTTTTAATTTTTTCTTCTTAGCTATTTCTGGGCAAGAATCCAAAGCTCTAACTGGTACTGTGCTTGGGTTCCTACTGCCGAAATCTCCGTTAAAACCTACTCCAGCCCATCTACACCCTCCCAGCCATTGAAGCCCTCCCCAAACCAAACGGCACAGACCATGCAAGTCCGCCCAGCACTGGCCCTAGTTCAATCTTTAATCTTATTTTCTGATTCTAAATCTTCTGTGTTCATCCCACGCTTCTTTGAACTCAGTCACAGTTTTACTCTCCACCACCTCTCTCGGGAGCGCATTCCAGGCATCCACCACCCTCTCCGTAAAGTAGAATTTCCTAACATTGCCCCTGAATCTACCACCCCTCAACCTCATATTATGCCCTCTGGTTTTACCATTTTCTTTTCTCTGGAAAAGATTATGTTCTACGTTAATACCCTTCAAGTATTTGACCGTCTGAATCATATCTCCCCTGTCTCTCCTTTCCTCTAGGGTATACATATTCAGGGCTTCCAGTCTCTCCTCATACGTCTTCTGGCGCAAGCCTCCTATCATTTTCATTGCCCTCCTCTGGACCACCTCAAGTCTTCTTACGTCCTTTGCCAGATATGGTCTCCAAAACTGTACACAATACTCCAAGTGGGGCCTTACCAATGACCTATACAGGGGCATCAACACCTTCTTCCTTCTACTGACTACGCCTCTCTTTATACAGCCCAGAATCCTTCTGGCAGCAGCCACTGCCTTGTCACACTGTTTTTTCGCCTTTAGATCTTCGGACACTATCACCCCAAGGTCCCTCTCCCCGTCCGTGCATATCAGCTTCTCACCTCCCAGCATATACGGTTCCTTCCGATTATTAATCCCCAAATGCATTACTCTGCATTTCTTTGCATTGAATTTTAGTTGCCAGGCATTAGACCATTCCTCTAACTTTTGCAGATCCTTTTTCATATTTTCCACTCCCTCTTTGGTGTCTACTCTGTTACAAATCTTGGTATCATCTGCAAAAAGGTACACTTTTCCTTCTAACCCTTCAGCAATGTCACTCACAAACATATTGAACAGGATTGGCCCCAGCACCGAACCCTGAGGGACTCCACTACTCACCTTTCCTTCCTCCGAGCGACTTCCATTAACCACCACCCTCTGGCATCTATCCGACAGCCAGTTTCTAACCCAGTTCACCACTTTGGGTCCTAACTTTTACATCTAGCATATGTCCTCGATCCAGCTCTCTGGTCACTCAATCAAAAAATTCAATCAGGTTCGTTTGGCACGATTTACCTTTTGTAAAGCCAAGTTGCCTCGGATCCTGTAACACATTAGATTTAAGGAAGTACACTATTCTTTCTTCCAGCAACACTTCCATTATTTTTCCAACAACTGAAGTGAGGCTTACTGGCCTGTAGTTTCCTGCTTCATCCCTGTGACAACTTTTATGACTAGGGACCACATCCGCTCTCCTCCAATCCCCAGGAATCACTCCCGTCTCCAGAGATTTGTTGAACAAGTCTTTAATAGGACTCGGCAGAACCTATCTAAGTTCCCTTGGTATCCTGGGATGGATCCCGTCTGGTTCCATCGCTTTGTCCACCTTCAGTTTTTCAAGTTGCTCATAAACACTCTCCTCCGTGAACGGCGCAGAATCTACTCCATTTTCTTGTGTAACTTTGCCAGACAATTTCAGTCCTTCTCCAGGATTTTCTTCTGTGAACATAGAATAGAAGTATTTGTTTAGCACATTTGCTTTTTCCTCATCACTCTCCACATATCGGTTCCCAGCATCTTTTAGTTTAGCAATTCCATTTTTCATCTTCCTCCTTTCACTAATATATCTGAAAAAAATTTTGTCTCCCTTTTTTACATTTTTAGCCATTTGTTCTTCTGCCTGTGCTTTCGCCAGATGTATCTCTCTCTTGCCTTCTTTCAGTTTCACCCTTTAGTCCTTTCTGCACTCCTCTTCTTGGGTTTTTTTATATTTCACGAACGCCAACTCTTTCGCCTTTATTTTCTCCGCCACTAGTTTGGAGAACCATATCGGCTTCCTTTTTCTCTTGTTTTTATTGATTTTCTTCATATAAAGGTCATTAGCCATTTTTATCGCTCCTTTCAACTTAGACCACTGTCTTTCCACTTCTCTTATGTCCTCCCATCCTAACAGCTCTTTCTTCAGGTACTCTCCCATTGCATTAAAGTCCGTACGTTTGAAATCTAGGACTTTAAGTAACGTGCGGACGCTCTCCACTTTAGCCGTTATATCAAACCAAACCATTTGATGATCGCTACTTCCCAGGTGAGCACCCACTCAAACATTAGACATACTCTCTCCATTTGTAAGGACCAGATCCAATATCACTTTTTCCCTTGTGGGTTCCGTCACCATTTGTCTGAGCAGAGCCTCTTGAAAGGCATCCACAATCTCCCTACTTCTTTCCGATTCCGCAGACGGAATATTCCAGTCCGCATCTGGCAGGTTGAAATCTCCCAACAGCAGAACCTCTTCTTTCCTTCCAAACTTTTGGATATCCACAATCAGATCCTTATCAATTTGCTGCGATTAAGTCGGCGGTCTGTAGACTACACCCACGTAGATAGAAGTTCATAGAAACATAGAAAGATGATGGCAGATAAGGGCTACAGCCCATCAAGTCTGCCCACACCATTGACTCACCCTTTTAAGTCTACTGGCCCCATTAAGTCAGATCATACTGCCACTCTACTGACCCGCTCTATTAAGTCTATACCCTATTCATTGGTATGACCCTCGCAGGGATCCCACATAGGTATCCCATTTATTCTTGAAGTCTGGGATGCCTCTTATCACTAATATACCTGAAGAAAGATTTGTCCCCTTTTTAATGTTTTTTTGCCAAAGTTTCTTCCACTCGAAGTTTTGCCTCCATCTTCTCTTTTCAGAGCGATACATATCGCTTCTTCCTTTCCCCAGGTCCTTTGCATTTCGGTCGCTTGGATATTGATCTTTACATAGAGAGCTACTCCTCCACCTTTTTGACTATCTCTGTCCTTCCTAAAAAGATTATATCCCGGTATGTTTGCATCCCATCCATGGGATTCACTGAACCATGTCTCTGTGATAGCGACAATATCTAGTTCTGCCTCTAACATCAGGGCTTGCAGATCATGAACTTTGTTGCTTAGACTGCGAGCATTTGTGGTCATCGCTTTCCAGCTATTTTTCAGCAGTAATCTCCTTTTTCGTATGGATTTTTGTTTCATTTCACTTTCCGTTGCGATACTAAGAAATGAGTTTCTGATATTGTTTATGTTGCAATCTTTACTACTATCACATCTTTTCTTTTGCCTAGTAGAGCTGTACACAAGTGTCTTAAATAGCCCAGGGAGTGGGCTAAGAACCATAGAGAGGAGGACCCAGGCCCATAAACCACTCTAACCACATTTATGGTGGAAAATGTGAGTCCACCAAAACATCCCAAAACCCTACTGTACTGTCATATTAGTACCACATGCAGCCATAAGGGCAATTGGGGTTGTGGACAAATTGGTATTGTGGGTTTTGGTGGTATTTGAGAGGGCTCATCATAATCTTTAAGGCAGTTCTGGTGAGATGTTTATATGGCAACAAAAAACACTAGATGAGATAATCACAATCACTCACACACAAAAAAAACTTTATCTCCTTCTGCGGAGGAACAAATGACAACTATCAAAAAATATAGTGGAGAAAAAGGCCTCACAACCCGTCAAGAGACTCAAATACATCAAGTGTTAGCAATACTTTGAGATGTACTTTTTTTGCTTTAACCTCTGAAGACACGCAAGCGAAACGGGATACTCAAGTTTCAAGTTACTTTATTTTTGATATACTGTTTATCATACAGGTATCTAAACAGTTTACAATAAAATGTAATATAAATTTTAAAAATTTTTAAAAAGAAAAAGGTTTATAATTGCTCTCTGCGCTTTGGAGTGGCGCAGAGTTTTTGCTCTTGTGGAATGGATATAAATAAATGAAGCTGGATTTTGCCTTTCTGTGTGGATTTATATGCTATGGATATGTTCATTTCATTGTGATAAGAACTTTTCTTTTCTCTATCTTGGACATCTAGGATCCATTACTCTACACTTTAAGGACTGGTATATTTGGACTGCTATATTTTTCAGTTTTTGCCTTCCCATGTCGCACTGACATCTCTAAGGAGTGTTTTTTTTTCTAGTTTAAACATTTCTAATTCTGCCACTCTTGCTGTTGTAGGAAACAATAATTACAATTTATGGTAGTGGAGTTTTTTCTGTCTTATGATGAACTAAGGGCTCCCTCACTGGGCAACTTTTTGCTGTTTGATGAGTCTCTTGACTGGTTGTGAGGCCTTTTTCTCCACTATATTTTTTGATAGTTGTCATTTGTTTCCTAACTCAGCAGAAAGAGATAAAGTTTTTTGTGTGTGTGAGTGATGATTATATGGCACTCTTTTTGTGAAGTTCACAGCAGTGCCTTCTAAGGTGCTCCACTGCTCTGTTGCCATGTTTGGGATGCCAGTCCATCAAAGAACTGGCCCCTTCCACGTCCAAATGGTCTTAATCTGGGCTTTTGGGACTTGGACAAAATTTTGGTCGAGAATGTGGTTTAAAGATAGATGTACAGGGGTAAAAAGACTTTATGGTCCTATTACTAATATAAGAAATATAAGAAAATATACATATATGTTAATGGCATAACATCATTTTAATAGGAATACTATTATAACTAACAAGCCCAAAGCTTTCCTCGATCCTCCAAGCTATTTAATCACCATGAATAATGCAGTTTTGACTGTCTTAAAAAGTTAATAATCAATTATTGCCTTGGTCTTAAACATTCAACACCGACCCACCCCTGCTTATATAGGCAGCAGTTACCAAACAAACATATCAGAGGCATCTCTCTGCCCATCTACTTATTTAAATACTGTAATAACACCATCTTAATTAGCTTTCTGAATAATAAATAATCAGCTGCCACCCAGACCTCTACGTGTAACAGATCCCTTAATTACCAAATAGTCCACTCAAAAGACCATTTCTGGAAGCCATTACATTAAGTTTTATACTATCATATATTGTAGCTGACAGTGTTTACAGTTTGTATTTTGCCAATTACAGTTTTATATTTAGTTGTAGCTCCCATTTAATCCCTAAAGGATTAGATACTGTATATAAATGCTTGCTTGACAGCTATGAGCTGTGTATATATCTGTAACTGTAGTAACCTCAGACCTCTTCACAGCTGCTGCTGTATTAGTCACACACTTTTGCTACTTTATGTGTCTTGACAACAATAGTCCAACTTTGCTCATAGGAAAGGTCACATATTCTGCTAGGAAGAAGACAGTTCTAGTAGCTGAATTGTAGAAAACTGAATCTTTTAGAAGATTTGATATTTTTCATAAAGACCAGTAAGCAAGAAGACATAGGTTTTCAAGCCTTCATGTGGCATGAACTTTGCTGTATCTGATGTGATCAAGTGTGGGTGCATGCCTTTTCCAGAACTAGTTCAAAGCAAGTTACATTCAGGTACTGTAGGCATTTTCCTGTCCAGGAGGGCTTACATTCTACCTGAATGAATGGAGAGTTAAGAGACTTGTCCAAGATAAATCTTCAGCCTTATACCATCATCTTTCAATTAACTTTCAGGACTTTAACTCCCTGCCAATCCCCAGCCCTACCCCCACTTCCATCAAGATTTTGCTAACTCAGAATCATCCCAGTACTTTTCCCCCAACAATCTTTGTGTCAGCGGTGGGGGCAAGAGCAAAATCACCCATTGCTCCTCACTGTCACGCTGCTGGTATCAAAATGACACATCTAACCCCTAATAATAGTTTCACAGTACTACCACTATGGGTCAAGCTACTAAATACAGATACATACTTTTTATTTGGTAGCTTGACCCCCTTGCTAATAGCAAGTGACTACCGCTAGGGGTCAGACACACCATTTTGATGCCAGCAGCTTACCAGGGAGGAGTAACTGGGGATTCTTCCTCCCCCTTTTCCCCCAAACACCATAAGAGTCCAGTGATTGCACCAGTGGAAGAAGAAAATGGATCAACGGAGGGGACTGCCATTAGGAAGTGTGCCTGAGAAGAAACAAGGTTGCTAAGAACAAAGGCAGGAATCTGTCTTTGTGGAGGTAGAATTCAGCTAAACATCTGGGTCCTGCAATTAAGCAGGAAGCTGTCCAAACAGGGGTAAAAATACTTTAGGATCCTGTTATTAAGCTTCGGTAGGCACTAGCTCGTGCTAACTGCAGCTTAAAAGGGCTTACTGCAGGATGTGCAACCCATACGCTAAAAAAATATTTTAATTTTTCAATGGAGGGGTTGTCTGAAGTGAACAGTGGACATTTCTGCACTAATCAATAGGAGGGGCCTTAGGCCAACTAGAGTCTTAGGCTTCCTTCCCAGTGCATTCTGGAATGTACTGGGAGGGGCCTAAGACTCCGGTTGGCCAGATACCTAAAGCCCCTCCCATGGGAGGTATTTCAGGGGGGATGTTCTGGCAGGAGGGAGTGGGCATCCCTCCTGCCTATTGTGGTTGGGTGGGAAGGTATTTGGGGGATTCCGACAGGAGGAATTGGGTACTTCTTCTGACGAGGGATGCTTGGGGGATGCTTTGGGTGGCAGTGGCATGAGGGAGTGGGCATATCTCCTGCCTCCTGACTTCATGGGGGGGGGTGTAAATTCCCTGCCATGGCCACTCAGTGAGATTTATTTGCCACGATCAGCTTAGCGTCCACATCTATTTGAATGTAGACCAGTTTTTTGTTGGCCTACATTTCCGGCACCTATTGTGCCCTAGGGAGACACATAGGGTTGCCTAAACCCACCCAAGGCCACTTCCAGGTGAAACCACGCCCATGCCTAGCCTTGGGCGAGCTTAAACGTCCCTATGCATCTTCTTTAACCGTGATAGACATCTACAGTGTAGGCGGCCTGACTCAGGGTTTGGGCTTTTTTAAATTTAAAAACATACTTCCTGATTGGAAAGTGGTAGGACGCCTACTGCTGCCTACAATTGGGACACCGTTTATAGAATATGCTTCTTTGAGTCTTCTAAGTCTTTTGCCTGCAATCCGATGTACAGAAGTCCTCGTACTCAAAACAATTTTTGAGTCTTTCATTTAGTTTCTACAGTCACCATGCTGCTGTTTTTATTGAACAAATTTGCAATTTTAGTTTCTCATTACTTATCTCAGTTTAACACTTATCACTTCTCATGCACTCTAACACCTAATGTGCAAGAAAGAAAAAACAAAATCTGGCTTTAGTTTCTGCATCTGGGTATTACTGGGACTTTGGGTGCAAGTAGGGATCTTCCTAACTCTTGCAAAAAAACTTATTTAAAATCACTCATGTGGCTACTGGAAGGGTATTGGTAATAGGTTTTCATGAGATATAATTGTGAAATAGCATAAGAGTGTTACTGCAGAGCTTCCTAAAAATTAGAGAGTGACACAGTAATCATTACCGTAGTAATTACCTTTGTAACAAGGAAGCCTGAAATAATTTGCCTGGTATTACCGTGGTAGTAGACCATTCCGCGTTAGCGCCTTGGGAGCTGCTGCCACATCATACCTCAGCAATAGAAACTCAGGGTGGTCCTCCCATGTCCTACCCTTTAACAAACCTGGTGGTCTAGGGGTCTCTGGGGGCAGGAAAGAACTCAACTCTTTCCTGCCTCTGCCGTCGAAATAGCTGCCATCGCCACTCGAGTTTCAAGATAGCTGCCGAGACTTCATGCAGTAGCCTCGTGAGACTTTAGGTTGGGGATGTACCATGGAGGGGAGGATGGGGGGGGGTCGGGTTGTACTGATAGCTGAAGAAGGGTAGGATTACCATATGTCCAGATTTACCTGGACATGTCCTCTATTTAGAGGACTGTCTGGGTGTCTGTAAAGTTTTCTAAAACCCAGCAGTTTGTCCATGTTTTGGACAGCCTCATTTTTTAAAAATCTTCAGACGGGGAGCTAGGATTACCCGCGGGTGGGAGCCACATGAATTGCAATTCCACCATGGGTGCCCATGGTCCGGGACAAGTTCTCCCGTAGAGAGCCACTGTAGGCTAGTTTAGCACTGGTTGGAAGTGGCAGGAAAGGCCCTGGCTCTGCCTGAGCTTGGGGCCGCATCTGGTGGGTTTTTGAGCTAAGGAGGACTTCTATTTATACAGGGGCCAATAATCAAAGTGATTTAAGT
This sequence comes from Geotrypetes seraphini, assembly GCF_902459505.1. Classification (NCBI taxonomy): domain Eukaryota; kingdom Metazoa; phylum Chordata; class Amphibia; order Gymnophiona; family Dermophiidae; genus Geotrypetes; species Geotrypetes seraphini. The sequence goes on along the minus strand of NC_047084.1, from coordinate 4,849,194 downwards.
GGGCAGGAAGCTCTCCTGCCTAATTAAATCTCTTGCCACCATCTAAGAGGCACTTAACCAGAGAGTGCTCCTGAATATCCCCTCAGACCACCCTGAATATCCCCTCAGACTACCCAAGTAAAAAGTGGGCAGTGCTAGGGGGCAGCAATGGGGAGCAGCCCCAGGTTATGTGAGTGTCCACATATTCAGCGTTGGACACACATGGCAAAGCAGCCAGATATAAGACAGTTCAAAAGTAGTCCTGAATCTGGCTGCTTCACTACGAGGCTGCTGGTACTGTATATCAGGTCAGTACCTGCATAACTTTTTTTTAATACAATAAAAAAAACATTGTTCTCCCACCTCCCGACCCCCTCAACATATACCCTGCCCTCCCCCCCCCCCCCCATGCTGCAACCTCCCAATCCTCAAACTCACTTGATGTATAGGTAAGCCCCACCCTAGGCCTACCTTTGTCCCTGGTGGTCCAGTATGAATTGATGGGGGCAGAAGTGCAGCACCCTCCTGTCCTTAGCAGTTCTTCAAAATGGCTGCAGTGACCTCTCGCAGCAACTTGCAGTAGTTCTCAGTCGGACAACATTTTAGTACAAAAGGGTGCTAGGCTAAGGTTTCGGTCTCTTCAAAACTGGGGTTTCAAGTGCCATTCCTGATGCAGTGGACTGATATCCTAGGGAACTGGGTTAAATTCCCATGGCAGCTTCTTGTGACCCTTGGCAAGTCACTTAACCCTCCATTGCCCCAGGTATAATAAACTTAGATTTTGAGCCCACTAGAGATAGAGAAAGTACCTGCATATAATGTGTACATCATTGCATACATCTAGCAGTGCTATAGAAATGATTGATAGTACTAAACAAATGAAAATTTAGAGGCATGACTTCCATTTTTTTTTTCAATTAAAGGTATAACCTGACATGGTACCACACAACTTGAGGAGATCTGGAGGCATTGAAATGGTTTATTACAGAAGAGATAGGTAGAGAAGGGCATCATCTGCAAAGCAAATACTTTTTATTCATGGTATGTTTAACCTTTACCCCTGCAGTGTCCAAATGTGTCCTTATCCTCATCAAGATGGATTAAAGGGCTATATTAAACAGTAATGGGTAAGAGGGCAACCCTGTCTGGTGCCTTTTATAAGAGTGAATGTAGATATTAATTGTCCCTCAATGCACTATCATGCCTTAGGTTGGGAATAAAATTTTTTGAACCATTTTGACAAAGCTCAGTTCCTAATTAAACCAGAATAAAGTCTCAAAGAAGTGTTTCCACTCAACATAATCAAATGCCTTTTAGGCTTCTTAAGATATCACATACATAGGACAACTTTGCTTCTTGTAACATATAGCAAGAAACCCTTGCACTGTCCATAACCAAACTGCCTTTTATAAAACCTCTCTGATAATTATGTATTTTATTTATAAAGATTTTTAAACCCTTTCCTTATTAAAAAAAAAAATGTCTATCAAGATTGTTTGGTTTTGAGTAATATGAGAACTATTTACAAATAGATATAATATATATTATAAAAACAAATAAAAGTAATTCAAGAAAATAAAATTGCTTTTAAAACCTTCCTAAAATATTTAATAGATGGTGCACCCTGCACAGTATTGGGCAACTGATTCTATTCTATTACTGTTCACACTCAAAATACTCCAGTGCTCGTTCTTAATTATATCTATGCCAAAATTCTTGAGGATCTTAGTTTGTGTCCTGGCACATATGAAAACAAACAAAACACCATCAGTGGCTTACCATTATACATGAACATTAGTTTAAATAGACTGCTCCAATATTGGTAGCTGATGCACATCTATAAGTTGACTAAATAAGGTAATAAATACTGCTTAACTAGATTTAAGAATCCCCTTTCTGTAGAAATATATCAGAAAGAAATGAAAATATATTGGAGATAAGTGCAATTTGTTATATATAAAACATAGATGAAGTATATTGAAAATTGTAATTAATATAAGTTTGAAGATAAAGAGGGGCCGATGAGAAGGTGATGTTTAAATCCCTACCGATAATGAAATATTGAATCGGCACGGGTGACATCGTTGAGTTTTCTGAAGAATCTATAAATTTTAATTTGCAAATCTGTTAGTCTAGTTAAGTAGTATTTATTTAGTTGTCTTATACTATTATACTGCTTTCAGAAATATATAAAAGTTGCCTATTTGGGTAGATTTCAGTCTATAAGTTGAGGCATCAGTTTGGCTAACCTATCAGCTAATATTTTTGCTTAAATTTTACAATCATAATTAATGCGATGTCCAGTTTAAGGAAAACTACAATAACCTTATGTAACAACATTTTATTTTTATTTTGTTCCTCGGTGATAAGTGTTCTTTCTTAATTGCCTGTGTCACAAAAGTAGAGAAAATGGCTGTCATTCCCTTCCAACTTTGCTTTTGTGACCGGGACATTAATATTTTGAAATTTACCTTTTTTGCAAGCTGAGTAAACTTAGGAGCCCTTTTGACATCTAGGCTCAAGCAGTGGAACTTGTAAGATGAAAGTGTGCAAGTCACATATCAGATGAAGTGTCACCAAGCTTTTTCCACTTTCTTCACCCATGACGATGGGCTCTGCTTCTGCTTTTGCAATTGGAATTGCCTGTAACCCCAAAGAGTAGCATCTCTTCATTGACAGCTTATCCAGGAGCATCAAAGCCATGCTGCTCCATAACGGGAGCAAATACCTGTCTCTACCACTGGCTCACTCAGTGCACCTCAAAGAGAATTATAACAGCATCAAGACCTTTCTAGGCACCTTGAAGTATAAGTATGGCTGGGAAGTCGTTGGAGACTTCAAACTGGGTCTTCAAGGCAGTTTTACCAAGTTTCCCTGCTATCTCTGCCTTTGGACATCAAGGCACTACTGAAGGTGGAACTGGCTACAGCGGACCAAATTCTCTGTGGGGAGAAACAACATTAAATGGGAACCATTGGTGGACCCTTGGAAGGTGCCGATGCCACCACCGCACATCAAACTGGGCCTAATAAAACAATTTGTCAAAGCTTTAGATAAGGAGTCAGCAGCCTAAAAGTATCTTCAAGACATCTTTCCTAATCTGTCTGAAGCAAAGGTCAAATCTGGTGTCTTCATCAGATCACAGATAAAGAAGATCCTGAGGTTCAAGGAATTTCCCAAAAAGCTAACTAGGAAGAAGAAAGCGGTTTACAACAGCTTTGTTGCAGTGGTTCAGAGCTTCCTGGGCAATCACAAGGCCGAAAACTATGTGAAGAATTACAATAAATGTCTCTCAAAGTCCATGTCCTTGATGCTCATCTTGAAACATTCAAGAAGAACATGGGAGCATATTCAGAGGAGCAAGGTGAGTGCTTCCACCGGGATATACTGGACTTCAAATGCATGAGTGACTACATCTGGGAATTGATTTGTGAAAGTGTGGTCATCTTTGTATAACTTCAATATAAATACATGCTAACTGAGATTCATATATTGCTTTTTATGACTTTATAAGAATTAAAAGATAAACATTTGTTTTCAAGTTTTAAATAGGTAAATTGCAAATATTGACTATCCTGGTCACAAAAGCAAAGTTTTATGGAAATAACAGACATTTTCTATACTTTTTAGGCATGAACAATTAGGAAATTATACTTACTGCCCAGGAAAAAAAAATCATGTTACATGATGTATCTGCTCAGTTAAAAAAATAAAATAAAGCCCCCCCCCCCCCCACGGAACTGCTTCCTCTCTCTCCAAACCCCTACAAAATGCCCCCCCCCAACGTGGCCCCGCCGATGCCCCACAAAAGGCAGGAGAGATGCCAACTCTTTCCTGCCATGTGAAACCCCATCCTGATCTGGCCGGCCCACCTCCCTCCCTCCCTGTAGCTTTACCCAGGCCGGACGGATGGCCAGGCCTGGCCCACCCGCTCCCACCTACCTCTAAGAATCATTGGGAGCAGGAGGGGTGCTCATTACCTCCTGCTCCAGGCCTCCTCCGAGGCCGGCAGGATGACCAGGCAAGGCCCACCCCCCTCCCCATACCTTAATATTGTTGGGAGTAGGAGGGGGTGCTCAGTCCCTCCTGCTCCATGCCTCCTCCGCCTTAGGCCATGCCCCGATGCATCTTCTGATGCACGGGGAGGGGCCTAAGGCCCTGATTGGTCTAGGCCTCGACTTTTTTTTTTTTACTTTTATAGGCAAGGGAGCCCATGGTTTTAACCCACTTTAACCCGCGGGTTAAAACCACAGTCTCGCAATGTGGGGAAGGGCAGAAGAGATTTGGGGTGGCAGGCAGGAGAAATCGAGGAAGAACATTGGGGCGGCAGGCAGGAGAGATTCGGGGCAGCAGAGAGCAGGGCTTCTATAGAGCAGGAGAATAGGAAAGACGTTTGCGACTGGTCCCCAGCAGTCGCTTTTTCTGAGCCCAGTCGGACTTGAAAAAAATGGTTAGTAAATTGCATCCCTTCCTATTTTGCATGCAGTTCCCCTTATTTACATGTGCGGAACAGAAGAGGGTCGCTAAACAGGTTAGTGAATCATGTTGGGGAGAATTTGGGTCACAAAGGGCTCGCAAACCAATCGGTACCCGATCGGTTTGCTTACTGAATCTAGCCCTTAACATAGAAACTTATCACTGCTGGAAGTTAGCATCTATGTGAAAATTGGCTATTTGGGGAGTATTCCACAGGCAGAGTCAGTACTTAATCAGCCAGAGTAACTGCATGAATTTGACCACATAAAAACACAAGCCTATCTTTATGTGGTTACCCATAGCTTGTTAAATTCTGAATATCAACTTAACTGGCCATGTGTTAGCCAGTGCCACATAAACCGGATTTTCAAAGACAAAGCCTTGACATGGTCCAGCACTGAATATCCATAAATACCTGTGGTGGTGGTGATCAGCAAAATGCTCACCACTGTTGGCTGAATATTTACCCCATAATTAATACCATTCTTAATCTGACCCTTTCTGGGATTTTTTAAAAGAAAAGACATTCCCACTGCCAAAGCCCAAGGGCATAGCCAAAGAAATTGCCTTCTTATCTCTTGTGCCTGAGGTGAAATACAAATTCAAGGTAAATGAAAAAGAACTAACCACTCCCTAAAAAACAATTTTAAGGTCAAATCTCTATCAAGTAATTGAGAAAAAGGTAGCTACAACTAGGGCTGTGGAGTCGGAGTCAGAAGCAATTTATGGGCAGTGGAGTTGGAGTCAGAGTCATTGAGTTGGAGTCGGAAGCAATTTTTGGGCTGTGGAGTCAAGATGCAATTTTTGGACTGTGGAGTCAGAGTTGGTGAAAATGTGCTAACTCCAACTTTGACTCCTAATAGAGGGATTATTTCATTAAGGCGCACTAATAGATTTAGCGCATGCTAAATGCTAAGGCATCTATCATATTCTATGGGCGCCTTAGCAGTTAGTGTGCCTTAATAAAAGGACCCCAGAGTTAAATTGTATGTCATGCAAATATTATGCTTAAATTTCTTATTTCACACCAGAAACAGGATATTAGGACATCTTCAATAAATATGCATGAAATAAATTTACATATGATAGAGACAGTATATGCAAATCTCATTCATGCATATTCATTGAAGATATCCTGATCACACCTGGATAGCTGGGGCTCCCCTCAGGACAATTTCAGAACCGCTGCAATATATTATCGCATAATACATTACCACCATTTATGAAACATCTTACAAAAGATGCTATAGACAATCAAACTTTATAGTATAATATAAAATATTTCCAGCAGGGAGATATTATATCATTATAGTAAAAACTGGAAATGTATTCAGCTTCCTTAGGAGTATGAAAAGAGATCATCCAGCCCTTGACGTTTGAAGCACAGCCTGAAGCACTCTCACTGCAAGTACGAATGCCTTCCCTGCAGATTGATGGTCACTGAGAGCCACTGCCTGTGATAGATGGCTGCCTACAATAGTCCTAAGCTGCAAGTTTCAGAGATGTATAAAATAAAATTACATATACAAGTGTACCTCTGTGGGGCAGGAGCATAATGTCTCCTGCACTCCATTATATATCATTTTCCCCCCCGCAACATATAAAGATCTGCCAAATGTTGAATATCTGCCAGCATTCAACCTTTTATGTGGGTCAGTAATTTTGCTGAAATGGATTAGCAATTTCAGACCAACTACAAGTGCCCACACAAATACTGTATAAATAACCTTCACAGCGCTAATTTTCATTTGTTGGTCTTAACAGAGAGCAAACACCCAAAGATCCCTCTGATGCAACAGAAAAGAACAGAATTATTGTTATGTGGATTAAACACGTTTGGTGAATAAATGGAAAACTTCCCTATGAAAACTTATCATGAGTCACCTTCGACTGGTATTACATTTGCTAAAAATGTTCAAAGATGAAATCTTTATTAAAAATGAATGTGCAAATATTCAGACCCCAGGGCCAGGTTTGCTAGTTAAATGCCAGCTGCAGTATTAAAAAATGTTATTTATTTATTTTTAGTATTTATAGACCACTTATGGCCTAAGTAGTTACATTCAGGTACTGAAGTCTTTCTCCCTATCTGTCCCGGTGGGCTCACAATCTGACTAATGTACCTTAGGCAATGAAACATAAGAACTGCCATATTGGGACAGACTGAAGATCCATCAAGCCCAGTTTCTTGTTTCCAACAGTGGCCAACCCAGGTCATAAGTACTTAGCTAGATCCCAAGTAGCAAAACAGATTTTATGCTGCTTATCCTAGGAATAAGCAGTGGACTTCCCCAAGCCATCTCAATAATGGCCTATGGACTTCTCTTTTAGGAAATTATCCAAGCCCTTCTCAAACCCCACCAAGCCAACTGATCTCATCGCATTCTCCAGCAATGAATTCCAGAGTTTAATTACACGTTGCGGAATGTTAAGTGACTTAAAAACCAAAGTAAAGTGGAACAGTAGTTTCCGGATATCACAGAGGAACAGATAAATTAATGCAAAGTTTATTAGATATATTAAAAAGTCCAAACATTAAGATACATGTACATACATAATACAAATTGATTCAAGACCAGCTGTAACAAATAATTATCATTTGTTACAGTTGGTCATCGATGCATGCAAATTGTACATGCAAATCAGTGCACACAACTGATTGAGCATACAACTTAATTGATTAATGGGCCTAATCTAGGGTTACCAGATTTTGCATCTGCTAAAAAAGAATGTGTGACCCCACCCCGTTCTGCCCCCCAACCCTAGCCCCATGCAAACCTCATCTCTTTGGGCCAAATCTGGAGTTCATCTACGCATGCGCAGATGTGATGTGATGATGTTGCACGCATTCACGCATGTGTGTGACATCACCACGTCACTTCCGTGCATACGCAGATGCACTCCAGACTTGGCCCCGATCTCAACAGCTTTTCAAAACCCATATAAAGTGCCTGGTTTTGAAAGCCATCTGGATGCCCAGACAGTCCTCTAGAAGAGGACATATCCGGGTAAATCCAGACGTCTGGTAACCTTAGCCGAATCAGTGCCAATAATTGGCAATTAATACATCATAATTGATACTGTTTGACACTAAAAGGTAGAAAGATGAAACATAGAAACATAGAAAGATGACGGCAGATAAGGGCTACAGCCCATCAAGTCTGCCCATACCATTGATCCCCTTTTAAGTCTACTGGCCCCCTTAACTCTACTGACCTGCTTTATTAAGTCTATATCCTAGCGACCCTATTCATTGGTATGACCCTCGCAGTGATCCCACATAGGTATCCCATTTATTCTTGAAGTCTGGGATACTGCGGGCCTCGATCACCTGTACTGGAATCTTGTTCCAATGCTCTATCACTCGTTCTGTGAAGAAGTACTTCCTGACATCTCCACGAAACTTCCCTTCCCTGAGTTTGAGCGGATGTCCTCTTGTGTTCGAGGGTCCTTTAAGAAGAAAGATATCATCTTCCACCTCGACCCGTCCCATGATATACTTAAATGTCTCAATTTGTTCAGTCTTTCTTCGTACGAGAGACCCTTTAGCCCCGAGACCATCCTGGTGGCCATCCACTGAACCGACTCAATTCTGAGCACATCTTTACGGTAATGTGGCCTCCAAAATTGCACACAGTATTCTAGATGAGGTCTCACCATGGCTCTGTATAATGGCATCATGACCTCAGGCTTCCTGTTGACGAAACTTCTCTTGATACAACCCATCATCTGCCGTGCCTTAGATGAAGCCTTCTCCACTTGAGTAGCAGTCTTCATGTCTGCACTGATGATCACTCCCAAGTCTCGTTCTGCCGTAGTCTTGGTTAAAGTTTCTCCATTCAAGGTGTAAGTTCTGCATGGATTTCCATTTCCGAGATGCATGACCTTACATTTCTTGGCGTTGAAGCCCAGCTGCCAGACAGAGGACCAACTTTCTAAAGTACGGAGGTCCTGTTCCATAGTATCCTGCAGATTGTAGCCGTTTACGATATTGCATAGTTTGGCGTCATCAGCGAATAAGGTTACCTTACCTTGAAGCCCTTTAGTCAAATCCCTAATGAATATTTTGAAGAGGAGTGGACCCAGGACTGAACCCTGCGGCACTCCGCTGGTCACTTCCAACGTTTTGAAGAGGGTACCGTTAACCATCACCCTCTGAAGTCTGCCACTTAGCCAATCTTTAACCCATGCAGTTAGTGTTACTCCTAACCCCATCGATTCCATCTTGTTCAGCAGTCTGCGGTGTGGGACGCTGTCAAAAGCCTTGCTGAAGTCAAGGTATACGATATCTAAGGACTCTCCCGAGTCCAGCCTTCTTGTTATCCAGTCAAAGAAGCTGATAAGATTGGACTGGCAGGACCTACCCTTGGTGAATCCATGTTGACTGGGGTCCCGGAGATTCCCCTCATTCAAGACCGTATCTAATTTATGCTTAATTAGTGTTTCCATGAGTTTACACACTATTGAAGTGAGACTCACCGGTCTATAGTTTGCAGCCTCAGCCTTGCAACCCTTTTTATGCAGAGGAATGACGTTGGCTGTTTTCCAGTCCAACGGAACTTTCCCCGTGCTTAGTGAGAGATTGAAGAGCACGGCCAATGGTTCCGCCAGAACATCTCTCAATTCTCTAAGCACTCTTGGGTGTAAATTGTCTGGTCCCATGGCCTTGTTCTCCTTGAGCCTTGTCAGCTCGCTGTAGACGTCTTTAGGTGTGAACTCAAAATTCTGAAACGGGTCTTCCGCAATTTGTTTTGCCTTCAACTGTGGTCCGTGTCCTGGTGCCTCACAGGTGAAGACTGAGCAGAAATATTCATTTAGTATTTCGGCTTTTTCAGAATCCGCCACTGCGTAGTTTCCGTCCGGTCTTCTAAGGCGTACTATGCCGTCTGTGTTCCTTTTCCTATCACTAATATACCTGAAGAAAGATTTGTCCACTTTTTTAATGTTTTTTGCCAAAGTTTCTTCCACTCGAAGTTTGGCCTCCCTAACTGCTGTTTTGACCGCTGCAGACCTGGTCTTATATTCTACTTTAGTTTCCCTTCTCTGCGTATGTTTGTAGGAAAGAAATGCTGTTTTCTTCTCCTTAATGAGGTGCGAGATCTCCTCAGTGAACCATTGGGGTTTATTGTTTCTTTGCCGTTTGTCTACCGATTTTATGTAGCGATTAGTAGCTTCGTGTATGGATGATTTCAGGTACGACCACATAGCTTCCACATTACCGGTCTCTGCTTGGTCCTGCAGCGTCTGATGGACGAAATCTCCCATGCGTGAGAAGTCGGTGCCACGGAAATTAAGTACCTTTGTTTTTATGATTGATTTAGGGAATCCTTTCCTAAGGTTGAACCATACCATGTTATGGTCGCTGGAGGCTAGCGTATCTCCTACCAAGACCTCTGAGACGCTTTCCCCGTTGGTGAGTACCAGGTCAAGGATCGCCTGGGCCCTAGTGGGCTCCGTTACCATCTGTTTTAGTTGTGCACCATTTATGGAGGCCAAAAGCCTCTTGCTGCTACTGGTGGTTGCTGAAAATGTGTTCCAGTCTGCATCAGGCATGTTGAAGTCCCCAAGCAGTACAGTGTCGCCCCATAGAGTGATATTCTCTATGTCTTCAATTAATTCCGTGTCTATGTCTTCCATTTGTCTTGGGGGTCTGTATACCACACCAAGATACAGGCATTTATTGCCACCTCTCGCCAGGTTAACCCAGAGGGACAAATTTGAAAAGAAAGCATGGCCTGGAGAGGGGCATGGGTGGATTGTGGGCCCTCCTAAAAGTTAATTGCAATGTTATAGAATATGCCCAATCCACATGTAACTTAGGTGCAGGCATTTAGGTATGGTTTTAGCTGGCCTAAATGGGTGCAACTAAAAGTTATGCGACACACTGGTGTTTAGCGCGATTCTTTAAAAGATCTTATAGAATCACGCTAAGCACCATTCTAGTCATCACCAATTTTTTGGGTTCTTACATACATAGAATCAGGCCCTAATTCAGCAAAAAATATAAAAGGAGAAAAGTCCTCTATGAAAGGAATGCCAAAAGACAAGAAGTAGGGGTGGACCAATAAAAATGAAGAGTAGAACCTTAGAATAAAAACTGATAAAACATAAAAGGGCACTTTAACTAAGCTGCACTAATAAGTGGCCAGAGCTATCCACAGTGCAAGTTTTTCCCACACATTGAGGCATACATGCTAATTACACGCTCAGTGGTGTAGTGAGGGTATGATGCACCTGGGGAAGTGGCACACACCCCCTCCCGTACTCTCCTCTCTGCCCCTCACTCCTTGTGTACCCCCTGCTCCTTCTGAAAGGTCACTTGGACACACAAAGTCAGAGGCGTGAAGAAGTACAAGTTTTATTCACAGCATGCATGCTGGACCCCTGAGCTCCAAGCTGGCTCAGAAGTGCCGAAACCAGGAAGTTACAGAGATATTTATTCATTTTTCTGGCTATACAACTGAATTCTAGAAAAAACTTTTCACGTGTTACTTTTCTTAACACTCATTGGTTCTAAGCTCACACTAGCAGGTCACTAGCAGGACACTTATCTAACTCTTGCAGGTAAATGTACAGAAGGGCAGGGTACATCATGGCTCAAACTCTTATCTATTCAGCTTACGATGTGGTAAGGTAGGGACATACATTTTAGGCAGATGCAGTCAATAGATTATACACTGTTTTCAGCTATGTAGGCCAGAGCAATATTTTAAACATCAGTTAACTATTTCATGACCCTACATTCCCCCCTTTCAGGCTGGCGTACCTAAGGAGCCAAGCCTGACAAAATAAAGTTAGGGGTCAGGAAAGTCGGGGTCCCCAGTGGGTAAGGGACGATACTGGGAGAGGGCAAGGGCCAATTCAGCAGTGGAACGGTTGACAGCAGAGTCCATAGTTCAGTGGAGCAGCTTTATGGCTATGGGGACCATACAGGGCAGGCAGCAAAGGAGCAGAGAAGACAGGGCAGCAACCAGCAAGATGATCTTCAATGCTGAACCAGAGGGCAACCAGGAGCTGAAGGTACCAGAGATCCAGTCTGCAGTAAGGTCACGCTAGGTCTGGTCAGGAACATGAGCCAGTTTGGTGATACGATCCACATCGTTCTCAATCACTTTACTCAAGTTCAAGGCAGCAGTTGGAGAGGTTGAATTTATCACAGGCACAGCAGCTAGTAAATAGTCCAAAGCTAGACGATTCTGATAAATAGCAGTGCACATTTTAGCATTCGCTCTGCCAATGGTACTCAAAGCTCGGGAGGTCTCATTGGTTATCAGTTCAAGTACAGCTTATAGACAAATAATGCAGTTCAGCATATAGATTGGGGTCCGATAGCCCCAGGTGTCATCCTCGGTCCATGTGGCAGGTCCATAAGCAGCAATGATCCGTTCTGCAGGCCAGTCATCACCCCATTCACCTATTTTAAGGGAATTGGTGGAAGTAGACCGCTTTTGGCGACCTCTGGTGTTGAATACAGGGGCTCCCAGGTGTTCACCATCGGGAAGAAGCTGGGACGAATCATGCAAAGCACACATGTACCAGTCTAGTTAGCAGGCAATCAAGAGTAGGCAAACAGATCACAGAGCCAGTATCAACTATCAGGAGCTGACCATCATTCATAGGAAGTTCCATTAAGCAGTGTCTGAAGGGCTGAAGACAGTGGGAAGCAACAATGGAGGTTCACAAGGCCCATCGTGAAGGTCGTGGACCTGACGTAAAAGTGAGGGTCTGTGAAGTCAGGTTTAACATGTCCAGCTGCATTGCCTCCCATAGCCACTGTTCTCCCATACCAGTCCCTCCTCATACAAAATAATTGCTAACATTAAGAGTCTGACCTATAGTTTCAGCAAACTATATAAACAGATTTCTAGTGATTACAGGATATTAGTATCTACTTTCATAATTTCATAAAACTGGGGAAACACCACAGAGTGATAGACAGGAGCACATGAGTGGGATACAATTCGGACATATACATCAGTACCTGAGTCTCACCTTTTACCATCAATATACAATGCCATGCAGTCTCTGGCCTTCTGGACTTGGACATTGGCATTCCAGTTATATGGGTCAGTGATAGTGAAAACCATGGGATTACAGTAGCCTGTAGTACACAAGGGGCCGGAGCTAGGACCTATAGTAAGGGAGGCAGACGGGGTATTCTTTCTCATAAAGGACAGGCTCCACCATTAGTGAAGGTTTCCTCATAGGGGCAGTTCTTAAAGGCATCAGGTTATACAGACCTATATACTTAGCACATTTGGTATAATAATGCTGTCAATCTAGGGAGCCACACAAAACTGAATTAGGGGTAGTACCATGACCTTGAGAAACATCAAATAGCACACATGTATCACAATACAAAGACACCGGGCGAGTGGGGTCTACAATAAGAGTCTAGTTGATAAGTGGACCCTCAACATTATAAATGCAGATTTCCGCCCACTTTTAAACTTCATCACCAGTAGGTTGGAAACAGAAAATACTCTCTGATGTTTGACACTTTCTGTACTTAACTCCTTCATGCAAACAAACATCAGGCAAAGGGGCTGCACTTGTTAAGTACAATAGGAAAGAAATACAGAAGAAAGAAGCATAAGTAAGGGCAACACAAATATCAGATATATATATACTAACAGGGGAAACTCATTTTTCTTTCAGGCACAACTTAGAAAACTTCAAACAGTTATACTCAAGACACTTGCTAAAAGCAGTGGTGAACCACAGGCAGTCAATTAAACTCAAACACTTATAAAGAATTATATTCAGAACACCTGCTAAGTACAATGGTAAATATTCAGAACTTTTGAGGTCTTAGAAAGCTTCAGCTGAAGATCCGTGTTGTAGTGGAACCAAGTTTCATGTCCGGACACCTTTGACAACTGTAAGAGAAGAAATTAGGACAGTAAAAGGACCTATCCACCTAGGTTTCAGGGGGTCTGACTTCCAAGTTTTAGCCATACTGTATTTCCAGGGAATTACCCATGGACTTGTGTAGCTATCGATAGTGGGGCCCTTTCCAGGACCCATTTGTGGAGCTCTTAAAGGGCTTTAGCTAAAGACTGGACCTGACTCTGGAGGATATCTGATCCCAGAGTAGCAAAGGAACCAGGATCTGGGTTCACAATGGGTGGTGGCCGGCCGAACATGAGCTCAAATGGGGCTTAGATGGGATGCATCTAATCTGAAAAAGAACAGAAGGCAGCAGGACAGGCCAGGACAGATTAGTTTCTTCAATTCATTTTGTGAGAAGGGTCTTAAGAGTTCTGTTTATTCTTTCGACCTGACCAGAGCTCTCAGGATGGTAAGCAGCATATAATTTCTATTCAATTTGGAGGGCCTGAGCAATTTGTTGGACAACATCGGCAATGAAAGCAGGGCCATTGTCACTGCCTATAAAAACAGGGAGACCAAAGCACGGAATTATTCAGGAGTTGTTTGGTTACGTCTCTGGCGTGTTCAGTGCAAGTAAGGAAGGCTTTGACCCATCTAGTCAGGGTGTCTGTGAAGACTAGGAAGTGACTGAGGGAACGGGAAATGGGCATGTGGGTAAAATCTACAGACAGAACCTGCATCGGATATGTTCCAATAGGTTGGTATCCAAGAGGTGGCAGTCATCTGATTGGGAATTTTATTCTAGAACCGACAACACACTGTCGGACAATATTCCGGACTAGCTGATCAAGGTGATTGATAAAGAAATGTCTCTTGAGAGTCAATTTTCATAGCGGGTTCTCCAGAGTGTGCCAGATCATGGCATCTTTTGACAATCGTGAGGGCCAGGTGTTGAGGAATGAATATGAGGGTACCCGCTGTGCTTGCGTTTGAAGTATCAGTGTGTGGGTCTGGATTGGCACTTGAATTGGCGCATCCACCCCCCTTTCAGGACAGACTGGCCCAAAATAATGCATGCCCAAGTCTGTTCCTGAGAAGCGTACTGGGGTGTAAGGGAATCCAGAAAAGGAATGATTGTATACAGAGGAGCCAAAAGAGGGGGCAGAGACTGGCAGCTCGGGCTGTGCGGTCGGCAAGGGCATTGCCACGAGAGACAAGGTCCATCACGCGTCTGTAAGCATGGCAGTGCATAACAGAAACACATGAGGGTAGTTGTACGTGGATCAGGCGGCCGGAGGCTGTAATGAAACCTCGATGTTTCCAGATGGCCCTATGGGAATGCAAGTTAAGGAAAGCATATTTGGAGTCAGTATATATATTGCAAGACTGAGAGGCAGAGTGGCGCAGGGCAGAAGTGAGGGCATAAAGCTCAGCTTCTTGGGCAGAAGGGCCAGAAGGCAGGGGCCTGAGTCAGAAGTTTTTGGAGGCAGCGAAAAGACCGCTCCTGAAGTTGGGTCCAGACAAAAGGGGCTGAGTCAGCGCCTTTGGTGGAATCATACAGAGGACGAGCAATAGTAGAGAAATCAGGGATCCAGATGGGACAGTATCCTGCAATACTGAGAAAGGTGCTCAGAGCCTTGCAGTTATCAGGGACAGGGAGACTACAGACAGCCTAGACCTCGGTGTAGGAAGGGACCTGGTACCCTTGGAGATTTGAAAGCCAAGGTAGGTGACACGAGGAAGGCATACTTGAAATCAATGTAAATATGGCCACAGGAAAATTTAAAAGGCAGACCCACTATCTGAAAGACTCAGATAAATAATAATAATAACAGTTTATATACCGCAATACCGTGAAGAGCTATGTGGTTTACAAAAGATTAGAGAAGGTACAAAATAATTGAACTTAAGATGTGTACTAACACATAAGAATTGTTCTCAATCCCTATTCTATATCAGGTTCCTACCCCAAAGAGCTGACTTGTAAAAATTAAGCTAAAATGCAGTTCTGGATCCACCCACTAAACAGGGTAGTCTGACACAAGCGCTCTCTAAAGCAGCAGTCCCTTCACTATCAGCTGACTGGCAAAAATATTTACTTCAATACAAAAGCATTCCTAAAAATTACATTGTTATAAGTAAACTTACAATTTTTATATACAGAAATACAAAACAAAGATTGGAATATACAGTAAAACTTTGGATTGCAAATAACTTGGTTTGCAAGTGTTCTATAAGACAAGCAATGATTAAATTTTAACTTGCTATACCAGTAACGTCTTGCAATACACATACATACAGTATAGAAGCATCACATTTTCACAACTGAGCCAATGGTTCCTCTCTATATGACGCTGCAGGAATGCAGTGACTGTTCCAAACGAGCAAGGGCTTGCAATACAAGTATGTATATTTTTGTACACTAGTGCCCTGGAATACAAGCATACTTCTGGAACAAATTATGCTCCCAAACCAAAGTTTTACTGTACTCACAAGTTTAAACATTGTTCATTTTTATTTTTTTTTTACAATCAACATGGGTCTCAGTAGAGACTTACTCCCCCTTCCTACAGAATTTCACAAAGGAGAGAGAGTTGCTTAAAGATCAAAGAGATCAAATTACAGATGTAGTCCTTTTCAGAACTTTTAAATTTAGACAAATAACTACTAAATTTGGACAAAGAACTTCTTTTTAGCATGGAATATAAGTTCCAGAAATCATATTTTTCGTTTATATGCATTTCTGAATATGCATATACATTTTATAACATAGCCAAAAATTTCAAATGCAAAACCACTTATCTGTTTCAGGAGAAACCACATTGGAAGTGCTACACACTTCATGGCCCTTATCAGCACAAAAGGAAAAGTACTCTCCTCTCATGCTATGAACAACTGACAGTTTAAACTTCACTGAAACATTTGAACAGACAGAAGTCATAAAGAACCCGGGATACTGCAGGACTTGGGAATCAGATGAAGGGAAGAATTTGGCAAGGTCTGAAGCAAGGGCAGTGCTGAATAGAGAGGGGCTATTTTTAAAGCCCTGGGGTAGACGGGTCCAGGTTACTTAGGAGGTTTGTCCAGTGGAAGGGTTTTCCCATTGGAATGCAAAAATTGGCTGACTGGAAGAGGAACTGACAGCAAACGAATGCATAAAACCCTGACGAGTTATGTCCTCTTCCAGGGAGCCAGAGGGGGCCAGCCCACACCAAATATCGGCCATTCTAACTGGCACAGACAAATAAGGGTTGATTTGTTAAGTATAATCAAAGACAAATTCCTTTTTTAAAATTAGCTAACATATCAAGGGATCCCCACAGGTAGACAGACATCCCCCCATTGTGCAATGGAGGACAAAAACACTTCCCTGTATTCCTGGCCCCGCCCGTCTCCGGGCTAGGGAAACGCAGTACTAACAGGTCCACACTCGCTTCGTCCTCAAGGACGTCTCAGACACTCTCAAACACACAAAACACAACAGATTTCAGTTCAGTTACTCAACCAGAAAATAACAGTTCCTAGAATCCCTTTCCCACAACTTTTCAGCGACAGATCACGTGGCTTACTAGGCAGGAGACGAGAGACAGGATAGGGATGATCAATCCCCACTTACCAGATAGTGGCCACTCCAGGTACAGATACAGATACAGATACAGATTCTTGTACTTTAAACTGAGACTAGATAAGTCAGTTGAAGCGGTCCAACGTCCTGAGGTCTGCAAACCCCCCAAAAGGAAGGCAGCCGGCTAAGCAGACATATCAGCCGTAGGACCAGAAACAAGTGACCAATCGAGTAACCAGTGGTCAAGAGACCTTCAAGTCCCTGTTCGGAAGCCAAATGAAAGGTCACTTGGACACACAAAGTCAGAGGCGTGAAGAAGTACAAGTTTTATTCACAGCATGCATGCTGTGAATAAAACTTGTACTTCTTCACGCCTCTGACTTTGTGTGTCCAAGTGACCTTTCACTTCATCACACCCCCCCCCCCCAGCCACACTCGTGACCAGGAACTGATTTCAGAGGGGAATCCAGCCGGTGTCAGCAGAAGGCCAGAGAAGTTGCTCATGCTGGCATAGATTTAAAGAGGAATGAGGAGAGGGGGGGTATGAGCATGGCATGGAGGGGGGCGGAACAGTGCTTGTGCACTCACCAAGAAGGCACCCAGAGTGGCCCACCCTCCCTTACTACGCCACTGAATGTGCTAATTGGTTAGCACATGGCAATGTAGCTGCACTAAATGATTAGTGCAGAACACACCTCCTCTCTGCTCCCAGCACTAAAAAGTTCATTCAATTTTTTAGCACATGGAAAGTGTGCACTGTTCCCTAAACTACTGTGGGATGCCCAAGAGTGCCCCACAGTAGTACTTACCCCAGCTTAGTTAAAAGGCTCCAAAGTTTATTAAGATTAAAAAAAGACCATAGGTCTACATCAAGGGTGCCCAAAAGGTCGATCGAAATTGACCATAATGCCTCATTCCACCAATGCCTAAGCTCTGTCCTCATCTGCACAAGCCTCAAACACTTTAAAATCATAAGTGTTCAAGGCTTGTTTGGTTAAGGCAAAGTTTACAGGAATGGGGAAGAGACAGGAACAGCGACAAAACTCGTGGGACGGGACGGAGAAATTGAGTTCCTGCAGGGACAGGGACAAATTTGTCCTTATGTCATTCTTTACTTGCTGGATCTGAGGCAGGAAGTAGGTGGTCTTCAGCTGGTGATGCTTGAGGATTCTCTCCCACTACAGCAAGTGAGATGTTCATTTTGAGGAGGCTTAAGCTCAAAAATGGGAGGCCCCGCCCCGTCTCATGGGTATGCCATTGATTGTGTTCAGTACAAAATGAGGTACTTGTCGAGTTTAACATGTTGGGGTTTCCAGTTCCAGACCCCTTATTTCTTCCCCACAAAGTCCGGCATATGCACGTCTCTTTGAACCTCCCTTCCCACCCTCCCTCCGTGCACTTCTACACCAGGGCCCCCTCCCCTGAATGTCTGCATCCCCTGAAGGCCTACACCCCACCCCTGAAGGCCAGCCTGTACCTTCTGAAGACCTGTACCCCCCTGGAAGGCTGCACCCCCCCGAAGACATGTACCACCCCCCCCCCCCGGAAGGCCTGCAAACCCCCCCCCCCCCACGAAGGACTACATTCCCCCCCAAAGGCCTGCATATTCAGTTTACCTAATTTCAGCAGCCTGCCCTGCATAAGATCGCTGGCTTTAGCGATCTTTGCAAGCTGCCATACGTCGTCCGAGTTGTCTTCTCTCTGCCGCGGTCCCGCCCCTCCTCTGACATTAGAGGAGGGGCGGGTCCGCGGCAGAGAGAATCGGGCAGCACTATTCTCAGCTTCCCAAGCCCGATTCAAATCCCTAAAGCAAATCATCCTCAAAGCTTCCCCAGACCCCTGCCCGATTCTCAGCTTCCCCAGCCCCCTGCCTGATTCTCAGCTTGTCCAGCCTCCCTGCCCGATTCTCAGCTTGCCCAGCCCCCCTGCCCGATTCTCAGCTTCCCAGCCTGATTCTCAGCTTCCCCAGCCCGATTCTCAGCTTCCCCAGCCTCCCTGCCTGATTCTCAGCTTGCCCAGCCCCCCTGCCCGATTCTCAGCTTGCCCAGCCTCCCTGCCCGATTCTCAGCTTGCCCAGCCCTCCTGCCCGATTCTCAAACTTACACTGGGAATCGCATGGAGGAAAGGAGAAATGTTTTCGCCGCGCGAAGGAGAGAGCCAGCATGAGGTCCGCTCCCAAGTCCTTCTGGTGTAACTTCCGGTTTCGCAAAACCGGAAGGTACTTTAGATGGGAACAACTCAGGTAGGTGGCAGAAGCAGAGGGAAAGCATGAACGGGTTTCGTGGCTGACTTGAATTGGTGAGTTCGATTTTTTGCCAAACCAAATCAATTCGAATCGGTTCACCTGAAGTGAACTGGTGAATCGATTCGAATCGTAAATCGGGCAGCACTAGTACTCACTGAGTGCATCATCTGCACATGGGTAAATTTACATATTAGGCATATATTTGGGTTTCTTAGCACTCTGCATTATTTTACACCTTATTGATTTAATTCTAGATTACTATGCCAAACACTTCTAAGAATAGGGACCAATTCTAAGTTAGGTAATACTGAGGTTCTCTTATTTTAGGAAAATCTAGGGATTTAGATATGTCTAATATATATCTAAGATTCTATCTTTCTCTTAGCTATATTTTCTTTACATTTTCTGACCTTTATACCTCAAAAGTAATAAAATTTCCTTGATACCTCTATATATAACAGCACAGATGTGAGCTTAGTCTTTGTTCTGCTCTATGGCTCTTGTACCTGGACTAGAACAGACATTGTATATGTAACTGTAAATGGTAAGTTTCCTGTATGGTTTAGCTTAGCCAGCAACTTGCATAAATTACTTGAATGGGTTTTATCTAGAATAGTGGATGGGATTGTTTGCTTTCTCACCTAAGAAATCAAGCATACCATGGGTAAGACACTCTCCGGGCTACTGTTAAGCCTGAGAATTGGGGTTTCCTGGTTCTTTGTTGAATCAGTCCTGTTTAATTGGCCTCAGACTTATGTTTGCAGCAGTAGCCCTCAACTTTACTCTGATCCATAGGTGATTGGGTTTTGATGGAGATTTCGGCAGTTGGAACCCAAACACAGTACCGGGTGGAGCTTTGGATTCTTACCAGCAATAGCTAAGAAGAAAAAATTTAAAAAATTTAAATTGAATCAGGTTGGGCAGACTGGATGGACCATTCGGGTCTTTATCTGCCGTCATCTACTATGTTACTATGTATGTTACTATGATTGGTCCTGTCCAAAGCACCCTTACAGAAGAAAATGACAAGTGACATCCAACAAGGCCTAGGTGTGTCCGCCTTTGCCATAAATGGCTCGACGGCAAAGAGGGGGCTAAAGAGGCCTGGGCTGGCGCATACTACGCAGAAGCGTTAGCAGGGCGTGACAGAGACCTGCCTAGTTCTGATTAGAGGATCTTATATACATGCAAACATTTAAAACTTGCATATGTGAAAGAATGGTGTGTACTTAATTTACAATATTTTATATTGTTTAAACCTGAAGAAACTCTAAGGAGAAATCCTGAGGCAACATCTGGAAATAGTTAAGTTAGAATCAGAGATGCTGTACTAGTCTCCAGTATAGGAAGGCTTCTGTGTGTATGTCTGTGAAATTTGAAACTGTCAGTTTTTGCAAAGCTCAGAGCAGGAGGGGGAATATCCCTCCTCCTTTCTATAGTGCTGATAGAGGCAAGAACTTTTCAGCAGTGTTAGGTTTAAAGTTTTCTTTGGCTATGTTATAATAATGGGTTTATGCATATTCAGAAATGAATGTAAACAAAAATATGATTTCTGGAACTTTTTATTTTCATGTTAAAAGGAAGTTCTTTGTCCAAATTTAAGGACAGCCTCTGTTAATAGATTGGTTGACAAGTGTGATGTCATACTGGCTTGTGAAAAATATAAAAGGAACGGACCAGATTAAACTCAGAGAGACCATCAGGAGAGGTACAATTTTCACGCCTGATGGGACTTCATCACACATATGATTTCCAAGACATGTAAGATTAACATTAATAAATTAATTAATATTGAACTGGTAATATATGTGTGATTGACATTACTCCTAAGCACCTCTTGGCGCAGAGCGCAGCACACACACGTGAATCGCTACTCAGGAGACAGAAATAAAGGGGGCATGGAGAGAGAAAGACAGGGAGACAAACAGAAAGAAGGGTAAGTCGGCATCTACTATTTATCATCTTTATAGCGCTGAAAGGTGTACACAGCACTGTACAGGTCTTATCACCTCTTGCTTAGACTACTGCAATTTGCTTCTCTCAGGTCTTCTGCTCAACCATCTCTCCCCCTCCTTTAATTCATTCAAAATTCTGCTGCACTACTTATATTCCACCAGAGCCGCTATACTCACCTTACCCATCTCCTTACATCACTTCATTGGCTCCCCATCCATTTCCGTAAAAGTTCAAGCTCCTCTTACTGAATTACAAGTGCATCCACTCTGCAGCCCCTAATATTTCTCCTCACTCATCTCCCCCTTTGCTCCCCCCCCCCAATGAACTCTATTCATCAGGTAAGTCCCTCTTGTATGTACCCTTCTCCTCCACTGCTAACTCCAGATTCAATCCTTTCTATTTTGCTGTGCCGTATGCCTGGAACAGACTGCCTGAGTCAACGTGTCAAGCTCCATCTCTAAGCTAAAAAACCATTTTTTCCCAGGCTGCTTTCAACACCTAACTCCCACTCACCATAAGATACCTATGTCCATCCTATCATTTTCTGCAAGAATTTCCCCTATCATATATGTCCAGTCTGTCTGTCCCACTAGGAGGATCCGTCGGTGACATCACCCACATGTAGAGAATATGCTGCCTGCTTGTCCTAGGATAAAAAAAGAAAGAAAGAAAGAAAGGGGGCAGGGAGAGAGACAGAAAGAAAGACAGAAAGCATGAAAGGGGGCAGGGAGAGAGACAGAAAGAAAGAAAGACGGGGCAGAGAGAGAGACAGAAAGAAAGAAAGACAGAAAGAAAGAAAGGGGGCAGGGAGAGAGACAGAAAGATAGATGGGGGCAGGGAGAGAGACAAAAAGAAAGAAATTCTACACATCTATTCTAGCACCCATTAATGTAACGGGCTTAAACACTAGTATTCTATAAAGCTACATGAGCAATTATCACATATATTTAGGGTACTATCTTATTTAATTTCTGTCAATGACACAACACCCTTCTTTTGTGATACTAATGAGAAGTAATCTCTTTCTTTTTGGTTACGTTGATACTTAATTCTTATCACTCTTCTTTCTTCTTTATTTATCCTTCTTTATTGGGGAACAGTGACCTCAAGTGCCCACAATTGTTTGACTTAGAACAAGTCTTGTCAATCCAACCATTTCATGAGCTATCACAGGTCGCATATAACCCCCTATTCTCTCATCTATGTTAATTTATTTATATAAATCATTGTTAATAAAAAGTAACCTTATAAATTGGTTATTTCTTTTTAATTAAATTCTTAGTACTGAAATATATTTAGGAGCCAGGCAAGTTAGTCCAGATAGTACCAAGGCATACAAGGGTAATTTTGAGTTCACTATCTGCTTTATATATTCCACAGCATATAGGCAATTAGGAGAGACAAGATGGGTAAAACAAAAGTAATGAGGTAGACAGAATTGAGGGGAAATGTTTTCCAAATTACGATTGCTGCGGAGGTTGAGAGATTATCTGTCGAATGACAATTTCAGAACTGTCATTGCTTTGACGATGGCGCCAATCTTTGATTATTGTAATTGTCTCTATCTGGGGGTTACCCAAGTATGTGTTGCAGGCTATGCAGCCAGCACAGAATGCTGTGGCGTGTGTGATTGCATATGTTTCCAAATTTGATCATATCACGCCAATTCTTCATAATTTACATTGGCTGCTGATTGGCCTTAGAATTGAATTTAAGGTCTTATGCACAATTTTCAGGCTGCTTCAGGACAATTGTCCTAGAGGGGCATAATCGAAAGGAATGTCTAAGTCTGTTTTCGTCTAAGTCGCAAGTCGTCAAAAGTAAAAAAACAGCTTAGGCCACATTTTCGAAAAATACGTCCAAATTTTTTTTTCGTTTTGAAAATTGTCTAAGTATACGTCCTGTCGATCTGATCGTCCAAGTCACTAAATCGTCCATCTTTATACCACATTTTCGTCCAACTTTTTGTCCATGTCAAAAACGCCTAGAACAAGCCATGCTGGATGTGGGAGGGGTCTGCAAAGTGATGGACTGAACACACATGCCACCTAAATAGTGGGGTACCTTACAGGGCACTGATGTGAACTTCACATAAAGGGTGCCATGTCATCATCTCACTACAGCTCCCTTATAGGTCATGGTGAGCCCCCAAAACCACCTTCATAATCCCCTAGACCCACTTATCTACTACCCCAATAGCCTTTATGGCTGCAGGAGCCACTTATATGCCAGTACAAAAGGGTTTTGGGGGTGTATAGGGGAGTGTGCATGTTTCAATATCAATGCAGTGATTACAGGGGCTTATGGGCATGGGTCCTCCTCTCCATGGGTCCATAACCCACCCCCAAGACGGCTTAAGATGCCTCTGTACAGCACGACTAGGCTTTCCTATGCCAGGCTGCCAGGTGTTGATGTTCTGGAGGCACAATTTTCAAGTTGTGATTAATATTTTTATGGAGGTGGGGAAGGGTCAGTGATCACTGGGGTAGTGTGTGGGGGTCTGTATTATGTATTTGCAGTGCTTTTCTGGTGACTTTAGGTGGGTTTTTGTGACTTAGACCATGTTTTAAATGGTCTAAGTCACAATGTCCAAGTTCCGTCGATCCTGTGCTGTATAACTTTCGGTTATACATGTAGTACGACTAAGCCTAAGCCGACCCACGTCCCATCCAATTCCTGCCCTCGACACTCCTCCTGAAATGCCCCATTTAGCTATGGTCATTCAGTGGCACTATAAAGGCCTAGGTCGTTTAGAAATACATCCAAAACCCGTTTTTATTATCGGCACTTGGACGTATTTTGACAATGTTCGTCCAAGTGCTGACTTAAGCCGGTTTTTGGACATTTTTCTCTTTCGATTATGAGCCCTCTACTGTTTTGCGCTCTGCTTTACAGTTTTATCAGCCAACTTGCACATTGTTCTATGGACAGGATGTGCCTGATGGTGCCATATCTGAGTTCTGTGAAGTTATCAGGAAGTCGCAAAAGTATTCTATCTGTGCAGGGCCCAGTTCATTGGAATGCTCTCTCCTTGGAGTTAAGACAAGTCCCTATGTTGCTGTAGTTTAGAAAAAGTTTGAAAACTGCTCTATTTGAACGTTATTTTGTTCAGTGATATTTATTGATGGGGGAGCAGTTCTTGATTACCTTCATTTTTCAATGTCATAGAATCAGTTTTTGTATTAATGCTCATATATTTGTTTGTTTTATGTATTAGGTTGTAGGTTTGTATATATTGTTTGTTTTTTATTTGTATTTTATAATGTATGTACAGTTGGTACCTGCTTAGAATTGTTGGATATGTGGGCTATAAATATTTTGAATAAATAAATAAGTGGTTTACATTCAGATGCTCAGGTATTTTTCCCTATCTGTCATGGTGGGCTCACACCCTATCTAATGTACCTGGGCCAATGGGGGATTAAGTGACTTCAAGCAAACACTACACGTAGATAGAGAGATTCAAAAATTTTTAAGGCCCACACATTTGAATCTTCTTGTGGAAAGTGATTGAAACTAGAGGGAGAGCTGCTTCGTAAGGAGGAAAAAGCCTCAGATCCCTGTCTGAGCTGATCTTGCATGCAGACTAGAGAGGGAATAAACCTCATTGGCTCAAAAAACCTCCTTCTGCTTCCACCTCCTTAATTTACCCCCCCCCCCTCATTTTACAAATCCATAAAATTGTTTTTTAGAGCAGGCCTGGCATGCAGAATGCCCTGCGCTGCTCCCCCTGCTCATAGAACTCAATTAGTGTCGGGAGCAGCTAAAAAACGTTTTCACAGTTTTGTAAAAGGGGGAGGAGGTTAATTAGTTATATTTATGTTTGTGTTAATATTATATATTAAATGTGCACCATCAAATATTCAGTCTTTATGTTAATCAACAGTTCAAAAAAATCTGTTACTTATCATGAACATACTCTTCACTGCTGTGCATCTCTCTCCTTAGCTCGACTCAAACGCCCATCAATGAGCTACACTCTGGTGGTCCTCCGATGGTGGCAAGCCAGCATTTTGCTTAGCGCTGTGTCAGGGATAAAGACCCAATGTTTTGCTGCTTGTCAGCACCTTCCTCTGTGCTCACTCTCACAGCAAACATCTCTAGTCTGCATACAAGATCAGCTCTGGCAGCAGACAGGAATCTGAGGTTTTTTTCCTTCTTTTGAAGCAACTCTCCTTCCGGTTTCAATCACTTTCCCCCAAGAGGGTTCAAATGTGTGGGGCTTAAAGATTTTTGAATGCTATAGTGAGAGGTTGTATGATATAGCGGATTAAGTGACTTCCTCAGGGTCCCAAGGGACAGCATGGGATTTAAACTCACAACCTCAGGGTGCTGAGGCTGTAGTTCTAACCACTGTGTCACGCACTCTCAACATAAATCTAAGCATTACTAATTGCATGACATAATATTCAGTCCAATGTAGTAGAACCACACCGTTGTCTAGTATTTTTAAGTTATAGTTTTAAGTTACAGGTTTAGATATAGTTTTTGAGCATATGTTCTTAACTTCATTTTTTTAACATATGTGTTTATGTGTGTGTGTGTGTGTGTGTGTGTGTGTGCGTGTGTGTGTTTGTGTTTTTATTTGTGACTTTAGATCAGGGGTGTCCACCATTGTCCCTCGCCAGGTTGGGTTTTCAGGATTTCCCAAATGAACATTAATGAGAGCTATTTGCATACAACGGAAACAATGCATGCAAATAGATCTTATGCAAATTCATTGGGGAAATCCTGAAAACCCAACTGGATTGTGGCCCTCGAGCACTGACATTGGCCAGCCCTGCTTTAGATTGTTGTTGACGCCTGATGTTGGTGCTTAGCGCTGAAACAGGGCACCCTGTTGAGCATGAATCTATCTTTTGAATTTCCATCATCTTGTGGAGATTTGTTTTATGTAGACCAGGGGTGGCCACACTTTTTGGGCTTGTGAGCTACTTTTAAAATGACCAAAGCACATTGTACGCAGAGAAAATGTTAATTATCATTTATATTCTGGGGGTTTTCAAAGAGGTCAAGGCAGATGACTTTATGCAATGTCATCTCAGTAACAACTATACAAAAATAGACAAATATACCGCCTCCCTTTTTACTAAACCACGATAGCGGTTTTTAGCACAGGGAGCTGCCCTGCGCTGCTCTCGATGCTTATAAGCTCCCTGTGCTAAAAACCGCTATTGCGGTTTAGTAAAAGGGAGCCATAGTGCAAAATATAGACAGCAGATATAAATTCTCAAAACGGACACATTTTGATCACTAAATTGAAAATAAAATCATTTTTCCTACCTTTGTGTCTGGTGATTTCATGAGTCTCTGGTTGCACTTTATTCTTCTGACTGTGCATCTAAGATTTCTTCCCTTCTTTCAGCCTCTTGTATGCTTCCTCTCCTCCAGACCTCATTCCTTCCCCCAACTTTTTCTTCCTCTCTCCCTGCCCCTCTCCCCTTTCTTTCTTTCTTTCTCCCTGCCCCTTCTTTCTTTCTGTCCATCTTTATTTCTGTCTCCCTGCCCCCCTTTCTTTCTCTCTGTCTGTCTTTCTCTCTCCATGCCCCTATGATAGACTCCGGAAGAGCGTTAGTGAACTAGAGGGAAAAAAGACTGCTCCTTGTAATCCTGGACAAGTCACCCAGTCACCCCCCCTCACTCCCCTCCATTGCCCAGGTACATTACATAGATTGTGAGCCCACCAAGACAGACAGAAAAAATGCTTGAGTACCTGAATAGTAACTTAACAGATTACGGCAAATAAAGACCTGTGTGGTCCATCCAGTCTGCCCAACAGTCATATTCATTTTTGAGGCAATGTTAAACCAACAAGCCAGTAACTATTAATTTTACTTGCTAAGTTCCACTATAAAATGTTTTTCCCCTCTCCCCCGAGACAAGGCCTTTACACAGACTAAATGAATGTGGTTAAAAAAAAGTGCTTTCTTGATCTTGATTCGTACTGCAGCACACGTGACAAAGGCCGTAGAAGTCTGGCTGGCATTACCCACAGTGCTCCACTCTGGAGTTACTGCCCAAGCTAACTCCAGCCTATCCCAATCTGTCTTATCATATACTGAACTCACCAACATACCATTCATTCAGAAAATCACTAAAAACAGTATAGAAAACTGAATAAATAGATTGATGTTATACTATATTTATATACAGTTGAACAAGGGGTGTTTAGATGGTCTGAAAGGGTGCATGGCAAGTTAGTCCTTGTGCACAATGACAGGCTGTAAACGAATATTCAAGCATCTTTCAGGCTTCAATAAAAAAAATCAACTTTCACAGACTGGAAGCTCTAAACAAAGAATCATCACATATAACTAAGGTGAGAGGTATAAAAGGAGCACAAGAAAATGCTTTAACCATGAGTGTGGTGGACTGGATATCTGAAACAGACTTCCAGCAGAGATTATAGTCACAGCCCCTAATTTCCTGCAGCAAGGCACGTGCAGATTTGTTCTGTGGCAAAAGTTAGAAAACTCCATGGCAAACATATTGACATTTATAAAACAAAGTAGGTGGGAAGTGGAATTTTATTGTGTACCCGGTTAATTTCATTTGGTCCTCTCTTTGTGGAAAAGGAGTGCTTGGTGCTCAATGCTGGGAAGAGAGGAGGGAAACAGTGAACAGAGGCAGCAAAAGTGATTGTAGAGCTTTTGTAGTCAGTGAGGGTGGGCAGAATGTATAGGCTGTATGGCAGGGGTGTCAAAGTCCCTTCTCGAGGGCCGCAATCCAGTCGAGTTTTCAGGATTCCCCCCTCTATTAGCATACCATGAAAGCAGTGCATGCAAATAGATCTCATACATATTCATTGGGGAAATCCTGAAAACCTGACTGGATTGCGGCCCTCGAGGAGGGACTTTGACACCCCTGCTGTATGGCCTTTCTCTGCTGTAATTTATTTCTTTCAGGGGTGATGTGAAGAGACAAGGGTCCTCGGAGGAAAGATGTAGAGAAGGGATCTCAGACAGGATAGACAGATATGAAGAATCAGGGAACTGGCTTGAAGGTAGGCTTCAGAGGGTAGTGGTGAATGGCACCCCCTCCGAAACGACGGAGGTGATCAGTGGAGTGCCACAGGTCTCTGTCCTGGGCCCGATCCTGTTCAACATCTACATAAGGGACTTGGCAGAAGGGCTCCGAGGTAAAATAACATTATTCGCTGATGATGACAAACTAAGCAATGTAGTGGCCAAGAGTACAACAGACAAAAATTCAATGCCCGACAACATGATGCACGACCTACTACTACTGGAGCGCTGGTCTAGGTCCTGGCAACTCAGCTTCAATGCCAAAAAATGCAAAGTCATGCACCTGGGCAGCCAAAATCCATGCAAGACTTACACCCTAAATGGCGAGATCCTAACAAGAACTGGAGCAGAACGTGACCTAGGGGTGATTGTCAGTGAGGACATGAAGGCTGCCAATCAAATGGAGCAAGCTTCCTCCAAAGCAAGGCAAATCATAGGTTGCATACGCAGGAGTTTCGTCAGCCATAAGCCTGAAGTCATTATGCCATTGTATAGATCCATGGTGAGACCACACCTGGAGTACTGTGTGCAATTCTGGAGGCCGCATTACCGAAAGGATGTGCTGAGACTAGAGTCGGTCCAGAGAATGGCCACCCGGATGATCGCGGGTCTCAGGGATCTCCCGTACGAGGAAAGGCTGGATAAATTGCTACTCTACTCACTCGAGGAACGCAGAGAGAGGGGAGACATGATTGAGTCGTTCAAGTATCTCACGGGCCGCATCGAAGTGGAAGAAGATATCTTCCTTCTCAAGGGTCCCACGGCAACCAGGGGGCACCCGTGGAAAATCAGGGGAGGGAAACTGCACGGTGAAACCATGGAAATTCTTTTTCACTGAAAGAGTGGTTGACCGCTGGAATAGTCTTCCACTTCAGGTCACTGAGGCCAGCAGCGTGCCTGATTTTAAGGCCAAATGGGATAGACACGTGGGATCTATTCACTGAGTTAGGTGGGGGAGGGTCATTGCGGTGGGCAGACTGGATGGGCCGTGGCCCTTATCTGCTGTCTATTTCTATGTTTCTATGTTTCTAAAGGAGAGAGATAGAAAGGAAATGAGGAGAGGAAAGAGGGAATAGGGAAGGGAGAATGAGAATGAGGGGATCACAATAGGAAGAAACAGTCTCCTCACACTCTGTAGATGTCTGATCCCTTCACCGTGTCTCTCTCCCACCACTTTTCCACATCCCTTTCAACTCTCTTGCCACGTCTCTCAAATCCCTTCACTCACATCCTGCAATATCTTGATACCCATACTCTCCCCCCTCCTTCTCCACAATCTACACATCTTTGAATGTCACACTCACTCATGTCTCCTCTCCCTAATACACATTCATTTACCCTTCCTCTCAAGGCTGGTTCTATGGTAGATTAAACTCTGGACAACAGTTGTTGATGGGGTTCATAGTCTTAAACACGCGAGACAAACGCACACCGACAAACGAGTGCCGACAATTCAGCGCGCCGCAGGAAAACTTTCTTTTAAAGGGCTCCGACGGGGGGTGTTGGTGGGGAACACCCCACTTTACTTAATAGGGATTGCGCTGGTGTTGGGGGGGGGGGGTTGTAACCCCACATTATACTGGAAACTTAATTTTCCCTATTTTTTACACCCCCCACACAACCCCCAACACGACAGCATGAGGCAGCGCGTTCCCTATTAAGTAGAGTGGGGGGTTCCCCCCCCACACACACACCTCCCATCGGAACCCTTTAAAAGAAGATTTTCCTGCAGTGCACTGAAGTCTGGCGCTGAATTGTCAGCGCTCGTTTGTCGGCGCACGTTTGTCTTGCGTGCTTTTGTCCCATCACCGTTGATGGTGCCCTCTAAAGATCTCCATCTCCT
Organism: Geotrypetes seraphini; assembly: GCF_902459505.1. Taxonomy (NCBI): domain Eukaryota; kingdom Metazoa; phylum Chordata; class Amphibia; order Gymnophiona; family Dermophiidae; genus Geotrypetes; species Geotrypetes seraphini. The sequence goes on along the minus strand of NC_047084.1, from coordinate 4,819,273 downwards.
ATATTTGGTGTCTAGATTAGCAGAGGAGAGGATGCACACTGGCTTGCTCTACAAGTGAATGATACAAGTGAGGAGAGGAGTGGCCTAGTGGTTAGAGCCCCTGGAATGCATTCAGGCATACTACAATAATTGTCAAATGTGAGCTTGCTAACCCTGTGCTTTTTTTTGAGGGGTCATGTCAGGGGCAGAGAGTAAGCATACCTGCGCTAAACAGTTGGAACATCTACATTAGCATAAGCTAACTGGTTAGCATAGAAATTCTGTATGAGCCCTCATCACCTGCAAACTGCAAGGACATTAATACAAAAAAATGAACATATCGGCCATTTTATGACTGTGGTAAAAATGTCTTTAGTGCTTAGAAAAGACCCATGTAAGGGTATACTAAGGCCACTCTTTGCCGCACCTTAGTAAAAAGGATACCTATATTCTCTCATAAAAGAAAAAAACCCTTTGTTGCTCTGGTTGACCTCAATAAACATGATTTTAAAAAAAAAAAAAAAAAAAAAAGGAACCCTTTTATTAAGCTGTGGTAAGCACCAATGCAGGTTAAAAAGCACTACTGCGGGACACTTGTAGTTTTGGGATTAACACACTAAGGGCTAGATTCTCAAAACTTTGTGGTAAAAGTTTCAAATTTAATTTAAAAAAATCTGATGTACTGCGTATCGTACTTCTAAACAGGGTGACGGACATGAGACCAACAGAACTAACAGGAACAAAAGGGTTAGAGGTAGGAAATCCATCTTAAAATAGTAAAGCAAGCCATGAAAGGGAAAAAAAGAGGGGGGAATCTCATCTGAGAGCCAGAAGAAGAAGAACTCGTAATGCAGCCGTTATTGTAGCGATTTCAAAAAGGCGAGTCATTCTCAAAAATCCACGCATGCAAATGAGGTTAGCAGAGGGTAGTGAAGATTCACTAAATTTACATGAGATGAGTCGCTGGTGATAGCAACTGGCACATGCGTAGAATACACCACGAAAGAGGCGTGCATGTGCGCATGTGCCAGAAAAAGCAAAGCCATAAGCGGTGTGGCAATCATAGGCATGACAGAGCTACTGGATGAAGGCAAGGGAAGGGAGGGGAGATGCAATGTCGGCTTTCAACAAGTGTGAATAAGACATGCCTTTTCTACCCCAAAACTGCTATAATTCATGTACATCTTACAATTTGTTTTTAATGTCAAATTTTATCATGAACCACAGCCAGAAACACATAAGACACGACTTGTTTATGTCCATCCTTCACCCCCCCAAAAAAAAAAAAGACTATAATTTATGTGAATCGTATAGTTTTTTTCATGAGCCACAGTCAAAAGACACATGCCAAAGATGCACTTTTCATAGTACTGGCACCCCCGGACCAGTCACTGATTTTTGATCGCCAAAAGCCGATGCCGTGCTTCTAGAATCACTTGGTGATGTTGAAGAATCCACCAGAATGCTCGTTTAAATACTGATGAACCCATTTGCATGGCAGAATTGGAGACTGCTATGAAGCTTGGAAAAGACCTCGGTAAGCCATTTTAATAATCTGCCACTAAAACACATGAATGCTAAAACTGGCTGGAACTGGTTTAGCGACCGCGTTAAAGGCAACCTTAAGTTTTGAGAATCTAGCCCTAAAAAACAGATTAGTGGTGTCTGGAGGGCATAGAGTAGGCATGTACTGTGCTAATTGGTTAGCGCAGCTACGCTGTCACACACTAACCGATTAGTACATGATCTCTTATTGCCTAGAACAGTGGTCCTTAAACCTGTCCTGGGGGACCCCCAGCTAGTTAGGTTTTCAGTTTATCCCTAATGAATATACACAAGACAGATTTGCAAATAATAGAGGTGACAGGCATGCAAATCTGCCTCGTGTATATTCATTAGGGATATCTTGAAAACCTGACTGGCTGGGGGTCCCCCAGGAAAGATTCAGTGTACTGATTCAGGATTAGTGTACTGGTCTCATGAGGGAAAGAAAGTGCTCAGAGTGAGGGTGGTCAAATGAATGTGACATACTCCTAAAAAGTGAGACTCAGCATATCTAGGCTCGCAAGGAGAGGCAGGGAGCTGTCGTCCCTCCTCTCCTCCTTATTAACTAGTTAAGTCTAGTACAGAGAAAAGAGCTTAGAAGATCCAGATGGAAACAACCTTGTGAGGGTGGGAGATCTAGAGAGGATTTCTAAGGATTTTGTCTTTTAGGAGGAAATAGTTTTCCCTATCTTGTTTCCCCACCAAAGGAGGTAATGTCTAGGAGAGTTTTGGTCCTTAAGAAACTAACAGTGAAGGAAACGGGTCTAAGTTCAGGGAGTTTTGAAAAGTGGGTTTTTTTGTTTGTTTGTTTGTTTTCTGCAAATGTTTTGTTGGAAACACTAGGAAGTCCAAGGTAGCAAGTCCACCCTGATTGTAGAAGAGGATTAAAGAGGAGAACAGAGAAATGACTTAATTCAGTGAGAGAAACAGATTTAGGACTGTCTTTAACTTGCCTCTTTCTTATTTCACTATTCTATATAATAATAATAATAATAATAATTTATTTTTATATACAGCCATACCCGAAAGTTCTAGGCGGTTCACAACAATCAAGTGCGGTACATACAATGCAAAAGCATACATCAGATTAAAATTTTCTGAAGATTCAGCAAAATAAAATGCTAACTATATAAAGAAATACAAACAATTTAAAATAGGATAAAAAGTTTGATTAAGAGAATAAATAACATTAAGATTCTAGCCTGTTAAATAGTTGCGTTTTTATCTGTTTTCTAAAAAGTCAAGGTAAGAGTCAATCTACTCAACTGGGGGAATTTTACCTCCTCCCCCCCCCCCTCTTTATGAAGCCGTGTTAGGGTTTTTATTGCCTGCCGTGACGCTCATAGGAATTCTATGAACATCTGAGCTTTTACTGCCGTGGCTGGTAATAAAAAAAACCCTAACACAACTTCATAAAACGGAGGGTAATAAAGGTGTTTGTATGAAAATAGTTCCTTGGAATATGCTGAGATCCTTTTGGAGTTTTAAGTGAAACTGGCACAGCTTGCCTCTCCCTGTACACCAGAACCCACTATTTTTGTGGACTCTTGAAGGCAAACCCTCATCTTACTGAAATAAATCTAATTACACTATATACAAGTAAAAGTCCTGCACCAAAAGGATCGATGAAGCTCTGAGCCTTCTGCAGGTAGTTTCCATACATAATCCTAATTGGCAGTGTTTTAAGGCAGGTAAGGAAATCTTTCATTCTGTGGCTAGACTGGTCACTCACTTATCAACATGCTGAACGGCTTTGTAAATTGCCAAGAAGAATTAAGTATCATTTGTATTAATTTCTCTTAAAATAGAGATTGTCTATAAATTTGAGAATCTGAGTATCAGTACCTAAACAGGATCCATAGTAACTTTTTGATGGCTGAAGATATTTAGTTTCACTCCCTGTTCACCCCCAGAATAAATTAAGCCAGGGGTGTCCAATGTCGGTCCTCGAGGGCCGCAATCCAGTCGGGTTTTCAGGATTTCCCCAATGAATATGCATGAGATCTATGTGCATGCACTGCTTTCAATGCATATTCATTGGGGAAATCCTGAAAACCCGACTGGATTGCGGCCCTCGAGGACCGACATTGGACACCCCTGAATTAAGCACACATACAGCATAAGCAGATACTCTGTTCCTATTGTAAATAAAGAATCGAAAATGTAAATATATGAACATGCATTGTTTGGTTAATTCTTCACTGTCCTCCGTGAGGAAATGGTCTGCTCTTAAAGATTATTTGCTGTTGAATTCTGACTTGTATAAATCAAAGTGTTCCCAATGTATAGCATTTTTGTATACATGATATGTTTTCCATATGTCCTTGGATGCCTTTTTGTTTTTTCTATTTCTTTTGTTGTTGTATGAAAAGTTCAATAAAGAGATTAAGACTAAAAAATACAAACAAAAAAAAGCATGTGTATAATATAGAAAATGGGATACATATGCATAGCACATACTACGATGTAAGAAAATATAAAGAAAGCATGTCTTTATAACATTAAGCATTTATTTATTGTAAGAGCTGTACTGCCATTTCCATAACGTTTACTTTGATACACTAAGAATGTCTTGTGCTAATAAAACAGTTATTTTTATCTCTGATCTGGAGGTGACAATTTAGCGCTGACGGATCCGTCTCAGCATAGGGAGGGAAAAGTATTAGGATCCGACAGCGCTACAGTGTCATCGAGGTCTGTCAGAGCCACAGACCTCAGATTTTTAAATTTACTGGGGCTGCAGGAAACCAGTTTAAAGGACAGACCTCGGTGACAGTTTAGCGCTGACGGATCCTAATGAACCTACACTAATACTTTTCCCTCCCTATGCTGAGACGGATCCGTCAGCGCTAAACTGTCACCGAGGTCTGTCAGAGTCAGAAACTAACTACAAGCGGCACGGACCTCAGATTTTTAAGGACGTGCGGGTTTAGATCCACCAGGTCCGTTGGGTCCGTGTTTTACCCTTTCCCTGCAGCCGAACATAAGTGTTATATAATAACATTCACAAGGGAGGGATGATTTCTATTGGGTTTAGCACCCCCAATGGTTTTGAAAAGTTGGCTCCTACGGTTGCCAGCACAAGATGTAAACAGGCAGAAACTTAACGACAACAACCACCGTGTTCAGTTTGTGTGTGCGTGTTTTCTTCAGGCGTACAGGAAATTCTGAAACTGCCGGTTTCTAACGTTTAATAAACGACGTACTGCCTCTGCCTGCACATCAATCACCCCCAACTGCTGTTTTTAGGAGCCGAAAGAGGAAATAGAAGAAGTTTGGAAACTCTCCTGCGCCGCATACTTAGTATTTCTCAGTGGGGAGGTCCCTATCTCGCCTGCGTGACATCCGATAGCAGGAAGCAAACGCTCACCCGGGCAAGCGCGAGCTGAAAGAAAGAGCGCGAGTCGAGGCTGAAGGGAGGGGGGGGGGGAGGAGAAGGAAGCGACCGACCAACTCTTACCTTACTGTAATCGGCCGGGAACGCGGCGAAGTTCCTCGGCTTGCCGATGTCTAGCATAGTGTGACAGAAGCGCCGTGAACATGTTTGGCGGGGCACGGCCCGAACCCGCCTCTCCTGGAGCCGGCAGACTGGCCGTGGTAGCCGCGCCCAGCCTCGTCTCGGGGTGTCGGACAGCGAAGGCCAAGGGGTGCTTACGACGCCGCTGCCTCCCGGTTTGCAGCGACGTGACTCGCTCGCTCGTCTCTCTTATCAGAGGCAGCGGCGCAGTTCCCCCCACCCCTCCCTCCCTCCCCGGCCCCTTTCTTTAGCTGCTCTCGCTGCCATTTCAGGTCTTGGGAGCCAAAGATTACTAAAGTGTCTGAAGTCTAAAGCAGTGGTTCTCACCCCTGTCCTAGGGGACCCCCTAGTCAGTCGGGTTTTCAAGATATCCTTAATGAATATGCATGAGAGAGATTTGCATACCTATCACCTTCATTATATACAAAGCTCTCTCATGCATAAGGGATATCTTCAAAACTCGACTGGCTGGGGATCCCCTAGGACAGGGTTGAGAACCACTGGTCTAAAGCCAGCCTAGGCTTTGACATTTGGGCTTTGTTTCTCCTCAAGTTGTTCAGAAACAAGTGATCGTATGCAGTGGCGTACCTAGCATATGTGACACCCGGGGCCCATCATTTTTTGGCACCCTCCCCCCCCCCCCCCTATCTACGAAAAACATGATTTTTAGTAACAAGCCACACCTCACACATGAGTACTAGAGAATGACACGGTGGCGGTTTACCCGCGGCCACCGCATTTTAGCCGCGGGTCACCGCCGAAAACGGGGAAGAAAACTAGCAGTCGCTGCGGCGACGGGGACAGGGCCATTCACCGCCCGCGGGGCGGTGAATGGGTCTTGTCCCCGCAGTGAGGCATGAAGGATCGCGCGGTCCCCGCAGCTCACACCCGCCTGCCCAATCGATTCTAGTGTTTAGCCAGCTCTCTCCCTTCTCCTCACCTTAGTTTGTAGATTTTCTTTTTCGGCGACCCGCACGCTATCAAAGAGCCGCTGCTGCTCAGTTTCGATCTTCTGCTCTGACGCAACCGGAAACAGGAAGTTGCAGCAGAGCAGAAGATTGAACACTGAGCAGCCGCGCGTGTGCGGCTCTTTGGGAAAGCGTGCAGGTCGCTGAAAAAGAAAGCCTGCAAATTAAGGTGAGGAGAAGGGAGAGAACTGGCTAAACACTAGGATCGATTGGGCAGGCGGGTGGGGGCTGCGAGGACCGTGCGATCACCCGTGTTCCCGGCTCAGACTGTAAGGAGGGAGTGAAAGGGAAAAGGATTCTGGGCCAAGGTGATGAAAACGGAATGAAAAACCCACAGCAGGAAAGAAAGGAAAGGACAGGCAGATGAGCCAGATGCTAGAAGCAGGGGGGGGGAAGAAAGAGGGAAAAAAGCTAGATGGGGTTGAAAAGAAGAGACACACTGGTATGGAAGAGGAAGATAGGGGAAATCTGGACACAGGAAGGTAACAGAAAGAGGGGAAATTATGTGCATGGGGCATAGGGACAGAGACAAAAAGGGGACATGCCATGGGGATGGTATATGGACACAGGGGGGGGCAATGGCAGATACATAGGGGAGATATTAGAAAAGTATATAAAATCATACCCGTTTGAGGCTTTTATGTATGCAGCGGTGACGGGGCGGTGAATGGGGTTGCAGTGGCGGTGACGGGGCGGTGAATGGGGTGGCGGTGACGGGGCGGTGAAGGGAATGACGGGGCGGTGCAGAGGATGGTGAGACGGGGACGGGGCGGTGACGGGGACCAATTTTTTCACCGTGTCATTCTCTAATGAGTACCTAGGAAAAGGCAGCATCTTGCATATGGCAGTGAGCAGTACAACATCAATACACCCATTGTAAAACTAAACAAGCTAGACTAGTACAGATCAATCCTACACCGTCAATCCTAACAGAAAACCACGTCTTTCGAACACACAGAACACAGAAAACACCTTCGCCTAGTATGGAATATGTCATCACAAACTAACCCCTCCCCCTTTTACAAAATTGCAGTGTGGATTTTAGCCATGGTGGTAACAGCTCTGTAGCTCATAGAATTCTGAGCATCAGAGCTGCTAAAAAACGCTCCACAGTTTTGTAAAAGGGGGGATAAAATAGAAATACATAGACAAAGGTTAAACTGAACCAGCAAGAAGCTGGACTCTGCAAAAAATGCAACACCACAAAAACAGTGACACATGTCTCCTAAAGCAATAAATAAATAGAACATTTTTGTTCTACCTTTGTCTTCTCTGGTTTCTGCTTTCCTCATCTTTTTGTTACTGTCTTCCTTCCATCCACTGTCTGCCATCTCTCTGCCCTTCCCTATATGGCATCTTCTCTCCTATGCCCCTTCCAGAAACTGTATGCCTCCCCCTTCCATCTCTCCTTTCACCCCCATTGGTCTGGCATCTCTCTTCTCTCCTTCCCTCTCCCACACCTCTCTTCTGCAATCCCTTTCTTCTCTCATTTTCCTTTTCAATTTATTTTCTGCATTCATCTAGATTACGTTCTTACTACCCTCTCATCAATTTCCTTTTTTACTGTCAATCTACAGCTCGCCACCTCTTTCCCTCACCCCCTCCAGTATTTCCCTAACTCAATCCTTTTCCCCCATCATCTGCCCTCTTTTCTCTCCCCACTTCCATCCATCATCTGCCCCTTCTCCCTACTTCCATCATCTGCCCTCTTCTCTCTCCCCTTTCTCCCCACTTCCATCATCAGCCCCCTTCTCTCAATCTCTCCATCCACCACAGACCCATCTTTCTCCCTTCCTCACCTTTCCGATTTTGACAACAAGATCTGGGAAACCCCCCCCCCCCCCGCAATGACACTTAAGATCAGCAATGGGCCTCCTTCAACCCCTGGCATCAACAGAACTTCAGATCGGCAACGCGGTGCTCAGTCAAAAGCAGAAACAGGAAGCTGAGTCAGAGGGAAGCTTTTGATGTGAGCACTAGAGAATGGCACGGGGAAAAAATCTGTCCCCGTCACTGCACTGTCCTCTTCACTGCCCCATCACTGCCATCCCATTCACCGCCCCGTCACCGTCACCGCAGCATCCATACAAGCCTCAGTACTGCAATATTTAGCTTATTCCTTCCTTATAAATCAAAGTTCTGGTTGCTGAACTGGAGAAAGGGATGTTCAGCTTGCAGGGCTTTGTTTATAAATTTTTATCAACACAACTAATATACTACTTTATCCTGAAGAAAAAAAAAAAATAGAATTTTTTTTCTACCTTTGTTGCCTGGTTCTGCTTTCCTCATGTTCTTATTCAATTCCTTCCATCCACTGTCTCTCTTTTCTCTGCGTCTTCCATTTGCTCTGTTACTGTGCCTCTACCTCTCTCCCCCTTCCAAATTGGTCTGGCAACCATCTTCTTCCCTCCGCTTCCCCCATAGACTGGCATCTCTGTCTTCTTACCTGCCAGCGTCTTCTCCCCACTCTCTCTTCCCCATTTCCCTTCAGCGTCTTCTCCCCACTTTCTCTTCCCTATTTCCGTTCAGCATCTTCTCCCCACTCTCTCTTCCCCATTTCCTTTCAGTGTCCTTCCCCCCCTCCGTCTTCCCCATGTCCTATCAGCATCCTTCTCCCCCCATCTTCCCCATGTGCTTTCAGCGTCCTTCTACACTCCTCTGTCTTCCCCATGTGCTTTCAGCATCCTTCTCCCCCCTCTATTTTACCCATTTCCCTTAAGCGTCTTTTCCTCTCCACTCCACCTTTCCTCCCTTTCTCCCTCCCTGCCCCTTACCTTCGTGGCGCATCCCGCCCGCCGCCCAACAGGCCCGGTCTGACAAACCTCCCTGTCCTATGGCCGCGAGTCTAAATTACCTTCTTACAGCAGACGGAGCGTAGTAGTTGCATATGGCTACCATAAAGGTCGTCTCTTATGCAACTTCTGGTTGCGTCAGAGATGACCTTTACGGCAGCTACACGCAGCTTCAATACTCCAGCTGCTGTAAGAAGGTAATTTAGACTCATGGCCACAGGGCAGGGAGGTTTGTCGGACCGGGCCTGTTGTCGGTCAGTCGGTCGGGCATGCGGGGGGGAGGGGAAGCACCACGAAGGTAAGGGGAAGGGAGGGAGAAAGGGAGCTGTTTCAACACCATTCACCGCTGAATTTTCCGGACCTGGCCGGCTCTGCACCCCCCCTCTAAGGCTGCACCCGGGGCGGACCGCACCCCTGCCCCCCCCCCCCTTGGTATACCACTGATCGTATGTTTCAGGACCCCCAAAGCGTTGCAACAACAGCTGGATTGTGCAAGACTTTTGTGCTGTCATCCGTGAGGACACTATATAAGTCGGATAGCTAAGCAGATTTGGGACGAGGTAGGAAGGTGTATCGATGTCTTGATGGCTGCAGGCCACTCACTGAAACTACACTGGATTCAGCTAAGATCATGATTTCGATGCTGCAGCAACGGTAGCGAACTACAGAATTCAAACTGCAAGGAGTTTATTTAAGAAATCATACAGCATTTTTTTACAACCGGGTAGGGACTCTTGGCCCTGCCACTGTAGGTGCCAGCTCTGGGAGTGCTACGCAGCCCCAGTACTCAGCGTGTTCTTCTGTTCTATCCAGGGATGTATAATTTGTGCTTTTAGTCCCCCTTCCTCCTTCATATTGAATAATTGAAGGATTAATACATTCCTGGAACACTGAATCTTTTAGTTTGCACAGCCTCCTTATTGAAGTGCAGTAATCGGCCAGAAGCAAGCATGCAGCATCAGGTTTTAGTGGGCAAGAAGTGGGGCAAAGGTGTAAAAGGAGGACTCGATTCTGCTCTTTCTCTCTCTCAGGCCAATGTAATAAACTGCTGTAGGCTTACTTAGCTCAGTAGTTTACTTGGTATTAGTAAAGATTTTCTATGTGCTAAAATCACTATTGTACTGTATGGTTTGTGGAGGTTTTGGTTATATTTTGTTTGTGTTTACTAAAATCACTTCCAACATAGGGCTTTAGCCATTTGCAGTTGGTATAAAAATGAGTTAATTTTAGCACTCTTTCCATGTTAGAGCATGCAAATAAGCTGCATATGGAAATTACTTCTGTGCAACTGCACAAAAATGAATGCAGTTTTACTTCAGTCCCAGTAGACCTGGGTCCACAGCTGTGCACTCAGGAGGCCACAGTCTGGGACTCATCCACTACCATGCCTACCCTCCCTTGTTCCTTGCAGAATGTCCCCCATGCCCTAAACTCATTTACCCACTAATCTTCCTGTCTGTGGCTTCCCACTGCTTAAGCCCACCTCATCCACCTAGGCCCCAAGGCAGAATAGCTGGTGTCTGAGAGTGTGGCTTCTACCATGAGCATAATACTGCAGTATGCAAAAAGCAAATTACATGCAAATTTTATGCATGGAAAACCAGTGGCAAATGTGAGGGAGAATACCAGAGACTTGTGCACAAAATTTTGCTGTAAGCAGTTTCTTGTGTGTATGTCCAAACCAAAATGTCAGACTCAAAGGCACCCAACTCATATAACTTATTAAAGAAAAAGACAATAGTAATTCACAGCCTCAATATATAAGGGATTACAAACCTTATATACTTAAACCTTTTTCATTTGCAAAATCTCTCACATGATCCTCAGCGAGGCCATCTCCCCACTCAATAAATCTTCATAGTAGGTGGCTTTACACCTCCTCTCATAATCGGATCCTTATATTTTCTTAATTTTCTTAAACTTTTTTTGTGCTTGTATTCTTTGTAATTTTTTATATAATTTAATGTTTAAATACTTAAATAGTTCATAAATAGTGGCTTTAGATCAGCTCAATTTCTGGTCTCCGTTCATAGAACGGGGGATAACCGACATGTTTCACCCATGTGTTCTGATACGGTTTTTTTCAAGGTTATCTCTCCCTGTAACCATAAGGTGGAAAAATTAGTTTAAATTCACACCCTAAAGGCCCTTAAATATTTAAGTCCCCTTGTTTCCTATAAATGATGAGGCATCGAAATATGCTTTAATGGACCGAAGCTTCCAGAGAGTAAAAAACCCTTTCTAACTAAGGAGTCCACCTGGTCTTTCATGGTTAGACTCTGGTCCAATGTTACACCCAATATCTTCATAGTGAGTTGGATGGGATAACTACATTTATTGATGCACAGTGATGTTTTAGTGCCAAGTGGGTGTGGCGAAGCAACAAAAAATGTTGTTTTTTCTGAATTAAGCTTCAGTATGAATTCAGTCATCCATTGCTCCATCGAGTTTAGTACTTCTGTTGCCTTAGGAGTGACTTCTGAGAGAGAGGTAGCGAATGGGATAATGATTGTAAAGTCGTCTGCATAACTAAATAATTTTATTCCCAGCTGGGTTAGTTGTGCAGCTAATGACGACATGTAAACATTGAAAAGCAGTGGGGACAATGGTGACCCTTGCGGCACACCGGATGGATTGCTCCAGGTATCAGAGAGAGCGTAATTAAAACGTACTTGATAGGTGCGGGACATAAGGAAGCCTCGAAACCAGTCTAATACTTCTTCTCTGATACCAATTGAATCTAAGCATTGTAACAGTTTCCCATGGTCCACTAAGTCAAAGGCAGAGCTCATATCGAATTGCATGACCAGGGCATTAAGGCCCTTACTAAACAAGAGCTGTAAATTATCCAAGATAGCCACAATTACTGTCTCAGTGCTAAAGAAAGGTCTGAAACCAGAGAGAGAACTGATCAAGGTATTCCATCAATTGGGCATGTACCAAGCCTAATGTGATTTTTACAATAAAAGGGATGGATGCTACTGGTCTGTAGTTGGTTACTAATGCTGATGATTCTTTACAATTCTTTGGAATTGGGGTTATTATGATATGACCGTTATTAGTGAGGAATTTTCCTTTTTTAAGTTATCGGTTAAATAATTCAGCAAAAATAATTTAAAGTCTAATGGAGCTGCTTTCATAATTTCTGGGGGACATGTGTCCAATACACAGTACGATTTAGAGTACTTGTTATATAATTTGATATAATTATTCCATTCTAAATCTTGAAAGGAACTCCAAGTCATGTCCACTGGTATTTCATTTCCTTGTATGTTAGTTATTTGATGGACTTTTCCTCCAGGAAATTGTCCAAACCTTTCTTAAAACCAGTTACACTATCCGCTCTTAGCACAACCTCTGGCAATGCGTTCCAGAGCTTAACTATTCTCTGAGTGAAAAAAAATTTCCTCCTATTGGTTTTAAAAGTATTTCACAGTGTCACCTGCCGGGGTCTCTAGAAGCTTGCGAAAGACCACCGACAGGTGGCAGCACGACCCTGGCGTGGCTCCCAATGTGGAAGACCTCACTGGTGTCCCAATACTTTGGGCTTCGCAACAATAAAGCACAGCGAGCCAAGTCAAATCAAAAACAATGTCCAAAGTTTAATTTGTCTCCAAACCCAATGATTAGAAAACCAAAAATCATATAAAGAAGCATTAGCCTCCATGCTTCCTTTTTCCCCAAAGAAGAAAAAAAAAACCACAGATTTTTATCTTCCAAACAGTTCAGTGAAAGAACAGCAGGGTTTATGTTAAGAAAGTTCACAATCAAGGTTCTAGTGTTTCACCCTGCACTGAACCACAGTCTCTGTAAGAGCACACAAAACTAGTCCCATAAGAAGTTCTCAAGAATCCTCTTGAGTCCTGGACTTTCAATCCAAAAATCCAGTTTCTTCACCAGGCACTCACATTTCACATTGTAAAGCACACTTCAATCATGAAAAGAAAAAAAAAATAAAGCCCTACTGCAGGCTCTTGTTATTCCAGCAATAATCAGTTTCCAGTCCTTTTCACTGTTGAGCCACAGAATTGCTGGTTCCCCTTTTTATTACTCAGCTTTAACAAGCTCCCTCTGAATCCCAACCCTCAGATCTTCGGGGCACCTACCCCAATTCTGTGAGTCCTTGGAACTTAGATAGCTAACAGGGAAACTGCTTCACAAGCCAGAAAACTTTCTTCAGTTTCTCTGGGCTTTTGCACAGCTGGAGTGCAGCAACGTAATCAAGCTGGTGCAGCACTGCTCTGAGCTTGGCTTTACACACCAAACAAAAATAGTTTCTATCAATCCTCAACACTATATTATTATACACCTCCGGACCTGCAGTACTTAGTGAGAAGCTGCCAAGCTCACATCCATGGCTTCCTCGATGTCAGCTTCAGGCATTGTCCATTCATTCGTGTCCATATTTTCTGGAATACCCAGCTGCTCTGCTGGCTCCTGAGCAAAGGAATCCTCACACTCCATGGGTCCCTGAGCGAGGTCTGGCCTTTGCCTGGCCCGGAGAACCTTCCCTGCCAGGTCCTCGTGTACAGCCTCTCTTACTGCCTTGGAGAGCTGCTTAAGAGTCTTTGGGCCACACCCTGTACTAGGTGTCTGTGTGCCTAGCTTTCATGCTCTTGGGCTCCCCCCCAGGATGCTGGGCAGAATACCACTGGGAGCCTGATTAAACCTCTTACTGTAACTGGGATTTTTACTGGGCCGAGGAGCTAACTCGTATTCTGGCTCCTGATCAGGTTCAGATGGCTCAGGATAGGCAGCTCTGTTTTCAGTATCCCCTGCCTGATCATTCTCGGTCAGTCTCTGGTCTCGGGCACAGGATTTAGGCTGGGGTTTCACTCTGACATGACCGTCTCGGGGAGCGGAAATGTCACAACAGTAACTTCATCGAGTGTCCCCTAATCTTTGTCATTTTTGACAGAGTGAAAAATCGATCCACTTGTACCCATTCTACTCCACTCAGGATTTTCTAGACTTCAATCATATCTCCCCTCAGCCGTCTCTTTTTCAAGCTGAAGAGCCCTAACCTTTTTAATCTTTCCTCTCCACAAAACCTTTTATGCTACCCCAGACCCTTGCGGAAATATTCTCATGTTGTGCATCCAGACTGCGTCGGAGGCAAAAAAACCCAGAGAGGTGTAACCTTAAACTACCTTTCTCTAGAATTAAAAGGCAGTAGCAGTCAAAAGGTATAATGATTGTTATGCTTTAACTTCTCTAGAAAAACTACCTTTTGACTACTACTGCCTTTTAATTCTAGAGAAAGGTAGTTTAAGGTTTCAGTCTCATAATAATAATAATAACAGTTTATATATTGCAATACCGTTAAGTTCTATGCGGTTTACAATAGATTAAGCGAGGTACAAATTGATTGAATTTAAGAGGGGGAAGAGGAGAGTTAATAGGACCGGAAATGCGTTGTTGAGGAGAAAGAGATTAATAGGACAGAGGAATCACTATGGAGGAGAAAGAAGATGAGTGGGTCAGTTGTCTAGATACTTTAGGAACAGTTGAGTTTTTAGACGTTTTCTGAATTCCTCATAAGTAGTGGGCGAAAGCAGTTGATCTAGGTCTTTACCCCACAATGCTGTTGGATGTGAAAGAAGGTGTTTGTGGCCTAGCGACGATATTAGGGTTACCAGATGTCCGGGATTTCCCCATGTTTTGAAAAGCTTCCAGTTAGGAGCGACATCAGGACAACATCTGTGCATGCGTGGATGTAACACGGTGATGTCACACAAATGCATTCATGCATATGATGTTATTGCGTCACACCAGCACTTATGCAGATGCCCTCCCAACAAGTGAACAGCTTGAGAAGGCGGGACTGGGAGCGGAACGGGGCATGACTCGGGTGGAACTGGGTGGGCCTGGGGGCAGAGTCATCGGTATGGATTTTAGTTCGGGAAAATCTGGTAACCCTAGACGATATGCCTCCAAAGGAACTAAGGTTTGCCTAAGCATTTCCTTCCAGAACACTAGTCACTTTCCTCAGACTTCACAGGTATGAGCTATGAAATCCTGCAATGCTGTTGCAGCCTCAAAACCTCAGCTTTATACAAACTAGAAAGGCTAGTTCTGCAAGAGCCTTCTACAATGCACTCATAATATACATTAGTTATTCTTTCTACATGGGCATTTGTGCCCTGTGGCAGTGGAATTTCCTTTCTTTACTCCAGCCATGATCCTCTGTTGCCTGCAGCCATAAGAACTCCAGAACCACCCATGACACCCACTAATCAGGCTAATTAATTAATTTGCCTTATTCTGTATTTGATAACTAAACTTCCCTTGACTGAGTTTGGTTTTTCTCTCAGAATGTGGACTATGTTCATGGTATAAGTAGTTGAGAATGGGAAAGTTTTCCCCCTTCTCATCTTTTTTTCTTATTTAACTTTGTATTTGTTAATTAACTAAATTTATTTCCTTTGTCAAAGTATTTTATTCTTTGAGTTGAAAATAGAAATACATAAAATAAAAAAAACATAACATAAATGTAATTTCTAGACTGCATAACCGTTAAGTTCTATGCGGTTAACAAAAGATTAAATAATAAAGCTACAATTGAATGAAAAAAGAACCTGAAAGTTAGCGGTTAGTTGCACAAAAAAATTGTAAAACAAATAAGTTTTTAATTGTTTCAGGGACATAAGCTTGAATACTATCCATTAAACTTGCAGGAGCCAAACCATTCAAGCACAAATAGACCATCACAAGCAGTCTAAAGTATATACGGTCTTCCAGCTTCAACCAATATAACTTTGCATAATATTCTGTGACGGGTTCAGTCCTTTCCAAACAACAACAACAAAAAAATTCTAACCACTGAGATTTGAGCCACCTGTAACGCACTCAACAGTGTTAATGGTAAACCCAAAAGCACAAGATTATAATAGTCCAAGAGCTAGGTACTAATAGTGTACACCTGTGAGACTGATTGTTAGAAGGGTATGAATGGACACTAACAAAGGTGCGCTATGCTTTTTTATATTAAATATTAGCACACGCTAAATGCTAACACGTGCATTTTATCTTATGGACGTGTTAGCGGTTAGCGCACACGTTGATTTAGCGCACGCTAAAACGCTTAACACACCTTTCTAAAAGAGGTGAAGTAAGTCTAGAAAGATGTATGCAGAAAATGAGTATGTTGAGATGCTTGTGCAGTAAGCAGGGAGTATCAGCACCATTTTTCAACAGGCAAATGCTGAGGCTGTGTTACAGTCATCCCTGTACATCCCAACTATGATTTAGCAGAACTGCCTAGTCAGTGGCGTACCTAGCATATGTGACACCCGGGACCCATCATTTTTTGGCACCCCCCCATCTGTACGAAAAACATGATTTTTTTAGTAACAATCCACACGTCACACATGAGTACCTAGGAAAAGGCAGCATCTTACATATGCAGTGAGCAGTACAACATAAATACACCCATTGTAAAACTAAACAAGCCAGACTAGTACAGATCAATCCTATACCATCAATCTTAACAGAAAACCATGTCTTTCGAACACACAGAACACAGAAAACACCTTTGCCTAGTATGGAATATGTCATCACAAACTAACCTCTCCCCCTTTTACAAAACTGTAGTGTGGATTTTAGCCATGGTGGTAACAACTCTGACGCTCATAGAATTCTGGGCATCAGAGCTGCTACCACCATGGCTGGTGCTAAAAAACGCTCCACAGTTTTGTAAAAGTGGGGATAAAATAGAAATACATAGACAAAGGTTAAATTGAACCAGCAAGAAGCTGGACTCTGCATACAATGCAACATCACGGAAAAAGTGACACATGTCTCCTAAAGCAATAAATAAATATAAAAAATTTTTCTACCTATGTTTTCTCTGGTTTCTGCTTTCCTCATCTTCTTGTTACATTCTTCCTTCCATCCACTGTCTGCCATCTCTCTGCCCCTATATGGCATCTTCTCTCCTTGGATGCCTCTTCTAGAAACTGTATGCCTCCCCCTTCCATCTCTCCTTTCATCCCCATTGGTCTGGCATCTCTCTCCTCTCCTTCCCTCTCCCACACCTCTCTTCTGCAATCCCTTTCTTCCCTCATTTTCCTTTTCAATTTATTTTCTGCATCCATCTAGATTACGTTCTTACTACCCTCTCATCATTTCCTTTTTTACTGTCTACCTACAACTCGCCACTCTTTCCCTCAGCCCCTCCAGTATTTCCTAACTCAATCCTTTTCCCCCATCATGTGCCCTCCTTTTATTTATCTCCTCCTTCCATCATCTGCCACTTCTCTCTCTTTCCCCCCACTTCCATCATCTGCCCTCTTCTCTCTCCTTCTCTCCACTTCCATCATCTGCCCCTTCTCTCTCATCCCCCTCCTTCCATCATCTGCCCTCTTCTCTCTCCCCACTTCCATCATCTGCCCCTTCTGCCCACTTCCATCATCTGCCCCCTTTTGCTCCCTACAACCCAATTCCATGCAGTATCGTTCCCCCTTATGTCTCTTTCCCTGCAATTCCATCAGCATCTGCCCCTTTCTCTCCCTCCACCATGCATCCATACCACCCTGACCCTTTCTCACCCTTCACCATGATTCCCTACCACCCTGACCCCCCTTTGTCACCCTTTAGCATGATTCCCTACCACCCTGACCCCCCTTTGTAACCCTTTAGCATGATTCCCTATCACCCTGACCCCCCTTTGTCACCCTTTAGCATGATTCCCTACCACCCTGACCCCCCTTTGTCACCCTTTAGCATGATTCCCTACCACCCTGACCCCGCCTTTGTCACCCTTTAGCATGATTCCCTACCACCCTGACCTCCTTTCTGTCTGCATCCCAAAGGTCCCGCGATGACTGCTTCTGCTCGGATGGAAGAGGTAAGTGATGTCGGAGGGGAGGGGGCTGGGCCGGCAGATGCAGTTAGTTGCGGCAAGATTCCGTGATGACTGCGGCTGCCGGTCCCCCCCCCTTCCCCCCTCCCCCCCGATGTCTCTTACCTCTTCCAAGTCATCGCGGGACCTTCTTCACTTTAGCACGGCTGCTGACTTTGCTCTAAGTACGGCAGCCGCGCTGAAGTACCAATTGAAGCAGCGCGGGAGGTTCCAGATCCGGCCAACTGTGCACCCCCTTGGAGCGTGCACCCAGGGCGGACTGCCCCCCTCCCCGGCCCCCACCTTGGTACGTTACTTTCAGGGACATAAGCTTGAATACTATCCATTAAACTTGCAGGAGCCAAACCATTCAAGCACAAATAGACCATCACAAGCAGTCTAAAGTATATACGGTCTTCCAGCTTCATCCAATATAACTTTGCATAATATTCTGTGACAGGTTCAGTCCTTTCCAAACAACAACAACAAAAAAATTCTAACCACTGAGTTTTGAGCCACCTATAACGCACTCAACAGTGTTAATGGTAAACCCAAAAGCACAAGATTATAATAGTCCAAGAGCTAGGTACTAATAGTGTACACCTGTGAGACTGATTGTTAGAAGGGTATGAATGGACACTAACAAAGGTGCGCTATGCTTTTTTATATTAAATATTAGCACACGCTAAATGCTAACATGTGCATTTTATCTTATGGACGTGTTAGCGGTTAGCGCACACGTTGATTTAGCGCACGCTAAAACGCTTAACACACCTTTCTAAAAGAGGTGAAGTAAGTCTAGAAAGATGTATGCAGAAAATGAGTATGTTGAGATGCTTGTGCAGTAAGCAGGGAGTATCAGCACCGTTTTTCAACAGGCAAATGCTGAGGCTGTGTTACAGTCATCCCTGTACATCCCAACTATGATTTAGCAGAACTGCCTAGTGATCCCAATTTCTGGAGTCTATACTGATTCTAAAAACCAACAAGAAACAATTCCACAAATCCTTCTTGCTAATTTGGGCAGTTGTCTTGTTTACACACCCCTAATGCCAGCCCTGAACATAAGGATTGCCAACAGGTTCCGGAATTTAAGCGCATCCTAGTTTTATTTCCACTGCATGCAGAGATTGGTTACCTTGCTTTTCTCAAGACATGCAGTAGGGCAGTGTTTCTCAAGTGGTCCTGGAGCACCCCTGAACAGTTTGATTTTAAGTTTATCCACATGAGATAATCGTGAGATGGATCTGAATGCATTCTTTCCAGTGCATGCAAATCTAAGTCATGCATATTCTTTGTGGATATCCTGGAAATCAGACTCAAGTGGTATTCCAGGATTGGCTTGAAAAACACTGTAATAGTGGTATCAGATTTACAAGTTCCTTCATGCATGGGAGTAAAACCTGGACTGAATCACCTGTCCTGAAAATGTGAAGCAAGTTTGAAACTCGAATTGTGAATTATATGCTTCATATGATAATTTTATTTTATTTTTGTTAATCTGTAATGTGTTGGGGAGGGGGTTGGTAATCCTTTTGTTTCAAAAGTAGCATGTTGTTGTATTGTGTAGTTGTAGCAAAAATCTATTGCAGAAATTCTGATGACTGAATTGTAATGTTTAGACTTTGGCATCAGGTTGTGCTGAAAAGGCTCCAGCATGGCTGTATCCAAAATGGTGTTTTTGTAGCTTCCAAAAGAGGTCAGTGGTCTGTTGCCTGAGAGCTTCCATTTACTTTGGAAATAGAAAGAAATATGGAATATTTATGAGTAAATGGATTGAAGGTCTGACTTTGTGGATTTTTCAAACCACTATAATTGAGCAGAACCACCAAGTGATCTAATTTCTGGAAGAACATTTTTGTTAGCCTGGTCTGTTCAACTTACATCCAAGCATTGTGATAATTGCACATCTGTGTCTGGGTGAATGAAGGAAGAAGGAGTGTCAAAAACCACAAGTGCCCTCCAGAATTTGGATCATTTTGCAGTATTGATCTGGAGACAGAAAAAATATCCCAATTGATTGTGTTTGGCCTTTAGTTATTAATGTAATTGTCCTGCATCACACCATCATCATACCAAGAGTTATGACCACATAGGATGCAAATACAGTGGAGTGTAAAAATAGCTCTCAACTAGAAAATGGCATGGTGACAGAATTAATCACTGTTTCCATACCCGCGGATAACCATGGGAAACCATCTCGTGTCATTCTTTAGAGTCTATCTCAACCTCAGTCCTTCTACACTAGCTTTCTTTAATGCAAGGCTTGAAGGTCAGTGGTTGTGCCTATTCATACTTTGATTCTTCCCTCTCTCCTTAAAGAATGACATTTTGGACACACTCTGCAAGGCCCACTATATCGGCATCTATTTGCCAATCCACCCATTTTACTTTACATAAAGCTTATTGGACCCCCACTAAAATGGCTAGAGTATTACATTCGTCTTCGGATGTGTGTTGGTCTTGTCATCAGCAACCTGGAACTCTTTTGCACCTTCTTTATACATGCCCTAATATGCAAATTTATTGGTCGGGTATTTGGTCCAGAATTCAAGTGATAATGCATATGAATAATAATGTGTTACCTTTGTCATATAAATCTATCATACTGCATTCCGCAAACCCAGATATCTCGTTACCAGCATCGTTCAATAAAATCTTTGATTCTATGATTGCGCTAGCCATTCATCATATTATCTGCAATTGGAAAGATAACTCTAAGCTTAACTTCCTTGAATGGTGGAACCATTTCTGTGCTATTAGGAAATATGAGGAAATAATAGCAATTAAGCAAAATATTGCTAATTTTACTAGAACATGGGCCCCTCTAGATGAGTTCTGTAAGGACTTCAATGATAACGTTAATTGACCCTATTATGCTTTGAGAGTATACAGCTTATTCTATTGTAGTATTGTATTATTGATATGCTTTATGTACATTTCTGCAATGTAATACTGTATTTCTGTTATGTTTATCTATACATTTCTGTATTTTAAAAATTCAATAAAATATCATTTTTAAAAAAAGAATGACAAGGGGATTGTTTCCTGCGATTATCCGCGGGAACGGGAACGGTAATGAATTCTGTCACCATGTCATTCTCTACTCTCAACCCACTGTGGTAAAATGGGAAGGGCAGAGAGCAGAAGTTGGGTGAGTTGCATAGGATGCAGCTATAGTTCAGTAGGGACCTGCATCATTCTAACGTGATTTTGTAACGTAACTACTTAAATCTCTCCAGCTCGGAAGACATGAATTTTGGGTTATGCACGTGATCACAGTTCATAAATTCTATTTAATTACCCATTCATATATCTAGTATGTGGCTTTTAGTATGTGGCTTCTACTGCATAATTAACCAGCTTGGCTACTAAATGCAGCATCTGGAACTTGAGAAAAGGTGTGACTCCAGGCATTTCAACCTTTCATATCTCAAACATAAGAACATAAGAATAGCCTTACTGGGTGAGATCAAAGGTCCATCAAGTCCGGTAGCCCGTTCTCACAGTGGCCAATCCAGGTCCCTAGTACCTGACGAAAACCCAAAGAGTAGCAACATTTCATACTACCGATCCAGGGCAAGCATGTCTTTCTCAATAACAGACTATAGACTTTTCCTCCCTGAAATTATCCAAACCTTTCTTAAAACCAGCTACGCTATCCACAATATGTGTTACTTATACAGGAAATTTTAGAGATCTATTTATGAATATCTGAATAAATTCAATTTTCATCAAATCAATTTAAAAAATAGGAAAATCTGTCAAATATCATCTTCAATTTAAAGGATAATGCAAATCATCTGATCAAAAGCACATATTGTTCCTCCAAATCATCTGATCAAAAGCACATATTGTTCCTACGTAATATGGTATAGCAGGGGGTGTTAATATTACTTTGCAACTCTCCTTTTTAGCTAAATATTGTGAGACTGAAGAGGTATGTGTGGAGGTGGAGTGGTACAAATAATAGATACCTGTACACCCAAAGCGTTATATGCTATTATATACTGGCATGAACTGTGGGTGTCTAAATGAAGGAGATGAATCATGTTAATCAGAGCAGAAATAAACAAGTTGGAGAAGTGTATGCTTCCAGCATCACACAAAGTTGGCGCACGTCATAGATCTGTTGTGTTTCAGTATTTGTACTGATGCTGCACTAGCTCAATAGTTCCTGTGAGCAGGGTCCCTGGCTGGATGGAAGAAGTCAGCACCGGACATCTGCAAGGTGTGAGCCAGAAGTCAGCACTTCCAACATGTGACAATATTCTTGTTATCAGACCACCATTCCACTAAATCTCCCAGGCTGGCGGACACTGCATTGATCTAGTGCAGGGGTGTCCAACCTTTTGTATTCCCTGGGCCGCATTGGCCGAAAAAAATATTTCTGGGGCCGCACAAACACGCAAACGCTGCAGCAAGATAGAGGAGGGAGCTGGCAAGACGGTAAACACCCGAGGGTAGCAGAGCAAAACACTGCATCGCCCTTGACCGGGGCCGCACAAAATACTTCACAGGGCCACAGGTTGGACACCCCTGATCTAGTGCATTGTGGGATTAGCGCAGGCAGCTGAACTGTGCCATGTGGAGAAGCTACCTGCAGCCAGAGTGGAAGGGAGTGGCCCAGGGCTTAAAGCAATGGTTTGAGAGCCAGGGTTCAAATCCTGCTTTGCCACTAACATCCCTTGCAAACCTGGGCAAGTCTCTCAATTTCTCATTATTTGTATTTAATTTGATATACTACATATCAGCAGAAGTATCTACTCAATTTACAATTCAAAAAGAGATATAGACCAGAAGTAGAAATAAGAAGACTTTCATAGTTCAGAATGGGCAGCACTGTGTCCATAGCCTCTCTGCTGCGACCTTCCCTTGTTTCAAGTACCACCTTAGCCCTCCCTTTTACAAAACCATAGTTTTAGCGCTGGCCGTGGCAGTAACAGTTTCAATGCTCATAAGAATTCTATGAGCGATGGAGCTGTTACCGCCGTGGTCAGCGCAAAATCTGTGCTATGATTTTGTAGAAGGGGGGGGGGGGAGTAGATGATAAGTTCTTTGGGGCAGGAAAACATGGACACTATGGGCTCCTTTTACTAAGCTGTGATAGCGGTTTTACTAAGCTGTGATAGCGGGTTTAGCGTGTGCTTAGCGCATGTGGCTTTAGTTCTTGGCGCATAGCGCGGGGTTAGCTCGTGCGGCAATGCAGCACGTGCTAAAAACGCTAGCGCACCTTAGTAAAAGGAGCCCTATATAGCACTACATATATCCTAGTGCACTATAAAAATTATATTATTTACCTTCCTTACTTTGCACACTAACATCTCTAAGATAACTGTTAAAGGTTTATTGACACTAGTATATGTGCAGTTGTTTATATACAGGGTGGGCCAAAAGTAGGTATACAGTATTTATTCATTATTTCTTTTTATTTTGAAAGTGTCACCAATAACATTTATTTGAAGTTTTTGTATCAGTTACATCGTTTCGCTTTTACTTATCGTTCATTAGCTTCAATACATGTACAATAAAAATAAATACTTTATACCTTCTCTTGGTCCACCGTGTATTATGCATGTAGTGTAAAATGATAATCTTTTTTATATTTTCTGAACCTGAATGGCCTCATTTTAGTAATTAGATTTCACTAGTAGTTGTATCTTATCAAAACCGGAGCAAATCCACTGAAACAGAGCACACAACACTGGTGAATAATATAAAATAACTACCAGAGGCAGTCTGACTTCAGTAGCATATTATTACCTCATTGCCTCAAGCTGAATGTAGGGACATATTCTGGGGTAAGGGTTAAAAACATTTGTGCTTCAATATATATATTTATTTAAATTTTAGATCCTGTAACAACTTTTACAAAGCCACAGCAGATTCACTGAAGTCCATTCAAATGGGCTTCGATGCATTTACCACAGCAGTATGTATGGCATAGTGGTTAGAGTTATAGCCTCAGCACCCTGCGGTTGTGGGTTCAAATCCTATGCTGCTCCTTGTGACCCCTGCGCGTGTCCTTCACTGCCCCAGGTACATTAGATAGATTGTGAGCCCACTGGGACAGATAGGGAAAATGCTTGAAGTACCTGTATGTATAGCCGCGACGCTCCTCCCCCTTCCCGCGGCAGGGTTCCGGCTCCTGCCCCTTCGGGTAGACCCCGCACCGTGACGTGCAACCGGCACCACCCCCACTATCTCCAGCGCTATAGCAGCCCGTGCCGATGCACGGGAGCGCCTCGGAGGCAACTGCCGGCCCCCCCCCCACAGCTGGACTCACCAAGAGGTGCTCGTCTTCATCGAGGGAGTCGCCCGCCAGGAAGGAGATCTCGGCCGGGTCCGCGGCGGTGGCCTGGGAGTGCGCCATGCTCGACGGCCACGTGGAGTAAAAAAAATTTTATTTTTTTTTTTATATTTCCTTGGCCGAGAGCGCGTGCGCGTCCGGCGAGCTGGATCGGAGGCCCGACACGAGGCGAGCAACAGGGTAGGCCTCTCCCGCGCTACTATTTGACTAAAGCACCTTTATTCAGCTAAATAACTGGAGGGACAAGTGACTAATTTTTTCATTCTCTGTTCAGGTCAGTGGGTTAGGCATTCAGGGCATTTGCAGGACAGTGAACTTTTTGTCTTCCACTTTTATATATATTTATTTATTGCACACTGTTTGCGCTTGACTTGCACTTTAAAGCACATAGGAGCACCCAGATGATGGTGTGCGGCTGGCGGTGAGTGGCAATCTCTGCTCAGTATTTGCTGGCTTTGCTATTCTAAGCACCAGAGCTGCTCCTTGAGTTGCTCTTTAAAGCTTTCAAACTCACGCTGAGGGTGCTCCTTATCTTAAAAATTTAGATTTGAGATTTATATATTTTTGGTGGAGTCTAGGCAGGTAACTTTCCTGCAATGTCCTAGGGCACACCCAACTTATATTTTGGTGTCTTTTAAGGATATTTTGTCTTGGGGTTTTTGCTTTAGTAAATCCGAATTTGGACATTTCCCGCAAGACATCCCAACAGAGCAGTGGGGCACCATAGAAGGTACTGCTGTGAGTTCCACATAAAGGGTACCAGATACATATCTCACCATATACACCTTATAATTTATGGTGAGCCCTCCAAAACTTCCCCAAAACCTACTATACCCACCTGTCGACCACCCCACTAGCCCTTATGGCTGTAGGTGGCAGTATAGTGCAGCTTTGGTGGGCTCATACTTAACACAATAAATGTTGTGATTAGAGCACTTTATGGGTCTGACTCTTCCTCTCTATGGTTCACTAGCCCACCCGCCTGGCTACTTAAGACACCTTTGTGATGCTTTATTAGGATTTCCCACACCAGATGCTGCTGTAACAGATGCTGCTGTTCCAGAGGCAGGTATGTAATGTTTCATTCAGATATTTGGGGTAGGTGAGAGGGGAATCAGTGACCACTGGGGGAGTGTGTGTGTGCGAAGGGGGTTCGTTACTTAATTCCTCCAGTAGTCATCTAGTCAGTTTGAGTACCTTTTTCACACTTAGATGTTTCCAAAAGAGGTACAGTATAGCCCAAAACATCTAAGTTCCATCCAGGACATCTTTGGAAAGGTTTGATTATCCCTGCAGGATGTCCATGTCTAGCACACCTACAGCCCACCCAAAGTATGACTATAAACTCACCTCTGAACATGCCCCCTTGAATTCTAGACGCACTGCAGACAAAACATCTTGCTAGATGTCCATGGAAAATGGTTTCAAAAATCTGCACTTGAATGTCCTGGTGATTAGGACATCCATGTGCCGACTTAGGCAGTTTTATGGACATCTTAGTTTTCTTTTTATTATGCCACTTATAGACAACTAAGAACTAAAAAACATAAACTCAGGACTCAACAAATAGCTTGGAACAAGAGTGAGGGGATTACATAGAACCTTGGTCCTCAAGGGGTCCGTGACTTTTGAGCATCACCATTTGGATACTGCCATTTGGGCACCAATACTTTTGAGCGTTTATATGGCATACTTTTGGGTGCCCAAATTATGGTGATTATGTAGGGTCAAATTAATAAAGGGTGGTCAAACTTAGGCAACTAAAGTAAGGGTGCTCAGCTAGTAGTCTATAATGGCACATTATACTATTGTATCAACATGTATGCGCCCAACTTTAGGAGTGACCACTTATGCCATGTCAGTGGGTGTGCTGAATGCTGTAGTTGGTGTGCACATGGAAGTATTCTACTGTACAGTATATAACATGTATTAATGGGAATGCCCATGCTCCACCCATTCCTCTCCATTGGGAACACTCTGTTTGCGTTTACACGCGAGAACAGTTAACATGTAACCAGTTATTATAGAATAGCACCTAAGTACATTTACATGCATACCTGCTGTTTCACCCCCATTTTGGCACTCAAGAACCTTAGGGTTCCCTATATAGAATTACTCCCTAACAGTCCAGTCACTCCCCTCCTGCCCAAAAACACTATTCTTTGAAAACTACTATAGGAACCCTAAGTTATGTCTACAATATAATTAACAGGAAAGGTTATAATTTGCTCTTTTATTACAATTACAAAAAAAAAATTCAGTGTGAAATCAAAATAATGATATTGTTACAGCACCCTTCCTGCTATAGGAGAAACCCATTAAACTACCAGTAATAATATTACTCAAGGCAGCCTCAAAGGCTCAACAAGCATAGAAGACAGGGAAAATGCTTGAGTTCCTGAATAAATTCATGGAAACCGTACTAAGCTCCCTTGGAAGAACAGTATAGAAAATTGAATATATAAATTAAATATACGGCTTTGCAGAGCTGGCTAATGTATAGCTGGTTAAGTCTGATGTTTAGCACTTAACTGGCTGTGGGTTATCGCATAAAGATATTACAGCCTTTTATGCAGTCTTATTTATTTAATTAACCTTAACTGGCGTTCTGCCCCCAAAAGAGCCGGTTTGCAGTTCGGGCATTAACTGGTGCCACTGAAAATAATAGTTATGTTTATTAAAATCTTTATATACAGCCAAAAAAGGATCAAAGTGGTTTACAATATAATTCAATCAAAATTATGAAAAGAACTCTATTTAAATAGAAAAGAAAAAGAAAAGAAGCACAATGTAACATTTGTAATACATAATATTATATAACAATCTAAATTAATAAAATTAATTAATTAATGAAAATATAAAATATAAAAATATATAAATGCAGATTAAAGTCCCAAATTCACATCTTGTCAGTTTAAAAAGCCCTGAACAGACGGTTTAACCGACCAGGAGCCATTTCTGATTGGTTAAATTGCATTGAATATTGACCCCTTAATGCATTTTGGAGAAGCTTTCAAGAGTTATCCTCTTTTCATCAGGCCAGTGGAGAAATTATATAGTTACACTTTCTTCAAGTAGTAAAAACTCATCTAGGTTTTAGCTTGCATATGTTGGTACAGCTGGGTGAAAGAAGGGATGGGGGATAGACAGAGTTGGCAAGACAGTAACACTTCATAGATCAAAGGCCCTATGTCAGATAACAGGTGAGAAAGCCAATGTTAGTCAGTCGGAAAGTGTTTGATCATTGTAATTTTGAATGATTGCTGATCCTGTGTACTCCTGAAGTTTCCATTAAGTATCTTTATTATAAGGTCATTAAGGGTTGATCTTCCTTGGAGAAATGCTCATCTATTGAGCTATTCTGATAATCCACTTCTTTTTTCTTTATAATCAAATTTCCACAGGAGGTAAATAAAACTAATGATTTATTAAAGCTACTTCATATTCAGTGCTCAAGCATTATAGGGATATTCAGACTTCCACCTCAGTATTATAACTTATGGTAGCAGAGATCCTCTTTATTCCCAACCTGACTATTTATTATATTTTTTTTGTTTCCTTAATTACTACTTTTACTCTCTTATTCTCCTATTCAACTTGATAAATAAATAAATACTTATTTCATAGAGTATATATTTCCCAGCAACATCAATAAATATGAAGCGGGTCTTAACTTTAAATTTGTAGTTTTGATTCTTATCCCCTTGCCAACGCGTTTCGCAAATACTTCATCAGGACGGGGAATCTAGGTAACCAATTCTGCTTACTTCTCATACTTCATCAGGACGGGGAATCTAGGTAACCAATTCTGCTTACTTCTCATAACTGCTAGCGTACCTGAGCATTGAATATGAAGTAGCTTTAATAAATCATTAGCTTTATTTATCTCCTGTGGAAATTTCATCTATTGAGCTGCCATTCTGATGTTTTCTGTAATGATTTATGTCATATCAATATAGACTGATACATGTCCTCATTTTGTCTTTTCTTTGGTGCAGCATCCCTCTTCACTTTTTTTTTTTTAAGTTGGATCATATACTTCATTCATAGAGAAGTATGAATGTGAGCTTTTTATTTTGAATGTCTTTCCCATGTGGGCAGCTGTAGGGCCCTGCGAGACATGCTGGCATAAACTTGCATTGGGTGTCTTGCAAAGTTTTGTGCTATTTTTTTTCATCTGAGATTTTTTTTGTGGTGTTTACTTCTTCTTTTTTAACTTTTATTTTTATTTACATTTATATTTTCACATATCTCAACATGTGACAGGAAAAAGAAAATCAATTGTGACATAAAAGAAATAAAATAATAGAAAATATAAACAATTTTTGTCCACAATTACAGGAAATATACAAAAGGGCCAAACAAAAGAAAAAAAAATAGGAAAACAAATGTAGGCCTCCTTTTATCAAGCTGCGTAAGGGTTTTTATCGCAGACCGCTAAGGTAAAAGCTCCGACACTCATAAGAAGCGTGGGATGAACACAAAGGGTCTAGAATCAAAAAATAAGATTAAATATTGAACTAAGGCCAGTACTGGGCAGACTTGTATGGTTTGTGTCTGTATATGGCCGTTTGGTGGAGGATGGGCTGGGGAGGGCTTCAATGGCTGGGAGGGTGTAGATGGGCTGGAGTAAGTCTTAACAGAGATTTCGGCAGTTGGAACCCAAGCACAGTACAGGGTAAAGCTTTGGATTATTGCCCAGAAATAGCTAAGAAGAAAAAATTAAAAAATTTTAAATTGAATCAGGTTGGGCAGACTGGATGGACCATTCGGGTCTTTATGTGCCGTCATCTACTATGTTAACTATGAATTCTGTGAGTGTCGGAGCTTTTACCGCTATGGTCTGCGATAAAAACCCTTACGCAGCTTGATGAAGGGGGGGGGGTTAGACTGTAAGCTCCTTCGTGACTTTACAGCACTACTTACATCTGGTAGTGCTATAGAAATAATTAATAGTAGTAATAATAGTAGCTATGAAAAAGGCCTTGCAGCCATTAATACAGCTCCATGCAACTCTGAGTAAGCAAATTCAACTCTCTTGCCACCTCCTTTACAGCAAGAATATAAGAACACGTGTGTTAAACCCTCAAATATTTATTATTTATTTATGTCGGCCCTCCTTTACAAAGCTGTACTAGCGTTTTTAGTGCCAGCCACGGCAGTAAGAACTCCGATGCTCATAGGATTTCTAAGAGCAATGGAGGTCTTACCACCACAGCTGGCGCTAAAGACGCTTGCGTGGCTTTGTAAAAAAGGGGGTTCATTTTCTATCCCATTCTCCCCATAATATATAGTTAATAGGTTACAATTTGCCATAGTTACAATGGAAGTATTTTTTGATACAATTTTTTATCCTAACTCAACACATACTAGGGATCTAATACCAATATACATAATATACAGTTTATAGGATAAATTTTACATAGTTACAGTGCAAGATTTATCAATATGGTTTTATCCTAATATGACACATACCAAGAACTAGAACTAATATTCATTTGCATTTCTTTGTAATCTATTGGCCTTAAGCAGGGGAGTTAGGTGAAGAAGTATGTGTTTATTGCTTTCCTAAAGTTGAGGAGTCCTTTAAGGGATCTGATCTGTGGGGGCAGTTGATTCCAGTGGCTTGGAATGAAGTGGGAGTAGGAACATTGTTTGGCGATTTGCACTTGAAGGGCATGACCAGGAAGCATTTTGAGGCATATTTCATCCTGCGAGCGGCAGGACCTGTTTGGCACGTACGGAGGAAACTTGGTTGTCATGTAGCTTGGCACCATGTCGTGCATGATGTCATTGTGTCACACCAGCGTGTGCGCAAATGCCGTCCGACCTTGCTCGTTGTTTGTGCAGGTCGAAGGGGCGGGCCTATGGGGGTGGAGTGGGGTATGGCCGACCTCAATGGGGCGGGGCTATGGGTCCGGATTTTCCATTTAGAAATTCTGGTAACCCTTGGTATCAGTAATATTATCTTATTAAAAGAGTAGGTTAAAGTAGGGTTACCATATGACTCCAGAAAAAGGAGGATAGATTGAGACATCTGGGTTTTACTTTTCTTTTTCTGGAGTCATATGGTAACCCTAGAGGACTCTGCTAAGACATATCTACCCCTTCCCCTCCCCCCCCCCGCCCATGTACTGAAAAGAGGGACCAATATACACACATAATCATTCACAGAGGACCTCCAAACGCCTACTGTTCTAACGAGACATATTTTACCATGAGTCTTCGCACTCGTTCCTCCCACAGATATGCATGAGTTTGCAAATGGGGGAAAGAGAAAACATGCCATTTTGTCACACAAGTGTGCACTTTTCAACTTAATATTTAAACCAGCACCAAGCAGCCAGCCACTCCTCAGGCTTTCTTAGATCACTTCTCATTTTGTCTACTCCTTGAGGCTTATCACTGATTTTAATGTTAACTTAGGGGGAAAGTTTAACTTTTCACAGACATCCCCAAAATTGCTTCACAAGCATGTTGAACAGAAACTGTTCCTTTCCACTCATCATCTAGACCAGTTTTTAATCCTTGGTCCCATTCTTAGACTGCAAAGTTTATTTATGAGCCTTCTGTATAGGAGAGCATGAAACAGGTGAATTCCAAGTACACTACATTGAATCCCTACCCTCAGTGTAATTCTTTAACCACCCAATCGAAGAAAGCAATCGGATTTGTCTGACACAATCTCCATCTGGTAAAACCTTGCTGTTTTGGGTCCCATTGTGGTATTATAAATGCATTAGCACACTAACAGACACATTGCCATGACGTAGTTCTCTGTGATAAGAAAATGTTCAGTAATTCCAAACCACTAATATCTCACATTTTTCACAATTGAAAAAGAATATAGGAGAGTTATAGCAGTCATCAGTATCCCAATTTTCAAAAGCGAAGAAATCAAGGAACCATATCAAGCAGCTATGCTTATCTACAAAGGTCCTCCTTGAATCTGTTGAATAATCCAATCTAATAAAAGGCAACTTGGATTAACAAAATATTTTCACGAGAGAAAAGACTATGAAAGAAATAGCTAAGGAAAATTCAGAGGGCTGGATTTATCAACCAAGCAAAATATTCTACAGATGGTAAATTACCTGGAAGTATCCTTTAAGCAAATGAAAGCACAAATAAATTTAAGAAAATGACTATAGCTGTACTCGGTAATAAATTTCCAGCACAGAGAAGCTGATTTTAATACGACCATTTTCCCACAGGTATTCAAATGTAATGGTCAAATTGACATTCTAATGCATCATGTCATTAGTATCCAGGGTACACTGTATTCCTAATGTTTTTGAAGGCCTGTGCTTGTTTATTCTGTATACCAATGAGAGGATAAAAGCTCTCTAGTGTGAATCATTAGCCAAGCGGCACAACCACCTAAATAATATTATATTAAATCCCAGGGTACAAGTTCAAATCTCTTTCCTTGGGGATCTTTGTGTAATCTTAGGCAAGAAAATGAAATAATACAATACTTCATAATGTTTCAGAACATAGGACCAATGGTTTGCAGATTTAAAAACTGTTTCATAGCTGCATTGTGATTGAACAATTCAATCAACAGTTGGAGCTTTAAGCTTCCCCCTTTCAATTCAAAGTTGAAAGTTATCTTAAGGAGCAATTCAGTTTTGAAATTAAAGCAAATTCTTTCATGGTTACTAGAGAATGACACGGTGGCTGTTACCCGTGGCTAGCCGCGGGTAGCTGCAGATAACCCGCCAAAACGATGAGGAAAAACCTGTGCTCACCGTGGCTATGGGGACAAGGCCATTCACTGCCCCGTGGAGCGGTGAATGGCCTTGTCCCCGCAGTTAAGGGAGGGAATGTGTGCAGTCACCTATCGCGCTCCCTCCCTACTGCCACCGCTGAGTTGAAACAGCTCCCTTTCTCCCTCCCAGCCCCATGGCTGTGAGTCTAAATTGCCTTCTTACAGCAGCCGAAGCGTTGAAGCTACGTGTGGCTGCCGTAAAGGTAATCTCTGACGCAACTGGAAGTTGCATCAGAGACGACCTTTAAGGCAGCCATGGGGAAGACAGAGGGGAGAGAAGGACACTGACAGGACATGGTGAAGACAGAGGAGGGAGAAGGACACTGAAAGCACATGGTGAAGACAGAGGGGGGAGAAGGACACTGAAAGCACATGGGAAAGACAGAGTGGGGAGAAAGACGCTAAAAGGACATGGGGAAGACAGAGTGGGAGAAGACGCTGAAGGGAAATAGGGAAGAGAGAGTGGGGAGAAGATGCTAGCAGGGAAGAAGACAGAGGTGCCAGACTATGGGGGGAGCGGAGGGAAGAAGATGGGTGCCAGACCAATTTGGAAGGGGGGGGAGAAAGGGAGAGGCACAGTAACAGAGCAAATGGAAGACGCAGAGAGAAGACAGACAGTGGATGGAAGGAATTGAATGAGAAGATGAGGAAAGCAGAAACCAGACAACAAAGGATAAAGTAGTATATTAGTTGTGTTGATAAAAATTTATAAACAAAGCCCTGTCAGCTGAACATCTCTTTCTCAGGTTCAGCAGCCAGAACTTTGATTTATAAGGAAGGAATAAGCTAAATATTGCAGTATTGAGGCTTGTATGGATGTTGTGGTGAATGGAATGGCAGTGACGGTGACGGGGCGGTGAATGGGATGGCGGTGACAGTGACGGGGCGGTGAAGGGAATGGTGGTGATGGGACGGGAAGGTGATGGTGGGCTGGGGATGGTGCAGTGACGGGGACAGATTTTTTCCCCATGTAATTCTCTAATGGTTACAGCCAACCATATAGAACTGAGAGAGCTGAAGAAAAAATGAGTCTTATCAAAATAGACTATACATAAAGAACTACACTTCTCCCTCCATATTCATGGGGGTTAGGGGCAAAGCTGACTCGCAAATAATTTTAGGGCTGACTATGACCACCCTCGCCTCCCTCCCACCTCCCGGACCTCTCTAGAGCTTACTTAGGACTGACTGACCCACCTCCACTTCTCGGAACCTTCCATAACATACTTTTTAAAGCCTGGTGGTCTAGTGGTAAAGCAGGGCAGGAGCGGTCTTCCTGTGCTCCTGCCGTGTGCAGAGCTGCGAACATAAATGGCTGCCGTGAGTTCCAACAGTAGTCTCAAGAGCCCACGGGAATTCACAGGAACCATTTATATTCATGGCTCTGCATGGTGCAGGAGCATAGGAAGATCGCTCCTGCCCAACTTCACCGCTAGACCACCCGGCTTTAAAAAGTAAGTTGTGGAGGGGTCTGGGAGGCAGGGTGAGTCAGCGGAAGCCCTAAGTAAGTTGTGGAGGGGTCCAGGAGGTGGGTGGGGGGTGGAGATAAGAGTTGGCCCTAAGTAAATTGTGGAAACTTTAAAAAATAAGTTGTGGTGAGGTCATGGAGGGAGTAAAAACCTTGAATAATTGAAGTCACGAGTGCCAAACCCATGAATATGGAGGGGGAAGTGTACTATCATACACCTTTAGGCATACTTACAGCATCAGCAGACTCAAAAATGATAAAAAGTATTAAAAATATAAAGGCAAAAGTCCAGAAAGGGTCTCTATTCTTCTACTTGTGCAAGCCTTCTGTCAACTAGAATGAGTAACAATCCATATTTACAGAGAAAGAAGCAAGAGAATATGCAAAAACAAGAGGAAAGAAAACTACCGAATTACCATATGTTCACCCATATACCGCGCACCCGTGTAAAACGCGCACACGGGTATAGCGCGCGGGGAACACAAATTTATGTAAAAAAGGTTTAATATACCGCGCACACCCGTATACCGCGCATGCCGCCCCGACTCTCCCGTCACCGCCCGATTCTCCTCTGGCCACCCCGACTCTCCTTTCGCCAGCCCCAACTCTCCTCTGGCCGCCCCGATTCTCCTTTCGCCCGTCCTGACTCTCCTCTCCCCCTTGATGTCCTGTCCCCACCCTGAAAGCCTGATGCCCCCCCCTGACATCCGATTCACCCCCCCGCAGGACCGCTCGCACCCCCACCCCGAAGGACCGCTCGCACTCGCACCCACACCCCGACCCCGAAGGACCGCTTGCACCCCCACAGCCTCCCCACCCCCACCCCCATCATGGAGAAGCTCCTACCGTTGTCCTGCTGCTTCCTCTGCCAGCGGTCCCACCCCTTCTGTGAGCCCTGCGTCTGCGCTGCTTCCTCTTCCGGCGGTCCCGCCCTTTCTCTGACGTCAGAGAAAGGGCAGGACCACCGGAAGAGGAAGCAGTGCAGACGCAGGGCTCACAGAAGGGCCGGGACCGCCGGCAGAGGAAGCAGCAGGACAACGGTAGGAGCTTCTCCATGATGGGGGGGTGGGGAGGCTGTGGGGGTGCGAGCAGTCCTTCGGGGTGGGGGTGCGAGCAGTCCTGCGGGGTGAATCAGACGTCGGGGGGGGAACTATGTAAAAAAAAAGTTGTAAAACGCGCTCACGTGTATAACGCGCATGGTTATGCATGGTTTGTAAAATTGTGTATAACGCGTGCGTTATATGCGTGAAAATACGGTAGATCAGCAAATAAGGGAAAACAAATGCAAATGCACAATTACAATAGGAAATACAAAATGTTGCTTCAGAAATA
The DNA here is from genome assembly GCF_902459505.1 of Geotrypetes seraphini. Taxonomy (NCBI): domain Eukaryota; kingdom Metazoa; phylum Chordata; class Amphibia; order Gymnophiona; family Dermophiidae; genus Geotrypetes; species Geotrypetes seraphini. Next base: position 4,784,749 of record NC_047084.1, on the reverse strand, counting down.
ACAACTGATTCAAAACCAAGCAAAGGATTGATTAAGGAAAAGTGAACTTATATTGTTAAGTAGACCACAGGATAGTGGACTACAGATGAGATTTGTTCACAGCAAGTACTGAAAAAAAAGGCAAACTAGACCAATCCAGACACTAAGGAAAAGCTGCCACTCATCTCATTTCTGACTGCAGTGTTCCAATATTGTGCAAAGGCACAATTAGGTAAGACAGCTTAACTTCTGGAAACTGAAAACATTATGTAACATTACAGTGCTGGAAAAGTATTGTTAGGGTTACCATATGGCTCCAGAAAAAGGATGGATTTAGACATCCAGGTTTTACTTCCATTGCCTCTCTATCTGTCCTCATTACTTCCACTGCTTTCAGTGGAAGTAAAACCTGGATGTCTCAATCCATCCTCCTTTTCCTGGAGTCATATGGTAACCCTAAGTATTGTGGTCATGACCCTAAGACAAGAGTTCTCAGACCTTTGGACACACTGATCCATGTAAATATTCAGGATATCCACAATGAATACGAGAGGCCGCTGAAAAGTTCTCAGCCCGACCAACAAAGTTGGGGCAGTCTCCATCGAGGGCTCTACATTTAGTTTATCGATTTATCACTTCTTTTGTTCTGTATTTTTCTGACGGAACAAAAAAATGGAAAATCACTGGACTAAGGGCCTGATTCCCTATAGGATGCTGATGCGTGTCAATCACGCATCGGCGTCCTAAAGAGAATTGTGTCTACATCGCTGAACAGATGCTTTAAATGTAGGTCAGCATTTTACAGGCCTACATTTAAGGCATCTGTCTCGTGCCTATGGAGACACATAGGGACACTTATGCATGCCCAAGTCCAATTATGGGTGAAACCATGTCCACGTCCACGCCTTGGGTGTGCTTAAGCATCCCTACGTGTCTATGTAGACATGCTACAGATGCCTACAATGTAGGCGTCCATCCTCACTCAATTTTTTCTAAAAACGTGTGTCCTGATTGGCTGCCAGACAGCAGTAGGATGCCTACCACTGCCTACAATTGGGACATACGTTTTGAGAATCAGGCCCCTAAATATATAGCCCTCAATGGAGACTGCCCCAACTTTGTTGGTTGGGCTGGGAACTTTTCACTGGTCCCTCGTATTCATCTTTCTAATCCATATTCATTTTGGATGTTCTGAAAACATGACTGGCTAGATGTGTTGAAAATCTCTGCCCTGAAAAAATACAGAAGTTGTGAAAAACCCGAGACATCCCTATGTAATGAGAGAAGCTTCTCAAATTTAATGAAAAGCAGTTAGAACCTAAGAAAATGGGGCAAAAAGGTAGAGAAACAATCCAAGTTGCTATGGGTGCCACTAGCCTGGTTAAAATGAATGTCCAATTACATCCTGATTCATATCCTATGAACTCCAGAAGGAAGTTGTCTCTGACCCAATGCGATCATCAAACGGTTTGGTTCGATATACCTGCTAAAGTGGATGGTGGCCACACAAAACTCAAAGTTCTAGATTTCAAATGGACGGACTTAAGTAAAATGGGAGAGTACCTGAAGGAAGAGCTGTTAGAATTGGAGGACATAAGAGAAGTGTAAAATCAGTGGTCTAAGCTGAAAGGAGCAATAAAAATGGCTACTGACCTTTATGTGAAGAAAAAAAAAAATAAAAACAAGAGAAAATAAAGGCAAAAGAGTGTGGATTGAGGAACATTGAGTATACCATAATCGTCTTGCTCATTATGACTAGCAGAAGTCTTAGGTGTGGTTTACTGAGTGAAATCAGACTTTCAGAAATTCAAAGGGGCTTTCCATGAGGAATATTGTTTTTTTGGAGCGAGAGGACATAAGAAAGTAGGGACTTAGCACGGTCGGATTCATGGGAGGGACTTTGGTTGGCATGGTTTTTCCAACTTTAGTTTTTTTCTGGACAACCTTACTGTTTCATCATTCCCTCTGTAAGAAACTCCCTAACCCCTGTTTGTCAGTTTTAATTAGATTATAAGCTCTACTGAGCAGGGACTGTCTCTTACATGTTAATGAACAGCACTGCGTACATCTAGCAGTGCTATAAAAATAATAAGTAGTAGACTTAGCAGCCTGGCAAACAGGGTTAAACCATTACCTGCATGCACAGAAAGAAAGTAGCATATCATGAACTGCTCTAAAATATGAAGAAACCATTATCACCACTGAAGTCTTCTACATTTCCACCACTTACGTAGTAGACCTCCTGGGTCTTGAGTAGTTTTATATAGAAGCATTGTGGCAAAGAGAAGGAAACTTGGCCATTACATCCATCACCAGTCAGACCTAGATATTCAGATTCTAACAATACTTACAGTTCCCAAAGAAAGCTTTCTGTCTCCTTGCAGGAAACAAGTTTACATGTTTGCAGTTGATAACCGTAATGAAATTAGGAAAGTGAGTTGTGCCAAGGGAGCCTTTGTCTCTCTTCTGCTCCTCAGTACAGACATACTAGACACGAAATCCCATTTTAAATAGGATGTGGAGAGGGAAATTGAGACATCTAGATATCAGGACAAGCACAATTCCCCAAAGTATTTTACTAAAGACTGTGCTGAACATAGAGCTTTGCATAAAGGGCCTGATTCTGTATAATACCCGGTCTCAGCAGTCACCTAAATGACTTTTGAGAATTGCACATGGGCATCCTGTACAGAATTGCAGCTGTCCTGACAGACAGACACCTAACCTCGTCTAAACACGCCTAACCCTGCTTAACCACCCCAATTCTCTAACCGGCGTCTATGCACCGGTTAGAGCAGGGATCCCCAACCCTCGGTCCGCAGCCCACTAGCGGTCTGCAGCCATCTGATAGCCGGGCCGCGAGAGCATCCATCCCTCCTTCCCAGCCGTGGCCATCTGACAGTCGGATACGAGAGTATCCATCCCTCCGTCTCATCCCACCTCCGTTCTGAAAAGCACAGCAGTGGCAGCACTGAACAGCGGGCCATGAGAGTATCCAACTCTTCTTCCCATCCCACCTTCGTTCTGAAAAGCGCAGCAGTGGCAGCACTGAACAGGCTGCTGTGCTGCCTTCCCCGGGGCCTTTCCTCTACCGCCGTGTCACTGATGACATCATTAGTGATGCAGCGGCAGAGAGAAAACCCTGGTGGGGAAGGCAGCAAAGCAGCCTGTTCAGTGCTGCCGCCACTGCGCTTTTCAGAACGGAGGTATGTCGGGGCCTCGCAGTCAGAGGGTCATAGGGGTTCTGCTGAACATGGAAGATGGGAGGGAGAGATGGAAAGGTGCACAGGGGGATGGGTCATCGGGGTTCTGCTGCATGTGGGGGATGGGAGGGAGAGATGGAAAGGTGTGCAGGGGGATGGGTCATCAGGGTTCTGCTGCACATAGGGGATGACTGGGAGAGATGGAAAGATGCGCAGAGGGATGGGTCATCGGGGTTCTCCTGAACGTGGGGGTTGGGAGGGAGAGATGGAAAGGTGCTGTGCAGGGAGATGGGTTGGCAGGGTCATCAGGATTCTTCTGCATGGGGGGATGAGAGAAAGGGAATGGAGATATAGCCTGACTAGTGGAGAGAGGGAGGGGGTTTTGAAAGTGGTGAGTCATGTGGATGAGGTCAAAAGGGAGATGAATAATGAGAGAACAGTGAGTACAGTAGTAGGACTGTGGTAATTGGGAGTAGACAGAAGGAAATAGGGAGCTGGGAAAGGAGTGAGATGGGAAATGGGAGAGCTAGGACTGAGAGAAGATGGGGAATTGAGAGATAGCTGAAAATTTAAAAAGAAGAAGGGTGAGAGAGGGCAAGATTTGAGTGGACAGAGGCAAAAAAGAAAAGAAAAAGTTTAAAAAGCTGAAAGGGAAAAATCAATATGTTGGAGACAGGCATAAGGAAGGAATGGAACAGTAGAGAAGAGGAGAAAAAATGGATAGCAAACACTGGAAAGAGAATTGGTAGAAGATAGACAAAAAGCAGAAAGAAAAACCAGGACCAAGATGGTGGAAAAACAAAGGGCTCCTTTTACTAAGGTGTGCTAGCGTTTTTAGTGCGCGCTGAAGATTGATATTTGGTCTGAAGAAGAATAGTCCATATTATCGATTATTGCATTGGCTAGTGTTGGAAGCAAGAATACTATTAAAATCTTCTTGTATTTGTTTTAAGCTGATTTCAGGAGAGTCTCCAATTTATTTGTCTCCTCACTATTACACATGGGGTTCCTCAGGGATCTATTCTTTCACCTTTACTTTTTAATATTTTTTTGGCTCCACTATTGACACTATGCCAATCCATTGGATTTCATGTTTTTGCCTATGCCAATGATATACAATTATTGCACCCATTAGTTAATAACAACATAAATGAAATTTCGGCTATAAATGAGAAATTAGATCAAGTGCATCATTGGCTGGACAAAAACAGACTAGCTCTCAATATAAAAAAAACTAATGTCATGCTTTTTCCCTGGAAGGATAGTTTTTCTCCTGTTACTCCTATTTCAATCTTAAATGTTCCTCTTCAATTAGTTAAAAATACAAAAATTTTAGGAGTAATCTTTGATAATAAACTTAACTATCATGACCATATCAGTAGTGTTGTGAAAACTACCTTTTACAGATTGCGGAAAATTCGTTCTATTTCTAAATTTCTTTGTCCTAAAGCACTTAATATACTTATTCACTCTCTGGTGATATCTAAAATCGATTATTGTAATTCCCTATTTAAAGGAATTGCTTTACAAGAAATAAAACAACTTCAAATTATTCAGAATGCATCAATTAAATTAATTACAAAATCCAAAAAGTTTGATCATGTAACACCACTCCTTAAAAAGGCTCATTGGCTTCCTGTTATACATAGAATTACTCATAAATTATGTACAGTTATTTTTAAAACTTTATATAATAAAACCCCAGCATTTTTATTCAGATTACTTATCCCTTACTTTGCAAAGAGAACTTTACGATCTAGCGAACAAAGTCTTTTATCTATTCCCTCTCTTAAAATTATTAATACAAGGAGACAATTTATCTTCTCTTGTACGGCACCGCAGACATGAAACGCCCTCCCTATGTTTTTACGGGAGGAGAAAGAATTTGCTAAATTTAAAAATGAATTAAAAACTTTCCTTTTTAGAGATGCATTTGCAAGTTAATCTTTTACCTTATTGCTTTGTTTATTTTATTTCCCCCAATTGTCTTATTATCCTTTTGTATTTTCCTTTGATGTCTCCTCTTTTCTTTATAAATTGTATTTCATCCCTTTTTACCTTGTGTTTAACAATGTTAATTTTTAGCATATTAAGCTTATTTATTAATTGTATTGACTGTTTTGTTACCCAGCATATATAGTTTTTAAAATGTACATCGCTTAGAAACTTGGTTTAAGCGGTTAATCAAGCCATCTAATAAACTTGAAACTTGAAACTTGAATTTTATAGACCATCAAGAATTACAAGAAGCTCTAGCTTATTTACCTATCCTAAGCCAAATGGTGTCAGATATAAGACCTTTTTTGAAAGGACCTTAGCATTTCAGGCAGGTAAACTACAATGTTGGCTTGGTGAATGTCTTCATCAAGCCATGTCTTACTGTTCTTTTCAAAAATTAGTAAAGTCTGCTTAGAGGAAAAGCCTTTTTTATTTATTTTGTTTTTGTATATTGTGAATAAAACTGCCTACGAACCCGCCCCAAATCCTCTACCCCCCTCCTTTTACTTTCTTTTTTCCTCATCTTCCCTGGATAAATTTGCTTCTATAAAAGCAGTCCTTGGTTTCAAAAAGGTTGGGGACCACTGGGTTAGAGGATCCAGGTGCCTTAGGCACCTGGACCAACCGGTCTTAGGCCTCCTTCACGGTGCATTCTGGGTTGCACTGGAAGGGGCCTGAGACTATGACTGGCCAGATACCTAGAGCTCCTCCCATTGGGTGGGGTCATGTCTTTGGGGGGGGAGGGGTCAGGCAGGAGGAACTGAGCATCCCTCCCACAGCTGGAGCATTGAAGCTGCGTGTGGCTGCCATAAAGGTCATCTGTGACACAACCAGAAGTTGCATCAGAGACGACCTTTACAGCAGCCATATGCAAATGCTCCGGCTGTAAAAAGGTAATTTAGACTCGTGGCCACAGGGCAGGGAGATTGTCAGACAGGGCCTGTTGTCGGTCGGTCGGTCGGGCGGGGGGAAGCGCCACGAAGGTAAGGGGCAGGGAGGGAGAAAGGGAGGAAAGGTGGAGTGGAGAGGAAAAGACGCTTAATGGAAATGGGTAAAACAGAGGGGGGAGAATGACGCTGAAAGCACATGGGGAAGACAGAGGGGGGAGAAGGATGCTGAAAGCACATGGGGAAGACAGAAGGGTGGAGAAGGAGGTTGAAAGGAAATGGGGAAGATGGGGTGGGGGGAGAAGGATGCTGACAGGATATGGAGAAGATGGGGGGGAGAAGGATGCTGAAAAGAAATGGGAAAGAGAGAGTGGGGAGAAGATGCTGAAGGGAAATGGGGAAGAGAGAGTGGGGAGAAGACGCTGAAGGGAAATGGGGAAGAGAGAATGGGGAGAAGACGCTGGCAGGGAAGAAGACAGAGATGCCAGACTATGGGGGGAGCGGAGGGAAGAAGATGGGTGCCAGACCAATTTGGAAGGGGGAGAAAGAGAGAAGCACAGTAACAGAGTAAATAGAAGATGCAGAGAGAAGAGAAACAGTGGATGGAAGGAATTGAATGAGAACATGAGGAAAGCAGAAACCAGGCAACAAAGGTAGGAAAAAAAATTATATTTCTTTTTTTTTTTTTCCTTCAGGATAAAGTAGTATATTAGTTGTGTTGATAAAAATTTATAAACAAAGCCCTACCAGCTGAACATCTCTTTCTCCAGTTCAGCAGCCAGAACTTTGATTTATAAGGAAGGAATAAGCTAAATATTGCAGTACTGAGGCTTGTATGGATGCTGCGGGGCAGGAGACGGGGCGGTGAATGGGATGGCGGTGAAGGGGATAGTACAGTGATGGGGACAGATTTTTCCCCATGTCATTCTCTAGTGCTCACGTCAAAAGCTTCCTTCTGATTCAGCTTCCTGTTTCGGTTTTTGACTGAGCACTGTGTTGCCGATCTGAAGTTCTGTTGATGTCAGGGGTAGAAGGAGGCCCGTTGCTGATCTTAAGTGTCATCGTGTGGGGGGGGGGGTGTTGCAGATCTTGTTGCCAAAATCGGAAAGGTGAGGAAGGGAGAAAGTTGGGCCTGTGGTGGATGGAGAGATTGAGAAAAGGGGGCAGATGATGGAAGTGGGGAGAAAGGGGAGAGAGAAGAGGGCAGATGATGGAAATAGGGAGAAGGGGCAGATGTTGGAAGTGGGGAGAAAGAAGAGGGCAGATGATGGGGGAAAAGGATTGAGTTAGGAAAATACTGGAGGGGGTGAGGGAAAGAGGTGCGAGCTGTAGGTAGACAGTAAAAACGAAATTGAAGAGAGGGTAGTAAGAACGTAATTTAGATGGATGCAGAAAATAAATTGAAAAGGAAAATGAGGGAAGAAAGGGATTGCAGAAGAGAGGTGTGGGAGAGGGAAGGAGAGGAGAGAGATGCCAGATCAATGGGGTGAAAGGAGAGATGGAAGGAGGAGGCATACAGTTTCTGGAAGGGGCATAGAAGGAGAGAAGATGCAATATAGGGAGGGGCAGAGAGATGGTAGACAGTGGATGGAAGGAAGACAGTAACAAGAAGATGAGGAAAAAAGAAACCAGAGAAGACAAAGGTAGAACAAAAATTTTCTATTTATTTATTGCTTTAGGAGACATGTGTCACTGTTTCTGTGGTGTTGCATTTTATGCAGAGTCCAGCTTCTTGCTGGTTCAATTTAACCTTTGTCTATGTATTTCTGTTTTATTCCCCCTTTTACAAAACTGTAGAGCGTTTTTTAGCGCTAGCCGTGGAAGTAGCAGCTCTGATGCTCAGAATTCTATGAGCATCAGAGCTGTTACCACCGTGGCTAAAATCCACACTACAGTTTTGTAAAAGGGGGAGGGGTTAGTTTGTGATGACATATTCCATACTAGGCGAAGGTGTTTTCTGTGTTCTGTGTGTTCGAAAGACTTGGTTTTCTGTTAGGATTGACGGTGTAGGATTGATCTGTACTAGTCTGGCTTGTTTAGTTGTACAATGGGTGCATTGATGTACTGCTCACTGCAAAATGTTAGATGCTGCCTTTTCCTAGGTACTCATGTGTGACGTGTGGCTTGTTACTAAAAATCATGTACAGATGGGGGGGGGTGCCAAAAAATGATGGGCCCCGGGTGCCACATATGCTAGGTACGCCACTGATTTGGGGGCAAAGCAAAGGGGATTACTGGAGTTTTCTGCTTACTGGTGACATTGTCTACCAACCAGATGGCTATCAAGATTAAGTTAGGCAGCAATAAGGTTGACCAAAATTTATCTGGTGAGCTATCTGCCACTGTCATGATAGTGCTTCTTTTAAAAAAATTATTATTACTATTTTTGCCACTCTCTTGGTAGTGCCTTGATATTCAGTGTTAACCATTATCTGGACACAGACACCAAATACTGGATTTAATTCAGCTACAATGAGGAATGTTTAAAAAATAAAAATCACTGACCACCCAATGTGTTCATTTTATCAGTAGATTTTGCACCAGTTCTCACCTGCCTTTTCTGCAGGTGGAATTTTGCTTGGAGATTTTAGAATGCAATCTAAGTATATATCCTCTCTGTCAAATGCTGCCTCTTTATACACTGCTGGGCATCACGCAAACTTTTAGCCACTCTGAGGAAGGTTAATCTCCAGACAACTACTCTTCGATTCTGTATAACTCAAACGGGCACAATTTATTGAATTTAGCCCCTAGCAAGCATGGCGATACTGTTCTTTTCCTTCATAAGTGGCTTAGAAAAGTAACCTCAGAACAAGAAAGGAGTGAAGTCAGCCATAAGAAGGGATGAAGGAAAATTAACCTCCCAAAGTGTGATGATGACAAAGAGGATTGCAAAAAGAAAGTAGGCTGATAGATGAAAAGTGTGAAGCTTGCTCCATTTCAATGAATTTATTTCATACTTTGTTTTACAGGTTCTTGATTCCAGCACAATATAAAAAGCTGTTGGATTTTTTTTTCTCTGTAGGGTAAAAAAAAAAAAAAAAATCACTTCACAAACGCCAAGAAAACAGAGGTGAGCAAAACGGCATAAACAACATTCTGACGTGAGAAGGGGTCTCAAGGAATAAATTCAGTGGTTGGATAATGGTATTACCATGCATTAATGAAATAAAATCCACTCCTCTGCATAAATCAAAATACCCATTTGGACTCCTTTCTACAGGCTTAATTATACTGTACCATATAATAATGCAACCTGGCTTCTTACTACCTGTGAACATTTTCTTATTATTTTCACAGTTCTGAAAAGTCACTTTTTTTTTTTTTATCCATCTCATGGATAAAACCATTCATCATAAGTCCTGTCAATTACTGCTAAAAATCAAATTAAGGTTAGATACTACATGCATTCCAGGAGAAGATTAAGGTGAAGAAACATGTTACCCTTTACTGAATCTTCAGAATAGGTGAGCAGGCAGCAAAGATGTCAAAAATAATAAAAATGGTATTGAGTGTAGCTTCAGCCGCTATTAAAGTGGAACTCAGGGTTGATCACTCAAACTCCAATTCATGATACTCTGAAATTTTTCTGGATTACAACCACTGTAATAAAAATGATAGAACATAAGAACATAAGAATTGCCGCTGTTGGGTCAGACCAGTGGTCCATCGCGCCCAGCAGTCCGCTCACATGGCGGCCCTTACTGGTCCAGTACTGGTCGCCGTACCTAAAGAAAGATATGGCGATACTCGAGAGGGTCCAGAGAAGAGCGACAAAAATGATAAAGGGCATGGAAAACCTCTCGTATGCTGAGAGGCTGGAGAAGTTGGGGCTCTTTTCCCTGGAAAAGAGGAGACTTAGAGGGGATATGATAGAAACTTATAAGATCATGAAGGGTATAGTGAAGGTAGAGAGAGACAGATTCTTCAGACTGGCGGGGGCAACAAGAACTAGAGGACACTCAAAAAAATTGAAGGGAGATAGGTTTAGAACAAATGCTAGGAAGTTCTTCTTCACCCAGAGGGTGGTGGACACCTGGAATGCGCTTCCAGAGGGGGTGGTTGAGCAGAGTACAGTTTTGGGTTTCAAAAAGGGATTGGACGAATTCCTGAGGGGTAAGGGGAATCCAGGGGTACAATTAGAGGGTTACTATACAAGACAAAATGCTCTTGAGTAATAGATCACTACAGGTCATTGACCTGGGGAGCTGCCGCGGGAGCGGACTGCTGGGCATGATGGACCTATGGTCTGACTTGGCAGAGGCAATGCTTATGTGCTTATGTGCTTATGTGCTTAGGTTAAAGACCAGTGCCCTAACCGAGACCAGTCCTACCTGCGTTTGTTCTGGTTCAGCAGGAACTCGTCCAACCTTGTCTTGAATCCCAGGAGGGTGTTTTTCTTTATAACAGACTCCGGAATAGCATTCCAGTTTTCTACCACTCTGAGTGAAGAAGAACTTCCTTACGTTCATACGGAATCTATCCCCTTTTAACTTTAGAGAGTTCCCTCTCGTTCTCTCTACCTTGGAGAGGGTGAACAACCTGTCTTTATCTACTAAGTCTATTCCCTTCATTATCTTGAATGTTTTGATCGTGTCCCCTCTCAGTCTCCTCATTTCAAGGGAGAATTTCTAATCTCTCACTGTACTGGTTGGGGGAGGGGGCAATCATTAATCATGATTATAAACTTATAGCCTCAAAAAGTTCAATGAGCACTGAACCAACACAAGGTTGCTATAACATTTATTTATTTATTCAATTTTATATATTGTTCTCCCAGGGGAGCTCAGAATGATTTACATTATTTTATTCAGGCACTCAAGCATTTTTCCCTGCCCTGATGGGTGAGGAGTGTGTGGTGCAGTGGTTGGAGCTACAGCCTCAGCACTCTGGGGTTGTAGGTTCAAACCCTGTGCTGCTCCTTGTGACCCTGGGCAAATCACTCAGTCCTCCATAGCCTCAGGTATGTTAGACAGATTGTGAGCCTGCCAGGACAGATAGGGAAAACACTTGAGTACCTGATTGTAAAACCACTTAGATACCCTTGATAGGTGGTATATAAAAACCTAATAAACTTATAAACAATGTATCTAATGTACTGGGGGGATTAGGTGACTTGCCTAGGGTCACAAGGAGCAATGTGGGTTTGAACCCACAACCTCAGGGTGCTGAGGCTGTAGTTTTAACCACTGTGCCACACTCTCCCCCTCTTATGGAGTCCAGCAATATTATCATTGGCCAAATTAGACTGGAAAAAATGAGCAAAAAAACATAAACCTCAAACAAAGAGGAAAATTCCTTTGCTCAGAAAAAAAACCCCAGTCATACCAAACTGGATAATAGAAGGCACCCCCCTCAAAACCCCCCCAAAAAATAAAACAGTAATATAAAGAAATTTTGCTCTAGTCTCAAGTAAATCAGAAATGCATCAAGCACACTGCTGAGAAACAGTTACTTAGCTGAGAGCTGACACTTAAAAAACCAGTCACTTAGCTGCCAGTTGTCTCTCTCCTGGCCGAGATCTAGGACCTAGGTTCAAAGGGCACCAAAGCCCAATTTCTTCTACTATAGTGACACTCCAAAAGGAAAGAAAAATTGCTCCAGCAGAACTCCCCTGCAGGCAACAGTCAGTAGTGCACCATCAAGAAAACCAACAATTAGCCCGCTGCGTCAAGAGACCAAAAAAAGAAAAACCAGCCAGCACTGCTGTAGCAACCTTGCGTTGGCTCAGTGCTATGTTTATGATCGTGATTAATGATTGCCCCCCCCCCTAACCAGTAATATTTTTCTATCATTTTTATTACAGTGGTTGTAAGCCAGCTGTTTTGGTTTTGCTAGTGAATTGCTTCATTGAGGCTGGTCCCTGACATTGTAGTTTAACTCTGAAAGATTGCCCAGGTCTGCTGCTCTCTCAGTGCAAGGAGTGTGCACACACAGAGGGTAATTCTCTACAGAATTTCCCAAATTAAGTGCCAGGATGATGCAAGCTAAGGACTAGATTCAGTAAACGGTGCTGAAAATCCAGTGCCCCAAAAATTGGCACTAAGCATGATTCTGTACAGGGTGCCTGTGCCTTATAGGATCACCCCTAGTGCTGATTTTGTGCTGAACTTTTAGGTGTAGATGCTGGTGTCAAACTTAAGTGCACTCAGGTTGTATTCTGTAAATCCATGCATAACTTTTCGGAACATCCATGTTACCTCCTGGCCATGCCCCCTTTTCAGATACATGTTATAAAAGTTAGGCACCAGATGCGCATGCAAATCCAACTAGAGCAATTAACTACAATACTTGGTTGCTATAGCTCAGTTATTGCTAGTGTCATAACCAGGAAGATGCCCGAGCCTCAGTCTTTGAGCCTAACCCCAAAATATATCAGATAAAGGCTTGTGAAGGGAACACAGGGTATAGCAGAAAAAAGAGAATTCTTCCTATTCTTGAACAGGAGGGAAAGGAAGAGGGATTCAAAGTGCATAGGAAGCTTCTTAGAGGAGTTAATGAAGGGGACTTCCTGGATCTGTAGACAATACATAATGGTTTCCATCAGACCTAGGTAGAGGGAGCTTTTAGCAGAACATTAGAAGCTTGAGGAACCCACCCCTATGGAAGTTGAGGTACATTACATTACATTAGTGATTTTTATTCCACCATTACCTTACGGTTCAAGGCGGATTACAGAAGAGGATATCTGGACATGTCCAGAGGTGTTACAGAGTAGAGCAGGTTGCTTCAGAGGATTGAAATGTTTCATTCAGTGTTAGTTAGTCTTCATGGATTTCTTGAATAGCAAGGTTTTTATTTCTTTTCTGAAAGTTTTGTAGTCTGGGGTCGCGATTAGTAGATTGGAGAGTTGGTGGTCTAGTTTTGCTGCCTGGGTGGCTAGAAGGCCATCATACAGTTTTTTTCCGTTTGATGTCTCTGATTGGAGGGTATGTGAATGGTGTCTGGGTTCTCCTATGTCTGATTGTGGTAGTTTGGATTAGGTGGTTTTTCAAGTAGGCTGAGCTGTCACCATTTATGGTCTAAACCAGGGGTGTCAAAGTCGGTCCTCGAGGGCCGTAATCCAGTCGGGTTTTCAGGATTTCCCCAATGAATATGCATTGAAAGCAGTGCATGCACATAGATCTCATGCATATTCATTGGGGAAATCCTGAAAACCCGACTGGATTCCGGCCCTCGAGGACCGACTTTGACACCTGTGGTCTAAACAGTAGAATTTAAATAGTATTCTTGCTTGAATTGGGAGCCAGTGTGAGTCAAGGTATGCCTTGGTGATGTGGTCGTGTTTTCTTAGTGAATAGATTAGTATCAGGGCTGTGTTCTGTACTGTTTGTAGTTGTTTTGTCATTGTTGCGGGGCAGGGGAGATAGAGGATGTTGCAGTAGTCAAGGAGACCTAGGACTAGGGACTGGACCATGAGCTGAAATATACAAGGATGACCAAATGTTTGATGAGGAGTTTATGGACTGCTCTGAGACAGACAATTTTGCAGAACCACAGCATATTATTATTATTAGGGTTTTTTTTTATATACCGCATATCAAGGTTATCTAAGCGGTTTTACAATCAGGTACTCAAGCATTTTCCCTGTCTGTCCCGGAGGGCTTACAATCTATCTAATGTACCTGGGGCTATGGAGGACTGAGTGACTTGCCCATGGAGCAGTGTGGGGTTTGAACCCACAACCCCAGGGTGCTGAGCCTGTAGCTCCAACCACTGCACCACACACTCCTCCACATATGCTTAAAGACCCTTAAATACAAAAAAAGAGCACATCTAACCAAACAGGAAAATTGTGTCATGAGAAAGCCTTTTGGAACAGATGTTTTTAGTTGTTTCCTAGATTGCAGTAGTGAGTCAAATGCACGCAATTCCAATGGTAGCATATTCCATTGTTTGTGGCCAATTAGAGAATAACATGGGGACAAATTTCTCCCCGTCCCCGCAGGAACTCAATTTCTCCGTCCCGTCCCCGTGAGTTTCGTCGCTTTCCCTGTCCCAGCCCCATTCCTGTATGCTCTACCTTAACCGCACAAGCCTCAAACACTTATGATTTTAAAGTGTTTGAAGCTTGTGCAGATGAGGACAGAGCTTGCAGGAATGGAGCCGGGACAGGAAAAGAACTCGACAGGATGGGAAAATGAGTTCCCACGTGGACAGGGAAAAATTTGTCCCCGTGTCATTCTCTATGGCCAATCACTTGAAAAGTTGTGCAGTGGAGGCAAAGAAGGATCATTTGATAAGCTGGGACATTGTATGATGTTATTTGCTGTGTTCCCTGTGTGTTATTCTATATTTTATGGCGTTCCTTTTATATTTTATATTTTGTTTTTTGAATTTTATTGATGTAAACCGCTAAGGATTATTGTAAGATTTGGCGGTCTATCAAATTTTAATAAACTTAAACATATTTGTTATCAGATCTTAAATTTCATGCTTTAAAGCAGGGGTAGGGAACTCCGGTCCTCGAGAGCAGTATTCCAGTTGGGTTTTCAGGATTTCCCCAATGAATATGCATGAGATCTATTTGCATGCACTGCTTTCAATGCATATTCATTGGGGAAATTCTGAAAACCCTACTGGAATACGGCTCTCGAGGACCAGAATTCCCTACCCCTGCTTTAAAGCTTTGAAGTTCAGGGTTAATACCTGCAACTGAATCTTTGAAGAATAGGAAGCCAATGAACTGAAGCCAAAACAGGTATAATATAATCAAATTTGGAATTATATACCACTTGTAATGACCGGAGAGCATAAGACAGAGAAGTCCAATGTCATCTGCATGTAATTTATTATCTTGCTTAGGGCTGAATTACAATTTGCAAATTGGAGTCATATATATAATACATTGAAAAGTAATGCTGAAAGTACTGACCCTTGTGGTACACCTAATTCAAAGAGGTCCAACTAGAGATTGCATATATTGTTTTAATTTGAGCAAAATGTTTATCTAGAAAGGAGCCGAACCAAGATAAAACATTTCCTGTTAGTCTAAAACACTAATCAGTTTATTAAGATTTTATGGCTAATGGTGTCAGATGCAACAGATAGGTCAGCAGGACACATCAAATATTGTATTCCATGATCAAAACCTAATTTACTTGTATTTATTTCATTTCATTTTATTTCCAGTGCTTGATATAATGTAAAATGGCCATCTAGGGCAACTTACTAAACAGAGAGGTGAAAAAGGGGAAGGAGGGGTAGAGAAATTAGCAGGGGGGGGGGGGGGGGCTGAAGGACTCATAGAAAAGGAAGGCTTTGAGGAGAGATTTAAACTGCACAAGGGAGGGTTCTAGGCAGAGGGAGAGAGGGAAAGATTTCCATAATATGGGGCTCTTCCACCTTCAAATAGCTGAAAGTGATTTATCAGGAGATCATGAGGTAAAGGGCAGAAAGTGAAGGCCGATGTTCAAAGGTTCAAAGTAGTGATTTCACTCTATTGTGAAACTAACAAAATAATTGCTCCAGCATGCTCAAAGTAATGAGCAAGCAAATTATTGCCATGTTAAAATCACCTTGGGGGTTAGCGCCCAAGAATAGGATCTGAGTATCATCGTAAACAATGTGATGAAACCTTTCGCCCAATGTGTGGCGGCACCCAATAAAACAAACAGGATGCTAGGAATTATTAGAAAAGGGATGGTTAACAAGACTAAGAATGTCATAATGCCCCTATATCGCTCCATGGTGTGACCTCATCTGGAGTATTGCATTCAATTCTTTTCTCCTTATCTCAAGAAAGATATAGTAACGCTAGAAAAGGTTCAAAGAAGAGTGACCAAGATAATAAAGGGGATGGAACTCCTCTCATATGAGGAAAGACTAAAATGGTTAGGCTCTTCAGCTTGGAAAAGAGACGGCTGAGGGGAGATATGATTGAAGTCTACAAAATCCTGAGTGGTGTAGGACAGGAAATACTTTTAAAACCAATAGGAGGAAATTTTTTTCACTCAGAGAATAGTTAAGCTCTGGAACTCATTGCCAGAGCTTGTGGTATGAGTGGATAACATAGCTGGTTTTAAAAAAGGTTTGAATAAGTTCTTGGAGGAAAAGTCCATAGTTTGTTATTGAGAAAGACATGGGGGAAGCCACTCTGTGCCCTGAATCGATAACATGGAATATTGCTACTCCTTGGGTTTTTGCCAGGTATTAGTGATCTGAATTGGCCACCGTGAGACTGGGCTACTGGGCTTGATGGACCATTGGTCTGACCCAGTAAGGATATTCTTATGTTCTTATGATAGCAAGGGCATAATCAGACACCCAATTTTTGGGTGAGCTTGAGCCCAAAGTGGGTAGGTACAAGACCCCTGCAACTCTCTCTCTACTCCTCTTAATTGTTCTACCCCAACCAATACCAAAGCAATGGCTTCTTCTACCTCTTCTTCCCGCATGCTATCATTGCTTGAATCTCCTCTTTCCTACTGTTTTGGGTTTTTAAAAGTTATTTATATACTGCCTATCAATGGAGATTGTCTAAGTGGTTTACATTCAGGTACTCAAGCAATGGTCCATATCTATTCTGGGAGACTCACAATCTAATTAATGTACCTATGGCAATAGAGAATTAAGGCCCAGATTCTCAAAACTTTAACTCCGTTGCTAAACTGTTTTCCGGCAGTTCAACCTGAACGCAGTTTAGCAGCGGATTATCAAAAGGGACTATCTCTGTCTTTAGTGAGGTTTCTAGCAGTCTCTGACACTGACATGCAAATGGGTTCTTCAATATTAAAATGAGTCCTCTGGTGGATTCTTTAAAAATGCCATGCCATTTTCAAAAAGTGGCGTCGGCTTTTGGCTACAAAAATAAGCGACTGTTCCAGGGGTGCCGGTCAGTGTCAGAGACTGCTAGAAAGCCCCTGTGTTGTGATGCAGTGGGAGAGATGCCCATTCTCTCCACTGAATCACAACCCCCCCCCCCCCCTGGAACAGTAGCAACCCCCCCCCCCTTGTAACAGGAGAGATGCCCACTCTCTCCTTCTGCCCTAAAATCCCCACCGTGACCACCCCTCTGTGGCCTGACCATCCGCCCCCCTCCTCCACAGCAGGAGAGATGCCCATTCTCCCCCGCTTTCAATGACCCCCTCCCCATCTCTGATGCCCCCTCCCCCTTACCTCAAAATAGATGACCTGGAGGGATGTGGACACCCTTCTCCCAGCTGCGTTGTCTAAAATGGGCCTTACCCTCCCCGGTGCATCTTGGGATGCACCGGGAAGGGGCCTGAGGCTCTGATTGGCCAAGGTTGTTTAAGGCCTCTCCTATGGGGCAATCAGAGCCTCAGGCCCCTCCTCGGATGTATCAGGAAGGGGCCTAAGGCTCTGATTTGACCCAGATGCCTAAGGCCTCTCCTGTGTTATTTCCTAGGAACGGGTCCCGGAAGTGATATCAGAGAGAGCCCCGTAACCGATGCAGGCAATAAGTTGGTACTACTCGCGCCGAAGTTCAAAAGGTACAGGAGAAGGTTAGGGGCATATGCGTGGCAGGAGAAGGAGTGGGAAGGGGGGTGGAGAGAAGGAGGGTTGCCGGTGTCCCAAGGAAGATGGCGCTCGGGGTGGACCTCCCCCCTTGCCCCCCCCACCTTACTACACCACTGCCCACAACCTCAGGATGCTGAGACTATAGCTCTAACCACTAGGCCACTGCTTCCTCTGACCTTCCTCCCTCCTGTTGCAAATACCCTAGTGGCTTTCTGGTTTAATAGTGTTTTTAGGGATTCTTCCTTCTCCTAATAAGTGAGATAGAACCTAGAAAGGCAGTTCTGTAGACAGTTGCCTCCTCCCTTGATTTATTAGGACTAATAAGGAGGAAAAGTAGGATGAGAAGGAAGAAAGAAAATTGAAGTAAAGGAGAATAAAAATTCCTCTCTTCAGATCTTCCTGTTTCTCCTCCACCTCTAAAATTTCTCAGCTCTTGAAGTTCTCCAGAAATTTCTAGTCAGTAGTACCCATTACATTACATTACATTTGTGATTTCTATTCCGCTTGTGCCTTGCGGTTCTAAGCGGATTACAATTTAGAAGACTGGACATTTCCAGTAGCTTTACAGTACATTTAATCAAGGATGCGTTAAGTTACAATTGTTATTCTGGACTTTTCCAGGAGAAATTGGTAATGGATAGTAGATAGTGATAGGTTGTTTAGACGAGTAGAGTTAATAATGTCCGGGTTCTGTTGTTTAGATGAGTGGAGATAATACTGACCGGATTCAAGGTGTTGCTGGTGGTGGTGTTAGGGTAGTCATGAGCGCATTTTCTAATACTTTTGTGAGGTTATGATGATGGGAAGTGCTTTTTGAAGAGATGAGTTTTGATTTCTTTTCGGAATGCTTTAATGTCTATTGATTTGGTCAGTAGATTGGTGATGTTAATATCGATCTTTGCTGCCTGTGTTGCTAAAAGGCTGTCATATAGTTTCTTTCGTCGTGTTCCTTTGAGAGGGGGGTAAGTGAATAGGCTCTGAGTTCTCCTTGATCTGTGTGAGAGGTTACGGTGTAGTCTGTTGTTTAGGTAGATGGGTGCTGTTCCATCACCACTGCAGCCCTCCACATCTACTACCATACGCATTACTGTTTCAAATCTTTTCTCAAGGCACAACAGCAATCAACACAATGAAGGTGTCGCTGTATGAATCTCTTCTTAACTCCCTTCCTACCACCACTGTAATGAGCTCTGTAAAACAGAAGGCCCCAAAGATTAATGCTAATATAGTGCAGTGTCCCACAAACTTTCTGAAGCCACAGCACATTAAACTCAGTGGCGCAGCTGGAGGGCATCAGGAAATGAGTGGATGTTGACATGATGACATTACGTGCATGTGTGATATCATCATGTCAACGTCTGCGCGTGAACAGAGCCTGCTATTACCATGCCATTGGGGGATGCTGGAGGAGGAGAAGTGCCAGCAAGGAGAAGAGGCACATTCTATAAATAGTCTGCTGGCACCAGTACCTCTCCTCCTCGCCGACATCTCATGGCACACTCAGAATCTCACTGCATCACACTAGTGCACCTATCCTGGGAGCACTGTTCTCCAACAGTGGAGTCCATTTTTCCTAGTCTACATACAAATAATTGAAGAACTTCTAGAGATAATAAAACAATTTTCATAACCTGAACTGTGGGTTAGAATAGATTATACTTTTTTTTCTTCTCAACCTTGAGCACATTAATAATAATAATAAAAACTTTATTTTTCTATACCGCCATAGTCAGACGACTTCTAGGCGGTTCACATCGAAAGAAGGCTGGACATTCAGCGAATTACAAATGCATGAGGGGAATGTTACAGAAGAAAAAGGGTTGTAGGGGAGGGAAAGTGAGAGGGGTAGGAATTGGCTGAGAGATTGCTTCGGGTTTGTAGGGGGAAAATGCGTAGTGAGCGCAGATCGGTCTGTTTAGGTGCCTGTTGCAGGATTTCAGGCTCGGTTTCAAGCAATGTTAGAGCTGAAAGAGTGTAGTTATCCATTGCTAATTGAAGCACAATCATTTTTTTAAATTTGTATTTATTATATTATATATATCTTGAAATAAATGAATCAAGCCCCACAACAGTGAAAAGATAGGAACAATTTCCCTATATTTACAAAGATACACAAAATGAGAAAAGAACAAGAAAAAAGGGTTTCACATCAGATCCATATCATGACAATAGGAACAAAGGAAATCAACAAGGCAGAGAGAGTGTACCTTACTAAATATAGACCTTATTCACAATACAACTACCATCCAAAAATCTAAACACCTACTGACATAGTCTCCATCTATCTAGAATTTAGGAAAAAGAGCAATTGGGTTGACTTATAGAAAAATGAAGAATGCATAGTAAAGGCGGAATAGAAAACCTGACTAACATAACATTTACAAAGAAATCTAATAGTATAAGAGGTCCCCAAGGTGTCCTTCTTTTGCAAAACCCAAGGCCTTTGGTCAATAATTTGATGTGTTTCTCGACACATTTGGAAACATCCAAATTTTATTTCTCATTTAAAAAGCATTCCAGTTTTGGAAAAAAAAGCATAGAAGAGTTTCTCTATCTTGCCTGAACAACAAAGCTACCATTCTCCATTAGTGGGTATTAGATCCATTGTAGATGCTTCTCTGGTACATTATGCCATCATTTGAATGAGCAAATACCTTTGTGAGGCATCCATAATCTTTCCATTTGTTTCCAGATTTGCAGATGGGATACTCTAATCCAGGGGCATAGTTATCACTGAGCAAGCCTGGCAAAATTCCTAGGGCTGCCTGAATCTGCTCTTACCCTCAGGTCCCAAATCCTTATCTTCTTCTCTCCCTCTCCTCCATCCCTCTACCTGTGACTGGCCCAGCATCGCTCCATTCCATCATCTCTCTGGCTTCTCCCTGTACTGCGGCGGCTGGTTGGCAGGAGCAGAGGCAGCCCTGAAAAATGGCTGTCTCTTGCTGGTGGGGCCTTTCTTCTGCAACGCCTCGCTTCTCTGATGCAATTCTTGTGGGCAGGACACAGCAGAGGAAATGTGGATGATAGACAGAGAGAAAGACCCTGGAGAGAGTTAAGAAAAAAAACCAAACCCAGAAAAAAGCAGAAGAAAGACACTAGGACCAAAGGTAGAAAAAAAAAAAATTCTTAATTTATTTACTGTAATATCCCAGCTTTGGGAGATGTGCATCCTCTCCCTCCCTGCCTCTCCCACCCCCAATCCCAAACACTTAGGGAGCGCTGGTGTTATAGGAAGCCCATCTGAATTTTTCTGCCCGGGGTCCGTTCAATTCTAGCAATGTTCCAATCCACATCCAGTGGATTCAAGTCACCCAATATTATCAGTTTTTCCTTCATTCCCTTCATTGATAGCTTTGTGTTCAAAGCTCTTTCTTGAATATAACTTGGGAGCTTTTTTTGGCCATATAAAGCTTAACTGAGGCCTTTTTTCTCCCAGTTTTTGGATTGTAGAGCTTTGTTGAGGCTATTTTTATATGCAACAGGAAGATCAGTATTTTGTGTGAGTGATTTTCTTCTGTTTCTTTTTCTATAAAGTAAGGAATATTGATTATTTTGATATTTTGTACTTACTTTACTCTCTAATATATTTGGGGTAGTTGAAATCACCCATTATTATACTGTTGCCCAATCCACCAGCTTTTCTAATCTCCGAAAACATTTCTTCATCTGTCTGCTCATTCAATCGTGTCCGACCCTTGGATACTCTGTAGGCCAGTCCTCGCCATTCTTCCCTGTTGTCCACGACTTCTTGATATTTATTCTCATGTCATTCTTGATGGTATCCAGCCCACGGGCCTTTGGTCTCCCCTGCTTCCGAGAGACCATTCCTTTGGGCTCTCCTGCTTCAACCATTCCGAGTAGCATCTCCCTTTCTAGTTTTTAGGGCTGTACCAAATATGATTTCGAGCTGTACCAAAAATTATTTGATTTGATTCAGCCCCTGAATGAATTATTTGCATTTGGTTGAATATTTAAATTTGAATATGTATAACATGGGGCTGTCTGATGTTATGTTGCTTCTTTTATTATTTATTATGTTAAAGCTCAATGCCTATTATTCGTATTCGGTATTCGCATTCAGTCAAATAATATTTTTCATTATTTCATATTTCATTTTCATCTGAATAGTAAAATATGCTATTTAGTACAGATCTAGTTTATAGTTTATTGCAATTTAATATACCTCTGCATACAACAAGTCAAAGTGGTTTACAGTAAAAAGAGTGACCAAAATGATAAAGGGAATGGAGCTCCTCTTATATGAAGAAAGGCTAAAGAAGTTAAGGTTCTTTAGCTTGGAAAAGAGACAGCTGATCGGGGATATGATTGAGGTGTACAAAATCCTGAATGGTGTAGAACAGGTAAAAGTGAATCAGTTTTCACTCTGTCAAAAAGTACAAAGATCAGGGGACATTCAATGAAATTATGTGAGATGCAAGTTCCTGGAGGAAAAGTCCATAGTCTGCTATTGAGGATGCCACTGCTTGCCCTGGGATCGGTAGCATAAAATGTTGCTACTACTTAGGTTTTTGCCAGGTGCTTATGACCTGGATTGTAGAAACAGGATACTGGGATACATGGACCTTTGGTCTGAATCAGTATAGTTATTCTTATGTTCTTATGTAAGGAAAAGAACTATCATTTTTATAGAACAGTATATCAAACTAAAGAACACACAAAAAAAATCAAAAACCATAAAGCAAAATTAAAAAATCAAACCATAATTCTCTTCAGGAACCACACATAGCTAAGCCTGAGTCAGGGTCTCAGTCCCAAATGCTTTTTGAAAGGAACAGATTTTCAACTGAACTTTAAATCTCTTATAAGACTGTAACAAAATGGACTTGATTGACTTTTGTTCTCAGAGGCTGATACCATGTGATCCAGGAACAGCTCTGGAGGCTAAAGAAAAAAGAACCACTTACAGAAACAAGAGAGGTGTACAGGGATAGAAATTTTAATCATCCTTACTCATCCCCACTGGAATCTATCCCATACTTATGATCCATTCCATCCCCTCAATTTTTCTCCTCCATCCCTACATATACCCGCTGGAGCCAACACTATTACTTACTTACTCACAGCCCTCCATTCTTTCCCAACCCCAACAGTATTTCCTATTCAGCAATGAGTGTTCAAAGGCTTAGTGTCATGTTCTGGCCTTGCTGGATATTCCAAGCCTTATTCTGGCTCTGCAGTTGATTCTATTAATGCATTCCAAACCTCATTCTGGCACTCTAATTGCCTCTCATAGTGCATTCCACACCTCTATCTGGTATCACCAGAGATTTTGACTATACTACCCACAGGAATCCCGCAACTGCTTTCATCCCTGTGCAGCTCTTTAATTGAGTCTCACAACATGTGTAACATAGAATGTGATTATCATCTTTGTACATATTTGTGTATTCACATACTCTCAAATGGAGAAAAGATTACAAGGAAGGTGTAAATACTCTTTAATTACTTCCTCTACCAAACTGCCTGCCTTTGATTTTGTTCTTGTCCCTACTTATATATTGACAAGACTTTAAGTAAAGTTGTTTGTTCAGAACACCAGTACAGGAGTGGCCTGATTTATTGACTATGTAGAGAGTTCAACATGTGTGGATTAACTGCCTATAGTTTCTTGGCATATGTCAATCCCAGATCTGGCCACAAACCAAACATACTCCTTATGTGAGGAGTCCCACTCCAGGCATATAAGGGACAGCCCTTACATTTGTATGTTCAGAACTATTTCTCATAAACTCAGTACTGTTACACACCATCCCTTCTGTTGTTAAAAAAAGAATGTGTGGGTGTGTTATAAAGCAGAATAGGCAATTTAGTAAGGCTTGCTTGAACAAGATATCCAAAAGCAGCATATTATATCATAGCTCCTTCTTAATCTGAAAGCCTCAGATACGCAATATCCCTAAGTTCTTGTTTCTTACTGCTCTACAGTTTGCACTTGTCCTGGCCTACCATTTGTGTTTTGTTGTTTTAACCCAGAATTGTAATTTTTTTTTTAGACTTACTGCCATTGAGGCAATTACAGCACATCAGAGAAGCAATATTGTGGAAAGTGTTGATATGTGCTTGTGGATTTCATATGGCCCATGTGTTATATGACAGAGATACCTGGAGCCAGAGCCGGAAATGGGCCCCTGTCCTCTTATGGGGAACTTCCAGCCTGGGGAAGCTGAGCTTCCATCCCCCTTTTACCTCTGGCTATCTGAGCAACCCTGATTTCCAGATTGCAGGGATTGGCCTCAGCTAGAAGTCCAGCCTGAGATACCCCCAAGAGCTGGACTGGAACAAATAGCCCTCGAATGGAGAAGAAGTCTCCTCAGTATCCTTGGGAAGCCAGTCCATATGAGGCCACCCTGCCCCCCCCACCCCCCACCCCGATCTTCCAGGCAGTTTCAAGTTCCCCCAGGGAGTGAACTTAAGGGCTGGATGAGGCGGCTTCCAGAGGAGACTAGGACAATGGACTGAGATTCATCAATAGTCCCTGAGGAGGATAAATGTTAGTAATTTCCCTGAGGAAATGGAACTGGCTTAAAGGTATACCCATTTGCGAAAGGGGGACACCGACTGTTTAAATTCTGTTAGGTACAAAAAGGTGGGGGTATTTTTTTCTGTTTTGATAGACTTGTCTGCACCCCTAGGTGGAACGAATCCTGGTGTTGTTTGGAATAAAGAGAAAGGGATTCAAAGGGGTGGAAAGGGCCTGGGGAGACACAATTGTTAGACATGTAGCGAAGCCAGAGTGAATTCCTATACAACCAAGAGGCTGGAAGTTTGTTTGTTTTTGTTAGTTTGAACTGAGTTTTGCTTGAAGAACTTATGCTTTATCCAAGCCAGCCAGAAAAAGAATTGTGCAGAGTAGATTATGGCTGAGGACTGTGTGCAGCCCTGAAGAAGTATGCTGAGTAGATTAGGGGCTGAGAACGGAGTGTAGCCCTAAAGAAAGGTTTTGACTGGATTAAAGGCTGGAGATTTTGAACAGCCCTGAAGAACTCTGGGGACAGTGGGGACATTGTTTTTCCTCCCAGAGACACCCTAGGCAACTGCCTAGGCCTGCCATAAGTCAGAGACTGTTTTGGACTTTCTCGGTGAGGAAATATACTACCTTTGGGTGAAGAAATTGTAGTGGTTACTGACATCCCGTGGTCTGCCAGAATCACCTTCTGGAGTTCTGTGAAGTGGTGAGTCCCTCCCAGAGGCACCCTAGGTGATCACCTAGGTTTGACAGCACTCAAGAGGCTTTCTTATTCCAGTTTACCAACAGAAGATGTTTATCTTTTGTTCACCACAGCATACAATATGAAATATTTTATTGATATTTTGTGACAAGGTGAGGTTCCTGTCATTTGCATAAGATCTGGCAAAGGCTGCTGGGAACCACTCACACTAAAGGAAACAAAGTGCTGCAAAGGACAGTTCCCAAGCTGAGTGCTGAGAAAAGGAAGAGCTCCTTCAGAAGCTTGGGAGGTGGAATGCTGGCTATGGTGTTGACAGGGGACCTGGTGGTGCAGTAAGATTTAGCAAAGGCTGCTGGGAGCTGTCTATACATCCTAAGGGAAACAAGGTGCTAAAAAGGACAGTTCCCAAACTGGGAGCTGAGAAAAGGAAGAGTGCCTTCAGGAGCTTGGGAGGAGGAATGCTGGCTTTGGCCTAACTCCCAGTAAGCCCAGTACTAGCTGGTGTTGATGAGGGACCTATCCAGCACTGACCGGTGCTGAAAGGGGGCACAGTGTAGTAGAAGGAAAGAAAGGAAGAGCTGGGATAGAGTCCTCATGGAGAGTGGCTGAGGGACTAGCAGGAGTCCACAGGGAGGGTCCTCAATGAGAGGCAAAAGGGTCTGGAAGATGAAGTAGCCGGAGGTCCCCTTAGAACCTGGAGTCCAGGTGGGGCTCTGGCTTGATGACAGACAGTGGGACCAGTGAAGAATCCAACACCCACATGGACCCAAGAGGCTGGGGAGCAGAGGGACCAGCGATGCCCCAAAAGCAGTTGTAAGAGCTGTGGATGAGCTGGAGGAATCCATGGCTGAGGGGGTCTGGCGAGCGACCAGTGGAGGGACTGGTGTGACCAGTGGCAACTGGCAGTGAGAATGGTAATGGCACCAAAGATTTCTTAGGAAGTGAGTATTGGCCAAAGGTCTGGCGAGCGACCAGCATAGGCGACCAGCAGGGCCGGTGGAGAGACTGGTAATGGCACTGGAAGACCTGGAGGGCCAATGAAGGGTCAGGAGAGGACTGGAAGACCATGGAGTCCAGAGAGGTGGAGGACCTAGAGGACCGGTGGAGACCAGGAAGTTACGGGAAGGACCTGATCAGGGGATTTTTTAACAGACTGTTGGTGTGTTATTGTTGTTTAATAGTGTTCTTGGGTAGTGGAGATGCCTGGCTAGTTGAGAGGTGACAGGTAATGACTGCTCAGCCCTGTCACCTGATCACACATTTATAGCTGGATTTTGCAATAAATTTTACCTATTCCAGCATAGACAGGCAATTTTTAAAAGGTTGATAGACAGAATTTGAGTTATATTTCACAGATGGAATCACTAATTACTGTCCTATGAGTGGTATGACCAAGTTTGATCTCAAAGAATTTAAGGGATTTTTTATTTTAACAAACCAGTTTTTCTTCTTTAAGTGAACTCATTAGGGACTGAGTCTGTGCCAGTGTCCCATCCAAAGGAATTCCCATCATTAAACAAATAGGTTGTTGATTGTTGAGTAGTGTATTGTCCAAGGTATAATATTAGCCTCTACCCAGTGCTTCTCAACTCAGTCCTGGAGTACCCTCTTGCCAGTCAAGTTTTCAGGATATCCACAATGAATATGCATGAAAATATTTTGCTTATAATGGAGGCTACTACTACTACTATCCATAAAGTCGTGTCCGACCCTTGGATACACTAAAGGCAAGTCCTCACCATGCTTTCCTGTTTTCCACGGCTTCTTTCAATTGCTTGATTTTCATTCCCATGTCATTCTTGATGGTATCCATCCAATGGGCCTTTGGTCTCCCCTGCTTCCTTTTACCAAGGACCATTCCGAATAGCACCTCTAGAGAATTCACCATTATCACATGTCCACAATAGGTCAGTTTCTGTCTGGTAATCTTGCCTTCCAGAGACAACTCTCAGTTTATATGGTCAAGAACATCTTTGTTGGTGATCCTAATTGTCCATGCAAATCAAGATTGTTGATATCCTGAAAACCTGACTGTCAAGGGGTACTTCAGGAATGTGTTGAGAAACATTGCTCTACCCTTTTAAAATATATTTCTTGCCCCACTCGTTACATTAATTGAAAACCTAGGTCCAAATGGATTTTTTTTTTTTAAATGTAGATGACATCCAAATTCCCATTGCCCACAATTCTTGAGATACGCAATTTCAGGCAACCTGTACCTGTTCTTCATGCAGAATAGATAACTGGATAATGTTTCATAAACTAATTTGAAACCCACAAAAATATGAACCAACTTAGTTTGTGAGAAAAGAATCACCTCTTACAGTTCGACCAAGGATAGCAGTCTTACAAATTACCCGGGGGAGTCTATCTGCTCCCTTGATGTTGTTCTGGATAGCTGAATTTCTTTTGCCCTTTATAGTTCATTTTTTGTGAGGAAATTTTTGTATTATTTTATGAAGAATTTGTTTATTTTACTGTGCATGTGTGGTGCAATGGTTAAAGCTACAGCCTCAGCACCTTGAGGTTGTGGGTTCAAACCCTGCACTGCTCCTTGTGACCCTGGGCAAGTTACTTAATCCTCCACTGCCCCAGGTAAGTTAGATTGTGAGCCCACCAGGACAAATAGGGGAGAATGCTTGAGTACCTATATATAAACCGCTTTGAATGTGGTTGTGTAACTACAAAAAAGGCAGTATACAAGTCTTTATCCCTTATTGTTAACTGCCTAGAATTTGTAAGATAGCATGAGAGTTACAAATTTTTTAAATAAATAAAAAAAATTAATCCTTTGCTGGCTTTTGGATGATCAGGTTACTTAGGCCATTCTTTGATATGAAAAGCACTGAAAAGGTTACTACATGTTCAATCTTATTGCATCTGTATTATTGTTACTCCTTGCTCTCTGGGATTCCTCTTTAAAGTCTGGAACACTTAGAAGTCATTCAGAATATATAAAACCGGTTTATAGTGCTAAATGCTTAGCTCAAGTCTTGCGCTTACTGATAAACATTGGCTTCCCATTTTCTGGTTACTGATTTGGGCCTACCAAGCTTTCTCCATGAGGATTCTGCTTCATCTGAATTCTTTAGTTATTCTTTACTGCTCACAGTACACATGGAGATCCTCACAGTTCAATCTCATGGTGATCCTACCTCCACTGAAATGTAGGCTTCCGGCCTTCCATAAAGTAGCCTTCCCACTAGAAGTCCAATTGGAATTCTCATTTTGCAAATTTATGGATGGCATGAAACCTTGGCTATTTAACAATGCCTTACTAAGCTTTTGCTAGTTAGATAGCTAATTTTTTTTACCCTTTAAGGCATCTATGGCCTCTCAGCTTCATGTTTTGTTTTGAAAAGATGTAATAGTGTGGAAGCTGAAGTAGCTGTGCATGTTCTCTGTTTGCCAAGATCTTCCCAAAGCAGAGGACTTGGTAATTTCTGATTTCCAAGGATGTGCTGAGTGACCTATTTGGTCATTCCAGCTATGCTGCATGATGTATAGTAGTTATTTTGAGTTGTGGGTTAGTGTGCTTTATTTAACTGGCTGACCTCTTTTGTGCGCAGCTGTAAGTGGCACTTGGTATGTGACTTATGACTTTTGCTTTTTACAGAAGAATGTGTTTGCTGCTGCAACTAGGAGTCACTGGCCAGGAAAAGGATCTAGGTGTCATCGCTGATAAGATGAAACCTTCTGCTAAGAGTGCAGTGGTGGTAAAGAAAGCAAACACAACATTGGGAATGATCAGAAAAAGAATAGAAAACAGGCATAAGAATGTTATAATGCTTTTGTATCACTCAACGGTGTGACTGAATCTTGATTACTATGTACAATTCTGGTCACCACATCTCAAAAAAGGTACAGTGGAATTAGAAAAGATACAGAAAAGGGCGATGAAAATGATACAGGGGATGGGATGACTAGGGTTACCCGATATCCGGGAAAACCTGGACATGTCCTCTTTTTAGAGGACTGTCCGGGGACCTGGATGGACTTTCCAAAACTTGGCAGTTTGTCCGGATTTTGGAGAGCTGTGGTCACGTCTGGAGAGCCTCTGAGCATGTGCAGATGATGTCAGACGTGTTCGCGCGTGCTCGGAGGTCAGGGATTAAAAGGCTTGCTGGGGTCAGGGCTGGGGGTGGAACAGGGCGGGGTTAGAGATAGAATGGGGCAGGGCTGGAGGCAAAACAGGGTGGGGCTGGGGCGGAACGGAGCATAGTCATGCATCCGGGATATTTGGATTCAAAATCTGGTAACCCAAGAGATGACCTCCTTATGAGGAAAGGCTAAAGTGGAGACATGATATAGGTCTATAAAATACTGAGTGCAGTGGAATGGGTAGACATGAATCATTTATTTAATCTTTCGAAAATACAAGGACTAAGAGGCACACAATGAAACCACTACTAGTAAATTTAAAACAATCCAGAGAAAATATTTCTTCACTTAAGACCTCTTTCATCAAAGTGCGGAAGAGCTTTAGAGAATGACATGGGGGCAAATTTTCCCCCGTCCCCGCAGGAACTCATTTTCCCGTTCTGTCTCGGCGAGTTCTTTTCCTGTCCCACTCCCTGCCCTATTCCTGCATGCTCTGTCCTCATCTGCACAAGCCTCAAACGCTTTAAAATCGTAAGTGTTTGAGGCTTGTGTGGTTAAGGGAGAACTTACAGGAATGGAGCAGGGACAGGGATAGCAACAAAATTCACGGGGACGGGACAAGGAAATTGGCTCCGTGTCATTCTCTACTTTTTCCTACAGGCCAAAGAGGTAAATGCTCTGATGCTCATTCAATTCCTATGAGTATCAGAGCATTTATCTTGCCGGCCCATGATAAAAAGTACTATCACAGTTTGATAAAAGGGGGCCTCAATGTTTAATTAAATTCTGGAATTCATTGTCAGAGAATGTGGTAAAAGCAATTAGCAGCATTTAAAAGTGATTTAGATAATTTCCTAAAACCTAAAAGAAAAGTCCATAAACTATTGTTAAGATGGACTTGGGAAAATCCACTGTCTATTTCTAGAATAAGCAGCATAAAATCTGTTTTATTCTTTTGGGATCTGGATTGGCCACTGTTGGAAACAGGATACTGAAGGACCTTCAGTCTGTCACAGTATGGCAATGCCTATGTTTTTGTGTATGTTTTGCAATGACGCAACAACAACAAAAAACAAGAGAGTAGATGGGAAACAGCGGGCACAGATGATAGGCAAACTTTATTGTTTCTTGCTTCATATAAAAATGCTTAACAGTGACTCCACACAAATCGTGTTTCGTCCCGAAGGCCTGCCTTGGGAGCCAAAGCTAATAAAAGCAATTGAGAAAATTGTATCCACAGGACTAAAAAAAGACATATCTTCTGCATTTTATTTAATTTTAATATTGTGACAGGGGCAGGGTCATGTGTCCTCTTTTTTTTACTTCACAAATAGGGTAACCCTATGTATAGTATGTTGCCTAGTTAGTTAACTGTTTAACAGTAGACTATTCATTATAAAATCTCTGCTCTCTGAGGTACATAGTTGAAATTTGTTTGACTTGGGGGTACTTGGCTTGAAGAAGTTGGGAAACATGGCCTTAGCAGACTGTATATAGAAGGAAAAAAACCAGCTCCTTACTTCCTAAGATATTGTTGAATTCTTTTCTCTACTTTGCTTTAGCTGAATGAGTTTCTTTCTATAGTTTCCTTCTTTCAAATATTTAGAATTTATGTAGGTAAGGGTTTTAACCCAACATCCTCTTACTCTCTTATGTGGCAAACAGTGTTTCAGAGCTCTTGCTCCCCTCCATTATCATGCACAACATTTCTTTCTCTCTCCCCATATCTCCCCATGGGCACCATATCTCTCTGCCCTCCACCCTATGTTCAACATTTTTCCCTATCTCTCCTCCATTCATATTTCCCTCCCCTCAACCATATGCAGGATTTCTCCCTCTCACCCCTTTCTACCTGTTGCATCTCTCCCTTCCTCTCCTCCACCCCATGTCCAACAATTCTTCCTCTCTCTTCTCCTCTCTACCCCCATGTTCAGTAGCCTCCTATCCCCCTGTGCAGCACCTTCCTTCTTCATATCCCCCTGAGCAGCAACTTTTCATCCCTCCCTTCCATCTCCCTGGGTAGCAGCTTTCCATCCCCCCTATTCCCCCCATGCAGCACCTCCCAACCGAACACCCCCCTCCCTTTTTGGGTCTCCTAAAGTAGCAGCAGCTATGGTGGTGGCTAGCAGACAGAGGCAGCATGGTGAACAGCGGCTTCCCTCTGCTGCATCATCAGTGATATCATCAGTGATGCAGGAGAGGGAAGGACCCAGCAGGGCAGGCCAGGAGCAGCCTGTTCAGAGCACTGCTTCTGTTGGCCGGCCAACGCCGTTGCTGCTGCTTTAGGAGACCCGGAGGTATATCAGGATTCATTGAATTGGTGAGTCCGATCTTTTTAGAAAACAAATTGAATCAAATTGATTCAATGAAGTGAATCAGGCAGCACTAGTAAATAGCCAACTTGTGCTCCCTTGCTAAAAGTTATTATAAAAAGACAAATACACCATTAACATGACAAACATGATAAAGCTTCAGGAAAGCAGGACAATTAACGTAAACTAGACTACTGAGATATTTAAAAACTCATTTGTATAAGCACCACTGTACTGTTGAAACATTTCACTGTCTGCAAACATAGAAATTAAGAATCAGGAATGGAACCTTCAAGTTCTTGATACGTGCTGGCTCAAAATTTCAATGGGCAATAATAGTGGTGTTACAGTCATACTAAAAGAAATACAAAGCCTTTGAAGCAATGAACTTGTTACATATGACAGAGCCAAGTTTGGACACAGGCTCTACTTTTGTAAGAATATGTTATTGTGCAAATAAAACTACTCTTTTGAATTTGGAATCCTAGGTTGCACAGTGGAGATCATTTGCATTTTCTGATTTTGGACTTTTAGATTTTTTCCCCTTTATGTGGAATACAAAGGATGAAGTTGGTAATTAATGTGAGTGAGTTAAACAAGTTTTCTGTGTACTGTGACTCATAGTTCACTGTAATGCATGAAATCTAAGTCTCCCACTAGCAATCAAATTAACAATTGTTCTCATTTTGTTTTATTAAATCGTGATTTAAAAAAAAAAAAAACCCCAACAAACTGCAAACATTCCAAAATCATATGGTGAGATGGGGCCCTAGTCATTCTTTGTAGTGTTCTGGCTTTTATTTATTTATTTTGTACCCCTTTTATCAAGCTGCACAAGAGGTTTCTAGTGCGAGCTGACGCAGTAAATGCTCTGATGCTCAGAGAATTCCTATGAGCATCGGAGCACTTACCTCATCGGCCTGCACAAAAACTAGATAGAACTTGATAGAAACCTTGTATCGTAAGGACAACTATAGCACATTGTAACCAGTAAACTGTATATTATCATTAGTCCCTAGCATGTATCAATTTAGGATAAAAACTTGTATTGTAAACTTGTACAGCCCGTTCTGGGCTCTGTGGGGACAACGAACTAGAAAACTAAATTAATTAATTAATTAAAAGGCCCATTTGCTTGAAAACCCCAAATCGACTAGTCTGATCAATTTGTGCTTATCTAATGATAACAATCTTGATCCATAGCCAGGGCCTTAGCTGTGAAGTGAAAGGAAAGCTTGAGAGAGTTGTGGCACTGTAGCAAAAAGTAAACTGGGAAGACTTCTCTGTCATCACTGTTTCTGTATTTCATATGCAGTTCAATTGATTTGGGCCCTGTGAGTTAAGGCAGAGAAAACCTTGACTCCAGAGTAGTTCTTTTTCAGCCTTCTACCACATTACATTGTAGGGTCATGAAATGGTTAACTATAGTTTAAAATATTGCTCTGGCCTACATAGCTGAAAACAGTGTACAATCTACTGACCTCATCTGCCTAAAATGTATGTCCCTACCTTACCACATTGTAAACTAAATAGATAAGAGTTTGAGCCATGATGTACCCTGCCCTTCTGTACATGTAACATTTAGACCTGTAAGATTTAGATAAGCAGAGAAATGAGCTAGTTTCCTATAGGACTATAAGTTGTATCCCTGAACCTATCATAAGTGCTGGCTTAGGACCAATAATTGTAGAAAAGTTATAGAAGTAACAAATGAAAATTGTAGTTTTTGCATATATTAAGTTTGCATATGTTTAGTGAAAAGGGCATACAAGTCCATGCATTTCCTGATTCTAACATTCTAGTAGGCAGGCTGTTAACTGCACTAGAGTCCAGCATGCTGTAATAAACCTCTTGTACTTTCTTCACGCCTCTCTCTTTGTGTGTCCAAGTGACCTTTCAACATTACTTCATACACATGTGGTATTGTATATGTAACTAATTGCAGTACTTAAGTAAAAGTTTTGTTACTTTTACTTTTAAAGAAGCACAGGATAACATTTGTTACTTTTACTGAAGTAATAATTTTCCCAATTTCCATTACTTTTACCTAGTCACATCTGATGTTTGCAATTAAAAGTAAAAAGTAAAAGCAGAAGCAGAAGCAGTAAGTACAATGATGATTCCTCAGTAGACCCAATGAGACAGCAAAACAGTGAAAGTATTTTGCTACTCATCTTCAGGGCCCCTTTTATCAATCTGTGCTAGAGGCCAGCAAGGTAAGTGTTCCAATGCTCATAGGAATTCTATGAGCAGCGGAGCGTGTAGTGTGCTAGTTCGCTACAAACCTGCTTCATTAAAGGGGTCCTAAATTTTGCTGTTCACTATAGCTGTGCATATCCCAGCACCTCTCAAACCTGATCAATGTAGATTATATGGAATCTTCCCTCTGGTTTCTCAAATGACTTATGAATCCTTAAGCTGAAGTTTCACCAACTTGAACAGATGGCATAAATATAAGACCAATTTCCAGTGCAATAGGGATGGAATGCTGAAACCATGGGATTAGCCATCTGTGCTTGCGAGCAAACTGCAAATGTCAATCACAGCTTTTCAACTCCTCCTCATTCTCCATGGTCTCTGCTGCCCCCTTCAGTTCTTCCTTCTGAAAGCAAGCATGAAGGTGTCTTTCTGATCTGCTCTGTTTATTTCTTTATTGTTTTGCATTGCTTTTTGGCTTATTCATGGATTTTTCTGTGGTGTCAGAGATCCCAATTAAAGGGTCTGCTCTGCCTGCTTGAAGAGGAGCAGCTGGCAGGTGTATCCCTCGGGGACCTGTACAGCTAGCCTGTTGAAGATTTGTAGAGCTCAGGGTTCCGGGCCCTCAGCACTTGCTTGCTTCCTTGACTTGGTCAGGAGCTTGAGCGCAGAATGTTAGGCATGAAAAGCAGTCTTTTGGGATGGTCAAGGTGCCGACTGCAACTTCACATCCCCCTCCTTCCCACATCATGCATCCTGGTCCAGGGGATAGAGTATCAGTCTGACTAAGGTCTGACTGGCAGCCCAATGATCTCAGCATGGGAGGTGACTGGTGCCTTGAGGCACAGAACTTCTCCAGATCCAGCTACACTTTAAGGGAACTAACGTAGGCTGCAGCACCATTTCCCCAGAACATTGTTTATGACTACAGGCTGAGACAACCTATGGAGAAATTGTGTGTTGTGGTGGTGGTGGTGGTGGTGGTGGGTCTTGAAAAATGTGTTTTGACTGTTTCTGCAGTTGTCTTGGTCCTCCTCCTCTAAAATCCCACTTTTTGAATTTTTTTGGTCAGCCTTGAAGCATTTGGAAGCTGTTTGTGGTGCCAAAGCCCTGCCGCAGCGGTCAAGTTTCAAGTTTATTAAAAATTTGATTAATCGCTTAATCCACATTCTAAGCGATTTACATATTACCAAAATTACAATAAAAAGGGGAATGATACATTAAATAGAACTGAACATACTATTGACAAAACTATTGACAAAAAAAAAAAAAAAACATGAGGAAAAGCATGGGTAAAAGTTACAATATGTTTTAAAGATAGAAAAACAAGTAGGGAAAATACATAAGGAGAGGGAAAAGGCTAAATGTTTCAGCTTCTCCAAAACACCTCATTTTCCCCTCAAAACTGCAAGGGATGAGGCCTAAGACCCTAATGCCCCTATTTCAAGCCTTATTTGCAGTAGATGGGTGGCTGAAAAGCACTCTTGTGCCACATGCCGCACGGCATGAGATGGAGGGGTGGGAGCTTTGGGCTTAGCCCCTTTTTTCAGTCTTATAGAGCCGGAAAAGGCAAAGGGTCCTATTGGGGGGAGGGGAATAAACCCTTCTGGAGCCCCAGGACAGTGGACCTGCACACTGTAAGGGAGCAGATGGTGTGTGCAGCTCATGAAAAGGTGATTACTCCATCCTAAGAGGTTCACATCCTCACACTTACTAGTTTGGCTTTAGGAAAGGCCATGGGACAGAGGCCATTCTACCAGTGATAACTAATAGTATATCCATTTGCAGGTGGATCAAAGCACTGACTACTGTCTTGTCTTATTGGTTCTGCCTATTGCATTTGATGCTACCAATTCACTTTCCCACAAATGATAACATCTTGCAGGTTCCAATGTTCCATTTTAGCACAGCAACTGACATTAAAGCTCAAGAATACTCCATTCAGTGACATACCAAGGACAGGGTGGTCCGCCCCGGGTGCAGGGAATTGTCCCGGGTCAACGGTCGGCTTGTTTTGGGGTGGGGACCGGCGGAGCCGATGACCTTTCGCAGGAAGTGCTCCAGACAGACATGGAGTTACTCCACCCCGCCAGTTATGCCACTGGTCATTTGCCAATTTTTATGGTCAATTGGTCTTTTTTTCAGCTGGCCTGACTACCGGTATTTTTCCTGTTGCCAGGTTGACTACTAGTAGAGGTTAAAAATCGGCAGCAGAAAAGCCATTTCTTCTGCTGTTGCAATGATGGGATAACAATAATCTCTGTTGAGATTTATTGAATACCTTAATCCTCCTATAAGATAAGGTAAATGTTCTCCTTTTGTTGTTTGCTTCTAAAGACTGCACAAGGTCCCTGCTTTCAGCTTTACCTTAAACTTCTCAAGAGTTGTGCTAGAGTCCAGTTGTGTTTTTTGGAGTAAGCCAGCTTTAAGCTTTACAAGAGTAATAAATCAGAGATGAAATCAATGGAATGCTCATGAGATGTGATTTAATTTCCATAATGTATACAAAAAAGGCAGTAGATTACTAAATATTGGACTTGCTTTGCTCCAGCCATTAGTTCTCTTCTGAGCCTCACAGCCAATGTTTCTGCTCCCCCCCCCCCCCCCCAAAGTGTTTTACAAAGTAATGTGATTTCAATTTTTAGAAGAACTGTGTGCTGGAGGAGACAGACTTTCTAAAGAATTATATATGAACTCCTCATACGACAAGATAAGAGCTTTTTCTTAATCATTTAAAGTGTAGACTATGGGCTAGATTCACTAAGCTTACCTTTCCTGGGCGATCTGTGGCCGAGTCTTCCTGGGCGATTGATTAAGCATAACGTTGACATCATCGGAATCACGGAAACATGGTGGACTGAGGAAAATGTCTGAGACACTTTGCTACCAGGACACAAACTATACCGCAGAGACAGAGTGGCTCAAAAAGGTGGGGGCATTGCCATATACGTCAAAGAGGGAATTGAATCTACTGGAGAGAACATGCCAGAAATGACGAACAAGTTAGAGTCAAAATTCCGGGAACAAATGGATTGGAAACAAAGATCGGCATCTACTACTGACTCCCAGGCAGTCTGAAGAAATTGATGTAGAAATGACAGACGAGATTAAACCGCAAATGCAAAGGAGGCAACGCAGTTATCATGGGTGACTTCAATTATCCAGGGATAGACTGGAACCTAGGCACCTCTGGCTGCGCTAGGGAATCCAAGTTCCTGGATGCTGTAGGCGATTGCTTCCTAGAACAATTTGTCAAGGAAACTACAAGAGGTAATGCAATTCTGGACTTAATTCTGAATGTACTGCGAGGACCGGCACAAGGTCTAGAAGTAGAGGGGACGCTGGGAAGCAGCGATCACAATATGATCCACTTCAACATGGACACAGGGGAGAAAAACTGGTCCAGAACAACGGCCACGGCGCTGAACTTCCGCAAGGGAAATTATGAAGGGATGAGACTCATGGTGGGGAAGATTAAGAAGAGGATAAACACTGTAAAAACTCTAGAGCAAACTTGGTCCCTTTTTAAGGACAAAGTTACCGAGGTGCAAAATCTACATATACCGCGTATCAACAAGGATCCAAGAGGAAAAAGAACAAAGAACTGGTGTGGCTCACTATAAAGGTGAA
Organism: Geotrypetes seraphini; assembly: GCF_902459505.1. NCBI lineage: Eukaryota > Metazoa > Chordata > Amphibia > Gymnophiona > Dermophiidae > Geotrypetes > Geotrypetes seraphini. The sequence continues at coordinate 4,747,772 of NC_047084.1, read as the reverse complement.
GGAAGTGATCAGAGACAAGAAAACTTCATTTAAGGAATGGAAAAGGTCAAAAACGGATGAAAACTGGAATAAGCACAAACAACATCAACGCAGGTGCCATAAGACGGTAAAGGAGGCCAAAAGAGACTACGAGGAAAAAAATAGCCAAGGAGGCGAAAAACTTCAAGCCATTCTTTTGATACATTAAGGGGAAACGACTGCGAAGGAAGCGGTGGGTCCGTTGGATGACCGTGGAATAAAAGGAGTGCTAAAGGAAGATAAAGAAATCGCCGACAAACTGAACACATTTTTTGTGTCTGTATTTACTGAAGAGGATATATGCAACATACTGGAACCCACCAGGCTCTATGCTGGAAGCAAAGACGGGAAACTGACAGGGCTGACTGTCAGTCTAGAAGAGGTATACAAGCAGATTGATAGGCTAAAGTGCGATAAATACCCGGGACCGGATGGCATCCATCCAAGGGTCATCAAAGAACTGAAAGGGACTATAGCTGAATTGCTTCAACTAGTAGCCAACCTGTTGATCAAATCGGGAAAGATTCCGGAAGACTGGAAGGTAGCGGAATGTTACGCCGATCTTCAAAAAGGGTTCGAGGGGAGATCTGGGAAACTACAGACCAGTGAGTCTAACCTCAGTACCGGGAAAGATGGTAGAGGTGCTGATAAAGGACCGCATCATTGATCACCTTGACAGACACGGTCTGATGAGGACCAGCCAGCACGGTTTTAGCAAAGGCAGATCTTGTCTGACAAACTTGCTGCACTTTTTCGAGGGAGTAAACAGGCAGATGGACAAGGGCGACCCGGTCGACATTGTATATCTGCATTTTCAGAAGACGTTCAACAAGGTTCTGCATGAACGACTACTTTGGAAAATTGCGAGTCATTGAATTGAGGGTGAAATACTCACGTGGATCAAAAACTGGCTGGAGCATAGGAAACAGAGAGTGGGGGTAAATGGACAATACTCAGACTGAAAGAGCATCACCAGTGGGGTGCTGCAGGGCTCGGTGCTTGGACCCATGCTCTTCAACATCTTTATAAATGATCTGGACATTGGTACGACGAGCGAGGTGATTAAATTTGCGGACGATATGAAGTTATTCAGAGTAGTGAAGACACAGGGGGATTGTGAAGATCTGCAATGTGATATAATCAAGTTTGAGAAATGGGCATTGACATGGCAAATGAGGTTCAAAGTGGATAAGTATAAAGTGATGCATGTTGGGAACAAAAACCTCATGCACGAATACAGGATGTCCGGAGCGGTACTTGGAGAGACCTCCCAGGAAAGAGACTTGGGAGTTCTGATCGACAAGTCGATGAAGCCGTCTGCACAATGCGTGGCGGCGGCAAAAAGGGCGAACAGAATGCTAAGAATGATTATGAAGGGGATCACGAACAGATCAGAGAGCGCCATCATGCCGCTGTACCGGGCCATGGTATGCCCTCACCTGGAATACTGTGCCCAGCACTGGTCGCAGTACATGAAGAAGGACAAGGCACTACTCGAAAGGGTCCAGAGAAGAGCGACTAAAATGGATAAGGGGCTGGAAGAGTTGCCATACAGTGAGAAATTTGAGAAACTGGGCCTCTTCTCCCTTGAAAAGAGGAGACTGAGAGGGGACTTGATCGAAACGTTCAAAATACTGAAGGGAATAGACTTAGTAGAGAAAGACAGACTGTTCACCTTCTCCAAGGTAGAGAGAACGAAAGGGCACTCTCTAAAGTTGAAAGGAGATAGATTCCGTACAAATGTAAGGAAATTTTTCTTCACCCAGAGAGTGGTGGAAAGCTGGAACGTTCTTCTGGAGTCTGTTATAGGGGAAAACACCCTCCAGGATTTCAAGACAAAGTTGGACAAGTTCCTGCTAAACTGGAACGTACGTAGGTGAGGCTGAACTCATTTAGAGCACTGGTCTTTGACCTGAGTGCCGCTGCATGAGCGGACTGCTGGGCAGGATGGACTACTGGTTTGACCCAGCAGTGGCATTTCTTATGTTCTTGTGTTCTTACTAGTCTTTAAGCCCGTTACATTAACGGGTGCTAGAATATATGTCTGTGTGTCTTTCTTTATATCTCTCTCCCTACCCCTGTCTTTTTCTTTCTGTCTCTCTCCCTCCTGCTGTCTTTCTTTCTGTCTGTCTCTCTCCTTGGTCCCATTTGTCTGTCTGTCTTTTTGTCTCTCTTCCTTCCCCTGTGTCTTTCTTCCTTTCTTTTTGTCTACCTCCCTACTTCCATGTGCAGCAGCCACAGCATTCCCTCTCCCTCCATTTCCCTGTGCAGCAGCATTTTTTTCCCTCCCCCCCCCCACTTCTCTGTGCAGAAGCCGAAGCAGCATTCCCTCCCCCTCCATTTCCCTGTGCAGCAGCAGAATTTCTCCATCCCCCCTTCTCTTCCCACTGTCTAGCCGGCTCCCTTGCCGGAGTTATTTTTAAGTTTAAAGGTGCCCCAGTGGCTCCTCTAACGATTCCTGCCTGCATCGGAAGTCTTCTCCGACTCAGGTGCGGCTTGTGAGAGATGCCGCGGCAGCACCTGTAAACTGAAAATTAACTCTGGCAAGGGAGCCAGCCAACTGGCAGTTCATTGAGAGCCACAGCTTCAAAACGGAGCCCTCTGTCGGGCAGTGGATTTGCTCACCTTTGTAAAGCCTTGGGATTTTTGAAGCTTCGGTCTGGCCTGCTCCCTGCTCGCCTTGCCGTAGTATATTTTTAAGTTGAAAGACGTGGCGGCAGCTCCTCTCACTATCCCCGCCTGTGTCAGACTTCCGACGCAGGTGGGGATTGTGAGAGGAGCCACCGCCGCATCTTTCAACTTAAAAATACACTACAGCAAGGCACACGGGGAGCAAGCCAGACCGAACAACAGCACGGAAAACAGAACCCTAAGCGCGCATGCACACTCCTACCTGCCGGAGACCTACTGATCACGGAAAGTGGAACATGCAAGTAGGAGTGCGCATGTGCACTTAGGGTTTTATTATAGTAAATGCTCAGAAGAGCTTACAACCTAATTTGGACAGACAGGGAATATAGGGGTTGGGTGTTTCTAGCAGAGAGAATGACAGGATGAACATAGGTATCTTAAGATGAGTAGGAGTTAGAAGTTGAAAGCAGCCTTGAAAGAAATGGGTTTTTAGCTTGGATTTGAATACTGCTAGAGATAGAGCCTGACAAAATGACTTAGGCAGTTTGTTCCAGGCAAACAGCACAACAAAATAGAAGGGATGGAGTCTGGAGTTGGCAGTGGAGGAGAAGGGTACGGCTAGGAGGGACTTACCAGATGAATGGAGTTCACAGGGAGTATTGGGGGAGATAATTGAGGAGAAATATTGAGGGGCTACAGAATGAATGCACTTGTAGGTCAGTAAGAGGAGTTTGAACTGCATTTGGAAATGGATGCCGATAACCTGACTTGAGGAGGGGGGTAATGTGAATAAGGCAGCTCTCACAGAATATGAGTCATACAGCAGAATTTTGAATGGATTGAAGGGGAAAGAGATGGTTGAGTGGAAAACCTCAGAGAAGCAAGTTGCAGTAATATAACCAAGAGAAGATGAGAGTGTGGATAAGAGTGCTTGGAAATGAGAGGTCAGATTTGAATAATATTATAGAGGAAGAAGTGACAGGCTTTAGCGATTTGCTGGATCTGAGCAGAGAAGGAATCAAAGATGATACCGAGGTTGTGAGCTAACAAGACAGGGAGGAAGGATAGTGTTGTCTACAGAAAGAGAGAATGGGGGGGGGGAAGTTAGGTGAAAAGATAAGGAGCTTGGTCTTAGTCATATTCAGTTATAGAGAACAGTGAAACATAGAAACATGATGGCAGATAAAGGCCAAATGGCCCATCTAGTCTGCCCATCCGCAGTAACCATTATCCAGGCAGCAGTGTTGGACAGGTAGGTTGAGATTTAGACCTGGATTCCTGTAGCGATATCTGGTGTGAAGAGGTAGATGTGGGAGTCGTCAGCATAGAAGTGATACTGTAAATCATGGGAGAAGATCAGTACATCGAGGGAGTGGGTATAGATGGGAAAAAAAGATCCCAAGACAGAGTCTTGAAGTACACTGATTGACAGTGGGATAGCAGTGCAGGAGGATCCACCATTGCATACACCAAAAGTGTGGTGGAAACCAGGAGACAACAAAACCCAAGAATCCCAATGAGGACAGCGTATCAAGGAGTAGGTGGTGATAATTGTTGTCAAAATAAGCAGATAGATCAAGAAGGATGAGGATAGAGTAGAGGCCTTTGGATCTGGCCAGGAACAGGTCATTGGAGATGCAATACTTAAAAGAAAGATATAGTACACCAAACATATGCTTGTTACTAATGTACAGAAAGATATTCTCTTATGAAGCTGCTTCTTGTGCTTTTTTGAATAAGAGAGAAAAGGCAGGTTTTCTGTTGTGTTTCTGAATAGGTGAGATGTGGAGGTGCTGTGGGGGGAAGAGAGGGGACAGATATAGAGAAATAAGCCACAGTCCAGAGAGAAAAAAGAGAGGGAAGATTTGTGTAGGAGCCGAAGATAGAAAGAAGGGGCCCAAAAAAGCAGGCAGGAGGTTTTATCTGAATGATGTATGTGTGCTTGCATGGGTGTGGGTATATGAAGTGTAAAAAGGCTGGAGGAGAAGAGAAAGAGAGAGAAAACAGGGGCAAGACCTGTCCCTCATTGATTTGAGTTTCTGGTAGTTTCCAGTATCTTTCTTTGACCATGGTTCCAATTGACACTATCTGCCTTTAAGAACATGCAGCTGGAACCATTCTTTGCCTTAAGCATAGGACCTCAGCACATCTGTTGAAACTGTGGATCCTCCCAGGGTTCTTTGTTAATCTTATGTACTGGTCATTTTTTAATGTCTTTTCTGAGACTGAATGGCCAGGAGTCTTTAGATTTATCGGCACTGACATGCCCAAGACCAGATCTGTTTAATATAATCTCCCACAGGCCTTTGCTGACAGTGGTTAGGCCAACAGAAAATGATGCTGACAACCAGCACTCAGCAATGCAAGGCTGACAAGTACTTGAATAAATCCATGTAAACCGTTCTGGGCTCCCAAGGGAGAATGGTATAGAAAAATGAATGAATAAATAATGACTTTGAAAAGGAAGACATGTATAAGGGATCCTTTGATACTGTTTTTACCCACTTTGTTATGCAGCACTGATGTCAGCAACTAATGTACTACAAGATCTGACTGTTGCTTTGATCAATGTCAGATTAGACAGAAACAAAAAAATACTGTATATCATTCATGATTTATTAATTGTTTATCACTGGGCTTTACTTTGTATAAGTGAGGCACAACTGCCTGCAGCAGACTTGATTTTAATTTACCAGCTCTGTCTTCCCTCTTCCTACGTTGAGTTGCAGTCATGGCTGAGTAATTGTGGACGGCCACCAAAAGTCCAACAGGATGAGAACCCACAGGTACCAAACAGCAAAAAAGACAGTGGGAACGGACAATGAGCACTCCACAAGAGCCAGTAAGATGAAGGAAAGTCTTGTTTATTTCAGTCTGGGGATGAACAGTAACATGGACCCGACACAGTACTGTGTTTCGGGGAACATAAACGCCTGCATCTGTGGTCCACTGTGATTAAAAACACCTTTGTAAATGCTGAGCCGTCAAAGCATGAAGAGAAGTGTGTCCAAGAGCAACTGTCAAAGTATTGTGTCGAGTCCATGTTACTGTACGTCCCAGACTGAAATAAACAAGACTTTCCTTCATCTTACTGGCTCTTGTGGAGTGCTCATTGTCCGTTTCCCACTGTCTTCTTTTCTGAGTAATTGTAGAGGCAGTGTTAAACAGTGCCTCGCTCTCTCACATACCGAGTTTGACGTTACTACAGTAAACCCCCGCGAATTCGAGGTTCGTGAATCACGGACTCAGTAATTTGTGGTATTTTCCGACCTCCTCTTCCTAGTATTAAAGTCATGGTTACACCAATCAAGAGCTGCTTTGACACGCTATCTGGTGTGTCAAAGCAGCTCCTGATTGGTGTAGCCTGCCTTTAGTACCAGGAAGAGGCGGTCGGAAAATACCGCAAATGATTTTCAGCACCCGCCAGCGCCCCAGCTGCCCTCTCCTGCTTTGATCAACTCCTAAACCGCATTCACGGTTTTCTGAAATTTGTGGGTGTTCCTGGAATGTAACCCCCGCAAATTTCAGGGGAGTACTGTACTGTATTTGTGGTACTGAGTTTGAGGAGGCTGAGGAAGTGTTGCGTTTTCTGTGCCCCTGGGCTTCTGTCTACTACTTCCTCTCTTTTTACGGAGCTCTAGTTTCTCTTCATCTAGTTTTATTATTCGAGGTGATTTTCCGTACTGTGCGATATTGAGCTACTAGTAATTATTTATTTATAACACTTATATTCTGCAAATTGCAAACATCTCTGCGGATTACAAAAAAACATATAAATCAAATACTACATACATACAAACAAAGCAAACAAGCACTAAAATCACAAATAAAATTATTCTGAATGTCTTCAGTGCATTTTTACTACACACAGTTCCCTTCGTAAATCAGCAAAAGCTTCCTGAAAGAAAAATGCCTTGAGAAGCTCTTTGAAAGGAAAGAATCAGTGGAATCTGACGTATTGCATCAGGCAGTGCATTGCACAGCCCAGAGGCCCATGACACTGAAAACCCTAGAATGGATTGTAACATTGGTGATAACATGCAGAGATGGGACTTCCAAGAGATGTTAAGGCTATGATCGCAGCAGACGAGATGGGACACATGGACGAGTCAAAGGGCTCATAAGGGCTTTAAACACCAGCACTAAGATTTTGAACTTAACTTGCCATAACACTGGCAGCCAGAGTAACTTTACCAGCAATGAGGTAATTTACTGTATTTACTATATAAAAATTTCTTATGTATTTCTTATGAGTTCCATCTTCCTATGGCTTCATGACTTTTGACTCGCTCTCAGTTGTGGACTATTCATTTAGGGGTCAATATTCATCTGGCAACAGTGAGCGTTTTACAGACCACTGCTGGCATTATTCCCAGATATTCAATGCTAGACCATGTTCAGAGTTTGGCATTCAATATCCAGTTTATGTGATGCCAGATAATACATGACTAGTTAAGTCGATATTTAGAACTTAACTGACCATGGGTTGCCACATAAAGATGGGACTGATTTTTATGCGGTCATCCTGGCCGCTTCAGTGCTGAATATCGACACTTAAACAGCCAAATGCTAACTCTACCCCCGGAACACCCCCAAATAGCTGGTTTTCACTTAGGTGCTAGCCGCTAATTTTCAGCAGAGAGAACCACTTAAGTGCCACTGAGAATTAGTGGATAGCTCCAACTCCAAACAAGCGATTTAACTGGTCAGCGGCCATTTCTGACCAGTTAAATCATTTTGAATATCAACTAGTTAAATATTTTCTCCAGGTTTATTGGGTTTCTAATTTTACTTTCCTTGTAAATTTATTCCAATGTTCTTTTCAAAGTTGATTCTTTGACTGCATACTTAAATGCAAATTTTGAGAAGTTTTTAGTAGATCACAACCATCTCATGAAATAATAAAATCGTGCGTAAGATACACAAAAAAGACAACATATACAAAAACACCTCCTACACTATGACCTTAGCAATTTAATTTATAACTGTATTACCAAATTATACAACTATATTTTGATTACTTTGATGTCCTGAAGTGAAACAATATAAAAAAATAGATGGTCATGGAATAAGGTTGGAAGGGGTGGATAGAGAAGTAATAAAGGGAAATATCTCTCCACAGAAAAGGTGATGAATTCATGATCAATTAAGAAAGCAAATAGGTCAATATTCAGCCACCGCGGTCAGCATTTTTTTCATCTAAAACACCCACTATGGAAGTCAAAAAGTATTCAGCTATTCAGTGTCAATATCTGGTGCTGAATATCCAGATAAGCTACTTGTAAGGTCAACGGTACTTTATAATGCTTTCTTAGGCTTCCTTGGCTGGCGTCGTGATTGTTGCTATTGTCCGGGTCTCACCGCATCTGGGTAGGTAGAACTGACATTTCAGTCATCAAGTTGTGGCTTTCTTCAAGGTATGCTTTGAGGTCTGGAGTTTGTTTTTAAATATAGTGGGTCCATTGACCTGATTGAGAACAGAGAGGTCCGTTGGTCATGAATTTGAATTTTGGCGGGAAAGTTTATTGGTTACAAATTTGAAATGTGATGGGAAAGTTTGTTGGTCACAGATTTGAATTTTGGCAGGAAAGTTCTTCATAATGGTGTGAACTTCAAGTCAAATTGAAAAATATCCACCAATCAACATCTACAACTACTAATCTTCATGAATATAGCAGTATGCAAAAAACCTATACACTCAGAAGTGGCCACTGCTAACACTTCCAGCTATCAGCATCAGCTCACTACCACATTTTTTCTCTATCAAAATTCTTTTTCTTCTTATCTTTTAGTTATTAATGAGGAAATATTTTTGAAGAGCAAAAACATATCTGCTATAGCTGTTCAGGAGAGCCATGACATAACTATGTTTTGATCTCTGCATCAGGGCAATAGGTCTCTGTCTGAACCACTGTTCTCTCCTCCAATTTGACTTGAATATTCAGATAAGGCAGTTACTGCCAAACCTTATCCAGATAATGGCAATATTCAGTCTGCTGTCTGGATAACCTATGTGGAAAACTTAGGACAACCTTCTATCTGTCTTAAGTTATCCTAATAGACTGAATATTGCCCTGAACACTGGAATTAGGAAATTACAGGACAAGCAGTGTGGTAGAGAAGTGAGTGAAACTGAAAATTATGTAGGGCTCGTGGTATTGCAACAGGCAAAACACACAGACAAAATGGGCACTCTAATCATTATCTGCTGTCATAACCTATGCTCCTGTGAGCCCACAGGATGTTTCAGCAACAGGACTGTTGTTACTAGGCTTATCATGTGTTTAATAGGAGAGACTTTGGGTATGGCTCTGGGTTGCCCGTGGTTTAACCACAAATACATTTTGTGTAGCCCTGGCTGTGCCAGGAACAATTTATTTCTATTCTACTCCCATTATAAACATTAAGCCAGCACAGCTCAAGTACATCCTGAATCTATAATGTTTGTATGAGTTCTGCTGCCAAAACCCCTATAAATGTTTTAAGTACCTTTTGATAACATACTGAAGTGAAAAAAGACGCTGACTGTGTTTCTGCATGTCAATGTACAGTACAAAAGATCATTTCCCAGAATATGTTCATGCTAAATAAAATGGCCTCACCCTTAATTATGACCCAATTGTATTCAAAGGAGCCAATTTACTAAGCATTTTTCCATATCCCCAGATTCTATAAAGGACGCCCAAATTTGGGGGCAATTCTGAGATGCATGCACAACTAAATTGGGTATCAACAACAATAATTGGGCGCACACAATTATCAATGTTAATTGGCACCAATTTGGATTTTGCATGTAGCAGGGGTGTAGCCACGAGTGGGCCTAGTCCACCCAGTTTGGGCTCAGGCCTATCTACCCAGCAGCTACACCCTGCCCTTGCTAATCCCCAGCCTCAGTAACCTCTCTCTTTTCCTCCCTTCTCATTCCCCCAGTTTGTGCAGCCTCTCTCTTCCTCTTCAGGCCACTGGCAGTGGGTCCTGCACGCTGCTGGCAACTGACCTGGAAGCATACTCTCCAACGCATTTGCGTTTTGCTTCAGAGGGAAGGCTTTTGGGTCAGCCAGTATCAGCACATAAGTCCCACTGCTGGTGGCCTGAACAGGAAGAGAGAGGCTATGGATGTACAGGCTGGGGGTGGGGGTGGGAAGGGAGGGAAAGAGAGAGATTGCACAGGCTGGGGGGACGGGAAGTGAGGGAAAGAGAGAGGTTGCACAGGCTGCAGGGTGGGAAGGGAGGGAGAGAGGCTGCACAGGCTGTGGGTAGGAATAGAGGGAAAAAGAGAGGCTGCACAGGCTGAGGGTGGGAAGTGAGGGAAAGAAAGAGGCTGCTTAAGCTATGGGGTGGGAAGGGAAGGAAAGAGAAGATGTACAGACTGGGGGTGTTGGCAAGGGAGGGAAAGAGAGGCTGCATGGGCTGGGGGGTGGCAGAGGAAGGAAAGAGAGAGGCTGAATGGGCTGGGGAGTGACAAGGGAGGGAAAAAGAGAGGCCTGCCCACTTTGGGCTCAGGCCCACCCAAATTTGATTATCTGGTTACACCACTGGCATGCACATCTTGTTACACACTGTTCTATAACACTGCATGCCCAAATCCCATAATTCACAACTCAAGAGGGTGTGGCCATGGAAAAGGAATGGGCAGGTCAGGAGTATTCCAGAAATTTGGGTGGTGTTATAGAATACTGTGTGCCTAAATTGGGCACCAGGAATTACACTTGGTTTCAGGTTTTGAGTGGTATATACATGACAGGAAGGTACACTAAAAGACAGTGCCCAGTTGCATAGTAAGGAGGGGCAAGGGGTGGACCGGCCACTCTCTGCTTGTGTCCTTCCTTCCCCTGCCCCATACCTCTTTAAATCTTCGCCAGTGCGAGCAACTTCTCTGGCCTGCTGCTCGCGCAGACCTAGCTCCCCTCTGAAATCACTTCCAGGTTGCTGGGCCAGGAAGTGATGTCAGAGGGAAAGCCAACGCTGGCATGAACAGCAAGTCAGAGAAGCTGCTTGCACTGGCAAAGATTTAAAGAGGTATGGGGGAGAAAGAAAGGTGCGAATGTTGCTTGAGGGGCAGGGAAGGAATGGTGACAGAGAAGAGGGTGCAGGGGGTGCCAGCGCCCTGGGCGTCTCCTACCCTTGCTATGCCACTGACAGTGCCTACTTTAACGTGATTTTGGGAAGGGGAATGGGGAGTGTAGTTTAGGCAGAGCTGAGGCAAAGTTATGATGTAGACGGTACTTTATAAAATACACGCATATGGAGATCACATAATACAATGAGCTGAGGTGTGGCATTTGTCCTTAACTCCCACCTAAACTCTGCAATATCAACCCGTAGAGCTATCATCGGTGTAGTTTTCCCTCAGTTTAAACAACTGCTTTCAAGTATTGTTTATTGAGTCTGTCCGCACAGGTACCGATTCCATTGCGATTTCACCATCGTCATCTTCAGGAATGCCTGGGTGAGCCTTCCTATGACTCCTATGCTCTGAAATGGTCGCAGGACCTTTCTTGTGACGTGACAGCCACCATGATTCGCAGGGGGGTCTTTCGGACTGCTCGTGTCTCGCACAATGTGATCCTGTTTGAAATGAACTATAAATTTTTGCACCGGTTGTACAGATCTACTTCATACCAATTTCGGGCAAAGATGTGTTTGTCTGACGGTTGCCTTAAATGTTCTCATTCTCCTTCTACTCTTGGCCATCAGTTTTGGTCTTGCCCTCGGATTCAAGCCTTCTGGCAGCAGCTGTGTACTCATATTCAAACTATGTGGAATTACAAATTTGCCTTGGATCCGATGATGCTGTTTACATTGGATCATGTTCCCCTGTCAGCACCAAAGGGATTTCGGAGCTTTCTTGCTCGCTCTGTGTTGTTGGGGAAGAAAACGATTCTACTCAACTGGATTTTGTCTGACTCTCCGACGCTTTCCCGTTGGCGGACTCTGATGATACAACAAGCATCCATGGAGCTTATGCTTTTCCACATTGGACTCTGCCTTGGGCAGGTTGTTTTGTCTCTGTTGGACACCTTTCTGGGACACTTTAACACCAAGAGCTCGAAGTCATTTGTTAAATGTATGAACATCTTATTGTGACTGTACTGGAGTGGATTTTTTGTTGTATTTATTTTCTGTTTAGGATATGGGAAGGGGGGTGGGTGGTGGGATGGGGGGGGTGGCATAGGATTATGGTGAATTTGAACTGTACTTTGGTATTCACGTTTCTTTGTTGTACACCATGTACATTTGCGTGTTTGCTATTCCTTTTTTGAAAACTTAATAAAATATATTTCTCAAAAAAAACAACAACTTCTATACCACTAACTAATGACTATGAAGTCAATTCAGAGTGGTTTACATAAGCAGCTTTGATGGAAATATGAACATTAACGTCAGTAATGATGGTACAATACAAGAGCTACAGTATAACTGCTTTATGGGACAAATATCTATGTAAAGAGGCTTCTGATAAGACTTTGAAAGCAGGAAAGAAGGAAAAAGATAAACCGTGACCTTCAGTATTGGTAGATCTCAAGATGGTACTGGAGGGGGGACATCTGACAAAGTGGGAGAGCCTTTGTTGGGGCAAATTACAGAAATCCTGCTGAACACGTTGGATAACAAACTTAATCCCATTAAGGAACAACTAACGAGTCTCGCTCAGTCTGTTGCTGATTTTAACGAAAGAATGAAAGAGCTTAAAATGCTTGTGAGGGGTGTGGAAGATGCTATAAGTTTCCTCCAAACTGATCTATTGACAGGATATAGGCAGTAATAGGACAACATTCAAGGAATTTGGCCAAGTAATTTAATAGTTAGCACAGAAAATTCCTTGGGCTGAAAACTTCCCAACTTTTTGTTTTTGAAAGTGGCCATTTGCTAGATGTTTTGTCTATCTTTTATGACTATTAAAAAAAAAATGTCCAAGGGAAAAACACGCAAAAACAAACCATTAAAATGTATGGGGAGCCAGTATTCTTAGTAGACTGGCCATACAGACATCCCAGCAGCGCAGTGGGGCACCCTAGGTGGCACTGCAGTGGACTTCATATTCCCATAAATTGTATGGGAAGCCCTCCAAAACCCACCAAAAACCTACTGTAACAATGTTCCATTATTGTAAAAAACTTGCAGATCATAAACCAACCCAAAATACACCTCCAAATCATGCCCTTGAGATTTAGATGCACTGCAGATAACTTACAAAGAAAAATGGGTTTGAAGAATAATGATTTGAACATTTGGGCGAGAAATATGTCTATCTGCCATGTTCATGACAATTTTCTGTTTTGAAAAGGAGCCCCATTTATCATTTATCTCTAACCCCATATAAATCCATAAAATCAAGTGAATATTATAATTCACTTTTCTCTTTTCTATATGCGTAAAATGTACAACTGTGAGTACCAAACCAAAAAGACACCCAAAACTGGCATGGCAAATACTATAAAAGCAGATTTATCTTCAAAAATAACATCTGAATTATATTTACTTCACAATTAGCTTTTAGGACAAAGAACTCCACGGACTCTACCCTACTTGGCATTGAGTTTCACTGTATTAAGGGCCAGGCTTCCTGAGCTCAGACCGCTGCAGAGCAAAAGCACACAGATACCTAGGTGCCTTTAGGCATCCAAAACTATTCCCAATAGTGCACACATGCTTTTGCACATATTTACTTCTCCAAGGTGGGCACAAATGTGTGTACACTCTATGGCAGTGATCTTCTGTGCAAAGCCCGGGAGCTAATGGCAGCTCCTGGAGTCCTCTGGAGTAGGCCCCATTGTCTACCTCCCAAACCTTCTCTGTTTGATGCTTCTATGTGACTTTATAAATTGCATAATCTATAGAAACACATTCTAGGATGAACACCCGAAGTTATCAAGTGGGGGAGAAATTAAACTTGTTGACAAGAGTTAGAGAATAACTATTTTAGCTCAGATTTGCTAATAATTTCCCTGGCAAACATTTCTATGGAGTATAAGAATTTTTCATCGGATCAGAACTCCAGTTATTCACAAAACCCTAATTTCATTCTTTGAAATGTATCCTCCTACGGCACCCTGAATTGTGTTAATACAATACAACCACTCTCTACTTAAACAAATTAAGACGTTCCCACTGAGCATTCACCAAAAATAAAAGAACATAAGAAGATATGAATAGCCTTACTGGGTCAAACCGATGGTCCATCAAGCCCAGTAGCCCATTCTCAAGGCGGCCAATCCAGGTCACTAGTACCTGGCTAAAACCCAAGGAGTAGCAACATTCCATGCTACTGATCCAGGGCAAGCAGAGGCTTCCCCCATGTCTTTCTCTGAGTGAGCATACATATTAAGATGTATCAACCTCTTTAACATTTGCATAATAAAACTTTCATCTTAATGACAAGCACAAGGCAAGAGAAATTGTTTTGAAAAAACCACATAAGACATCTAAAGCTTAGCACTGGTCCGTTCAATCAAAACCAACGTTTCATGGTAAACCACCACTTCTTCAGGGCAACTGAACTTCCATGGTTACTGGAGAAATTGTTCTGTGGTTCTACCATTTCCCCTGAATTGTGTGCCATAGCAAAAGTATAATGGTCTGGAATTTCACCGAGGAGCAAAAAATTCACATTATCTAATAACTTGCTTTTCAGAATTAGCTCCAAATGTAATTTTGAAGTCTATAAAAGCCAATCAGCATCCAGAGGCAACATTTATGTAAAATTCTGTACTCTACTCCTCTGAACAGACTTCACTCACGATCCTTTCCCACTCTATTTTTAAGCAGCCAGAGATAAGGAATATAAAATTCTCTGGCTGGTCCTATGTTTTCAAATACAGCTACCTTGTGCTTTATATATGCTATAAGGCCTGTCCTCTTAATATAGCATTTGAATAATTGTGGTGTTTAAGTCTGCCTATCCTGAATGATTACTGTGGTTTAAATTATTGTTTGTATTCTGCCTAAAACCAAGCAGCAAACATATATAATTAAAACATGAGGATGCAAAATGATTGCCCGCAAGAGCACAAAACAGACTACAAATATAGACTTAAAAAACAACATACTTAACACATTCATAATAAAAAATAAACACATGATTAACACATAGAAACATAATGGCAGATAAAGGCCAAATGGCCCATCCAATCTGCCCATCCACAGTAACCATTATCTCTTCTTCTCTCTATGAGATCCCTCATGACTATCCCACGGTTTCTTGAAATCAGACACATAAGAACATAAGAACATAAGAAATGCCTCTGCTGGGTCAGACCCGATGTCCATCGTGCCCAGCAGTCCGCTCACGCGGCGGCCCAACAGGTCCAGGACCTGTGCAGTAATCTTCTATCTATACCCCTCTATCCCCATTTCCAGTAGAAATTTGTCCAATCCTTTCTTGAACCCCAGTACCGTACTCTGCCTTATAACGTCCTCTGGAAGTGTATTCCAGGTGTCCACCACACGTTGGGTAAAGAAGAACTTCCTAGCATTTGTTTTGAATCTGTCCCCTTTCAACTTTTCCGAATGCCCTCTTGTTCTCTTATTTTTCGAAAGTTCGAAGAATCTGTCCCTCTCTACTCTCTCTATGCCCTTCATGATTTTGTAAGTCTCTATCATATCCCCTCTAAGTCTCCTCTTCTCCAGGGAAAAGAGACCCAGCTTCTCCAATCTCTCAGAATATGACAGGTTTTCCATACCTATTATCAGACGTGTTGCTCTCCTTTGAACCCTCTCGACTAATGCCATATCCTTCTTAAGATACGGCGACCAATATTGGACGCAGTACTCCAAATGCGGGCGCACCATCGCCCGATACAACGGCAGGATAACTTCTTTCGTTCTGGCTGTAATACCCTTTTTGATTATACCAAGCATTCTATTCGCTCTCTTAGCAGCCGCTGCACACTGTACCGACGGCTTCATTGTCATGTCCACCATTACCCCCAAGTCCCTTTCCTGGGTACTCTTATTCAATAACATCCCTCCCATTGTATAGTTGTACCTCGAGTTTCTGCTCCCCACATGTAATACTTTACATTTTTCAATGTTGAACTTCATCTGCCATTTCGCCGCCCATTCTTCTAATTTGTTCAAGTCCCTTTGCAACTTTTCGCAACTAGTCCGAGCTCCATTAAATAGTTTGGTGTCGTCCGCAAATTTTATTATCTCGCACTTCGTTCCTGTTTCTAGATCATTTATGAAGATATTAAATAGCAGCGGCCCGAGCACCGAGCCCTGCGGGACACCACTCGTGACCCTCCTCCAGTCGGAGTAGTGACCCTTCACTCCTACCCTTTGTTTTCTACCCTCCAACCAGTTTCTGATCCATCTATGTACGTCTCCTTCCACCCCATGGTTCTTCAGTTTCCGGAGTAGACGTTCATGGGGCACCTTGTCAAAGGCTTTTTGGAAATCTAGATATATGATGTCTATGGGGTCTCCTTTGTCCATCCGTTTGTTGATCCCTTCGAAGAAGTGCAATAAATTTGTTAGGCACGATCTTCCCTTGCAGAAACCATGCTGGCTGGTTATCAGAAGTTCATTTTTTTTCAAAATGTTGATCGATGTTTTCTTTTATCAGTGCTTCTGCCATTTTCCCTGGAACCGAAGTCAGGCTCACCGGCCTGTAGTTTCCCGGGTCACCTCTTGATCCCTTTTTAAAGATGGGCGTAACGTTGGCTATCTTCCAATCTTCCGGGATCTCGCCTGTTTTCAGGGATAAGTTGCAAATTTGCTGCAGTAGTTCCGCTATCTCCTCCTTTAATTCCTTCAGAACCCTTGGATGTATGCCATCCGGACCCGGGGATTTGTCAGTTTTTAGTTTTTCTATCTGCCTACGAACGTCCTCAAGGCTCACTTCTATGGATGTTAATTTTTCTGCCTGACTTCCGTTGAAGAATTGCTCAGGTTCCGGTATGTTGGACGTGTTTTCGTTTGTAAATACAGATGAGAAGAACATGTTAAGTCTTTCTGCCACTACCTTCTCCTCCTTCACCACTCCCTTCCTGTCTCCGTCGTCCAGCGGTCCCACTTCCTCTCTAGCCGGCTGCTTCCCTTTAACATATCTGAAGAATGGTTTGAAATTTCTTGCTTCCCTGGCTAGCCTCTCTTCTTACTCTCTTTTGGCTTTCCGAACCTCACGGTGACATTCTTTTTGATGCTTCTTGTGCTCTTTCCAGCTCCCCTCAGTTTTGTCCTTTTTCCATTTCTTGAATGATTTTTTCTTATTGCCTATCGCTTCCTTCACTGTTTTGGTTATCCACGCCGGGTCTTTTGTTCGATTCTTTTTACACCCCTTCCTGAATCTGGGGATATACAGATTTTGCGCCTCGCTCACCATGTCCCTGAAGAAGGACCAGGCATGATTTACCGTTAGCCATGTTTTGGAAGTGTTCCTAAGTTTCTTCCTTACCAATTCCCTCATTGCTTCGTAGTTTCCTTTCCTGAAGTTAAAAGTTGTCGCAATGGATCTCTTGCCTTTTGACACTCCTACCTCAACCTTGAACTTGATCATATTATGATCGCTGTTTCCCAACGGTCCCACTACTTCTACTTCCTTTGCAGGTCCCCTTAACCCATTTAGGATTAGATCCAGAGTGGCATTTCCTCTCGTCGGTTCTCTAACAAGCTGTTCCATGAAACAATCCTGTGTAGCTTCCAGGAATTTTGTTTCCCTAGCGCATTTCGAGCTTCCAAGCCTCCAGTCTATCCCAGGGTAGTTGAAGTCTCCCATAATAACCGTGTTGCCGCTTTTGCATTCACGCTTCATCTCGGCTTCCATTTCCTCATCGATATCTCTGGTTTGCCCCGGTGGGCGATAAAACAGGCCCATCTTTATTTCAGGCCCTTTCCTTCCCGGTATTTTAACCCATAGAGATTCCGGCTTGCTGGCCGTCTCTGCTGTGTCCATTTGTGTGGATTGTATGCCTTCTTTTATGTATAGGGCTATTCCACCTCCTTTTTGTCCTGTTCTGTCCTGGCGATAGAGCTTGTATCCCGGTAGTGCTGTATCCCATTTGCATTCCTCATTCCACCATGTTTCAGAGATTCCAATGATGTCGATGTCTTCTGCGTTGGCCAAGGCTTCTAGTTCCCCCATTTTGTTTCTTAGGCTCCTTGCATTAGCATATATGCACTTTAGATCCTGGTATTTTGCTGTCCTCCTTTCCTTTCCCTGTGCTTCGGTCCATATTTTCTTCTCTTTTGCTGCAGACATTGTAACCACTTCTTCTGGGTTAGTCGACTCCTGTAGTTTGTCCCTTGTTCCTTCCCAGCCATTTTTCCCCTCGGTATCTTCACAGGATACCGTCTTCCGAATCGTCGACCCTTTGTCAACTGTCGGCTTTCCCCTTCTTCTTAGTTTAAAGCCTGTTCTATTCCTCTCTTGACGTTGTTTGCTAGGAGTCTAGTTCCTGCTGCGCTCAGGTGCAGTCCATCTTTCCTGTATAGCTTGCTCTTGCCCCAGAACGCCGTCCAGTTCCTCACGAAGTGGAATCCTTCTTCCTCACACCATCTCCTCATCCACGTATTTATTGATTGTAGTTCCTCCTGCCTTTTCACATCTGCCCTCGGTACTGGTAGGATCTCAGAGAACACTATCTTCTGGGTTCTCATCTTCAGCTTCCTTCCCAGAATCTTGAATTGTTCTAACAGCGTGCTTCTTTTGTAGTCTCTCCTGCTGACATCGTTCGTCCCGATGTGGATCACTACAGCGGTCTCTTCTGTCTCCGCCCCTTCCAGGATCATTTCAATTTTGTCCCCGATGTCCTTGGTTCTTGCTCCCGGAAGGCAGGTCACCAGTCGGTCCTCTCTCCCTCCTGCTATGTGGCTGTCCACATGCCTAAGGATCGAGTCTCCCACTAGGATCGCTGACTTTCCTCTCTTCAATTTTCGCTTCGGTCTCAGGTCAATGTCCTCAATGTACTTCACTCTTTCTTCATTTGGGCCTCGACTAGCCAAAATCTCCCCCTCTTGCGATAGCCCTCTGTGGGTGTCATCCTTGGGGTAATCTTCTTCTTGCTCTCCCTTGCATGTTGGTATCCGTGTAGCTTCTTCTTTCATCTGAAGTTCGTTCTCTTCCACCTTCGTCCTGTATGCCTCTTCAATGAATCTCTCGAGTTCCCTGACTTCCTCCTCAATGTGTCTCTCCGTGGTGTGAAATCCTTCTAGCTCCTGAATCTTGTCCTCTAGTCGCTTGACCTCCTTCTTCAAGCTTTTCAGTTCCTGACACCGACTGCATACATACGACTGTCTCCCCGAGGGGAGATAGTCGTACATATGACAGTCTGTGCAGAACACTGGAAAGCTCATCTTCTGGCTTCCTTCTGCTTCCATTGTTGTTCCTTCTTTAAGATATCAGTTGAGATTACTTGTGACTTGTGCCCGCTTTGTGTCCTTTCTCTCTCCCTATCTGCTGTTGGTGTCCTCCCTGACTCTCTCTTTGTGCTGGTGCCCTCTCTTTCCTTCACTAACTGTCTCTGGTGTCCTCTCGCTCACTGCCTGTTGGTGGTGTCTTCTCTGTCTCTTCTCTCTCTGTGTTGGTGCTCTGTGCTGGTGTCTCTCTCTCTCTCTCTACCTGCTGCTGGGGTCCTCTCTCTCTCTACCAGCCGCTGGTGTCCTCTCTCTCACTCTCTCCCTCTGCCTGCTTGTTATACTTGTGTGAACGGCTTGGCCCTTTGTGTCTGTCTCTTTCTTACCTTCTGTGCTTTCCTTCTGTACTTGTCGCTTCTTTACCTTCTGTCTTACTCCGTTGCCTTGTCCCTTCTCAAAGGCCCTTCGCAAAGGCGCTCTCGCTAAGGCGAGCGCCTTTGCCGCTTGCCTTCGCCGCGCGCCGAACGGCTGCGCGCCGTTGGCTCCGCCCCCTTTCAAGGGGGAGTCCGACGCTGCCTCTGACGCGGTGGGGGTGGGCGGAGCGTACTCTCGCCGCTTCCCCGAGTCCTGTGCTTCTTCCTGCCTCCTTCCCCTGCGCAGAACTCTGTGTCTCCGACTCTCCCTCTCTGTCCGGCTACCAGAGCACGCTGCCTTCTTCTCCTTTGCTCTGGCAACCCGATTCAACGCTCGCTGCGTTGGCTCCGCCCCCTTTCAAGGGGGAGTCCGACGCTGCCTCTGACGCGGTGGGGGTGGGCGGAGCGTACTCTCGCCGCTTCCCCGAGTCCTGTGCTTCTTCCTGCCTCCTTCCCCTGCGCAGAACTCTGTGTCTCCGACTCTCCCTCTCTGTCCGGCTACCAGAGCACGCTGCCTTCTTCTCCTTTGCTCTGTCTCCACCACCTCCACAGGAAAACTGTTCCATGCATCTACCACCCTTCCTTTTAAAAAAATATTTTCTTAAATTACTTATGAGCCTATCACCTCTTAACTTCATCCTATGCTCTCTCATTCCAGAGCTTCCTTTCAAATGAAAGAGACTCGACTCATGCACATTTACATCACATAGGTATTTAAACATCTCTATCATATCTCCCCTCTTCCACCTTTCCTTCAAAGTATACAGATTGAGATCTTTAAGTCTGTCCCCATATGCCTTATGACGAAGACCAGGCACCATTTTAGTAGCCTTCCTCTGGACCGACTCCATCCTTTTTATATCTTTTTGAAGGTGCGACCTCCAGAATTGTACACAATATTCTAAATGAGGTCTCACCAGAGTCTTATACAGGGGCATCAATACCTTTTTTTTCCTACTGGCCATACCTCTCCTTATGCACCCTAGCATCCTTCTAGCTTTCACCGTCACCTTTTCAACCTGTTTGGCCACCTTAAGATCATCACATACAATCACACCCAAGTCCTGCTCTTCTATCATGCATATAAGTTCTTTACCCCCTAAACTGTACCGTTTCGTTGGGTTTTTGCAGCCCAAATGCAATGTAATGCATTTCTTAGCATTACATTTTAGCTGCCAAATTTCAGACCATTCTTCAAGCTTTGCCAGGTCTTTCTTCATGTTATTCACAGCATCCTGGGTGTCTACTCTATTGCAGATTTTGGTATCACCCGCAAAGAGGCAAATCTTACCCAACAGCCCTGCAGCAATTCATGTATAAAAATGTTTAAAAGAATAAGCCCAAGAACCTTGAGACACACCACTGGTAACATCCCTTTTCTCAGAGCAATCTCCATTGATCGCTACCCTCTGTCACCTTCCACCTTCCACCTTGACCCAGCCCGTCACTTTGTGACCCATCCCTAGGGCACTCAGTTTATTTTTTAGATGTCTGTATGGAACACTGTCAAAGGCTTTGCTAAAAATATAAATATATCACATCTAGTGCACTTCCTCTATCCAATTCTCTGGTCACCCAGTCAAAGAAATTGATCAGATTTGTCTTACAAGACCTACCTCTAGTGAATCCATGTTGCCTCCGGTCCTGTAATCCACAGGATTTCAGAAACTTCACCATTTTCTGTTTTAAAAGCATTTCAATTAATTTTCTTACCATAGAAGTCAGACTTACTGGCCATCTATCAAATTCTCTGGTCACCCAGTCAAAGAAATCAAAGAAATTGAAACGTTTGGGATGTAGTTTGAACTGGGTTAGGATTTATATATTCAATTACAATCTGAATTTTTTCCCATCTCCAAGGGAAGGGACCGTATTTTTGGCTTAGAGGGCCTGATATTCAGCCATCAGTAATCAGCATTTTATGGACCACTGGCACCATTAAACCCAGAAATTCAATGCCAGACTATGTGCGGGCTCCAGCATTGAATTTCCGGGTATAGGGAGCTGGCTAAAGCATAGCCAGTTAAGTGCAATATTTGGTCCTATTAATGCACTTATTTTAAACAGTTAAGTGCAGAATACCAGCACATAGCTGGCTATATGACAGCTCTGCCCCCAGAATAGCTGGTTTTGACATGAATGCTATCAGTCATTTTCAGCTGCACAATCTGGTTAAGTCCTGCTGAAAATTCCTGGTTAGTCCCGGACAAGTAATTTAAATGCGGTCCAGAGGAAGGCGATGAAAATGATAGGAGACTTGCGCCAGAAGACATATGAGGAGAGATTGGAAGCCCTGAATATGTGTACCCTAGAGCAGGGGTGTCCAACCTGCGGCCCAAAGACCACATGTGGCCACCGTGAAGTATTTTGTGTGGCCCCGGTCAAGAGCGATGCAGTGTTTTCCTCTTTTGCCCCCGGGTGTTTACTGTCTTGCCGGTTCCCTCCTGCTGCAGTGTTTGCGTGTTTGTGCGGTCCCAGAAACATTTTTTTTCGGCCAATGCGGCCCAGGGAAGCCAAAAGGTTGGACACCCCTGCCCTAGAGGAAAGGAGGTACAGGGGAGATATGATTCAGACATTCAAATACTTTAAATAATTTGAGGTTGAGGGGTGGTACATTCAAGAGCAATGTTAGGAAATTCTACTGTATGGAGAGGGGGTGGATGCCTGGAATGCATTCCCGAGAGAGATGGTGGAGAGGAAAATGGTGACTGAATTCAAAGAAGTGTGGGATGAACACAGAGGATCTAGAATCACAAAATAATATTAAATATTGAACTAAGGCCAGTACTGGGCAGACTTGCACAGTCTGTATATGGCCGTTTGGGGGAGGATAGGCTGGAGAGGGCTTCAATGGATGGGAGGGAGGGTGTAGATGGGCTGCAGTAGGTTTTGACGGAGATTTCAGCAGTTGGAACCCAAGCACAGTACCGGGTAGAGCTTTGGATTGTTGCCCAGAAATAGCTAAGAAGAAAAAATTTAAAAAATTTAAATTGAATTAGGTTGGGCAGACTGGATGGACCATTTCAGGTCTTTATCTGCCATCATCTACTATGTTACTATGTAATTAAATCATTTTTAATATTAGGCCCATGGAGGGGCATAATAAAAAAAAAAAACATCTAAGTCCCCTTTTGACCTAAGGCCTTAAACATTGAAAGTAGAAGTAGGGAAAATGTCCATAATCAGGAGGTTTTTATTGATAATGGCCTGCCTCTACGTTAGAAACATCAAAACATAGAACATGACGGCAGAAAAGGGCCACGGCCCATCTAGTCTGCCCACACTAATGGGCCCACACTACGTTCAGCTGTTTAAACGCCCAGACCACCACTACGTCTAAACTTATACCCTATAATCAACCTAAAACAAGCCTAAGCCCGAAACGTCTAAAACAAGAGCTTTTAGGCGAAGGAGGAGCCAGTCCTTCCCCTAAAAGCTGGATTCTGTAGCCGGTGTCTGTCAAAAACAACACCAGTTACAGAATCCACCCCAATCCCCCAACCCCCACGACATCAGGGCAAGAGGGAGCCCAAACCCTCCGGCCCCGTGATCCCCAACCCCCCTGATTATGTTCGGGCCAGAAAGGAGCCCAAGCCTTCTTGCCCCACGATCCCCAACCCCCTCGATTACGATCGGGGCAGGAGGGAGCCCAAGCCCTCCTGGCCTCTCGCCCCCCACCCCCTACAAGATTGGACAGGAGGGAGCCCAACCACTCCTGCCCAGGTGGACCCCCTACCCCCCATCCCCCCACTACAATACAGGCAGGAGTGATCCCAGGCTCTCCTGACCTCGACACAACCTCCCCAATGACCACCCCCCGAACCCCCGACTGCCCCACCTCCCGCCCACCCGCGACCCCCCCGCTGACCTCACGACCCCCCTACCCCCATCCCCCTTCCGTGTACCTCAAAACATTGGCCGGATGGATGGGTGCCAAGCCCGCCCATCCAGCAGGCCAGCCGGCTCCGAAATAGGGCCGGATTGGCCCAGGCGGCTGAAACCCCGCCCACAGGTGGGGTCTGAGGCGCCTGAATCAACCAGAATAGGCCCAGGAGCCTTAGACTCCTCCTGTGGGCGGGGCCTTAAGCACATGGGCCGGTACCCATCCCAAAGAGCCCCCTCTGGCCCATGGGACTCCCACGGGGACCCCCCTCTAGCCAACGGGACTCCCAAGGGGATGGAAGGCTTTGGAAGCAGGGTTCGTCCATATAATAGCTCAATTCAGAAAAAACTAAATTCTTCATAGCCTCGCCACACGCACAGAACACGACAATATCATTACACATTAACAATCTAAACTACCCCATTCAACCAACGATGAAGATTCTAGGAGTAATACTAGACCAAGGACTAACCATGAAGGACCACATAAACTCCTTAATCAAAAGAGGGTTTTTCACTCTCTGGAAACTTAAGTCCATTAAGGCGTACTTCCACACTTCAGCTTTTAGAATTCTAGTACAATCCCTAATACTAAATCACCTGGACTACTGCAATATCACCCATCTGACAATCCCCCAGAAGCAAATGTAAAGACTACAACTGATACAAAATGCAGCAGTCAGGATGATCTTCGGGCTGAAGAAGTCCGATCACATAACCCCTTCCTACCGACTCCTACACTGGCTACTGATGGAGGCGCGCACGAAGTTCAAGCTAGGATGTCTCTGCTTCAAGGTACTAAATGGTCTAGCCCCAAAATACATTACAGACCTCTTCTCATTCCCAACCAACAGACATGAAAGAAAAACACACATGAAATTTATCTCCCCACCGGCCAGAGGGTGCAAATATAAGAGACACCATCAACAACTGCTATCATATCAAGCTGCCATATGGGGTAAAGACCTAGAAAAACTAATTGCGCACACAAACAACTATGAAGAATTCAGAAAACACCTAAAAACTTACCTAATCTTGAAATACCTAGGTAACGAACCGGAACATCAACCCCCCTCGTAACATCACCACACACCTGAACTTGCAACTGTTAACCCCAAACCCCTAATCACTAAACATGAACACTATAAAAACTTACGGAATATTTCTACTTCTGTGTAAACAACTTGGCGCTTCCTGGCCTTGCAACACACAAACTGACGTTAACATTACTAATGTTATCAGATGTACAATGCTATACTCTTTAAGTAGTTGTACGAGATATACACTGCTATACTCTCTAATTCGCTGTATGAAAAACTTCTCTTGATTGTATTTACAGTTTCTTTTATTGTAAACCGCTAAACTCTCTAATTCGCTGTATGTAAAACTTCTCTTGATTGTATTTACAGTTTAGTTTATTGTAAACCGCCTAGAAGTCGCAAGATTACAGGCGGGATATAAGAATAAAGTTATTATTATTATTATAATATAATGGACACATCAGCCTTAGTAAAAGAGGGGGTTTATAAGTTAATTACCTGAACAGAAAACAAAAAAAGGGTTCCACTAAAGAGATTCCACAAGGAAAACAGCAGCGCAAACACAAAAGAAACTCTAGAATTGATGATCCTGTCAGAAGTAATTGCTGCTTTTTATGGGGATGGGTGGGGATGGAGGTAATTCCTTGCGGGGATGGGTGGGGACGGAGAGAATCCTGGCAGGGACGAGCGGGGATGGGTGGGATTTCTGTCCCCATGCAACTCTCTAATTCGGAGCCCGCTAATGATGTCCACAATTAAACCATGCCCCATTTCTACGCAGTGAATTCCTAAAGAGCTAGCGCATGCGTTATGAGCTTCAAAACCAACAAGGATACATGTGCGTTGATCGATGTTTCAGCGCTAATAGCGCCATGTTTACGATTGAATCATTTGCATGGACAAGCTTTACTGAATTGATCGGCTACAATGACTCGGAAATGGATAGGACACGAATAGGATAGATTTAGGGACTAGCATGTCTAGCATGTAACTGCATAGGCGATTTGCACATGGGGGGTCAGGGTTTTCTGATTATTCTAGCATACATTTATAGAATACTATCAGTTATATGTGAAAGGTGACACATTTAGGCATGTGCATTTACATCTGCCATAGACTTAGCATGCCAAAATGTTGGGACGTAAATGCCAACTTATACTATAAGTAGTATTCTATAATATCAATTATGTGCTTAATTGCTGTTATACTGTAGAATTAATACTTAGCAGTGGCGTAAGGGGGATATGGGGGGGCGTGGCAGTCTGCCCTGGGCGCGGTCTTCCTTGGGGGGCTGGCACCCTTCCTGCTCTCCGCCCCTTCTCACTTCACCCCCTACCACACACGCACCCCTTCCCCCCATACATTTTTTAACTTTGGCACGAGCAGCCACGAACTTGCTGCTCGCGTTGGCTTTGGCGCTCTCTCTGACATCACTTCCAGGGCCCAAGCCTAGGAAGTGACATCAGAGAGAGCGCCAAAGCCGATGCGAGGAGCCACTTTGTGGCTGCTTGCGCCGATGATAAAAAAGTACGGGGAAGGGGCATGCACACGGCAGGGGGGTGGGGATGAAAGTGGGAGAAGGGTACCACCACCCCAGGCGCTGCTCACCACCCTTACGCCACTGACACTTATGACATTGTATAAACCAGTGTCTCTCAAACTGTCTCGAGCTAGGGCACACTAAAGGTAGTGGCCACGGCTTGAGGCACCCAGAAGTGCGTGGACGTCGCTGTGATGACATCACATATATGCGTGACATCATCATGTCGATGCCCACGCATGTGCAGAGGCTCTCCAGATGGCCCTGAGATGCCAGTAGGGGGTGCCAGCAGGGAATAGGAACGGAGAGGAGAGGTACTGGCGCCAGCTGATTGCTTACATCAGTGTTTCTCAACTACTTCAAGCCAAGTACCCGCTAAATCTAACAAATATCAACTGAGTACCCCAACCACAGACTTCCCTTGGCCCATCCAAGCTTTGCCCCAGATCCTATCTCCTTTACTAATTGTAATGCAATTTTTTCCATTCATTTTTCTTATACACACAATATACACAGCAGATATAAATTCTCAAAACAGACACATTTCAATCACTATATTGAAAATGAAATCATTTTACCAGGCTGCTATAATTAGCTTTAAAGGTGAGTCTGGGAGGCCAGGGGGGAAGTTGGAGGACGCTAGAGAGAAGGGGGAAACATGCAGGCCTTTGGCGAATCAGGCAGCACTGGCGCTGTACCGCGTAGGGAAGTCTGCTGGCAGGCGCCTCTCTTCTTCCTCAGTGTGCCACGGCACACTTGGAATCTCAGGAGGCACACAGTTTGAGATACACTACTATAAACGGTGCCTAAAAGATAGAAACATAGTGCATAGTGCATGCCAATCATGAGAAAGGCGCCGTGTATGGAATAATTCCTAGCAGTGCCTAAACTGGACTTAGGCACTGGTGAGCATCAAAACCTTAGGCACCCCCTATTTAGGCCAGATTAAATTCACCAGTCTTCATTGGCCATCTCCACGCCTTGTTTTATGTCACAAAATGGAGGCACCCATACCTCCGATGTACTTTAAAAAAAGGAAGTCTGCGTTGGTACGCAACGTGGTGATGCTAAATAATATGTATGTATGTTGTTTTCTGACGAGACTCAAGCTGAACTCCATTCCTCCAAGCACTCTTAACTCACCAGTTGTTTGATTCAGTGTCCCCTGAGGAAATCAATTTGTTATGCAGAAATTTGGATCCTTGACGGGACCATGTTTTTAAAGAACAAAGATCTTTGCTTGGTTGGAAAGATGTCTCCCTTGCCTTTCTTCTGTTATGTTGCCACTACAATGCGAGGTTTTCTCTATTCATTTATTTAATCTATTTTAATGACCATGACCATGTGTCTTCATAGATGAAAACCATTTTATGGAATGCCACATTGTATTTTCTCCAATAAAGATTTTTGTACCTAGTACATTGCATCTGCAGATTTTTTTTTACTTGTTTTCACCCTAGAGACATAAGCCAGCAGTACAGGGAGTTTTTCTCATGGTGCTGGACCATGTAAATATTATACAAATCTTTATGATGGTATTAATTTTATAAGAAGAAACAGCAGGAAACCACACTTTCTCACAGAACTATAACTACAGCTCTCAGAGATTTTATGGTTTGTGGAAAATGTGCAGCAGTACACTGTTTTCTATGTATTATTTAGCTACACAAGAATGATTAATGAGTTCATTTATATGTTTGAGCTCATCTGCTGATTTGCCTGAAGAAAATTGTGTGTTATGTGTATCCCTGTTTACTAAAGTGTAGTGAGGTTTTGCACTTACCACATAGTAATTGTCAAACGTGAATCTCCACATTAACCCCCAGATTCTGAAAAGGTCACTCACATTTGCAGAGAAATTTAAGCATGCTCCTGAGAGGTGCGCACATCTTAACAGGTTAACTTTAACTCCCAAATTCTGTAAATGGCACCTCAAATTGTGCACACAAATCAGTGTGCACAGACAATTTGCATGTACAGTTTAATTAATTGGCACTATTTAAAAGTTATGCACAACTTGAAAGCGTGAATCCATTAAATAGGGCTGCATTTCAAGTAAAATTTTAAATCACATGATTAAAGGTGCCCCCAGATGTCTGGGGTGAGGGGCACACACATTTCCTCTCCTTCCTTCTCAAATTAGGTATCATACCTAAGGTGACCATACGTCCTGTTTTGAACGGGACAGTCCCATTTTTGGATCCCCTATCCCGTTGTCCCCACACACAGCTTTGGGACACCAAAATGTCCCGTTTTCAGAGACAGCGTCCCGAAGCTGTGCTCGGGGACAACGGGACAGGCGATCGCTTCCTGTCCCTCCCTGCCGCACCAAAAAAAAAAAAGTCCCTTCCGGCCCGATTTAAACTGCCCTCCCTCGGTCCACCGCCACTGCTCCTCTGCTTACCTTCCTGCCTAATCGCACCCAGAAGCCTTCTTCCCGACGTCAATTCTGACGTCGGAGAGGACGTTCAGGGCCAGCCAATCGCTGCCTGGCGGGCCCAAACATCCTCTCCGACGTTAGAATTGACATCGGGAAGAAGGCTTTGGGGCGCGATTAGGCAGGAAGGTAAGCAGAGGAGCAGCGACGGTGGACCGGAGGGAAGTTTAAGTCGGGCCTGGAGGGAGGCTGGTTTTTTCCCGTGGTAGGGGGGAACGAGGTAGGCAGGCAAGCTAACTTTTGCGGGGCAAAGAGGTAGGTAGGTAGGTAGGCAGGCTGGCTGGCTGGCTGGCTTTGGGGGAGGTAGGCAGGCAGGCTGGCTCTGGGAGAGGTAGGTAGGTAGGCAGGCTTTGAGGGAGGCAGGCAGGCTAGCTTTGGGGGAGGTAGGCTGGCAGGCTGGCTCTGGGAGAGGTAGGCAGGCAGGCTGGCTCTAGGGGAGGTAGGCAGGCAGGCTGGCTTTGGGGGAGGTAGGCAGGCAGGCTGGCTCTGGGGGAGGTAGGCGGGCAGGCTGGCTCTGGGGGAGGTAGGCAGGCAGGCAGGCTAGCTTTGGGGGAGGTAGGCAGGCAGGCTTTGGGGGAGGCAGGCAGGCAGGCTAGCTTTGGGGGAGGTAGGCAGGCAGGCTTTGGGGGAGGCAGGCAGGCAGGCTAGCTTTGGGGGAGGTAGGCAGACAGGCTGGCTCTGGGGGAGGTAGGCAGGCAAGCTGGCTCTGGGGGAGGTAGGCAGGCAGGCTGGCTTTGGGGGAGGTAGGTAGGTAGGCAGGCTTTGGGGGAGGCAGGCAGGCAGGCTAGCTTTGGGGGAGGTAGGCAGGCTGGCTGGCTCTGAGGGAGGTAGGCTGGTTCTGTGGAAGCAGGCTGGCTTTGGGGGAGGTAGGCAGGCAGGCAGGCTGGCTTTGAGGGAGGCAGGCAGGCTGGCTTTGTGGGAGGTAGGCCGGAAGGCTTTTTGGGAGGGGATGGGACAAAGGCTAGAAGGCAGTGAGGGGAACATAGGAAGGAGGGATGAAGGAAGGAGAGAAAGAGGCAGAGAAGGTAGGGGGATTGTAAGTAGAAGAAAGACTAGAGAGATAAAGGCCTGGACCAAAGGAGAAAGACAGGAGGCAGGAGCAGGACTTTGGGAGGTGCAGACAGAGGGGAGAGCCCCTGAGGAAGAGAAGAGAGGCAAGATCATAACAGAGGAGGGAGAGAGAGGGAGACCTGGAACAAAGGTACAAAGGAGAACTGACACTGGATCTGGGGGCACTAAGGACATAGGAAGGAGGCACTGGGGACACTAAGGACATAGGAAGGAGGCGCTGGGGCACTAAGGACATAGGAAGGAGGCGCTGGGGGCACTAAGGACATAGGAAGGAGGTGCTGGGGGCACTAAGGACATAGAAAGGGGCACTAAGGACATAGGAAGGAGGCACTGGGTGCACTAAGGACATAGGAAGGAAGGAGGGGGGGGAATAGAAAGGGACAATTGTTGGGCCTGAGTGCAAAAAGAAATGAAAGAAAAGGATGCACAATCAGAAGGAAACGCAACCAAAGACTCATGAAATCACCAGACAGCAAAGGTAGGAAAAATGATTTTATTTTCAATTTAGTGATCAAAATGTGTCAGTTTTGAGAATTTATATCTGCTGTCTATATTTTGCACTATATTTGTCTATTTTTCTATAGTTACTGAGGTGACATCTTTGAAAAACCCCCAAATATAAATGATAATTAACATTTTTTCTGCGTATAGGGTGCTTTGTTTTTTTTTACATTTTCTGGTTACCATTATGAAATAAGATATTGTGTGTACATGAAAAATGAATGGAAGAAATTGGGGGAGGGGCTAGGGTGGGATTGGGGTGGGGCTAGGGTGGGATTGGAGGTGGGGCTAGGGTGGGAATGTGGATGGGAGTGAATATTAATAGATGTCCTGTTTTGATGAAAAAAATAAATGGTCACGTTATAGGGGAAAACACCCTCCAAGGATTCAAGACAAAGTTAGACAAGTTTCTGCTGAACAAGAACGTGCGCTGGTAAGGCTAGTCTCAGTTAGGGTGCTGGTCTTAGACCAGAGGGCCGCCGCTTGAGCGGACTGCTGGGCATGATGGACCACTGGTCTGACTCAGCAGTGGCAATTCTTATGTTCTTATCATACCTTAGCTGGTAGGGATGCCAAAGCCCCACCAGTTGAAGAAATCCACTGCCAAAGTCACCTCCTTGTGCTGCCTGAAGAATGAGGAAATCAGCTAGTGCCTCCAGCTACCAATGCCAGCTCTCTTCAGCCATGCTCAGCTAATGAATGAACTGAGCATGCTTAGGGAGGGAGTGCAACTTAGCTGTGTTCCCGCTAAGCTGCGCTGGGGTGCGCTGGCGCTCAAAATATTACCTCGCAGCGCACAAGTTTCTCGTCACAGCGCACACAGTGTAGAGCACAGTTCTTCAACCGCCGGTCCGCAAACAAAATCTTGCCGGTCCGCGAAGGATTCGGTCCCCGCCGCAACGAACTTCCTGTTGCAGTCGCTGTGCCGGGACTCCTGCCTTCGCCGGGACTCCTGCCTTCCACCGCGTTTGCCTCCTGCCTTGTCTCCGCACCTCCAGACCAGCAGCGGCAGCTGTGTATGCTTTTAACTTCGGCACAGAGCTGCCCCTAATCAATAGTTTAGCGCGGTTTCATAAGGCAACCTCGGGGCCTTTGCTAGGCCGGCCCACATCGCATCATCGAAGCGGGCCGGCTATCAAAGGCCCCGAGGCTGCCTCATGAAACCGCGCTAAACTATTGATTAGGGGCAGCTCTGTGCCGAAGTTAAAAGCATACAGAGCTGCCGCTGCTGGTCTGAACTCTTGGGCCGCTGAAGGAGGGCAAAAAGCAGCTGTCCTGGAGGTTTCCCTTCCTCTCGCCTTTACAGGTTCCTTTTTTCCACCTTTTTTTTTTTCCTTCAAACGGCAACGGGCCCCAGCATCGACATCAATCAAGTAAGTTCCACTGTCAATCAAGCGGTTCTGCTCGGCCAAAGCTTCCCCTGTGACATGAGCCACCCTCAGGGGAAAGAAAGTGACCCACAAAGGTGAGGGGAAGGGGGGCAGATGATGGAAGTTGGGGGGGGGAGAGAGAGAGAGAAGGGGCAGATGATGGAATGGAGGAGATGAGAGAGAGAGAGAAGGGGACAGATGATGGAAGTGAGAAGAAGGGAGAGAGAGCAGAAGGCAGATGGATGTCAGTTGAGAAGGGAGAGCAGATGCTGAATGGAAGTGGGGAAAGAACACATACTGGATGGAAGGAGGAGATAAATAAAGGGGGAAGAAAATAGTAAGATAATGGAGGGGTGAGGGAAAGGGGTGACAAGCTGTGTGTAGACACAGTGAAAAGAGGGAAACGGGACTAAATAGTAAGAAAGAATTTAATTTAGATGGAGGCAGAAAATAGAGAAGGAAGACCAGAGAAGAAAAGGGAAGAGAGAGCAGAGAATGATCAGATCTGAGTGGAGGAAATGAGAAGAGAGATATGCTAAAAACCACAGGGGGGAGGGAAGGATAGAGATGCCAGACCATGAGGGGAACAGAAGGAAGATGATGGATGCTAGACCAAATTGGGGGGTGGGGGGGGGCAGGAGGAGAGATGGCAGGGAAAGACAGACAGTGAATGGAAGGGGCAGATGCTGGACTGAAGAGACAGAGAAGGTTATCATGCTGCTGTACCGGGCCATGGTACGCCCTCACCTGGAGTACTGCGTCCAGCACTGGTACTTTAAGAAGGACACGGTACTACTCAAAAGGATCCAGAGAAGAGCAACTAAAATGGTTAAGGGGCTGGAGGAGTTGCCGTACAGCGAAAGATTAGAGAAACTGGGCCTCTTCTCCCTTGAGCAGAGGAGATTGAGAGGGGACATGATAGAAACATTCAAGGTACTGAAGGGAATAGACTTAGTAGCTAAGGCAGGGAGAACGAGAGGGCACTCTCTAAAGTTGAAAGGGGATAGATTCCATACAAACGTAAGGAAGTTCTGTGGTAGAAAGCAACATATTTATTTGGCTCATAACTTGCTGGCGCCCGATATTTTTAGCTCACAGTGAAAAAAGTTTGCTCACAACACCCGCCCGCTTAGAGGGAACACTGAGTATCATTGGCTGGAGGCATGCTATTGACTTTCTCTGTCCTGTCCTGTCTTTTCGCAAAAACTTAAAAACTTGGCTATTTTCAAAATTGTAACTTCTGTTGATTTCTTTAACTTTTTAATTTGCTGTAAACCGAGTCGAGCTTTATTATATGAAGATGACCCAGTCTATAAATTCAAGTTGTAGTTTAGTTTAGAAGGAACGGGGATTTAGCTACCCCACCAGCCACTGAAAAGGTCCTGCAGTTTTGGAGGGTGCCTGAGCATCAAAGGAGAGGAGTCGGGCTTCTGAACTAGAGGTCTGCATGGGAACGGGGATTGCGGGAATCGCGCGGGTCCCGCGGGACTCCTGTAGGGATCCCCCAGGTCTACGGGACTCTCACGGGATCTCCCCAGGTCTACGGGACTCCCAAGGGGATCCCCCCAGGCTCAAGGGACTCCCATGGGGATGGAACTGGGGTTCCCAAGGCCTGGAAAGAGAATTAGTAGAAGATAGACAAAAGCAGAAACTAGGACAAAGATGATGGAAAAACAAAATGTCCCACCAGCTAAAGCAAGGGAGATGTTCATTTTGAGGGGCTAAGCTCAAAGTAGGAGGCCCAGCCCCCTCTCATGGTTATGCCACCAATTGCAAAATGAAGTACTTGCTGAGTTTGTTATGGGGGTTCCAGTTCAGTTTGGGCACATTTTTCTTATCCAACCATTGTCCTGAAAAGAGCCTCTCTCAGTTCTGCTTTAAATGATTTTGATGCTGTATTGTTTGATTCTTTACTCATTGCTGCATTAAAAATCATTTATGGGTCTTGGAAGGACCTCTCACAAGTTATCTATGCCAAATGGTGGAACCAGATTTGTTTGCTCTACAGATATGAGCTTTATATTGCCAAAAATCCAACTCTTTTATTTCTTTTAATAAGACATAGTCGACCCTACAGTTGCAAGTCTATCCTAATTCTTTCCGGTGATGTATGCATCTCTTATTTCTATTCACTGTTATTAGTTTATATTATATTTTACTGTTGGTTTAAATAAACTAAGACTTAAAAAAAGACGGAGGAGATTCCTCACAGGGATGGGCGGGGACAGAGGGGATTCCTCACAGGGTTGGGTGGGGACGGAGGGGATTCCTCACAGGGATGGGCAGGGATGGATGGGATTCTGGCAGGGACGGGTGGGGACAGAAGGGATTTCTGTCCCCGCGCAACTCTCTACTCTGAACTTCCCTCATTTCTTCTCTTCTCCCATCCCAGGGCCTACTCCCTTTCTCTCTCCCCCCTCCTAGATCCAACTCTCTCCCTATCTCCTTCCACCAGCAAACAGGCCCAATTCTCATTCTCTCTCTCCACTCCCCAGCCCCAAGGCCCAACTCTCTTCTTATTTCCCTCTCCTCCAGCCCTGTGCCCCAACTCTCTCTCTGGCTCTACCCCCACCTCCCACCTCCCGTCCAACTCTTTTTTTATTCTTTCCCTTCCCCCTCCCAACACAGCTATCCCCCCTTCCCACCCGCCCACTCAGGGACCTAATGCATCTATTTTCCCTTCCCCCCTGGACTCGATGTGACTGCTCACCTCTCCCTTCTCTCCCCCCCCCCCCCCCCGGAACCAACACTGTCTAGCCTACCTTTAAATTCAATCATCAGCCCTGCAGGCCAGCAGCAGCCCTATAGAAGGGCTACCTACAGCTTGCACTGGGCCTTTCCCTCTGACCGGAGCCCCTTCTGAAAACAAGAAATTGCTTCAGAAGGGGTTTCAAGTCAGTGAGAAAGGCCTGGTATAGGCAGCAGGCAGGAGGACTGAAAACTGATTTAAAGGTAGTCCAAGCAATGCACTGGGTCGGGAGGGGGAAGCCAGGGGGAGAGAAAGGAGAGGTGAGCAGTCACGTTGGGTCCCAGAGGGAGGGGAAAGGGAAGGGAAAGCAGCAGTATTGGGTCTGTGAGGGGAGGGAGGAGAAGAGAGAAGAAATGAAATAAAATGACAGACCGAGCAAGCAAGTGTATGGGCGAGCGGGTAAAAACCAGCTGCATGCAATTAATTATTAATTGTGATTACATTTTTAAATCATAATTATTAATATTAACTTGCAGCCTTAACAAAAAGCATGTGCCAGTAGCAGTTCGCAAATTTGAAAAAGGGGCATGGTCTGAATTGCTTCATGGGTGTTTCTAAAAGTTATGATGCTCATTATTATACAATACATCCAATCCACGTACAACTTGGGTGCACATATTTAGGCCTTGCTTTAGCTGGCCTAAATGCGTGCACCTACAAAGTTATGCCACTTAGCTCAATTCTATAAAAGGTACGTGCACTGTTTAGAAATCGTGCTAAGCTCCGTTCTAGTTAGTGCTGATTTTTAAGTGTCATATACGAATCATAAGTGTCATATAGAATCAGGCCCTAAGCCAATAATTGGTTGCTAACAATCAATTATTGATGTTAATTGGCACCATTTGAGATTTGTGCGCACATCTGGCTACATGCTATTCTATAACACTGCGCACCCAAATCCCCATCGCATGCAACCCAAAATGGGATATGGCCATGAGAGGAGCATGGGCAGGCCAGAGAAAACTTGTGTGCAGTGTTATAAAATTCTGGGGATGCGTACCCAACTTGTTTGCCAGGATTTACAAAACATTGGAACTTCAAGACTGGTCTTCGGGACATTTGGAGCATTGAGATCAAGCATCAAATTATTGCATCTCAATGGCCACGTATTTGGGCTTGGAGGATGAGATGTACAGTGTCTGCACCTATGAGACAAACTTGTTACATAGAGCATTTTGGACCCCAGTTCGTTTACAGAAGTTAGATAGCTCTAAATCTAATAGATGCTGGCACTGTCATCTTGAAGCTGGGACATTAGATCATTTGTTATTCTATTGTCCATTGATACTTGCTTTTTGGAAATCAATATGGGGTCAAATAAATAATTTGTTAGAGAATCTGGTGGCATTATCCTATGACACTGTATTGTTTGGCATGTCAATGAGGGCCAAAAGCCAAATATCCTCTAATAATAATAAGCTTCTACTCATTATGACAGGGGTTGCCATACAACAGATTATGAATAATTGGAAAAAGTGGGATATGCTGAATTATAACTTATGGTGGAACTCTTTGTGTCACATATTCAAAATGGAAAGGATAATTGCCATGCAGCAGGGAAATTTTAAGAAATTTCAGGTTATTTGGGAGCCATTAACAAGATATTGTAAAGATTGAAATTACTGCATAGAACAAATATTAATTTTTCCCTTTTGTTCATACATGTCCAGGGGTGGGTGGGGGGGGAAATATTTCATAATTTCTTTTGCTTATAAATAATTGTTGGGTATAAGGGAGGGGAAATATTTGATGAGAGTTCGAATTTGATGATATATTAAGTTATGTTAAAGTATAAAATGATTGTATTTTATGTTACACGTAGAGGGGCATAATCGAAATGTTCATCTCGCAAGTCATCCAAAGTAAAAAAACAGCTTAAGACACATTTTCAAGATATGTCCAACTTTTTTTTCATTTCGAAAATCGTCTAATTATACGTCCTGCCGATCTGATCGTCCAAGCCACTAAATCGTCTATCTTTATACCACATACTTTCCATCCAAGTCCAAAACGCCTAGAACAAGCCCTGTTGAACGTGGGAGGGGTCTGCAAAGTGATGGACTGCACACCCAGACATGCCACCTAAATAGTGGGGTACCTTATAGGGCACTGCTGTAAACTTCACAAAAAGGGTGCCATGTCTTCTCCTCCCTACAGCTCCCTTATAGGTTACGGTGAGCCCCCCAAACCACCTTCAGAATCCCCTAGACCCACTTATCTACCACCCCAATAGCACTTATGGCTGCAGAAGCCACTTATATGCCAGTACAAAAGGGTTTTAGGGGTGTACAGGGGAGTGAACATGTTTAAGTATCAATGCAGTGATTACAGGGGCTTATGGGCATGGGTCCTCCTCTCTATGGGTCCCTAACCCACCCCCAAGACGACTTAAGCTGCCTCTGGGCTGGACGACTAGGTTTTCTTATGCCAGGCGGCCAGGTGATGATGGTCTGGAGGCTGAATTTTAAAGTTATGGTGATGGGGGTGGGGGGTTGGTGATCACTGGGGTAGTGTGTGGGGGGGTCTGTTTTATGTGTTTGCAGTGCTTATCTGGTAACTTTAGGTGGGTTTTTGTGATTTAGACCATGTTTTACATGGTCTAAGTCACAACGTCCAAGTTCCGTCTAGGCTCTGTTGTAAAACTTTCGGTTATACATGCTGAACGACTAAGTCTAAGCCGGCCCATGTCCCACCCTTGATACACCTCCCAAAACGCCCCATTTAGTTTTGGTCATTCAGCGGCACTATGAAGGCCTAGGTCATTTAGAAATACGTCCAAAACCCATTTTTATTATTGGCACTTGGACATTTTTGAGAAATGTTCGTCCGAGTGCCGACTTAAGCCCGTTTTTGGACATTTTTCTCTTTCGATTATGAGTCCCTTATTGTTTTAAAAATGAATAAAGATTTATTAAAAAAAAAAAAAAGGATTTAGAACACATTTCAATTGGGGTAATTCGTCGGTCCTAACACTGGTTGTAAGAAATGGTGCTAGCGTGCTCATCCAAGAGTGCACTTTATAGAATAGTTCCGAGTACCAATTTCTCTGGTATCTTCCTGTGGATCACCACAGCTGTCTTTTCTCACTGCTGCACAAGATCGAATCCCTTCAAGGATATATCCCTCTATTTCATCTGCTTTCACTCCAATTATAAACCAACAACCTCAAAACATAAACGTTTGGCATGCATGGCTGCGACAGGTCCTGGTCAGTTGTCCCAGGACACTGATAGAGGAGGGAAGTACCTGGTAAAGCTCCTGCCCGGGGTGTCTTTCATGGCTAAGGGGAGATATGATTGAAGTCTACAAAATCCTGAATGAAGTAGAACGGGTACAAGTGGATCGATTTTTTACTGCATCAAGATTTACAAAGACTAGGGAACACTTAATGAAGTTAGAGTAATACTTTTAAAACTAATAGGAGGAAATTTTTTTTCACTCAGAGAATAATTAAGCTCTGGGATGCGTTGCCAGAGGATATGGTAAGAGTTTCAAGTTTCAAGTTTATTAAAAATTTGATATACCACCTTATCATTTATTTCAAGGTGGTTATACATTTTAAAATAGAGTAAAAACAGATAATACAATTTAACATAACTTTAACAAAATTAACATACACAATTAGACAAAAAATATCATACACGACTGGACAAATGGCTATGAATGGAAAAAAGGGGAGAACTACAATGGTTAAAGAAAAATAAGGTATAAAGAAAAATAAAGTATAAAGGTATAAACAAAAGGGCGGAGTTAAAAACAAGTAAGTCCAATACAAGCAGATTCATAAAAGATTTAAAAAAAATTTAAATCCTTAAAAGGACACTCACGCTTGAAAGACATCTTTGAAAAGGAATGTCTTAAGAAAAAATTTAAATTTCTCAAGATTAGTTATCTCTCTTAGTGCATTTGGTGCCGAGTTCCAAAGGGTTGGGGCAACTACTGAAAAGATAGTGTTTCTTCTAGTATTAATATGGTTCAGGGTTGGGATTGCTAATAAAGAGCAGTTAATGTAGCTGGTTTTAAAAAAGGTATGGACAAATTCCTGGAGGAAAAGTCCATAGTCTGCTGTTGAGACAGACATGGGACAGTAGCATGGAATGCTACTACTATTTGGGCTCTTGCCAGGTACTTCTGGCTTGGATTGGCCTCCACAAAGACATACTGGGCTAGATGGAACATTGGTCTGACCCAGTAAGGGTATTCATATGATCTTATGTTCTTCCAGCTTCTTAATTTTCAGCGTCATTTGCTGAATCCAGCCCTAACTGTTTGAGGCATTCCTAACATTTTGCCATGCAGTTACTGGAGAGAAAAAAAATCACTGTCACAAATCCATTGTAGGCAAAAGGGCCTGGATTCTCTAACCGACATCATTGTCAATGGTCAATCAGGGATTTCCTCAGGCTCCTCCCTAAGGAAGTCCCTGATTGGCTCATACGCCTCAGGCTCCCCCCCCCCCAAGAGAGGAGCCTGAGGTGCCTGAGCCAATTATTGCCATAGGCCCCTCCCTGTGCATCACATGATGCACCGGGGAGGGGGCCTAAGGCCTGCATTTCATCGTAAGAATAGGAGGGTCTGACTGGGCAGCAGTTTAATGAATTGGGTCGGGGTCGAGGAACGATCGCAAAACCAGCAAAACTGTTTTTTGCGATTGTCAGCACAGGATCGGAAGGTTTAGTGAATCTAGCCCTATGTGGGAGAGATCAAGGGGAGGAGTAGCAAGGAGATGAGTGAGAGGAAGATAGCAAGTATAGAGGTGGAAATGTGATAATAAGGTATAGATGAAAGGTAGCAGGGAATAGGCTGGGGAAGAAGTGAGGTGGAAAATAGGAGTGCTAGAGCATGAGAGGAGATGAAAAAGAAAAAGAAAGGTGAGAAAGAGGGTGAAAATTTGAGTGGACGGGGCAGAAAAGAAAAAAATAGGAGGACAAAATCTAAAAGGGAACAATCAGAGACAGGTGCAGTAAGGGAATAAAACAAGTTAGAAATGATGGGAAAAGCCAAATGGATAGCAAACACTGGAAAGAGAATTAGCAGAAGACACAGAAAGGCAGAAGAGAAACTAGGACCAACATGATGGAAAAAACAAAATGTCCAGACAACAAAGGTAGAAAAAAAGGTATTTCATTTTGGAATTTATTAACTGGAATATGTTAGCTTTGGATTGTTTAGTGGCATAGCCAGACAGGGGTGGGGAGTGGGATGAGGCCAGGGGAACCAAGCATCCTTCTGCGCTTAGGGCCCATCGAAAGATTAATCCTGCTCTGCATAGAAGATTGGAGCAGCAGAGGCTTGGCTGTCTCCCCCTCCCCTGGCCCCTCTCCCAATCAGCTGACCTTGCCTGCTATTTAGCCAGTGATTTAAGACTCCTTTTTAACAACTGATCTATCCTATCCAGTGATGTGCTTCTGGCAGGTCATGACAAACTAATGACCTGGAACCTTTTGTCACTGATCTGGAACTTTTTGGCACTTTCCTCATTACAGCCAGAGAGTAACAGGGAGGCTGCAATTGGCCTAACCAGGTGCCTTCATTTTTTAAAATCAGAAAATTGCAACAGATTTCACTATGTAACATGATTTTTGTTCCTGGGCAGTAAGTAAGTGTACTCGCTCTCTGGCTCCTCAGTATCTCTCCTCTCTCCTATATTCCCGTCCGGGAACTCCACTCATCAGCCAAGTTCCTTCTCCTCTACCGCCAACTCCCATCTCTGTCTCTTCTACCTTGCTGTGCTGCACGCTTGGAACAACCTGCCTGGCTCATTCAAAGCCAGACTAAAAACCCACTTATTTGATGCTGCATTTAATCACTGCCCAACCAATATATCTGCCTTTCATTCCCTTTATAATCTCCTACCACCTTTTAGCCCCCTCTGTGTGTCTGTCGTAATTAGATTGTAAACTCTTCTGAGCAGGGACTGTCTCTTGCATGTACAGAAGGGCATAATCAAAACTTTAAAAACATCCAAAAACCTGCCTAAGTCGGCATTTGGATGTCCTAATATCAGGGATGTCCAAGTGCTGATAAACCAACTTTCTGGACATGCAACAGCACTTCTAAACTGCTGTACATCCAGAGCTCAAAGTGTGTGTTGGGAGGTGTGTTATGGGCGGGAATCAGGCGATCTTAAACCTGGACATACTGTGGCGTCCTAGAGGGAACTTAGACGCCAGCAGTTAGACCTTGTTTTAGTTGTGTCTAAGTGCACCAAAGCTGCTCAAACTGACCAGATGATCACTGGAGGGATTAAGGCATGATCCCTCCTTACTCCCCCAATGGTCAACAAACCCCTCTCACCACCCAGAGATTGGGGGGAGGGGGGGAGGAAACAGCACATTGAAGGCTTGCCATCAGCTGATCATGGTAGAGGAATCCCCATCAGCTGAGCCAGTTTTGGGGATTCCCCCTGCCAGGATCAGCTGATGCATGGAGCCCTACACCCCTCCCCGACATCCCCCAATATTTCTGCCCCCACCCCACATCACCTGACATCATAGAATACCCCGACATCATCTAACACCACCCAACATCATGAAAACCCCCCCTCCACATCACCCCACATCATGGAACACCCCCCTCCACATTACCCGACACCACTCAACATCATGGAACATCCCCCCCCCACCTCCCCAATATCACCCAACAACCTCGTACCTTCTGCTGCAAATTCAGCAGGAGGGAAGCCCACTCCCTTTGGCCTACAGGGCCACGTGCTGAGAATAATGGGCCTTCCCCATCCCAATGCATCTTGGAATGCAGTGGAGGGGGCCTAAGGCCTTGATTGTGTGAAAACACACATTTGGAATTAGATCCATTTAAAAGCCCCAACTTTGGTTTTCTGCCTGTTACTTTCTAATTAACAAGTCTCCACGTCAACTGAGACAGGCACATTCACATATCCTGCTATTGTTTTCTGTACACGGTGGAGTGACAGGATGGCTTTATTTCCTGAGCTCTATATTTCTTTCTATATTAGTACTGGCCTCTGTTTGGACAAGAGATTGCTTTTCTAATGGAATTACAAAGTAGCTTTTTTTTTAGGAAGAAACTATTTTGAAGCTCTGTTATAACTACAGTTAGTGAACCTTCCTGTGGAATCCCCTATCCCCAGTGGAACGGCTGTAGAAGACCGAGGACCAGAGCTTCGGCAGTGGTGAAAACAGTAACAGCAGTAGTGGTTAGGGTTTTCCTACTCTCCCTCAAGGGCAGAAGGAAGAGGAGTAAGACAGTGACGGTGTAACATTTCAGTTTGCATCTTCTCCTCTTGCGCTGCCCAGGGCTGCTGCTGCGCGCTGAAGGAAAAGGAAAAGGATAGAGATGATAGTGTGGGGGGTAGAGGAAGGGGTAAAGAGGAAGGTAGAGGGTCTGAGGTGGAGCAGGGTTTGAAAGACTGTGAGGAGAATGTGAGGGAGTACGAATGGGTACGGGAGAACAGGGAAATCTGCTGGAATTGGCGGATTGTGGAAGTGAGTGAATGACAGGACTGGGGATGTGGAAGAGCGGGTAGAGAATGGGAGGATCTGAGGTGCTGTGGCGCATCAGTGAGAGAACAAAGAGGGTGCAGGATGGTTTGAGGGATCAGAGGCTTCGACAAAGAATTATGCAACTCTTTCGACGAATCTATCCTTGAGTGTTGTAGTTATATTTATCAATATAAAAAAGTCACCTCCATGAAATGCAATTGAACAAATGCTAAACATAGTTGTTTCAGGTGAATGGATTTCCGAACCTGATATTTCCGTAACGGAAGAACAGAGAATATAACAGCGGATGATTACTTTAAGGTTCATCTGGTCTGCCTAATTTAATTCCTGACTCTGGTGCAAAGCTATGGACCCCAGGTTCATCTCTGGCTTTCCCTTCATATTACTACAAAGGCGGAGATGGGCTTATGCATCAGCAAGTATGTTTTTCATGACTTCTTCAAGTTAATTTCAGACTTGAGTCTGACACTGCTTTATTTTGAAGAAAGAAGTATTGTCTTGTGATTAAAATGCTGTTCTTTAGCATAGGTGCCTGAACGGGGGGGGGGGGGGGGGGGGGGGAGGGGGAGGGGGGACGGATACAAAAAAAATATGACAGTAGGAAGTTAATTGACATATAACTTCCTACCGCCTTCTGTGCGGTGTCTGCTCATCTCCTGCTGTCACCGCCAGTGCCAAGTTGACCCCATATCTTCAGCACTGCTGTGCCCGCTGCCGCCAGACTGTGCCATTCCAGGGCCGCTGCTGCTACCACTACCACAGGACTGGGATTTCTGTTCAGCTTCAGCCAGATTAAGGTTAGTTGGGCTGGGGTCTGACCTGGGAAGCATTAAGGGGGAAGGGCTAGAAAGCTTTGCAGAGGGAGAGCTGGAGAACACGGGGGCTGTAGAGAAGAACATCAAGGAGGATGCCTGAAGATCATGGAGGGCTGTAGAGAATAGTATCGTGGAGGGTGCCTGGAGAGCATGGGGGGGGCTGGCGAGAAGAGCACTGGGGAGGGCTGGAGAACTTGAGGGCTGTAGAGAAGAGCATCAGGGAGGGGGCTGGAGGTCATGGGGGGGAGTTGTGAGAAGAGCATTGGGGAAGGGGGGCTGTGGAAACAGGTTTAAACTGACCATAACAGTTTGCTAAAATTCCAGTTGCGCTGATGAACAAGCATTTGTCTGGAAAGATCACGCTTCTTGTTGTAAATTTCGGTAAGGAGCTAGGGGTGTGGGGGGAGAGAGGGGTGTGGGGGGAGAGAGGGCAGTGTCACCAGACGTAGATGGGAGTGAAATGGCTATATCAACAATACTGAACATGCAAGTAGAATGTAGGATTAG
Organism: Geotrypetes seraphini; assembly: GCF_902459505.1. NCBI lineage: Eukaryota > Metazoa > Chordata > Amphibia > Gymnophiona > Dermophiidae > Geotrypetes > Geotrypetes seraphini. The sequence goes on along the minus strand of NC_047084.1, from coordinate 4,705,018 downwards.
ATTTAAAATTTTGGCACCTATAGATAACTGAAAAGGTCACTGACTTTTAGAAGCCTTAGTAGGATGCTGCGCTCCAAGCATCAATTCACATGTAATTGCTATTATAGAATACTAGCGTAAGTCGGCAGCTGTTTACACCATATCGATGACTGATATAAATGACCATGACTAAATGTATTTACGCGTGTAATTGACAGTATTATACTGTACAATGTTAGTATGTAAATGCTAGGCACATTCCTGACCCGCTCATGCCCCTTTCACAAGCAAGCCCCCTTGCAGCTAAGTACTAATGGGTCCTTATTTAGCCAGTGGATGATGTGCAGGCACTGGCACTGCCCCTAGCAGCTGCCTTTCCATTTCGGCCTGCTGCAACCCCTGGCGGCAGCCCTACAGTACTTCAGTAATACCCTGAGGCTGCAGCAGTTGCCAAGGGCAGAAACAAGTGGGCTCCTGTTCCACTGCCCCTGTAGGCCACCAGAGATTGTAAGTAGGTCCATGAGGGCCTATCCTGCATGTTGGAGGGGTGGGGGAAGGATCAAAGGGAATCTGTGGATTTTGTTGTTGTTGTTATGCTCCATGGTGTGGCTTCACCTTGAGTATTGCATTCGGTTCTGGTCACCTTATCTCAAAACATATACAGTACTCCCCCCGAAATTCGCGGGGCTTCCATTCCAGGAACACCCGCGAATTGTGAAAAATCACGAATATCAGATGTGGTAAAAAAAAAAGAAAAGAAAAGCATATTTCATAATTTAAACCTTTTTAGAAGATGTAAACCTATGGGGAAGAGGTTCTGCAAGCCTCCGGAGCCAGTTGCTTCTTTTTCGTGCTGACCGCAGATGCCGTTTTCTTTTTCTCTGACGGCAGAGGCAGCAAAGGGCTTCCACCCCCTGGCAAAGAATGCGGCGCTGGGGATTTCCTGGCACCAAATGCGCAAAATGCCGTTGAAGAGGCCAGCCTATACATGAAGAGAAGTCTTTGCGGTCCTAGCAACCACCTGGTTAAAGTGGCTGCCAGTTGCAGTGAAAAATCGTGAATGACCGAGTCCGCAAACGCTGACCCGCAAATTAGCGGGGGTTTACTGTATAGCACAGTTAAAAAAAGTTCAAAGAAAAGCAACCAAGATGATAAAGGGGATGGAACTCCTCTCATGTGATAAAAGACTAAAGAGGTTAGGGCTCTTCAATTTGGAAAAGAGACAGCTGAGGGGAGATATGATTGAAGTCTACAAAATCCTGAGGGGTATAGAATGGGTACAAAGACTAGGGGATGCTCAAAGTTACAGGGAAATACTTTTCGAACCAATAGGAGGAAAAGCAGTAAATCAAATCCCACTACCATACCTATGAGCGCAGAACATATTTTTTTGAAAAGTTTGACAAACATGGACAATAAAAAAGATCTTGTGTTTCACTTATTGTGAGTTTTAAAAATGAATAAAGACTTTTTAAAAATAAAAAGGATCTTCCTTAGCATCCCTCTAGACTGGGCCAGACGGTTGGGTTATGTACTGTACTTTTATGAACAGATGGAGACAGAGAAGAATTGGCTTCTGAAAACCCCCTGCCAAAATGCTAGCAGCTCTTCTACCCATGTTCATTTCATATTTTAACTGTCTTACAGTTAATGCTTATTTTGAACATTTATTATGTGTGCCCTGGGATCAGTAGAATGGAATGTTGCTAAAGAGGGGGTGGGGGGAACCAGGTGGGAACAGGCCATGGTGGTAATTGGTGGGTTATTTATTTATTTAAAACATTTTTATACCATTTACAAAAAAAGCCTAAATTATTTATCTCAATTAAAATATGCATAAGATGAAAACAAACCATATCATAAAATCTACACAATTAAACAATTTCTTCTCTGCAAATGTCAACTGATAAATTGCAACCCATTCTGGGCTCCTTTGGGAGGACGGGCTAAAAAACTGAACAAATAAATAAAATAAAATAGTAACCATGGTTAAGCAGATTTTTTTTCTTCAAATGCCAACTAATACATCACAAAAATGTGATAACAAACAACTGAGTTTTTAACTGTTTCTTAAATTGCAGGGAACCTCAAAAACACAGAAAACAGGTGCAACTCTCATTACTCAACATCCCAAATAATTTTCCTAGTCCTTATTTTTGAATGCATCAGAAATTCAAATTCCGTGCTTCTGAGGTTAAGCTAGAAATACCAGACTATGCAAATTTTCTGAACTAAAAACACCTGTGCTTATTTACCAGCACTATGGTGTTTACCTATACTGACCAATTTGTAAGCAATTCTAACTATAGGAGAATCAAGTCTTGTGTAATTAAGAAAATGAACGACAATCATGTGACCTATGGAATGCAAAAGCACAGTAACTTTACAGTCCCAAACCAAATAAACATTTCATTTGTAAAGATGAGGCTGATTCAGAGGCATTTGCTTTTTAACATGAGAAACACATCTCATAAGTGAATAGGGCCTATTAGTGAAAACAGAACCTGCAATTAAAAAAACACACTGGGGTCAATATCCACAGCAGTTTAACTGTGCAGGAGAGGGTCCTGCCTAGTTAAATTGCCTATTTGACGCTACCTGACAATATTCAGCAGCACTTAATCAGATAGTTTGGCTGTACTGTATATCGTTTCTAACCTCCTAAACTGAAACTGGCAACGTTGTGGTGGTTTAGAGGCGAAGTCGGGGCGGACAAATAGGGCCACATCAAAAGGATAAATGGGGCGGGACTTGGCTTTTTCTGTCTGGTTTACACAATCAATGTGGTTTACATGAGGCAATGAAGTGTTACAAGGAGCTGTAGTGGGAATCAAACTCACAACCTCAGGGGGGCCGAGGCAGCTGCTCTAACCACTAGGCCACCTCCACTTCTTTGCGTAGTTTTTCAATGACGATTGGAGAACTCCATCTTTCCCACGGCCCAAAAAATTTTGACAAGCTCAATCAAAAGTTAAACAAATGATGATTTTTGCTTATGATCATGAAGGCATCATCATTACAAACAAAATTCCATGTGGAACAAGTGTCACAGCAGTGTATTATCATGATTTGTTTGCAAAAAAAATGTGCAGAAAAATGCACAAAACCCGACCTCAGTTGCTCTTGGCTGGGCTGCTCATTCTTCACGACAACGCTCGCCCACACATAGGAAATATCGTCATTGAAAAACTACGCAAATACGGCTGGGAGTTGTTACCTCATGCTCCTTACAGTCCTGACACGAGTCCACCAGATTTCGACCTTTTTCCAAATTTGAAACAACCTATGCGTGGACATCGTTTTGCATCTCTGGAAGAGCTTTTTTCTGCTGGTACCTGAGCCATTCGCCAAATGAACAAAAACGGTGTCTTGGACGGAATAATGAAGCTTCCCGGACGTTGGGACTCGGTTATTGCAAAGCAGGGAAACTATATTGAAGGATTGTAAAGAAATACTTGAAAAAAGAATAAAACATGTAAATTAAAAAAAAAAAAAAATAGTGTGCATTATTTATGAAATGACCCTCGTATTACTTCCACCTCCAGTGAGAAAAAAAATATGGTACTGAGAAAAAAAGTACTATAGGGGGCCCTTTTACTAAGGTGCGATGAAAGCTGGGCATAGCGCGTTCTAACGTGGGAGATTCCTGAATGCCAAGCACAGATTTACCACGGCATTTCATCAGGCTTTTTTTTTTTTTTTTTTTTTTTTGCAGGTCATGCACTAATGTTCTCATTAATGTATAGCACCTGCCAAATAATAACATAGGAGCACTTACCACCTCCTATATAGGACGCACTAAGGCCCAGATTCTATAAATGATTCCTGAGGTTAGGTGCCTAGATTGGCACACTAGCTGATCTAGGTGCCTAATAAACCCCCCTTTTACTAAGCCACAGTAGAGGTTTCTTCTGTGGCCTGGGGAGCTACATGCTTTGATGCTCATTTGTTTCTTTATTCAATTTTCTATACTGGTTTCCCCAGGGAGCTCAGAACGGTTTCCAAGTACACTCCATTCCCCTGCACACATTCAGTCTGCTTCACTTGCAAATTCAGAACCACATGCGCACACAGAGCATGCCCCACAGACATATGCAGGCAATCTGCCTTGTATACAAACATACAGAGCACGCAGTCCAGTCCTGATCTCCCCTTACTTTCACTGGGCCTGGCTGGGAACACTGCCAGGCCAGGCTTGAAAAACAAATGTGCTGACTAATCCTATCCCCTGCTCTTTAGTCCACAAACAGTGCTGCGGCTGACGTCACTCTCGTCTTTCCCAGCTAACGATAATACATTTCTGGCTCAAATCCAAATGCTAAAATAATCAGCTTCTGAAATATCACCAACCAAACAGAGAAAAAACCTAGTCTCTCAACAGATTTTTCTATAGCTCTTGGCAACTTCTTTCTTGATTTTTTGGGGCTTCCAGTTTATTTGGAGCATAGCCCAAATGGGCTTTTGACAGAATATGTCTTTCATATGCAGCTCCTGTATTTATTCTCCCAATGGCTTATTCTCTTTCTCCCATTTACACTATCTAGCCTAGCCACTGATTGGGCATGCTCCATGATCAGCCAGTTTGGGTTACTTGTGAGTGATACTTTTGTAGGATTCCTTTGTTTTATAAATGCAGAAGCCACTTTCTAAACTAGGTTATGATGTATTTCTGTCCACTCTTCCGGATGTGCAGTAGGTGGTTTCTGTCAGAAGAAGATATGTGAAGGCGTCACTCAAAAGGAGGTTCCAGACCCCTTGAGCTTATAAGGAACTGAAGGCTAGATGCACTAAACATGGTCAGGAAGACCATGTAGATCGCAGCAGGCTGATTCTGAAACAGCGATCGATGGTCTTAAGCAAGTTTGCATGCAAATGATTTGTGCGGAGGTTCGCTGTAATCTCCGTTCAATCCCATCCGATCGATTGCTGTGAGAGTGATTCTCACACATGTGCAGAATAGTCCAGTTGATACAGCGACAATGTTCGCATGCGCCAGATTTGCTACGTTTGACTCCTCCACGGCAGCTGGTCCTCCCTCCTTCGATTGCCATCATCGTTTCCTCTTCCCAAGGAAAGGGCAGCCTACATAAACCAGAGCGTACAACCGCCATCCATAATGTTGACCGTTGGAGCACAAGCACACGCGTCCCGTGGAGCACAAAGCACACGTGGTTAACAAATGCTGGTATTTTATGCGTTTTTAAACAGCACAGTGAGGGCAATTCCCTGATGCTTTGTGGAGAGGTAGAAGCAGAGTACGCAAATGTGGGGCATAAACGAGGGTGGTGCTATATAAAGTATAAAGTTCTGGCCCAGCTTGTACATATTTGAATCATGAGAAATGAAAATTTTAGCCTTCTATCATTGGCCCCATCTTTTCGCTGCCCTCTCTTTTATATTTTACGCTGTTAACGGGCACACATAAGATGCACATTCAACACACGTGCTCACTTATACATATAACACGTATAAGTCCCTGCTATTGTAAAAACTGTATTTATGGTATCAATGTTATAAATATTATTTTAATTTAAGGGCTGAACTATCGGTAAGACATGTAAGCGACTGGCCTTGATCAATTGCTTCTTTCAGATCTCTAAAAGCGATTACCGGTACTTATTTTTGTGTATCGCAAAGCGATATTAGAGCATCAATCACTTGGATAGTTTACATGGCATTTTAACATTAATGAATTTATTTGCATGGCCAGAGAATGAGCAACCATGCAGTGAGTCGTTTTGTGTATTGGATCGTTGCAAACCAGTCAAAACCGGTTTAGCGACGCTCGTTAGATGCTCGCTGACTATAGTGCATCTGGGCCTTACCAAGTTCTGGAGTTTTCTTTCCCTTGTCGAAGTAAAACTAGATAAATAGTGACTCTTTGTGTTTTAACATGCTCCTTTATCCAATAGGGAGCTGGCATCTGCTCAAGTGTTTTTGTAACCAGGTCCCAGCAATGTCTTTTTGTCAGTTGAAGAATCTGAGAGCGTGGTACGCTCCCACCAATACAAGATGGTTAAAAAAAATGTTTTGAAAAGTGTTTATAGTTATAAGTTCACAACATTCAATTGCATGGCTCTACTTTTTTGATTTTCAGAGTCTGACACTTTGACTACATTGAAACATGCTGAAAAAAAAGTTTTTTTTCAAGAAAGAGAAGCTGAAGTTCTCTGATGCAACAAGACCCTTGAAAGATAAGTGACATTGTTTGTTTCCCTGCAATGCTTCTTTCTATATTTAAACCAATTTTTTTTTTTTTTTCAGACAGTGGACATTATAGGTTGTTGAATCATGTTACAGGGGTGTCAAAGTCCCTCCTCGAGGGCCGGAATCCAGTCGGGTTTTCTGGATTTCCCCAATGAATATGCATTGAAAGCAGTGCATGCAAATAGATCTCATGCAGATTCATTGGGGAAATCCTGAAAACCCGACTGGATTCTGGCCCTCGAGGACCGACTTTGACACCTGTGATGTAGAATATTATAAATTGGTTGTAAAATATGCAATGATTATAAGGAAATGAAGAGAAAAGTACATAAAGTCTTTTAGGCCTATAGAGGTCTCTTCCTAAGTTTGAGCACGTATACTGTATATGCATATGAAAATAGTATGTGGCTATTGAACCTTTATAATATAATTTTTCATTTAAATTGTACACTATGGGGATCATTTTTGAAAATGCAGATTCCATTAACCTATGATGTAGTCATCTGTGGGACACTATTGCATATTAAACCCCCATTGGACCGGTATAAATGCCGGCTTTTCATTATCATGACTGGGATTGCCATGCAAAGGGTTACCCACAACTGGAAAAATTAGTTTTACCTTTTGGTGGGCCAATTTATGTTTGTGTTATAAGTATGAGAAAATGAACGCTGACATGTTGGGGCATAATAATTTATTCAGATTAACGACTTTTGTTACTTTGGAATAGTTGTCTTTTACCTTTAATTTCCTTTAGATTTATACACACATCCAGGGAAGGGTGGGGGATGGGAGGGGTTATCTCCTTTGTTTTCTTCCTTGATTGAATGTACTGGAAGGGAAGGGGAGTGTAATTCATTTTGTATTGTTACTGATGGATTGTAAGTGCTGATTCTGATTATTAATGTATGTATAAGTTTATGCACTTTGTATTAGCCTTGAAAATTTAATACAGGTTAAAAAAAAAAAAAGAAAATGCAGATGTCCAAAAAACAGCATAAACCAGCACATGGACATCCTAATCGCCAGGATGTCCAAGTGCCAATTTTCAAAACTGTCTTTCTGGACATCTTGCTATTGGGGGTGGGGGTGGGGGACGGGCAGGGCTGAGACTTGGATGTTTTGTGACAATAATTGAACCTTTCCCAGAACGCCTAAGACAGAACTTGGACTTCTGAAACTAGACCTGTTTGAGAAGCATCAAAGGTACACAACCTGACTTGCTCCTTTCCCACCCCCCACCCTCACTGCCATGCATGCACACCGCTTCCCCAGTGGCGTACCAAGGGAGGGCAGGAGGGCGGTCTGCCCCAGGTGCACGCCCCAAGGGGGTGCACAGCCGCCACCCTCCCTATTCTGCCGCTGCTGCCTTTCCTTAACAAGCAGCAGCGGCTGTAAACAGGGGTGTCCGCGGGTGCTCACCGGCGTTGCTCAGCTTCAGGCCGGTTCCCTTGCTGAAAGCTGCAAGCGTCTGCTCCTCACGTGATCCGCAGTTGCGTCAGAAGCGTTCTCTCTGACATCACGACATCAGAAAGAAAGCTTCCAATGCAGCCGTGGATTGGTGAGGTGTAGACGCCCGTGGATATCAGCAGGGGAACCGGCCAGACATGCTGGACAGGGAAGGGGGGAGGGTAGAAATGCTGCACAGGGAAGGGGGAGGGTAGAAATACTGCACAGGCAAGGGGGGAGAAATGCTGCACAGGGAAGGTGGGAGGTTAGAAATGCTGCACAGGGAGGGGGGGAGACATGCTGCTGCTGCTGCACAGGGAAGGGGGAGAAATGCTGCACAGGCAAGGGGGAGAGAAATGCTACTGCTGCACAGGCAAGGGGGGAAGAAATGCTGCACAGGCAAAGGAGGGGGGAATGCTGCTGCTGCACAAGGAGGAGGGAGAAATGCTGCTGCTGCAGCACCCAATTGGGGAGAGAGAGGGAAGGAGGGAGAAGCAAGACAAGGGAGAGGAACCAGAGATGCCAAGTCCATGGGAGGGAGGGAAAGGAAAAAAGGAAAGGAGATTCCAGACCATGGAGGGGGAGGAAGAGATGCCATGGCATGAGGGAAGGGAAGGAGATAGAGATACCACATCATGGTGTGGAGTGGGAAGGATGGAAGGAAAGGAGAAGAGAAAGAGAGAGATGCCAAAGTATAAGGGAGGGGGTGGAGATAGAAAAATGGAGGGGGGTGAAGCTGAAATGAATCATGTGCAAAGAAGAAGGGACCCCAGATATACAGTTTATTGAAGGGACATAGAAAGAGGGAAGATGCCATATAGAAGAGAGAGAGGGTGGACAGTAGATGGAAGGGGCAGAGAGAGTGTGGGCAGTAGATGGAAGGGGTAGAGAGAGAGAGGGCAGAAGCTGGGTGTAAGGGGCAAAGAGAGAGCAGATGTATGGAAGGGAGAGAGGACAAACGCTTTATAGAAAGAAGAGAGCAAAGAGAAAATGATTAAAGCAGAAACAACTAAAGGTAGAAAGATTTTTTTGTTGCTTTATTTAGAATCAAGTAGTATTGTAACTGTATTGATAAAAGTTTATAAATAGGAAATGGAAATAAGGCAATTTTTTGGACTAAACCCCTTTCCTCAGGACAGGATACCATAAAAGCAGTATACTGTACTGTTCTGAAGAAAGATTTGGCCTCTAAAAGCTAATTGAAAAATGGATTAGTCCAATAAAATGGTATTTTCTTATTTCTCATTATTTGTTTTATTTTTTTTTGTTAATTTGTAAAGTGGTGATTGTTATGTATCAGTTTTTTCAAATTTACATCTACTGTCTTTATATTTTGCACAGTATTAGGGGACATGTGTCACTGTTTTTGTGGTGTTGCATTGTATGCAGAGTGGTTTCTTGGTGGTTCAGTTTAACTTTTGTCTATATATTTCTATTTTTAATTTGTGGTTATTCCATATTGGGCGAGGGTGTATCTCTGTTCTGTGTGTATGAAAAGGACATAGTTTTCAATTGACTACAGGATCAATTGACTGTGCAGGATCTGGCTTATTTAGTTTTACAATGTATGTGTTGGTGTTCTAGTGCTCACTGCAATGTTTAAGATGCTGTCTTTTCCTGGGTACACTCTTGTGCTATATATGGATTGTTACTAAAAATCATATTTTTGATATAGATGGGGGGTGTAAAAAAATGATGGGCTCCGGGTGTCACATATGCTGGGTACGCCACTGCTTTTCCATTCCCCCGTACTTCTGCAACATTCCTGATGTGAGCAGCAACCCCTAACCTGCTGTCGCGCCTCCATCGGCTCTTCCTCTGATGTCACTTCCTGGACCTACACCTAGGAAGTGACATCAGAGGAAGAGCCGATGCTGGCGCGACAGCAGCTTGGGGTTGCTGCTTGCTCCAGGAGTGTTACAGAGGAACAGAGGAAGGGAAGCGATGCACGGCAGAAGGGGGTGGGGAAGGAGCGTGTGGAGGTGGGGGAGAAGTGGAGAAGATGGTGCCTCTAACTCTCGCTATACCACTTAGGGGCACTCAGCTTAAATCCCATTGATGCTCCTTACAACAGTAAGGGCGGACGACTTGGAATCACTATCGGTTAAGCTACCAGGAGGAACTGGAGCAGACATAAAATTGGGTCTGTACTATCGCCCACCTGGACAAATGGAAGAAATCGACCAGGATCTGGAGGCTGAACTGAGGCAGGTATGCAAAAGCGGAAGTGTGGTGGTGATGGGAGACTTCAACTACCCTGGAATAAACTGGGCACTCAAACTGCATGAGGGAGACCAAATTCCTGGAGGTCACAAGGGATTGTTTCATGGAACAGCTGGTCACGGAACCAACACGGGGTGATGCCACTCTTGACCTAATCCTCAACGGACTAGGGGGACCCGCTAAGGAGGTGGCGGTACTAGCCCCACTAGGAAACAGCGATCATAACACGATCCAGTACAGGCTAGAAATTGGATCATCAAAGGTGAAAAGAATTACAACGACTGCACTTAACTTCAAAAAAGGGAATTATGATGCCATGAGGAAAATGGTGGGAAAGAAACTCAACGACAGCGCAAGGAAGATGAAGTCCATAGAAAATGCCTGGACCATACTCAAGGGCACAGTGCACGAAGCACAGAACCTGTGCATCCCCAAGTACAGGAAAGGGTGCAAAAAAAATAGAACAAAAAACCCAGTGTGGATAACAAATGCAGTGAAAAAGGCGATAAGTGACAAGAAAGCATCATTCAAAAAATGGAAAAAGGACAAAACAGAGGAGAACTAAAAGGAACACAAAAAACACCAAAAGGAGTGTCATCGAGTGGTTAGGAAAGCAAAAAACGAATATGAAGAGAGACTGGCAGGGGAAGCAACAAACTTCAAATCATTCTTCAGGTACGTTAAGGGGAAGCAACCAGCAAGGGAGGAAGTGGGACCCTTGGATGATGGGGACAGAAAGGAAAAGAGGAAAAGGAGATAGCTGACAGGCTAAATAAGTTCTTCACATCAGTTTTCACGAGGGAGGACACAACCAACATTCCGGAGCCCGAGGAGATCGTAAAAGGAGAGCAGGATGAAAATCTGGTCCAGCTAGAGGTAAGCAAGGTGGATGTCCTCAGGCAGATAGACAGGCTAAAGAGCGACAAATCGCCAGGTCCGGATGGCATTCACCCAAGGGTACTCAAGGAACTAAGGAGCGAAATAGCTGAGCCACTTCGACAAATATGCAACCTATCCCTAAAAACTGGAGAGATTCCGGAAGACTGGAAAATAGCAAATGTCACGCCCATCTTCAAGAAAGGCTCAAGGTGAGACCCAGGAAACTACAGGCTTGACCTCGGTCCTGGGAAAGATGATGGAAGCACTGATTAAAGACAGCATCTGGGAACACATCGACAACTATGGGCTGCTAAAGTCGAGCCAGCATGGCTTCTGCAAGGGCAGGTCATGCCTCACGAACTTATTATACTTCTTTGAGGGGGTAACCAGCCAGGTGGATAAAGGGGAATCCATAGATATCATTTACCTTGACTTCCAAAAAGCCTTCGACAAGGTGCCACATGAAAGACTACTAAGGAAGCTATGGAACCATTGGGTGCAAGGGGAGGTCCACCGATGGATCAAAAACTGGCTGGCGGACAGGAAACAGAGGGTTGGAGTAAAGGGACATTACTCAGACTGGCAATGGGTCACGAGCGGAGTTCCACAGCGGTCGGTGCTGGGACCGCTCCTATTCAATATATTCATTAACGACCTGGAAGCAGGAACAAAATGTGAGGTTATTAAATTTGCGGATGACCCCAAACTATATCGCAAGGTCAATAACATGGAGGACTGCGAAGATCTCCAAAAAGATCTGACAACACTGGAAAAATGGGCCAAAAAGTGGCAGATGAGTTTCAACATAGGGAAATGCAAGGTCATGCATATAGGGAAAAAAACCCCGATGTTCACTTACAAAATGGGGGGATCAGCGCTAGGGGTGAGCGACCTTGAAAGAGACCTGGGAGTGATGGTAGACACAACATTGAAGGCGTCGGCGCAGTGTGCCACGGCCTCAAGGAAAGCAAACAGAATGTTGGGTATCATTAAGAAGGGTATCACGACCAGGACAAAGGAAGTCATCCTGCCACTGTATCGTGCTATGGTGCGCCCGCACCTGGAGTACTGTGTTCAGTTCTGGTCGCCGTACCTCAAGAAGGACATGGAGGTACTTGAGAGGGTCCAGAGAAGAGCAACTAAGCTAATAAAGGGCATGGAGGACCTCTCATATACTGACAGACTGAAAAAGCTAGGGCTTTTCTCCCTGGAAAAGCGGAGACTTAGAGGAGACATGATAGAAACCTTCAAGATCATGAAGGGCATAGAAAAAATAGACAGGGACAGATTTTTCAAATTAAGGGATCAATAAGTACAAGGGGGCACTCAGAGAAATTGAAAGGGGAGAGGTTTAGAACAAACGCCAGGAAGTTCTTTTTCACACAGAGGGTGGTGGATACATGGAACGCGCTACCAGAGGATGTGATAAACAGGAGCACGCTACAGGGGTTCAAAGAAGCTTTGGATAGGTACTTGGAAGACAAAGGGATTGAAGGGTACAGATAAGAGTAAAGGTAGATTATAGGGATGGGATTAGAGGTAAGTTACAAAATTAATCAGGGACCACTGTTCAGGCACTAGGCCTGATGGGCCGCCGCGGGAGCGGACCGCTGAGCAAGATGGTCTGACTCAGCGGGGGCAACTTCTTATGTTCTTATTTTGGGCATGTCATTTAATCCTCCTTTGCCACAGGTACAAAATTAGATTGTGAGCCCACCAGGGACAGGGAATACTTAATGTAACTCACCTCAAGCAAGTCCATGACAACTGGTCTAATGACAGTTCATCTAATGGACTATTGGAGTAAAATGCAGGATGGCTAATGGCTAAGGTGACCATTTATTTTTTTCATCAAAAGGGGACATCTATTAATTCTCAGTCCCGCCCCCAATCCCGCCCTAGTCCCGCCCCAATCCCACCCTAGCCCCACCCCCAATTTCTTCCATCCATTTTTCATGTACACATAATATCTTCATATTAATTCATAATGGTAACCTTAAAATTAAAAAAACTACAAAGCACACTATACGCAGAGAAGATGTTAATTATCATTTATATTTGGGGTTTTCAAAGATGTCAAGGCAAATGACTTTAAAATATGCAATATCACCTCAGTAACTATAGAAAAATAGATAAATATAGTGCAAAATATAGACAGCAGATATAAATTCTCAAAACTGACACATTTTGATAACTAAATTGAAAATAAAATAATTTTTCCTACCTTTGCTATCTGGTGATTTCATGAGTCTCTTGTTGCATTTTTTTCTGACTGTGCATCCTTTCTTTCATTTCTTTCTTTCTGCACTCAGACCCAACAATTGTCCCTTTTTATTCCCTTCCTCCTTCCTTCCTATGTCCTCAGTGCCTCCTTCCTATGTCCTTAATGCCCCTTCCTGTGCCTTAGTGCCCCTTCCTATATCCTTAGTGTCCTCAGTTCCTCCTTCCTATGTACCCATCACTGCCTTCCAGTCTTTGTCTCTACCCCCTCCCCTATGCTCTGGCATCTCTCTCTTCTCCTTTCATTCCTTCCTTCCCACTCCACCCCATGATCTGGCATCTCTATCTCCTTCCGATCTCTTTCCTCTCCTTCCATCTCCCCTTCCTACTCCATTATCTGGCATCTCTTCTTTCTTTCTCTCCTTCCTTCCTCCTGGTCTGGCATCTGTCTCCTCCCCCTCCCCCTATATACCCTGACATCTCTCCCCCTCTCCATGGTCCTTTCCTTTTCCTCCCTCCTATGGTCTTGGCATCTCTTTCCTCTCCTCTCCCTTCCCTGGTCTTCCTTTTCCCCTCTCTCTTCCCAGTTGGGTGCAGCAGCAGCACTTCTCTTCCCCTCTCCCCTCCCCTTGGGTGCAGCAGCAGCAGCTTTTCTCTTCCCCCCTCCCCCTTGGGTGCTGCAGCATCAGCTTTTGTATTCCCCCCTTCCTCTCTTGGGTGCAGCAGCAGTAGCTTTTCTCTTCCCCTCTCCCCCCCCCCTTGGGTGCAGCAGCAGCAGCTTTTCTATTCCCCACTCCCCCCTTGGGTGCAGCAGCAGCATGTTTTCTATTCCCCCCTCCCCCCCTTGAGTGCAGCAGCATCATTTCTCATCCCATCCCTTCCATCGGCAGAGTCACAAGTTTCCCTCCATCGCTGACCTATCTTCCATAGGTTAGCGATGGAGGGAAGCTTACAACTTGCTTCGGTCCTTCCTAGTTGCCGGGTCCTGCCTTCGCAAAAACAGAAAGTAGGCAGGAGTCAGACCCGGCAGCGAGGAAGGCCTGAAGCAAGTTCCCTCTGTGCCTCGCTTAGCTTATACTTGAGGAGAAAGACTAACTCATTCATTAACTCCAATTTAAAAATCTGACCTAAAATTCTCTGAGACTAAAAACAGTGATGTGCTCCTGCTCCGAAGTTCTACGTGTGCGTGCCGGCTTCCGTTCTCTTCTCCTCCCCCCCGGGACGTAACTTCCGTTTCGGAGGGAAGCCGGCACGCACACATTAGAGCCCAGAGCGTGGGTTCAGTTTGTATGCGGAAGTCAGCATCGGCGGCAGCAGCAAGATTAGCCGGCATGGAGAACACTGCAGGGGTTTGGCGCTGGACCAAGCGTCCCCTTGTCCCCGCGCACAGCTTCAGAACGCTGTCCCTGAAAATGGGACATTTCGGCATCCCGAAGCGGTGGCTCGGGACAACGGGACGGTCGGTCCAATAACGGGACTGTCCCGTTGAAAACGGGACGTATGGTCACCTTACTAATGGCTCAATTGGTCTTGGACCAATTGCCTACTAACCAAAAAATACCACTGGACCAATTGTCTATTAGATGAACAGTGATTTGACAAATTGTACTAAGCTACTATTGAAAAAAGCATGAGCAACAGCCAAATAAATACAAGATTGCTGTGAAACACTGTTTGCTGGTGATATTCTGGCATGCAAGGGGGCCTTTTCATAAGGAGCAGCTCAGCTGTCTTGTTTGAAACAAGCCATCTACCCTTTAGTTGACACGATTCCAGGTCATGAAGGACTCAGTCCAAGAAAAAAATGAAGAAGCCTGAAGATATAAGGGGATAAGCAGCTGCAGGATGGTTTGGACATAGCTTTGGCTGCAGGATAAACAGAAACTTCTGGGGGATAGTTGTAGTTTTTCCCCAGTTCAGAAAAGAAAAGAGAGCTGAAGAAGTTCTTTCCCTGGAAACCAAAGTGATAGAAGCTACAGAATGTGCTACAAATTCAGAACAAAAAAAATAAATCTGAGGGCTCCTTTTATCAAGCTGCGCTAGCGGTTTAATGCGCGTTAAACCGCCGGCCGCGCTAGCGGTTTAATGCGCGTTAAACTGCCGGCTGCGCTAGCCGCTAACGCCTCCCTTGAGTAGGTGGTAGTTTTTAAGTTCAAGTTCAAGTTTATTTGATAAATCGCCTATATAAAACATTCTAAGCAATGTACAATTTAAAAACAGCATATGGGGGAACCAACAGTCTCAGGACACTTTTAAAAACAACAGTTTAAAACAACACAAGTAAAACAAAGAACTCTAGAAATGTAAAGATTTCTCTATGCATGTGGTTGAGTGACAAACAAGAAGTAAAGGGAAGAGGGGAATAAAGTTACAAATATCTCAGAGTAGAAAAAAAAACATATAAGGGAAAAAACACAAGGGAGGGGGGAAGGAAAAAAAGAAAAAAGAAGAGGGGGAAAATGGAAAAAAGGGGCCTTGGCATGAAGAATTAGTCAGTAAAAGCGTCATTAAATAAAAATGTTTTTAAAAGTTTTTTAAAAGAGATAAGATCTTTGTCTTTTCTAATTAAAAGTGGCAGCGCGTTCCAAGTTTGGGGAGCTAAAACAGAGAACATTTCATTTCTCCTTGTTCCCACTATTTTTAAAGATGGGACCGATAGTAGATCTTGATTAGAAGAGCGGAGAAATCGAGATGAATGATATGGGATAATCATTCTAGATATGAATTGTGGCTCGTTAAATAATAATACTTTGAAAACTAAAAATGCAATTTTGAAAGTAATTCGATGGTTAATGGGCAGCCAATGGGACTTGATTAATAATGGTGTTACGTGATCATATTTTTTTGCTTTATGAATGAGTTTTATGGCAGTATTTTGGATTATTTGGAGTCTCTTCTTTTCTTTTTGGGGTACATTAAATAGCAAAGAATTACAGTAATCTAATTTTGAAATGATCATAGAATGAATAAGAATATTAACAGATTTTGGTTCTAAAAAAGATGAAATAGATCGTATCAAACGGAGTTTATAGAAACAGGATTTGACAATTTGGCTTATGTGATTAGGCCAGCGCGGGGGTTAACGCGTGATGAAACGTGATGCGTGTTAACCCCACTAGCGCGGCTTGATAAAAGGAGCCCTGAGTGTCCTGTTTTCTGACTTGCGGAAGGAACTCATTAATAACGAGGACATACGATCTCTAGCTTGAAATCAGCATTCCACGCTACTTCGGCCTATAACCTTGCGGATCTAGAACAATTCAGTGCGGCTGGTTCATTGCGGTCATTTCAGCATGCCCATTTTTTCATCATGACCATTTCAACACTGGCTGAAGCTGCTGTTCCATCAGACAAATATGGTGAAAGAAGGGGCATATCAAAGAAGGACTGGCCTCCACTAGTGCTTAAGTCCCAATTGGACAGGTGAAAGAAGGCTTCCAGAGCAGGCCACATTGCCCTCCCCCTCCCCCCCTCATTAGTGCTTCATGTCCAATTGGACTGGTGAAAGGGGGGTGGGAGCAATGCCCCCTTACCCCCCATTGGTGCTTCAATAAAGTTATCTGAGGCTGCATGGCAACAGCATCTGTCAGACTCCTTGGCTTCTCAAGTTCATAAGTTCATGTTGCCGTTATATCTCCACTCGACAAGGCCCCCATTTCGATATCTTCATCAGGAGTGGGGAATACTGGAGGGACGAAAGACCTAATCTTATAGCTGGGAGCAAATGTGCAATCAATCCCGCCCCGCTGGCAGCAGCATAAACGTACTGGAACTGGAGATATAGTGGCGACATTTGCTCCCTCCAGTATTCCCCACTCCTGATGAAGATATCGAAACGGGGCCTTGTCAAGTGGAGATATAGAGGCGACATGAACTTATGAACTTGAGAAGATTCAGCTAAGTTGATTTGTTTCTTAGCGGTTTGATATTCAATTGTGATTTTTACTGTTTATGAATGATTTTTTGTGATTGATTTTTTCGGGAATCTCAAGCACACTTTACATTCCCCTTTCATTCCTGCTTTGGATGCACACCTGCACTTTATATTTACATTTTTTATTTATTGGCATCAGAAAATTCCTGAAATAAGGGAAATGATGATGTACGGGGCAGGGTTTATTTAGACCTTCAGTCTGATGCTAGTCACCTAAGATTACCTGCTCGGGGCTTTTGGTCATTCGTAGGGATAATTGAGCCCGTACTGAAATCCCCTTATCTGGTTGTTGAAAATCATAAGGTCAGATTTAAATTGCAGGCGCCATCCCTTTGTTGGGAATCAAAGGGGTTTTTTTTTACCAATTTTTCTACTTGTGCAATTAAATGTCCCACGCTGAACCGGCCGCACTGAAATGTCTCATTCCTTGACCATGCATGTCAAAAGTACTCCAAAGCACTTTATTAGCAGTCTGATAATATTTAACCACTTCATCTACCCAACTCGACTGGATGTAAGTAGAGAAAGTATTATATTCTTATCTTATCTTTATTAAGAACATAAGAATTGTCATACTGCAACAGACCAGTATCCTGTTTCCAACGGTGGCCAACCTAGGTCCCAAATACCTACTTACATCCCAAGTAGTAAACCAGATTTTATGCTGCTTATCCTAGGAATAAGCAGTGGATTTTCCCCATCTCAATAATGGCCTATGGACTTCTCTTTTAGGAAATTAGTCAAGCCTTTTTTAAACCCCGCTAAGCTAAATGATTTCACCACATTCTCTGGCAGTGAATTCCAGAGTTTAATTACACATTATGTGAAGAAATATTTTCTCTGATTTGTTTTAAATCTACTACTCAGTATTTTATAGACCTCTATCATATAAGCCCTTGCCGCTTTAGCCTCTCCTCATAGGGAAATCGCCCCAAACCTTTTAGCATTTTCGCCACCCTTCTCTGTACCTTTTCTAATTCCGCTATATCTTTTTAAAGATATGGAGACCAGAACTGCACACAGTATTCAAGTTGCGGCTGTACCATAGAGCGATACAAGGGCATTATACCATTTTCATCTTTGTTTTCTATTCCTTTCCTGATAATTCCTAACATTCTATTTCCTTTCTTAGCCACCACTGCACATTGAGCTGAGGGTTTCAACGTATCTTCAACAATGACACCTAAATCCTTTTCCTGGGGAGTGACTCCTAACATAGAACCCAGCATCACATAGCTATAGTGTGGGTTCCTCTTTCCCACATGTATCACTTTTCATTTGCTCACATTAAACGTCATCTGCCATTTTGGTGCCCCATCTTCCAGTCTTACAAGGTCGTCTTGCAATTTTTCAGAACTTGATATACCCGCTGAATCGCCAAAAAAGGCTTCACAGCGGTTTACATAGTTGTCTACAGCAAACCTTACAAATATACAAAATGTACAATCATCAGAGGTCAGAATACAGGACAGTTACATAGCATAGTACATTAGTGAGCAGTATTTGTCTTGCAATCACAGAGATGCAGAAAAAAAGGATGAAACTATGTTGATAAATACCTACCAAATTCTATAGTTTTATCAGGTCTATGTGAATAGATTCAGGTCCTTTTCCAATGACAGCAGTGGATATTTTTATTTACCGTAAATGCCAACTGCACTGTTTATATTCAGCACTGCTATATACTGTAGATAGAAACATAGAAATATGATGGCAGACAAATGGCCCATCGAGTCTGCCCATCCAAAGCATCCACTATCCCCTCCTCTCCCTAACAATAGAAACAATTTAAAAGCTTCAGGCAGCAGGCAGTGTTAGCAATGTGATCCTTCTGCCATCGGCCTGCCTCGGAAGCTTTCACTCTGCAGCACTTCCTGTTGCCGTGTAGGTGGGACACTGCAGAGCGAAGGTTTCCAGGGCAGGCCGATGGCAGAAGGATCACATCGCTAACACTGCCAGCTGCCCAAAACTTTTAAGTTGCAGCAGAGCCGGAGAATATACTGGGGATGGGGGAACTCAGAGAAGCATTACCTGACTCCGGGGTGGGGGCTGGACTGGACAGAGTGAGTCCAAAACTCAGACAAACGCCATCCAGTCCAGGAAACAGTCCGGACACACAGACAGTTCTTTAGAAAGAGGACATGTCCAGGTAAATCCGGACTTCTGGTAACCTATCTTCTCTCAAAATGGCTGCTGTGACTAGGAAATCGGTTCTGCCAGGCTACTCTTTTTTTTTTTTTTGGTACTGCAGTTATGATCTTGCACAATAGTTTTATGGTAAATAGAATGCTCTAAATAATTGCTTTTTGATGCAATATTTTAGCAGGAATTTTAGCAGGAATATTTAGCAGGAAGTCTATAAAGTTGGGATCATAAACTCTTTAGGAATTAACCTCTCTATGGAGTTATGATGTCAGCTGTAACTCTTGAGTATGGCATAAATTTAGTCACTGTAAAAGCACCAATGGCTTTTAGTTTTGCTTTTCATTTGCTGTGGTCCAAGTGTGTGGAGGCTATTTTGCTAGGAGGGTAAAACATAAGAATATAAGAATTGCTGCTGCTGGGACAGACCAATGGTCCATCCTGCCCAGAAGTCCACTCACGCGGCGGCCCCAAGGTCAAGACCAGTGCTCCAAATGAGTCCAGTCTCACCAGTTTAGCATGAACTTGTCCAACTTTGTCTTGAAACCCTGGAGGGTATTTTCCCCTATAACAGACTCTGGAAGAGCATACCAGTTTTCTACCACTCTCTGGGTGAAGAAGAATTTCCTTACGTTTGTACAGAATCTTTCCCCTTTCAACTTTAGAGAGTGTCCTCTCGTTCTCCCTACCTTGGAGAGGGTGAACAGTCTGTCTTTCTCTACTAAGTCTATTCCCTTCATTATCTTGAACATTTCAATCATGTGTCCTCTCAGTCTCCTCTTTTCAAGGGAGAAGAGGCCCAGTTTCTCTAATCTCTCACTGTATGGCAACTCCTCCAGCCCCTTAACCAAATATATTCTGGTTTGGAGACTGCACATTTAGCAGAGGAATGCAGACTGCAAGTTCCAGTTGCCCTCAATGGTTCATAGTCTTACAACCAAACCTGAGTTTTTGATTGTGGTTTTGGCTTTGACCAAAACCTGGAGATGAGTGTCAGCTGCCCTTTTGGTTTGGCTGAAAGCTTTCAGACAGTTTTGGTGACCTGCCATCATTTTTCTGTGTTTCTATAATGTATTAAGCCCATATAGATCAGCTCTTTACTGAATAAGGATGTGATTTTCTAAGAACTTTTGCTAGGGGTGAAAAATACACACCCTTTTTACCTGAAAAATGAAATTTGACTACTTCCCTCTTAAACAATTTCTTTTTCGCTCTGTCTCCCTATGTCCAGAAAATCTAGAAATCGATATACCGTATTTTCTTACATATAACGCGCGTGTTATACGTGGTTTTTACAAACCGCGCATACCCTTGCGCGTTATACGCGTGAGCGCGTTGTACAAAATTTTTTTTACATAGTTTCCCCCCCCCAACGCCCGATTCATCACCTGGAAGGAGCACTCGCACTCCCACCCCGAAGGACCGCTCGCACCCCCACCCGAAGGACCGCTCGCACCCCCACAGCTTCCTCCCCTCCCCCATGGAGAAGCTGTCTACCTTGTTTCCGGATGCCAGCCCAGCTGCTTCCTCTACCAGCGGTCCTGCCCCTTCTCAGAGCCCTGTGCTGCGCTGCTTCCTCTTCAGGTGGTCCCGCCCTTTCTCTGACATCAGAGAAAGGGCGGGACTGCCGGAAGAAAAAGCAGCGCAGCAGGGCTCAGAGAAGGGGCGGGACCGCCGGCAGAGGAAACAGCTGGGCTCGCTGGCATCCGGAAACAAGGTAGACAGCTTCTCCATGGGGGGGGAGGCTGTGGGGGTGCGAGCGGTCCTTCAGGTGGGGGTGCGAGCGGTCCTGCGGGGGGGGGGGTGAATCGGACGTCGGGGGGGCATCAGGCTTTCAGGGTAGGGACAGGACTTCAAGGGGGAAAGGAGAGTCGGGGCGGGCGAAAGGAGAGTCGGGCAGCATGCGCGGTATATAAAAATTTTGTACATAAATTTGTGTTTTTCGCGCGCTATACCCGTGTGCGCGTTTTACACGGGTGCGCGTTATCTACGTGAAAATACGATACATCATGCAGTGGACTATCAAATGCTGATTCGAAGCAGCTCACTGCCTGCACTGTAAGACATCACAGTAATTATTCCTTGTAGAAGCTTTATTCACAAGTACTGTAGTCCTGCAGTCACATGAAGTACCTATAATTTTCTGTGGCTAAACAGCTAAGCAGCAAGTGAAGAAAGCCATCAGTATATAGCAGAAGAAATTAGAATCCTATCATAATACAGTACTCAACAAGAAAACCAGAAATAAACTATCAAGCGATATAGAAAAGCCATCCCCTGGAGTGTCAAAGCATTCATTTTGAAGCATGCTGTGCCAGTGGTTTTATCAGCTTAGATGCAAAGTGCAAACATTTAGAACAATTATGCCCTTGTAGTAGAAAAAAAATCGGAAGTGTTTTCTGAAAAATGGTCTAAACATAAATTACACTTTGAAGCTGACAGGCGTGTCACTTACGGGTTCCTTCAGAGATCTCCAGGTGGTTGTTTCATCCCAAATTACTTTCCAAGTTTGCAGGGAAAGTGCACTCCTTTGCCTCAGACTCTCCATGCTTCTCAGCTTTCGGCTGGATTCTTTGCTACATGTTTTCTGCATTAATCTAAGTGTCCCATCAGAATCTTCCGCCATGGTGTGATAATGTTTGTTGGAAAGAGAGGACTACATGCAAATAAGCCTGGACTGAACTACCTGACCTAATTTTGAGTTTGGTTCATGTAACACTTACTATAATTAGATCACACTATGTTGGCAGAATTACCTAGATCTGATTTTTTTTACACTGCTGCAGATAAAGCCAGCTATCAAGTATACTAGGCAGCAAGTTTGTTTACCATGTTAAACATATTGCCTTTCTTGCCCCTTCTTAGAAACATAGAAATATGATGGCAGATAAAGACCATATGGCCCATCTAGTCTGCCAATCCACAGTAACCATTATCTCTTTCTCTCTATGGATAGCCCACATATCTATCCCACGCCTACTTGACACAGTCTCTATCTCCACCACTTCTTCCGGGAGACTGTTCCATGCATCTACGACCCTTTCTGTACAAATGTATTTCCTTTGATAACTTCAGAGCCTATCACCACTTAACTTTATCCTATGCCTTCGACTCATGCGCATGTACGCCACGTAGGTATTTAAACGTCTCTATCATATCTCCCCTCTCCCGCCTTTCCTCTAAAGTATACATATTGAGATCTTTAAGTCTGTCCCTATATGCCTCATGATGAAGACCACGCACCATTTTAGTAGCCTTCCTCTAGATCGACTCCATCCTTTTTATATCTTTTTGAAGATGTGGTCTCCAGAATTGTACACAATATTCTAAATGAGGTCTCACCAGAGTCTTATACAGGGGCATCAATACCTCCTTTTTCCTATTAGCCATACCTCTTCCTTTGCACCCTAGCATCCTTCTAGCTATCACCGTCACCTTTTCAACCTGTTTGGCCACCTTAAGAACATCACATAATATAGTAACATAGTATATGACGGCATATAAAGATCTGAACAGTCCATCCAGTCTGCTCATTAATTATACCCATTAAAAATACATGATTAAATTAACTTGTCTCTTCTTTGATATTTCTGGTCATAGACTGTAAAGTCCACCTGGTATTGTCCTAGGTTCCAAATACTGAAGTTGCCGTCCAAGCTCACTCCAGCCTAACCAACTATCTTGTTTGCAGGATATCTACCATAAAGTCTGACCAGTAACATCCTCATGTTCTAAGTTAGTGGAGTTCCCAGTGATGCCCTCTCCAGCCCAATCCTACACCAAATCATTACATATGGGACACAGACCGTGCAAGTCTGTCCAGTACCGGCCATAGCTGTTTAATTTACATTCTTCATTTACTAATTAGAGATCCTCTATGTTTATCCCATACTTTTTTGAATTCCATCACCATTTTCCTCTCCACCATTTCCCTCGGGAGGGCATTCCAGGCATCTACCACCCTCTCCGTGAAAAAGAATTTACTAACATTGCTCTTGAGTCTTCCTCTCTGCAACCTCAAATTATACCCTCTAGTTTTTCCATTTTCTCTTCTCTGGAAAAGATTTGGTTCTATATGAATACCTTTTAAGGATTTAAATGTCTTTATCATATCTCCCCTGTCCCTCCTTTCTTCCACAGTATTCATATTTAGGTCTTCCAGTCTCTTCTCATTCTTTTTTGGTTCAAACCCCTTACCATTTTCGTTGCCTTCCTCTGGACTGCTTCAAGTCTTTTTATATCCTTCACCAGATTCGGCCTCCAAAACCAAACACAATATTCCAAGTGCGGCCTCACCAATGACCTATACAGGGACATGAACACCTCCGTTCTTCTGCTGGTTATTCCTCTTTCTATATAGCCAAGTATCCTTCTGGCCACAGCCACCACTTTATCACACTGTTTAGATGCGTTTAGATCCTCAGACACAATTACCCCAAGGTCCCTCTCTCCGTCAGTGCTTATCAGACTCACCTCCCAGCACATACAGTTCCCTTGGATTTCTACCCCCCCAAACGCAACACTCTGCATTTCTTTGCATTGAATTTTAGTTGCAAGACCTTAGACCATTCTTCTAACTTTTGCAGATCCTTTTTCATGTTTTCCACTCCCTCCGAGGTGTCCATTCTATTACAAATCTTGGTATCATAGCCTTACCTTCAAACCTTTCAGCAATGTCGCTCACAAACATATTAAACAGAATCAGTCCCAGCACATCCTTGATCCAATTCTCTGGTCACCCAGTCAAAGAATTCATGACATGATTTACCTTTAGTACAGGGGTGTCAAAATCCCTCCTCAAGGGCCGCAATCCAGTCGGGTTCTCAGGATTTCCACAATGAATATGCATGAGATCTATTAGCATACAAAGAAAGCAGTGCATGCAAATAGATCTCATGCATATTCATTGGGGAAATCCTGCTTTAGTAAATCCATGTTGCCTCGGATCTTGTAATCCATTAGATTCTAAGAATTTCACTATCCTTTCCTTCAGCAAAGTTTCCATTACTTTCCCAATAACCGAAGTAAGGCATACCAGCCTGTAATTTCCCGCTTCAACTCTGCAGCCATTTTTGTGAAGAGGGACCACTTCTGCTCTTCTCCAGTTCCGCGGAACCTCTCCCATCTCTAAAGATTTATTGAACAAATCTTTAAGAGGACCCGCCAGAACACAATCACACCCAAGTTCCCTTCTTCTGTCATTCACAAAAGTTATTCATCCCCTAAACTTTACTGTTCCTTCGAGTTCTTGCAGCCCAAATGCATGACTTTGCATTTCCTAGCATTAAATTTTAGCTGCAAAATTTCAGATCATTCTTCAAGCTTCGCTAGGTCTTTCTTCATGTCATTCACACCATCTGGGGTGTCTACCGTATTGCAGATTTTGGTATCATCTACAAAGAGGCAAATCTTACCTGACAGCCAATCAGCAATATCACTTATAAAAATGTTAAAAAGAACAGGCCCAAAAACAGAACCTTGAGGCACACCACTGGTGACATCCCTTTCCTCAGAGCGATCTCCATCGACCACTACCCTCTGTCGTCTTTCATTTAACCAGTTACTGACTCAGCCCATCACTTTGGAATCCATCCCAAGAGCACTCAGTTTATTTATTAGCCGTCTGTGTGGTACACTGTCATAGGCTTTGCTAAAATCTAAATATACCACATCTAGCACACTCCCTCTACCCAATTCTCTGGTCACTCAGTCAAAGAAATTGATCAGATTTGTCTGACAAGACCCATCTCTAGTGAATCTATGTTGCCTCCGGTCCTGTAATCTACTGGATCCAGAAACTTCACCATTCTCTGTTTTAAAAGCGTTTCCATTAATTTGAGCCCTTTTGCGCATTAAGTCGGTAAAAGCGATCGTCGCTAAAGCTGTGAAACCAGGTTTAGCGATGATTGCTGACTTTAGTGCATCTAGCCCATTGTCTTTTACATAGAGTTACTCCTCCCGCCTGTTTACCATTTCTACCTCTCCTGAATAGGTTATAGCAGATATGGTAATATCCTATTGATGAGATTCATTGACCATGAATCCATAGTGGCCACAATGTCTAAGTCTAGATGTCTAGATCATGAATTTTATTGTTTAGAGTAGTCTATAAGCACTGGCATTAATGGCCTTCCGCCAATATTTACATTGTTTGCTTATATTTTGTTCAGTTTTTGTCATCTATTCCCCTAGGTTCAAAGTTGAAGTAGGAATATCAAAGGGAAAGAGAACCACAGCAATAACTTTTAACTTCAAGAAAGGAGACTACGAAGCCATGAGAATAATGGTAAGGAAGAAACTTAGGAACAGCTCAAAGAAATTGCAGACTGTATAGCAAGCCTGTTCTTTATTCTAGGACACGGTGAGAAAGGCGCAAAATCTGTATATCCCCAGATTTAGAAAAGGATGCAAAAAGAGCTGAACAAAAGACCCAGCATGGATAACTAAAGAAGTGAAGAAAGTGATAGGAGACAAGAATTATTCATTCCGGAAATGGAAAAAGGACAAAACCGAGGAGAACTGGAAAGAGCACAGGAAGCATAAAAAAGAATGTCACCTCGTGATTAGAAGAGCAAAAAGAGAATATGAAGAGAGGCTAGCCAGGGAAGCACGAAATTTCAAACCGTTCTTCAGATATGTTAAAGGGAAGCAGCCAGCAAGGGAGGAGGTGGGACAGCTGGATGATGGAGATAGGAAAGGAGTGGTGAAGGAGGAAAAAGAAGTGGCGGATAGACTAAACATGTTCTTTTCATCAGTATTTACAAAAGAGGGCACATCCAACGTGCCGGAACCTGAAAAAAATCTTCAAAGGAGATCAAGCAGAAAAATTAACATCCATGGAGGTAAGCCTTGAAGATGTACGCAAGCAGATAGATTCAAAACTGACAAATCTCCGGGCCCAGGGCCGCCATCAGAAATTTCTGGGCCCCTTACTGAGCAATCCTATTGGGCCCCCCACGCACCCCTTCCTCCCCCCCGACCCCCCCCTTCTTCCATGGGCCGAATACACACATACTTTTCTGCTAATGCTCCACCTAAGCCAGTCCCTTAAAATCTTCTCACGTCCATTGGGTGATTTGGCATAGAGGAGATATTCATAAAAAGAACGTCCGTCAAGATCTTCACTCATAGACTGTGCCATTTGCTTTAAATCATCTTCCATCATTAATCCAAATTGCACAATTCTTTCTCTGTCTTTGTCCTGAATGACATCTGGCCACATTGCTGGATCCTTCCAGTCAACAAATTTATGAGCAGGCGCGGAGAACGCATTTTTAAACAAATGTAGTTTATCCTTGTACTCCTTATGTAATTTTAATCATCTATGGATATGTTTGTATGTTTATTGTTCAAATGGTTTTATTTATTTCCCCAAATTTATTTTTGTTATACGCATTGAAAATATTTGATATTGCGTTTAAATCAAAATCTCAATAAATTTGAAACGAGTGCCCGTGAGATTGTGGGAGGGTTAAATACTCAAAACTTAGAAGAATAACAATTTACTTAAAGTTTTTGCTACGTCAGCTTTCTGGTATCTTTACATACAGTGGCGTACGTAGCATATGTAACACCCGGGGCCCATCATTTTTTGGCACCCCCCCCATCTGTAAGAAAACCATGATTTTTAGTAACAAACCACACGTCACACATGAGTACCTAGGAAAAGGCAGCATCTTACATATTGCAGTGAACAGTACATCAATACACCCATTGTAAAACTAAACAAGCCAGACCAGCACAGATCAATCCTACACCGTCAATCCTAACAGAAAACCATGTCTTTCAAACACACAGAACACAGAAAACACCTTCGCCTAGTATGGAATATGTCATCACAAACTAACCCCTCACTCTTTTACAAAACTGTAGTGTGGATTTTAGCCACAGTGGTAACAGCCCTGACGCTCATAGAATTCTGAGCATCAGAGCTGCTACCACCACGGCTGGTGCTAAAAAACGCTCCACAGTTTTGTAAAAGGGGGGATAAAATAGAAATATACAGTTTCAACGCTCTAGCTCAGAGGTGCCCAAACTTTTTGAGCTTGTGAGCTACTTTAAAATGGAGACAGCTGTTAGTTTGTTACAGAAAATGGCTTGGTACATGTAATAAATGGCCCTGAAGCAGTGGACATAAGTTGAGCTCCACGAAACGCTGGCCACGTTGGTATCTCTCTGATACACAAGCACCGTTGAAGCTAAGTAATCTTTCTAATACTAAAATGTTTAGTGATAGCTAAACCAGATTTGCTAGAAACTTTTTGTCAGCATAGTCTCAATTGAATGAAACCAGATTTGTTAAAAAAAACTTTCGTCAGTTTAGTCTCAACTGAATGAAAGAGTGTAGATATACTGAGCGAAAAAAAGACATTAACGTCAGAAAAGTGATAAAAAAGATATTTATTATTCACATGATATTAACTAGAATATTCATTTTTTATTTAATATTTATTCACTAAATACTGGTAGAATACACAAAGAAAATCAAGAAGAAGGCCAATGATTGGAGTTAGGGAGCAGCACAACCACGCCGAATACCTCAGTCTGTGAATACGACTTTGTGTGGGCTCCATTACTGAGGCCTCTTCTTACACACATTCTTTAGTATATAAGTGATACACTTTTTCATATATATATGGGAATATAGTGAGTATTAATATTTTGAGCTACTTTAAAATGACCAAGTCAAAATGATCTACCAACAATAAAATTAAAAAACACAAAGCACACTATACGCTGAGAAAATGTTAATTATCATTCCTATTCTGGGTTTTTTTCAAAGAGGTCAAGGGAGATGACTCTATGCATTGTCACCTCAGTAACAACCATACAAAAATAGACAAATATACCCCCATCCTTTTTATTAAACCACAATAGCAGTTTCTAGCGCAGGGAACTGAGCTAAACGCCCGGCGCTGCTCTTGACGCTCATAGGCTCCCTGCGCTAAAAAACACTATTGCGGTTTAGTAAAAGGACCATATTGTAAAATATAGACAGCAGATATAAATTCAGAACTGTGCATAGTAAGTGAAGGGAAGTTTTCATCTCTGGGAATTTACCCAGTTAACTATTAAGTTATTTGGGCAAATTCCTTTGAAAACTGTGGTAATATTGCCTCCACTTTGCTAAATTTAAAATAAAATCATTTTTCCTACCTTTGGTGATTTCATGAGTCTCTGGTTGCACTTTCTTCTTCTGACTGTGCATCCAATCTTTCTTCCCTTCTTTCAGCCTGTATGCTTCCTCTCCTCCACACCTCATTCCCTCCCACAACTTTTTCTTCCTCTCTTCATGCCCCCTTTCTTTTTTTCTGTTTCTCTTCTTTTCTTCTGTCTCCCTGCCTGCCCCCTTTATTTCTTTCTCCCTGCAGTTCCCCAAGCCACTGCCACTGCCGCTGCCATCGGGGAACAGGACCCACCAATGGATAACAGGCCCCAAAGCCGACGCCAACGCGATGCATGCTCTCCCTGCTTCGGGCCGACCAGCATTCCTCTCCCCGACGTCAATTCTGCCGTCGGAGAGGAAGTTCCGCCCAGCCAGGCAGCGATTGGCTGGCCCGAACTTCCTCTCCGACTGCAGAATTGTCGTCGGGGAGAGGAAGACTGATCGCCCCAATAGATCACCAAGGCAAAGTAGGTCCTGGGTGATCGACTCACTTTGCCTTGGCGAGCTACTGGCGCCCCTGCCTTAGAACACTGCCTAGGACCCTGGGGGAGCCCAGGCCCCCTGTCAGCTCCGGGCCCCTGAATGCAGGACCGCTAGTACTGCCCTGATGGCGGCCCTGTCCGGGCCCGAATGGAATCCACCCTAGGGTATTGAAAGAACTAAAGGAGGAAATAGCGGAACTACTACAGCAGGTTTGTAATCTATCCCTGCAAACAAGCATGATCCCGGAGGATTGGAACATAGCTAATGTTGCGCCCATCTTTAATAAAGGATCGAGAGGTGACCCGGGGAACTACAGACCGGTAAGTTTGACTTCGATTCCGGGGAAGATGGCGGAAGCACTGATAAAAGACAGCATTGACGAGCATCTATAAAGGAATAAACTGATGAAAACAAGCCAACATGGCTTCTGCAAGGGAAGATCATGTCTAACGAACTTATTGCACTTCTTTGAAGGAATTAACAAATGAATGGACAAAAGGGACCCCATAGACATCGTATACTTAGATTTCTGAAAAGCTGTTGACAAGGTACCCCATGAACGCCTACTACGGAAACTGAAGAACCATGGGGTGGAAGGAGACGTACATAGATGGATCAAAAATTGGTTGGTGGGTAGAAAAGCAAAGGGTAGGAGTGAAGGGCCACTACTCTGACTGGAGGAGGGTCACAAGTGGTGTTCCGCAGGGGTCAGTGCTCGGACCGCTGCTGTTCAATGTATTTAAAAATGATCTAGATACAGGGACGCAGTGCAAAGTAATAAAATTTGTAGACGACACCAAACTATTTAGTGGAGTTAGGACTAAAGAGGACTGTGAAGATTGCTGACCTGAACAAACTAGGAGAATGGGCGACGAGATGGCAGATGAAGTTTAATGTAGAGAAATGTAAAGCCTTGCATGTAGGAAACAGAAACCCGAAGTACAGCTATACGATGGGAGGGCTGGTAATGGGTGAAAGTACCCTAGAAAAGGACTTGGGGTAATAGTGGACAAGATAATGAAGACGTCGGCACAGTGCGCAACGGCCTCTAAGAAGGCGAATAGAATGCTAGGTATTATCAAGAAAGGTATTACAACCAGAACGAAAGAAGTAATCCTGCCATTGTATCGGGCGATGGTGCGCCCGCATCTGGAGTACTGCGTCCAATATTGGTCGCCATACCTTAAGAAGGATATGGCGATACTCAAGAGGGTCCAGAAGACAGCGACACAATTGATAAAAGGTATGGAAAACCTTTCATATGCTGAAAGATTAGAGAAACTGGGGCTCTTTTCCCTGGAAAAGCGGAGACTTACAAGATCATAAAGGGCATAGAGAAGGTGGAGAGGGACAGATTCTTCAAACTTTCAAAAGCTACAAGAACGAGAGGGCATTCGGAAAAATTAAGAGGAGACAGATTCAGACCCAATGTCACCCAAAGGGTGGTGGACATCTGGAATGCGCTTCCAGAGAGTGTGATAGGACAGAGTACGGTATTGGGGTTCAAGAAGGGATTAGATAATTTCCTGAAGGAAAAGGGGATAGAAGTTATAGACAGGTCCTGGATCTGATGGGCCGCTGTGTGAGCGGACTGCTGGGCATGATGGACCTCTGGTCTGACCCAGCAGAGGCACTGTTTATGTTCTTATGTTGAGATCAAGTCTCTTGTTATTTTATGACTATCATAATGTTATTGTTAGGGTGGGAGGGTTTGTCTCATAGAGCTCGTAGTTCTCTTTTGAACTTTTGACACTGGAATGCTGGGGTGAGGGTGGGGGTTTGGGACGGGTGGGTCTAGGGTCTTTTAGGTGTCCGTGAAGGATTAACACAGATGTCCTAGCGTTATCAGCTGTTTTATTTTGTATTGCTGTTGCATTGGGTGTATGATTTTGTATTCTGAAAATTTCAATAAAAATTATTTATTAAAAAAATAATAATAATAATAATAACCCTCGCTTCCACAGGTAGCCAATGTAATTTTTTTTTTTTTAATTGGGGCTTACATGATCCTATTTTTTTCAGGCCGAAAATAAGATGGACTGCTGCATTTTGAATAATACTTAGTCGCTTAATGGTTTTCTTGAAAGATCCTAGATATACAATATTGCAGTAGTCTAAGATACTTAGGGACTCTTCTATCAAATTGTGTTAGCAGTTTTTAGCACAGAGAGCCGCGCTGAATGGCCTGCGCTGCTACCGACGCTCATAGGAACTCTATGAGCGTCAGGAGCAGCACGACCCATTCAGCATGGCTCACCGTGTTACAAATTGCTAGCGCAGAATCAGGGACTGAACCAATAGTCTATAAGATGGAAAATCAATACACTTCCCCCTCCGAATCTGCGGTTTCAGCATCCGCGGATTTGGTTATTCGTGATTTTTGAGGGGAAAAAAAGCCTCCCTCCCACATTCCCCCCGGCATCCCAGCCTTACCTGGTGGTTTAGAGGGCTTTTGGGGCAGGAGCAATCTTCCTACGCTCCTGCCCTGTGCAGATTGCCAATAGGAAATGGCTGTTGTGAGCTCCCATTGTAGTCTCGAGAGACAACGTACAATATCTGCATTTTCGGCATCTTAATCTGTTTTTCAGATTGGAAGTCTGTGTATTTCCTGGCTTGTCTAGATTTTCTCAAATAAAGTGCCAAGGTTTTTTGGCATTGCACTTAAGAGTTTTAGCTCTAGGGGCACATATTGTTTTGAAATTTTCTTGTCTGTGTATGGTTCTGTATCAAAGTAAATCTTGTTCTTGAGGCAAAGGAGAATGTTGAAGTATATGTTTAATTTCTCCCAAGTTATGTAACACTGTATAGATAGATCTTCCTTTTTTCCCTTGTAGTTGTGGATGAAATTGAATGATTTGTATCCTCTTCTCATTTTTCTTAATCATATTGCGGGGGTGGGGGGTTCTTTTCATGGGTGTAATCTAAAGTGATTTATTATATTTTCAGTATGTATATACCACATATAGCCTGAGTGATGTATATTCAAGTACTCAAGCAATTTTCCCTGTCTGTCCTGGTGAGCTCACACTTTATCTAATGTACCTAGGATAATTGGGGATTAAGTGATTTGCCCAGGATCACAAGGAGCAGAATGGTATAAATGATATATGTATAAAATTCTTTAAAATAAAAAAAGATAACAAGCCTACACAGAATCTATATGTTAAAAGAATCCTTCTCTGTGATTAAAAAAGGAAAACACTGATTGCCACCTAGTTAAAAAAAAAAAAGAGAGAAACAAATTCCTAGACAAAAAAAACAGAGACTACAAATTAGAGACAAATAACTATACAAAAAAATGAACCTGAGAAACCAGACTATCACCCCCTTTGACTAAGCCAAGCAGCTAAATGCTGCACAGCAAATGCTCTTCAGATCCTACTTCAGCACAGAGACTTTACTAGGTTCCCTTATGGACACAGCTAGACAACATTACAGCACAGGAAAAAAAATGCTGCTTATACAACTGGACCTGACCGCGGCATTCGACCTGGTAGACCACAGCATCCTACTACAAATTCTGGACACAATAGGTATCTCAGATAAAGTATACTCATGGTTTGAAGGTTTCTTAAAATCCAGAACATACAGAGTAAAATTAGATAAAGAAAAATCAGAGCCTTGGTCCAATCCCTGCAGCGTACCCCAAGGATCCCACTATCCCCCACCCTCTTCAATCTCTATACTCTCACTCAGTGCATACCTAGACAAACTAGACCTAACCTCCTATAGCTATGCAGATGACATTACCATTCTCATACCTTTTGATCAACCTAAGCCCTCTATGACAGACACACTACACTGAACACTAGAAACAGTAGTGACCTAGATCAGGGGTGTCTAACTTGTGGCCCCGTGAAGTATTTTGTGTGGCCACGGTCGAGGGTGATGCAGTGTTTTCCTCTGCTGCCCCTGGGTGTTTACCATCTTGCCGACTCCCTCCTCTGTCTTGCTGCAGCATTTGCGCGGCCCCAGAAACATTTTTTTTTGGCCAATGCGGCCCAGGGAAGCCAAAAGGTTGGACACCCCTGACCTAGATGAAAGATCACAAACTGAAACTGAACCCAGACAAAACAAAATTCCTCCTCCTCGAAAATAATAAGTTCCAACCATAGCCAATATAGAAATAAATTCAATCAACTGTCCCATTCAAACCATCCTAAAACTACTAGGAATGACGATAGACAGATGCTGCACTATGTAACCACAAATAAATAAAACAATACAGAAGTAATTTGCAGTTATGAGAAACCTAAGACAAGTCTGAAAATTCTTCGAAAGAATGCAATTCCAGCTCATAGTACAATCCCTAATCCTAGGTCTGCTAGACTATTGCAACATCCTCTATCTCCCCTGCCCTGCAAAAATGACAAAACAATTACAAACAGTTCAAAACACAGCTCTGAGACTCGTATACTCACTGAGGAAACACGACCACATTACAGAGGCATACCTCAACTCACACTGTATACTATTCAAAACTATAAACGGAGACAACCCAACCTACCTGAACAACCGTCTCATCCAAACTACCTCAACCAGGCATGGGAAAACTCACACCCTTCAATCAAAGAAATTAAATGGAAAAAACTATATGACGGCCTCCTAGCCACTCAAGTAGCAAAACTAGACAACCATTCTACTGATAACAACCTCAGACTACAAGACATGCAGAAAAGAAATAAAGACTATACTCTTCAAGAAATCCCTGAAAAAGTCTTAACACCACGAGTACCTTCCTTCCCCCATCTTCTTCCTGACCCCCAAATCAACCTGACCCACTTTTTACCCTCTCTAGAAATGACCAGAGATATTCTTTTACATTACATTAGTGATTTCTATTCCGCCTTTACCTTGCGGTCAAGGCAGATTACATAAGAATTGTTGTGATATTAAGAAGTACATAACCCTTTTGTAACCCTCCATCTATTACTCTTTTGTAATCCGCCCTGAACCGCAAGGTAATGGCAGAATAGAAATCTCTAATGTAATGTAATGTTTCTTCAGCTTCCTTCTTGCTGAATAACTTATTCTAAATTTACTATTAACCTTTTGAATGTGCAACACACATTCAAATTGTCTGATAATTTTTTACAGATAAATCTGTATGTGTTCACTTGGTCACTCAATTTTAAGCACTAGTGCTAACTATATTTTTAAATTAAATTAAATCATAGTAACCACATTACAATTAACTGGGAACATAATGATGTATATGTTTTGCTAAATTGCATCAAATGTATTATGCATGTGTTGTTTTGGATATTGCCGAAAGGTAGGCAAATGATCAGATAAGGATAAGAAAACAGCATACAAATTAGGATAACACTTTTTAAATGACTTGTAAAACAGATTATTCTCATGGAGGATAGACCCCTCTGGGACAAAAGTACAAATAAAATCTCTCTCTTTCTCAAATGCAGAGTACAAAACATTCAATCAAGCACCTTTTAATCTAAAATGCCATGAGAAACCCAGTGAGCCCCCTTGTGGCAAAAACAGGAAAGTCTCAGATTAAAATATACAGTATATTAATAGCAATGGGTGAACATTGTAATCTAAAAGCATTCAGAGGGAAGTCCCAAAGCCGTTCCTGTAAAACTTAAAAGTCTTTATGTACAAAACGTATTCCATAGATACAGAATAGAAGAAAAATCCTCAAAGTATATGAATTCAAAGTTGCATAAACCCTCTCCTTTACAAAGCCGCGCTAGCGTTTTTAGCATGACAGCTCTGACGCTCATAGAATTCCTATGAGTGTCTGAGCTGTTACTGCTGCAACTGGCGCTAAAAACACTAGCGCAGCATTATAAAGAAGGTGGTAAGTCACATACTTCTGTTAGCCAAAAACTGACAAGAGATTAAAGCAGTGTATTGCAAACTGTGTGCCACAGCAAGATTTTCGGTGTGCCACGAGATGCTGTATCTCCTCCTCTCCGCACCTCTCCTCTTCCAGCCCTCCCCTCTCCCCCATTGGCCACTCAGGACTCTTTCTGGAGGGCCTCTGTGCCTGTGTGGGTGTGGACGTGGTGATGTCACGTGTGCATGTGACATCACGTCAACATCTGCGCATTTCCAGATGCCCTCCAACCCTCCAGTCCCGGAGAGTTTGTGAGACACTGGATTAAAGTATCCCTAATTGTTAAGGCTCCTCACATTTCTGAAACATAGGGAAATGTGGAAAGATTAATATAAAGGAGGGGCTCAGTTCATCCCAGCTGTGGACTTTGTATTTGTGCCAGGCAAATAAAGCTATTTGCACTCTGCATTTAAGAAAAGTTGCCAAGATCTCAGAAACTGCAAAGAAGATCCATATATATTGGAGCATAATGTGAGCAAATAATTATCACTTGTTCATGCAGATAACATCAGCTTGTACTGGCTTGCAAGAAATACAGAAGCTAGCTCAATAAAAAGGTGTCATCTTGTATGCATTTCTTGACCTTTATTGAATTTCTATGCATGCAATCTTTTTGTCTCTGATTGAAAAGATGCATTACTCTGCACGAAGCTTAGTGTAGGATGTTATTTCGTATGTAGAAAGGAGTTTATTGAACAAAAATATGGCCCCCTTTCATCAAATCGTGGTAGAGCTTTGTACCACAGGCTGGCAAGGTAAATGCTCTGACGCTCATAGGAATTGAATGAGCATTGGAACATTTACCTCACCGGCCTGCGGTACAAAGCTCTACCACGGTTTGATAAAAGGGGCCCTATGTTATTTGGAAAGAAGTGCACTGTGATAATCAGGGTAAAGGGGATGGGACTTGATATACTGCTTTTTCAAAGTGGTTTACATGGCTAGAGTCACAAGGAGCTGCCATGGAAATTGAACTCACAACCTCAGGGGGCTGAAGCTGCTGCTGTAACCACTAGGCCACTCCTCGAGCAACTGGCTTGCCAAATGCATACTAATTAGCTGCATACAGAATTACTTATATTGCAGCAAATAGCCTTAAGATATAATAGGTTTTTTGTTGGGGTTTTCTTCTGCGGAATTGGTGAATTTTTCTTTTGCCTCTTGAGGCAAAGAAAAATTTTATTTTCCCAAGTCAATGGGAAATTAAAAAAAAAAAAAGATCAGCCACCAAAGCCTGGAGACAGGACCAACAGATACAAGATGCCTTGACCCAAGCCTCCCAGTATTCCCAAGGCAGGAGAACATTATAGTCAACTAGTGTTTAAGCCCGTTAGATTAATGGGTGCTAGATGTCTCCTGCTTTTGAACCTGGGCAGAGGCAGAGCCGGGGCGGGAGGGAGTGACGGTGGGAGAGCAATTTCAAAGCATTGGCAGCGGCGGCTCCTTGACCAATCCGCGCTTACAACGTCCCCACACTCGCGGTCTGGCTGGCTCCCCCACCAAAGCCCTTTGCAGCGGCAGCTCCTCCCGCATCCGTCCCTGCGTCCCATGCCTCTCCGAAGGCCGGCTCCCACGAAAATGGTGCCCCTCTGTCCAAAGCCGCAGCGGCAGCCTCCCTCAAGACACATTTCAAATCTGACATATTGTAATCACAAAACAGAAAATAAAATTATTTTTCTTACCTTTTGTTGTCTGGTCATTATTCATACCATGTAGGGGTCCCAGGCTATGGTTGGCTTTTGATCACTCGCTTGCCAGGGCCCCTTCTTTCTTCTTCCCTCCCTCCATCCCTGCAGCTGAAGACAGGCACCTCCCCCCAGTGGTCTGAGACAGGAGGGAGCAGTTAGGAGAGGGTCTGAGGGCAAAGAGGGGCTCAACAGCGCACAACCACCTTTCCTTCCCTCCCTCCATCAGGTGCAGTGCAGCTCCACCAATGTTAAAAGGAGCCGTGTCGAAATCGGAGGCCTGCCACTGTCGTAGCACTTTCCCCTCTGCCTTGGTCCCGCCCCTTCTCTGACCTATGGGACCGCGGCAGAGGGAACGTGTTATGGTGGCGGCAGGGCTCCAATTTCAAAGCAGCTCCTTTTTTTTAAGTGCAATATCTTTATTAAGTATATTAAATATACAAGGAAAGAACAAAGTGAATACAAGCTGGGTCTAGTATGAAGAAAAATCAGTAACAAGAACAGACTGCATCAAACAGGAGTAGTCCACATTAGTAGTACAGCAAGTAAAGAAAGAATATTCGTATACATAGTAAATCATTTAAGACAAACCGCAAAAGGAAGTTAAGGGTGCCCAACGTTTGTCATGAGTATGTAAGGACCCATGTTTTTCTGCAAAGCATCTCTAATAACGCATTATCAAACAAACATTATACCACCATAAATTGTAGGATAAGTTATCAGCATTTTTCCAGTTAGTTAAGATTAATTTTATAGATATTAACAATAGGCAACGTAACAATTTAGCCTGTTCATCAGCAACGGGAGTCATTAAGCCTTTATTCCCATAAATCAGCACCGCCAAGGTAATGGGATCTTGGCAATAGTTATCCATATTGAATCCCAAAATGTTCGGATTGGAAAACAATAAAAAATCATATGATCTAATGTGCCTATCGTGGTGTTACACGACCAACACGTATTGTTACCATTATTGGGTAGTTTTGAAAGTTTATAAGGAGTCCAGAATGCTCGATGGAAGAGGAAAAATATAGTTTGTGAAATAGAAGCAGAATGAAGTACAGAAAGTGACTCTTTCCAAATGAGATTCCAGGTGTCACGATCATGGGAAATACCCGTGTCTTTGGACCATACAGCAGTGATACCTAAAGGTGGTTCAGAGATAGGTTCCATCAGTAATTTGTACCACATAGCCGATTGACCCTTTTTCTTAGATTGAATGAATTTATTCATAGTCAATATTGAGGGAACCTCTGCAGTAAGAGAGGGGACGTCATATCCAGCAGAAATAGCGTGTCGGAATTGCATCCAACGAAACTGATGTGATTGGGGAATGCTGTATCGAGAACATAAACTCTCAAAAGCAATCCAAACCCCTGATTCATATAGATGACCAACATTATAAATCCCTGCGGTGATCCAGCTGTTCCAATGGACAGATTTATTTTGTATGAGTATTTTCGGATTGTCCCAAATATAGGCGTATAATGTGGTGTTCCAACCAATGGGAAGAATACTGTCCAGATCCCGTATAGCTTTTTTTGGTCATTAAAATGTGATCCTGAGTGTCCAAATTAGAGATTTTACCAGAGAAGGTAAATAGTTGTAAGTCAGATGTCTTCACACGCTGTTCTTCAATCAAAGCCCACAGAGGGTTAGAAGTAGATGATTGGAAAGAAAGCCAAAAAGACCCTTGTCGAAGAATGAAAGCGGTATGATATTCAAAAAAACTGGGAAAGCGGACTCCCCCCTCAGATCTTTCTCTTTTCAATTTCTGAAGACTAATACGTGGCTTAGACTTGTTCCATAAGAATTGCGTAAGCAAAGTTTCAAATTTTTTGTAAGAGGATCTCTTTAAGTATATCGGTATCATACTAAGCACATAATTAACAGTCGGGGTTATCATCATCTTTATGGTTTCCAGTCTGCCCCACCAAGATAAACGTAATGGAGACCATTTGGAGACTAAAGCATTGATGGTATGCAAAAGATGATCCATGTTGAATTCTATGATGTCATTCAGGGTGGAGCCAAAGTAAATACCCAAATATTTCATTTTTCCACTCATCCACTGTAAACCTAGATCCTTAATGGAATCATATACTTCCGGTGAATTCAAATCTATGATTTCCGTTTTGGAACGATTAAGCTTATATCCTGATACTGCAGAGTAGCTGGAAATGGTGTTAAGTATGAATGGTATGGAGTCTGGAGATATGTAGAGCAGCACATCATCTGCATAGGCAGTCACTTTAATCTCTTGAGAGACAAATTGTACCCCATGAATGTCAACACGTTGTTTAAAAGCTAACAACAGTGGTTCTAAAGCAATGTTAAATAGCAAGGGGGATAGCGGACACCCTTGTCTAGTGCCTTGGGTGGGATTGAAGCAATCAGAAGAGAGCCCATTAATGTATACTTTAGTAGTTGGAGAGGAGTACAATACCCGAATCATGTTGATAAATGAGTCATGAAAACCAAACCACTGTAGCACTAGAAATAAGAAAGGCCATTTGATCCTATCGAAGGCTTTCTCGATGGGGGACTCTGATGAACCAGCCTGGGCTATGACATTAGTGAAGATGCGAGTATTATCGCTGGACAACCTACCCGACATGAAACCAGATTGTTCTGGCGAAATGATTGTATGTAAAATAGGTTGTAATCGGAGAGCCAACAGTTTTGCAAACAATTTGGTGTCTGTATTAATGAGGGATAGAGGGCGATAGTTCTGTATTAAAGAGGGATCTTTGTTAGGTTTGGGCAAAACAATAATATTAGCCTCAGTGAAAGAGCCAAAGACATCTCCAGAGGATATGAGGTAATCAAAAAAGGCGAGTAGATGTGGAGACAATTGAGATTTGAAGCACTGGTAAAACTCAATAGACAGGCTATCAGGCCCTGGTGCTTTAGATTTGGCCATATGGTCCATAGCGGACTCAATCTCAGTTGGAGTGAGAGAGGCACTTAATACAGAGTTGGCATGGTCATCAACCGTAGTATGAAGTAGAGGAGCAAGAAATTTTTCCATTTCAGGTTGAGAGGCTGCAGCAGAGGTGTAGAGTTGGTCATAATATGAACGAAAATGAGCCAGAATCTCTTTAGGATCTGTAAGCAGTGTTTGGTTATCAGCCATGATAGAGGAGATGGTAGTGCGATCCACCTTTCCCTTCAGGTAATTGGCAAGCGCATGTCCACACTTATTGGCATCAGTATAATAGTGAGCATGTTGAGAGAATAGTTGCTTAGCAGCAGTATTGCTGAGGGCCAAATTATAAGAGTATCTTTGCGCCCGAAGCTGGGTTAAGATATTCATATTAGAAGGTGAAGCACAGTGTAAGGATTCCAGCAATTTAATATCAGCCTCCATCCGCTCCAGCTTCTCCAGAGATGATTTTTTCTTATAGGCTGTATACGAGATGATTGACCCCCGTATAAATGCCTTAAAGGCATCCCATACCCCAGGCCATTTGGATGCAGCTGGTGAGTTAAAGGCAAAATATTTGTCTATGTGTTTTGAAAGATATGTTTTAAACTCCTCATCTTGCGTCAGAGTGTTATTGAAACGCCATTGGGATTTCTTAGCGGTTTCAAGAAGAGAGGTAAAATTCAGAAGTACCAGAGCGTGGTCAGATACACTAATCTCCATTATATCAGAGGCATGAATGTATTGCACAAGGGATTGACTGATCAGAACGTAGTCTATGCGGGAGTATGAATTGTGTGGATTGGAATAAAAAGTAAATTCTGAATTAACTGTGTGAGTAATTCTCCAGGGATCCACCAATTGAAATTGAGCAATAACATCTTGTAGCATATGCCAATTTTTAGATTTTTTATATGAAGTTGTAGATTTTCTGTCAAGAACAGGGTGTTGAATTACATTAAAATCACCACCCAGTATATGGTGATAGTCTCTGTATTTATTCAAAAGGTCGGCCAGATCCATGAAAAACTGCGGGTCATCTAAGTTAGGCCCATACACATTTAGTAGCATAATTTTGTGACCATTAACATCTAACAAAACCTGGGACCATCTCCCTTGAGTGTCAGAGGTGTGTGAAATGAGCTTGAGATCAGGTCTTTTACGGAGAAATAATAAAACACCATTTTTCCTAAGTACAGCAGGGGAGAATATAGCAGGGTGAGCCCAAGATAAGGTTAATTGATTGTTTTCGTTGGTATCTAAATGCGTTTCTTGTAGAAAAAGTATGTCCGCATTGAATTTGGATATATAGTTGATAATTTTCTTTTTTTTAACTGGGTTATTTAAACCTTTGACATTCAATGTCAAACATCTAAGAGGCATAAAAGGTTAGTATATGAAACAGTGTCAAATATGCAATTTGAAAACAGTAAGCGGTAAAACATCAGTATGATTCTGTAAAAGAAAGCGGTTAATATGAGTATAGTATGCATTATAAGGAATAACAATAATACTTGCAAAGCAGAGATGGAGTTCAGCAGTACAGGGACTAAAAAAACAGTAGATGCAGAATAGTAAGAACAAGGAATCAAAACAGGAACATAGAAGTTGACCAAGGGTCAGAGAGCCCATGGAGAGCACAGAATCAACAGCTCACAGCGCATGGCAGAATATACATCAACAAACTGAATAGAACAATTAAACAATTGACTGGTAAGTTGGGTATGTATGACCACAAAAGTAGCACAGAAACACAGCTAAGGCATACTCAGGTTTTATCAATTTCACTGGGTGAAATAGTCTCGATGTAATCTGCAAGATCAAGAGGTGATGTGAAGTCCTTGGTGCTGTTATTATAGGTAACCCGGAGCTTCGCGGGGTACAGCATTCCAAACCGTGCTCCCAACTGCTTAAGTTTAGGTCGGTATTCAAGTAGTTGCTTGCGGGCTTTAGCAGTTTGCTTGCAGAGATCCGGCACGAATAGCAGAGTATGACTGTCTAGTTTGATCGGAGCTTTGAGACGAGCCTGCTGCATAATGGACAGCACCTGCGGGTAGCGGAGTAGCTTCACGATGATCGGCCTTGGATATTTAGTAGGATTGGTAGGTTGGCGAGAGGGAATTCGATGCGCACGCTCTATTTCAAAAGCGTGGCTAAATTCAAGATCCAACAGCTTCGGGATCGTGGTCTCAAGGAATTTCATGAGGTCGCGGCCCTCCCGCGATTCTGGTAGGCTGAGTATACGGAAATTATTCCGTCGTGCACGGTTATTACTATCAGCCAGTTCGGCCTCCAGCAGTGTAATGCGCTTGGTCTGTCGCTGCAGCGATTTCATATTTTCAAGATGCATGGCCGATTGAGATTCCACCGTTTCCACGCGGCGGTTTAGGTCAGTGAGCTCCACTTTAAATGCATGGAACTCAGATTTAATTTCGTCCAAGTCATTTTTCATATCCCCCAGCAGCGTGCGAAGAGCGCGAAACTCCATTAGGAGCGAGGACGCTGTTTCCTCATCAAGTTTAGCTGCAGCTTTTGACGGGGAAGCCGGCTCGATGCTTCTCTTTTTTCCGGCTTTTGAGGTAGCCATGCTACTTAGCAACGAGTTTCAGCGATTGAGAAGGTAGAACACCCAAACAAAAAAGGTTGATTTTGAGGCTTAGTTCGATTTTGCGCTGGAGCAGTGATTCAAGCGGCCATCTCCAGCGGAGCTCACTAGCGCCCCCCTCTAAGCAGCTCCTTTTAACATAGGCGGAGCTGAACTGTACCTGATGGAGGAAGGGAAGGAACGGTGGGGCAAATTTGGGCAATGGCAGGAATTGTTTGGCGGGCCAAGCACCGTGAAACTTTGTTTATTTAGGCAGCCCTGGTTGTTTACTTGGATTCAATGTCAGCATTAGGGTTCGCCGGCCGCCAGCCGTGAGAGCCGGGTGAGGAAGGCCGCCGCAGGCTCGTGGCTAGTTAGGGGGACAACAATGGCGCTTATGCTCAAGCCCCTGCCGCAGCTCCTCTCTCGATCCTGGTGCGGTTCGAGAGAGGAGTTGTGGCGGCGGCTTGAACATAAGCGCGATTGTTGTCCCCCTACCTAGCCGCGAGGCTGCGGCAGGGTTTCCATGGCAACCCTGATCGCGGATCTCAGTGTAGGGCTGGGTCTGGCGGCGCCGTGTAGGGCGGAAGCGGGAGGCGGGACCTCGGCACAGCACCGCCGGGCGGCTCGAGGCCGGCGGCGGACATGCCTGGCGTGGCATGGTGCAGGAGGAACAGTGATCGGTGGCGCGAGGTGGAGAGCAGGTGATGACAGTGATCGGTGGCACGAGGTGGAGAGTAGGTGATGACGTAAAACACGCGCATGCGCACTCGTGTTTTCGCGATGGATCAGGGAACACGTTTTTTTTAGTGCGCATGCGCGGCCTAGCATTTTATTATATTAGATATGCCCTACATAAGACTTCAGGGTAGCATTTTACCCCACCCCCTCTTTTACAAAACTGTAGTGTGGTTTTTAGTGCCGGCCGCGGAGGTAACAGCTCCGATACTCACATACTGTTACTGCTGTGGCTGGCGCTGCAAACTGCAATAAGGTTTTGTAAAAGGGGGGTTGATTGCAATTCACACTGCTTTAGGGGTTAAGGTGATATAACAATACTACTAGGCAAAATGAACTAAAATAGTGCAGTCCTACAATTAGTACAATAATTACATTACATTAGTGATTTATATTCCGCCTAACCTTGCAGTTCTAGGCGGATTACAAAAGATGTAAGCTGGACATTACCAGAGGAGGTACAGGGTAAAGCACAAGTTACAGGAACAGAGAAAAATGCGATGCAGTGTTAAGATGCGACAGGCATAGTGATAAAGTTTGGTTGTCCTGACAAATTTTCTGAACAGTATAGTTTTTATTTCCCTTTGGGAGGTTTTGTAGTCTGATGTTGTTATTAGCAGGTTGGAGAGGTGATGGTCAAGTTTTTGCTGCCTGTGTTGCTAGTAGGCTGTCGTACAGTTTTTTTGCAAGAGTGCCCTTGAATGGGGGGTGCGTAAATAATAAAACAATATTTTAAAAAATTATAAAAGCAATACAATATTGAAATAATTAGATCTTTCTGTATTCTTCATAGCATAATCTGTATTTTTCATAGCACAATCTTTTGTTAATCGCATTGAACTTATGGCTATGCGGTCTAGAAATTTGTTGATATGTTATGTTAAAACAATATTGAATATAATAATATTAAACACATATTAACACACAAAAAAGTAAAACATAAACACCTCTTACCCTACTAATAATCTTAAAAGGAATGTAAAACTAAATTATACTAAACTAAGTAAAATATATTGCTCTCTCTCTCTCATCACTTTCTACTTAATAACTAATAATAAAAAAAAAATCATAACGTTAGCTTTTCCTTAAACATAAATTCTTTATAAAGTCTTCAACTAGATCTCTCCAGGAAGGGAATGTCTTAAATTTGAGAAACAATTCCAGTAGTTGTTCATTTACAAGTTGCA
This sequence comes from Geotrypetes seraphini, assembly GCF_902459505.1. Taxonomy (NCBI): domain Eukaryota; kingdom Metazoa; phylum Chordata; class Amphibia; order Gymnophiona; family Dermophiidae; genus Geotrypetes; species Geotrypetes seraphini. The sequence continues at coordinate 4,661,356 of NC_047084.1, read as the reverse complement.
GTATATTTTATCTTCTTCACCAAAGGCATAACCATGATAATATCTGACTGTGAACATAATGTTCAAGATGGAACATAGCCCGTGACAAAAAAAAAAAAAAAAAGACAACAACAAATCTAGGACTCTACAAATTTTTGCATGAAATCAAACATTAACATGTGGATACATTTCACAAGTCAATTGCTCCCCTCCCCCCCAAAAAAAACCCACAAAAAACTGAGCTGAAATGTTGAAATGCAACACAGGTTTTTACTCTTCCCTTAAAACAGTCGTGAACCTTCATACTAGCTCTGGGATGGAGTAAAGATGCATCATGGGAGCAAAGGGATCATCTGAGTGGAAGTGTAGCACTTCATCTTAGATGACCCACGATCCTTGATGGCTTATATAGCTCCTGGTCCTTGCCTATGACCCTCCCCCCCCCCCCTCCAATATTCTCTTGGTTCCTGACCCTCCACCCTAAAGATATCTCTATTAGCCTAAGTGACCCAAGGATCCTCTTGTCCCACCTCAAATATTTATCTGGTTGCCTGTTGCCCTTTTACATGTCTCACCCCATCCCCTGACTCCCACACAATTACCCTGAATCCCAAGTGATCCTCCTGCTCCCCACCTAGAATGCCCAAGCCCACCTCCAGAACTGAGAGGCAGTAGAGATGCCCAATTTTTCCTACTTCCATGTTGCCATCTTGAAAAATGGTGGCACCTAGCCTTGCATAGCATCCTGATTTACCACATGTAAAGTACTTAGGTGTTGTGGTGGATTCAAATTTGACTTTTAAAAGTCATGTTCAGGAACTGATAAAGATTTTTTTCAGACTATGCCTTTTCAATAGAATTCAATCATACTTGTCTCCTGGTATCTTCAGGGACTTTCTGCAGTCAATGCTCCTGTTGTGTTTGGACTATTGTAATCTTGTGCTCTTGGGTTTGCCAGGAACCTTGTTGAGTGCATTGCAGGTTGCTCAGAATTCAGTGGTTAGAACTCTCTTCTGGTTGGAAAGGACTGAGCATGTCACTGAATACTATGGGGTCCTTTTACTACGCTGCGTTAGGGCATTAACGCGCGGAATAGCACGTGCTACAATGCCGTGCGCACTAGAAGCTACCACCAGCATTGAGCTGGCGTTAGTTCTAGCCAAGTAGCGCAGGGTTAGCACGTGCTAATCTGCGTGCGCTAAAAACGCTAGCGCACCTTAGAAAACAGAGCCCTAGGTGAAGCTATACTGGCTGAAATTAGAAGATCGTATACATTTCAGGTTGCTTGTTATGGTATATTTGGGTTTGAATGGTTTGGCTCCTTTAAGTTTGGTGGATGCTATTCATGCTTATGTCCCTCTGTCAAAATTGTGCTCTGTCCATCATGGCAATTTGACTGGACCATCTGTAAGGGACCTGAGATTGAATTCTTGACGTGTGATTATATTCTCCTGTAGGGGACCCCAGGAATGGAATCTTCTACCTTTGTATATCAGAAAGCAATGTAATCTCGATGGGTTTAAGAAATGATTGAAGAGACACTTATTTTGTAATATGAAATATGGGTATTAAGGCAGCTGTTTAGGTGTAAGCGCTGGTCGCTTATTTGTGTGACTATTTTCATATTTATTTTATATACTTTTACTATGTATGTTTATACTTGTGAGCCGCTTTGGGAAAAGTGGGTTATAAATAAAATTAAACAAACATGTGGCCAGTCTATCAAATAAGGGAATCATTCCCCTTTTTGGCAGACTGTGGTTAGCCTGCCAAATAAGGCAATGATGCCCTTATTGGCAGACTGACCCCCACATTATGCATAGGAATGTACTATGCAAGGTCAGGCACAGTGATTTTCCAAGATAGCAGCACAGAAGCTAGAATGAGTAAGCACTGCTCTTTTCTCCCAACTTCAATGTGATCTCTGGGGGTTTAGGGGGTATCAGGGGGAAGTCACATGGGCTTCCAGGGTATTTGTGTGGGATTAAATGAGGGATGGCAGTTGATAGGAGGCCACCATGGACAACTGTAGGTTGGGAATAGGGGATCCCATTGGGACCACTTGGACCAGCATTAACAATTTTTGCAGGGTCAGGGACCCATAGAACCCACTTGGACCACCAGAGACATGTTTTATAGGGTCAGGGATAGATTAGGAGGATCAGTGGGCCTGGAGGGAATTGGGGATACAATGCCCAGTAAGCCATCAGGGAACATACATTAAGCAGGCTATTGGAAGGCGTGGAGGGTCTGGCCTTTTTTTTTTTTCTTTGTCTTCACTCTTGTCACTACATGAGCCCATCCCCAGCCATACACTGACAGGAAGTGAGATATCTTGAAATCTTGAAATACAGCAAACGGCTACACATTACCACAGCGGTACATGCTGTTTTTTTCCTGGCAGTGAACACTTTTTAATGTTCCAATAATTTGCATGCTGTTGGCTTTTTATATTGGGAGTCAAATGTTTTAGCATGTGTAAGACTGCTGTGCATTCTTTTATTTAGGTCCACGGTTATGGAACAATTGGCCTATAGAATTGAGAAAAGAAGAATCGTATATAAATTTTAAAAGACATCTAAAAGCACATTTCTTTCAACTGGCTTTTTTTAAATTGAAGAAACGAGTTTGGGACTGCAATCTGTACTTATTCATTTATTTATTTTTAATAAAAAAAAATTTTCAGTTTGTATTAATTAGTTAATTTTTATTGTTGATAATTTGATTGTTATAGAATATTATGCATTAAAAAAAACCTTTTCCTTCTTTTTTTTCTTTTGTATTTTGAATGGAGTACTTTTCAAAATTGTTTTGAATTATATATTGTAAACCGCTTGGATCCTTTTTGGCTATGTATGCGGTATATAAAGTTTTTAATAAACATAAACACTGAAACTTAGGGCTCCTTTTACGAAGGCGCGTTAGGGCCTTAAAGCGTGGAATAGTGTGCGCTAAAATGCTGCACGTGCTAGCCGCTACCGCCTCCTTTTGAGCAGGTGGTAGTTTTTCAGCTAGCACGTGCTAAAAATGCTAGCGCACCTTCGTTAAAGGAGCCCTTAGCACAGCAGTCTAGTGCAGTGCTTATTGCAAACGGTCTCTGTTTGAAAGCAGAGGTCATGGATGGAAGGATGTGTAGGAGTGCCAGGACGTTAGTCTCCTACAGTGACAGGCTCAGCTTCCATGCCATGGGTTACAATGTTTTCATGCCCTCAAGACATTTAACTGTAACAAAAAATATTCTCTAGTCTCCACTGGCAGATCTCACTTACAAGCATGCTTGCTGCACAGTTGTTGGTTGTTTTTTTTTTTTTTTTGTCTAACCCTATGATTCACTTTTCACTTAATAACCCTTGCCAATTGTTGACTGGCATTTCCTGGGCAGGTCTCTTTCTCAGTATCAGGGACTTTTTCAGTCTCTCCTTGGCGCCTGGCTTTCAGTGGCTCCCTCTCCGGCACACACTGTCTGGCTGCTGTGCTCTCTGGAGCACATCTCAGAAGCCCTCTGCTTCCTCTGCAGCAGCTGTCTTTCTCTCTCTCTTCTTCAGGTATTTTCTGCTGATCACCTCTGTAGCTCTCCTGTGTCTCTACCAGCCAGTCTGTCTTTCCTTGCCTACTGCAGCTTTTTCACTTCTGTCTCTCTCTGTTCCTAGTCGTCCCACTAAACACCCTGACTCTCTATGTTATGCTATGCTAAGGTTTTATATCCCATGTCCCTACATTCAGGTTCAGAGCGGGTTCCATAAGAGACAGCAATACGTATACACTAAAAAGGAACAATTCTATTCAAGTTAATCTGATATGATAAAGTTTTCAAAGAACCACATTTTAAGAGTATTTAGGAATACACTTCTCCCTCCATACACCTCACCAACTATTTAGATGACCATAATATACTTCACCCCACACAATCTGGCTTCAGATCCTACTTCAGCACAGAGACATTACGAGGCTCCCTCATTGACACAGCCAGACAACACCTCAGCACAGGAAAAAAATGCTTCTCATACAACTAGACCTTACCGCAGCATTTGACCTGGTAGACATAACATCCTACTGCAAATTTTGGATGCAATAGGCATCTCAGATAAAGTATATTCTTGGTTTGAAGGCTTCCTAAAATCCAGAATATACAGAGTAAAATCAGATAAAGAAAAATCTGAACCTTGGTCCAACCTTTGCGGCGTACCACAAGGATCCCCGCTATCCCCTACTCTCTTCAACCTATACACTGCATCTCTCGGAACATACCTAGATAATCTAGGCATCACCAGATGACATTACCATTTTGATCAATCAAAGACCGCCATGACAAACACACTACACCGAACACTAGAAACAGTAGCAACCTGGATGAAAGATCACAAACTGAAACTCAACACAGACAAAACTAAATTCATCCTCCTCGAAAATGACAAAGTCCCAACCATAACCAATATAGAAATTAACACAATCAACTATCCCATTCAAACTACCACAAAACTACTAGGAATGACTATAGACCGATGCTGCACCATGCAACCACAAATAAATAAAACAATACAGAAATCCTTCGCAGTGATGAGAAACCTAAGACAAGTCAGGAAATTCTTCGAAAAAAACACAATTCCATCTTATAGTACAATCCCTAATCCTAAATCTATTAGATTACTGCAACATCCTCTACCTCCCCTGCCCTGCTATAATGACTAAACAACTACAAACAATCCAAAATACAGCTGAGATTCATCTACTCATTGAGAAAATACGACCATATTACAGAAGCATACATCAACTCACATTGGCTACCAATCCAAGAAAGAATACTATTTAAATTCTACTGTATGTTATTTAACGCCTTAAACGGAGACAGCCCAACCTACCTGAACATCCGCCTCATCCAAACCACCTCAATCAGACATAGAAAAACACACACCCCATTCATACATCCCTCGATCAAAGAAGTAAAACAGAAAAACTATACGATGGCCTCCTGGCCACTCAAGCAGATAAACTAGATAACCAAATCTCCAATCTACTGATAACGACACCAGACTACAAGACGTTCAGAAAAGAAATAAAAACTATTCAAGAAAATCCTGAAACAGCCATAACTTCAGAAAAGAAATAAAAACTACATTCTTCAAGAAATTCCTGAAACAGCCCTAACTTCAAACTTACCGTCCTTCCCCCTTCCCTCTTCCTGCCACACAGAAACTACATAACCTACTCTTTACCTCTCCAGAAAGGACAAATGTTCTTCCATTGTAACCCTCCGTTTTTTATTTCTTTTTTAATCCGCCTTGAACCGCAAGGTAATGGAGGAATAGAAATCTCTAATGTAATGTAATATTCACAGGTTCGGCACTCGTGGCTTCGATTATTTGTGGTTTTCATCTTGCTGACTCCACCCCTGAATGACATCATCCTGGAGTGCCAAGGAAAAAGTTCAGCGCTTTTTGTCAGCATGGTCGGGCAAATGGTAGCGTTGGAGATCAGGGTGCAGAGAGAGAGATTAGACTCTTGCTTCGGCATGGGGGTGTGTGCAGAGAGAAAAGTACTGTACTGTATATGAACCGTGCAATACAATAACTTGCTGTTTAAAACAATCGCGAATACTAACGATAAGTTTTAGTCGCAATTTCACGGTATTCGTGAGGGCTATACGACAAACCCTGCGAATATGAAAGTGAAAAGTTATTCACTTTTTTTGTATTTGCAGGCCATCTTTAACCCTAATCCCCACAAATATGGAAGACGAAGTGTACTTCATAAGATGGACTTTGACATACTTCTAAAGATAATGCATTCTAAACTTTACATGCGCAGCTACTACTAGATCCTCAACACATGCGTTTGTACTTAATACTTATAAAAGAAGGAGAAGATGTGCTCGTTTCTTTGTAGACTACAACACTGGTTGCCAATGGAGGCACGAATAATGTTCAAATTTGCATGTATTTGTTTCAAGCAGGCCTGGGGACTAGCGCCTTCCTATCTTCTACCACATTTCGTACTACACAACCCCACACGGTCAACCAGAAACTGCAACACATTTGCATACCCAAGGATCACCGGCTATAAATACAAATCCTGTTTGGACAGATCTTTCATGTTCCAAGCAAGCAAACAGCAGTCCTGGCTGGGTAACTACATCAATAGAGCCAAGCTGACCTACGGTGCCTTTCGGTAAGTAATTAAAACCGTACTGTTTGACCGATTCATCTCCTAATCAGAAGCCACACTAAATTTATTTTTTTCTTCTGTCTAGTCCAGCCCTCTTTGATGTGAACCGCCTAGAAGTCATCTGACTATGGCGGTATAGAAGAATAAAGTTATTATTAATATTATCTTCCATGGACTCTCTGTGGGTCTCAACACCGTCAAAAGCTTCATCCTCGGCTCGCTAGTTATTTTTAGCTATTTATTTGTCCGAGTGACTTTTACCTCATCTCTGGGCTCTGCAGTGTATTTAATTATTTCAATTTCTTATATACCACTTGCAAGAAGTATACATTCAGGGACAGTAGCTATTTTTATGTCCCCAGAGAGCTATGCCACTCAAAGCCCAAATGATGAAGTTACGACTGTCTTATTGTGGTCACACCGTCAGAAGAGAGAGATCACTGGGGAAAGACATCATGTTTGGGAAGATTGAAGGAACCAGGTGAAAAGGGCGACCTGCAGTCAGATGGCTGAACACGTTGAAAACAACCACGGGGATGTTGATGGAGGACCTTTCCAGACTAGCACAAAACCGATTTCTTTTTAGACCCGCAATTCATCAAGTCACTAGGACTCGAACACAAGTCGATGGTGCCTGACAACAACAAAGGGCTCACAATCTAAGTTTCCACAGGAGGCCATGGAGGGTTAATTGACTTGCCCACGATCACAAAGAGATGCAGTGGAGTCTGAACAGGGCTCTCCTGGTTCTCAGCCCGCTGTTCAAACCATTAGGCTGCAGCAGTCCAGTTGTTCTGGTTCATTTCCTTCACCCTGTAGCGCCCTTCAGACCTATTCTGCTGGCTCTGCCTGATCCTATTTCTAATCCTATTTATAAGTATTGTAAACTGATTAGATATGTTTGCACCTATTTGCCGTTTATCAAATACAATTGAAACCCAGCGCTGAAGAAATTTGAGATAGATTCCCGTTCCTGGAAAGGGTATTTATCATTTCTATAGCACTGAAAAGCATATGCAGTGCTGTACATTTAACATGCAATAGATGGTACCTGCTACAACCTAATTTGGACAGACAGACAGAACATAAAGGGGTTGGGGAGTAAGCTCCATTAGTTCCCATTTCTCAACAAGCTAAAAGAGGCCCTGAGAGTCTGGAGAGAGCTATTGTAGTCAGGAAAAACACTTGGAGTTGATATTCAATTCAGCCTGTGGTAGTGAGTGTTTTCTTTAGCCTGCCAGTGGCTAAGGAATATCTTTAAGGATGGCATTCTTGACACCAGCATTGCGTAAGATGAGGCATGTGCTCTGGTTTATGTCAATTTCCACAGCTTTATTCAAGGAACCTCCAGTATAAAAAAAAGCATTTTCAGATCTCAGACTACGCCGTAGTATTTATCTTTCTCTTTAAGGGAAGGCGCCTTCATACAAACTGTGGATATCAAACAATTTTAAACACACCTGAAAAAGATGGGGCGCCAGGGCAACTCAGCTGGGCAGGGCACCAGAGCATCGATCCCACACCATGTAATCCATCTAGCTGCTGAGTTCTAGAACAGTTGCAGCCTAGGTAAACTCTTCTGTGGCAGTATTACAAAGGAAGAATGAGAGTAGCCCAAAGAGTACAAGATCAATTTCTGGATAACCATTCTGAGCTGTGCCTGAGTAAGATAAGCTATCACAGATTGAATGAAATGCAATTGGAACCATGCCCATTTGCTTGTTTCAGCATAATGACCATCCAAATCAAGATATGGATCCATGCAAATGCCCAGGCCCTTAGCTTTGAAAGTCACAATCAGGTTTACATTGTCTAAGCTCAGACAGAGCTCAAACAGGTATTGGGCACACACACACACACACACACACACAATTGCCAGTATACTTCAATGGTTCTTTGAGTATGTGTGGTTGACAGTATCTTTGTTTTGGTTTTACAGCTGCTCCTTGCTGCCCCCCAGAAGCTGCTGATCAAAGGCAACTGCCTAGTATTACCTAATGGTTGGGCTGGCCCAGAAGTCTGGTTCTTTGAATGATGGTTTACTAATATAGTAACATAGTAGATGACGGCAGATAAAGACCCGAATGGTCCATCCAGTCTGCCCAACCTGATTCAATTTAAAAATTTTTTTTTTTTTTTTTTTTTCTTCTTAACTATTTCTGGGCGAGAATCCAAAGCTTTACCCGGTACTGTGCTTGGGTTCCAACTGTCGAAATCTCTGTTAAGACTTACTCCAGCCCATCTACACCCTCCCAGCCATTGAAGCCCTCCCCTGCCCATCCTCCTCCAAACGGCCATACACAGACACAGACCGTACAAGTCTGCCCAGTAACTGGCCTAGTTCAATCTTTAATATTATTTTCTGATTCTAAATCTTCTGTGTTCATCCCACGCTTCTTTGAACTCAGTCACAGTTTTACTCTCCACCACTAATCCAGACAATTTACTAATCCAGACAATTTCCATATTTGATGGGTTAAGTTACCAGTGTAATTTTAGAAACGTTTCAACCCTTTTTCTCTAAAAAGGATCAAATTGGTGAGACTCCTATCTCACAACATTCTTGTCTGAAAAAAAAAATTAGGCTTCTGCTAGTAAAACTGCCTTTCTGCAAACTTTTATTTAGGATACATAATTTATCTGCATCTGTTCTTTCTGCCACTGTCTCTTAATCCGTCAGCTTCCTGTTTTTCAATATGTGGTTTACATTATACTAGATGAAAAGCACATCAATTACAGTATAAGCTCAATAAGAAATGCACAAAACAAAAAATAAAGCATATCAATTATAGCGTTCAAGTTGGCCTAAACAAGTCTATCAAATAACGCAAGTTTTCAATCTTTTTCAGACAGAAACATGATTGGATTCTAAACTAAAAAAAAGAAGGTAATAAATTCCAAAAAGGGACCACAGAAACCATAAATAGAATATTAAAAATAATTTCTCTTAATTCAGAAGCAAACCAAGAAGATGGTTTGGCACTCTTCCTCCATCTCCTTAAGGCTAGTGCTGTGAGCATGCTCATAAGTGTGGTCAAAGGGCCAAAACTATCTGGTGCTAACCTTGCTCTATTTCCTCTATCGCTGTCTCCAAATTCTTATGCTGCAGGTAACTAACTAGGTTCACACAGTGGCAGAGCCAGCCCTGCCCAGACAACCTAGGTCTTCCCTGGAGCTACAGTAAGGCATTATAAACTTTGGGGGAAAAATCTAACAATTATCAGCTTACATGTTCTACAACTCTAGAAAATGAGATTATTTTCTTAAATTTCACTAATCAAGAGCTAAAAATGGCCCATCTTGAAAAGAGAAACATGAAAACATAATGATCTGTCAACCATATTGGGCAATTTTCCATGTCACAACCCCTCCCCCCCTTTAACTAAACCGCATTAGCGGTTATTAGCGCAGGGAGCCGCGTTGAATGCTCCGTGCTGCTTCTGACGCTCATAGAGTTCCTATGAGCATTGTGAGCAGCGCGGAGCATTCAGCGCAGCTCCCTGCGCTAAAAAACGCTATCGCGATTTAGTAAAAAGGGGGAGGAGTAATTGCGATGTGATAACCAAATCAAATATATTCCCTATTTGGTGTGCATGATGTGTAATTACGAGGGTTCTTCAAAATGTTTCTGCACTTTTTGTATTTTCATGGGAAATGGTTGGGGCGGGAGAAGTGGTAAGAGGGCGTGATAGTAGGATGCTGGGAAAAATGTATTGCAAAACATAATGATTAGGTGGAAAAGTGATGTAATTTTCTTTTGAGATATTTAATAAATAGTGTTTAATTTATATATGAATGCTCTGATTTTCTGTCACAAGAGGATTCTTGTAAATTTGGTTTAAAATGTATAAATAAAAAAATTAAATAAAATAAAAGTGCAGAAACCTTTTGAAGATCCCTCGTACTTGAGTTAGATTCAAACTATCAAAGACAGAAACGTTTGAACTTTGTTCGCACCAGGATGATGAACATGTGCATTAAAATTACACACAAGAATCAATCTGGGAATTACAGAAAGGTGTATCCACCTTGCTATAACATAAGCCTCCCCCCCCCCCCCATTTTACAAAACCCTAGCACAGTTTTTAGCACCGGCCGTGACGGTATCAACTCCAATGTTCATAGAATTCCTTTGAGCGCTGGAGCTGTTACCACCATGGCCGCCGCTAAAAAACATGCTGCGTTTTTTTTTAAAGGGGGCGGGGAGTGAATTCGTTTAGGATAGATGCAAGTGCAAATATTTTGGGCCAGAGTTTATAAACGGTGCCTAGGTGAGGCACCGCAAGGAGCCTACACTGGCGGCACGTAGCCAAATTCCACACGCAACTCCAAATTGTTTACTTGACTTTAATTAACATTTTCATTGAAAACACCATTAAAAGTCAATTAAACAACAAGTTTAACATCAATTGAAATTGCACGTGGAATTCAGCGTGTTGCCTTCCGGTGCCTAATGATGCCTACCTAAAAAGTAGACATGGTTAGGGGTGGAGAACAGGTGTGATATGTCTTAGGCACTGGCAAATTAGGCCAAGAGAACCCTGGCCTAATACACCAGCGCTTAATTTGAGTTAGACGCTAGTAGGCACGATTCTGTAAACTGCACCAAGCGATTGATTGACAGCCACGCTGCATGGTGTCTAGGAGATGCAGCCATATTATAGCCATGCTATAAGTGGCTTCAGTGCATGGCAAAGCCCCATGCTAGTAATAGCATTGGCTGCTTTTTAGTGCAGCTTAGTAAAAAGGCCCCCCCTCAAAAAAAAGTGAACGTACAAAAGCTATTGCTTAATATGGTACTTTATCAGTAAAAGTACCACAATTACAACGAATGCAACTGTTGTTTATGTTTTTATCCCAACAACTTTATTGCTTTTAGTAAAACTAAATTTTGAAAGTGTGCTTTTGAGTCATTATTAAACCAGCACAGCTAAAAAGGAGTTCAAGAACTGCACCAGCAGGAAGTGGATTGTTCAGGCTGACGAAAAGTTCCTTCGAATCAGGCCGGGCTGCACTATTACTGATATCTTCTGACTGGGTCTGCAGGTTTGGATCAAGGGAATTTCTGTCTCATACACTTGATTTCCATAGAGCAAAGAATGCTTTAGCATCATCTTCATCTGTATTAGAAGTAGTGCTGCTTAATTCACCTTCATCTTTGCCATCATCGTCATGCTGTCCAGTCACAGAGAAGGCTTTCGCAAAGTTGGAATCACTGTGTTGTTTTTCTAACAATTTTTTTAAAAATCCGATAGCAACTTCTGTTCGAATATCTTCAAAAACTGATGCAAGAATATCAAATGTGTGGGAACCCTTCGGTTTTAAGGACAGATAAGCAGACTTCCTCTCTAAAGATTATCAATCCAGTGCACCGTCAGCCCAATGTAAAATTTTCCATGGGATGACCAGCAGTTTGTTAGAGACATAGGTTGGTTCACCATGAATTACAACCAGTTTCAGCTTCATCTCCACTTCAAAATGACCCGACTCATCACTGTTCTGTTTGGCTGGAGACCAGTAATCAGTTCAACAAACACAGGCAACTCTGCTGTTCTCATAGGTTAGATTCAGCAAACAGCAAAATTTAAGGTGAGACGATCCACTGTTTGCGTGATGAGGTAGCATTGTGAAAACTACCTTTTACAGATTGCGAAAAATTCATTCTATTTCTAAATTTCTCTGTCCTAAAGCACTTAATATACTTATTCATTCTCTGGTGATATCTAAAATCGATTATTGTAATTCCCTATTTAAAGGAATTGCTTTACAAGAAATAAAACGACTACAAATTATTCAGAATGCATCAATTAAATTAATAACTAAATCCAAAAAGTTTGATCATGTAACACCGCTCCTCAAAAAGGCTCATTGGCTTCCTGTTATATATAGAATTACTCATAAATTATGTACAGTTATTTTTAAAACCTTATATAATAAGACCCCAGCATTTTTATTTAGATTACTTATCCCTTATTCTGCAAAGAGAACCTTACGATCTAGCGAACAAAATCTTTTATCTATTCCCTCCCTAAAAATCATTAATACAAGGAGACAATTTATCTTCTCTTGTACAGCACCGCAGACATGGAACGCCCTCCCTATGTTTTTACGGGAGGAGAAAGAGTTTGTAAAATTTAAAAACGAGTTAAAAACTTTCCTTTTTAGAGATGCATTTGCAAGTTGATCTTTTATCTTATTGCTTTGTTTATTTTATTCCCCCTAAATGTCTTATTATCCTGTTGTATTTTCCTTTGATGTCTCTTCTTTTCTTTACAAATTGTATTTCATCCCTCCTTACCTTGTGTTTAACAATGTTAATTTTTAGCACATTAAGTTTATTTATTAATTGTATGGACTGTTTTGTTACCCAACATATGTAACTTTTTAAGTGTACACCACTTAGAAACTTGGTTTAAGCGATTAATCAAGTCATCTAATAAACTTGAAACTTGATTGCAAAACCGTTTCAGTTTTTGCTGCTTCAGTTGGTTTACCTGAGGCAACATCATTTACATCTTGCTTCTGCTTTAACTTTATACTTTTAACTGTGAGCATCAAGTATAACTGAGTAAAAGGAGTAAAAACTGGTGAAACTATTACTTCAGTAAAAGTTAGGGCTCCTTTTATGAAGCCGCGGTAGCGGTTTAACGTGCATAATAGCGCATGCTAAACCGCTGGCCGTGCTAGCCGTGCTAGCCGCTACCGCCTCCTCTTGAGCAGGCAGTAGTTTTTGGTCAGCGCAGGGGTTAGCATGTAACGGCTTAGCGCAGGGGCTTAGCGCAGGGGTTAGCGTGTAACGGCTTGACAAATTACAGCTATACTCACTCGAGGAGCGCAGAGAGAGGGGGGACATGATCGAGACGTTCAAGTATCTTACGGGCCGCATCGAGGCGGAGGAAGATATCTTCTTTTTCAAGGGTCCCACGACAACAAGAGGGCATCCGTTGAAAATCAGGGGCGGGAAACTACGAGGTGACACCAGGAAATTCTTTTTCACTGAAAGAGTGGTTGATCGCTGGAATAGTCTTCCACTACAGGTGATTGAGGCCAGCAGCGTGCCTGATTTTAAGGCCAAATGGGATCGGCACATGGGATCTATTCACAGGGCAAAGGTAGGGGAGGGACATTAAGGTGGGCAGACTAGATGGGCCGTGGGCCCTTATCTGCCGTCTATTTCTATGTTTCTATGTGATGAAAAGTCGCGCGCGTTAACCCCGCTAGCGCGGCTTGATAGAAGGAGCCCTAAGTGTTTCCTGCACTTCTTTACAAATAAAAGTGACAAAACATTTACTTAAGTACAGTAATTAGTCACTGAACCCTACCTGCTCCTCCAATTATCACCCCATCTCCCTCCCCCCCTTCTTATCCAAGCTACTTGAACACTCTGTTCACCGCCATGGTCTCTCCATTCTACAGAAACTGCCCTTACTAGAGTCTCCAAAGGCCTGCTCCTGGCCAAATCCAAAGGCCATTACTCCTTCCTCATCCTCCTTGATCTACCTGCAGTGTTTGACATGGTCGATCACTACCTACTCATTGATACGCTGCCCTCGCTTGGATTTCAGGGCTCTGTTATCTCATGATTTTCTTCCTACCTTTCCTATTGCACTTTTAGGCCCTCTTTTACTAAGGTGCGCTAACCGATTAGCGCACGCTAAACGCTAACGTGTGCATGTTAGTCTATGGATGCGTTAGCATTTAGCGCGCGCTAATCGGTTAGCGCACCTTAGTAAAAGAGGGGGTTAATATATGGGCTGGACCTCCGAATTTCTCTTCTTTCTGCTTCGAGTTCTCTCCTTGTTTTGTTTTTCCTCCCATTTCCTTTAATATATAGTTTTGGATGACTAACCATGGTAATTTGCGAAGTAGATTTGTGGCACAACTATGATATTCAGGCTTCCTGAATCAATACGTTGTGCTCCGTCCCTGGCAGTGTTCAAATCGAAGCTAAAGGCCCACTTTTTTGAAACTGCTTTCAACTCTTAACTCCTACTCACTGCTATCAGATACCTATATCCACTATAATCTAATCTAATCTTCTATATCTGCGTCGCTCATACCTAGATAGGCTCAAGGTGACTTATAGAGAGGGGAGAGGATGGAGAAGGGGGTTGGGGAGGGAGAAGAGGAGGGGAAGAGGGGGGGGAAGGAGAGGGATGAAAGGGGAAGGAGAGGCTACAGGTGATTAAGTGTCAAATAATCTCCCCAACCCTGAAATGTCCTGTCTAAATTAGATTGTAAGATCTTCTGAGCAGCGACTTTCTATTCTGTGTTAGAATGTATAGCGCTGCATACACCTTTCAGCACTATAGAAATAATAAATAGTAATATTAGTTTGTTCATTCCTTTATATGGACATGTATTTCTACTTCTGTAATTTTTGGATTTGTTATTTGTTTCTTTGAAAATTAATAAAATTTCATGTTAAAAAAAGTATATGGACTGGAGGTTCCTCTTCTGCTGCCATTCTGCTATCAGTCGGTATACCTCAGAGATCTGTCCTAGGACCTCTTCTTTTCTCCATCTACATTTCTTCCCTTGGCACTCTAATCTCCTCCAATGGCAAAATTAGATTGTAAGCTCTTTTGAAAAGGGACCGCCTCATGCGTGTTTAATGTACAGTGCTGCGGGAGAACTCGGCCTTTCTGACGGGCCGGGATAACCCTACTTTTCTTTGCTGGGCTGCACGAGGCATTACTCTTGTGGAACATTTGTTGACTGAGGACAGGAGTTTGAAACCCTTTGATGCTTTTGATGATTGCTTGGGTAGGTGTTGGGGTGATACTTTTGCCTATTGTCAAGCTAAGCACTATGTTCTCTCTTCCTCCAGAGCGACTTGCACAGCCGATGGGAGTACGTCTTCGGGTTTTCTTTGCTGGGGTGAAGATCTGTTCTACCTCGGTGTCAGCGATGTATAAAGCCCTTTCTGGATTTGCACGCCCTAAAGATGTCTCGCGGATACAGGGGGGGTTGGGGTCGGGAGCTCCGTCGAGACCTTAGCCACTGGGACATTCTGTGGGTGGTCCCTTGCTTAATAATGGGAGTGATGTTTAGAGAATGCTATGTTCGCATTATTTATAGAGCCTATTTTACTCAGGTCCAATTACATAAAGTGGGAGGCATCGATTCACCTCTCTGTCTGAAATGTGGTCGGGATCCCAATATCTTTGCTCACTCCTTTTGAGACTGTTGGACCATACAAGCTTTTTGGCAGTCCATCGTCCTATATCTCCAGGGCTTATTTCAGGGTCCCATTTTGGGTACTGTAGAGAACTTGGTTTTAGATCTCCCTCGGGCTTTCCGCGGCCTCCCCAAGGGGGTCCCTAATGGTGTCATAAGGTGTGTCTCCTTGCTTGTAAGTGCATTTTGCAATCCTGGACTGTTTCTGAGCCTCCCTCCTACTGGACTTGGAGATCCCTGGTACATAATTTGGCCACCTGGGAAGCCCAAGAGGCGGTTGGTCGCTCTCGACGGTGGCGCAACTACCTGCTGATTTGGGGAGCCTATCTGGATTCCTTACCTGCTAGAGGTCGTAGCCTCCTTTTGAATCCTCTTGCCTAGCTTTTCTGGTGTTCCACGTGCTTGCTCCCATGGTCAGTCACTGCCTGCCCCTCTCTCTTTTTTTTGGGGGGGGGGGAGTTCCTCCTGACGTAGCCCAAGGGCTACAAGAGTATGGGCCTTTGGCATTCGGGAGACCTTTTGGTCGTCTTTTGTATATTTTCTGGAGGGGGACCCCAGGGGGGGAGGAGGGTGCACTGGGCAGGAGGGTTTTGGCGGCTGGGTAGGGTGGAGGAGGTGGGGGATGGGTTTGCTACTTTGGCTGTTTCTGAAAATTGTGTATTGTTGGATGTTGATTCCTTTGATCTTGTTGTATTTCTTGTTCTTTGTTCTTTTCATGTTCACAATAAAAAAGATTTGAACATAATGTACAGTGCTGCATGCATCTTGTAGCACTATAGAAATAATAAATAGCAGTAGTAATAGTAGTGCAAAAATGACCCACTCTCCCTGAATGTAACTCACCTTAAACTACTACTGAAAAAGATGTGAGCTACTGTACATTCAAATCAATAATACGATTTTAAAGCACGGATTACTATTGAAAAGTGTTTCTTAAGCCACTCCTTTCTGGTGGGCAACTCTTTGCTCCAGTTATAGATTTGAAAGGATGAACGCTGATAGTTTGGAGCATGATAATATATTTAAATTGGTATGGGGCCCGTTGACATCTTATGTTACCTCACTATAATAGGTTTTTGATTGTGAGTCAGTTTTTGTTTATTTTGGTACATATCCAGAGAAGGGGGGGGGGGTCATTTATGTCATTACACTTTGGATTGGTGGGAGGATGGAAGGATATGGCTAATAGGATAAGGTTATTGGGAAATCTATGTTTTTGTGTTTTATTAAATTATCATTTGGTGGGGGGTGGGGGGAAGAAATTGGTTGGCTACGTATATTTGAAAGTTAAATGTTGTTATATTGACTTATTATATATGATATATTTATGTATTGCACTATTGAACATAGGAAAATCAATAAAGATTAAAAAAAAAAAAGAAAGAAACACATAAATTGGGTCTTAAATTGCCCTCTTTTCCTAAGAAGCTGCTAATATTTGACTGTTTTAGACTGCATTTCCTGATACAGTTATTGCTGCAGGGTGACTCCACTTCCTGTACTCTCCCCTCATGTGGAAAAATAGAACACTTGCTTCCAGCCACTCACAGAATTACATCTATGATTTTAATCTTCTTACAAACGATTCATTTAGTCAGGCTTGCCAACATTTCTTTCCCATGTCATAATACTTTATACTGCCCCAAGAGAATTACATTCTTCCCAACGAACTTGACTGGTTGTACCCTCTTTTTATCACATCTGCTTAGATACTATTCGTGATTCCATTTTCGGCGGAGTTGGACCTTCACTCTGGAATTCATCACCACCTCACCTATGATTAGAAGCTTCCTTTCAAACTTTTAAGAAAGGACTGAAAATGTTCCCGTTTAGGAATGCATCTGAGACCTGAGCGCACATTGCCATGATAGGGAGCAGCGCAATGAGTGGAATGGTATAAGGCTGAACACAGTACTCCAGTGGTCTCAAACTCAAACCCTTTGCAGGGCCACATTTTGGATTTCTAGGTACTTGGAGGGCCTCATAAAAAATAGTTATTAAAGAAGTGACAATTTTGCATGAGGTAAAACTCTATAGTTTATAAATCTTTCCTTTTAGCCAAGTCTTAATAATAATATTGTCATTTATAGCTAAAGAGACATATGATCAAGAAACTGTTTTATTTTACTTTTGTGATTATGATAAACATACTGAGAGCCTCAAAATAGTACCTGGCGGGCCGCATGTGGTCCCCCGGCCGCGAGTTTGAGACCACTGCAGTACTCCAAGTGGAGCCCCACCAATGAGTTTATCCTTCCTTCTTGTTATAGCTAGTTCTGATTGTTTTTTAAATTGTAAACTGTTTTGATGGGCCCTTGTGACCAAAGAGCAATTAAGGGAATTCCTGAGAGAGCATTAAGTGCATTATTGCGCGCAATTGCATTAGCACACGCCAATGGTGTAGTAAGGGGGTGCGGGGAAGGGTCCACCCCAGGCACTGTCTTCCTAAGTGTGCGACATCCCTCCCCCTCTCCACCCCCTGCCATGCGCGCACACCCCTTGCCTTCCCCCATACCTTTTTTACTTCCCTGTTGTGAGGTTGCTGCCCACGTTGGCATCAGTGCTCTCTCTGATGTCACTTCCAGAACCCGCACCTAGGAAGTGATATCAAAGAGTGAGCCGAGTGACACTGACGTGGGCATGCTACTAACAACGGAGAAATTAAAAAGGCATGGGGAAAGGGAAGGGGGGCGCACGCATGGCAGGAGGGGTCGGGAAGAGGGTGGGGGAGGGGCGCCAATGCCCCGGGCACTGCTCATCCTTACTATGCCGATGGAACATGCTAACCGCTAAATATGGGCATTATATTCCTAATGCGCTTGATGCCCTTTTACTAAGCTGCGATAGCGGTTTTAGCGCGCGCGCTAGAAGCTAATGCCAGCATCGAGCTGGTGTTAGTTCTAGCCGCGTAGCACGGGTTTAGCGCACGCTAAAATTCTGTGCGAGCTAAAAACACTATCGCAGCTTAGGAAAAGGAGCCCTAAGTGAAGCCTTATAAAATAACTAAAATATCAGAGAACACTTTTCTTCACAAACCTAGGGGTCCTTTTACTAAGGTGCGCTAGCCGATTAAGCGCACGCTAAATGCTAATGTGGCCATAGAATATAATGGCGTTTAGCATGTGCTAAATCGGCTAGCGTGCCTTAGTAAAAGAGGGGGATAGTTTGAAATTAGAGACAAGAGGATAAAGCCTCATTGATCACTTTCAAGACTAGTACGCTGCATGGACAATGCCATCATCACATCAAGGTGAACTGGAAGAGCCTCTTAAGATCAGTAATATTGCAAATGTGATCTGCAGAACTTGCAGCTGGAAAAGCTTCACCCCCCACCCTTGAACTGGTGGTTACCCTTGGAACAGAGCCCACTGTGAATAATTCATCAGCTTGCAGCTCAGTTGAAAACATGGATCCAGTTCTGAATCAAAAGTCTAAGAATAGGCACAGCTGTTTTACAAGCACATGAAATAATTCAGGCTAGGTTTATTCAAAAAAATCAACTGCTAATTCCACTTAATTGTAGTCAATAAAGTACAATACATAAACATTTACTTTCCAATTTGTCCAATGCTAAAACCACCTTGGGTGAATCTCTTCATAAAGTTGATAATAAATCCTAATAAATAAATAAAATAAATAATGGTCACCCCCAAACCACCCTGATCTTTGCAAGAATATAAGACTATAACTCCCCCTGCTGGCAGAGGACTATACGTTTTACTATAGGGGTGTTTCCTTATGCACACCTGAAGGTTAGGCCTCTCTGACATCATAAAGCCTGAACCATTGGCTGCCAGAAATCATTCCAGCATGAACCATGCAAGAAGAGAAAGAAGAAAACATCTTTGCTGTTTATGCCTGATGCATTTTGGGTATGTACCAGAACTGTATTCTTGTCAAGGACATCCAGCTATGCCTACATGCTCAGCCTGTGTGAATCTTGGGGGAGGCATTGCTCCTGTGCTGTCCTTATCTAACGAAGGCGCCTCTGTTACACAGCCTGTGCGAGACTCTATACAGAAAGGCTATTCATTGAACTTCTGTTTCTGGATTGGTCCTGAGAGGTCATTTGACGAGAACCAAGTAGAAGGTGCCTAATTATTAACATAGTAACATAGTAGATGACGGCAGATAAAGACCCGAATGGTCCATCCAGTCTGCCCAACCTGATTCAATTTAAAAAAAAATTTTATTTTATTTTTTTTTTTTTTTATTTTTCTTCTTAGCTATTTCTGGGCAAGAATCCAAAGCTTTACCCGGTACTGTGCTTGGGTTCCAACTGCCAAAATCTCTGTTAAGACTTACTCCAGCCCATCTACACCCTCCCAGCCATTGAAGCCCTCCCCTGCCCATCCTTCACCAAACGACCATATACCGACACAGACCGTGCAAGTCTGCCCAGTAACTGGCCTAGTTCAATATTTAATATTATTTTGTGATTCTAAATCTTCTGTGTTCATCCCACGCTTCTTTGAACTCAGTCACAGTTTTACTCTCCACCACCTCTCTCGGGAGCGCATTCCAGGCATCCACCACCCTCTCCGTAAAGTAGAAATCCTAACATTGCCCCTGAATCTACCACCCTTCAACCTCAAATTATGTCCTCTGGTTTTACCATTTTCCTTTCTCTGGAAAAGATTTTGTTCTACGTTAATACCCTTCAAGTATTTGAACGTCTGAATTATATCTCCCCTGTCTTTCCTGTCCTCTAGGGTATACATATTCAGGGCTTCCAGTCTCTCCTCATACGTCTTCTGGCGCAAGCCTCCTATCATTTTCGTCGCCCTCCTCTGGACCGCCTCAAGTCTTCTTACGTCTTTCGCCAGATACGGTCTCCAAAACTGAACACAATACTCCAAGTGGGGCCTCACCAATGACCTGTACAGGGGCATCAACACCTTCTTCCTTCTACTGACTACGCCTCTCTTTATACAGCCCAGCATCCTTCTGGCAGCAGCCACTGCCTTGTCACACTGTTTTTTCGCCTTTAGATCTTCGGACACTATCACCCCAAGGTCCCTCTCCCCGTCCGTGCATATCAGCTTCTCTCCTCCCAGCATATACGGTTCCTTCCTATTATTAATCCCCAAATGCATTACTCTGCATTTCTTTGCATTGAATTTTAGTTGCCAGGCATTAGACCATTCTTCTAACTTTTGCAGATCCTTTTTCATATTTTCCACTCCCTCTTCGGTGTCTACTCTGTTACAAATCTTGATATCATCTGCAAAAAGGCACACCTTTCCTTCTAACCCTTCAGCAATGTCACTCACATACATATTGAACAGGATTGGCCCCAGCACCGAACCCTGAGGGACTCCACTAGTCACCTTTCCTTCCTTCGAGCGACTTCCATTAACCACCACCCTCTGGCGTCTGTCCGACAGCCAGTTTCTGACCCAGTTCACCACTTTGGGTCCTAACTTCAGCCCTTCAAGTTTGTTCAACAGCCTCCTATGAGGAACTGTATCAAAGGCTTTGCTGAAATCCAAGTAAATTACATCTAGCATATGTCCTCGATCCAGCTCTCTGGTCACCCAATCAAAAAATTCAATCAGGTTCGTTTGGCACAATTTACCTTTTGTAAAGCCATGTTGCCTCGGATCCTGTAACCCATTAGATTCAAGGAAGTACACTATCCTTTCTTTCAGCAACACTTCCATTATTTTTCCAACAACTGAAGTGAGGCTCACCGGCCTGTAGTTTCCTGCTTCATCCCTGTGACCACTTTTATGAATAGGGACCACATCCGCTCTCCTCCAATCCGCTCTCCAGAGATTTGTTGAACAAGTCTTTAATAGGACCCGGCAGAACCTCTCTGAGCTCCCTTAGTATCCTGGGATGGATCCCGTCTGGTCCCATCGCTTTGTCCACCTTCAGTTTTTCAAGTTGCTCATAAACACCCTCCTCCGTGAACGGCGCAGAATCTACTCCATTTTCTCGTGTAACTTTGCCAGACAATCTCGGTCCTTCTCCAGGATTTTCTTCTGTGAACACAGAACAGAAGTATTTGTTTAGCACATTTGCTTTCTCCTCATCACTCTCCACATATTTGTTCCCAGCATCTTTTAGCCAAGCAATTCCATTTTTTATCTTCCTCCTTTCACTAATATATCTGAAAAATTTTTTATCTCCCTTTTTTATATTTTTAGCCATTTGTTCTTCCGCCTGTGCCTTCGCCAAACGTATCTCTCTCTTGGCTTCTTTCAGTTTCACCCTGTAGTCCTTTCTGCTCTCCTCTTCTTGGGTTTTTTTATATTTCATGAACGCCAACTCTTTCGCCTTTATTTTCTCAGCCACTAGGTTGGAGAACCATATTGGCTTCCTTTTTCTCTTGTTTTTATTGATTTTCTTCACATAAAGGTCCGTAGCCATTTTTATCGCTCCTTTCAGCTTAGACCACTGTCTTTCCACTTCTCTTATGTCCTCCCATCCTAACAGCTCTTTCTTCAGGTACTTTCCCATTGCATTAAAGTCTGTACGTTTGAAATCTAGGACTTTAAGTATCGTGCGGCCGCTCTCCACTTTAGCCGTTATATCAAACCAAACCGTTTGATGATCGCTACTACCCAGGTGAGCACCCACTCGAACATTAGAGATACTCTCTCCATTTGTGAGGACCAGATCCAATATCGCTTTTTCCCTTGTGGGTTCCGTCACCATTTGTCTGAGCAGAGCCTCTTGAGAGGCATCCACAATCTCCCTACTTCTTTCCGATTCCGCAGACGGAACATTCCAGTCCGCATCCGGCAGGTTGAAATCTCCCAACAGCAGAACCTCCTCTTTCCTTCCAAACTTTTGGATATCCACAATCAGATCCTTATCAATTTGCTGCGATTGAGTCGGAGGTCTGTAGACTACACCCACGTAGATAGAAGTTCCATCTTCTCTTTTCAGAGCAATCCATATCGCTTCTTCCTCTCCCCAGGTCCCTTGCATTTCGGTCGCTTGGATATTGATCTTTACATAGAGAGCTACTCCTCCACCTTTATGACCATCTCTGTCCTTCCTAAAAAGATTATATCCCGGTATGTTTGCATCCCATCCATGTGATTCACTGAACCATGTCTCTGTGATAACAACAATATCTAGATCTGCCTCTAATATCAGGGCTTGCAGATCATGAACTTTGTTGCTTAGACCAGTGATTCCCAACCCTGTCCTGGAGGAACACCAGGCCAATCGGGTTTTCAGGCTAGCCCTAATGAATATGCATGAGAGAGATTTGCATATGATGGAAGTGATAGGCATGCAAATTTGCTTCATGCATATTCATTAGGGCTAGCCTGAAAACCCAATTGGCCTGGTGTTCCTCCAGGACAGGGTTGGGAACCACTGGCTTAGACTGCGAGCATTTGTGGTCATCGCTTTCCAGCTATTTTTCAGCGATAATCTCCTTTTTCGTATGGATTTTTGTGTCGTTTCACTTTCCGTTGCAATACTAAGAAATGAGTTGCTGATATTGCTTATGTTGCAGCCTTTACTACTATCACATCTTTTCTTTTGCCGGGGGTGGTCTCTATAATTGTCCTTCGTACATACACCACCCCCACCTTCTAGTTTAAATGCCTAGAAAAATATTGTCTAAATTTCTCTGCAAGGTTTCTTTTTCCTGCTGTAGTAATATGTAGCCCATCAGTGCAATATAGCTTCTTGTCCTTCCATGTATTTCCCCATCCTCCTATGTACCTGAAGCCTTCTTGATGACACCAGGCTCTGAGCCATCTATTAAAGTCCTCTGTGTTTTTCACTCTTTGCTCTCCCTTTCCATATGCAGGCAGTATTTCAGAAAAAGCTAAAGTTTTTACAAAAGGTTTCACGCCCTCACCAAGCTCCCGAAAAGCTTTCTGTGCTGCAAGTGTGGAGTTGTTGGCCAGGTCATTTGTTCCCAGATGGATAACAACATCAGTGTTAAAATCCTTAGTTTCTTCCTTAATTATAGTCAGTATTTGCCTGTAAC
This sequence comes from Geotrypetes seraphini, assembly GCF_902459505.1. Taxonomy (NCBI): domain Eukaryota; kingdom Metazoa; phylum Chordata; class Amphibia; order Gymnophiona; family Dermophiidae; genus Geotrypetes; species Geotrypetes seraphini. The sequence continues at coordinate 4,638,075 of NC_047084.1, read as the reverse complement.
TCATGGTAGCTGAGGATCCTGGAAGACATTTCACTATTTTGGTCTCCTCGCCCTGTGTTCCAATGTTAATGCCTCTTGTGTGCCTAGGGGCCCTTGACAAATTAATCCTGCCCTGCTTTTGTCCCATATCTTGCATATCAAGCCATATCTTGAGTATCAAGCTTGCTAGAATATACAAGGACAATATTATTCTTCATTCCACCTGGCTCACATTAAAATTTATAAACACCTTAACTCCTGTGTCAATACAACAATCTACATGTCAGTCCCTATGGTTAAACTCCAAAATACAAATCGGTGAGTCTAAAATCCTCTGGAAACATTGGTTGCAGGCAGGCAAATGTACTCTAAATGATGTAATTCTAAATGGGAAAATGGCACATTTATTACATTTACAACAATCATTCAGCATCAGTGGCATACTAAGGGGGGGCATGGGGGCAGTCCGCCCCATGTGCACGCCTTGGGGGGGTGCACAGCCGGCCCGGTTTTGAAGGCGACGTCGGACGCTTAGCTGTTCTGTTCTCATTGCATGTAATGCTGGCCCTGCAGCTCCGGACTTCCCCACACCTGCCCCCCCCCCCCCCGGATTGCTATTATTTTAAATGTTATAGCCATGGCGCTGTATCCATCAGTGGAGAAGTCTAACCTCGGCCTGCCACGGAACTCTTACTGCAACAGTGACTTCCTGTTCCTGCCTAGACAGGCGGCTGCTGCAGTAAGAGTTCTGGGGCAGGCCGAGGTTAGACGTCTCCACTGATGGATACAGCGCCGCGGCTATAACATGTAAAATAATAGCGATCCGGGGGGGGAGAAGGTGTGGGGAAGTCCGGAGCTGCAGGGCCAGTGTTAGAGGGAGTAAGAGTTGATGGTGCTGCAGGGTCCCACGGGGGGAGGGAGGAAGGAAGAAGAGGAACCAAAGCATGGCAATTTTGGGGGAGCAGGTGTGGGGAAGTCCAGAGCTGCAGGGGAGAGTGTTGCTGTACCCAGCTGGAGGGAGAAGGAAGATGAGGGAGGGAATGAAAGCAGATGCCAGGGCTTGGAGGGAAGGAGGAAGGTATGCCAGACTAAGGGAAAAGGAAGGGGGAGATGTGAGACCATGAAGGGGGAGGGAAAGATGGAAGAAAAGAAAAGGAGAGAGATGCCAGAGAATCAGGGAAGGGAAGATACCAGACTATGGGGTGCGAAGGAAAGAAAGGAGAAGAGAGAGATGCCAGAGCATAGGGGATGGGGTGTTGACAGAGAAAAAAATGGAGAGGTGGCAGAGCTGGCTGGCTTTGGGGTGGGCAAAATCTGGAAGGCAGTGGGGGGACATAAGAAAGAGGCACTGGGGGCACTAAGGACATGGGAAGGAGGCATTGGGGGCACTATGGACACGGGAAGGAGGCACTGGGGGCACTAAGGACATGGGAAGGAAGTAGGGAGGGAATAGAAAGGGACAATTGTTGGGCCTGAGTGCAGAAAGAAAGAAAGGATACACAGTCAATTAATAGATGTCCCCTTTTGATGAAAAAAATAAATGGTCACGTTACCACTGACTTACTTTCTCTTCAGCAGAGTCGGCAGTCGCGCTGAGGTGCAGGAAGGTCCCGCAATGACTTGTCTGCTGGCTCTGCTCCAGAAGAAGTAAGTTACGTCGGAGGGGGTGGACCCGGCAGACGCAGTCATTGCGGGACTTTGCCGCAACTCCCTGCGTCTGCCGGGTCCACCCCCTCCAACGTAATTTACTTCTTCCAGAGCAGAGCCAGCAGATGAGTCATCGCGGGACCTTCCAGCATGCGGCTGCTGAGTCCGCTCTAGAGCAAGTACGTCGGAGTGGGGTGGACTGGCAGCAGGCAGCTATAGTCATCGCGGGACCTTGCTGCATGAAAGGAGAGAAAGGAGCAGGACTGCTGGAATGGAAGAGTGGTGGAGGGAAAGAAAGGGGGTAGGGTGGTATGGAAGGGTGGTGCTGATGGAATGTACAGAGAAAGGGGAGAGACATAAGGGGGAAGGATATTGGAGGGAAAGAAAGGGGGAAGATGCTGATTGAAGAGGGATGGATGGAGGGAGAAAGGGCAGACATTGGATGGTAGTGGGGAGCCTATGCTGGATGGAAGTGCAGATGGGAGAGATAAGGGAGCAAATGCCAGAAAGAAATGGGAGGAGAGAAAGAGGGGAGCAGATGCTGTATGGAAGTGGACAGAGAGAGGAGAAGGTACTAGATGGAAGGGTTGGAGAAAGAGGATACATGATGGAAGGAGGGGATAAATAAAAGGAGGACACATGATGGGGAGAAAAGGATTGAGTTAGGGAAACACTGGAGGGGTGAGGGAAAGAGGTGGCAAGCTTTAGGTAGACAGTAAAAAAGGACATTGATGAGAGGGTAGTAAGAACATAATCTAGAGATGCAGAAAATAAATTGAAAAGGGAAATGAGGGAAAAAAGGGAAAGGGATTGCAGATGAGAGGTGTGGGAGAGGGAAGGAAAGGAGAGAGATGTCAGACCAATGGGGGTGAAAGGAGAGATGGAAGGGGGAGGCATACAGTTTCTGGAAGGGGCATAGAAGGAGAGAAGATGCCATATAGGGGAAGAGAGACGGCAGACAGTGGATGGAAGGAAGAGAGTTACAAGAAGATGAGGAAAGCAGAAACCACAGAAAACAAAGGTAGAAAAAAAATTTCTATTTATTTATTGCTTTAGGAGACATGTGTCACTGTTTCTGTGAAGCATTGTATGCAGAGTCCAGCTTCTTGCTGGTTCAATTTAACCTTTGTCAATGTATTTCTATTTTATCCCCCCTTTTACAAAACTGTGAAGCGTTTTTTAGCACCAGCCGTGGTGGTAGCAGCTTTGATGCTCAGAATTCTATGAGCATCTGAGCTGTTACCTCCGTAGCTAAAATCCAAACTACAGTTTTGTAAAAGAGGGAGGGGATAGTTTGTGATTACATATTCTATACTAGGTGAAGGTGTGTTCTGTGTGTTCGAAAGACATGGTTTTTTGTTAGGATTGACTGCAGGATTGATCTGTACTAGTCTGGCTTGTTTAGTTTTACAATGGGTGTATTGATGTACTGCTCATTGCAGTATATAGGATGCTGCCTTTTCCTAGGTACTCATGTGTGACGTTTTCATACAGATGGGAGGGTGTCAAAAAATGATGGGCCTCGGGTGTCACATATGCTAGGTACTAGCTGTAAACAACTCAGATATATTGAAAACCAATGTATATGCAACCAACTCTTTCAATTGGAGACTAATGTGGTCATAAGATGTTATAGTGGTAAAATATTTTGCAGAGACAATGAGAAAACAGTAAACTGCTCTGAATTTGCTCAGAAAGAAGGAAAAAACCTCAGAAAAGGCCCTCCCACCGCCACAAAGGTGGATATAAGGTGGTTAAGCGATAACCTCACAGGCAAAACCTTCATTCAAGAGTGAGCAGTAGAGCAAAAAACTGTGCTTCACATGTACTAAATCACTGATAGAGGAAAAAACCACTTATCTTGGGGCTGATCGGCACACCGACGGAGGCCAGCGTTTCACCGACAGGCTACATCAGGGTGTGACCCGACCGATCAGTCTCTAGTAAAGGGCTGCACTCCATAGCTTCACCTTCAGGATTTACCAGGTGTGACAAACCCAGCACCAGCACTAGTCCGGTCCCTGATAGGATCGGATGCAGAAGAGCAGACCAGATCGATTCTGGCACTCACCTTGAGGCTGACCTCCCTTGCCCCCATAACCAAAGAGATAGTGAACTGGAACAGAGGCAGGCAGATTGGCAACAACAGCCTCCTGTCTTTAGAGCAGCTAGAGAAGCCACGAGGAAGGTAGCTGCAGTAGAAAAACCTAGGCAGAGAAAAACTGCTGTAGAGCCAAAACCCATCCCCCGCTACAGGCTGAAGGGGATTGGCTCTGGTCTGTTTAAAAGCAGGCAGAGACAAACAGGAGGAGGAGGAGCGAGTGACCAGGGCGAGTCACTCCCACAGCTCAAGGCAGGTGAAGAGCTGTGGAACAGAGCAGGGGAGGAAAACGTGCTGGATTATCCCATGCAGGATTTGGAGGAAATCCTGCCTACTTCAAACTACCAGGTTCTAGATCGTGTGGAAGGCATGGAGATAGAACTGGCTGGCCCTATGTTAGAAAGCCAGACGGAAGGTATGGAAGTTGCATGAAAGAATGCAGCAGCTGAGAAACCATTAGTGGTTTGTGTTTCTTTCTTTCTTTTGCTGATGTTTGGTTTGTTTCTGCTGTGCAAACTATGCCTGCAGAAGTTAAGATATGTTTGAACTTTATAAGTATTTTGAGAGTAAGAATAATACTTGCTTCAAACGGAGGAATGGATTTAAAAGCAAGTTTATGAACCAGAAGCTCAAACTGACATAGTTAAGTTTGGTTTTTGGAACTTTAGAAATCCTGCTGTGACTCCCGTTCTTGAAGCTAATTAGATTACCTGTCTCAGCTGTGTGATTTTGCCTGCATGTGGGAGCTGAGAGAAAAGCTGAACTGTTACCAGAGTTTGCTGTGGCTATGTTTACCTGAGGAGTTTTGATATTAGTTAGAATTTGCAGTAAAGCTTTATTTTTGCAAATCTACTATTTTTGGTGAATGACCTGCAAAAGTGATGTTTGTTTTCTGTTGCATACTTTTGACCTGTGGGTCAGAATAAACAACTTATTCTTTCCTAAAGAACTTGTGTTGGCTGGTGATATGGTGAAATCTTGTTACTTACCTTGCATCTCTTAGGCCCAGGCAATTGCCTAGGGCCACCTGAAAAAGTCCTGAAGGTACCCCTGGTTGTAGGGGACACGCCAGAATCCCTGTGTTTGTCACCCGGCAGCCCTACACTACGGAGGGTTGGTGACAATTTGGTATCAGGAGTGCGGTCTGTTACCTCTTCAGGTGAAGATTGGGGAGTGCAAAGGTGGAAAATTTTTTTTTTTACTCTCTACTATTGTTTGGTTCATCGGAACCGGGATTACAACTGCTGTTGAAGGGAAGCGGCTTAAACATTGCTAGGAGATCGGTTCCAGTGTCCTGAGTTTGGCGGCTGCAGGAGGTGCGGATAGCAGACCGGGAGACGAGGCCATCGTCCGGAGCTGGCGAGGAACAAAAGGGGGACCAAGAGGTCTCTGAAGAAGGGTGGTGCACCCTGTAATGAGCACGCAGGCGATGACTCATCAGTACCTCTGGTAAGCATATTTTACAGAGGGTCTGGTGAAGATAGTTTTGGGGGGAAAGAAACTGAGTGGTATCGCACTTGGATTGTGTGTTTGTGATTCCCCTACAGAGCCTACATGGAGCCGGCGGCGTTAGCAGTGGTGGCTGGAGAACGACAGCGGCAAAATGAGGACTTAAAGAAAGTCCTGGAGACTAGTCACGGACTATGGCAGGCAAGCCAGGAGGCTAGTGAACGTCATCACAGTGACTTTATGCGAGCCATGGAGCAGCAGTCTCAATTAATGGCGCAACTATTGAAGCCTACGTCTGGTGGACAGATACATATACCGGTATTGGGGACTGGTGGTACTCTACCTACGGTAGGACAAAACTCACTAAATTTATTGAATTTAAGTAAAATAACACCACAGGATGCCCCAGATGATTTTTTAAACTCTTTTGAGAGAGTTGCTGCTGCAGCAGGTTGGCCTCCAGAGCAGTGGGCGGTTCGCCTTCTGCCATGTTTGGCTGGCGAGACCCTTGCGGCTTTTCAGACCATTGCTGCGGAGCAGGCCAGTAGTTACCCAGCTGTGAAAGCACATATCCTAGACTTTCTGGGGTATACAAGAGAATATTACAGGCAAACCTTTCGTGCTCTCCAGTTAAAGGTTAGAGAAAGACCTAAGGCGCTGTTACAACGCCTAACGAAAGCTGCAGAGAGGTGGTTACAGCCTTTCTTGGCAGACCCACGAGCGATGTTCGCTGAGTTAGTCAGGGAACAATTCCTAGAAGCTCTGCCCCAGAACATAAAGGGGTGGATCCAGAAACAAGGATGCCAGGATCTGACACAGACATTATCTGTGGCAGAAGCTTATCTGGACGCCCAGGGACTTCCCGAGAAACCAGGCCCAAGTTATAGACCCCAGACACAGTTCCAGAGGGACACTACACTTCAGGCTCCTACGAATAATAACATGCCACCCAGGAACCCTCAGAATCATATACAGAAACCCCTTAATCCAGCTCCCATATATTGCTTCAGGTGTGGGGGAAAAGGACACCGTCAAAGGGAATGCAGGGAAAGAAGGGATTTTACTATTGCATGTGGGGTAAAGAGAGCTAGTCACGGAGAATATTTTCAGAAAGTACAAGTGGCTGGTAGGACAGTGTCTGCCCTAATTGATACGGGGGCAGAACAGAGCGTTATGGCACAGAAATTATGGCATCAAATTAGGGGTGCCAGCCCCAGTGATAAAGGGTTGGATACAGTGAAGGTGTGGTGTGTGCATGGTGATATGAGAGAGTATCCCCGTCAGCAGGTGAACTTGAGAGTTGGGGGAGAAATGATTGAGCTAAAGGTAGCTATTGCTAAGAATATACCTCATTCCTTGATCCTGGGTCAGGATTGGCTCAGAACCAAGGTTAGGGGTGATTATAAGACCCCTACCGGATGCAGGAGGGGGGAAGAAACCCAGATTAAGGGTAGACTGATATTGGGAGCATGGTCTAAGCAATATCAGTTCCAATCCAGGAGGGCCAGAAGAGCAGGGGACTGGTGAGCTAGAAATGGTGGAAAAGAATGGCAGCCCACGATCAGATGGGTACCCTTATCTGAAAAAGCAAAGGCCCCTACACGTGCATATGGGAAGGCTGCAGGATACGATCTTTATGCCGCACAGGAACAACTGATTCCCGCCAATGGGAGAGCCCTGGTTAATACTGATTTACAGTTGTCTCCGCCACCAGGCTCGTATTTAAGGATTGCGCCTCGCTCAGGTTTAGCATGGAAAGCTTCGGTAGATGTAGCAGCAGGAGTAATCGACCCTGATTTTCGGGGTAATGTAGCGGTCCTATTGGTAAATCACGGGTCTGTACCATTCCAAGTACAGCCTGGAGATTGCATTGCCCAGATAGTGTGTGAACGTATATGGATGGCAAGACTGGAGAGATGGGTTTACTTCCCTGAAACTAAGAGGGGTATGAAAGGCTTTGGGTCATCGGGGAACACACAGCCTAGTATACACGAACGATTGACTGACCAGGATAAGATACCTACACAAGTGGAAAGTAAGGGGACAGAAACCATCCAAATACAGAATTCGGAAACACATACTCCGGCAACCTTCCCGGTTCCTGGGGACTCACACAAGGGGAAACACAGTGAGGGGGCCGAATGGAGGAAGGAGATGGAGGAATTACAAGCACAGATAAGAGCTCTGACAAAGGATAAAGAGGATCAGGGTAAAGAAATACAGCAGGAACTTGAAGAACGAAATCAACAAAAGATAGGGTCCTTTAATAAAGCTCTAGAGGAATTGACCAAGCAACTTGCCCAAGTAGGAGAGCAGGTCGCAGGAAATCAGCGACAGCAGACTGAGTTTAAAAAGTTTATGGAAGGTTGGGCAGGAAAATGGAAAGACAAGGAAGGTGAAACAGGTAAATGGGTAAAGCAAAATCAAATATTTGAAACCCAGCTAGGCCAGTATAAATCTCAGTTGAACCAAGTGGAAGAAGTGTTGGAAGATTTACAGGCTCAACTGGAACATACAAAGGAGGGTAGTATGGGTGAAATATCGGAGGCAGTAGCAGCCTTAGCCCACAGAGTATTCAGTCTAGAGGGGTTGGAGTGTACAAAGGGTTTAGAGGATGGTGAGTCAAACAAGGTCCCAGTGTTACGGTGGCCTGATGACTTCTGTGATACAAGCCCTAGTCCGAGCCCTTCTGATAAAAGAAACAAAAATAGGAAACGCCATTGAAGTTATTTAGCCTGTCACATATTCCCGAGAATATAGGGACTCCTCAGGGTACAAGCGAGGGTCATCCTTTAAGGGTGGGGGAATGTGACAAACCCAGCACCAGCACTAGTCCGGTCCCTGATAGGATCGGATGCAGAAGAGCAGACCAGATCGATTCTGGCACTCACCTTGAGGCTGACCTCCCTTGCCCCCATAACCAAAGAGATAGTGAACTGGAACAGAGGCAGGCAGATTGGCAACAACAGCCTCCTGTCTTTAGAGCAGCTAGAGAAGCCACGAGGAAGGTAGCTGCAGTAGAAAAACCTAGGCAGAGAAAAACTGCTGTAGAGCCAAAACCCATCCCCCGCTACAGGCTGAAGGGGATTGGCTCTGGTCTGTTTAAAAGCAGGCAGAGACAAACAGGAGGAGGAGGAGCGAGTGACCAGGGCGAGTCACTCCCACAGCTCAAGGCAGGTGAAGAGCTGTGGAACAGAGCAGGGGAGGAAAACGTGCTGGATTATCCCATGCAGGATTTGGAGGAAATCCTGCCTACTTCAAACTACCAGGTTCTAGATCGTGTGGAAGGCATGGAGATAGAACTGGCTGGCCCTATGTTAGAAAGCCAGACGGAAGGTATGGAAGTTGCATGAAAGAATGCAGCAGCTGAGAAACCATTAGTGGTTTGTGTTTCTTTCTTTCTTTTGCTGATGTTTGGTTTGTTTCTGCTGTGCAAACTATGCCTGCAGAAGTTAAGATATGTTTGAACTTTATAAGTATTTTGAGAGTAAGAATAATACTTGCTTCAAACGGAGGAATGGATTTAAAAGCAAGTTTATGAACCAGAAGCTCAAACTGACATAGTTAAGTTTGGTTTTTGGAACTTTAGAAATCCTGCTGTGACTCCCGTTCTTGAAGCTAATTAGATTACCTGTCTCAGCTGTGTGATTTTGCCTGCATGTGGGAGCTGAGAGAAAAGCTGAACTGTTACCAGAGTTTGCTGTGGCTATGTTTACCTGAGGAGTTTTGATATTAGTTAGAATTTGCAGTAAAGCTTTATTTTTGCAAATCTACTATTTTTGGTGAATGACCTGCAAAAGTGATGTTTGTTTTCTGTTGCATACTTTTGACCTGTGGGTCAGAATAAACAACTTATTCTTTCCTAAAGAACTTGTGTTGGCTGGTGATATGGTGAAATCTTGTTACTTACCTTGCATCTCTTAGGCCCAGGCAATTGCCTAGGGCCACCTGAAAAAGTCCTGAAGGTACCCCTGGTTGTAGGGGACACGCCAGAATCCCTGTGTTTGTCACCCGGCAGCCCTACACTACGGAGGGTTGGTGACACAGGGTTGTATCATCTGGTTCTGTGTCCAGCATTTCAATGTCCCTTGCTCAGGGGAACCTGGAGGCTCTTTCCACATGAGAGCTTCTCCCCTCCCTGTTTTCTCATTGTCTCTGCAAAATATTTTACCACTATAACATCTTATGACCACATTAGTCTCCAATTGAAAGAGTTGGTTACATATGCTAGGTACACCACTGTTCGGCATATCAAAATCTCAAGGTTATAAATGGTTGCAATTGAAGCAGGCCATTCAGAAAGGGTTCCCTGACTGGCACAATTTAAAAAATCAGTACAGCTTGCCGGGTCTGTGTTTCCAGACAGATTTTCAAGGGCATCAGACTGCTAAGTGGTACAAATTAATATCTGAATATTTGGTGAAAAAAACCTAAAACAAGCTTAAAAGACATTTGGAGTATAGAAACAAAGCAGCATATTTCTGCTACGCAATGGCCACGGATTTGGACTTGGAGAATGAGATGTACAGCGTCAGTATCTATGAGACAAACTTAGTTCTTTTTGTTATATAGAATTTTTTGGACCCCAGTTTGTTTATAAAAGTTGGATAATTCAAAGTCTAATAGATGCTGGCACTGTCATCTTGAAGTAGGGACAATGGATCATTTGCTATTTTATTGTCCATTGATACTCAAACAGGGAGCTAGAGTCCTGGCTGAGAACATGAAGAAGTCCATTGAGAAGGCTTTAAACTAGAGATCAGGGGAGAGCCAACAGTCGACAACCAGTCGATGGCCCGGACACCAGGATATCCGGAGGAGGAAACTACAAGCAACCGCAAAACTATAGGGGAAGTACAGGAAGAAACTACAAAAGGCAATGAGAAAGAGCAGATAGATACAAAAAGGAAAGCGAGGACCACTAAATCCAGGAAATTAGCACAAACAAATCTCAAATGTATGTACACGAATGCCAGAAGCTTAGGAAACAAAATGGAAGCAAATGGAAAGCTGGAGTCCCTCTGGATAAAGATTCCTGGACAAAAAGAAGCAGACACTAAAATTGGCCTCTATTATCGACCCCCCCCGGACAGATTGAAGAAACAGATAAAGAAATTATGGAGGAAATTAACTGAGGATGTAAATCAGGGAATGTAACGATCATGGGGGACTTCAACTTTCCAGGGATAAACTGGAAAATGGGGACATCAATCTGCGCTAGGGAAACAAGATTCCTGGAAGTGATAGGAGATTGCTTCCTTGAACAATTGGTGGGAGAACCCACAAGAGGAAATGCAATCCTGGACTTGGTCATAAATGGCATTACTGTAAGGACAGCAGATGTAGAGATTACAGCCCCGCTGGGGATAAGTGATCACAATACGATCAATTTTACCATTGGCATTGGAAAAGGGAAACCAATCAAGACTAAAGCCACAACCTTTAACTTCAAAAAAGGGAATTATGACAGCATGAGAACCATGGTTAAAAAACGGCTCAAGAAGGGGAAAGCAGAAATCAAAACAGTTGATCAAGCATGGTCTCTACTGAAAACCACCATTACAGAAGCACAGAATCGTTACATACCAAAGATATCCAAAGGAAGGCGAAAAAAGAACAAAGGAGAACCAGCTTGGCTAACCAAAGAGGTGAAGGATGCAGTAAGGGATAAGAGGAACTCGTTTAAAAAATGGAAACGTGAAAAAACGACGGAGGCCTGGAACTGCCACAAAATCGACCAGAAAAAGTGTCATAAAGCGGTAAGAGACGCCAAAAGAGTCTATGAAGAGAAGATAGCGCAAGAAACCAAAAACTTCAAGCCCTTTTATAGATATATTAAAGGAAAGAAACCAGCAAGGGAGGCAGTGGGTCCTCTAGACGACCAAGGAAAAAAAGGGTCAATTAAAGAAGACAAACAGGTTGCCGATAAATTAAATTCATTCTTTGCCTCTGTCTTTACAATTGAGGACACTACAACAATGCCAGAAACAAAGAAGATATTCGCCGGAAGCATAGAGGAGAGGCTCGCAACAGTACATGTGGGGTTGGACATGATATACTTTCATATTGATAGACTTAAAAGTGACAAGGCCCCTGGACCGGACGGTATTCACCCAAGAGTATTAAAGGAACTTAAGAAAGAAATAGGAGAACTATTACAATCCTTAGCTAACATGTCAATCAGAACCGGGCAAATACCAGATGACTGGAGGATAGCAAATGTCATCCCAATTTTCAAGAAAGGATCAAGAGGTGAACCGGGAAACTATAGACCTGTGAATCTCACATCGGTTCCTGGGAAGATAATTGAAGCACTAATTAAAGATGCTATAGTACAACACCTGGAAGAGCACAACCTAATAAGTGCTAGTCAACACGGCTTCAGGAAAGGGAAGTCATGTTTGACAAATTTAATTCATTTTTTTAACAAGGTGAACAAGCAAATCGACAGTGGAGACCCGGTGGACATAATTTACTTGGACTTCCAGAAGGCGTTTGACAAGGTCCCGCACGCAAGGCTTATGAGTAAATTACTAAGTCATGGAATAGGAGGAGAAGTGCACAGATGGATCGGCAAATGGCTAGAGAACAGAAAACAGAGGGTGATCATAAATGGGAAATTCTCGGATTGGGAGAAGGTGACTAGTGGCGTGCCCCAGGGCTCGGTTCTTGGGCCCATCTTGTTCAACATTTTTATAAATGACCTTGAGGAGGGAACGACGTGCAATATAATCAAGTTTGCAGATGATACAAAGCTATGTCGGGGAGTTGGCTCTCCAAGGGACTGCGAGGATCTTCAGAAGGATCTGAATCAGCTGGAAAAATGGGCAATAAAGTGGCAAATGAATTTCAATATAGACAAATGCAAGGTGATGCATCTGGGAAAGAAGAACAAAGAACATGAATATAGATTTTTGGGAGTGACATTAACCGAATGCGAACAAGAAAGGGACTTGGGAGTCCTGATAGACAGAACCCTAAAACCATCGGCTCAATGCGCGGCGGCAGCAAAGAAAGCTAACAGGATGTTGGGTATGATTAAAAAGGGGATCACGAGTAGGTCGGATGACGTCATAATGCCACTTTACAGAGCAATGGTCAGACCACACTTAGAATACTGTGTCCAGTACTGGTCCCATACCTCAAGAAAGATATAACTCTGCTGGAGAGGGTGCAGAGGCGAGCCACGAAACTAGTCAAAAGTATGGAGAATTTGAGCTACCAGGAACGCCTCAGAAAACTGGGACTGTTCACCCTCGAAAAGAGAAGATTGAAAGGGGATTTGATAGAGACTTTTAAAATATTAAAAGGATTTGACATAATAGACCAGAAAGAAGCATTACTGACTTTTTCAGACGTGACACGGACAAGAGGTCATAGCCTGAAATTGTGTGGCAGCAGGTTCAAGACAAATATCAGGAAGTTCTTTTTCACACAGCGAGTGGTGAGCGCTTGGAATGCTCTCCCAGAGGAGCTTGTGGAGGAGACTAGTGTTCAGGGTTTCAAGCGCAAGTTGGATGCACACCTTCTTGCAAATCATAGCCGGGGATAGGGAAACCCGGGTCTCCAACAAGGAGCACCTAACTGGGCCTCCGCGTGTGCGGATCGCCGGACAAGATGGACCTAGGTCTGATCCGGTGAAGGCGTTTCTTATGTTCTTATAATATGGGGAAAAATTAATATGGTACTCAGTGTCTCTATACCATTGTCTTATGACACGGTTCTATTTGGAACATTGTTGAAATCTAAGAGTCCAATCGACAAGCAGACGTCTTCTGATTATGACAGGGGTGGCCATGCAATTGATAACCAGAAATTGGAAGAACTGGAATAGATTAAATTTTTATTTTTGGTAGGAAACACTTTGTTTGTTTTACAGAACAATTGGGAAATAATAAAAGGTTTAAAGATATATGGGGTCCTTTGGAGGCATTTGTTAAACAGAAGATTGATTGAACCCTTAATTCCTAAATGATTTCTACACACATCCAGATAGGGAGGGAGGGAAGGGGGGGGGAGTAAGTTAATTTGTTTTAATATTTGTTCGAATATAAGTGCTGTTATATGTTTTATCTGAATGTATATTTGTTTGCACTTTGTATAAGTTTTGAAAATTAATAAAGATTTCCAAAACAAACAAACAAAAAAAAGTCAAGTTGAATGAGAACTCTGCCAGTTTGGTTATTAGAAAACTTGAAGATTTTGATCATCTATTCATTTGCTAAAGCACAGATGGCAGCATTGTTTTGTGCTGAGACTAATAGCAGTGACTGAAATCCTAAATACTCTGTTTTCATTAGTGGACAAGGCACTGCAGTTTTGCAGGTCAGGATCACAGAGCCGAGGTGCTGCTGCTCAAAAATATTTTCTGATTAAGAGAAGCAATTAAGGTATATTAAAATAGATTAATGACTGCGGATAGTGGCACAAAGCCCAGAGATCTTCTGTATGTGAAGAGACAGAAGATCCTCAAGCACCAAATGATACAATGACTAGGAAAATGAAGCAGAAAGGTACAGAAAGAGTCTCAGTCATATTAGACCTTGATATACAGCCTTTGCATAGCACATTTGATGAACTCCAAAAGGAAGATCGTTTTGCACAGTGCAGGTACATATTAAGAGGAGCTGGGACCAAGGCCAGGACTGGTATATACAAGAAGGCCATAGGCAATTACTACACACAAAACATGATGTCATAGTAAAGTATAAATTATGGACCCATTTAAATAGTCTGTCCAGGGGTAATTGTGCATTTTCAGCAGCACTTAAGCAGACATTGCCACAGAAAATTTCCTGTTAGCGCCCAAGCCAAAACCAGCTATTTTGTGGGAGTTGCATTTTTTGGGGAAATTCAGTGAATGTATATAGAGGGAAATTCTGTATAGAACGCCGGTTTCAGCAGCCGCCTAAGAAGTGGCTGAAAATTGCAGACTGGTGTCCTATACAGAATCATGTCTACCCTAATAGACAGAGGCCTAACCCCACCTAACCACCCCAATTCTCTAACTGGTACCCATGTCATCAGCTGATTGTGGCAAGGAAATCTCCCTTCCGTGATCAACTGAACAGCCAAAGCAGAACCCCGGCGAAGTCAATCAGCAGGAGGGATGCCTACTCCCTCCTGCTGGAACCCCAAACACCTTGAGAAATCTCCCGGTAGGAGGGATGCCCACTCCCTCCTGCCGCCACCCCCAGCCCCCTTCTCTCCCCCACACACCTGTACCTTTTAAGATGAAAGTCCGGCCAGAAGTATGTATACATCCTCCAGCCAGCAGGCCTGCCACTCCAAAATAGCAGGCCTTCCCCTTCCTGGTGCATTCTGGGTTGCACCAGGAAGGGGGTCTAAGGCTCTGATTGGCCCAGATTGGATCAGATGCCTCCAGCGGGAGAGAGTGAGCACCCCTCCTGCCGACCATCTTCGTGGGAGGTTCCCCTGTGGGGGCTGCTGAGCTGTTCACGGCAGGGAGATTTCCTTGCTGCGATCAGCTCAGCTGTTGTGTCTATTTGAAATGTAGGCCAGCCTTTTGCTTGCCTACATTTCAGGCATCTATCGCAGCCCTAGGGAAAAGCCTAGGGCCACTTAAGCTTGCCGAAGGCCACTTCCGGGCAAAACCACGCCCATACCAGCCTTGGGCGAGCTTAAGTTTCCCGACGCATCTCCCTGCACCTACAATAGATTTGGGTTGTCAAAAACATGCATCCCAATTGGCCGGATAGACAGCGGTAGGACGCCTACCACCGCCTACAATCAGGACACCGTTTATAGAATCTGTACCATAGTTTCCAACACAACTTGGAAACATCCCTGACATTTGAATGCACTTTTTCTGTGCAGCCAAATATGCATGCATTATGAAAGTACATACATATTTTTAAGTAGGTAAAAATCAGTTTACATGAATATCTCTGGCTATGGTGGGATAACTCAGGGTCAATTTTCAAAGTGTTTGGACTCTTAACTTTTAAAGTTAGGCCTCTAAAGTGGCCTCTGAAAATTTACTGGGGCTGAGTTCTTAAATTTATACTCAAAATTTTCCTAAGCACCTTAATTTGGTAACCTAAAACGTGGGCGGAGATAAGGGAGGACAATTTAGGTCTTAAGCAGTGATTTTCAGCACTAGGCCCCTTTACAAAGCCACAGTAGTGAGTCCCGGTGTGACAAATGCAATCCAGCCTACAGGAACTGAATGGGCTGAATTGTATTTGCAACATGGGAATCACTACCGTGGATTTGTAAAAGGGGCCCTTGGTCTCAGAGTGTTACTTTGAAGTAAGCAGGTCATATGTTCAATAAATGAAAAGAACTGTGATATGAACTAGCACATCCATCCCCTTACCCAAGCAGAAATCTTAGTTGAGAAATGAGATACCTAGTCATAAACTAATTTAACGAGTATAGAAAGAATTAATGCCTTTAGCATCATTTAATCTCATCAAACATGAACAAAAATTCAAATTGCCCTCTGTCTAGTCGATTAAATTAAAAAAACTGTGTAACCAATGCAGAAGAGCTAGATACAGGTATTAAAGGGACAATGATATCATATAAAGAGAAAGAAAAGATTGAACTGCTCAGTCAAATCAAATTGCCCATTTCACTGGTCAATCAGGTATTCTGGATCTTCTCACCTTGATTGAGCGACTTCCCCACTGCTAGAAGCATTTGCTTTGCATCAGCAGGAATCAATATATTCTGCTTCTTCTCTATTCCGCACTTGCATGTGATGAGATAGTCTTACTTGGGCGGCAGTTGCTGGCACAAAATGGATGCTCCCAGCAGCATTAAAATCTCTCATTCAAGGTGAAGTTACTGGCGTCTCCAGAATTTATGAAGCAACAGTGAATCATGCATAGAGAAGAGATTTGGCCTCCGTGATTAATTTGTTTGCTTGGAATTGGGATCAATGCTCAGAGAAATATATTTAAAAAAACGTTTATGCACAGATCTCTTGAATAAATCTGAGCAGTAAAAATGGAAAATTGAAGGTAAAAGAAATTAAGTGTTCACATTCAGGCTATATATACAAAGTGCACATTAAAAAAAGAAAGAGTGAGGTCATCAAATTTGCAGATGACACAAAACTATTCAAGGTTGGTAAAACACATGAGGACTGTGAAAAATTGCTGGAAAACCTTGGGAAATTTGAAGAGCAGGCATCCAAATGCCAAATGAAATTTAATGCTGACAAATGTAAATTTAATGTTGACAAATGTAAAGTGAAGCACATCGGGAAGAATAATCCAAATCATAGGTACCAGATGCTAGGGTCTACCTTAGGAGTCAGCACCCCAAAAAAGGATCTGGGTGTCATTGTAGATACTATGGCAAACTGTGGCAAAAAAGCAAACAGTATGCTAGGAATTATTAGGAAAGAGATGGTAAATAAGACCAAGAATATTATAATGCCTCTGTATTGCTCCATGATGCATCCTAACCTTGAGTATGGCGCCCAGTTTTGATTGCCATATGTCAAAAAAAGATTTAGCAGAATTAGAAAAGGCTCAAAGAAGAGTAACTCAAATGATAAAGGGTTGGAACTCCTCTCATATGAGGAAAGACTAAACAGGTTGGGGCTCTTCAGCTTGGGCTGAGGGGCAATATATTTGATGGTCTACAAAATCCCGAGTGGTATAGAATGGGTAAACAATTTTTCACCTTTCAAAAAGTACAATACCAGGAACACTCAATGAAATTACACGGGAATACTTTTAAAACAAATAAGAGGAAATATTTTTTTACTCAAAGAATAGGATGTGGTAACAGCACAAATATACTGGCAAATGTGCAAATCACAAAAATGGCAGCATTTTTATGGTATTTAACATCTGAAGTCCCTTTGTGAAAAAAGTTTACAAAAGGGGCCAGTTTTATTGTAAACTTTCATGGATAGAACACCATTTTATGTACATTGAACATTAATGAGCAGCTGCCATCAGAACCAAATTAAGATGTAGGCATAGGCCTAGGGTCCAAAACATGTAGGAGACTCTGTACAACATGCTTTCATTACCAACATTTCCCCAAAAATGCACTCAATAAGAGCCAGTATTTGGGGAAGTCAGCCATCCACAGTGAGTCACTGCTGCCTATAGCTGTGTGCATGGACAGGGTAGTTGTGGCACTTGGTTTCTCCTATTCATGATACTGGCATCCAGAGTGGCTACCTCATGTAGGACAGGTTCACTCTCTTGAACTTAGCAAAAGAAGATTTGGAATGGATATAGAGAAGAATAGAGCTCCAGAGACAAGGACCAAAGTAGGAGATATCAAGACGGAGAATAAAGAATTGCTGCCTAAGATGAGTGAAAAGCATGTCCCTGCAAATAAAGAAACAGAAGGGATGCTAAGTACACAGGGGTATAGGTAAAGAATGCCCTGTGAACCAGGGTTAGACTCTTCAATTTAAGAGGAGCCATGCCAGGAAGCCAATGTTTACTCTCTAGCAGGTAGAAATGAGATCACAAAGACGGGCTTTACAGAGAAGTTTAACAGAAGTGGATTGAACACATTGAAGGCGCTTTAGAGAGCTGAGTGAAGACCATTATAGAGAGAACTGCAATAATTAATGAGAGACAAGCAACAAGACAAAAATTCTAAGAAGTGCAATAGGCAGGAATGGTTTAGCTGAGTGATGTGATATAGGGCAAAGAAGGAGAATCAGACAATTGCATCAATTTGAGGTTTAAAAGAGATTGGGATGCTGGATAAGTTCTAGGATGTGGTAAAATAATGCCCTTAAGAGAAGGAGAAGAGGTAAAGGAGTGAGGGCTGGAAAGGTTTGTGGCTTCACATTCAGCAAAGTTAAGAAAGAGATGATTATCCTGCAACCAGTCAACTGTGGTTTGGAAAGAAGTCTAACAGGTGGCCGAAGAAGACAAATGAAGAGCGAAGAGAATTAACTCCCCCTTTTACAAAAGCACAGAAAAGGTTTACAGCGTCGGCCAGCACGCTGAACGCTCTGCGCTGCTCTGACACTCATAGGAATTCCATGACCACTGGAGCAGTGCAGAGCATTCAGTCTGCCGGCCAGCACTAAAAACCTTTTCTATACTTTTATAAAAGGGGAGGGGGGTATGAGCTCTGCTCGTCGCTTCTTATATGTACAGTATAACCTATCTGGGAGTAAACACCTGGAACGATCTCCCAGAAATTATCAGAAAGGAGGCCAACTACTCCTTCCGAAAAAAACTGAAAACTTACCTCTTTGACAATTAATTAATATCTACCTTTTCTCCTTTCCTCCTATATGTCCCCTTCCCCCTTCTTCTCCCCCTTCCCTCCCTGTTTACTCTTCAGTCACCTAGAGCTTGTATAGGTTTGTGTGACAAAAGATTAGATTAGATTAATATTACCTCATTTTAAAATCTTTATTTTTTTCTCCATTATGCCTAAATGAAGGGATCATATGAGGGTTCCTCCAGTCTCCTCAGTGACAACTCATTTAATTATAGGCAAGTGGCACTGGATCCTCACCTGAAGGTTATACACAGGGCATTCTTGCTATGCCGGATCAGGGACTTGGATCCAGCTCAGGCAATGAGGTCGCATACTGGTGATAAACATAAGAACATAAGAACATAAGCAGTGCCTCTGCCGGGTCAGACCACAGGTCCATCCCGCCCAGCAGTCCGCTCCCGCGGCGGCCCAAACAGGTCACAACCTGTCTGTATCACCAGAGGGGGCTCCCTTGCCACCTTGGTTTCTCATTTAAGTCCTGTCTTCCTATCGAAGTCCTAATCCTCCGGTCTTGCACATGCACGACCTGGTTTCTATACTCATTACCTGGTTAGCTTTCTATACTTGTGTTACATCCCAGTTCCTCCCTCAGTATCCTATGATCCCTTTATCCTTCAGGAATCCGTCCAATCCCTGTTTGAATCCCTGTACCGTACTCTGCCTGATCACATGATGCTATAAAAGGTACATGCACCTTGTAGAATCTCGCTAATCACCATTCTAGCTGGCGCCAATTTTTTTAGGTGCTATGTACAGAATTGATTCTGATTCATGCCAATAATTGCTTGTTAAAATGCCAATTATCCGTGCTTATTAATTTGTTATTCAATTAAATTGCATGCGTAATTTCCACACATGACCAAAATTACACAAATAATTTTTGCAATTTTGTATAGAATTAGGGGGTTACTGCCTACAAAATAGGTGTCAGTAAGTGTTTACATTTAAAGTTTTTTTAATGGCAATTTGCTAATGCCAACATTGCATGACCTTTAATACAAGAAATGTAAAATTGCCCATTTTACTGCTGTGTTAAAAATGGTCTTAATGTGCGGGAAAAACCTGTACAAGGGCATACTAAGGCCAGAGAACTCCTAAACCCCCCCTTTTTTTTTTTTTTACAAAACCGCAAAAGTGTTTTTTTAGCATCTTCCAACACTCATAGAATTCCTAAAGCATCGTGAGCAGTGCAGAGCAGTCTGCATGCCGGCCTGCGCTAAAAACCACTTCCGTGGTTTTGTAAAAGGGAGGGTTAGTGAATTAGACCCTTGCAATATATTATGATCATCTTATCCACTCCGACTTAAATAATCAAGAAAAGTCAAAATAAAAGAGAAAGGGCTCCTTTTACAAAGGTGTGCTAGGGCCTTAATGTGCGCAATAGCGCACATTAAATTCCTGAGCGCGCTAGCCACTACCGCCTCCTTTTTAGGAGGCGGTAGATTTTCAGCTACCACGCGCTACAGTGCGCGTTAATTTTGTGCGTATGCTAAAAACCCTAGCGCACCTTCGTAAAAGGAGCCCAAAGCTTGAATATATAAATATACATCAATGGTTTAATAAATTTCCTAGAAATGATCCCAAATTCCCTTTTTGCGTTACTTGATATATAGCTCTAATATTTACTTTCACTTTTTATTAATTAACAGATTTCTTAACTTCTCTTACATCGATTGTTCAAGGCAGTTTACAATTAATTTTTAAATAAAAATAATTGTATAATAAATTTACATTAGAAAATCAATACAGGGAAATACTCTTAAAACCAATAGGAGGAAATTTTTTTTCATTCAGAGAATAGTTAAGCTCTGGAACGTGTTGCCAGAGGTTGTGGTAAGAACGGAGAGCGTAGATGGTTTTAAGAAAAGTTTGGACAAGTTCCTGGAGGAAAAGTCCATAGTCTGTTATTGAGAAAGACATGGGGGAAGTCACTGCTTGCCCTGTATCGGTAGCATGGAATATTGCTATACCTCGGGTTTTGGCCAGGTACTAGTGACCTGGATTGGCCACCTTGAGAAAGGGCTATTGGGCTTGATGGACCATTGGTCTGACCTAATAAGGCTATTCATATGTTCTTATGTTCTTAATAGCTACATAATTAAAACGAGCAAACTACAATCAGCCCAACTCATCCAACTTCATCCACTGTATAAATGTTATAGTAAAGAATTAGCTTGACTCTGTTTAGATGCGGATGCTCATATGCATTCTTAATACAAATTCTGCTGGCGTCCACTCACTATTCTAGTCAGCATTTCTCTCTTTGCAAAACAATAAGATGATTTGCAATTGTGCTTCTTGGATGGAAATATCTATTTAAAAAATAGACATTTTTAGTAGATAATATGAATGTGCACCGTGATCTAGAAAATTTTGAGAAATAATGGATATCCAGAACTCTCAAGGAAGTCTGAAGAGAACATTGAATGTCACACCTTTGAAGGACTTTCAAGGAGACCAGTATGGATCAAAAGATCTATAGTTGTCTCTCATTTTTAATCATCATATATGAGATTTCAATATATGAGGGCATATCAAAAATTAAAAGCAATTGTTAAATTACGTGATAACCTGAACAGAGCTAGCAAAATGCAACATATATACTCGCATATTGCCTGTTGGATAGTTTGTCCACACACAGTGTAGCACTTGGCCTTTAGTTGTGTGGCAGCCAAGAGGTCAGAAACATGGACATAAGAACATAAGCATTGCCT
This sequence comes from Geotrypetes seraphini, assembly GCF_902459505.1. NCBI lineage: Eukaryota > Metazoa > Chordata > Amphibia > Gymnophiona > Dermophiidae > Geotrypetes > Geotrypetes seraphini. Next base: position 4,616,946 of record NC_047084.1, on the reverse strand, counting down.
CTGCCGGGTCAGACCAAGGGTCCATAATGCCCAGCAGTCCGCTCCCGCGGCGACCCCCCCAGGTCCATGACCTGTAAGTGATCTTTTACTTAAAACCTGTTTTTCTCTAACCGTTAAATATCCTGTATAGTAACCCTCTAACTGTACCCTTCAATCCCCTTTTCCTTCAGGAAATCATCTAATCACATTTTGAAACCGATAATCATACTCTGACCTACCACCTTCTCTGGAAGCGCATTCCAGGTGTCCACCACCCTGAGTGAAGAAGAACTTCCTAGCATTTGTTCTGAATCTGCCTCCTTTCAATTTTTGTGAATGCCCTCTTTTTTTTGTTGCCCCCGCTAGTCTGAAGAATCTGTCCCTCTCTACTTTCTCTATACCCTTCATGATCTTATAAGTTTCTATCATGTCCCCTCTAAGTCTCCGCTTTTCCAGGGAAAAGAGCCCCAGCTTCTCTAGTCTTTCAGCATATGAAAGGTTTTCCATGCCTATTATCATCCTTGTCGCTCTTCACTGGACCCTCTCGAGTATCGCCATATCCTTCTTAAGGTACGGCGACCAGTACTGAACGCAGTACTCCAGATGCAGGCGCACCATTGCCCGATACAGTGGCAGGATAACCTCCTTTGTTCTGGTAGTGATACCTTTTTTGATAATACCCAACATTCTGTTCGCCTTCTTTGAGGCCGCTGCGCATTGTGCCGCCGGCTTCATTGTTTTATCCACCAGAACCCCCAAGTCCTTTTCTAGTTTGCCTTCCCCCAGTACCATCCCCCCCATCGTGTAGTTATACATCGGGTTTCTTTTCCCTATGTGCAAGACTTTGCATTTCTCTACATTGAAGCTCATCTGCCATTTACTTGCCCAGTCACTCAGTTTATTCAGGTCCCTTTGTAGTTCTTTGCATTCCTCCACAGTACTAACCCTACTGGTAAGTTTTGTCGTCCGTGAATTTTATAACTTCACACTTCGTCCCTGATTCCAGGTCATTTATGAATAAATTGAACAGCAGCGGTCCCAGCACCGACCCCTGCGGGACACCACTCGTGACTCCTTTCCAGCCAGACTAGTGTCCCTTAACTCCTACCTTTTGTTTCCTGTCTGCCAGCCAATTTCTGATCCACCTGTGCACGTCTCTCTCCACCCCGTGGTTCCACAGTTTCCTTAGTAGGCGCTCATGGGGTACCTTGTCGAAGGCTTTTTGGAAGTCCAGATATACAGTGTCCAAGGGGTCACCTTTGTCCAATTGTTCGCTTATCCCCTCAAAGAACTGCAGTAGGTTTGTTTGGCATGATCTTTCTTTACAGAAACCATGCTGGCTTGTTCTCATCAAATTATTCCTTTCTATATGCTCATTGATACTGTCCTTGATCAACGATTCAGCCATCTTCCCCGGATCGCCTCTTGATCCTTTTTTAAAGATAGGTGTGACATTTGCTATCCTCCAGTCTTCCAGGATAACCCCTGTTTTCAAGGATAGATTGCAGATCTGCTGCAGTAACTCCACTGTTTCATCTCTGAGTTCTTTCAGTACTCTCGGGTGGATTCCGTCTGGACCCGGAGATTTGTCAGTTTTTAATCTATCTATCTGTTTGAGTATGTCTTCGAGGCTTACCTGTATGCATGATAACTTTCCCTCTTGCTCTCCCTTGAAGATTTTTTCCGGTTCCGACACATTTGATGTGTCCTCTTTTGTGAAGACAGACGAGAAGAACGTGTTTAGTCTTTCTGCCACCTCTTTTTCTTCCTTCACCACTCTCTTCCTGTCTCCCTCATCCAGAGGTCCCACTTCTTCCCTCGCCGGCTGCTTTCCTTTCACATATCGGAAGAATGGCTTGAAATTCCGTGTCTCCCTGGCAAGCCTCTCTTCATACTCTTTTTTTTTTTGCTGTGACATTCTTTTTGATGCTTCCTGTGTTCTTTCCAATTTTCCTCAGTTTTATCCTTTTTCCATTTCCTGAAAGACTTCTTCTTGTCTCCTATCACGTTCTTAACTTCATTGGTTATCCATGTCAGGTCTTTTGTTTGATTCTTTCTGCACCCTTTCCTAAATCTGGGCATATACAGGTTTTGCGCTTCGATTACCATGTCTTTGAATAGGGACCAGGCTTGTTCCACCATCTGTGCTTTCCTGGAGCTGTTCTTGAGTTTCTTCTTCACCATTTGTCTCATGGCATCATAGTTCCCTTTCTTGAAGTTAAACTTTGTTGCAATGGTTCTCTTCCCCATTGGCATTCCTATTTCCACCTTGAACTGGATAATGTTGTGATCACTGTTTTCTAATGGTCTCACTACTTCCACTTCCTTGGCAGGTCCTTTCAGGCCGTTGAGGATCAAGTCCATAACAGCTGTCCCTCTCGTTGATTCCTTGACAAGCTGTTCCAAGAATCAGTACCGTAGAACCTCTAGGAACTCCGTTTCCTTTGTACAATTTGAAACTCCAAGACTCCAGTCTATCCCGGGATAGTTGAAATCTCCCATAACTATTATGTTTGCATTTTTGCATTCCCTCCTCAATTCGGCTCCCAGTTCTGTATCATTTGCTTCAGTTTGCCCAGGTGGGTTGTAGTACAGTCCCATCTTTATCTCGGCTCCCTTTCTTCCCGGTATTTTAATCCATAGTGACTCCAGTTGGAGTCCACCCCGGTCGAATGAATGGTGTCCTTTATGTAAAGAGCTACTCTTCCACCCTTCTGATGTGTTCTGTCTCTTCGGTAGGGCTTGTACCCTGGCAGTACTATGTCCCATTTGTTTTCCTCATTCCACCATGTTTCTGTGATCACTATGATGTCTAGGTTCTCATCTTTGGCCATGACTTCTAGTTTCCCCATTTTATTCTTTAGGCTTCTTTCATTAGTGTACATGCAGTTCAAGTCTCGGTATTTTTTCCTCCTCGTTATTTTCCCTTGCGTTTCATTATTCTTTCCGTCTCCTTCATGTCCTGTAGCCTCCTGGTTATTGCCTCTCTTGTCATCCCCTTGTGGTGCATTCTTATTGTCCTCCTTTTGTCCCTTCCCTTCATCTTGCTCCTCCTCGTTATTTTCCCTTGCGTTTCATTATTCTTTCCGTCTCCATGTCCTGCAGCCTCCTGGTTATTGTCTTTCTTGTCATCCCCTTGTGGTGCATTCTTATTGTCCTCTTTTTGTCCCTTCCCTTCATCTTACTCCATTTTGTCTTTCCCTTGTAGTACACTTCTCCTATCCTCCTCTTGTTTCATCTGGCTCCCTTGGTTTTTCAGCTCCTGATTTGTGCCATTTGTGTCTTCCCAGCACTTTCCCCACTCAGTATCTTCTTGGGATATTGGCTTCTGAAACATCGACACCTGGTCCCTTTCTTCCTAGTTTAAAGCTTGCTCTATTCCTCTTCTGACATTATTTGCTAGTAGTCTCGTTCCTGCTGTGCTCAGGTGTAGTCCATCTCTCCGGAAGAGCTTGTTCTTTCCCCAGAACGTTGTCCAGTTCCTCACAAAGTGAAATCCCTCTTTCTCACACCATCTCCTCATCCACGCATTTATTGATTGTAGCTCCGTCTGTCTCTTCACATCTGCCCTCAGTACTGGCAGGATCTCTGAGAACGCTATCCTCTGAGTCCTCATCTTCAGCTTTCTTCCTAAGATCTTGAACTGTTCAGTAAGCACATTCCTGCTGTAGTCCCTCCTGGTGACATCATTTGTCCCGACATGGACTATCACTGCCGTCTCTTCCGTCTCAGCTCCTTCCAAGATCCTTTCAATTCTGTCGATGATGTCCTTAGTTCTTGCTCCTGGGAGACAGGCCACCAGCCGATCCTCTCTCCCGCCTGCTATGTGACTATCCACCTGTCTTAGGATTGAATCTCCCACCAGGATTGCAGATTTCTCTTTCTTCAGCTTCAGCTGCGGTCGCAGGTCCGTGTCCTTGGTGCTCTTCGTTTCTTCTCCCTTTAGGCACTGGTAGGATCTTGTCTCTTCTTCCTGCGACTTTCCTTCATGGGTTCCCTCTGCGATGGTTCCTGTCCTATGCCTTGTACATCTTCCATGTTCGTGTGCTTCTCGTGTTCTTGTTCTTTCACTCTCCTGGACGCTCCATTGCAAGATTGCACCACCGAAGAACCATGTGCAGCAGTGTGCTTTATATTGACTCAGGGGGGCCCTCGGCCGTTATTTGACAGACCTGCCTGTCTTTTATTTATTTATTTTTTATGGGGCAGATATTTTGCGTGTGTAACACACACACAATATCTGTGCCATGGAAAAAAAATGAATAAAAAAGACAGGCAGGCCTGTCAAAAAAACCTGCAGACCTGTCGGCAACTCAGATACCGACAAGTCTGCAACAGTCGGGCTTGCCAATAGTAAAACCCGATTCAAAATAGCCAAAACTGTTAGTGAATCAGTCGCTTGGCTATTTTGCATGGGGTTTTACTAATTTGCATGGGAGGATCGGGATCGGATCACTACAGGCTTTAGTGAATAGTGCAGGAGGGAAATCTGGTCGCAAAGGGGTCGCAAACCGATCGGTACATGATCGGTTTGCTTTGTGAATCTAGCCCTTAATCATGGGTGACTGGGGCCCACACAGAATGGCAGGCGTGGCTCTGGCTACCTTGGTGGACAGACTAGATAGACCATACGGGTCTTTATCTGCCATCATTTACTGTATTACTGTATAAAAATATAAAGATTACCATATCTAGGCAGATAATATAATAAAGTTCTACAGTTTTAGGTTCATATATATAAAGTCTCTGAGGAAGAGTCAAGAAACGCAGTCTCTGTGCCTTCCTCTCTCAAGCAGGTACTGACTTTGCTATTGAGCTTCCTTCAGCAAATAAACGCACAGTCTCTTCGAAACATGGGCTCAAGGCTCAAAAGAAAAGCTCAGAAAACTATGTGCTCTAACAACAGTCCGAAATCACAACCGCAAGTAGTCACAGCACAGTTCAAATACTATGTCAGCAGGGTTTAAATCTCCTGCCAACAATTCTTTTTATTTAGCATAGCAGTTCATTCACTTCCCTTTGTTTTGAAAACTTCCATCACTAGGACACAGCTCAAAAAGCCATGACACCAGCTCTCCTCCCACTTTATCAGGCTTTATTTAATTCCCCGATAACCACCTGCAAATTAAATTCTACCACTGTCTCAAAATTCTGGGTTACTCTGCCATGAATTAGGGTTACTATATGGCTCCAGAAAAAGGAGGACGGATTGAGACATTCGGGTTTTACTCCATTGAAAGCAATGGAAGTAAGAAGGACAGATTGAGATATCCGGGTTTTACTCCTGTTGAAAGCAATGGAAGTAAAACCCGGATGTCTCAATCCGTCCTCCTTTTTCTGGAGCCATATGGCAACCCTAATTCATGGCGATTCGTTCCACAACACAAAAGTGCAAAGTAAACCCCTTTGTTCCTCACTCTTGCTTTAATGGCATGTCCTGGGTATGCCCAACATCACCCTGCAGCCTGTGGGAGCGTCGCAGATCACCTCATGTGCTTACTTACTTTATTAGCCATTCTCATGTGCGCCATCTCAGGCCTGCATTCCCTCTCCTTCAGCGCAGGATCCATCTGCCACCAGCGGTTGGGGAACAACAAGCCGGCCACAGTCGGTCTTCTTCCCGGCCCGAAGGTAGGTCGCTCCGGCGCCCCCTCCTGGATCTCTTAGCTGATTTCTCCTCGTTTCTCCCGCTTAACTTTGAGTGCCACTTTCAACCCATGCCGCTGTCCGGTATGCCTCGACTGCGCATGCACCTGCAGAGCCAACATCCAGGGACAGAGGCCGGCTCTCTCCCTCCACCAATCGGAGGCCGCCAAAAAGGATGGTACGAGAATTTGAAGGCAGGCTTCGAATGGAGGGTGACAGGAAAGCACGCGTTTGACTTTTCTTTTACGGATAAATTATCTTTCGGGGTTTCCTTGGTTACGAGTTGACCACGTTGGAAAATTCGGTGCATGCGTCTTTTACCTCTGCTCTGGTAGCACTTGTGATGGGGGTTTGGCGGACTCGTTTACCGAGGCAACGCTCGTTTTGCGAATCAAAGTTTGCTGGAGTGCTTTGCTTGTCTTGCAAAACACTCGCAAACCGCGTTGTTCACAAACCGAGGTTTGACTGTAATTAAAATTTAACAAAACAGAATTAAAAAATTAGCCCCTTTCACAAAGTTGCGCTAGCGGCGGCTGCGCAGCAAAAGCCCCGAAGCCCTTTAAATCCTTATGGGCTTTGGGGCAGTTACCGCAGTGGCCTATGTTATCGAGTAAAGAGGGGGTATACAAAATTCTACCAGTGACATTAGGATATATCATAAAACACATTTCCAAATAATAGGTATTTAGATTTTTCCTAAATTCTAAATAAGAGCATGATTTCTGAAAAGCATAATCCTTCCAGAATCTAGCTAAAAACCAAAGACAACTCCACCTGTTTAAAACATTTTTTTTACCCCTCACAGAAGGAAAATAAAGCAAACTAGAATTAATTAACTTTTGTTTTTCTACCCGAATGGAAAATGTGGTCATAAAAATATGGGGGTTCTAAGCCTTGAAATAAATAAAATAAAGCAATTTAAACTGAACTCTGGCTTCTATTGGGACCCAGTGAAAATGACTTTTTCAACAAGAAAAAAAAAAAAAAATCTGACAAATAGCAGTGTTCTGGATTGATTGCAGTTTTTTCAGTTGCTGGCGAGAGCATTTCAAGTACATAATATTACAGCAATCCATCTGGGTCAGGATCCGTGCCTTAGAAATAAGTCTTAGAAATAAGCTGATTTATTTGTGACTCACGTGATAAAGTACAGTCACTCTATTAGAACTCCGAGGTTTTGGTTACTGAAGAAAATTTATAATTCGCTGTGGACTGTATTCTATAAACGGCGCCGTCATCATCGGCCACCTAAAAAATGGCTGCCGATCCCATGTCAATCACGCAATGGCACCGTTTATAGAATCGCGGCTTCTTGAAAGGTAGGTGCCAGGAATGTAGGCCAGGGTTTTAAAGGCCTATATTTCCAGCACCTGCCTTTCACGTGAGTCATGGCTAGTGCGGTCGGCATGGGTGATATGACAGTGGGTCACATCACCTAGCGCGGACATATGTGCCAGACCGAGCGTTGGTTGGAGAGGTGAAGAAGTGAAAAATAAATAAAAGGTCAATCTTCTCACACAAGTCCCATTTTTCATGCAAACTGGTTTCTTTCTGGATTATAGTTCTTTCGATGCATAATACTTTGTCTATAGCATGGCTACAGTTTATTGGGCAATAATATGTTAGAAAAAATTCCACTATTACTTATTCAGAGAAGTGCACTCATTTTTTAACTTTAATTTTAATTACAACGGGAAAAGGCCTCAGATATGGAGCCTACGCACAGTCATTGGCTGAATTGATCAAATTGATCAGCGTAGTTGTCACGCTCCTTGCTCCAGTCATCGGCCAGCAAAAACCCGTTCTTTTTAACTTAATTTCAAAAAAGCTTAAATCTTATTTTTTCTTAATAAATTATTAACTTAGTGTTCATTAAAACTTAGCTTATATTCTAAATCATTTTTATGGATTTTTTCTTTTTTATAGATTTTCATGCACAACTCTATATTCACTGAAAACAGTACTGTAATGGTAACTTAGCTTCACAGTGGTATGAATGCCTCCCACATATGCCAACGCGGCCAGCTTTTCGCGAATCTGTCAAAAAATCGCTGCATCAGGGCTGGATTCAGGGCATTCCAACAAATGTTTATCTAAAAGAACAAGCATATTCAATTATTCCTCTTGTCCAAAATTCAAAACCAAGTAAAGATAGAAAATTTTCAATACTTACTACACTGTGTTATTCCTATCAGCTATTTTCAGAAAGAGCTCAAAATGGCGACAGCCTCTATTTGAACCACCCGGGAGTGTACTGACATCATTTCCTGGAACTCTTAAAGGAACAATCCCATTTTATTATACAGACTATCAGAAAAAAATTTATCTCGCCATGATCCCCTACTGTGGGTTTATCAATAAAATTGTTGCTATCCATATTCTTAAATCCAGCGCTGTTCACGTTGCGCTAAAAACCTTCTAAAGTTACCTCCCCTGCTGCCTGATTTAACTACTTCAATAATAACTGCTCGTAGTGACATAAACTCATGATTTTTATCAATACAGTGTTTTGCAAGAGGGGCGCCTATATATATATTGATAAATTTTTACAAGATTTTGTGAAACAAACTTTTTCTTATATACAAGATACAACTGAATTTTTGAGAAAGATTGCTGATGTCCATCCGGAGAGACACTCCATATTAGTGACTATTGATGTATGTTCACTGTATACCAGCATTCCGCAGGACGAGGCACTAGATATTATTCGGGTTACGCTGGATAAGAGATTACGGATTTTCTGTGTCAACTTGCCAATATAGTCTTATGTGAAAGTTTTTTTATGTTTGAAGAGACCTTTTCATCAAAGGTCTGGTATAGCAATGGGTATAACCATGGCTCCATCGGTTGCCAATCTGTTTATGGACAAGTTCAAGCGAGATTGGATTTACCAGTCCCATTTCTTTAAACATGTCAAACTTTGGCTAAGATATATTGACGATATTTTTGACATCTGGAATGGTGGAATTGAAATATTAACTGAATTTCTTGCATATATGAATATGTGTCATCCTAAAATTAAATTCACTCATATTTCTAACAACTTGAGCATATCCTTTTTGGATGTGTGTATTGAAATCACTGATGGAAAGTTTCAAACTAAAGTATATACCAAACCCACAGATTGTAATTCTGCCTTACATTTCTCTAGTGCTCATCCAAGTGCATTGAAAAAAAGCTTACCATTCTCTCAATTCCTATGAATACGTAGAATTTGCACATCCAATAAAGAATTCAAGAAACAAGCAGAGAAGTTGAAGGGGAAATTTCTTAAAATTAAAACAGCAGCCTACAAAAGGGCTTATTATAATCCATCGAGAATTTTTCTTGACCCCTAAACAACGAGATATGCAAGCTTCCCAGGAACAGAATGTGACATGTGTGTTAACATATACTAAGAACAGCTACCAAATTACTCATGCTCTCAAGAAACGGTGGCAGATATTGAAAATCTCTGGAGTTTTCAAAGATTGTTCTTTAAGAATTGCCTACCGTAGAACACGTAATCTGAAAGAGATATTATGTCCTTCAGTAGTATCGGATATTTCCTTGAATACTGACAGCGGTAATTTGGGTCATTACACATGTGGGAAATGTCAAATGTGTGAGATTATGTCTTGCACTCAAGTATTCTGTAATCCAAGGGACAAAAAAGAATATGTTTTGAAACATACATCAAACTGTACAACAAAGGGGGTGGTATATGCCCTTAAATGCCCATGTGATTTGATATACATAGGGCAAACATCTAGGAAATTTAATATTCGCCTAGCTGAACATAAGAATAATATCAAGAATAGGACTATAGGCGCCCCTCTTGCAAAACACTGTATTGATAAAAATCATGAGTTTATGTCACTACGAGCAGTTATTATTGAAGTAGTTAAATCAGGCAGCAGGGGAGGTAACTTTAGAAGGTTTTTAGCGCAACGTGAACAGCGCAGGATTTACCGTTTGGATACTCTGTATCCAAATGGTTTAAATAAGAATATGGAATGGCAACATTTTTATTGATAAACCCACAGTAGGGGATCATGGCGAGATAACTTTTTTTCTGATAGTCTGTATAATAAAATGGGACTGTTCCTTTAAGAGTTCCAGGAAATGATGTCAGTACACTCCCGGGTGGTTCAAATAAAGGCTGTCGCCATTTTGAGCTCTTTCTGAAAATAGCTGATAGGAATAACACAGTGTAGTAAGTATTGAAAATTTTCTATCTTTACTTGGTTTTGAATTTTGGACAAGAGGAATAATTGAATATGCTTGTTCTTTTAGATAAACATTTGTTGGAATGCCCTGAATCCGGCCCTGACGCAATGATTTTTTGACAGATTCGCGAAATGCTGGCCGCGTTGGCATATGTGGGAGGCATTCATACCACTGTGAAGCTAAGTTACCATTACAGTACTGTTTTCAGTGAATATAGAGTTGTGCATGAAAATCTATAAAAAAGAAAAAAATCCATAAAAATGATTTAGAATATAAGCTAAGTTTTAATGAACACTAAGTTAATAATTTATTAAGAAAAAATAAGATTTAAGCTTTTTTGAAATTAAGTTAAAAAGACGGGTTTTTGCTGGCCGATGACTGGAGCAAGGAGCGTGACAACTACGCTGATCAATTTGATCAATTCAGCCAATGACTGTGCGTAGGCTCCATATCTGAGGCCTTTTCCCGTTGTAATTAAAATTAAAGTTAAAAAATGAGTGCACTTCTCTGAATAAGTAATAGTGGAATTTTTTCTAACATATTATTGGACTATATATAGAAACATAGAAACATAGAAAGATGATGGCAGAAAAGGGCCACAGCCCATCAAGTCTGCCCACTCTACTGACCCACCCCATTAAGTCTGAGTGCTGATGACTTAGTTCCTTAGCTCGACCCTCGTAGGGATCCCACGTGGATATCCCATCTATTCTTAAAGTCGAGCACGCTGGCGGCCTTGATCACCTGCCTCGGAAGTTTGTTCCAATGATCCACCACCCTTTCCGTGAAGAAGTACTTCCTGGTGTCACCACTAAATTTCCCTCCTCTGAGTTTAAGCGGGTGCCCCCTTGTGACCGAGGGTCCCATGGGAAAGAATATGTCGTTTTCCATCTTGACACGACCTGTGACGTATTTAAATGTCTCAATCATGTCACCCCTTTCCCTGCGCTCCTCTAGAGTATAGAGCTGCAATTTGCCCAATCTTTCTTCGTATGAGAGACCCTTGAGTCCGGAGACCATTCTAGTGGCCATCCGCTGGACCGACTCGGCTCGAAGCACATCTTTACGGTAATGCGGCCTCCAGAATTGCACACAGTATTCCAGATGAGGTCTCACCAAGGATCTGTAAAGTGGCATGATGACTTCAGGTTTGCGGCTGACGAAGCTTCTCTTGATACATCCCATCATTTGCCTTGCCTTGGATGAGGCCTTCTCTACTTGTTTGGCAGCCTTCATGTCTGCACTGATGATAACTCCCAAGTCCCGTTCTTCTGAAGTCCTAGCTAGTGCTTCTCCATTCAAGGTGTATGTTCTGCATGGATTTCTACTGCCAAGATGCATGACCTTACACTTCTTAGCGTTGAAGCCCAGCTGCCATGTCGAGGACCAGTTTTCCAACATGATCAGATCTTGCGTCATACTATCCTTGAGATTGCTTTCACTTACTATATTACACAGTTTGGCGTCGTCAGCGAACAGTGTTACTTTACCCTGAAGCCCCCGGGTCAAGTCCCCTATGAATATGTTGAAAAGGGATGGTCCCAGGACTGATCCCTGCGGCACTCCGCTAGTCACCTCCGATGTCTCAGAGAGGGTGCCGTTGACCACCACTCTCTGAAGTCTTCCACTCAGCCAATCAGTGACCCATGCAGTTAGTTTCTCACCCAACCCCATCGATTTCATCTTGTTTAATAATCTGCGGTGCGGGACACTGTCAAAAGCTTTACTGAAATCCAAGTACACTATGTCTAGAGACTCTCCCGAGTCTAGCTTTCCTGTCACCCAGTTAAAGAAGCTGATAAGATTGGATTGGCATGACCTGCCCCTAGTGAATCCATGTTGACAGGGATCCCTCAGATATACTCCACTAGGGTAGGTTTATTTAGGTTACAGTTTATTGGGCTCAAAAACAAAAATAAACCATTTTGCTATCAGTCACGAATTTCCATAAACCTCCAGCCTAGACATAAACTTATAACCTCAGTTTGGCTTCTTTACTGGAGCTTCATCAAACAAAACATTTCTTCAACCCCAAGCCTTGGGCAGACCCACGCTTCTTCTAGGCCCAAGCCTTTCACCCTACAACAGTTAGTTTCTTTTTCTATTTTAGGCTTTCTACTAGAGAATGACACAGTGGTAGTTACCTTTGGCTAGCCGTGGGTAGCCGCGGGTAACCCGCCGAAATGGTGGGGAGAAAAAAATGCTCACTGCGGGCATGGGGACAAGGCCATCCACTACCCCGTGGAGTTTCAAGTTTCAAGTTTAATTTTATTTGATGTATTGCTTATTACAAACTAAGCGATTAACAAAGTATAACAATCATCGTTAAATTATATAATATTGAACACTAAAGGGGTAAAATGACAGTATTATAATATTTCTTAACTAAGAGGAATTTGACACACAAAACAATATTGACAGAGCTGTGAATGGCCTTGTCCCCGCAGTTAAGGGAGGGAATGTGTGTGGTCACCGATCGCGCGCAACCCCCTCCCTAACTCCGGCCAAATCTATCTCCCTCCCTCCCTCCCCCTTACCTTCGCAGCACTTTAGAAAATAAAATGAAGCCATCAAAGCCTGCCTGTGCCACCCTGCAGTCGTGTGTGTGGGGGTGGAAGCTTCTCCTCTGACGCAACTTCCGGGGCGGTGAAGGGGACGGCGGGTTCGGGGACAGGGCAGTGAAGGGGAGGGCAGGGACAGGGCGGTGAAGGGGACGGTGGTCTGGTGACGGAGCAGTGACGGGGACAGAATTTTCCCTGTGTCATTCTCTACTTTCTACTTTATCACCAGGTAATCACTATGTAACCCTGATTTGAACCACTAGGCTGTGGCAACTCTAATGCCCAGTAGAGTCGGACTATCCACCCTTTGACAGTATTCAATCCCCCCTTTCCCTTAAAAGGATTAGCAATTATCACAGGCACCAGTGGTTCAGTTCATTAGGCAAAGCGTTTCATTTCCCTTTTCTGATGCCACCAACGCATAAGTTCACTCGGCATTGGATAGCTCAGGAATTCTAGCTTTACAGTGTCTTTAAATCATTCATACATCTTAATGCTTATTGCTTTTTCAAAGCCTGTTAGTGATTCCACTGATTAGCATGCAATTTGTAACTTTCTGCATTAAAACACAGTCTTAGTTTTGGCAGCTTGTTACACTCAACCAAACAAATTCATTTTTCTTTCTCTCAAGCGTTTGAATGCCATATCATTTCCTCAGCTTCTAGGCCTTCAGGGTAAACCTCTGTACAGTCCATGGGCTCTGTCTCATCCCTCTGGACACAAAAATGATTGACTCTCCAAAGCTTCTGCTGCTGAATAGTTTCTAGCCTGATTAAAGGGATAACTGAACTCACCCAGTTCCTTCAGATGGCTAGACGTTCATACTGAAAGTCGGATCACGTTACTCCCTATTATAGAGAGCTGCATTAGTTGCCTTTTGGGACCAGGATATTATTTAAATTTGGGACTTTATGTTATAAAGCCTTACACGGTCAAACTCCCCAGTTATTTGCACTCCTTAGAGTAGAACGTCCGCTGTGGATTACCTCGATGTTTGTATTTCCTTCAGTGCGTGGCTGCCTATACAAAAAGTTTTACATTGAACGATTGCATTCCAGGCAGCAGGAGTTACATATCTTGTTTGCTACCTCAGGCTCCTATCTGCACTTCCGAAAACGATGGAAGACATCTTTGTTTGTAAGATTTGGGGGAAATTAATGATTCAGTTACAAATTTTGTAATTCGCTGATTAAGCAAACTGCATTGATCTGGAAGGTTTTGTGATCTAGAAATGTACTGTAATGTAAAGGAGTTCTGTCTAAAACAGCCTGCTGAATTCTAGCATGTATTCCTTTTCCTATGTTAGCCCTTTTCTTAATGCTTTCATTGGCGGTTTGGGAACTCTGGCCCTTGTCCACCCCCTAGTTAGCTTTCTTCTGAAAGGGCAAATAGGCAGGATTATTAGGAAACCCTCTTTCTTGTGCTTGCCTTGACTTGACTGGGAAAGTGTTGCAAGCTCTGGGTTTGGGTACTGGCTTACTGCATCTGGGGTTTTGCACTGTGGCAGGGACTACTTTCTCTATCATGGGCTCTTCCTTGGGCAATTCAGAGACCCCTGAATTTTTTTCTGCCACATTATGGAGGCGCTTTATGATGCCTAACGCCACTTCTGGGGTTAGCCATGCTTATAGTGGTGTTAGGCATTGTAAAGTGCCTCCGAAGCTTTGGAAAAAGGTCGAAGTCTGGTGGACTCATGTCTGGACTGTAGGGAGCATGAGGTAACACTTCCCAGCAGTATTCGCATAGTTTTTCAATGACGAGTGGAGAGCTCCATCTTCCCCACGACCAAAAAAATTTTGATGAGCTGAATCAAAAGTCAAACAAATGATGATTTTTGCTTATGATCATGAAGGCATCATCATCATAGACAAAGTTCCATGTGGAACAAGTTCACAGCAGTGTATTATGATTTTTTGCAAAGAATGCGCAGAAAAATGCACAAAACCTGACCTCAGTTGCTCTTGGCTGGGACACTCATTCTTCACGCGTTACCTCATGCTCCCTACAGTCCAGACAAAAGACCACCAGACTTTGACCTTTTTCCAAAGTTGAAACAACCTCTGCATGGACATAGTTTTGCATCTCTGGAAGAGCTTTCTTCCGCCGGTACCCAAGCCATTCGGCAACTGAATTAAAAAGGTGTCTTGGATGGAATAATGAAGCTTCCCGGACGTTGGGACTCAGTCAATGCAAAGCAGGGAGACTATATTGAAGGATTGTAAATAAATACCTGAAAAAAGAATAAAACATGTAAATTTTATAAAAATATTATGCATTATTTATGAAATGACCCTCGTATATTCAGGACAGCATTCAATGACATTCACTGTTAATGGCCATATTTATCACTTACTGAATTGATATATTAATTGGGATCCATCAATGCATAAAATAATGACTTTCAGAACCAGCTAACTGGTTAGACAGTGAAGTGGTTATGAACTGATTAAGCACACATTCCAGCAATATATGCCCCTAGGTTATTCCTCTTCCTCTCACATAGAGCTCGTAAAAAGAAAAAAAAAAGAATTTTAAAAAAATCACTTTTAGACAATGATAAACCCACATACTGACAACTCCATCAATGATTCATGCATATGAGACCAACATGTCAATCATTCCACAGAATCCAAATACATAAAATGTGTCATATGCTGGATTCATTCAAAAAGAAAAAAGAAAAAAAAAGTTCAATGGTATTCAGTTGCTTATTTCTGATCTGAGGAAAAAGGGGTTACCTTCAAAAATTAATCATAAACTACATTGTTAGATCCAATTTAAAAAAGCATTATTTTTTTCCTTTATGTTTTTGTTTTATTTCTACATATTACCTTGGAATAATTTTTAAAAAAGGCAAAGCAGCAATCAAATATGCAAGAAAAAAGACTTCCAGAGTAATATGCATTTTTATTCCTCTGGATTTCCTGTGGCGTGATCTGTTCTCAAGCTTTGCTGAATTGTGACTCATGCTTTCTCTGGGATATTAAAATGAGTCTTTAAAGATGTTCTCTTTGCAGTACAGAATGACAGGGGGACAAATTTTTCCCCGTCCCTGCAGGAACTCATTTTCCTGTCCTGTCCCCATGAGTCACGAGGGCGGGATGTGGAAATTGAGTTCCTGTGGGGATGGGGACAAATTTGTCCCCGTGTTATTCTCTACTGCAAAGAGAACATGACGTTCAACTAATTCACCCCATCGATCTCAATAACCCGGACGAGGTAACAATCATTAATCAGAAATTGGAAAAAAGTTAAAATATGGCTAGATTCCAACATGTCGTCACTTAACATCGAAAAGTCCAAGGTAGTGATCTTCCCTACCAAAGTAAGAATGTCAGTTCAGACACCTCTCAAACTCGGATCTTCGCCCATTAAAATTGTTACTTCATTAAAACTGTTTGGAGTCACCTTCGATAATAAATTCAATTATCATCTTCACATTAGTAATGTAGTTCAACGCTGCTTCCACCAACTGAAAATAAGATCTCTTACGCAGTTACTGGAACCTTCTTCCTTGAATACACTTATCCGCTCTTTAGTAATCTCATGCATAGATTATTGCAGTGCCCTCTATAAGGGCATAACAAAAAAAGAAATAAGGCACCTTCAGATAATGCAAAATACGGCCGTACAAATCATATACAATGCAAAAAAAAAATATGATCATGTTTCCCTTCTTTTACGTAAAGCGCACTGGATACCAGTAGAACATAGAATTAGCTACAAAATCCTTCTACTTACGTTCATCAATAGCCTTCTCATTCCCTACTGTCCCTCCAAAGTCCTCCACTCGATAACCCAGAATCTCCTTACAATCCCATCCTTAACGTAAATAAATACAGTGGAACCTTGGTTTACAAGCATAATTCGTTCCAGAAGCATGCTCGTAAACCAAATTATGAGCATGCTTCTGACGCACCGACTGGCTGGCCAATCAAGAACAAGCGGCTGGTAAGGACCAGTCACTTGTGTAAAAAAACTGCTCTCTGCCCTGATTCAGAACGCCGCTATTAAAATAATTTATAAAGCCAAAAAATTTGATCATGTTTCACCCCTACTTAAGAAAGCACACTAGCTTCCAGTAGTACATCGAATATTATTTAAATAATGTTTACTCATCTTTAAAGCTTTAGAACATAAAACTCCAGCCTTTATATTTAGACTTTTGATACCTTATACTACATCTAGATCTCTTAGATCTCAAGACCAACACCTATTAGTAATTTCTTCACTAAAAGTTATTAACACAAGGCGTAACACAATCTTTTCTATAACAGCCCCTCAATCTTGGAACAACCTTCCACTGTACCTAAGACAAGAAAAAAACCTGGCAAAATTTAAGTCTGAACTTAAAAGTTTTCTATTTATAGATGCCTTTAATGATTAAATTCTTCGCATTCTTAATTTAATTATTAGGTCAATTGTCTTCGTCTCCCTTCCTAATGTTTTTCCCTTGAATTAATGATTTTAATACTGAATGTAACTATTAAATAATTTTCCTTTTGTTTCATTATAGTTTGTTGAAATACCCTCTAAATGTACCGTAATTTGTATATATAAGATTATCATTTTTTAATTTAATAATTGTAAGTATGTTACCAAAAATTTTATTTACTTGTACATCGCCTTGAATTTTGAATAGGCGATAAATCAAAATACTTAATAAACTTGAAACTTGAAACTTGTCTTTGATGTGGCTCCACTCGGAGTACTGCCTGCCCCGACTCTTCTCTCTCTGGCTCTCCGGCTCTCCTGTTCTCTCTGCCTCCCACGACTCTCCTGCTATCTGCCCCGATCTGCTCTCTGCCTGCCCCGACTCTCTCTGGCTTCCCCGACTCTCCTGCTCTCTGCCTGCCCTGACTCTCTGCCTCCCACGACTCTCCTGCTCTCTGCCGCTTCTCTCTCCCTAACTTCTTTGCTCAGTGTTTCTAGGCCTTTTGCTAATTCACAGCTAAGAATGGAGGCGCTCTGCTCTCTGTCCCTTCCAGCCGAGCCCTGCTCTTGCTGCCCCGACTCTCCTGCTCTCTGCCGCCCTTCCCCGCAGTGCGAACCCGTGGTTTTAAAGCAGGGCTGCACTGCGGGGAAGGGCGGCAGAGAGCAGGAGGGTCAAAAATTGCCTGCTTTTAAATGCCGAGGATCGCCCTTCCAGAGCAGGAGACTCAGGGCCAGTAAAAAAATAAACAAAACCCCAGCAAAAATGAACACCGAACACATGCGCAGACCATCTACAGGGAAAGCAGATAGTCTGCGTATGCGTTAGGATCGCAAACTAGCGATCCATGCAGTCGGAAGGGGCGTTCCTCCGATCGCCCTCATTTTAATTTTATTGTTTTATGAATTGGTCGGGACAGCACGGATCGGCTACGGATCAGGCACAGAGAGTCAGGTAAGTGAATCTAGCCCTTAGAGACTTGCAAGAGTTTCTGGACATTGAGTGGAGAATAACTTTAATCACAGTTACCAGATGCTAGGTTCTACCTTGGGGATTAGCTCCCAAGAAAAGGATCTGGGTATCATCATACACAATACGATGAAACCTTCTGCCCAATGTGTGGCGGTGGCCAAAAAAGCAAACAGGATGCTAGGAATTATTAAAAAAGGGATGGTTAACAAGACTAAGTATGTTATAATGCCCCTGTATCGCTCCATGGTGCGACTTATCTGGAGTATTGCGTTCAATTCTGGCTTCCTTATCTCAAGAAAGATATAGTGGCGCTAGAATAGGTTCAAAGATGAGCAACCAAGATGGTAAAGGGGATGGAACACCTCTCGTATGAAGAAAGACTAAAATGGTTAGGGTTCTTCAGCTTGGAAAAGAGACGGCTGAGGGGGAGATATGATTGAAGTTTACAAAATCCTGAATGGAGTAGAAAGGGTATAAGCGGATTGATTTTTCACTCCGTCAAAAATTACAAAGACTAGGGGACACTCGATAAAGTTACAGTGAAATACTTTTAAAACCAATAGGAGGAAATTTTTTTTCACTCAGAGAATAGTTAAGCTCTGAAACGCGTTGCCAGAGGATATGATAAGAGCAGATAGCGTAGCTGGTTTTAAGAAAGGTTTGGACAAGTTCCTGGAGGAAAAGTCCATAGTCTGTTATTGAGAAAGACATGGAGGAAACCACTGCTTGCTCTGTATCGGTAACATAGAATATTGCTATTCCTTGGTTTTAGCCAGGTACTAGTGACCTGGATTGGCCACCGTGAGAATGGGCTAATGGGCTTGATGGACCATTGGTCTGACCCAGTAAGGCAATTGTTATGCTCTTCTTATGTTCTTATGTTCTGTAGTGGAAGTCTCAAGGGAGTAAATATTTGGCAGGCAGGAGTAAATATATTTTTTGAGCTGCAGTGTCCGAACACTGGCACTATATATACGGTTTGTGCAGCTGGCTCTCTCTTATATGGTTAAGTAAAATAGTCAACCCTTAGCTGGCTGAGAGAAACTGAATAAAGATAGGACTGAGTTTTATGTGGTCCAGTGTCCGAATAACTTAGATGGTACTTTTCAAAATTACTGAGTTGTGGAATAATTTTCCTTTTCAACTGCGCGATCTGGGCTCTTGCCAACTATTTCAAAAACATCTGAAAACTTGGCTATTTTCAAAGTTGTAAATTCTACTCCCCTCTGTACTATTCCAAATCCATACTGTAAACCGTGCCGAGCTCTACTGTTATAGAGAAGATGCGGTATACAAGCCTAAGGTTTAGTTTAGTTTAGATGGTAAAAGTGCTGAATTTCAGCATTTAACCGCATGCATACCAATTTTTCCCCTGGACCACTCACAAAATCTCCAGCTTTCAGTTTAGCAATTAGTGCTGATATCTGGTGACAGGAGCAGACAGCTCTACACGAGTGATTTAACAGGCCAGGAGTTTCTCTCGCCCACTTATATCACTTTTCGAGTGTCAACCCAAAGATTTCCAGATGGGGACCAATTTTCCCTCTGAATTGTGCTGGAGTCTTCTGCCTATGGTTCTGCTGTCGAGGAAAATGCATCGATATCAAATTTTCAACTTTGAGAGGCAGATAGGTTCTTCAGGATCCTAAGGGATCTGATTGACCATGAGAAATGTGGGCAAAGGTGATGATGTATTGTTAACCTTGAGGCTACATCAGGGATTTTTTATCCTGTTTGATATATATACCACCATTCGATACTTTGGAAAGTACTGTAACATTAAGGGCTCCTTTTACGAAGGTGCGCTAGTGATTTTAGCGCGCGCTACACGCTAACGCCTCCATAGAGCTTGCAATAGTATTTTTTGTGTAGCGCAGGGTTAGCACGCGATAATCTTCAGCGCACACTAAAAACGCTAGCGCACCTTCGTAAAAGGAGCCCTAAATCTTGGCTTTGCCCAAGGATTATATGCTATAGTTCTTTAGTGACCCCATTCATGTCTTTCCAATAGACAACAGAATGTAATTTTGCAAGATTAGGAGTCTTGGATGCCATTTTGTCTGGGCATGCCACTGACACAAGTTCATCCTTATCAGTGATGCTATTCAATATGTTAATGCAACCTCTTGGCGCTTTGTTGTATAATAATGAGTGTCATTGAATATATGATGATGACATCTAAATACTTTTGTTTGGATTGTGTTTGAACCTGGTATATTGAGCCTCAGTAAGACCCTTTTACTAAACTGTGTCACCATTAAGCTGATCTTTCCCACACACTAAGACCATTTTTACCGCAGGGGTAAAATGGCTGATTTTCAGAATTTTCCCATTAATGTGTGGCCATTAGTGCATGAGCTTATACTGACATCTATTTTGTAGATGCTAGGAACTCACATTCTAAACCTATGCTAATTGGTTAGAGTGCATCAATGTTGACATGCTAACCAATTTGCATAAAAACACCTACTCTCTGCCCCCAGCTATGTCCTCTGTGCCATGTGCTAAGCCCATTTTTAGCAAGGCAATAAATTCAGCCTTTTTCAAATATAACGTTTTGTGACTTGCACTAATTGTTGCATTAGCACGTAGTTATGGAAAAAAAATTAACGTGGGAGCTCTTACCACCTCCTATTAAGAAGGTGCTAAGGGTTCCCGCATTCTCAGTGTTATTCAGTTAGCATGCACTAATGTCAGCACACTCACTTTATAGCATTTGGCATGCCCCCTCCCCAAAATAATAACTACTGTGCAGTTAGGCCTTGATTCTATAAACAGTGCCTAGCTCCTAGATGCCATTGAGTGTAATTGATGTTTATAGAATCGCACCTAGCTGTGCCTAAGTGATCTTAAGCGCTGGTAGGCTTTGAAATTTTAGGCACACTCCCATTTAAACCAGAGTTTTCTTGGCCAAAATGAATGTGGCTAAGTTAGGCATCTACCAGTGTATAATTTGAACAATGCCTAAAATCCGCCCTGAATTCACCCAGAATCTGCTCCTAACCATGTCTACGTGCTGGTAGGCGCCACGGTGTAGACGCCTACCTCAAAGTGGTAGGCACCTACCAGGAAATTAATTTTTTTTAATGATTTTTAAACTATTTTTTAATGGCGCTTTCAATTATTAGTGCTGATTAAGCCAATTAAGAAAATTAAGCTAGGTTTGGCAAAACTACAAGCAGTCCCCAAGTTACTTAAGAACGTGGTCGCAGCTTCATTTGATTTCATTGAACAGTATTTCCAGTGGCATAGACTCCTACTCTTTTCCTGTAGCAGATTCAGGAATGATGCAAGGCCACATTAAGAACAGTGTGTGGTTGTACATGATGTGCCTTAGAAGAAGCACTGGTGGGGACAGTTGGCCCTTTTGTCAGCTGAGAGCAGAGGTAAGCAGTAAGAATCTTAAAATCTATAAGTTCTGAGTTACATACAAATCCAACTTAAGAACAGCTTTAAAAATGTAACTCGTTCTTAACCTGGGGACTACCTGTATTGCAAAATGCATGTTAAGCAGGCATTACGGTAATGCTTAACATGGTTTGGTAAAAGGGCCCCTGATTTAGTAATCAAGTATATGCTTTAGTCTCCAGTTCTTTCTATAGCTTATAGATGCTATGTCAATTAAGACTTTTATTAAAACCTGAACTATTTCAAAGAATTGTGCAGTCACTGGTCCTTACAGAGAGTGATTATTGTAATTTTTTAGGGCTTCCTCCTTGCACATTAATAAAGATGCATAGCATTATTACTTAGAATCCTAGTGAAGACTCATATAACTCCCCAGTTATTCCAGGTGGATATATTGATTCACCGAGTGCATGTAAATACTCAGTATAATCTCCTGGAGCTATATGTGCCTAAATTTAATTCTCGAGCCCCTGTAAGTAGGAAATTAGTGGCTAAGCAAGGCTATATTGTTGTTTGGTGGGGTTTTTTTGTGATGGGCTCAGCATTCTGCAATTTTCACTCTGCAGCATTTAGGACACAGATTGTGGGTAATTCTATGAGAAGCTGCTTAGTTTTAGGTGAAATATATGTGCCTAAGTGGTTGCTTAGGTGCATAAATGACCTCTTACAGAACACGTGCTAGTGGAAAAGTATGTAACATAATTTTGAGCATGTGCATGGGTGGAGTATAGAAATATATTATAGAATTCTATCATTTACAGCTAAGATGTGGAGCAGGAGTGAGTGATTGCACCTTACATGTATGCACACTTTCAGCATTTGCATTAGTATGCTATAAAGAGGTGCTTATTTGTTGGCACAAGCATTTCAGTGACACGAAGGGGCTCTTTTAATAAAGAGTACTGTTTTTGTATTTAGTGTGGGTTAGTGGCAAAAACTAGCTCAATCTAATTGCAAAAACTAACGCATGTCTAGCATCCGCCCTGCATTTACCACAGAAGGCAGACACTACATGGCACTACATTATCCGCAATGCCAAAGACTATGGGAGCACCCATGCAACTTCAGGTAAGTCAATGAAGACCCCTAGACAAGTAAATAAAATAAAATAGCACAGCAAACTGAGGTAAGGAAAGAGGGATGGGACTTGATATAATGTCTTGCTGTGGTTACAATCAAAGCAGTTTACACATTATATACAGACACATATTTTATACCTGGGGCAACAGAGGGTTCAATGACTTGCCCAGAGTTACAGAGAGCTGCAGTGTGAATCTAACCCAGTTTCCCAGGTTCTCAAGCTGCTGCACTAACCACTAGGTGTCATGCCTCCCCCCCCCCTATCACATACAAATACACACATCTCTCTCCAACATCTGATCCTCCCACTGATCAATGTGATCCTCTATCTCCCCACTCTCCTGATCAGATCCACTACCAGCCACACAACTGTCCCGGTCATTTCCCTAAAATCCCCAAACAGCCTCAATCTCTCTCCCAAGCCCACTTCCTGAATCTACCCATGGGAAGCACCTCCCCATGTGTTCATGCAAACCCTCTCCCAATATCCTGAACCCCCTTGGACCCCCTTCCACCCTCTGGGACTTACCCAAATATGATCCCTGGTACTCCAGTATGCAGGAACAAGTGCAGTACCACTCTGCTCCTCCATGCATTAAAATGGCTGTCATGGCTCCTAGGGGGTAGCCTTCGAGCATTTGCAAGACTACTCCTAGGGGTCATGGTGGCCATTTTGCTGCCTGAAGCTGGATGCAGCAGAAATGAAGGGAGACTGCTCTAGCCCTTGCTCACTGAACAATAAGGGATCCCCTTTGGGTAGGTCTCTTAGGTAGAAGGTGGTCCAGGGAGAAGTGAGGGAAGGGTTTGCATGGACACGTGAGCAGGGCTCAGATTTGGGTAGGGGCTTCTCAGGGTCTGGATCCAGATGTGGTCTGGAGAAGAAATCAGGGCTGTCATGGGGGAATTCTATGTGGGAGGATCAGATTATGTGGAGGACATGAAAGAAAGTGGGCATAAGAAAACATAGAATTTAGAATGTGTGTGTGTGTGTGTGTGTGTCGGAGGTGGGGGTGGGGTGGTAATGGAAGCATCCTTATTACAGAAAAAAATATCTGTGGCTGTGCTACTTGACTGTCCATAGTGCATAGGATGAAGCTAAGAGGTGATAGGCTCAGGAGTAATCTAAGGAAATACTTTTTACAGAAAGGGTGGTAGATGCTTGGAACAGTCTCCTGGAAGAGGTGGTGGAGATACAGACTGTGTCTGAATTCAAGAATGCATGGGATAGGCCAGGGATAGGCAATTCCGGTCCTCGAGAGCTGGAGCCTGGTCAGGTTTTCAGGATCTCCACAATGAATATGTATGAGATGGATTTGCATGCACTGCCTCCTTGAGATGCAAATCTATCTCATGCATATTTATTGTGGATATCCTGAAAACCTGACCTGGCTTTGGCTCTTGAGGACTGGAATTCCCTACCCCTGAGATAGGCAAGTGGGATTTCTTAGAAAGAGGAAGAGATTACTGCGGATGGACAGACTGGATGGGCCATTTGGCCTTTATCTACCATCATGTTTCTATGTTTAAGTGTAGCTGCATTATCAGCTGTTATGACAACAATCTGGTGGTACCGACCTACAAACTGCTCATTCTATTTGGCCAAGTCATGCTCGGTTCCCTCCCCTATCTGTGTTTAGCAACAGTGCAAGTTTTAGAATTGAACTGCTGGTTGTAACATGCAGTTGAGGTTAGCACAGGTAATGTCTACCATGCAGTAATACGCAAGCTAGCTGATTTGTGTAAATGGTAAATAGCATTAGTTATAGTACAGATCTCTGGAGCACTCCAATATTCACTGCTCTTCTCACTCACAAACACAAGTTCTATAGCCCCACTGATCCCTTCAATCACTCCACACAACCCACTCCCTTGCAATCCCCTTCTTTGTTCTACCGCCACATTAATTAACCCCTAGTCTCATCAATTCTGCCCACCCTTTCTAGCAGGCAACAGGGATGCCTTAGATCAGGGCTACCCAGGTCTGGTCCTCGAGATCTACTGGCAGGCCAGGTTTTCAGGATATCCCCAATGAATATGCATGAGAGGGATTGGCATACCAAGAAGGCAGTACAGGCAAATCTCTCTCATGCATATTCATTGTGGATATCCAGAAAACCTGGCATGCCAGTAGATCATGAGGACCGGACTTGGCAGCCCTGCCTTAGATTTTTTCTTCCTGTTCAGTCTGAGGCTAAGTGCTGGAGCCTGACCAATGGAAGTAGCCTGAGGTACATTGCCGTGTGTTCTGAAGAAGCCCAGAATGATGTGTAGAGAGGAATGAGTGGTATGTCTCTACACTTGTTCCCCGGTGAGTCGTCCAGAGTAAAGGAAATTCTGCAGAAATGGCTGAATTTTGTGGTCCTTTCTGCATCATTTTTGGAGTGCAGGAGCACTGGCTGTTTACCAGAAAAGATATCTAATCTAATCTAATCCTTAGGTTTGTATACCGCATCATCTCCACGTTCGTAGAGTTCGACGCGGTTTACAGTAGGAAAAATAGGAAGGAACTACAACAGAGGGTTAGAGGTAGAAGCGTGAAGAAAATTTAGAGGACTTGGGATGCCAAGATAGAAGAGTTTCCTTGATTCCTAAGTTGGAGGGAGACTTACATTTTTTTGAGAAAAGCCAGGTTTTCAGATGTTTGCAGAAAACTTGGAGAGAGCTCAAATTCCGAAGAGGGGAGGTAAGGTTGTTCCAGAGCTCAGTGATTTTGAAGTGGAGGGAGGTCCCTAGCTTTCCTGTGTGGGAAATGCCTTTTAGCGAGGGGAAGGATAGTTTTAATTTGTGGGAGGATCTGGTGGTATTAGGGTTTGAGGAATTCCAAGAAAGAGGGATAAAGGGAGGGAGGATACCGTGTAGGATTTTGAAAGTTAAACAGGTGCATTTATAGTGGATATCATGGTATAATCAGTCTGGGTAGACAAAGATGGGGAGAGTGCAGGAGGATCCCTGCCAGATGGACAACCTAACTAGAGAATGACATGGGGACACATTTTTCCCTGTCCCCACAGGAACTCAATTTCCCTGTCCCCGTCCCCGCGAGTTTTGTCCCTGTCCCTGCCCTATTCCTGTAAGCTCTGACTTAACTGCAAAAGCCTCGGATACTTATGATTTTAAAGTGTTTGAGGCTTGTGCAGTTGAGAACAGAGCTTGCAGGAATAGGAAAAGAACTCTCTGGGACGGGATGGGAAAATAAGATCCTGCGGGGATGGGGGGAAATTTGTCCCCATGTCATTCTCTGAACCTAACTTATTGCTGAAACGGAATGCTTTGTATCGGTGTCAGGTCAAAAGCGCGCCGGGACAAAGGTGTGAGCAGACAACTGAGCGCAGTGTGGAGGCGCACGCCGAAGAAAAAGACTGTTTTTAGGGGCTACAATGGGGGGTGTGGGGGGGAACCCCCCCACTTTACTTAATACAGATCACGCCGCGTTGTGGGAGCATTGTGGGGGGTTTGGGGGGTTTAACCCCCCACATTTTACTGAAAACTTAACTTTTTCCCTGTTTTTAGGGAAAAAGTTACGTTTTCACTAAAATGTGGAGGGTTACAACCCCCCAAACCCCCCACAACGCCGCCGCGATATGTATTAAGTAAAGTGGGGGGGGGGCTCCCCAACAAAAACCCCCGTCGCAGCCCCCAAAAACAGTCTTTTTCTTCAGCGCACGCCTCCGTCTTGCGCTCAGTTGTCGGCGCGCGCCTTTGTCTTCCGCGTTACTGTCTATGAATCCTTTGTATCATACACTACACTTAAGTCAGACTGGGTGCATGGGACACCATGCAGAATGAGGAGATAATATGGAACGAGGATCAAGGCAGGTCTATGTGCTCAAATTAAAGAGCACTCTTTTACATGCTGTCTATCTCTAGAATGGCTAGCAATGCATAGTAACAGTCATCACAGTTATCCTCTCTTGTCTGCAACACACTGTGTATCTAACCTCAGAAGCACTGCTTCTGAGCACAAAATGGCATGCTGTTTCACTGCATGAACTAGGAGGCAGACAAATGTCACCAGAGCATGCTCAGAGGGAGTGCTATTACCCTGCACGAGCCTGATGCTGATTTTAAGAGCACAATAATAATAATAATAACAGTTTATATACCGCAATACCATGAAGTTCTATGCGGTTTACAAAAGATTAGAGAAGATGCAGAATAATTGGACTTGAGAGCGGAAAAAGTGAGTGAGTAAGGGGGAGAGTAAGTGGGAGAACAGTTCAGTTGTCTAGGTATTTCAGGAACAGGTATGTTTTTAGACGCTTCCTAAATTCTTCGTAAGTAGTGGGCGAGAGCAATTGCTCTAAGTCTTTACCCCATAGGGCCGCCCGGTGTGAGAGAAGCATGGCCTGTAATTTCAGCCAGGGCTGGCTCAAGGGACCTTGGTGTCCGAAGCCAACTTTTGCACTGGTGCTCTCTTACCCCTCTGTCCTCCTTTCCCCCCTCCCCCCCAGCTGTGATCTGGTATCTTCCCTTCTCTCTCAAGTCTCCCCCTCCTGCTGGACCAGGTAAAGTACTGGATACCAAAATCCTAGTCCAGCATCTATCCCTCTAAAAGTCTGAAGGTAGACCAGACTGGCATTTTGGCACCCTTTTTCACCGGCCTCACCTCATCCATAGGCTGAGCTAGCCCTGATTTCAGCACACCAACATAACACATAACATAAAAATTTATATGTATACCACAAACCCTTACAGTTCTATGTGGTTAACAAAGTAAAAGAAGACTGGATAATCACAGTGAAATGCAAAACATCAAGCTGCCTGAAGTTTTACAAATAGATAAGTTTTTAAAAGTTTCCTGAAATGTTGATAAGAAACAGAACTAATTATTAAGTGGTGAAGTTCTTTGTCTCAAATAGTGGTCTGAAACGACAATAGTTGCTGAAAGTGTCTTTTTTATAATAAACAACCTTTATTGCAGATGGAAAAGCAAATAAGGCAGAAATACGCAACGAACATCTTGAATTAGCAAATATAAAATGATCCACAAGATAATTAGGTGCGACACCAAATTTGAAGATCACTCTTGCCTCAACAGGGAGCCAGTGTAATTTACGATAAGGTGCCACATGATCTGTCTTCTTCAGATTGAAAATTAGGGCCTCCTTCCCAAGGTCTCCATCTTGAATCATCCAGTAGTTTTTTTTTGTTTTTTTTTTTGGGGGGGGGGTGTTTTTTTCAGTTGATTTTCAAATTTTGACAGTGCAATACAACTATATTAAATATGAGCATTATACATAACACACTTAAAATGCACAAAATTATTACATTACCAATCCTTTTCTCCTTCCCTTCCTCACATAACTATTACACTGCATATGCATATATTATTGCAATATTATAGATAAACACCTTTAGCAATCCCAAATACCTTCCCCTCCCATTCATTGCAATTCAACATATGCAGTCAATGGGCTCCACACCTTATTGAATATCATATTAGATCCCAAACACTCCGCATTCATTTGCTCATATTTATACGTGGAACAAATATTTGCCCACCAAAATTGTAATTCAGTCTGTCGTAACTCTTCCAGTTTCGTGTAATCATCTGGATGGCTATTCCAGTCATAATCAAGAAGAGCCGGCTTTTATATCTATCTAAAGAAGGCTTATTATGCAATATTGTACCACAAATTATGGCTTCGTAAGTTAACGGGATCAGTGGCGTACCTAGGGTATGTGGCACCCGGGGCCCATCATTTTTTGACACACCCCCCCCTATGTAAAAAAATATTTTTTGTAATGACCATGAAACAGAATAAATGGTCAGAATAGAAACAGGCAGTGAAAATTTTCTTATATTCCAAACATAACATAACATAACATAAATTATGTCTGAATTGTCATGACATCAGAAGTACATATGGAGTAGTTGCAGGTGATGCTTGGGACAGTTCTGATTGTGTTAGTTCGGTTTTATGTGTTTTTTGAATAGAAGGGTTTTTATTTCTTTTTGAAGGTTTTGCAGTATGTGGTCGATGTCAATTGGTTGTAGAGTTGGGGGTCGAGTGTTGCAGCTCGAATGGCTAGGAGGTTGTCGAATAGTTTTTTTTCTTTTGACGTTTTTGGTTGGAGGGTGTGTGAATGGTGCGTGAGTTCTCCTATGTCTGTTTGAAGTGGATTGAATTATTTAGCTGAAGAAATTAGTTACCCCCTCATCCCACACACATTAATTCTCTTCCATTTTTGTTCCCATTATAAAAAACACTGATAAGTTCCCAGAAAAAAAATACATTAAAATAAGAAGTGAAAACAAAGGCCCCTACAGATGAGAACATAACATAAGAATAGCCTAACTGGGTCAGACCAATGGTCCATCATGCCCAGTAGCCCATTCTCATGGTAGCCAATCCAGGACACTAATACCTGGTCAAAACCCAAAGAGTAGCAACATTCAATGCTACCGATCCAGGGCAAGCAGACACTTCCCCCATGTCTTAATAACAGATTATGGACTTTTCCTCCAGGAATTTGTCCAAATCTTTCTTAAAACCAGCTACACTATCTGCTTTTACCATAACTTCTGGCCACTTCATTTTTAAGTTTAGATCTTTCCTTTCAAACAGAGACCTTGCTAGATGTCAAATACAGCACAAGGTAACTTCACATGGACTTAGCTGTGCAGGAAATGTGAATCTCCTCATACACCCACCATATAGTGCAAAAATGTGCAAAGGTCTGTTTTTTTCTTTCGATCACTACATAGCCTAATGCCACACAAGCAGCGCTGTTACAAACATATTCTGTAGGTCAATGCTAAGGATAACAAAGTTTCCTTCCTTGGACCAGAAGGAGATAAACCACTGAAAGAGATCCCAAAACAACACCCAAAGACCCACTCAGTGTGTGAACCAGTTGAGTGGAGTGGACTAACTGGGGGGTGGAAATGGGCCCGGAGTTTGCTCAGCAGAATTTCCCAGACCACCTCTTCCTCTCAACACATTGACACGCTGCCACCATCACCACTAGGAACACCTCACTGGGTAGGCCAGCTATGCTATAAACTTTATAAAACACATTATTATATTTTCTTATAAAGCACATATTTTAACTGAACTCTCTGACATCCTCAGCCTTTCCATTCACAAAAATAGAAGGAAGAAAAGTTCCCATTTCCTGCTGTCTCATGTCCCCGGCCTATACAATATTTTTTTTCTGCAGACCCTTCAAAAGTCTGACCAAATCCTCATTTCACTTGCATTATAAAGTACTGAGGATGCCATCTCTCCCCAATCCCAGGTCCTAAAGTCTAAGACAGTAGCGCAAACTAATGCTGCCAGATACAGGAAAAAAAATTTTGATTCGATTCAGCCCTATTGAATTGGTTTTTCAATTCGATTTTCCTGCCCAGTTGGGTGATTTTTTTCAAAACTCCTGGTGGGTTTTATAGCTTTTTCACCCCCTTTGGCTTCTCCTAACCACAATGGCGCTGTGGTGTAAATAAAATAAAGAAACATAAAGGACTTTTCCTCTCTCTGTTAAATCCTAGCTCACGTTTGCAGTCCAACACCAGCTCTGGCAGGATACACATTTCAAATCTGACATATTATAATCACAAAACAGAAAATAAAATTAATTTTTCTACCTTTTGTTGTCTGGTTATATTTCAAATCTTGTTGGTCCAAGGCTCTGGTTTTCTTCTGATAACTTGCTTGCCAGGGTCTCCTTCTTTCTGCATGCTAACCATCCATCTGCCAACTCTGTCCTCCCTTTCCATTTCCCTTCCCTTCCCAGGAAGTCTGGTATCTTTCCTTTTTTTCATCTCCCTCCACAGATCCACCTTTTCTTAAATACCCTTTCATCCGGCATCTCTCCCTCCTTCCCCACCATCCCAGAGTCCACCATCTCTCCCTTTCTTTTCCTAATTACCCTCCTATCCAGTATCTCTATCCCTCCTCCACACCATCCCTTGTGTCCAATTTCTCTCCCTTTCTGTTCCTTCCCTCCCTAAATCCCATGGTCCATCATCTCTCTCCCTCTCCTCTATTTTCAGACCCATTATTTCTTCCCCCCCCCCAAAGTTTGCCATATGCACGTCTCTTTGAACACCCCCTTCCCTCCGTGTACTTCTAAATCATGGTCCCCCCAAAGGCCTGTCCCCCCTTAAAGGTCTGCCTGTCCCCCCTTGAAGGCCTGCACCCACCTTGAAGGCCTGTCCCATCCCCTTGTAGGCCTGTCCCCCCCTTGAAGGTCTGCACCCCCCGAAGGCCTGCACCCCCCCCGAAGGCCTGTCCCCCACTTGAAGGCCTGTCCCACCCCTTTGTAGCTTCTCCCCCCCCTTGTAGGCCTGTCCCCCCTTGAAGGCCTGCCTGCCTGCCTTTCCCCCCCTTGAAGGCCTGTCCCCCCTTGAAGGCCTGCCTGCCTGCCTTTCCCCCCCTTGAAGGCCTGTCCCCCCTTGAAGGCCTGCACCCCCCCCCTCGAAGGTCTGCACCCCCCCGAAGGCCTGTCCCCCACTTGAAGGCCTGTCCCACCCCCTTGTAGCTTCTCCCCCCCTTGTAGGCCTGTCCCCCCCTTGAAGGCCTGCCTGCCTGCCTTTCCTCCCTTGAAGGTCTGCACCCCCTTGAAGGCCTGCCCCCCCCCCCCGAAGGCCTGCACTCCCTTGAAGGTCTGCACCCCCCCGAAGGCCTGTCCCCCCCTTGAAGGCCTGTCCCACCCCCTTGTAGGCCTGTCCCCCCCTTGTAGGCCTGTCCCCCCTTTAAGGCCTGCCTGCCTTTCCCCCCCTTGAAGGCCTGTCTCCCCCTTGAAGGCCTGTACCCTCCCTTGAAGGCCTGCACCCCCCCCTTGAAGGCCTGTCCCACCCCCTTGTAGGCCTGTCCCCCCCTTGTAGGCCTGTCCCCCCCTTGAAGGCCTGCCCGCCTTTCCCCCCTTGAAGGCCTGCACCCCCTTGAAGGTCTGCACCCCCCCAAAGGCCTACACCCCCCCGAAGGCCTGCACCCCCCCTGAAGGCCTGCCTGCCCCCCTTGAAGGCCTGCACCCCTTGAAGGTCTGCACCCCCCCCCGAAGGCCTGTCCCCCCTTGAAGGCCTGCCTGCCTGCCTGTCACCCCCCTCCCCCTTGAAAGCCTGCTTGCCTGCCCGCCCGCCCCACCCTGAAGGCCTGATGCCCCGACCCACCCCAAAGGACCGCTCGCCCCCCTGGCCTCCCCGCACCACCTATGAAGCAGCCGCAGCAGGATCGCGAAGTCAGCGTCAGCGATCCCTGCGCTGCTTCCTGCGCCACGGTCCCGCCCCTCCTCTGACGTCAGAGGAGGGGCGGGATCGCGGCGCAGGAAGCAGCGCCTAAGCAGCGCAGGGATCGCTGACGCTGACTTCGCGATCCTGCTGCGGGCTGCTTCACAGGTGGTGCAGGAAGGTCAGTGGGGCGAGCGGTCCTTCGGGGGTGGCGGGGGACTGAACGGCAAGGCCGGGAACACCCCCTTAGGGCTGGCACCCGGGGCGCACCGCCCCCCCCGCCCCTCCCTTGGTACGCCACTGAACGGGATTGATGATCATCCAGTGTTAATTTTAAATCCACAACTATGTGAGTCTTACTGCAGCTGCCTCCTTCCAATCACCGCTAGTTGGTGAATTTCTGCATTTTTTTTTCATAGGATTTGTTCCTCTCCATTTAGTTGTTGCATATTTCTGAATTTTGCTGAATTGCATTCAGTGGGTCCAAACTGTATCACCACAGTTTAAAAGCATGATGACACCCAAACAAAAATATAGTGAAGGCAATAGATTTCAATTTCAGATCAAGCTAAAAAAAACAACAACATTAAAAACCCCCATGTATTTTCTGGCTCAAACTTCATCTGCTTCAAGCACACATGAGACAGACAGATGGTCCACAGAAGCCTACAGTCAGTATTAGCAAGTGAAAATTTCAGCATTACATTCACAACATAATAAAGGGAAGACGGTTCAGCTGGGGAGGAGAAGGGAAAGAGGAGGGGAGCGGGAAAAGAGGAAAAAAGAAGAAAAGGTAGCACAAAGGAAACTCTGTAAACATTACAGTATCACTGTACCAAACAAGCAGTAACAAGGACAGGATGCACAAAGCCCCAGCAACCTGGTAGAAAACACCAGGTTACATAAGAACATAAGAACAGCCATACTGGGTCACACCAAGGATCCATCTGGCCCAGTTTCCTGTTTCCAACAGTGATCAAGCCAGGTCAGAGTACCTGGCAGAATCCTAAATAATAGCAGCATACCATGCTACCGATTCAGGGGAAGCAGTGGCTTCCTCCATGTCTGTCTCAATAGCAGACTATGGACTTTTCCTCCAGGAACTCATTCAAACCTAGCTATGCTTACCATTGTAACCACCTCCTCTGGCAACGAGTTCCAGAGCTTAACTTTTCTTTGAGTAAAAAAAAATATGTCCTCCTATTTGTTTTAAAAGCATTCTCATGTAATTTCATTGAGTGTCCCCTGGCTTTTGTACTTTATGAAATGATGAAAAATCGATTCACTCTTACCCGTTCTACACCTCAGTCATATCACCCCTTAACCGTCTCTTTTCCAAGCTGAAGAGCTCCAATCTCCAACCAAGAAAGTCTCTAGATCTATTTTTAAAGAAAAGTTTAAGAACATAAGAAGCGCCATCTCCGGATCAGACCTTCGGTCTATCAAGTCTGGCGATCCGCACACGCGGAAACCCAGCCAGGTGTACACCTGGTGTAATTTTTAGTCACCCATATGCCTCTCGCAAGGAGATGTGTATCCAGTTTGCTTTTAAATCCTAGGATGGTCGATTCCGCTATAACCTCCTCTGGGAGAGCATTCTAGGTGTCAACCATTCTTTGTGTGAAGCAGAGCTTCCTGATATTTGTCCTGGACTTGTCCCCCTTTAGCTTCATTCCGTGTCCTCTTGTTCATGTCAAATTGGACATTGTAAATAATTTTTTTTCCTGCTCTATTTTGTCGATTCCTTTCAGTATTATGAAGGTCTCGATCATATCCCCTCGGAGTCTCCTTTTCTCAAGGGAGAACAATCCCAGTCTCTTAAGTCGTTCCTCGTATTCCAGTTTCTCCATACCTTTTACTAGCTTCGTTGCTCGTCTCTCCAATCTTGTCTGGAGCAAGAGCTACAGTCAATAAGAGAGTGGCTGAGCTAGCCACTTCTCTATCTGATTGTTCCAATAAGGCTGTAACATCCAGAGACCTTTCCTGTGGTTTCCCGTCATCGTTTTTCTTTTGAGAATCCTGATTCTTTGCAGGTAAATAATACACTCTTGACAATGGTGGTAAAGAGTTCTCAGGTATTTTAAGAATTTCTAGAAAGTAACGCTTTATCATGTCTCTTGGAGAAATTGATGAAACCTTTGGAAAATTAATTAAACACAAATTGTTAATCCACTGTTATTTCCAAGTGTTTCCAATTTTCTCCTCATAATTAGATTATCTTTTACAGTAGGTCTTGGTTACTTTTAGTCATTTTTAAATCCTTCTTTTCTTCAGTCTTCACTAATACAATGTCTTGTTTCAAAATATTAATTTCTTCTTTCTGTATATTCAATTCCTTCTCTAAGATCTTTATTTGGGGATTAAGGAAATTTCCCAAAGTAGAAACTAGATCCCAAAGCGAATCTAGAGTGACTTCTGGGGGTTTAACAGGAGCAAATGAAGTTATTAGTGCAACACTAGATTGCTCAGTTGAACTTTTTACCTCCCCAGTGCCTTGTTCCTCCTTAGTTAAGGTTGTCCCAGTTGCTGGTTCTTCCAAAAGGAAAAAATCCTTTGGAGTTGTTCCCTGTAGCGAGTCCTCCGATACGCTGGCCTCTCGGGGAGAGAACACTGTCTCGTCGGACATACTCTCCTCTCGCGGAGAGCTGACTCCCAGCGGCAACGGCTGAAGGGAAGGCATCCTGACATCAGGGCTCAGCGTGACATCCAGCCCGGGGGCATCCGCCGAAGCACTCCTCTCTGCCGACGCTCCCAACGGGTGATTGCTCGAACCGGACTGCTCACTTTGGAGGCGTCTGAAGATGTCCTCAACTGTAATAATTGTAGGTCCCGAGCGCTGGGAGGCACCACCAACGTTCTTGCCTCTTCTTTTTGGCATTCTTCAAAAGGTAAGGAAGGCACTCTCAGGCGTCCCATCAGCAATCAGATAGCGGCAGCCATCTTGGATCCTCTCTCTACATAGGATTTTTGATGGCTGCTACCTCAATTGGAAGAAGCCACCGAGAACCCTTTCGCGCATCAGAGGCTGAGTTGCCTTGCAAGACTGGCTACAGCCAGTCTTACTTCAACGGCAAGCTTTTGAGCATCACGGCCTATAAGAATTCTGGAAAGCAAAGAGATTTTGATCACCTGGGATATCCTGGCAGATAAAAAGCTGGATGCAAGAAAATTGGACATCGTTGTAAAAGAGAAAAACACCAGAATGGCATTAATCATAGAGGTGTCAGTCTCAAGCAAGTACTTTGTGAATCATGTGGAGAGAGAGAAGATCCTCAAGTACTAAGAAATGCAGTCCAAGACCAATAAAGATACAAAAATATTTCCCATTGTTTTGGTTGCCACAAGCTTCATCAAAAAGAATTTTGAAATACAACTTGATATAAATGTTCAATCTTACAAACCCCAGAGGGAAGATCTCTTTGGAACAATGCAAGTTTTATGGTGAGTGTTAACAGTAAATTTGAGAGACGGAGATCATACTTCATATACCCTGGTTTAGGAGTGAGGTTCATTCTTGTCATTGTATGCACAAAATTAAACTTGATACCAAGTACAGTTGCCAAATGCTACAGAAAGGGAAAATATCCAGTGTCCACTGTGCTCAATCTGATGCATATACCACAAAATTAGGAGTAAAAAAAATACCTACATTTGAAGAAACGATCTCAGTGGACTTATTACATCAAAGGAGTACCTTTGATATTAACATTTAAAAGGACTACCTATATCATACTACCAACATATAGATCAGAAAAAACTCCATCTATTAATTTCTTAATATCTTATCACTATCCACTTATCTGTGTTCATATACAAAGTCATTTACATTGTTTGCACTCAAGCAATAAAAATCATGTGTTGAAAATCATACACTTAGGGCTCCTTTTACAAAGCCGTGTTAGCGGCTTTATCGCATGTAACATTTTAGCGTGCGCTAACCCCCGTGCTAGCCGAAAAACTACCGCCTGCTCAAGAGGAGGCAGTAGCGGCTAGCGCGGCCGGAAAATTAGCGCACGCTATTACGCGCGTTAAATTGCTAACGCGGCTTCGTAAAAGGAGCCCTTAGCTTTCAAAATATTTTTGCAATGTAGCTGCCAGCCAACCAATTATCTCGAAGGCATCTATTGACAGCTACATTCCACTGTGACCTTCAGTACTTAGAGGAAAATCCCAAGAGCCCTGTTTTGCAAACGCTGCCTCAGGGGAAATGCTCTGCCAAAATAACAAAAAAGCTTCTATATTTTAATACTCTCTAATAATATTCTGGTAGTTAACCATGTTTACATGTCAGAGGGTGCAGCCTAACCAATCTCAATTCTCAAAGCCTACAAATAATTTGTGTAGGTGTCGACAGGTCCTTCCATTCTTAGCCCCTCCTCCCCACCCCTTTTCCCCCCTACTATCTCACTTTGATACAGATTCTTGGTTCTTCCAAAAAGTGGAATTTTATTATGATGATCTTAGAATTAAGCTATGGAACACATTGGTGGGACAGCTATGCCAGTGTTCTGATCGGTTAAGATTTAAAAGATTATTGAAAACGCAACTGTTTGTTACAGCATTTCTGTGAAAGGTTCTCATTGGCACAGTGGGTTATTTTAAGAGTACAGTAGTTGTTGTAAGGATTTTGCTTTGTAATGTTTATTCCTATGTTCTTTATGTTTGTATTTTGTAAACCGCCTGGTTGTAGACGATATACACATTTTAAAAATAAAATAAATAAAAGAGAGAGTTAGCCTTTTAAAATCTGTGCTTGAGGTGTGGGGGCCATCAATAAATTGTGATTATAACAAACATTTTTCAATCACCAAACAAATACTTTTTAACAGGTACCGCCATCCAAGCAGGTTACTTTCCGCAGAGCATCTCTTTGCCCAAGTAGCCCCTTTAATGCTTGCCAAATCTCCTCTCTCTGATTGTCCAAGTGAGGTTTGGCTCTTGCACCTCTTGAGTTATCATTGCACAGTCAAGCCCTTGTGTCCAAGTTTCCAAGTTTATTAAATAATTTGATTAATCGCCTATCACAATTTCTAGGCGATGTACAATTTCATAAATAATCAAATATGGGGAACAAATCAGACAAACAATAATCATATCAAATTAAAAATTACAAATACAAACATTTCTATATATAGTTTAACTTTTACATAAAAACTCAAAGCAGAGGGAAAATTATTAATGGGTTACAATCAATATTAATTTAATAACGTTTAAGGAAAAAACAATAGGAAGGGCAACAGATAAAATTTATAATGATATATAAAATAGAAAGTAAAGAAAAAGACCAAATATTTGAGATTTATTCACTAAAAGCATCTGTAAAAAGGAAACTCTTAAGTTTGGACTTGAATTTATCTAAGTGCTTTTCCTCTCTAATAAATAGTGGCAGGTCATTCCAAAATTGGGGAGCTGTTATGGAGAAAATGGTATGACGCCTCGTATTGATAACTTTCAGTGAGGGAATGGCCAATAAATGTTGATCTTGTGATCTTAACTGTCTTGAAGTAAGATGAGGAATTAAAACTCTAAAAATAAAAGCAGGGGTTTTAAATAATAATGATTTAAAAGTAAGCAGACATATTTTATACAAGATACGGTGTGCCACTGGGAGCCAATGTGCCTTTTTAAGTAATGGAGAGACGTGATCAAATTTTTTGGCTTTATAAATAATTTTAACGGAGGCGTTCTGAATAATTTGCAGACGTCTGATTTCTTTTTGTGGTAGACCTTTAAATAGTGCACTACAATAATCAATTTTGGAAATTACTAATGAATGAATTAAAATTTTCAAGGATTTTGCACATAAAAATTTGGCCACTGAACGAATTTGGCGGAGTCTGTAGAAAATAGATTTGACCATGTGGCTTATGTGATCATGATAAGTTAGTTTATTATCGAATATTACTCCCAGAATCCTAATATTGTGTGCCATCTGCAAAGGAACGCCTTTAATAGAAATGGGAGAAAGAAGTCTTTGGCAGTCCTTCCATGGAAAGAGCATAACATTAGTTTTATTGATATTCAAGGCTAGTCTATTGGTATCTAGCCAATGATGAATTTGATCCAGCTTTCCATTTATTGCTGTTATTTCTTGTAAATTATTGGGATCAATTGGATGTATCAACTGTATGTCATCTGCGTACGCAAATACTGAGAATCCAATAGACTGGCAGAGAGTCATAAGGGGAGCAAGAAAAATGTTGAACATTAAAGGCGAAAGTATTGATCCTTGAGGGATGCCATATGGGAATGAAAGACTATCTGAAGATAAATTATTGAAAGAAACATTTGATGTACGGTTTTCGAAATAAGATTTGAACCAGAGCAAAACCTGGTCTGTCATACCAATAGATTGTCCTTACCTTTTGCCTACTAGCAGCTGTTTTTGCAGCATTTTTCTATGGGATTCAGATGAGTTCTCATCTATACCATGTACAGTAGCTTAATATCACAAAATCTTTAGCATGCATTGCCAAGGTCAGAGAACATTGCAGATTCCTGGCAATATATACATAATGATGTTGGGCCTTTGTAAGAGGTACACTTGGGAGGTCTCAAGTACCTGTTGGGCCAGTGTTATGGAGAAATCACTCATATACCTGTATACTAGGTCTCCTCTGGTCAACCAATATCTTTTCAAAACTGACAAGAAAACTGAATCTTCTCCTGGAAAGATTTATTTATTAATATTGATGTGGCCAGAATTATCTGGTTCCCAAAAAACTGAATGTCTTCTTGTTGCTCCAAAAGCTTTCCAAGAGGTTCTGTTGCCACTTGTGCTGTGATCTGTAAATTTTACTGTTATTGACTTTCATCCAATACTTGTAGCAGTCGTTACATCTTTACCATGTTTGTGATGCTCCTTGGAAATTACAAAAGTCTCCTCTTCAAGCGAGTACTGCCCTTGGAATTATGAGCATATCACTCCTGCATTATTGTCATTCAGATCAGGTTGCCAATATGGGCTCATAGCTCTTTAGACAGGCTTCAATAGATACCCTTCTGCTGTCACACAATGAGCATATTGAGGGCTGCTCAAGCATTCCCCGAGTCGGTAATTCATCTTCTTTGCCTGAACAAATTCCTATATTTGTATCAGAGAAAAGGAATCCATGAATCTCCCCCTTACTAGTGGCTTCATAATTTGCATAAGCTCTGAAAGCTGTTATATCAGTGTGAAAGAAGAAGTTATAATACTCTTCAAGGGAAGGTAACAGAGGTGGAAGTATGTTTAACAAATCTTAAGTATTCTCTTCCCCTTTCTTTTCCTCTTTATGATGTGTGCTGGGGCTCAAAGGAGTACCCAAGCACAAGAGAGTTGGTCTCTAGAGTCCAGGAGGACTTAGAACTTGAGAAAAGGGTGCAACAAGCATATAAATTAGGTTCCTACTGTACTGGAATAGGATCTTCAATTGGGTCAGTGTTGACCTCCTCCTCTCAAACTCTAAGCCCTCCTAGAATCTAAAGACCACTCCCTTTTGCCTAGTTATCTTCATTAGAGGTCCCAACATATCTCCTGAAAAATATTTCATCAGTTTCTGAGTTGGCTGAGTGCAGAGATCTAGACCACTTGACATCGAATGACCCAAGAGAAAAAAATCGAACACTTGGTTAAAAATATTTTCACCTCTGTCACCTGCTGTATAGTATTTCCCTCAGGACCAGGGAGAAAAAAAGAAAACAGAAGAGAGTATCTGCTATGACAACTGTGGTCAGCTTATTGAAAAAAAAAAAAAAGGTTTTGACCTCGAAGCAAGAAAGTTAGATACCCCATAGTCCAGAGCTGCCAAGGGGTGAGATTTTTCAGTGGGAGATTTAAAGTATGCTCCATAGCCTCATACTCAGCCCCACCTCCATCCCCATCCCTGATATAACCCCAGTGTTGTGGCCTGAGGCACCATCAGGTCTTCCCTCTTTCAGCAGTAGCAGGAGAGGCCTTAATAAAATATAGGGGTCCTTTTACTAAGGTGCACTAGCCATTTTAGTGTGCACTAAATGCTAACACGTCCATTATAGTCTATGGATGCATTAGCGTTTACGGCTAGCGTGCCTTAGTAAAATGAACCCATCATTTCCTGCTGCTGTGAGAGCAGCTTTGCCATAAAGAATTATGGTACTGGTCCTGCAACAGCTGGAGATGACGTTTTATTAAGGCATTTTCTACTGCCACTGGAAGGGGAGGCAACTCAGTAAGAGATCCCAACTCCCCAGCAGTAGAGCAGGAAAAATACCAGCAAAAGAAGGAGTTTCCTGCTGAATGTGGGAGACTTGACAGGTCTGCATGATCATGGGCTTTTTTGAACCTGTAAAGAAAGGGGATTAGGTTGTTCCAGAGAAGATAAAACCTGGAAATTCAGGGAGCTCAGCTGCTAATAAAATCTGATCCCTTCA
Source organism: Geotrypetes seraphini (assembly GCF_902459505.1). NCBI lineage: Eukaryota > Metazoa > Chordata > Amphibia > Gymnophiona > Dermophiidae > Geotrypetes > Geotrypetes seraphini. The sequence goes on along the minus strand of NC_047084.1, from coordinate 4,577,096 downwards.
GTTGAAAATTCCAGAGTAAAATGTTACCTAGGATAATCTGGATTAATCTGTGGCCTGCTGTTATCTTTTGGTTTCCCGACAGTTTTTCTATAGAGCCAGTTTAGCTTTAAACACTTAGGCCCAAATTCTGTAACCAGCGCCTAAAGTTAGGCACCTATTTCAGAGGTGTCCATCTAGAAAGGCGCCTATCTAAATTAAAGAACAAGCCCAATTAAGCTTTTCAATCAGCACTGATTGAAACATAGGCACCTATCAAGAAAAACGCAATTTTGTAACAAGGCGCCTCTAAAAATTTAGGTGGCCTTCAAAAAAATAGGCGCTATGCATGTTAGGAGTGGGCGTGGCTATGTGTTAGGCGCCTTCTTACAGAATCACTGCTCTTAAGCGCTCAGATAGGCGCCTAACTTTTAAGTGTTCCTAGAGCTGGCGCCTCCAAAATAGGTGCCCAAATAGGTGCCGCTCATCGTGATTCACTATACAGCACCCGATTTTACTTGAATCGCGCTGAACAGTGCCTATATAGGCACCTAACTTTTGGGCGCTTCTTATAGAATTTGCCCTTTAATCTATGTCTGTCTGGATTTTTTTTCTGTTTGGACCCTCAGAAATTGATGTTGCTGAGACCCATAGAATCATGACCCTGGAAGAATGCTTCTCCTCCTCCCTTTGATGATGATGATCCATAAACTTATGCAGATCCGGTGTCACAAAAACAGTTAACTGAAAACTGCAGTTAGGCCAACTAAAACCTAGAGCCCAGGAGGAAGGTTCAAAACAAATTAGGCCAGTTCTATCTGGGCTTTTATCAGTACAGACAGCAACTGCATCACTGTTGTTTTCTAGTTTCTAGGCCTTCTTGTGTTGGGTTTTAGAAAAGGTGCAAGATTGCTCTACCAAATAATTTCTGGGTAAAGGTGTGTAGAAACATTTTGGGTTTATACACTCCAGTTTTAATATTCAATCTGCACAATTTACTGGTTCCGTTATTCTGATAAATGATTTTTATGACGGACGATGTTACTAATTCAAGTATATATTTATATGGATTTCTACAACATGTATCTTAAAAGTGAAATCCAAAAGAATAAATTGAATTAGTTGTAAGAGAATTTTTTAAACTCCCAATATTTATTGCTTTATATCTATGCATCCTTGGAAATTTATTGTGAGCAGTTCACACCAGTTGCCCAAGAAGATGTAGACCAGTGTTCTTCAATCTTTTTACACCTATGGACTGGTAGAAATAAAATAATTATTTTGTGACCCGGAACCGGTCCGCGTACCGGCGGTTGAAGAACACTGGTATATAGCATAACTCTTGTCATAGTCCTGCTTTGTAGACTTAAATTTGAAAGTAATTATGGAGTGTATTACAACAAAACCAACTAAATCTCCTATTCTATAAAATTGCTTAAAATCTCCTTTAATCTCCCCCTCAGACATTGTTCTGCTTACTGGAATGTTTGCTTCTGTATTGCACAGACATAGCTTCTCCACTTTGGTAAGGTCTATTACAGGGGTGTCCAACTCAATCACATTAAGGGGCTGAAATCCAAAACACAGGCTAAGTCGTGGGCCAGACCCCACCCATCTCCGCCCCCATAATAGTACTAATTGTAACACTATTTTTTCCATTCATTTTTCATATATACACACACTATAATCTTATTAACAACACTGATACTCTGACAGTGCTCCAAAGGGGCTATAAGGGACAATCTTCCCCTTTGGGATACCCCTTCAGGCTTGTTCCACAGGACAACTGGAGTTTAAAAAAAACTCTTCCCAGGGTCCCTTCACTGAAGTCATTCAAGGTGACCAGAGCAGGCCTGCTCACTTTCCCACACTGATATTATTGCATTATTGTTTGGGCACACTTGTTGCCAAAGGTATTGTCTACATCAGTGTTCTTCAACCACTGGTCTGCGGACCGATGCCGGTCCCCAGAAATTTCCTGCTGGTTCGTACAGGGCCAGCACATGCATCAGGCCCAAGACAGTGTTCTTCAACTGCCAGTCTGAGGTGTAATTGATGCGGTGTTATCATATGGTTGGCTCCCTCTTCATCACTGCCGCAGTGCACAAAGCCATGGGCAGTGACTCCTAAGTGTATCCTGTACCTGAGCCGGAAGCCTTCTCTCTGATGTCACAACGTCAGAGGGAAGGCTTCCGGATGAGGTGCGGGATGTGCAAGAAGCCGCCGCACGTGGCTTTCTGCATTGCGGCAGTGAGGAAGAGGGAGCCGGTCAGAAGATAATGCTGGGGTGGCATAAAACGGCCAGACGGGATCAGGCTAGAAGTTAAGGCACCTAATTGAGGAACAGCATGGAGGGAGGGAGACAACAAAGATAGGGGGAATGATTTTATTTTCAATTTAGTGATTGAATTGTGTCAATTTTGAGAATTCTCATCTGCTGTCTATATTTTGCACTGTTAAGAAAGAAATGCATTTGTTTCTTATTCTCTGGGGTTGTACTGCATGCAGAGTCTTGCAACTTAGGGCTCCTTTTACAAAGGTGCGTTAGGGCCTTAACACACGGAATAGCGCACGCTAAAATGTCACATGCACTAGCTGCTACTGTCTCCTCTTGAGCAGGCGGTAGTGCGCACTAATCCGGTGCGTGCGCTAAAAATACTAGCGCATCTTTGTTAAAGGAGCCCTTAGGGTTTCATTTGCATATTTTAGTACTTTTAGTTTTTGGTCCCGTATTTGGATTGGGGTTATCTGTGTTCTGGTAGGAATGAATGTTGAGAAGCATACATACAGTGTGCTTTATGTAGTTTAATTTTGTGAAACTGTTTAAAAAAATGAATCTATTAGCAATTATAGTGAACAGCTCTGGCCTCAAGTTATAGTCAAATTCACCTTCTGATAATTTGACTATTATAAATTAATGTTCTGTGAGAGGTATATTGGATACAATAAAAGGGTTGTAGGTAAAATACTAGGTGCAATTATAAACAGAGAATCACTAAAGCAGTAGTTTTCTGGACTTGTGCACTAGGAATTTGGAAGCACCTAATGTGTCCCTGGGATTCTACAAATTGCTGCCTTCTGAAAGAATAATGCCAATGTGGGATTAATTATTTATTAGATAAAAAATCTTAGAAATATGTCAAGCAGGTTACAACAATATACTAACGATTGCACAAAAATATATATGTAGATACATCTGCAAACACTATAAATATTTACGAAATAACACTACAAAATATATTTGTACTTCATAAATTCCCTGAGATGATATCAAACAGCAGCACTATCCACCCCCCTTTACAAAGCAGCAGTAGCGGCTGCTGTGTGGCAAATGCTCCAAGACCCATTAAATCCTTATGGGTGTCAGAGCAATTACTGCAGCAGCAGCAGCCACTACTTAAAGGAGCCCTATATTAGGCTAATAACCAAGTGTTCCAGACATAACCAACCCTTATTCAACAAAGTACATTTAACTAGCTAGTCCCCCTGGAACTATATGAGGTATCACATTTGCATCCTTCTTCAGCTCAGGCAGCGTCCAATGGTGATAGAATGATTCCTCTTCAGGCTACAAGCTTTCCAGTAAACCCACTGGTTCCAGTGTAAGTAAAGTCCAAATCCTTGGCACTGCCACAGTAGTAAGGTTCTCAGTATGGTGGCAACTAGAATGATCAACTGCGGACAGGGCTGGATTTTCCTATAGGCTAACTAGGCTTCAGCCTAGGGCCTCAAGATCCGTGTCACATTTTTTATAAAGGTTAGTACCAATAACAACATGTTTCATTTAACATATTGATATATATCACAGTAATGATGTATTTTATTATCTCTCATGTAATTTACAAACTTAAAAATGGGAGGTGAAAGGGCCTCATAAGTGGAATAGCCTAGGGCCTCTTTTCATCTAAATCCGGCCCTGGCTGCGGATATTTCCTGGAGCAGGTCTTAGCACATAAAAAGACAGACTATAAGCTTCACTGATACTTCAGTTCTTTTCTTCAAAGAGTTGTGCAGCTAAGAAAGGATATGAAGAGAAACTTGCAAAAGAGGCAAAAACTCATAGCAATTTTTTTAGGTACATCAGAAGCAGAAAACCTGTGAGGGAATCTGTGGGACCATTGGATGATGAAGGAGCAAAACGGGCACTCAGGGAAGTTAAGGCCATAACGGAAAGACTGAATGAATTCTTTGCTTCGGTCTTTACGGAAGAAGATGTAAGAGATCTACCTGAACTGGAAATGGTTTTCAAGGGTGATGATGTGGAGGTACTGAAAGAAATCTCAGTGAATCTGGAAGATGTACTGAGTCAAATCGACAAGTTAAAAAGTGATATATCGCCAGGACCAGATGGTATACATCCCAGGGTGCTAAAAGAACTCAAACATGAAATTGCTGACCTGATGTTAGCTAAAATCTGTAGTACCTGAAAATTGTAGGGTGGCCAATGTTATGCCGATTTTTTAAAAGGGCTCTAGGGGAGATCCGGGAAATTACAGACTGGCAAGCTTCACTTCAGTGCTGGGAAAAATGGTAGAAACAATTATAAAAAAATTAAATTGTGGAACACATAGACAAACATGATTTAATAAGATGGAGTCAGCATGGGTTCAGCTGAGGGAGATCTTGCCTCACCAATTTGCTTGACTTCTTTGAAGGTGTGAATAAACATGTAGATAAAGGTGAGCTGGTTGATATAGTGTACCTAGATTTTCAGAAAGCTTTTAATAAAGTTCCTCACGAGAGGCTCCTGAGAAAAATAAAGTGTCATGGGATAGGTGGCAAAGTTCAGTTGTGCATTAGGAATTGCTTATCGGATAGACAACAGAGGGTAGGATTAAAGGGCCATTTTTCTCAATGGAGGAAAGTAAACAGTGGAGTGCTGCAGGGGTCTGTACTGGGATCGTGCTACTTAACTTATTTATAAATGATCTGGAAACTGGAATGACGAGTGAGGTGATTAAATTTGCAGATGACACTAAACTGTTCAAAGTTGTTAAAACGCATGCGGATTGTGAAAAATTGCAGGCGGACCTTAGGAAATTGGAAGACTGAGTGTCCAAATGGCAGATGAAATTTAATGTGGCAAATGCAAAGTGATCCACATTGGGAAGAATAACCTGAAACATTGTTACCGGAGGCTAGGATCCATTTTGGGGATTAGCGCCCAAGAAAAGGATCTGGGTATCATTGTAGACAATATGAAGAAACCTTCAACCTAATGTGTGGTGGCGGCCAAAACAGGAAACAGGATGCTATGAAATATTAAAAAAGGGATGGTTAACAAGAATAAGAATGTTATAATGCCCCTGTATCGCTCCATGGTGCGACCTCATCTGGAGTATTGCGTTCAATTCTGGTCTCCTTATCTCAAGAAAGACATAGTGGTGCTAGAAAAGGTTCAAAGAAGAGCAATCAAGATGGTAAAGGGGATGGAACTCCTCTCGTATGAGGAAAGACTAAAATGGTTAGGGCTCTTCAGCTTCGAAAAGAGACGGCTGAGGGAAGATTTGACTGAAGTCTGATGAGGACCAGCCAGCACGGCTTCAGCAAAGGAAGATCTTGCTTGACAAACTTACTGCATTTCTTCGAGGGAGTAAATAAGAAAATAGACAAGGGTGACCCAACAACATCATATATCTAGATTTTCAGAAGGCATTCGACAAGGTCCCGCATGAACGTCTACTTCAAAAAATTGTGAGCCCTGAAATCGAGGGTGATATACTCACATGGATTAAAAACTGGTTGGCGGATAGGAAACAGAGAGTGGGGGTAAATGGACAATACTCGCATTGGAAAAGCGTTACGAGTGGAGTGCCTCAGGGTTCGGTGCTCAGGACCGTGCTCTTCAACATATTTATAAACAATCTAGAAATTGGCATAATGAGTGAAGTGATTAAATTTGCGGACGATACAAAGTTATTCAGAGTAGTGAGGACACAGAAGGATTGCGAAGACCTACAATGAGACATAAACACACTCGAGGAATGGGTTGCAAAATGGCAAATGAAGTTCAATGTAGATAAGTGCAAGGTGATGAATGTAGGTAACAAAAATCATATGCACCAAATACAGGATGTCAGGTGCTAGACTAGGAGAGAGCCCCCAGGAAAGAGACTTGGGAGTACTTGTAGACAAGTCAATGAAACCGTCCACGCAATGTGCGGCGGCGACGAAAAGAGCAAACAGAATGCTAGGTATGATTAAGAAGGGGATCACAAACAGATCTGAAAAGGTTACCATGCCACTGTACTGGGCCATGGTACGCCCCCACCTGGAATATTTCGTCCAACACTGGTCGCCGTACATGAAAAAGGACATAGTTCAATAAATATTAAGTTTAAAAGAAAAAAGAAAAAGGACATAGTACTACTCAAAAGGGTCCAGAGAAGAGCGACAAAAATGGTTAAGGGACTGGGGGAGTTGCCGTACAATGAGAGGCCAGAGAAACTGGGCCTCTGCTCCATTGAAAAGAGAAGGCTGAGAGGGGACATGATCAAAACATTCAAGATATTGAAGGGAATTGACTTAGGAGAGAAAGAGAGATTGTTCACCCTCTCCAAGGTGGAAAGAACGAGAGGGCACTCACTAAAGTTAAAAGGGGATAGATTACGTACAAACGTAAGGAAGTTCTTCTTCACCAGAGAATGGTAGAAATCTGGAATGCTCTTCCAGAGGCTGTTATAGGGGAAAGCACCCTTCAGGGATTCAAGAAAAGGTTAGATAAGTTCCTGCTGGACCAAAACATACGCAGGTAAGGCTAGACTCAAATAGGGCACTGGTCTTTGACCTAAGGGCCGCCGCATGAGTATACTGCTGGGCACGATGAACCACTGGTCTGACCCAGCAGCGGTAAATCTTATGTTCTTATGTGCTTAAGTCTACAAAATCCTGAGTGTAATAGAAAGGGTACAAGTGGATCGATTTTTCACTCAGTCAAAAATTACAAAGACTAGGGGACACTCGATGAAGTTACAGGGAAATACTTTTAAAACCAATAGGAGGAATTTTTTTCACTCAGAGAATAATTAAGCTCTGGAATGCATTGCCAGAGGATGTGTTAAGAGCGGATAGCGTAGCTGGTTTTAAGAAAGGTTTGGACAATTTCCTGGAGGAAAAGTCCATAGTCTGTTATTGAAAAAGATATGGGGGAAGCCACTGCTTGCCCTGGATTGGTAGCATGGAATGTTGCTACTCCTTGGGTTTTGTCCAGGTACTAGTGACCTGGATTGGCCACCGTGAGAATGGGCTACTGGGCTTGATGGACCATTGGTCTGACCCAGTAAGGTTATTCATATGTTCTTACCAGGAAATCTTCTCTATATTTTTTTTCTTCCTTCCTTCTTCAGAACCCTCCAAACCACAAAGGTCCTTTATCAGCCTGATACTAATGGCCTCTTTTACAAAGCTGCGCTAGCGGCTGCTCTGCACTAACAGCCCCGAAGCCCATAGAGAATTAAAGGGCTTCAGGGCTGTTTCTGCACAGCTTTGTAAAAGAGGCCATAAGTCTCTTCATTCCTGACTCAGGTGACAACATGGGTCAGTCAGGATTAGTCAGGATTAGTTATGCTTCATCACTCATAAGGAGGATGAATAGTCTTCCAGCTGGACCCTCTTTCTCAAGGCTGGTACAGAATATCCCATCAAGATGATAACAAAACAGGATTGATGTATCATCAAACTAGTGATGATTGTTGGAGATGTCATAAGGGAATGGGTACTTATGTACATATCTGGTGGGAGTGTTCTGATATCAGACTGTTCTGGTTGTATGTCACTTCTACCTTAACCTCTTGGATACAGGATCCAGTTCAATATCTGTCTTTTGGGACTACATAATGAGAGATCCACACCTTGGTGGACCAAGCTGGTTTGTAAGGGGGTTGGCGGCTGCTAAATGTTTGATTGCTAGGCATTGGAAGCGTAGTGCAGCACTGATAGGAGAGGACTGGTTTCTTCAGTTAGGCAAGCTGGCACAAATGGAGTAACTAGCTGCTAAACATTTGGGTTACTATGCTCTTCAGGAACGGACTTGGACAAAAATTTTTGAGTTCCTTTGATCCATGCATTTTCTGAGATGGGGGAGGGGTGGGGTGGTGGAGGTTATGGGTGCATTGCAGAATACACTGCGCGCCCCCTTTTTGCAATTCTGAGGGTTTGGGTGTGGGCGGGGGATTGCTATGTTATAGGAGGTGAGCTTGTATTTTGTTTTTGGGGGATTTTGTGTTGGGATGATGTTCCCATGTTTAGTCAGAATTTTCCTGTATTAGGTAGTATTTGTGGGGGTATTGGAATGTCATGTTTTGTTTCTTCTGTTGTGGGATATATTGTGAGTGTATTTTGTTGAAAACTTTAATAAAAATTTAAAATATTTTTTTTAAAAAACCCCAGGACAGACTTTATTGCAATGCCTGTGAAATACGTTCCTCCATACTTTCTCAGGCAAGTCTGGACCCAGCAGACGTGACAAATCTTGGCTGTCAGCAAAACTGTATATTTCAAAGTAGCAGGGCAGGATCCATGATATCATTGCTCAGAAAAGATGGTTCATGATCTTGCAGGGCCTCAAGCCTCCAAAAGGTGAGGCAGGAGCATGGATTTGATATACCGCCTTTCTATTGTATAACCAAAGCAGTTTACCTTTATTATATACAAGTATTTTGTCCCTAGTGGGTTCATAATCTTTCAAATTGGGGCCAATGGAGGATTAAAAACTAGATTCAGTAAATAGTATCCAAATATGGGCACTGAAAATTATGTGTATCGAGCACTATTCTATTAATGACGATTTGAGTTGGGCGCCATTTATAGAATAGTGTGTAGCACTGGGATCTACACCCAACTTTGGGCATGAGGAATTAGGTCAACTGAAACCTGGTGTAAATGCTTGCATGTAAATTAAACATGGATCCCCCAAATTCTATACTGAACATATCTTTAGTGAATGCCCCTGACTTGCCCATGCCCTTCCCATGGCCTTGCCCCCTTTACAGTTATGTGCTAAACAACTGGTGCGCATATCTTCAAAGAATAGTACTTAGCAAGATGTGCATATAAATACTGATTGTTAGTGCTACTCAATTTAAACTGCATGCATAACTATAGAATCCAGAGATAAGTGACTTGTCCGGGGTCAGAAAGAGCTATAGTCAGAATCAAACTCAGTTCCTCAGGGTCTCAGCCTACTGCACTAAACATTAAGCTACTCCCTCATATGACAAAAGGGACCTCAGTATTCAGGATAGCCAAGTTCTTTGCAGCTGGAGGTGTGGTAGACCTCAATTGATTTTGAGTCAGGAACTGGTTGAGTAGACGGCAACAGAGGGTAGCAGTCAATGGAGATTACTCTGAGGAAAGGGATATTATCAGTGGTGTGCTTCAAGGTTCAGTTCTTGGGTCTGTTCTTTTTAACATTTTTTTAATCGATGTTGCTGAAGGGCTGACTGGTAAGATTTGCCTCTTTGCGGATGATACCAAAATCTTCAATAGAATAGACACCCCTGATGGTGTGGAAAGCATGAGGAAGGATCTAGTGAAGCTTGGGGAATGGTCTGAAAATTGGCAGCTAAGATTTAATGCTAACAAAATCAAGGTCATGCATTTAGGCTGCAAAACTCCAAGGGAATGGTTCAGAATAGTGAAGATATTTTGTAGATGAAAGAGGAGTGGGACTTGGTTGTGATAGTATGTGATAATCTTAAGGTGGCCAAATAGGTTGAAAAGGCAACAGCGAAAGCTAGAAGAATGCTTGGCTGCACAAAGAATAGGAAAATGGAGGTATTGATGCCCCTTTATAAGACTCTGGTGAGAACTCATTTAGAATATTGTGTACAAATCTGGAGAGTGTACTTTCAAAAAGATATAAACAGGATGGAGTCAGTCCAGAGGAAGAAAACTAAAATGGTTGATGGTCTACACATCATAAGGCATATAGAGACAGACTTAAAGATTTCAATATGTATACTTTGGAGCAGGGGTCCCCAAAGTCCCTCCTTGAGGGCCGAATCCAGTCGGGTTTTCAGGATTTCCCCAATGAATATGCATGAGATCTATGTGCATGTATTGCTTTCAATGCAGATTCATTGGGGAAATCCTGAAAACCTGACTGGATTTGGCCCTCAAGGAGGGACTTTGGGGACCCCTGCTTTAGAGGAAAGGTGAGAGGGGGAGATATGATAGAGACATTTAAATATGTATATGGCATAAATATGCTTGAATTTCATTTGAAAGGAAACTCCAGAGTGAGAGGGCATAGAATGTTAAGAGGTAACAAGCTCAGGAGCAATCTAAGAACATAAGAAGATGCCTCCGCTGAGTCAGACCAGAGGTCCATCTCGCCCAGTGGTCCGCTCCCGCGGCGGCCCATCAGGCCTATTGCCTGAGTAGTGGTCCCTGACTATTTCTATAACCTACCTCTATTCCTATCCCTATAACCTACCTCTACTTCTATCTGTACCCCTCAATCCCTTTGTCCTCTAGGAACCTATCCTAACCTTCTTTGAAGCCCTGTAAAGGGTGATAGATGCTTGGAATAGTTTCCCATGCTTGGAATAGTTTCCCAGCAGAGGTGGTGAAGACAAACACTGTCTGGATTCAAGAAAGTGTGGGACAGGAATGTGAAATCTCATAGGGAGAGGAGGGGATAATTGATGGTACAGATGGGCAGACTGGGTGGGCCATCATGTTTCTATGTCTCTTGCTCCAGCTACCAGAATTCCATACAACATGCTATACATGGATAAATTAAAGTTAGGATGTTGGTTTAAATAGCCTGAGAATGCTGTTTATTTCTCAGATATTTCCAGGCTATTCAAAAATGTTTTCTCCCCACAAGTAAAAATAATAACTATAATAATAAGCAGACTAAATTTTAGACTGAGGGTAGTTGTCATTTTCCATGAACTCCCAGGGTACAGAAGGAGATTCCACATACAGCAACTTTACTGAGCAAGGAAAGGCGGTAGGTCTCATGATTTCACATGATAATTGAACACCTACCGCCTCAACAAGGAAAATAAGAAAATAACCCCAAACTCTGATTTGGTGCTTGGAATGGGGAGAGTGGAGCATTTAAAGAGATGAGCTCAAACCACCCAACGGGTACTGGAAGGGACTTTGGATAGAAACTGCAAATTCAGTTACAAATATAAATATCTTTCCTTCTCCCATTGTTCTCTGCAATAGCTAGGCAAGCTGCAGGGAACTGCATGGTAATAACAGGTCTGTCACCTTTAGTTCTGAGGGGGTGGCAGGATCTGTGGAGAAGCAAAACTGATATGCGAATTAGCAGCTGCTAGTTGCACTTTTGAATTGCCGTCTGGATGACTCCTTTTTAAGGAGTTCAAAAAATACTGCACTTTATTTTCTTTGCCACTCTAGCTGCTTGCTTCATATTAGAAGAGGCCAATGAATGTGGTGTTTCATTTTTCCTTTGTGGCTTGCCCTCTTTCACAGTCTGGCATTTCAGCTCATGTTGAAGCCAGAGGCCTTTAATTATGAAGCAGACCAACATGAAATGGCAGCTTTTACATAAGTAGAAAGACCTATATGTATAAATGCAATTTCAGATCAAGGGCCTTTTATACATTGTGCATGGGTAGGGCCTACAATAGATATGAATTCTCCATTTCAAATAGGGAATCAACATCTATACAGCAAAACATAGATGCTAATATTTACAGCTGCCCTGAGGCATGTGAGTGCCTGCTGCAAGAGGCAGCTGTAAATCCTGATGTGTACCACCCCCCCCCCACCCCCGATCACCTCTCTGACCTCCATCCCTCTATGATTACCTCAAATCTGATCCATTTCTGACCAACTCACAGCAATCCTATGCCATAGGAATTCCCGCGCAGCATCCCCAACAAGAACACCTCCCCTCCCCACAGCAAGCATCCTCCTTAATGCCACCCCCTAGAGGCAAATCCCCACTCCCACAGTATCACAATCTCCTAAAAGGCAAATCCCTTCTTCCCACAGAATCATAGTCTCCCTCCAGAGGCAACCCCCCAACCCCACCGCAGCAACAACCCTCTTGTGGCAAGATCCACTCCAGAGGCCCCTCCTGGTGGTGCCAGCCCCCTACATGTCCCACCCAAGACACAAAACCTTAACTTTTAGCAAAGGCTTCCCTCAAAGCAACTCCCACAAACAACAATCCCCTGGTGGAGCCTCTCATCCCCCCCCCCCCCAGGGTAGGATTAAAGGGTAGGCTGAGTAAGCATGTGCCTTGGGCCTGAAGAGGTCAGGGGGGCCCGGAATGCTACCTGCTCTGATGACATCAATACACCTGTTTCCGAGCCCAGCTCCAGACGTCCAAGTAGAGTCTCTTCCTGCCTTCTTCATTACTCAGTGCAGTTGAACTCACTTCAAAAGACCACAGGCAAAGGTTTCTACATGCTGCCCATTGGGTCAGCTGTAGGCAGTGTGTAGGAATTGCTGCCCACAGCCTTTTTAACACTGCAAGTTTGGCTGAGCTGAATAATACAGAAGGAAGGAGAAGGAGCTACTTGGACTTGTGGAGCTGGGCCCAGTGGTACATGGGGGCAGCAGAGGTGGGGAGGGGACAGGGCCATGAGGGGGCCTGGGTGAGTGGGTGAAGGCCATGGAGGGGTAGATCTAGGGGGCTCAGTGTACTTGGGTATCAACATTTCTTATACAGCCCTCTATATCTGGCAGCAATTCAGGGGTTGATTCTATGACCGGTTTGAGAAAATTCAGTAGCATTTACATTGTACTTCATATTAAATAGCACATTTTTGTTTTGCACATTAAAGCAGCTGTTTAGCCTTACTTGTGTGTCAGTAGAATTCATTTTGTCCTTCTGGGGGTTTTGATGTGGTGATGGGAGAGGATTAGGGGGGGAAGAGGATGAAAACTACATGATTCAAAGTCTGACACTCGGGCTCCAGGAAGCAGAAAAGGAGAATGGATCTTGCCTTGAGACACTGTTATGCTCCTTTTCTTGCTTCCCTGGATCAATGCTGGGAGAGAGGGGAAGGTTGGGGGCATGGATAAGTATTATGAAGAACTCTGGAGCAAGATGTACTGTCAGGAATATGTACTGTCAGTACATCCTTGCCCTCATCCCTGGTTTCTCATGATTTTGTAGCCCTGGGTTCATCATGATGAGAGCGATTAGGCAAGTCTTGTGCCTTATAATGTCACAATGAGGACTGTGTTGAGGAGGGGGGGAAGGCTCTGCTGGGGGATACATCAAGGGCAGTTGTTTGAGAGGCTTGCCTCAAGACAGGCCTTTGCCACATAGGAATTTATGGCTTTGGATGGCTGGGCACATGGGAAATTGATGCTACCTGGCAGGCTTCTGGGGGTATCGTGCATAGGGATTTTGTTGCCTTACAGGGGTAGATTTGCATCAGGTGGGGGTGGGTTTATAATGTTGTGGGGATAGGGCGTTCGCCTTTGGGAGGGGTGACCTTGAGGAGGGTGTTTTGTCCAGGGAGGTGGCCTGGGGACTGTTTACCATGGGTGTGGTGAGATGCCTCAAGGGGTATTGCCTTGCTATGGGGGTGGGGTCCATGCTGCCAGGGAAGAGAATGGATGTTATGGAGGGGGTGGAGCCACGGAGACTAGAATCCATTCCCTCTACAGTGGGAGCAGTGATTTTAGGCAGCTGCTCCCATGTCTATGTGAGGGCGATTTCAACACTTGTTTTTCCCACGTGCAGCTTTCTAAAATCACTGCTCCATATGGTAGAGCCTCTTGTAAAATAGCATGTCCTGACCAGGATGTGTGACTTCATGCTTTCCGTGCACCATCTAAAACCTTCCTGCATGCCTCCTTGTCCAAGATAAATAACCGAGGCACTTCTGCAAACCTCTTTCCTCTAAGTTCTTAACACTTAGGATCCCTCCTGTCCTTCCTACAGGTGACCAGGCCTCAATTCCACCAGTGACCATCAATGACCTACATATTCATAGCCCGCAACCAGATGTGATCTGGCACTGAAAACCCAGGTCTAATTTAGCCTTTGACATTCAGTGCTTTAAAAACTGCTGACTGCCACAGACTGAATATTGCCTGATAAATTTATACTTCAAAAATAGCTCTCATCAGAAATCATCCTCCATATGTTCACAGAAAGAGCAATATGTGGGGAGAAGTAAAATATATTAGAATAAATTGAATATCAAGAAAAGTTTGTGTTTTTTAAAAATAGAGAAAACACCATCAGACTGAGTTGGACAAGATGTTAGAAGAGGAAAGGAGCCCAGGGGGTGGAGGAAAGACATTGGGAAGAAAGGAGAGAGTGAATGATGAACATCCAGACTGAAAACTGATGCAGAAGGTTCTGTTGAACTTTGGTTCTTTATTCATGGATTTGTGAGAAAGAGTTCAATCCCTTTATGTATCCTCACATTTTGGCTCCTACCTAAGGATTAGAGATGATCCAAATACATCAAGAAATAAAATAAGCACAATTTCAGCCCTCTTGTCAAATATAACTGCATTTTAAATAAAAGATCGACTGGTCTCGAAACAGAAAAATTGAAGTTGTCTTTTTTTTGCCCTAAAGATCCAGCACTGCACAGGAGCCCATGCCTAATGCGATAAATATACAGACAGGGCACGTAGCAATCTGTCGCTCAAGCTGACAGAAATTCTGGGGACGTTATCAGTGCATTAAATAGAGAACCTTCTCTGAGTGGCACCTGATGGCTAATGAGCATGGCAGATTTTTGAAATAACCATTGCAAACACATACGAATAAAGAAATTAAAAGTGAACGCAATAGAACATGGACTGCTAAAAAAAGTGCTTGCGAGAGAGATTAGGTAAGAATCACCTAGCTGAAAAATTAATTTCTTCCTTTAGTCATCTACTCTCATAAAATACATTGATGCTTCACTAATGAGACAGAAGGAGTAATTTACTTGGCCTCTATTCCATGACATGGAGACATATCACTCCTCATGGCTTGATTTTCAAAGCCACATTTTTATTTTCTGCAAGTGGAAACTTTGGTACACAAACTGCAAGGGATGAGAGCGATCACAACTGGAACATCTGCACTATTCTGATATTTAACTCCAGACAACCCACAATGAATATATGTGTTACTATCACTGCTACATGCTTAACTAACATTCTTGCCTGATTATGCTTTATACCAGTGGTTCCCAACCCTGCCCTGGAGGACCACCAGCCAGTCAGGTTTTCAGGATAATCTAGTCTATTGTTCTTCAACCACCGGTCCGCGGACTAGTGCCAGTCCACAAGAAATTTCTGCCGGTCTGCGCAGGGCCGGCAAGATTAAGGTGACTGTTTTCAGCTGTGCTTGGGGACCACGGGAAGGCGATCATTTCCTCTCCCTACCTGTCAAAAAAAGCCTCCCTCCTTCCTTTCCCCTGCTCTTACCGCCCTGCTCCTGGCTGGCCCAGAACGTCCTCTCCGACGTCAGAATTGATGTTGGAAAGAAGACTTCCTATGGGCTTTAGCAGCAGCAGCAGGGCGATAAGAGCAGGGGAAAGAAAGGAGGGAGGCTTTTTTTTTTTTTGCGCAGCAGGGAAGGAGGGAAGGAGGTAGGCAGGCATGCAAGCTGGCTTTGGCCAGGGAGGGAGGGAGAGAGGTAGACAGGCAGGTAGGCTGGCTTTGGGGGTGGGGGTGGTACAAAGTATGGAAGGCAGTGAGAGGAACATAGGAAGCAGGCACTGAGGGCACTAAAAAACATAAGAACATAAGCATTGCCTCTGCTGAGTCAGACCATAGGTCCATCATGCCCAGCAGTCCACTCCCGCGGTGGCCCCCCAGGTCAATGACCTGTAAGTGATCTATTACTCTAAAGCATTTGTACTGTACAGTACCCCTCTAATTGTACCCTTCAATCCCCTTTTCCTTCAGGAACTTGTCCAGTCCTAATTTGAAACCCAAAATTGTACTTTGCTCTACCACATCCTCTGGAAGCGCTTCCAGGTGTCCACCACCCTCTGAGTGAAGAAGAACTTCCTGGTATTTGTTCTGAATCTGTCTCCCTTCAATTTTTCTGAATTCCCTCTAGTTTTTGTTGCCCCCGCCAGTCTGAAGAATCTGTCCCTCTCTACCTTCTCTATACCCTTCATGATCTTGTAAGTTCCTATCATATCCCCTCTAAGTCTCCGCTTTTCCAGGGAAAAGAGCCCCAGACATGGGAAGGAGGCACTGGGGGCACTAAAGATATGGGAAGGAGGCACTAAAGATATGGGAAGGAGGCACTGGGGGCACTAAAGACATGGGAAGGAAGCACTGGAGGCACTAAAGACAGGAAGGGGCACTAAGGACATGGGACGGAGGCACTGAGGGCACTAAAGACATGGGAAGGAGGCACCGGGGGCACTAAGGACATAGGAAGGGAAGAGGGAGGGAATACAAAGGGACAATTCTTGGGCCTGAGTGCAGAAAGAAAGAAATGAAAGAAAGGATACACAGACAGAAGGAAACGCAACCAGAGACTCATGAAATCACCAGACAGCATAGGTAGGAAAAATGATTTTATTTTCAATTTAGTGATCAAAACGTGTCCGTTTTGAGAATTTATATCTGCTGTCTATATTTTGCACTATATTTGTCTATTTTTCTATAGTTACTGAGGTGACCGAGCTCGCGGAGATGGGGCTTTTAAATTTTAGTCCTAGTAGTTGCCGATCCACAAAATAATTCTTTTATTTCTGCCAGCCCACGGGTGTAAAAAGGTTGAAAAACACTGGTCTAGTCTAGTCTTCAGTTTATATACCAGGTCATCTTCTAACAGAACTCGACTCGGTTCACACATAGTTAAGACCAGAATACATAAAAGAAAGCATACCTGAGAAAGTGAATGCTATCCATTCGTCTCTTCAGTAGGTAAACCATTAAGATATTGTGTAAACAACAGAGTTTTAAGGGCTTTGCAGAATTGTTGTAGCTGGCCTATCAATCTTACCGAGTTAGGGAGTTTGTTCCAAGTTTTCCACCAGTTTGAACGCAAAAGATTGGCTAAGCCCTAATGAATATGTATGGGACAGATTTGCATGCCTGCCACCTCCATGATATGCAAATCTCTCTTATGCATATTCATTAGGGCTATCCTGAAAACCTGATTGGCTGGTGGTCCTCCAGGACAGGGTTGGGAACCACTGCTTTATATAAAGGTCAAAACTGCAGTGGTTCATGATAAACAAGGGCCGGGGATATCATAACTGTGCTGTATAGACCTCCAACATTTTGGTTAAGCATAAATTACAGATGTCTTTTCTCAATTGCTTTTGTTTCGACTTTACTTAGGTCACCATTGATTGCCTCACCTCAGATTGAGCCGATAAAGAGCAGACCACACAGACCAGATGGTAAGGTAGTAGGCAATTTATTAAAACAGAAGAGATTTAAAAATAAACAGTGCCTGACTCATGAGAGAAGCTATGTGGAGAACTGTTGTGGCTATTGTCCATTATTATTGTTCATTCTAGAGCAGTGGTTCTCAACCTTTCTACTGTTGTGGAACAACTGACAGACATTATTCAAATGTGTGACACACTAAACACTAGAATTTTCAGCTAAACAAAGAAAAACAGCTCTATATCAGTGGTTCTTAAACCTGTCCTGGGGGACCCCCCAGCCATTCAGATTTTCAAGATATCCCTGATGAATATGCATGAGGCAGATTAGCATATAATAGAAGTGACAGGAATGCAAATGTACCTCATGCATATTCATTAGGGATATCTTAAAAACCCGACTGGCTGGGGGTCCCTTAGTACAGGTTTAAGAACCACTGTTCTATATCATTTAATTGTTGCTAAAAATGATATAAGAGAAATACAGCTGGAAAGGTAGTGTCTACCAGGGTAAAAGAAAGAGGTGGGCTACAACATTTTCATTTGGGGCTGGTGACAGAAGTAGCGACTATAAGAACATAAGAATAGCCTTACTGGGTCATACCAATGATCCATCAAGCCCAATAGCCCGTTCTCACAGTGGCCAATCCAGGTCACTAGTACCTGGCCAGTTATGGAGATTTCAAGTTCCTGACTTTCTGGTTCTCAACTCTCCCCAACCTGCAGCATATGTGGAGGGACATAATCAAAGAAATGTCTAGGTCTGATTCGGACGGATGGCGCTAGGCGTCCAAAGTTAGTAGTGGTAAAATGTCCATTCTCGAAAAATACGTCTAGAATTTTTTTTTTTTCAAAATCTTTATTCATTTTAAAACTTTCAATAAGTGCAACAAAAATGCAATCATATATACTTTAACATCACGTACTAATCCATCAAAGACTAAATCACATCAAATACCCTCCCTCCCTTCTTTATATCTATCATTATATAACATTAGAATAACCCCAACCTCCCTCCCACCCTGGACATTAGTAAACAAAAAAAAACCCCAACTGTACGGCGTACTGATCTCGGGGCTCAAGGGTCTCTCGTACAAAGAAAGACTGAACAAACTGCAGCTCTACACTCTCCAGGAACGTAGGGAGAGGGGAGACATGATCGAAACATTTAAGTACCTCATGGGACGTGTCGAAGTGGAAGATGATATTTTCTTTCTCAAGGGACCCTCGGCCACAAGAGGGCACCCGCTCAAACTCAGGGGTGGAAAATTTCATGGCTACACCAGAAAGTATTTCTTCACAGAGAGAGTGGTTGATCATTGGAACAAGCTTCCAGTGCAGGTGATCGAGGCAGACAGCGTGCCAGACTTTAAGAATAAATGGGATACCCATGTGGGATCCCTACGAGGGTCAAGATAAGGAAATTGGGTCATTACGGCATAGACAGGGGGTGGGTAAGCAGAGTGGGCAGACTTGATGGGCTGTAGCCCATTTCTGCCGTCATCTTCTATGTTTCTACAGTGAGAGATTAGAGAAACTGGGCCTCTTCTCCCTTGATAAGAGGAGACTGAGAGGGGACATGATCGAAACATTCAAGATAATGAAGGGAATAGACTTAGTAGATAAGGACAGGTTGTTCACCCTCTCCAAGGTAGAGAGAACGAGAGGGCACTCACTAAAATTAAAAGGCGATAGATTCCGTACAAATGTAAGGAAGTTCTTCTTCACCCAGAGAGTGGTAGAAAACTGGAATGCTCTTCCGCAGGCTATTATAGGGGAAAACACCCTCCAGGGGTTCAAGACAAAGTTAGACAATTTCCTGCTGAACCAGAATATACGCAGGTAAGGCTAGTCTCAGTTAGGGCACTGGTCTTTGACCTAAGGGTCGCCGCGTGAGCGGACTGCTGGGCACGATGGACCACTGTTCTGACCCAGCAGTGGCAATTCTTATGTTCTTATGTTAAGAGCTCATTATTCAAATTATGCATGCGCCCAAATCTGGGCACCATTTAAAGAATCCAGGAGTCACAAGGACCTGCAGTGAGAACCAAAGCTAGTTTCCCGGGTTCTCAGCCTAATGCATTACGGAATGTCGATATACAAAAATACTTTGATAGGTTATTCTCATTTCAGGCAGCAATCGGACAAGGAACTTACCCCCTGTTTTACTAAGGTGCACTAAGCGTTTAGCTAAACGCTAACACATCCATAGACTAACATGCACGCATTAGCATTTACCTGTTAACACGCAGTGGCGTACCTAGGGGGGGGGGGGGGGGGGGCGGGGCCGCCCCGGGTACCAGCCCTAAGGGGGTGTTCCCGGCCTTGCCGTTCAGTCCCCCGCCACCCCCGAAGGACCGCTCGCCCCCCTGGCCTCCCCGCACCACCTATGAACAGCCGCAGCAGGATCGCGAAGTCAGCGTCAGCATCCCTGCGCTGCTTCCTACGACGCGATCCCGCCCCTCCTCTGACGTCAGAGGAGGGGCGGGTCCGTGGCGCAGGAAGCAGCAGGGATCGCTGACGCTGACTTCGCGATCCTGCTGCGGCTGTTCATAGGTGGTGCGGGGAGGCCAGGGGGGCGAGCGGTCCTTCGGGGGTGGCGGGGGACTGAACGGCAAGGCCGGGAACACCCCCTTAGGGCTGGTACCCGACGCTGACTTCGCGATCCTGCTGCGGCTGTTCATAGGTGGTGCGGGGAGGCCAGGGGGGCGAGCGGTCCTTCGGGGTGGGTCGGGGCATCAGGCCTTCAGGGTGTGGCGGGCGGGCAGGCAAGCAGGCTTTCAAGGGGGAGGGGGTGACAGGCAGGCAGGCAGGCCTTCAAGGGGGGACAGGCCTTCGGGGGGGGGTGCAGACATTCAAGGGGTGCAGGCCTTCAAGGGGGGCAGGCAGGCCTTCAGGGGGGTGCAGACCTTCGGGGGGGGGTGTAGGCCTTTGGGGGGGTGCAGACCTTCAAGGGGGTGCAGGCCTTCAAGGGGGGAAAGGCAGGCAGGCCTTCAAGGGGGGGTGCAGGCCTTCAAGGGGGGTGCAGGCCTTCAAGGGGGGAAAGGCAGGCAGGCCTTCAAGGGGGGGGACAGGCCTACAAGGGGGGGGACAGGCCTACAAGGGGGGGTGCAGGCCTTCAAGGGGGGGGTGCAGGCCTATCAAGGGGGGTGCAGGCCTTCAAGGGGGGAAAGGCAGGCAGGCCTTCAAGGGGGGGACAGGCCTACAAGGGGGGGGGGACAGGCCTACAAGGGGGGGGACAGGCCTACAAGGGGGGGGGACAAGGCCTTCAAGGGGGGGTGCAGGCCTTCAAGGGGGGTGCAGGCCTTCAAGGGGGAGAACAGGCCTTCAAGGGGGGGGAAAGGCAGGCAGGCAGGCCTTAAAAGGGGGGACAGGCCTACAAGGGGGTGGGACAGGCCTTCAAGGGGGGGACAGGCCTTTGGGGGGGTGCAGACCTTCAAGGGAGTGCAGGCCTTCGGGGGGGGGTGCAGTCCTTCAGGGGTGGGGTTTAGGCCTTCAGAGGGGGACAGACCTTCGGGCGGGAGGTAAAGTCCTTCGGGGGGTGCAAGGTCTTCAGGGGTGGGGTGTAGCCCTTCGGAGGGGGGACAGACCTTCGGGGGGGGGGGGGTCTTGGTGTAAAAGTACACAGAGGGAGAGAGGGAAGGGGAGGTTCAAAGATACATGCATATGCCAGACTTTGGGGGTTAGAAATAATGGGTCTAAAAACAGAGGAGTGGGAGAGAGATGGTGCATAATGGGATTTAGGGAGGGAAGGAACAGAAAGGGAGAGAACTTGGAAACAGGGGATGGTGTGGAGGGGGTATAGAGATACTGGATAGGAGGATAGTTGGGAACAGAAAGGGAGAGATGGTGGATCCTGGGGTGGTGGGGAGTTGAGAAAAGGTGAATCTGTGGATGGAGACAAAAAAAAGGAAAGATGCCAGATCTCCGGGAGAGGGAAGGGAAACGGAAGGGGAGAACAGAGATGGCAGACGGATGGTTAGCACGGAGAAAGGAGACCCTGGCAAGCAAGACAACAAGAGCCTGGGACCAACAAGATTTGAATATTGATCAGAGAACAAAAGGTAGAAAAAAATAATTTTATTTTCTGTTTTGTGATTACAATATGTTAGATTTGAAAAGTGTACATGAGACAGCTTGAAATGGGAACTTTTCTATTTTTGTGAATGGCAAGGCTGAGTTCAGTTAAAATATATGCTTTATAAGAAAATATAATAATGTGTTTTATAAAGTTTATAAGCATTGCTGGCATACTCGGTGAGGTGTTCCTAGTGTTGGTGGTGGTGGTAGCATGTCAGTGTGTTGAGAGGAAGAGGTAGTCTGGGAAATTCTGCTGAGCAAACTCTGGGCCCATTTCCACCCCCAGTTAGTCCACTCCACTCAACTGGTTCACACACTGAGTGGGTCTTTGGGTGTTATTTCTGGGTAGTTGTTTTAGAATCTCTTCCAGTGGTTTGTCATTATCTCCTTCTGGTCCAAGGAAGGAAACTTTGTCAACCTTAGCATTGACCTTCAGAATATGTTTGTAACAGCGCTGCTTGTGTGGCATTAGGCTATGTAGTGATCGAAAGAAAAAAACAGACCTTTGCACATTTTTGCACTATATGGTGGGTGTATGAGGAGATTCATTTCCTGCACAGTTAAGTCCATTTTTTCTACTGAATAATAGTATAGGTACAATGAAAGTAAATAGCAAAAATGTTTGAGTAGATAATTAAGGAAATCTTTTTCATATTGCTTGCTTATGGACTGGGAAAAAAGACTGTTCAAGCAAATGTCTCCAGAACTGCTTTAATGGAAAAATGTGATTTTTTTTTTTTAAGTACTTTGTGAAATTTATTGTTGTTGTGAAATTTATTGTTATACTTTGTTTAAACTTAAAAAGCGGTGTCATTAACAGTGAATCTAATCGAAAAATCGATTCAACAGGGTGAATCGGATCGAATGAAATATTTTTCTCTGAATCGGGCAGCACTATTGGCTACCATGAGAATGGGCTACTGGGCATGATGGACCATTGGTGTGACCCAGTTAGGCTATTCTTATGTTATGTTCTCATCTGTAGGGGCCTTTGTTTTCACTTCTTATTTTAATGTATTTTTTTCCTGGGAACTTATCAGTGTTTTTTTTATAATGGGAACAAAAATGGAAGAGAATTAATGTGTGTGGAATGGGGGGGGTAACTAATTTCTTCAGCTAAATAATTCAATCCACTTCAAACAGACATAGGAGAACTCACGCACCATTCACACACCCTCCAACCAAAAACGTCAAAAGAAAAAAAACTGTTCGACAACCTCCTAGCCATTCGAGCTGCAACACTTGACCCCCAACTCTACAACCTATTGACCTCGACCACAAACTACAAAACCTTAAAAAAAGAAATAAAAACCCTTCTATTAAAAAAACACATAAAACCAAACTAACATAATCAGAACTGTCCCAAGCATCACCTGCAACTACTCCATATGTACTTCTGATGTCATGACAATTCAGACATAATTTATGTTATGTTATGTTTGGAATAATGGTTACATAAATGAGGTTCAATAAAAGAAAATTTTCTGTGGGAGCATTTGTTGGAACTTCTGTTATCCTGATTTCTTCTATCTGTGGGCTTTCTTTAGCTAACCTACTTATCTGGGGCTTTCCACTTCTGCAGCTGCCCTTTTCACGGTCCACTTTGCGCTTGCACTCTCTGGGGAGGGGGGGTTGGGTCTGGGCTTGGTGGGGTAGGTGTGTCTGGTAGTTTTGTCTGGGTGGTGGCTGGGTGTTTCTTGGGTGCTTGTTGTGCGGATTGGTGTGTCTGGTGAGCGGTCTGGGTGTTGTTGCTTGTGGGGGTTTTTTTCATTATAAAATATGGCTGAGGGTCTAGTCCGGCTTATTATTCTTGTGGGTTCTGGGGTGGGATTTGTTTGCTTGCCCCAAGTTTTGGCCTTTTGTTGTGTATTGCTATGCCTCTCATTGGCAATTTTCTCTTGGGAGAGGCTTGTTCATGCTTGTTGTTGCTGTTACTCTCATTCTGTGTTCTTTTTGATAATGTATAAGTTTCTGTACAGACCATGGTTGCTTGTCTGGACCTTTTGCCATTCTCAATAAAAATACTTTGGGAAAAAAAAAAAAAAAAAAAAGAAAATTTTCACTGCCTGTTTCTATTCTGACCATTTATTCCATTTCATGGTTATTGCAAAAAAAAAAAAAAAAATTTTACATGAGGGGGGGGGGGGGGGGGTGTCAAAAAATGATGGGCCCCGGGTGCCACATACCCTAGGTACGCCACTGTTAACACGCGCTAATATTTAGCGTACCTTAGTAAAAGGAGCCCTTAGTTGGTTGATAGCCAATGCTGTTTTGTATAAACATTTCGTAAAACTCTTGAAAACTTATCTATTTGATAAATTTTTGGAAACGTAAGATCAGGATTTAATTCCTGAGATTGTCTCAGATTCTAAAGCTGTGATCCGCGTACAGGTATGGGCAACTCCGGTCCTCGAGGGCCGGAATCCAATCGGGGATTCAGGATTTTCCCAATGAATATGCATGAGATCTTTTTGCATGCACTGAGTTCAATGCATATTCATTGGGGAAATCCTGAAAACCCAATTGGATTCCAGACTTCGAGGCCCGGAGTTGCCCATAGAACTAAAGTTTGCATGCTTTGGATGCTTTTGCTACAAAACATTATTTGACTTATCTCCGAGCTACCTCATCTCTCATTTCAACCTGAACTGCAACAAAAAGAATTCTCGCAGAATCAATCTATTCGCCTTCCCCTCCCTAAAACTATGTCACCTCAAAAGGTTCTTCGACAAAACCTTCGCCTTCCAGGCGGCCAAACAGAACCCATGGCTAGCCCAAATTATGCTCGAGGCCCCCACCTACCTTGACTTCAGAAAACTACTCAAAACTCATTTATTCCACGGACGGAACCCCTAATCCCCCCTTCTTCCACTTCTCTCACCCCCCCCACCAACGATATGATCTCTCCCTTTACTCCTTCTTATTGCTCTCCCCCAACCTGCTAACTCCAATGACTTATACAACCCCTTCATGCTTACCTCAACGACTTCGCTGCTTGTAAATCGGATTAATTGTAATTCTTGTAAATCTGTTTAATTGATGTGAACCGCCTAGAACTCCCTGGGTATGGTGGTATACAAAAATAAAGTTATTACTATTATTATTAAATAAGGTTATATGGCATACAAATAATATAGTAATGTAATGTTAACCATTAGGCTCCAGCACAAATATTTAAACTTCAAAATGTAAAACTTCATCTTTTTCTTCAGTTGTGCAAAGAGCCATTTGTAGTACAGTAGTTTTTAACAAGTAAACAAAAGCTTTTAACTTTTGCACAATTGACACAACAAAATCCATAGATTAATTCTAATAGACATGAGTAAATACAACATAAAGACTAACGGCTCATTTTGAAAGCACTTAGACACACAAAGTACCATAGGTTTCTATGTGTCTAAGCGCTTTCAAAATGAGCCCCTAAATCACTGGACTCAAAACTATGTTACATGTTCTGCTTTATAAAAATTGCTAGTATTGATTGTTCTAACACAATCTCGACTAGACCTATAGACTCTGTATCATTAAATATAGATGCACTTCAGGTAAACCTCTAGGACAGATTTTTTTTTTAAAACAGCAAGCAACTTAAACCTAAGTGAGTAAATCACTTAACTATACAGCCTTCTTCCTGAGATCTGCACTTAAGTGGAGATGATTCACAAATGGCTGGTGGTAATGATCCTACAAAGAATGATTTGTTACTGCAGGTTTTCAAAGCATCACAGTACAGAGGACCATATTCCATAAACAACCATCGCAGTACAATGGACCATATTCTATAAATGACACCTACATTAGGTGTTGCTGGGCATCCACAGCCTAGCAACACCTATTGTAAGTTCAGGATAGCGCCTAACTTTTCTTTAAAATTGGCTTAATTGGCGTGGTAATTGACCATGCTGGTTTCAGCCAATCACAAAAAAAAGTTCAATTAATCAATTTAAAAGTTCAGCATCGAACTTTTAGGATGCTTAGAGACGCCTATGAAGAAGCACCATCCCACACAGTAGGCATGGTTATGGGCGGAGAATAGGCATGGTTGACTTAGGCATCTAAGACAGGCACCTCTAAATCAGGCACATTAAAATCTGGCCTAATGGAGCGGTGGATACCTTTAGGATGCCTAGAGATGCCTAAGTCTGCTTAGGCATCACTAGGCATGATTCTAGAAACAGTACGCTAAGAGGTGCCGTTTACTGAATCTGTCCCTGAGTATCTGGTCTCACAGGATTTCCTACAAAGAAAGAATAATCTAGTCCTTGCCACAAAACCATGGGAAACCAGAAAGACAGGCTGGGTGGCGCATGCAGTTTTCCTGTGGAAAGAAGAGGATAATCCCATCCGCTAACACGTCTTTTCCCCAGGTGGGGCCACTGAGCATCAAGCGAGTAAGAGACTGACAAAGACTGCCTTCTGGAAGCTCTAGGCAGGCCACATCCCAGATCCAGGGATGCCCAGAAGGGGGCATTACAAAGCTATATTGGATTTTACTGTGTGGTAGCAATTTGCATAAATTTGTGAAAAGCCAGGTGAAAATCTGGCTCTTTACCCAAACCTTTAATACATTGGGTGATTGACTATACATTCATTCTGCTACACATACTGTAACTAAATTAGTTCCTTATATCTTGTTTAACTGTATAATCAACTTGCCTGAAATTAGAATCCCATCTGTTTATCCCAATGGACCCTGTACCACCCATCTTGAACTCATCTAATAACTGCACTTTGGTCCCTCGGCTATAAGATAAACTATACTGAAGAAAAGCATTAGCGTCATATCTATGTTATTTGAATGTTCTGATGTATACTTAGTATGAGTTTAATAAGTATTATGCTGACACTGTATTATATCTCTCATTTGAATTTCAGTGCTGCTATAAGTATACTAGTGTTTAAGCCTGTTACATTAACGGCTGCTAGAATAAATGTCTGTCTGTCTTTCTTTCTTTCTGTGTCTCTCCCTGCCCCTGTCTCTTTCTTCCTTTCTTTCTGTCTGTCTCCTTCCCGCTATCTATCTTTCTTTCTTTCTTTCTTTCTATCTCTCTCCCTCCCGTTGTCTGCCTTTCTTTATGTCTGTCTCTCTCCCTGGCCCCCTTTGTCTGTCTGTCTTTCTGTCTCTCTCTCTCTCTGGCCCCCTGTCTGTCTTTCTTTCTGTCTCTCTCCCTGCCCGCTGTCTTTCGTTCTTGTGCGCTGCCTGTCTGTCTCTCTCCGTGGCCCCCTACCTGCCTGCCTGCCTTTCTTTGATCACGGATCAAGCAGGTAGGGGTGCACATGCGTGCTTAGGGTTTTATTATTAGTGATTTGCATTTTTTTAAACTCTTTTATGGGTGACTAATGTTGGTTTTTTTTTTAGCATTTCACATATTAAACAGCCCAAAATAAGGTCACAGCACCTCTTGGCCACCTCTGCCCATCTTAATTCTTTGTTTAATTTCACTACCAAAACATTTAAACTGCTTAAAATCTGTCTCCCCCCCCCAAAGCAAATTCCCCCATCCCCCAGCACACCCCTCCCCCCCAAGCAAAGCAAGTTCGCTCCCTGGCCCCCTATCCCTATCCCCCCCTTCCCTGTGCTACAGCAGCATTCCCTCCCCCTCCACTTCCCTGTGCAGTACGCGGGGCCGGTTCTGAACGTCGGGTGCCATGGGCGGTGCTTGGGGCTTTCCTCTTTGTTGGCTTGCTGGTTCTCGGAGCGGCATGCAGAGTTACTGGCACAACAGGGGATCCCCCGTTTTGCAGCATCAGATCCGGTGCTTCGGCCGTCCGTCTTAGCCCCGTGTGCATCGTCGGCCTGGAGGAGCCGATCGGAGTGGGGCTCCCGTGCGCGATTCCAAGGTTGGCTGCATGGGAGTTTAGGGGCTTGTGTGAGCAGCGGACGTAGGGCTTCGGGTGGGGAAGGTCTGGTCTCTGATCCAGCAGTAGTCAGGTCCTCTCACTGGGTCCCCTCGTCATCTATGCATGCCATGCGTGAGGCCGCCAGTCCTGCCTCCTTTTTCTGCAGTTTGTATCTCCCGCCGGTACTGTCGGCTGGCTTGGCCCAGCTGGTTCCTAGACTGAACAGTGTGGGCCCTGTGCAGCAGGAGCTGAAAGCAGCGCTGGGGGCTCGTGAGAGGAGCCGTCGCCGCTCTTAACCATTCAAGGAAGACCAGTGAATTAAGTGAATTTATTTATTTTATTTATTTAGATTTATATCCCGTCCTTCCAGTAGCTCAGAAAGGTCTACAAGTAAACTCGGGTATGTGAAGCAGCAGCGGTATTTCCCTCCCCCTCCAGTTCGGGCGTGGAGTATAAGTGAGTCGGCCAGAGTGTACCATATTACCTTGGGTTCCGCGAGTGTGGGGCGGTTGTAAGCGTGCATGCGTACTCCTGCCTGCCATAGACATACGGATCACGGAACACGCAGGTAGGAGTGCGCATGCGCACTTAGCGTTTTATTATATATGATTTTTGAAACTGTTTCATGGTAATGCTATTTTAAGTTTCAGTCTGCTGATTTTGAGTTTTTATGTATTTGTTTTGTTTTTTTACCACAGTTAGGCTGTTTAACATACTTATAAGTTTTATGTTGAATTTGACTTGCTATACACTGCCTTGGGTGAATCTCTTCATAAAGACGCACCTGAAAGAGCATTACAACACCATCAACGCCTTACTAGGCACATTAAAGTATGATGAGTATGGCTGGGAGGTCATAGGAGACTTCAAATTGGTAGCATCCTAATGGGTCTCCAAGGTGGTTTTACCAAGTTTCCCTGATATCTCTGCCTTTGGGATGACAGGGGTACAAAGACATGCTACCAAAGGCTAAACTAATCACTTGATGGAAGAACATGATGGGAGACTACTGTACATCTGGGGACTGATTCATGAAAATGACTTGCAATATAATTGCAAATCTAAAAAAAAAATTACTCACTTCTAAATCTTCTATGGTCATCTTTGTATAAATGCATTTTAATTGTGATTCATATGATGCTTTTTATGACTTTATAAGAATGAAAAGATGAATATTCAGCATCTTGAATAGGTAAATTGCAAAATTTGATTATCCTGGTCAGAAAAGCAAAGTTTGGTTGAAATAACAGACATTTTCTATAATTTTTAGGCATGAGTAATTAGGAAATTACACTTAGGGGGAATTCTATAACCAGCGCCTAAACTTAGGTATTGGTAGGCGCCCTGCTGATGTCTACGTTAATTGAAAAATGCCATCAGAAATGGCAGAAAACAGCAGTGTTAACCACCTACCGACACCTAAATAAAAGGTGTCTCCAATCGTGGCAAGGTAGCCACTTTAGGCCGCAGAACGCCAAAGTAGGTGTGGCCAATGCCAGAAGTGGCGTTAGGTGGACTAAAGCGGCTAACTAGCCTTCATTCATGCCAAGATAGGCAGCTGAAATTGTAGGCCCGGAAAACCTTGGCCTACATTTCAGCTGCCTATCTTTGCCACTAGACCTCAGCAGCCCTAAGCTGATCATGGCAGGGGAATCTTCCCCCCTCCCAATCAGCCGATCTGGCAGGGCTCCCGGAAGCTGCGGGGAGTCCTGCTGGCTCAGCTGATTGGAGGGGAGGGGAAATTCCCCTGCCTCAATCAGCTGAGCCAGCTGCCGCAGACAGACGACCCCCCAACCGGCAGGAGGGATGTCCACTCTCTCCTGCCACCGCCACACCCCAAAAAGTGATAAAAGAGATAAAAGAAAAGAAAATTATCAATTGAACCTCAAACTTCATCATTTTAGGAACTGTGGTGGCAATTCTATACAGTGGTACCCAAACTGAAGTACCACAACAGGTCACACAGTGCTAATTTTATAATGGCATTAGAGCATACCTAGCCTATTATAGAATTCTGGTGCTAATCTATTTTGGTGTGCCAAAGGCTGGCATAAATTGGCATGCCGCGCAGCATACTAAGAGTGAGGCAGTGGGGGCAGTCTGCCCTGGGAGCAGCCAGTGAGGGGGTACAGATAAAAGCCTTGGGGCTATGGTCTGGTATGTACAGCCATCAACTGCACTAGCCCCCCCCCCCCCTGACATCAACTTCCTATTCAGGGGCAGGGGACTGTCAAAGCTGACAGGCACACCCACTAGACCAGTGGTTCTCAAACCTGTCCTGGAGGAATCCCAGCCAGTCAGGTTTTCAGAATATTCCTAATGAATATGCATGAGCCAGATATGCATGCCTCCCACCTCCATTATATGCAAATTTCTAAACTAAACTAAACTAAACCTTGGGTTTGTATACCGCACCATCTCTGTAGTTGTGGAGCTCGGCACGGTTTACAGGAATTGTAATAAGAAAGGAACTCCAAGGAAGGGCTAGATGAAGATCAGAGGAGAGGAGAATGTTAGAGGGCTAGGATGTCAGAAGAGGGGTGAGTGTTAGGTTTTAGAGAAAAGCCAGGTTTTCAGCTGTTTCTCTCATGCATATTCATTAGGACAGGTTTGAAAACCAATGTATTAGATCGTGGCCCCGTGACTGCTCCACACACTCCTCTGCCTGAAGGATAGTGCTCCACCCGTAGGAGAGGTGCTCTGTCCTGGGTGGTAGTCAATGCGGGTATGCCACTGGGCATGCCTATATACATCTTGCAATGCAAGTTGTGTGCGTTGCAAGGTGGAACGTCAATGACACACCATGCTCTGCTCACAGGTGTGTCCCACTTGTGGTTGCATGCTGAAGATGGATTCAGTAAATGGCACTTAAAATTCAGTGCTGAAAAAAAAATTGGAACTGAATGGCATTCTATGAGGGGCCGCTGAAAGTTCTCAGCTCAGCCAACAAAGTTGAGGCAGTCTCCATCGAGGCAGTCTCCTCTTCTATAAAGCTGCGCTAGTGGCTGCCACGCAGTAGCACCCCCGAAGCCCATAGAGATTTAAAGGTCTTCGGGGATGTTGCCGCGCAGCAGCCGTTAGCTCGGATTTGTAAAAGAGGGGGTTAGTCCAGTGATTTTCCACTTTTTTCGTTCCGTTGGAAACACTTCTGGACTAAGTGTATACTCCTTGATGGAGATTGCCTCCATTTTGTTGGTTGGGCTGAGAACATTTTAGTGGTCCCTCGTATAATGGGTGCTCCAGGATCAGCACCCTTTATGGTCAAAGAGTGTATAGTATCAGCATTCACACTTAACTTTGGGCACAAGGAGTTACACCAACTGAAACCAAGTGTAAATTTCAGTGTGCAAGTATTATATAACATCGTTTGCATTTTAAGGGAATGTCCCTTACCTGCTCATGCCTCCTTTGCAGTTACATATGGTAGCAGGTGCTATTCTATAAATGGGTGCATGCATTTTCACAAGGACCTGCCACTTCTACCCCATCTTGGTGCCTTGCATCCATTAAAATGTTTTTCCGTGCCAAAGTAGTGCCTAATATTCAGTCTCATATATAGAATTTCCCCCCTAGATGACATATGCACTGAGTTTATAAAACTGTGCCTAAAACAGATGTAACTGCCAATCTATGGTGCTAATCATGTAACATACATAGTAACATAGTAGATGAAGGCAGATAAAGACCCGAATGGTCCATCCAGTCTGCCCAACCTGATTCAATTTAAATTTTTTACATTTTTTCTTCTTAGCTATTTCTGGGCAAGAATCCAAAGCTCTACCCGGTACTGTGCTTGGGTTCCAACTGCTGAAATCTCCGTTAAAACCTAATCCAGCCCATCTACACCCTCCCAGCCATTGAAGCCCTCCCCATCCCATCCTCCACCAAATGGCCATATACAGACACAGACCGTGCAAGTCTGCCCAGTACTGGCCTTAGTTCAATATTTAATATTATTTTCTGATTCTAGATCCTCTGTGTTCATCCCACAATTCTTTGAACTCAGTCACAGTTTTACTCTCCACCACCTCTCTCGAGAGCGCATTCCGCGCTAAGGCCTTAATGCGTGGAATAGCGCACGCTAATTTGCCGCGTGTGCTAGCCACTCCTTTTGAGCAGGCGGTAGAGTTTTGGCTAGAGTGCGGTAATCCGATGCGTGCGTTAAAACCACTAGCGCGGCTTAGTAAAAGGAGCCCTTTGTTTCATTTCATATCATCGAAACCAAAAGTGTCAAGAAAAGTGTGGAATAACTTGTTAAGTTTCATGGCTCCGCATCATTCTCTTCTTGGTTGGGCTGAGAGCTTTTCAGCGGCCCTTTGTATTGTGATGTTATAATACCTTATTTCACCAGTGCCTAAGAGCCAACCTCATGAGTGATGTCACAATGGCTTGGTTTCCCTATACTTGTGCCCATTTGCTAGATATAGTTGCCTTGTAAGTTTCATGGCTCCACATCATTCTCTTCTTGGTTGGGCTGAGAGCTTTTCAGCGGCCCTTTGTATTGTGATGTCATAATATCTTATTTCACCAGTGCCTAAGAGCCAACCTCATGAGTGATGTCACAATGCCTTAGTTTCCCTATACTTGTGCCCATTTGCTAGATATAGGTGCCTTGTAAGTTTCATGGCTCCACATCATTCTCTTCTTATTTGGGCTGAGAACTTTTCAGATGCCCCTCGTACTAAGCCCCTAATATTCTTTATTTGCATTCAGTACTATGGATTCTATCAGCAAGCACAAGTAAGGAAATGTTTCCATCACATCCACACCTCATTTCTTCTTCTTCTTTTTTTTTTTTTTTCCGATACTCATAAAACAGATACTTCCAAAAATATCTCCCAGCTCCTTTCCAGGCAGCAGGCAGGCCAAAGTTATGGAAATCTGTGAGACCTGTCTCTGTCTCACTCCCAGACCCAGACTCGCTTTCCTTATTCCTCTCAGCACCAGTAGATAGGGATGCAGTTAACTTAGGTTTGGTACAAAACCTACACTATAATGTGAACCATATTATCAACATTATCTAAATAGCTCATGGCTTTTCCTCTATCTTTGTTGTCCATGTTATCTTCTCTTTTCCAATGAAATATTGTACCAGCTTTAAAGCTGAGTCCATAATATATTTTTCTTGTAAATAGGAGAAACATAAAGTGCACATAATGCAAGCAAAGAGACATCAAACTTGAATGGAAAAGCACAGATAAATATAACCACTTTGTAAAATCCTGCCCATCTGTTCCTTCACAGGCTGTTCCAAGCACAGAATGCAACAGTACCCTAAGATACAGCAAAGAATGTTTTTTTAAAAAAACCCTTTGAAAAATATTTTGATGGTAATTCATTAAAATCGATAACAACAGAAATCGAATGTTCCAATACAGTAACAAATCCATCGCATAATTAGGAGGGTCCGCTGAAAAGTTCTCAACTCAATCAACAAAGTTGGGGAAGTCTCCATAGAGGGCTACACTCTTAAGTCTAGCAATTTTCCATTTATTTTGTTCCATATTTTTCCAACAGAACGAAAAAAAAGTGGGAAATCACTGGACTAAAAGTGTGGCCCTGGATGGAGACTGTCCCAACTTTGATGGTTGGGCTGAGAACTTTCAGTGGCCCTCTATAAGCAGGACAGCTAGCAAATACTTAATAATTACCAAGTATGCACAGAATCACCAGCTACAACTAACATAACAATTTGCTGTAGTCGACTATAAAAAGAGAAATACTCTATAAAGGCACAATATTGAAAATATTTGCTAATTCAGTGAGTGTTTAACTATATCGGTGCCAAAATAAACTTTCATAAAATGTGCATTATAAACCCTCTTATAAAGGGAGGAAAGCGATCTGGCAATTCCTCCCCTTTCCTACTAAACTTGTGCACTCATAAGTAAAAGCAACTTTCAAGAAGACCGATTTCCTTAGGAACAAGAGGCCATTCGATAATTTTAACAGCATGCCTTCCTATATTTTCTGCAATTTCCACTAACGCCTTCTCTTATTCTTCCGGAAAAGAAGTGGCGGCAACTTACACTCCAAAATCTGGATAACAATCACCATTAAAAAACAACAACAACAACAAAAACTGCAAAGATTTTACGCCTCTTCCTAGGCTCTAAAAAAAAATAGGCTGCAAAAGTATTTCGATCAACTAAGAAGTGACCCAGTCATGAAAATTGCCCCGTCCAGCACCTGCGATTGCTAGTAGGGGTGAAACCGTGTCCCGCTCCCTCTCCCCAATACTCACCGCTGCTCTCAAGTCGTCCCGTGCGCTGTCCTTGGTGCTGACGGTCATCTCCTGGAGCAGCAGCTGCTGCAGGCAGTGGGTGCCCGGGAGCGAGGAGCTCTTCTGGTGGGAGAGGTGGTGGTGAAGCCCCGGGCGTCCTCTGCTCTTGGTGGCCCGGGAAGGGCTGGAAGGAGTAGTGGAGGAGCCGGAGCCGGCTGCGGGAGGAAGAGGGGTTCCCTCGGGCTGGCTCGGGGGCAGCAGGTGCTCCCGCAGCCAGCGCAAGGCGGAACCGCCGCCGCCGCCTCCATCCCAGGGCTCGCTGGGCGAGGAGCACAGGTTGGGCTGGGAGGAGGAGAAGACGCGGTCCAGCGCCTGCCTTCGCCGACGGAAACCGCTCCAGCGGCCCGGGGAGGGGACCGGGGGCTCGGCACTGCGGTGCTCCGCTCCCCCCTTGCCGCCTCTGCTCGCTTTGGCGCCCAGCTGCAGGTTCTTCCTGAGCCGCCCTTGCAGAGAGGAGGAGGCGGCCGGGGGCGGCTCGGGCTCAGCGGCCGGGGGCTGCTCCATGGACCCGCCGCCGCGGGAGCTGCAGGAGCCGGGGCCGCTGCAGCAGAGGAGGAAGAGGAGGCGGTACGAGCCGCAGCCGCCGCAGCAGCAGCAACCGGGAGGCTTCACTGCCGCCCGCGGGAGGGGGAGAGGCTGCAGCGCTGTCCCGGTGCTTCGTGCTGGCAGCCGGCCCGGCAGAGAAAAGGGAGAAGGGCCACCGCTTCTTGCTTCTGATCAACCCTTGGGGGGGGAGGGGGGAGAGAGAAGCCTCCTGGCTGGGCTCCAGAACACGTGCGGCTTCGCCTAAGCCGCAGAGGCAAATAAGCCCCGCCAGAAAGTTTGCGAGCACAAGAGGCTGCCGGAGCTTCTAGTGGTGACTGACAGCTGCTGCGACCGACGCTACCGTCTCGCTCCCATCCGTTTCAAGGGCTTCCCCCCTCCCTCCCTCCCCCTCTTCTTTCTGATATTAGTTCGAGCGACCTCCGGCAATGTTGATGCTGCACAAAAGTTGGCTCTGGAATTGATTCGGAGGGCGGAGTGTGCCCCGGCGAGGTGCTGCTGTGTAATTTGACGGCTGGCAGATTTATTCCCTATGCAGGCTTCCCCCCTGCTCCTCCTTTTCTTCCACACACTTACATCGGCATCGTCTCATGATTTAATGATCAAGCTACTTGGATGCTCAGTGCAAGAAAGGCGACCTTTAGGCTTAAAAGAGATGGAGCAAAGCCAAGAGTTTCATATTGTCTTTCGGAGCTTCCTTGGTACAATGCAAACGGGTTGGACTTGTCCGGGTTTATCACTCCTGCGTCAGGAGACCTGACTGCAAGTGCGATTTTGTATATTTTATCGCCACTAGAGCCGGACCTGTTCTTCTCAAGTGTCATGGTAATGTAAGGAGAGGTTAGTCATAGGCGCCAGCGGTAACTGAGCACCCCTAATTTAGAGTAAGCTTCTTCATTGTGTCGAGAGAGAGAGAGAGGTAATTTGTATCGTGTTTGGCACCCCCACGTCATTTTGAAATCTTGGCATCTATGGTAAAAGTGTTCTACAAAAAAGTTTGTACTCTGGCATGTAGGGAGTGCCTGTACTATCCTTTAAGGGAAGACTAAAAGCAGAAGCATGTTGTCCCAGCCTGGGAGTTTTAATTCTTTCCATCCTAACAGAAGTTGGAAAGAATTATACAAAAGGGGTTAGGGATGTCTGTCCATCTGTCTGAGGGCAAAATGATTGCCCTACAACTTAACAGAATGTAATGAAAACTTGACAAGGGAACCCCCCCCCCCCCCATCACAATGAGTTTGAAAATGCAAACTGCCCTATCCCCCCAAAACTAACCCCCGCAACTGTCCCACAGCCAAAAATATCCCCTACAATGCCACCACACCACCACCAGTCTCACCTTCTAAAACGTCCCCTTCAAATTGCCCAGCTCCCAAAACATTATTTCCTCAGCTCTTTCACTTCCCTGTAAACTGCTCCACCCTCCACAACTCCCCCACTGCCCTACAAACTGACCCATCCCCAAAACTAACTTCTGTAACTGCCCCCATCATTTCACAAACTGCTCCACTCTCCAAAATTACTGCCTCTGAAACTGACCCAACATCCCGTAAACTGCTGGAGCCACAAAAACCAACTTCTACAAATTTTCCATCACCCCACACTTTGCCCCGTCCTACTACTGGTATGACTGCTGCTACTACTTATTACTACTTGTACTGAAGGTCCCTGCTTGAAAGTCCCTAAAACCAGTCCTAGACAACTGTACCAACATGCTGCGGCAGGGCCAGATTACAGCCACTGGCAGCTGTGCACTTATTTTGTGTCCACATGTTTAGGAGTGGTCCTGTAAGATGTGCTCTTTACTTAGGTTAGGATTGCCAACTGTCTAGTTTTATTTCAGAAGTCAGCAGAATTTTATATGAATGTTCAAAAGATAGAAGGCTGGGTTTGTCAAAACATTTTTCTGAGATTAAAATTCATACTTGGTTTATTTTCAAACATATCCAGGAAAGGGGGGGGGGGGGATTTCTGTCCTAATTTGATTTTTGAGTATGTCCACCTGGGGTGGGATGAGGGTGGGAGGATATTTTTAATCTGAATAAGGTAAGGTTATTGGGATAGTCTATGTTTCTGTGTTTTATTGAATAAAAAGAGCCCGAGAGCTGGTCTCGATGGGCGACTATAACGAGGGGCTGGATGGCCTGGGTTGGTCGCCCATGGAGAAGCAGCTTATAGGTGATGGGAAAGGGTGGGAGGGGTGGATGAGGAGCAGGGCATGATGGGAGGAGGTTGAACAATACGTGCCTCTGAGGTTCAGGATCTTTCCTGTCCATCGGAGGCAGCTTTGCAGTGAGTGTAGCCAGTTGTTTCTTGGCTTGTTTTCCTCAGCAGATGTTCATGCGGCTTGGCTAAGTGTGCTGGAGCCACCGGGTTGCTGGGGGTGGTTGGGTTCGAGTATTGGGCCCGCCAGGCATGCTGGAGCATGGCCGCGCATCTGTAGTGCCATGCGGGTCGGCTGCCTTGGTTGCTGGCCTAGGGAGGGTGTCCACCTCGCGTGCTGCTGGATCGAGCACGGGTGCAGCAGCTGGGGGGCCTTGGCAATGCACGGGGTTTGGAGGGGAGCGAGAAGTGCCCCAAGTCAGCAGTGTTGAGCGGGGTGTTTCCTGTCACGGCTCCCACAAGCTGGCGGTTCGAGCCGTCCCGACAGTGTGCGCGGTGGCCTGATCCGCATTTTGGGGACAGTCACTTCGACTGTGCTGTGCACAGGGCTTGGTCAATGCAGTGGGCGGTGGTGTGGGCATAGAAACATAGAATATGAAGGCAGAAAAGGGCCAACAGCCCAACAAGTCTGCCCACTCTTAAGAACCCTCCCCCTAAGCACTTTCTCGAAGTGAACCCACATGCTTATCTCAGTTTTTCTTAAAATCGAGCACATTGCTGGCCTCAATTACCTGAAGTGGAAGATCATTCCAACGATCACCCTTTCGGTGAAGAAATACTTCCTAGTGTCACCATGAAATCTCCCACCCTTGATTTTTAACGGATGCCCTCTTGTTGCCGTAGGTCCTGTAAGGAAAAAGATGTCTTCTTCTACCTCAATACGGCCAGTAACATATTTGAACGTCTCTATCATATCTCCCCTCTATCTGTGTTCCTCGAGAGAGTATAGCTTTAACTTACCTAGACGTTTTTCATATGGGAGATCCTTGAGTCCTGAGACCATCCTAGTGGCCATTCGCTGAACCAACTCCATTCTCAGCACATCCTTTTGATAATGTGGCCTCCAAAATTGAACACAATATTCCAGATGAGGTCTCACCATGGACCTATACAACGCCATTACAACTTGGGGCTTCCGGCTGACAAAACTTCTACAGATGCAACCCAGCATTTGTCTAGCCTTGGATGATGCTTTCTCCACTTGATTGGCAGTCTTCATATCTTCACTAATGATTACTCCTAGGTCCCGTCCTGCAACAGTTCTTGTTAAGGTCTCACCATTCAGGGTGTAGGTTCTGCGTGGGTTTCCACTGTCAAGGTGCATAACCTTACACTTTTTGGCATTAAAACTCAGTTGCCAAGTTGCAGACCATTGTTCTAGTAAGTGTAGGTCCTGCGTCATAGTGTCAGACACGGTGCTTTTGCCCACTATGTTGCACAGTTTAGCGTCATCGGCAAATAATGCAATTTTACCTCGAAGTCCCTGAGGCAGGTCCTATACAAAGATATTAGATATGATTGGACCCAAGACCGAGCCCTGCGGCACTCCACTGATCACTTCCGATGTTTCAGACGGAGTACCATTTACCACCACCCTCTGGAGTCTGCCACTGTGCCAGTTTTTAACCCATGTAGTCAATGTTTCTCCTAGTCCCAATGAACTCATCTTGTTCAATAACCTATGGTGTGGGACACTATCAAAAGCCTTACTGAAGTCCAAATACACGACATCCAGGGACTCTCCCATATCTAGCTTTTTGTTACCCAGTCAAAGAAGCTGATTAGATTGGATTGGCAGGACCTTCCCTTTGTAAATCCATGCTGGTGGGGATCCCTCAGCCTCTTGTCGCTCAGGATCGTATTTAATTTGTGTTTAATCAACGTTTCCATAAGTTTACACACTATTGATGTGAGACTTACCGGTCTGTAATTTGCAGTCTCTGACCTGCATCCCTTTTTGTGGAGTGGAATGATGTTAGCTGTTTTCTAATCCAATTGGACTTTTCCCGTGCTTAGGGAAAGATTGAAGAGCACAGCTAACGGCTCCGCCAGGACATCTCTCAATTCCCTAAGCACTCTGGGGTGCAGTTTATCCGGTCCCATGGCTTTGTTCACTTTGAGCTTTGATAGTTCTTGGTAGACGCTGCTGGCAGTAAATTCAAAGTTCCGGAACGGGTCTTCTGAGCTCTCCCTTGTCTATAGCTGTGGACCGGATCCCAGCGCTTCACAGATAAAGACTAAGCAGAAGTATTCATTGAGTAGTTCGGCTTTATCGGAGTCCAATTCTACATAGTTATCGTCGGGTTTCCTTAGGTGCACTATCCCGTCTGTGTTCCTTTTTCTGTCACTAACATACCTGAAAAAGGATTTATCCCCCTTTTTAATATTCTTAGCTAGATTTTCTTCCATCTGGAGTTTGGCATCTCTGACTACTGTTTTAACATTTCTGGATTTCACCAGATAGGCTTCTTTAGCTTCCAGTTGTTGTGATTGTTTATAGGATACAAATGCTCTCTTCTTCTGTTTTACGAGTTCCGAGATCTCTGTGGAGAACCATTGGGGTTTATTATTTCTACGTTGTTTACTCACTGTTTTTATATAGAGGTTGGGTGCTTCCTGTAGGGTAGATTTCAGAGCTGACCACAGTACCTCCACACTATCTGTTGTGTCCTGGTTTTTCAGTGCCTCAAAGACAAAATCTTCCATGCTCCTGAAGTTAGTGCCCTTAAAGTTAAGGACCTTTGTGGATGTGTTTGACTTAGTGAAACCCTTCCTGAGGTGAAACTGCACCATGTTGTGGTCACTGGAGGCCAACGCATCACCCACCGAAACCTCTGTGACACTGTCTCCATTGGTGAGCACCGAGTCCAGTATCGCCTGATCCCTAGTAGGCTCCAATACCATCTGTTTGAGTCATGCTCCCCTTATGGAGGTTAGTAGCCTTCTGCTGCCACTGGTCATAGAGGAAAGTTTGTTCCAGTCTACATCAGGCATATTGAAGTCACCCAACAGTACAGTGTCTCCACGCAGAGTGATGGTCTCAATGTCTTCGATGAATTTTTTGTCTATGTCATCCTGTTGTCTTGGAGGTCTGTATACCACACCAAGATACAGGCATTTGTCATTTCCCCTGGCCAGGTTCACCCAGAGGGATTCCCCAGAATATTTGATCCCTGTGATTTTGGTAACTTTGATGTCCTTTTTGATGTATAGTGCTACCCCCAACTCCGGTTTTGCCTTCTCTGTTTCGACGGAGCAAGTTATATCCTGGTTTAGCCATATCCCACCCATGGGAATCCATGAACCATGTTTCAGATATTGCTACTATATCTAGGTTGGCATTCCTCATTTCCATTTCTAATTCCAGAATTTTATTGCCTAAACTGTGGGCATTGACATACATAGCCCTCCATACACTGAGTTTGCCCGGTCTCCTTGGGGATTTTCCCATTTGAGTTAGTTTGCTCTCTACAGTTTTGTCTGCAATGTGGGTACTTGCCTCAGACTCAGAAATGGAGTGGCTACTTACCCCACCAGAAAGGTTACTTACCACACCGTGATGAGAGTGGTACCCTCCCCCAACTCACCTAGTTTAAAGCCCTTCGGAGCAGGTGAGCCAGTCGTCTTCCAAAGATGTTCTTTCCTCTTCTGGTCAGGTGAAGCCCATCTGATCCCTGTAGTCCTTGAAGTGCCTTTCCATGGTCTAGGAATCTGAAGTTCATCTCTCTGCACCATCTGTGTAGCCATTCGTTAGTCCTCTGGATACAATCTTCCCTGGTTCTTCCCTTGCCTCTCACTGGAAGGATTGAGAAGACCACCTGCGCTTCCATCCGCTTCAGTTTCTCACCTAGGGCACCAAAGTCTTTAGATATCTTCTCCGGGGTGTTCCTGATGGTGTCGTTCGTCCCAACGTGGACGAGAAGTATTGGGTAGTGGTCTTGGGGCTTGATCAGTCTTTCTAAGCAGGTGGTCACATCCCGGATCCTGGCTCCTGGCAGACAACAAACCTCTCTTGATTGTAGATCTGGTCTGCATATTGGTCCCTCGGTGCCACGTAGCAGGGAGTCCCCAATGACTACCACTCTGCGCTTCTTTGGGGGTAGCTGATCCGTTGCCTCCGGAACCAGAGTCATTTGCTGGGATTCCTCTTGGAAGTCATTGGAAGGTCCATCCTGTAGAAGCTGGAATCTGTTCTTCAAGGTGATCCGTGGGGTTGATGTAAAGCTGTTCTGATTGCGTGAATAAGAGGAAGGCCTTCTGTGTTTGCTTGTAGAGGTAACCAGCTGCCAGGAAGGCCTTCTGTGTTTGCTTCTAGAGGTAACCAGCTGCCAGGTGCCGGCATCTCTAGCCTCTTCTTGCACCCAACCGTTTCTTCCAAGGCTGCAGGTCTGGTCGGTCTGGGCGTCTCGAAGATGGTCTTGTCTCCTTGCACCTGCTCGGCAGGTCCATCCTGTAGAAGCTGGAACCTGTTCATCAAGGTGATCTGTGGGTTTGATGTAAAGCTGTTCTGATTGCGTGAATAAGAGGAAGGCCTTCTGTGTTTGCTTATAGAGGTAACTAGCTGCCAGGTGTCGGCATCTCTAGCCTCTTCTTGCACCCCAACCAGTTTTTCCAATGCTGCAGGTCTGGTTGATCTGAGCATCTCAAAGATGGTTTTGTCTCCTTGCGCCTGCTCGGAGACTTGGGACAGCTCCTGGAGGACTCCATCAATGAAGGCCTCATCTTCCCGGATGCTTCTCAGGCGCTCCACTTCTTCCCTCTGGCACATCAGCTCCTGCAGGATGTTTCTGTCAGGTTGTTGCTGGTTGATCTCTTCTGTCTGTACTGAGCCTGAAGTCTTCAGCTGCGGTATAACTTCGGTCTGCACAGAGACTTCTGTCATCCGTCCTGGGTCGTCCTCTGTCTGCACGGAAATTGTGGCCATCTTCTGGATCTCTTCGGTGACTGGAACAACGGTTTTGATTGCATTCTTGTTGCTTCTAGTTCTTCCTGCCATTCCTGAGTTTCTCACTTGCCAGGTGTTTGCTCAGGCCTGCCTGCTAGTTAGTTAACTGTATGTGTCTGGTGTTTACTAGTCAGTTAACTGTATGTGTCTGAGTTTCTCACTTGTGACATGGTGCTCATGGGCTTTGTTCCCCTTTTCCAAGGGCATGCATTTGGACACGTGGTAGGTCAGCTCCCTCAGTATATTTTCATATTTTTGCTGGTGCAGGGGTCCAGCTGGAGTGGGGGTTGACCTGGAGGGGGGGGGAAGGCAGGTGGGGCTAAGGCCAAGATGGGTGTTCCTTCGGCGGCTGGTGCTTTGGGAGCGGGTCTGTGGGCGCTACTGGCCAGTTACTGCTGTTCTTTTGGTTTTGTTTCAGGTCCGGTGGTGGCTGTCTCAAAGGATTGTCTCTTCTTCGCTGCTGGTCGGTGGACAGGGAGTCAGATCCATTTGTGACTGTGACCCTAGCCAGCGCAGTGTGCAGTGGAGGTCGGCGGACTTGGTGGTCACTGCGAATGGTGCCACTGCCTCCCAGGATCTTCTCTGATTTGCTGCTGGGCAATGGCCAGGAACATCATTGCCATTGGTGACAGTGACCATGGACGACACAGAGTGCTTTGGGGATCAGCAGACACGGTGGTTGCTGCGAATGGTGCCATTATTGTTTCTGGTCTGGGATTGGCTGGCTCAGAGGATCATCTCTACTTCGCTGCCATGAACGTCGGAGCCGGCGGTGACGGAGACCCTGGACAGAGCAGCATGTGGTGGGGGGTCCGCAGACAGGGTGGTTGCTGCGGATGGCGCCATTATTGCTTCCGGTTCTGGGATTGTCGAGGGACTGGTGGTTGCTAACAGGGCACCACTGCTTCGGTGGCATGCCCTTTTGCCAGCTGACCACAGGACGTGGGTTGTTCTATGGCAGCAAAATGTGGCTTGGCTGGTTGCCTGGCATCCCCTAAGGGGGATTGGGCTGGTCTGGTGCTGTGGACCCCGGGGGGACAGTGCCAGGGTGGTTCTGTGGACTCCCCAGGGGGGCAGGACCGTGGTGGTTCTGTGGAATCTCCGGGGGGGGGGCAGGACTGGGGTGGTTCTGTGGACTCCCTGGGGGGCCAGGACCACGGTGGTTCTGTGGACTCCCCAGGGGAGCAGGACCGGAGTGGTTCTGTAGACTCCCTGGGGAGGCAGGACCAGGGTGGTTCTGTGGACTCTCCGGGGGGCAGGACTGAGGTGGTTCTGTGGACTCTCTGGGGGGGCAGGACTGGGGTGGTTCTGTTGACTCCCTGGGGAGGCAGGACCAGGGTGGTTCTGTGGACTTCCCGGGGGGGCAGGACCGAGGTGGTTCTGTGGACTCCCTGGGGGGTTGGGACTGGGGTGGTTCTGTGGTCTCCATGGGGGGACAGGTCCGGGGTGGTTCTGTGGACTCCCTGGGGGGGCAGGACCTGGGTGGTACTGTAGACTCCCAGGGGGCTGGACTGGGGTGGTCCTGTGGACTCACAGGGGGCTGGACTGAGGTGGTCCTGTGAACCCCCTGGGGGCAGGACCGGGGTGGTCTTGGGGACACCCATAAGGGGGCTGGACCTGGGGTAGTTCCGTGGACTCCAGGAGGGGCAGGACCAGGGTGGTTCTGTGGATTCCTGGAGAGGGCCAGAGCTGGTGTGGTTTGGCTAGTGTCCTTGGGGCTGGCCTGGGGCAGTTCTTTGGTATCCATGGCAGGCTTGGGACTGGGGAAGTTCTGGGGATCTCCTTAGAGAACGCTTAGGTACGGGTGTGGTTCTGTGGACACCTGAGGAGGACTGGGTAGGTCTGGGGGGTTTTCCAGTGAGGGCTGGATGGTGCTGGTTGCATGCCAGTGGTAGGAGAGCTGTGCACAGTGGGGGCCAGGGCACCATGGGTTTGTGGTGCCCTCCCCCTAGGGCATGGGGCGGTGATGCGGCTGTTGGCTGGACTGGATGGTTGGTGATTGTCACGGATGGAGCTGGGTGCTCCTAGTTCATGGGGGTACTGCGGTTCAGTGGGGGCTGGGACCCCGGTTCAGGTGCTGAGGGCCTCTATTCCCCCGCTCCTGCAAGTGGGGCTGTTTCTGGGTGCGTCGGTGGTGGATTGTGGTAGGACTGGGTGGTTTGGTGATTTCTTGGAGAGGGGAGACCAGGTGGTGCGTGGGCACGCTGGTGGCTGCAGGGTCTCGCGGGGTTGCTATCGTGACCCCTTGGGTGAGTGGCACCCGCTTGGTGGTTCTCATGCTTCGGACCGTGAGATGGCTTGTGGCTGGTAGTGGCAGGAGCAGGTGGTCCTGGTTCTTTGGGGCCTGGGCGGTATGAGAGCCTGCGGGATGTGGGGTGCAGTCTGGGTGCCTTGGTCTGCGCCCCCTTTTCCTCTCCCCCCCTCCTTTGGCCTGCATGCTGCTGAATGTGGCGCGGTTCTGGGGTGCATAGGGTTGGCAGGGCTGGGGTGGTCCTGCAGTATCTCGTGTTAGGTCTGGGTATATCTGTTGGTTACATGATGGTGGGTCCCGCCCCAAGTTTATGGCCATCCACTTTTGTTTGGGAGGTGTACTGTGGACCTGGGGTTGTATTTGGTGGCACTGTAGGATTGGACCGGGGTGGTTCGGTGCGTGCCCTGGTGGAGCTGTGTCAGGGGGGAGGCGTTGTTTTGGATTTGGCAAGTGGCGGACGATTTCTTCAGGGAGTCCTGGGGTTGGATTTGTGTGCTGGATTTGGGTTCGGGTGAGGGCATAGTATTCCTTGACAGCCCTCTGGTGTATAAGTGCAGGAAGGGCTAGGGGTACTAGACCTGGGGCTGCGGGGTGTCCTGGTGCCTTGATGGTGTGGTTCTGGTCGGTCGGGTACAACTGGGTGGGACGGCCGCGCTCTGCGGGGGATTTCTCTGTGGTTGTGTTCTGTAGTGCCTTCCCTTCAGTCTTTCCCATCTGCTATGCAGGGCAGTCGGTGCCTTAGGGTTGCAGTCTGGAGATACAGGGATAGGGGGGCTGTTCTGGTGGTGTCCAGGAGTGTCGACTTGGTTTGTCCCGCTTGGGCTTTGCAGACTGTCCCGGGGGGTTTCTCCGTGGGGGAGGTGTGGGGCTGGCTGGGTGTCCTTTCCTACCTGGTAGCTGGATGGGTATGGCAAGGTTTTGGGACTCGTCCATGGGGGTCCAATTCTGGGTTGTGGCCCGTCCGATTGGGGTTGGGCTTGGAGGTCAGCTGGCCTTGATGGGCTCATTCTTAGGAGCCACCTTGTGATAGGATAGCAGGGTGTTCCATTCTTCTGGCGGAGGGGCAGGTTTGCCTGTAGGGTGACGTGAGTTCCGGTGAGGGTTTTCATGGAGTGTGGATAGGTTTGGGGCCAAAGGTGGTGTGAGTCTTCCTCCTTCCCTGGAGGGTTTTCGGGGGGTGCAGGCCCATCGGAGTGCGGGTTGGATGGTGCTGTTTTGCGGTGGTTCAAGTTCGGGGTGCTACTGCTGGCCTTGTCCTGGGGGTAGGGGATGCTTCTGGCCATTCTGATGGCCTTTCTTGTGGGTCTGTGTTCCTTCTGGGCTCCTGGGATGTGTGGGGTCCAGGGGTCATGCCCAGG
Source organism: Geotrypetes seraphini (assembly GCF_902459505.1). NCBI lineage: Eukaryota > Metazoa > Chordata > Amphibia > Gymnophiona > Dermophiidae > Geotrypetes > Geotrypetes seraphini. The sequence goes on along the minus strand of NC_047084.1, from coordinate 4,532,350 downwards.
ATTCAGTGGCAGATGTGGGTGGTGAGCTCCCGGTAGGAAGTGTGTGTTCAGTGGGTACAGTTGGGTGGGCTTGCCTGCTGTTGGTGGCGTATTTGTCTGTGCCCTTCTGGTGAGGGAGTCCTGGGGCCTCATGGTTGCTTAGTTGGAGGGCTGGGTGGGGCATTTCTATGCCTCGAGCGCATGGGGCCGCAGCTTTGTTTTTGGATGGGGGGATCTGTAGTTTACAGGCCTGTGGCGGTGATCCCGAGATACAAGCTTTGGCTCATCAGAAGATGAGCGGTTATATGGTAGTGTGATCAGCTGAGGGGTGATGTCACGGGTCATGTGACCCAGCATGGAGGTACATGCCTTACTCACGCAGGCTCATCCAGGGATGAGCCCTTAGGGGGAAGTGAGCTCAGGGGAGCTAATGGGCTTTTAGGCACGTGACATGGAAAAGGGGCATGGAGGTCCATGCCACCCCCTAGACTCTTGCTTTCATGGCGGGGTCAGGTGGAATTTAATTTTGATTTGTCAAATTGCAATGTTTTTGTAGCTTGGGAGGTGACGCAATTGTTAATTGCTTATTTACTTCTTGTCCCAATAAACAAAGCTGCGGCCTGGTTATGACCATCAATAAAGAGTCTGTGGTTTATTTATGGTTGTCATTATTGTAGAGGTTATATGGGATCTGATAAACAAAGCATGGAGATTTGGTGTACAAGAAGGTAAGGAGGTGATGGGTGAGGTGGGGCAACAACTGGGCCATTCCAGATCCATATGTTAATCATTGGGTGTGGGGGGGGGGGGAGAAAATGGTTGGTTATGCATATTTGTAAGTTGAATGTGCTTTTATTAACTTATATGATATATATTTGTGTATTGCACTTTTGAAGTTTAGAAAATCAATAAAGAATTTAGAAAAATAGAAAATGGAAATAGTACAAAAACACTACAGAACAAGCAGCCGCACCAGCAGAGAACAAAATACTGGCATAAAGGTTACATGATGTACAATCGAAAAAACTAGTTTGCCCTTGTATTTCTCGGGTTGCATTTGTATTTTTTGTATGCCCTTTGTTACTTTGGTTGACCTCAATAAACATGATTTACAAAAAAAAAGAAAAATAGAAAATTCATACTTAACTTTATCGCCTCCCCCTTGTGAATGAGCCTACTACCATTCCTGTTTCCATTGTAAATAGCAGCAGAGACTGTAGATAGGATCATGGAATTCTACAGAGAGCACTTCTCTGTAGAATTCCATTATAGAATCCAGCCAACAGTAAGTAGTGAGATTGCAGGACTGGAAGGCAGCTCTAGTTCCAGGAAAGAAGGAGATGATTTGGAGAAAGTTCCTGTGCTATAGAAATGAAGTTTCTCCATGTGACTAGGGAGGGGGGCAGAAGAGAAATGAACAACCTCCAAAAACTCCCCGCAAAGGGAACTAAAACTTTTCCAGAATTGCAAAACAAGCATCAATAGTAATTCAGGTATAGTTGACTCCACCTAAGTGCACGTAGGTTAAGCGCACACTTTGGTTTTCCGCAGCCTACCACCATGGTCCGTTTTTTTTTTTTTTTTACATTAAAGTCAATGGACTTAAAAGTGTTCAAGGCTTGAGTGCTTAAGACAGAGCTTACGGGAATGGGGCAGGGACAACGACAAAACTCATGGGGAGGGGGAAATTGAGTTCCTGCAGGGATGTGGAAAAATTGTCCCCATGTCTCTAATCCTTTTAACACAAAAAATGTATCTTGTGTCTGGAACAATTCCTAGTGACTGAAGAGGATTTAGGCTCATTAGAACACCTAGGGTTTTCTGATTTTTATACTATTACAGCAGAAAATATTTGGGCTTGATTCTGTAAACGGTGCTGTAAATTAGGCAGTGGCAGGAGTCTTTCCACTGTCTAACTTACTCCCTCCCCCTCCCTTTTTACAAAACCGCGCAAGAGGATTTTAGTGCCGTCCGGCATGCTGAATGCTCTGCACTGCTCCGACGGTCATAGAGTTCCTATGAGCTTTGGAGCAACACAGAGCATTTAGCACGCTGGCCAGCGCTGAAAACCTCCTGTGTGGGTTTGTAAAAGGGGGAGGGGAGTTGTTTTAATTGGCTGTAATCAACGTGGTAATTAACCACAAAATCTATGGGACTTTTAGCTTACTTTCCAAAGGGAAGAAGGCTCATAAGATCATTATGTGAGCTATGATAATATGGGGCTCATTTTTGAAACAGAAAAGTCCCCAAAATGGCACAAAGTAGCAGATGTTTTTCTTTTTTTGCAAAACCATCCAAATTGCTATTTTCAAAACTCATTTTTAAAATATTTGTCTATGCAGTTCATCTAAATCTCAATCTTTTGGGTAGGAGGGGCTTATGATTTGGACATTTTTCTGTGATAATGGAACATAGAATAAACATCCGGAGCATAACTAGTATGCCAGTAAACAATTCACACTGGTTTGACAAGCTTGTCATGTGGCCCGATTGAAATTAGCTAAGCACTGGAAGCAGCGCGCAACACCATCCTCAACTTCCTGGATTATAAAACTTTGGTATCTCTGCGATATGGAACATTTAGTTACATCTAGTAAATGAACGTTTTCCAAGTGGGAGACTGTTTGGTCCCCCTTCTTACTTGCACAAAATGATTGATATCAGGGTTGTATCTCCATAAAACTATGCCAGCTCAAAAGATTCCTCGACAAAACCTTCGCCTTCCAGGCTGCTAAGCTGAACCCCTGGCTAGCCCAAATGATGCTCGAGGCCCCGACCTACCTCGACTTCAGAAAACTTCTCAAAACATATCTATTCCGCGAACAGGACCCTTAACCCTCATTCCCCTGCAATATACCAACTCCCGCCCCACCCCCCCTCCTTTCTCTCCCCCTCCCCTCCTTTGGTTTCTCTTCTCCCTCCCTCTTTCCTTCCATTCCAACTCTGATAAATTTCTGCTAAAACTCCAACATTTCCTTCCTCGTTGCTTGTAATCCCGACAAAATGTTGTAAATCCATGTTCAGATCGGATCCTAATTTAATTGATGTGAACCGCCTAGAACTCTTTGGGTATGGCGGTATACAAGAACATAATAATAATAATATACTCTCATTTTGGCCCCTATTGGTGACTTGCTGTACACCATTGTTAATCAGTATTGGGTGGATGGAAGGGTGGTAAGGGAGTTGTGGGGGGGATGGGTTGGGGGTTTAATCATAAAACTGTTCTACAAATTTTGAGGTTAACCAAGTGAAATTGTTATGGCCTTATTTCTCTCAGGGGTGCTTTGGGCCAATCTTTTGCTATTGTTGTGCTTATTGGCATTGTCTGTTCTCTTGACTTGTTCTATTGACCCCGAGTTTCAATAAAAACTTCAATGGAACATTTGGGGACTAGTAAGTCCTTTAATGATGTATGCAGTCTATTGACTTATTGACTACTTTTGTTGCATTACAGTAAGTATCATGTTTCATTAGATATCTTTACACATCCAGGGAGGGTGGGTGGGTGGGGGATGGGAAATGTACATTGAGGAGTTAAATTATTTAATTATAATATTGAAATCACATCATATGTATTAATAATTAAGATGAGGATAGGAGTAAATGATTGTTTAATGTAATAATTGTACAGTTAGTGTGTTTTATACAGTATTTCCGCAAACACCTGAAAACTTGGCTCTTTTCAAAAATCTAACACCTCCTGCTCTCTGGGACCCTTGTCCCTCTCTTTCTTCTTGTTCCTTTCCTATAACCCTTCATTGGAGTTCCTTTCTATCCTAACTCTGTAAACCGTGCCGAGCTCTATGCTTGTGGAGATGGCGCGGTATACAAACCTAAGGTTTAGTTTAGTTTAGTTTAGTTTATTTATGATTTATCAATTGTATTGCACTATCAAAGTTTGAAAATCAATAAAGATTTAACAAAAAAAACTTCAATAAATAAAAAAAATCTCATTAACAAAAGTAGGTACTAGGAGTAATTGCCTGACAGAACTTAAGGTCAAAGTTGGCATGGTTAGGGGCAGAGATGATATTAAGTGCCGCCAGGTGTGATTTGCAAAAGATCTTAGGCATCTGCAATGCAGGCCAGTAAAACCATGGCCTACATTATCGGTCTTAGCTGTGATTCTTTAAATAGCATCTAAGCATGTTTGACACGTGGCCAGTGCCATTTTTGTAGGCAGCTGCCGATTTATGCACCATTTGTAGAATCAGGTCCTATTTGTTTATTATTTGTTAACTCCTGTAGCTTGGACCCTTTACCATCTTCACTGATTAGGACTTGTGGCTTAGAGCTAGCCCGATGGCTTACTATAATTATTAATATATCATTATTGCAAGGTAACATTTCTCTGACTTACTCCAGGTGATGATATATCTAAAAATTAGGCAGGAGGGCCTATGTCCAGAAGTTATTGATCTCTACTGACCTGGTTTAAATATTCCCTTATGGAAGAAATTGAAAAAGTTGTTTACCAGCAACTGTAGATTTATTGTGAGAATAGTCAAGCATTTTGTTCCATTCAGGATTTTGACAGGGTCATGAAATACAATCAGAATTATTATCCCTTGCTGATAACGTCCAGAGGTGAGCATACCAAGGTAAAGACACTACTCTGAATTTTCTTGGCCTGCATATGGATAGACAGAAAACCAAACAGTTAGCGTGGAATCCTTATGGACAGAAATTCCATGTGTGAAGGGAAGGAGTATAGTTGTGGGGCAGTACTACCATCCCCACAGGACAGACGAACAGACAGATGAAGAAATGTTTGCAGAAATTAAGAAAGCTGGCAAATTGGCTGACAGTATAATAATGAGTAATTTAAACCACCAATTTGTCCACAGGGAGCAACAACATAAATGTCACCATTCAATATCTATTAAATTGTTGCAGCAGCCATAAGTCTTAAGCCCCTTGAACCTTTGTATTGCTCCAATTAAAACACAAAAATCACTCATACCTCCAAACACTCCCTGGTCGTGCCCTTCAGCAACAGAAAGCCAGATGACGATTCATCTCCCATTTCTTGCCAAGCTACTGGAATTAACTGCCCCTGCAGATCAGAATCCTCGAAGGACTCCTGAACTTTAGGAAAGCAATAAAAACTTACCTCTTCCCCTAAACCCTTGCCTATTGGAATGAGATTCTCTGTGCATTTTATTTAGGATGAACACGCATTGTAAATATGGCAAAGTGTAACCTGTTTTGACTGTATTTTATGAATGTTATCCCGTAACCCATTCTGAGCTCATTGGGGAGAATGGGATAGAAAACGAATTAATTAAATAAATAAATATGTTCAGATTTTCCTCTGAAGCAGCCGCTAATAGTGACAAAACAAGGATCTATGTTGGGTGTTGAAGAATTGAGGCTTTTTTTTTTGGGGGGGGGGGTTTGGACATATGGACTTGTTTCAGATAAGTTGATCATTGATTTTACAACTTATTTTTTATGACTGTAAATTTGCATTCGCCCCAATTGAAGAAATTGACCCATTTGTTATTTTTGTTTTTGCGTCATAAGTTTGAAATAATGGGTGGAGGTATTTTGTGCCTATAATCGAAGTTAAAGCAGTATGGAGTGTTATGACTGAAGCTGCTACGTTATTCTGAGGCTTTATTCTCCATTTAATGAAATTAAAGACTGTGATTGCTTTTTGTGATTGCTGCCACAATTTGATAGATATTGAATGATTTAAATTACCCCCAATGTTTGCTGGATAAATGTTGCATCAGGGAGTGCTGCTTCTTGAAATAACTGATCAAATTTGAGCTATTTCTGGCACGACATCACAAAGGAAATCTACTGTAGCAGCATTTAAATTTTGAAAGGGTGACTATGATAAAATGAGGAAATTTGTTAAATAGAAGCTAAAAGGATCAGCCCAGTGGCATACCAAGGGGGGGCAGGGGGGTCGGTCTGCCCCGGGTGCAGCCTTATGGGGGGGGTGCACAGCCGGACAGGTCCGGAAAATTCCTGGGCTGCGACGGCACTCAGCAGCATCGGCGCCCCCCCTGCCCCGCGACAGCACTCAAGTTTGGCTTCCTTCTCCCGGCATCAGCAGAACTTCAGATCGGCAACAGGTGCTCAGTCAAAAGCTTCCCCTGACTCAGCTTCTTGTTTCCGCCCAGGCAGTTCAGTCAGGGGAAGCTTTTGACTGAGCACCTGTTGCCGATCTGAAGTTCTGCTGATGCCAGGAGAAGGAGGCCAAACTTGAGTGCTGTTGTGGGGTGGGGGGGCGCCAATGCCGCTGAGTGCCGTCACAGAGGGGGGGGAGCACTGATGCCGCTGAGTGCCGTCGCAGCCCAGGAATTTTCCCGACCTGTCTGGCTGTGCACCCCCCTAAGGCTGCACCTGGGGTGGACGCTCCCCCCCCCACCCCCACTTGGTACGCCACTGGATCAGCCATAAAGGTGACGACTTTAAATCAGGCAAGGCGCTGTTCAAAAATACCATCTTGGAAGCCAAGACTAGATGTATTCCATGTGTTAACAAAGGTGGAAAGAAGAGCAAACGACCGCTGGCATAGTTAAAAGGTAAAGTGAAAGAGGCTATTAGAGCCAAAGGAATATCCTCCAAAGAATGGAAAAGGATCCAAATGTAGAAAACAAGAAGCAACATAAGCACTGGCAAGTTATTTGCAAAGCATTGATAAAGAAGGCTAAAAGAGACTATGAAGAGAAATTTGCCACAGAGGCAAAAACTCACAGTAACAATTTTTTCAGGTACATCAGAAGGAGAAAGCCTATGGGATCATTAGATCATGAAGAAGCAAAAGGGACACTGAGGGAGAACAAGGCCATAGCAGAGAGACTGAATCAATTATTTGCTTCAGTCTTTAAGGAATATCTGAACCAGAAATTATTTTCAAGGGTGATGATGATGGGGAACTGAAAGAAATCTCAGTGAACTTGGAAGATGTACTGAGCCAGATTGACAAGTTAAAGAGTGATAAATCATCTAGTCCAGATGAAATATGCCCCCAGAGTACTGAAAGAACTCAACCATGAAATTGCTGGTCTGCTGTTAGTGATATGTAACCTGTCATTAGAATCATTCATAGTACCTAAGATTGGAGGGTAGCCAATGTAACTGCGATTTTTAAAAAGAGCTCTAGGGGTGATCCAGGAAATTACGGACCAGTAAGCCTGACTTCAATTCTGGGCAAGATAGTGGAAACTATTATAAAGAATAAAATTATGGAACACGTAGACAAGCATAGTATAATGGGTTAGAGTCAGCATGGGTTCAGCAAAAGGAAGTCTTGCTTCACCAACTTGCTTCATTTCTTTGAAAGTGTGAATAAACATGTGGATAAAGGTGAGCTGGTTGTAGTAGTTTATCTAGATTTTCAGAAAGCTTTCAACAAAGTTTCTTGTAAGAGACTCCTGAAAACATTAGAGTCATGGGATAGGAAGCAATGTTTTGTTGTGGATTAGGAATTGGTTATAGGACAGGAAACAGAAAGTAGGGTTAAATGGTCATTTTTCTCAGTGTGGAGGGTAAATAGTGGAGTGCCACAGAGATTTATATTGGGACTTGGACTATTTAACATATCTATAAATGATTTGGAAATTGGAACAAGTGAGGTGATTAAATTTGTAGATGACACTAAACTATTCAAAGTTGTTAAAACATATGTAGATTGTGAAAAATTGCAGGCAGACCTTAGGAAATTGGAAGACCAGGTGTCCAAATAGCAGATGAATTTTAATGAGTACAAATGCAAAGTGATGCACATTGGGAAGAATAATTCAAATTATAATTTGCAGATATTAGGGTCTACATTAGGGAGTCAGCATACAAGAAAATGTTCTAGGTGTCTATGTAGATAGTATGCTGAAACCTTCTGCCCAATGTTGGGTGGTGGTCAAAAAAGCAAACAAGATGCTAGGAATTATTAGGAAAGGGATGGCAAATAAGACTGTGAATACTATAATATCTCTATATCACTCTATGGTGTGATCTCACCTTGAGTATTGCATTCAATTCTGACCACTGTATCTCAAAAAGATACAGCGGAATTAGAAAAGGTTCATAGAAGAGCAACCAAAATGATAAAGGGAATGAAACTCCTCTTGTAAGAGGAAAGGCTAAAGAGGTTAGGGCTCTTCAGCTTGGAAAAGAAATGGCTGAGGGAAAATATGGTTGAAGTCTACAAAATCCTGAGTAGTTAAAATGGGTAAAAGTGAATCCATTTTTTACTCTTTCAAAAATTACAAGGAGGCACTCAATGAAGTTAATGGAAATACATTTAAAACAAATAGGAGGTAATATTTTTTTCACTCAAAGAATAGTTAAGCTCTGGAACTTTTTATCAGAAGATGAGGTAACAGCAGTTAGTGTAGATGGGGTTTTGTTTGGTTTTGTTTTTTCTAAAAAAAAAAAAAAAAAGGTTTGGACAAATTTCTGGAAGAAAAATCCAGAGTCTGCTGTTGAGACAGATGTAGAGGAAGCCACTGCTTGTCCTGGAATTGGTAGCATGGAATGTTGCTACTATCTGGGTTTCTGCCAGGTACTTGTGACCTGGATTGGCCACCGTGGAAACTGGATACTGGGCTAGACGGACCATTGGTCTGACCTCAGTAGACACTATTGTTTGGATGAAATGTCCTTAATAAGTCTCAAATGCGGAGTGGTGTCATAGCCTTATTGAACACTTCTGCCCTGTTCTGACAAAAGATGCCCCTCTTCTAACTAGAGAAATGTATTGGCTATTTCTGCAAGATTCCAAAGGGTGTTCTGCTGTGTCAGCTGAGAGCATGGTTGCTTCAAAGAGCAATATGAAATGTGTGTGTGTGGGGGGGGGGGGGGGGGGGAATCTAACTGTAACCAAAATTGTATCGCTAAGTGGGAAACTTAGAGGAGCATGAGGAAGCAGTCTCTACAAAAAGAAAACCAAAACAAAATACCTTTCTCGGTGTTAATGTCACTTCCTTCTGCACTTTTATACAGGACTGTATATCTAAGATACCTGCTGCAGTGGTGATCAGCAGAGTGAAGTAAAGCAGTGTGAAAACTGATGTCACAAATGGCTGCCTATGATTGGTGCTTTATGCACCTGCTTTATTTTTTTTCTCCCTCTACACACAGGCACACATATACACACACACACGCGCGCGCGCACACACACATACACGTAATGCCAGGCATCGGGATCGGAAACCATCGAGTGCGGGATACTCTGTGTAAACTTTGTAAGTGTAAAATTGTCGGGGGGCACTAGAAGTGTTTGACAGATTAGATCCGTCTGACTCGACCACTTCCTTCTGGGAGTAGGCAGCCTGGGGGGTAACCGAGTGACTGGGAGTAAACGCAATCTCAGCGATAAAGGAGCTTATAGAAAACCCCTAAAACAAGGAAGGATACAAAATACATGGAGGGCGAGTTAACCTATTTTCTGATTGCTTGGAGGTAGGGTTACCATATGGCTCCGGAAAAAAGGAGGACGGATTGAGACATCCAGGTTTTACTTCCATTGATTTCAGTGGAAATAAAACCCAGATGTCTGAATCTGTATTCCTTACTTCCATTGCCTTCAATGGACGTAAAACCTAGATGTTTCAATCCATCCTTATTTTTATGGAGCCATATGGTAATCCTCCGGGGGTGGGGGGGTGGTATGTATCTGGGTGTATCTTTGTGTTACAAATAACTATTGAAATTTTGTATTCTATTCAAATCTTTTTTTTTTTTTTCCAGAATATGTTGGGAGGGGCGTGAGGATTACAGGGATATTTTTACTTTAGATCTATGTACAGAGCTGCTAAATTGCCCTGTTTCAAAAAGAAGATTTTGAGCCAGTCCTGGATTTCTAACATCCCTATCCTAGTGCATGATGAGAACTACAGCACAGATTTCAATGGGTAGATGTAGAATTAGGGACTACAAACACTGTTTTGGGAAAGTAAGTTCAAAACCAGAACTGGTCAAAGAGTTTCCCCTCCTGTAATTTGGTGACTTGGCAGCTCTGCACATAGTGGTAGATGTTCTAATTAAGAACACAGGCAAAATATTGGAAAAAATCCCTAGATCAAATGTGTGTGTGTTGGGAGGGGGGGGGGAGGATCTACTTCTAAAGATATGAGAGCAACTGGAGTGGTCCTCCCTCTTCCCTAGATCCCTGTCCACTGCAGGCGCTGGCTGAATCCACATCGATTAGGGAACATGCACAGGCATGCATTCCAGAAAGAAGGCTACTTTAGCTCTGGGTGAAACTTGTTTCAGTTACAAACTTAGTTTTAATTTCAGGCACACACACTGTGAAACAGAGCTTCCTGAGTTTTGCCCTCCTATGTCCTTGGCTAGCTGGCTGGCTGCTTTACGCTTATTTCCTGTTGAATAGAGTGACCGAATGCATGGTGAGTAAATACTCTTACATAATATTGGGCAGGTTTTGCTCTAGCTGTGTTTGCTTTGTTTCCTTGAGAACAGTGTTTCTGGGACAACTTTTCATTCTAAATTAAAGTGATAGGGCTATATTATCTACAGAAGGATACAGTTTAGCTGCTCCCCGTAAAATGCTGGAAACAAAGAACTAAGTAGCAGTTTTCTAGGTAAGAGGTGATGCTCTTAATTGTGGATTCTCTGCTTCAAAGATATTTTTTTATGTAGAGCAATGGGGGAGTACTGATTGCTGCTGTACAGCTTTGTTACTGGGTATGTTGAAGTTTAGGTTCAATGGTAACAATTACTTGATTGATTAATTAATTAATTAAACGTAAAGCATGCCATAATGTGTATTGTTATTTCAGTATGGTTACTTCTATAGTTTATCTATTGCCTACACTGGGTTTATTTTTGTACAGTTCCTTAGGTGGATTTCTTCAAAAGGACAGTGAATAAATCCCAATAACTAAATACATAAATAAAGTAATAGGAAAAGGGTCCAACATGTTATACGATGGCTTGCGCTTCTGTTGTTAGCAAAGAAGTTTGCACATAGCATAATATATGCCTTCAGAAGGCTTCTCATTGGAAGTGCTGCTTATTTCATACAAAGGTTCTAGAATTTCTTTTAACAAACAAATAAAAGGAAAGAGTCAGGATAGATATTTTTATAACTCACCAAGGGGTCCTTTCATTAAGGCGTGCTAACCAATTTAGCGCGCGCTAAAGGTTAGCACATGCTAAATGCTAAGGCATCCATTATATTCTATGGGCGCCTTAGTATTTAGCGTGCGCTAATCTTAGGCTAGCGTACCTTAATAAAAGGACCCCCCCTCCCCTTTTACTAAGCCATGATAGAGGTTTCTACCGCGGCCCGAAGTGCTAAATGCTCCGATGCTCATAGAATGCTCATAGAATGCCTATGAGCGTCAGAGCAGTGTTGGAGCATTTAGCACCCCAGGCCGTGGTAGAAACCTCTACCGTGGCTTTGTAAAAGAGGGCCTTAATTTTGGCGTGTTTTAACTTATATTCCTGTCATTCAAGCTGTTTGATGTTCATTTGTTCCTGGTGTTCAGCAAAATGACTGAAAAGGCAGCGATATGTTTCTTGTTTGAAGAACAGGAAGGCACAGGTTTGAGCTTAGAATCAGAGAATGACACAGTGACAAAATTCATCACCGTTCCCGTCCCCGCGGATAACCGTGGGAAACCATCTTCATGTCATTCTTTAAGGAGAGAGGGAAGAATCAGAGTATGAATGGCCACAACCACTGACCCGCAAGCTTTGCTTTGAAGAATGCTGGTGTAGAAGGATTGAAGTTGAAACAGACACTACAGAATGACAGTCTCTGGTATCCAGAGCAGATATTGTGATGTCATAATGCCTCTTTCCACCAGTGCCTAAGAGCCAATCACATCAGTGATGTCACAATGGCTTCATTATCCTTGGCTCACATAAGAATTAGAGTATGAATGGCCACAACCACTGACCCTCAAGCTTTGCTTTGAAGAATGCTGGTGTAGAAGGACTGAGGCTGAAATAGACACTAAAAAATAACATGGGATTATTTCCCACGGTTATCCGCGGTGACTGGGACGGTGATTAATTTTGTCACCGTGTCATTCTCTACTTAGAATGTCATAAAGGGCTTGCCGTCATAAGAACATATGAACATAAGAATTGCCGCTTCTGGGTCAGACCAGTGGTCCATCGTGACTAACAGTCCGCTCACACGGCAGCCCTTAGGTCAAAGACCAGTGCCCTATTTGAGTCTAGCCATACCTGCGTATGTTCTGGTCCAGCAGGAACTTATCTAACCTTTTCTTGAATCCCTGAAGGGTACATTCCCCTATGACAGCCTCTGGAAGAGCGTTCTGGATTTCTACCACTCTCAGTAGTCAGCCTAAAGGAATAAGAGCAACAATGACATTTTCTAATAGACAAATCAAAAAATGTTAAAACGGTGTAAAAGGAGTAAGACCTGGACCTTCTTATTTTCTTTATGCCACAGTAGGTGATTATCCACAAGGAAAGACGTCCATAAAGATTTAATGAAGATTTTAATTTAAAATGAATGAAATATTTTGATTTAGAAAATGTTTTAAGAGTGAATGATCAAGCAAATGTGTCTAAGGGCCAGAGGTACTAATGTCCTAATTCTAAATATGGTGCTCAAAATTCTATATATGGCATGCAAATATGGGCACGCACCCAATTTCACATGCAATATAATTGATGAATGAGCAAATCAGCACTGATAACTGGGTGCTGATAATGAATCACAAAAAATGAATCACAAAAAATCATAAATTGAAAACCTACCAGTGTTCAACCACGCATACACTATGATACTGAGCATAGACCCCCACGGTATTGTGTCTATAGTAGTAGGGGGTGTACTTGCCAAGGCCTTCTCAGGGGATGGGGGTTCAGGCTTGCTATTGCTGCTCACCGTCACTTCTTATCTTTGAATACAGGCTTTAGTAAGCAAACTGAGTAAGTTCAGTCAGAGAAATATTGATTTTATTTCTTTGCAGCACATTTTGTACGCGCACTCTCCCCCAGGGTAGAAACTAAATTCTAAGAAACCCATTTTATACCTCTGGGCTTCTAAGCATTTAGCGTATGCTAAGCTTTAGTAAAAGGGCCCCCAAGATAGCTTTCAGGCAGAGACAGAAACAGAAATAACAAAAACTATTGCTTATGAGGACACCATCTTCATACTCTGGCAGATGCTATTTATTGCAGGAAGGCAAAAGTATTAGTCTTTATTCTAATAATTTTGCGGGCGATTTTCTCACAGATAGGTAATGCATGTTAATGGTGTTACCATGTGCTGTTAGTAATTGAACCCTTAGTTAAGTTAAAATAAATATGCACTATGGGGTCACTATTTAGCCCATAATGGTCAGTGTACTTTAAAGTGCTGGTCTCCACAGATTGAAGTAGACCTTGATATTCAGTACTGGGCTTAATCAGGCTACCAGCACTTAATATCCAGGTCTTTGTTGCTAGTATTGTATAGGAACTAAGCAAATGTAACTAGTTACTCTATTTAAGTAAATGTTTTGTCGCTTTTACTTGTAAAGAAGTACAGAAAATATTTGCTACTTTTACCAAAGTAACAATTTTACCAGCCAGCATTTTAAAAGGCTGACCATCCTTTATAGAATACCAGTATAGCACACAGATTGCACCTAACTTTAAGCATTGGACTTAACACCTAATAGAAACAGGTGTAAGTCCGGCACCCAAAGTTAGGTACAGATCAACCATATTCTAAACTTGGTGGCAAACATTTTGGAATGCCTACGACCTGCCCATGGCCACATCCCCTTTTTGATTGTGCGCAAGAAAATATAGGTGCCAAATTATAGAGTAATGTACAGGGGAGATCTGAGTGCAAATTCAGCCCCAATTAAGTGGTCATTTGTTGCCTATTGTCTCAATGAGTTGCACATAGATCTTGAGTCTATGCACAAATTCTGGTGCCTAACGCCCAGCGTTAAATATAGAATCTAGGGGTAAGTGTCCAAAGCAAAGTACAAAACTTTCCTAAAAATATGTGTCGAGCACAAATCCAAAGTACAATTTATAGGAATAAATATAAAACTCTATTTTAAAAAACAGCTTATAAAACTAATTTAATAGCATCTAATAAATAACATTAACTCACTTTAATTAATAACTAATGCAAAGCAACATCACCAATCAAAATCACAGAATTAAAAAAACATAAAAAGTTGTAACTTAATTGCCTTAGAGAACTTGAGGTGGTTCAACAATGATCATGTTTCCTCACCAGGGGGTTGGGTGGCAGAGCATTAACCCTTCCTACCTTCCTCCTATCTTCTAGAAGCCCTCAATCTCAGCCAAAAGACCCGAAAGAAACCGTCCTCAGCTCATAGCATAATTTGATCTTGGCCAAAACAGAGGCTGAGAAAAAAATCTCGTTCTGATCCATATCAGCCTCAGCTTCATTGTTAGTATAAGAGATAAGTGAAATGGAGTTGACAATCCTAAATTAAAGCACATTTGCCAATGAAATTACTTTTCAGAGCTCTTATTTTTGCTGTATGTGAGCATATGGAACCAAATTATCTCTTAGCTATTCAAATGGCTAATGCTGTAATTTTTATGATTCTGATGTTCATATTTATCTAATCTTCATTTTATATACCGAATCTACTCCCTAAGGAGCTCGACTCGGTTTTACAGTTCGTTAAAAAATGAAACATAACAAGTAAAAACTGTGGGATAAAAACAGAAATTGGTTAGATTAGATGGATGGAAAAAGTTAGAAAAAAGTATGTTGAATTGCTTAAAATTACTATACGACAGCTAAAATCAAATTAACTATTGTTAAAACAACCAGGTTTTTAAACTTTTTCAAAATTGAAACAATTGATCTATCAGTGTTAGAGAATCTAGAAGTCCATTCCAAATTCTCACCAATTTAAAAGTAAAAGATTTACTAAGCATTTAATACCTTAAATGCTGAGAAGGAAATGCTGATTTGTGAATTATTGTAATTCTTGAATAGCAGGATCTAAAGGAATTCTCACTAAGGAGAATCAAAGAGTCAAATATTCCATAAAGGAGTTTGAAAACCACACATGCACACTTGAACTGTATCCAATGGAATTTTCTCAGCAATGGGGAAACATGGTCGTACTTTCTCTTTCCAAAAATAAGTTTGGCCGCTGTATTCTGTATTAACTGGAGATGATCTAAACTGCCCTGTTTTATACCCAAATAAATAGAATTACAGTAGTCCAACAGGGCCAATACAGTGGATTGTACCAGTAATAAATAATGTTCTTGATAAAATAGTGCCCTGACTTTCCTCAGTATGCCAAACTAAAGAAACATTTCTGTGCTAAGGAATTTAGCTGGTCATTAAAAGTGAGAGAGGAATCTAGAATAATACCCAAAATTCAAGAAGTGAAGTCATGTTGTAATATAATATTTGATTTCAATGCAATATTAGTAAGGAGATTAACTAATCTAGGTCCGATCCAAAGCAGCTTAGTTTTTGAAGCATTCAGTTTCATTTGAATGGAATTCACCCAACTCTGGAGCTTAGAGATAAAGCTATCTATGCCTGTAACCAGGTCACTGAAATCATGTTTGACTTCCATAGTGGATATCGTGCTTTAGAAAACTAGCACCATTAAATGTATTTGAATTGATCTTTGTTACAGGTCAACCTTAATCTGGCTAAAACAATGTACAGCGAGGATGCTGCGCAGCTAATACACTATCCCGACAAGTAAGTAAATCCAGATAGTAATTTATAGATATAACTGCATCACACTTTCAAGTGCTGATTTAAAATATCGGCATTTGGGCGCAGTTCTATAAAATGGGTCGTAATATTTGAGCATGTGTTACACACATACCCCAGACTCTGCATAGGTAACACAAACTTGGGCATGATCCCAAGATATGCGCACTTATGAATTTATGGCTATGCGGTATAGAAAAATTATGTTATGTTATGTTACCTCATAATGAGCCAATTACAGTCAATAATCAGATGCTAATAATTTACTATTGACCTATAATAGGCACTAATTTGGTTTGTATTGCACATGCTATTCTGTAACTCTGGACGCTTAAATCCCATAGTACAGAAGCCAAAAGGGGGCATGGCCAAGTAGTGCTATAGAATAGCATCGTTTTTGTGCCAAAATGCCATGAATTGAACACCTCAGTTCCAAGTTCAAGCCAATCTCATTCCTTTAAAGCAAATCTTTTTCATAGACAATAGTACTGCTATTCATTCAAGTTAAACTTAAATACTTTTTTTTTATTATTATGCAACGGTTACGATTCACGCTGAGGTGAGCGTTTGTGCCTGCCATATTAAACATAAAAGACATTTAAAATACCTCGCCCTGAAGCAGTTATTTGCATACAAAACATGCATGTTGGCGGCAGTGCATTTTAGTAACCACTGGTACAAAAACATAAGAATAGCTCTACTGGGTCAGACCAATGTTCCATCATGCCCAGTACCCCGTTCTCACGGTGGCCAATCCAGGTCACCAGTACCTGGCCAAAACCAAAGGTGTAGCAATATTTCATGCTACCGATACAGGGCAAGCAGTGACTTCCCCCATGCCTTTCTCAATAACACACTATGGACTTTTCCTTCAGGAACTTGTCCAAACTTTTCTTAAAACCAGATATGCTATCTGTTCTTACCATATCTTAACTATTCTGTGAGTGAAAAAATATTTCCTCCAATTGGTTTTAAAAGTATTTCCCTGTAACTTCATCGAGTGTCCCCTAGTCTTTGTAATTCTTGACGGAGTGAAAAATCGATCCACTTGTACACCGTTCTACTCCACTCAGGATTTTGTAGACTTCGATTATATCTCCCCTCCGCCGTCTCTTTTCCAAGCTGAAGAGCCCTAACCATACCAGAGTCCACAGATAAGTTTTGGTATTTTATAAGTCACATCAAGTTATGTAAAGATATAGATAAGATTCAATCAAAAATATATGCTTGAGCCGATGAAGAAGTGTAGCGGCAAATACTCTATAAGTTCAGTACTTCATGTACTATATATAGAGTGCTGCTTCTTATGGCTCTGTTGCTTAATAAAGTGTTTAAGTTTAACTTGAATGAATAGCAATACTATTCTCTATGAAAAAGATTTGCTTTAAAGGAATGAGATGGGTTTGAACTTGGAACTACGGCAAATTCTACATATCAGACTTTTCAAAGATCTATTTCAACCAGTTTAAGTGATTGATGAGTTGGACACCAGCATTTATTTATTTATTTAAATCATTTTCGATCCCGTTGTCCCCAAAGAGCTCAGAACGGGGATTCATATACCAGGTTTTAGCTGGCATAAATGCTAGTACCCAAATTTGGAGGTGAGCATCAGTGCTCAACCCAGAGTATCCTTTCTAGAATAGTGCTTATTGCCAATTTTCTGGCACAGGTTTTTGGGCACAGTTTACTGAATTTGGCCCACAATGGTTTTGAATAGGAGGAACATGTACATGTGTACGCGTGCACCTACATGTCAACATGCCAAATCTCTGCTTAAGCATAATTTTGTAAATATGTGTGTATCTTGCATAACGTATATTTTTAAGGGGGCATACATATAGCAGAGTCTGGGCTGGAGTCACAATTATGTGAATACCTTAGAGCAGGGGTGTCCAACCTTTTGGCTTCCCTGGGCCACAGTGGCCAAAAAAAAATTTTCTGGGGCCGCACAAATGCTCAAAAGCTGCAGCAAGACAGAGGAGGGAGCCAGCAAAACGGTAAACACCCAGGGGCAGCAGAGGAAGACACTGCATCGCCTTCGACCGGGGCCACACAAAACACTTCACGGGGCGAGGCCACACAAAATACTTCACGGGGCCACAGGTTGGACACTCCTACCTTAGAGAATACTATAAAGTATATGTGTATCTTTAGCCTTTAGACACAAACATATACACCAGATCTATGGCTTGTATAAGTGGTCAGTGCCTAAGTACTTAGGCCCCAATTCTATAAATGGCGTGTAACTTCTAGGCACCGTTGAGCGCAATTGGCAATCATCCACTAGGCACAGTTTATAGAATCATGCATAGTGGTGCCTATGCAGTCTTAGGTACCGATAGGTATTGAAATCTTAGGCGCACTCTATTTATACCAGGGTTTTCGTGGCCTAAATGAGCACACCTAAGTCAAACCATGCCCCAAATCCACCCAGAATCTGCCAAGAATTCACTCCTAATCATGCCTACTTTTTGGTAGGCGCCTTGGAGTAGACACCTACCTTGACGTGGCAGGCACCTACCGAGTTAAGTGCCTATAAGCTAATTAATTTTTTTAATTGTGTTTATTTTTTTTTTTTTACTGGTGCTTTCAATTAACAGGACCAATTAAGCTAATTAAGAAAATTAACCACAGCCCCTCTTTTACTGTTTGACATGTTTACATCTTAGCTGTGGTACTATTTAACTTCTCCTTGCTTTTTAACTGATGCATTCCATTTTTTTGATTGTTTTAATATGTATTCTATATATATTGACTGTATGTATTTTTTTTCCTTTGTTGTGAACCGCTTTGAACTTTTGGTATAGCGGTATACAAAAGAATAAATTATTATTATTATTATTATTATTAAACCGCAATAGAAGTTATTAGCGCAGGGAGTCGTGGTGAATGCTCCATGTTGCTCCCAACACTCATAGAGTTTCTTTGAGCGTCGGAAGGAGTGCAGTGCATTCAACGCAGCTCCCTGCGCTAATAACCGCTATCGCAGTTTAGTAAAAGGGGAGGGGGGATAAGTTAGGCCAATGCAGAAGCCTAACTTCAGGCACCGTTTATAGAATCTGGGCCTTTGTGCGTAGGCTAGCATTCTATAAAGGAAAATAGGTGTTTATTTTCCTTTATAGAATAGGCTCCTACCAATTGCCCTTTCACTGCCTCATCGGATCCAAATGTAAGCATCACCATTTTTTATTTATTCATTCCATTTTCTATACCATTCTCCCAAGGGAGCTCAGAGTGGTTTACATGAATTTATTCAGGTACTCAAGCATTTTATTCCAGTCTGTCCTGACAGGCTCACAATCTGTCTAATGTACCTGGGACAATCATGTAGGGCAACCCATAGCATTTTGATTTTAAATCTCTGAATTGCATTTCAAAATTAGATATACTTCATGGCACAAATATTTTCATTTTTATCAAATCAAAGGCCAGATATGAAAAGAGCAAGCTTTTTCCATCTCTGAAGAAACCTCAAGGGACAGGGAAAGGGATTGGGGCTTGTAGATTTTTGTAGTTTTCTTTTGTAGTTATACAAACATACTCAAAGCAGTTTACATACAGGTACCTCAGCATTTTCCCTATCTGTTCAAGTGGGCTCACAATCTACCTCAAAAGATAGTGACTATTTTCTGTGTTCATTGGTTCATATTTCCTAATCAGTGTTCCATCATAATTGCATATTCAACGTAGTATTGCTTTATCAGTTATTATCTTCTGCAATTTTAATTATCACAGCTCTAGTAAATTTATGAACCACATACTAAAATCCTTATTCAAATTAAAGTGAAGTGCTCAGACCTTATAACTAGTGCTTTAGTGATGTCACTAAAATGAGGTTAACAAGGGGACCATCATCGCCTTCACTGTCCCCTGACCACCCTTATTATACACACAAGGCACTCCACGTGCATTGCTATATCCTATGTTGTACTTATCTTTGCCGGGTGGTTGACTATGTAGCGTTAATCCTCATTGAGACTGAAGTGCCTAAAACTTGTGCTGGAAATTTAAAATAAGCCGCTGTGTGCCATTCAATCTATAGTCCCTGTCCCCCAGACCCGAGTTTCGTGTCTTCGTCAGGGAGGGACACTGATACTAAAAACAAATAAAAAAATTAATAAAAACAAACATTTGTTTTTAGTATCAGTGAAACATTTGTTTTTATTTGTTTTTAGTATCAGTGTCCGTCCCTGACGAAGACACGAAACTCGGGTTGGGGGGACAGGGACTATAGATTGAATGGCACACAGCGGCTTATTTTAAATTTCCAGCACAAGTTTTAGGCACTTCAGTCTCAATGAGGATTAACGCTACATAGTCAACCACCCGGCAAAGATAAGTACAACATAGGATATAGCAACGCACGTGGAGTGCCTTGTGTATATAATAAGGGTGGTCAGGGGACAGTGAAGGCAATGATGGTCCCCTTGTTAACCTCATTTTAGTGACATCACTAAAGCACTGGTTATAAGGTCTGAGCACTTCACTTTAATTTGAATAAGGATTTTAGTATGAGATTCATAAATTTACTAGAGCTGTGATAATTAAAATTGCAGAAGATTTTCATCATAGGATATAGGCATTTATTTCCCTATTAATTAGTTTATCAGTTATTAACAATGGCGTTGATATTTAAAAGCGCTTCAATGGGCAGGAGAGGCTCCTGCCCAATTAAACTTCACTGAGCTGATCATCCATTGCTATTTTGCAGCACCTAACTGCGCAAAACTTCTGCCCAATGTGCAGTGGCAGCCAAAAAAGCAAACAGAATGCTAGGAATTATTTAAAAAGGGATGGTTAACAAGACTAAGAATGTATAATGCCACTGACTAAGAATGATATAGTGCCACTGAATGATATAATCGCTCCATGTACGATGTGCTCTCTGAACAGATTGTTGTTTCCATTCTGACTGGGTTTTATTCATTTTCTCCATGGAACCAAAGATGCTTTCCTGGTCCTTTAAAACTATAATTGCTGTAACTTCTACCTTTGAACCAGAAAGCATTTTCAATCAATGCCAATTCTAATATAAATTCTATAGGAATCCTCAGACAAGAGTCCCTCTTCCTCGATATATCATTTATTATAGTAAAAACTTCTGCTTGGGAAATGTTCATTGTAGATAATACAATGAAACCTTCTGCCCAGTATGTGGTGGCGACAAAACAATCAAACAAGATGCTAGGAATTATTTAAAAAAATGGATGGTTAACAAGACTGAGAATGTTATAATGCCTCTGAATCGCTCACCTGGAGTATTGAGTTCAATTCTGGCCTCCTTATCTCAAGAAAGATATAGCAGCACTAGAAAAGGTTCAAAGAAGAGCTACCAAGATGATAAAGGGGATGGAACTCCTCTTGTATGAGGAAAGACTAAAAAGGTTAGGGCTCTTCAGTGTGGGAAAAGAGATGGCTGAGGGGAGATATGATTGAAGTCTAGAAAATCCTCAGTGGAGTAGAATGGATACAAGTGGATCGATTTTTCACTCTGTCAAAAATTACAAAGATTAGGGGTCACTCAATGAAGTTACAGGGAAATATTTTTAAAACCAATAGGAGGAAATATTTTTTCACTCAGAGAATAGTTAAGCTGTGGAATGCATTGCCAGAGGTTGTGTTAAGAGCGGATAGCGTAGCTGGTTTTAAGAAGGGTTTGGACAATTTCCTGGAGGAAAAATCCATAGTTTGTTATTAAGACATGGGGGAAGCCTCTGCTTGCCCTGGATCAGTAGCATGAAATGTTGCTACTCTTTGGGTTTTGGCCAGGTATTAGTGACCTGGATTGGCCACTGTGAGAAAGGGCTACTGGGTTTAATGGACCTTTGGTCTGACCCAGTAAGGCTATTTATATGTTCTTATGTAAAACTGATGCATATTGGCTCAAACCAGCTAAGGTGAAAGTGGCCAGTTGAGGGCTGGGCCCATGCAGAGTTGGGGCTGTCCTAGAAAAGTTATGCAGGCATCATCAATATATGATGCCAGCATCTGCCGAGCTATCTGAATAAGTACGACCATGTGAATAATAGTCTGAACTTTGCCTGGTTAGCTATGCGGTAATAGCACTGAATATTATCCAAATACGTATAACTCCTAGGTATCATGGATAACATGACTCGGCATTGAATATCTGAGTCTAACTTTGGTCAGCTAAAAAGCTGACTGCCACCGGCTGAATATTGACTCCCTAGGGACAACAGATATTCTAAAAGATATGTATTGTCCTTAGAAAAATCAGAGAAAATGACAATAAATTTCCAGATTATTATTCTGAAACGACATTGTACTTTTAACCATAGGTGTTCTTTGCCTGTGTTGTTTGGAGGGTAGGCAAAGCCTAGGAGCTCAAATAAGTAATGTGGTGGTGGGGGGGGAACTTTCCTCTCTCCTCAGATTGGAATCTATTAGCTACCCCTGTGATGCCCCCTCTCTGCTATACACACTCACTCACACGCACTCTCTATTACTTACATCCCACTCCCTCATCCCAGGCCTGTTGCTGCCAGCTTCAACCTTCCCGTCTGTTCGCCTGTTCATTCATAGCTGCAGCAGGGTGATACAATAACATATTTTCATACCTTTTTAATCTTAATATTTTCTTATCATCTTTCTTTATGTTTAATTTTTATGGTTCTTTTATTTAGATTTTTTTTACATGTTTCTAACCTTTCCTTATTAAGGGGGAAGTAATCAAGCTGCATTAGGGCTTTACATAGGGTTGCCAGATTTTCCAATCAGAAATTCTGGACCCCTAGACCCGCCCCCAGACCCACCAGTTCCGCCTATCCTCGCCCTGTAATGCCCTAATCCCACCCCCAGTCCTGCCCTAGCTCCGCCCCCCCCCCCCCCCCCCCCCCCGGCTGCCTGCTCTTGACTTCCTTCCTGCCCGACACGATTTGAGGAGGCTTTTCAAAACCTGGACAAAGTGCCGGGTTTTGAAAACCATCTGGATCCCCAGGCATGTCCAGGGAAATCCGGTAACCCTAGCTTTACGTCACATTATTTGCCTTTTAACATGACATAAGGGGCTCTAGTGCAGCTTGTCATCCTCTACCACAGTGATATTTAGGTCACAATGAGTTACATAGTAATGAGATGCAAAACATGTAAATGTATGTAATGTAGCTCATTACCTTGTAAAAATCATAACCCTCATCATGATTTCCCCCTCGGCTCACCCCCACAGATGAAGATCCCCTACCCCCCTAATGGGCCCTGAACCTGGTGGTCCAGGGACAACAGCAATCCGTAGTCACTCCTGCCCTGCCAATGCCATGTTCAAAATGTCATCCCAGTGATAATCTCCCACTACTACTACTAAGGGTCATCTTTTCAGTCAGGCAGGAACAACTGTGGACCTTCATCGTGGGGGGGGGGGGTGGGGAGGAGGGGAGTGTGATTGGGTATTGAGGATCATGATGGTGGGTTCCAATTGACTTTAAAAGTGCTACGGGACTGAGTCCAGGTAACACAGTAACATAGTGAATGACAGCAGATAAAGACCTGAATGGTCCATCCAATCTGCCCAGTAGTCACATACATTATAAACTCAAGATTAAATTGTCCTTTTTTTTTTTTCTTTGATATGAGTAGTTCTGGGACATAGATTGTAGAAGTCCGCCCAATACTGTCCATAGGTTCTCATGGTAAGGAATAATCTTGCTTGTGAACCACCTTACAAGCAGCATTACTGTATTCCAGACGTCTGGTAACCCTACTTACAAGAAGGCTTGCAAGCAAGATTATTCATTTACCACAAGAATCATCAAACTACAGTACTGAACTATTGCAAGTTGCTGACTCTCATGGCAAATCAAGATGTTGTAAAATTGTGTTATAGGTTACATTTCTAAGGTTTTAACTTTTTCATGTTCCTTTATTTATCCTCCCTCTCCTTCTGCTCTCTCTCTCACACAACCCTATCTCCTTGCATTGTCACTTACTCACCCTTCCCCATCTCTCCATAATTTACTCATCTGTCACCTCTTTTTTGCATCTCCTCCTCCACCCCATCTTCTTGCTTCTATTCTTTTCACTACCCTCTCCCTCTTCCATCTACCTCTGCCCACTCATCCCTCCTCATTACCCTTCTCTTGACTCTTCTTCTTGTCTCCTCCTTTCTTTTTTATACCTTTTCTCACCTTCCATCTCCTTTTGCCAGACCTTTATCCATCTTTCTTCCTTCTACCTTCTCTCCCGCTTTTATCTCCTTTTCCCCAAACCCTGTCTACTTTCTCCCATGTCTAATTTCCTCCTAATCCCTCCACCCAACTACCACCACCCATGTTTTCTCTCGCTCTCTCTTTTTTCCATTCCTTTCTTCTGGCACATATACACTCTCTTCTGCTCCATCCCTCCTAGCATTCACTCATTCATTTCCTCTCACCGTCCCTGACACACTTTCCCCCCACTTTTGGTATAAATTCTCTCTCCTTCCTATCTCTCCCCAGGTACTTTCTCTATTCTCTAACCCCCTTTTCCTACCCTCTCTGGCATGCTCTCTATCCTTTTTCCTCTCTCTACTCACAGTCTTTTCCCCTTCCGGTACACTCCATTTTCCCATCTTTTCTCTGCTCCTCCCATGAGATCCAGCATCTCCCCTTCACCTCTACCATCTGCAAGGAATTTCCCCCCCTCCTCAGAAAATAGTTAAGCTCTAGAATACATTGCCAGTGGATGTGGTAACATCAGTTAACATAGATGGGGTTAAAAAAGGTTTGGACAAGTTCCTGGTGGAAAAGTCCATAGTCTGCTATTGAGACAGACATGGGGGAAGCCAATGCTTGCCTGGGATCGGTAGCATGGAATGTTGCTACTATTTGGGCTTTTGCCAGGTACTTGTGACCTGTATTGGCCACTATAGAAGCAGGATACTGGGCTAGATGGACCATTGGTCTGACCCAGGATGGCTATTCTTATGTTCTATATGCTTATCTCTCCTTATTCCCCTCCCCCACTAGGTCAACATCTCTCTGAATCTCTGTCCTTTGACCCATCAGGTCCATCATCTTTCCTTCTCCCTCCAGGAACACAGAAAACCTATTATACCTAAAGGTCCACTACTACAATAGACCTCGGGCTTGAGGGTCTTTTCTATATTTAGGTACAGGAGGTATTTCTATATTCTAGGAGAGCTCACATATTTGTACTGAAATCAAAAATTGTGAATTAAACTCAAGTCCTGTTGTTCACTATCCACTGTACTGACCACTGGGCTATGCCATCCACTTGCTTTCTGCTTTCTTAGGAATGACCATAATATCTGGAACCATCTTAGAACCTGGTATGTACTGTCACTGTCACATTGTTGGGAAGTGGGAGGGGGGGGTCAAAGACCACTGGGGTATTAAAGGAATCATATCTTCATCCCTCCAGTGGTCAGTTGGTCACCTTTTTCTGACTTAGTTGTCAGTGAAACAGGTCTAGATAAAAGCATGCTTTCTCTCTGCCCTGGATCATTTTTTTTCCTCTTCTGTTATTGCAGAAAAAAATGGCCAGATTGTAAGCCTGACCAAGTCCCACCCAAAGCAGGCCTCCAACACATCCCCCTTTCCATTGGAAGAACACAGTGAAAAACTGCCATTTTGAAAATTGTGATTTAGATGTTTTGCAGGGAGAAACATCCATCTGCTGCTTTGTGCTGCTTTTGAGACATTTTTCTTTTTTAAAAAATGAATGCTATAGTTAATTGATCCATAATAGATTCATCACTCCATAGATAAGGTCTTTACATTTTTCTGCCTGCCACAGCAAACCTACACATGAATTATTTATATTCAGTGGCAAATTGAACAATAGATGCATCTACAGCCTTTGTTAAATCTTATGCTATTGTTGTAAAGAAAAGGGGCAAGTCTATATTGGGCTCATCAACCTTAAATAATACCCAGTGCAGGTTATTTACCTATTCTTCTATATAAGTCCATCTTTATTCCTCATTGGACTCATGGGGCTTGATGATGAGATTCAAAGATTTCATGGCACTTCCTTCTTCCCTCAGGGAAGAAAACCAAGAACTGATCATGTCACTGGTGAGTTATAATGGCCCTTCCCCAAAGGAGTGATCTCCATTTACCAGTACCCTTTGCTGCATTCATATCAACCAGTTTCTAACCCAGTAAGTCACTTTAGGGTCCATACTGAGGATGCTCAGTTTTGGTTTTTATGATCATTTTTATTGATTCCACAATATCTAGTAAGCTTACAGACATAGTAAATATACAATCAACAGAACAATGCAAGTTCAAAAATCCTCACAAATCAGAACAAAGAGTGCAAACAGGCACCCATTCACATTGTGGAAAACATTTTACATTTCTGATATGTCTCAAATCTTACTATAGCATGTGACAGTCCAAAGGTTATAATGCATACTCCTTAAGCTTTCTTGATTAGCCTTAAGTCAATGCCTGCTCAGACAAAATCTGATTGTTGCCCATATAAGGGATGCTTAAACAAGATAAGGAAATAAGGGTAAATGTGTGTCAGGTTAATATGTGACAGGAAGGGAGGAGAAATGCCTCAGCATTCTGTCACAAGGTGCAAACCTTGTCCTTGCTTAGAATGTATAGTGGCAGGAGGGAGAGGGAATGAGAAACAGGGCCTCTGATCCAAACACAGGCCTAGAACCACACACACAGGGCCTAGATCCGCACACAGGGCCTAGGTCAGTGTGCCGACCTGGCCTGTGCCTAGGTCAGTGTGCCGACCTGGCCTGTGTTCAGAACCGCCTGTGTGCTGACCCTGCCTGTGTTCTAATGCCCTGGATCAGAACTTATCAGATTTCCATCCCTACAACCAGGGACTTCCTGTCCTGATTTTTATTTGGTAAGCTGTCTCACAACTACATTTCTCCCATGTGTGAACCTAACAAGAACTGCAGCAGAACGGGACTTGGGAGTAATCATCCGGGATGATATGAAAGTTGTCAATCAGGTGGAGAAAGCGTCAGCAAAGGCCAGACAAATGCTGGGATAAATTAGAAGAAGCTTTATCAGCCGAAAGCCTGAAGTTATATTGCCGTTATACAGATCCATGGTGAGACCTCACCTGGAGTACTGTGTTCAGTTTTGGAGGCCACATTATCAAAAGGATGTGAAGAGAATGGAGTCGATTCAGCGAATGGCCACTAGGATGGTCTCAGGACTCAAAGATCTCTCATATGAAGAACGTCTGAACAGGCTACGCTTATATTCTCTCGCAGAGCGCAGAGAAAGGGGGGACATGATAGAAACATTCAAATACATCAACATTCAAAAACATTCAAATACATTGAGTAGAGGAAGAAATCTTTTATCTTACAGGTCCCACGGCGACAAGAGGGCACCCGCTAAAACTCAGGGGGGGAAGATTTCATGGGGACACCAGGAAATACTTCTTCACCGAAAGGGTAATTGATCGATGGAATGGTCTTCCACGTCAGGTAGTTGAGGCCAGTACCACGCTCAACTTCAAGGGACGATGGGACTGTCTGGTGGGGTCGCTCCAGAGGAATACTTAAAAGATGGATTCTCGAGGAGGGAGGGTTCTTGAGTGGGAAGACTTGTTGGGCCATCAGCTCTTTTCTGCCGTCATACTCTATGTTTTTATGATTTAGCTCTCTCTAAACTTGAGCTAAGTGGTACAGGAAATTTAGGCTGGCTTTGTGGTTTCAAGTCCCATGAGACTTCTTGAACTGCCTGCACTATGCCGCACGCTCAAGCCTAGAGAGAGCTGAATCGCAGTATACACATGGAAGATACAGTTTTTGTGAGGCAGCCAAGTTAAAAGGAATAGGTGTCAGACTCCTAAGAGAATATGAGAAATAGACAGACTGAGTGAAGGAGTGGGGTGAGAGAGAGAGAGAAAAAGAGAGAGAGAGAAAGAGACTGGGCAGAGCCTGGGGAGGTGATATGAGAGGGAGTGAGACTAGAGGAGAACCAGGCCATAGTGATATCAAGAGGGTACTGCCACATGGTTGACAGCCTGCTTTAGGAAGGGAAACTGCTGGTTTTCACCAGTGATTTGCAGAGCACTCTTAAAGCACTGGTTCACAACCCTGTCCTTGTTTTCAGGATAGCCCTAATGAATATGCATGAGAGAGATTTGTATATAATGGAGGTGACAGGCATGCAAATCTGCCTCATGCATATTCATTAGGGCTAGCCTGAAAACCTGACTGGCTGGTGGTCCTCCAGGACAGGGTTGAGAATCACTTCTCTAAGGGATTGATTTACTAAAGTTTCTTTGACTACAGATACAGAATGGGGAGTCTTAGTAAATCTGTTTCTGAAAGAGCTACTGCTGATCTGAGAGGGAATTCAAATTCTCTACTTCCCATCCCTCCCCACAAAATTCATTGAGAACAATGTTGGAGGAGGGGTAGGGAAGGAGAATCAAGAGAGGTCTCAGCTGCTGGCACCTATGTTTTTTTGGCTGTGCTCCTAGATTTAATAAAAACTGTAAAGGAATGCCCCCCTCCCCCAAGTGCATCCATCCTCCTCCTGAAAGACCTTCCACAACCCCTCAACCCTGAAGATTTCCCCATTCACCACTTGGGAGGAGAGTACTGGAATTGCACAGAGAGCAGAAATAGCTTGCTAAATTTATATGGTTAGGAAAAACACCTAGAATTGCACATGCAACATTACAGAAAGCCAAAGAGCTGGGGGGCATCAACTTTTCCAATTTCAGATTATACCATTGTGCTTACAAGGAATGTATTGGATACTGCCAGAGTTATACGAACGAATGCCTGAATGGTTACATTTAGAATCTGCTTTGATGTCATCACTCCAACTGTATTCCAATAAATACTCACTACTATGGAGAAGTATAGTTTAGAGATAAGCTAATATAGTAAATTCTGTTATTTAGAATCTGTAGAGCGACGGTTTATGTCACATCTCCAGAGACTTCCCCTGATGCAGCGTTAGCGAAACAGGGCCTGTCGGGGGTCTTTATGGATGAAGAGTAACGTGACATTTCTATATTATCCATTCGGATTCATGTCTCACCTGGAGAATGGTGATGTTATGAGATAAGTTTTCTACTACTAGCTTTTTTTGACTCTATTTATTAGTTGTTTTACTAGTAGTACTTAGTGGAGTTTTTTAGACCTGGGATGTTTTCTCCTATGCTGCTTTAAGTTGTGTACGGCAGACATAGAGACCTCTTAATGAGGAAACTGAGGTCTTTTCTCCAATTTACTATATTAGCTTATCTCTAAACTATACTTCTCCATAGTAGTGAGTATTTATTGGAATATTCTTTTGGTGGCGTGTCTCATAAATATTCCACTTGCTATCATTTATATATTTTTTTATCACTCCAACTGTGCCATTTGATGAGAATACGAATTCCACAGATATATAAGAGACAATTAAATTTTCAAATCTATGTGGCAAGTTTTATCTTTTTTGGATGATTTGCTTCTTACTCCAACTAAAGTTTCTACACATGGTTGAACCCTACAATTACCATTAATATTTCCATGATTTTTTGGAAAACCTGGATACAAGCAGATATGAGAACCTTGCAGGATGTGATGTGTCAAGGACGTTTGGTGACATTTCAGACTTTACCACAGAAATTTGAACTGCCATTCTCTCAATGCTTTAAATGGCTGCAACTCCAGCATGTTTACTGCTCTGAAAGAGCAATCAAATTTACCTGCTATATGTTTTACTGTGGGGTTTCAAGGTCATGAAGCTTCTAGCTGGTATAAGCTTTTATGTTCATATTACTTAAGAAACCTCTTTCTGGCCTTCAGTTTGTTTGGTTTAGAGAATTGCAATGTACTGTTTCATCTGAGAATTGGAAGAAGATATGGTCTCAAAGGACGACTTCAGCATCTTTGAGACAAAGTCTTTATTTTGTGCTTCACAGAACATTGTGGACACCAATTAAATTACAAAAATTGGATGCTACCAGATCTAATACATGTTGGAGTTGTAAGAAGGAGGTGTGTACACTGGACCATCTTTTGTGTTATTGCCCGCTAGTTCAAACATTTTGGCAAGAAGTTTGGAATAAAATACAATGTATATTGGAGGTTCGTATACCTTTCTCATAGGGCCCAGTGATATGTGGAACGTGCATTGCTTCAGTAACCTTATTGACGGTAAAAAAAATAAACTATTCCTGATATTGTCAGAAGTGGCGTTACAGTTAATAGTCAAAAACTGGAAAGATTTCACTCTTTTGAACTTTCATTTTTGGTGGGAAACAGTATGCTTATATTATCAATATGAAGCTAATTTAGCTGAGAGATCTGGGAATAAGGCCCCCTTTGAAGAAATATGGGGCCCTTTAGAGAGTTTTGTTAAGCAATGTATGTGATTGTATGAATAATCTGCCAGACAAATGGGAGGGAGGTAGGGTGGGGGGTTTGGGTAAGGGAGGGATGGGTGGGTAAGATGTTGACAAGTTTTTGCTAAGATTTTCTTTATGTATGT
This sequence comes from Geotrypetes seraphini, assembly GCF_902459505.1. Lineage (NCBI taxonomy): Eukaryota > Metazoa > Chordata > Amphibia > Gymnophiona > Dermophiidae > Geotrypetes > Geotrypetes seraphini. The sequence continues at coordinate 4,502,251 of NC_047084.1, read as the reverse complement.
ATACATATGTTATGATCTATTTGTGAATTGCTTTATTCTGTAAAGATGTTAAAATTTAATAAAGATTGAACTAAAAAAGGAATAGCTTGCTATAGCCCTGGTTAATTTATAAGTTGTCTATGCGGAACTGTGTCAAAGGCTTTGCTGAAATCTAAGTACACCATATCTAGGGGTCTCCCTAAATCCAACTTTCTGGTCACCCAGTTAAATCAATCAATCAGATTCATCCAGCAAGATCTCTCTAGTAAAGCCAGTCCACTTCAGGTCCAGCAACCCATTGGATTCTAGAAATTGCAGTAGCCTTTAATTGGGAAGCATTTCCATTAATTTACCACAGAGGTCAGACTTAACTAGGCTATAGATCCCAACCACTACCTTATTTCCACTTTTGTGAAGAAGGACCACATCCACCCTTCTCCAGGCTTCTGGTACTACTCACAACTCTAAAGAAGGTCAAACAGCAGATTTCCTTACGTTCTTTCGGTATCCTCAGATGTATCCCATCCAGCCCCATCCCTATGTATACCTTTAATTTAACCAGCTCATCACAGACACAGTCTTCTGAAAATCACTCAAGAGCTACCTATTTTCTTCTGTGCTCCTACTCCTTGCCCTTCAGCTAAGAACATAGAATAGAATTATTAATCAATTCTGCTTTATCCTCATCAGCTTTTACATATTCCTCTCCTTCACCCTTTAGTCTCACAATGCCACTTTTGCACTTTCTCCTATCATTAATATATCTACAAATGGCTTGTTCTTCACCTCCCATATACTGCATTGGCACTTTTTTCCTTCAATTTGCATCTTTGTTTTCCTGACTACTTTTCCTCAGCAAGTTCTTTTGAGAGCAAGAGCAGACTCATTTTCCTTTTTTATCCAGTGTCAATTTAAGAGCACATCATGACAGTACTCATAAATTGCAAAAAGCAAAGTGCAATTATATTCACAAGCTTTAACAACATGATCTACGTTCATAATACCTGTATCACGTACTGTCATCCCTTACTGATCCATCACCTTCCTCAGTACCTTCCTCTCTTACAGTAAATTGTTGAGAAACCCTTGGACTTTTTATCCTGTACCAATGACCTTCATCCCAGCTGTTGTTTTTGGCCATCTTTCTTTTTTTAAAATGAGTCCCTATATGTTCTATCATTTCAATCTTTTCTAATCAAGGGTTATCTTGTAAAATTATGTTAATTTTCTTTAAAATAAGATAAACAGGTTTGGACAAATTCATGAAGGAAAAAGCCATAGTCTGCTATTGAGACAGACATGGGAGAAGGCACTACTTGCCCTGGGATAGGTAACATGGACTGTTGCTACTATTTGGGTTTCTGCCAGGTACTTGTAGCCTAGATTGGCCACTGTTGGAAACTGAATACTGGGCTAGGTTGACGGTCTGATCCAGAATGACTATTTTTATGTTTTTATATTGCAAGGATGTGTGTCATGCACGTCTTTTTCAGTTTCTTTTCAGGGTTTGCTTTTTACTGATCAGATTAGGTGGTTGGTGGAAAGCCAGCATTAGTGTTTATGGAGAAAATGTTTAATAGATAAGGCAAGGAGGATATCCTAAAATTTTGAATGAAGAGTGCATAGTGCTTCTCACCAGATCTCTCCAAACAGAAGATATAGGTACAATCATTTGCATAACTTGCAATTACATTTTGGTCATCAATTTTTCCAGTCTCAAAGAGGGTGAATTATCCCAGCAAGATGTAGCAGAATAACAGTCCATCCAGAGAAGGGCTAAAAGACCTCATATTTCTCAGAAGGTGCTATACAAAGATCATTGCATTACCACTCTAGATCATGCCAGGAAGATATTCATTTTAGTAATGTAGCTATAATTCAGATAATGCTTATGTAGCATAATAAATCACTTGGAAAAGCTTAAGATAAAATGAAATAGTCATTTTCAAGATGAAGTACATCTGAAAGAGGGTAAGTTTGAGAAGATTAACTCTTGTCTTGCTTTCAAGAATTCTAAGTAGACTCTAATAATATATATCCATTTTATAGAACTACTGGATGTACATAGAAATGTGCAAAGATAATATGTAAGCAAGTTCGATATGTGCTTGCACTAAAGTGCTTTCAATCTCTGTGGGACCTGAGTAATGGGAGATAAAGGGGCCCTTTTACTAAGATGCACTAATCAGCTAGCATTGGTTTCAGTAGCATGGAATGTTGCTACTATTTGGGTTTCTGCCAGGTCCTTGTGACCTGATTGGCCACTGTTGGAAACAGGATCCTGGGCTAGATGGACCATTGGTTTGACCCAGGATGGTTATTTTTATGTCCTTTGACGACTGTTAAACCAGACCTGCGCTATTGACTATCGAGTGCAAAAATCAGTCACCATAGTTAAAAAAACCCAAACAACTAGCTGCCTCACACGGGTGGGGTGGATTGTGGACCTGAGGTGGGCAGAAGAGAAGGGTGGCCAACTATGACAGCTAGCTCATGAGTTGATGCTGTGTGCTAGCTCTCAAGATTGTCAGTAGTACAGCTTCCCTTAATGCCACAAAAAGAGGCGATGTTAAGAGTAGGGTTGCCAGATTTTCCAATCAGCTTCTGCGATTTTGTAAAAGGGGTGAATAGTGAAGTGATGTCCATTTCCCCCATTAATAAATCCAAGGACTACAGGAAGTAGTCAAAGGACAGGAAGAAGGCAGGAGAAAAATCATGACAAGGGGGGGTTAGAGTAGGGTTACCATATGGCTCCAGAAAAAGGAGGACAGATTGAGACATCTGGGTTTTACTTCCATTGCTTTCAATGGAAGTAAAACCCAGATATCTCAATCCGTCCTCTTTTTCTGAAGCCATATGGTAATCTTAGTCAAGTGCCTTAGCAGGTTCTATAACTCCTACTGCCCTATCAAACCACCGCCAAGGGCTGGATTCATGTTACCAGGCAGTAGCATAGAACAGAGCAGGAGGGGATGGAAGTCAGATTGTAAAACAAGGAGGTGGGATATTCCTGATATTAGAAAAGGAGAGGGGAGGGACAGGGAGTTTTGGTATGATATAGCAGCAGCCTTGATGCATAATTTACTATAGAACAGTACCAGGCATTCTGCAATTAAAAAATTGATGTACCTCAGCCTTGGGTCTTATTGAATAAAATGTTTTCTTTTTGACTAGACTAAAACAGAACTGTGCTCTTTACAATACTGTAGTATTTATGTCTCCAGATAGATAAGTAGCAGGTTCCTGGTGTCTCGTCTTATGGGTGATATCCAAGTGGTGAAGAGGCACACTGCTCTCCTTACTTTCTATGAGTTCTGAGGAACAAGGGAAGACTTACTGCATAGCTTGTGGGAACTTTACATGGGCTCAGTCTCTCTCTCTCACCCAAATGACATCCTTTTCAGTACGAGTTTTGGCTGTAAATGTAAAAATGCACAGGTTAATATTCAGCAGTGGTGGTATTCACATATTTTTAAATGCCAGTCACGGTGCCAAAAAAAAAAAATCATATTTAGACTTTGCCATCCTTATAGCAGTGATATTCAGCTGCTATGGGGGTAATTCTACAACTGGACAAGTCCATTTAGGTGGTTCAAGGATGTGTGGTGAGAGTTTATTCTATACAGTAATGGCATCTGGGCATCCTGATTCTGTTATAGAATGCTAGCATAACTCGGCATCTGGCACACCTTGCAATTACAGCAGCCATAGAGTTGGAGTAATAACAGTTGCTTAAATGTAGCAGGGATGCACATAACTTACAGTATTACGTAGGTTAAGCATGTAAGTGGGAGCTCCGCCTTTTGCACACCCATCTTCTGCCCATGTCTTGCTTGCATATAAACATCATGCCACTTACATGCACCCTTACACAATAGTACATAAGTACCTTACCCACAAAAGTGATAGTATACACAGCAACGTAGCAGATGATGGCAGATAGAGACCTGCACGGTCCATGCAGTCTGCCCAACAAGGTATGATGTGATACTGTGGGGCTCATTTTCAAAAATGAAAAATGTCCAAAAAGTGGCTTAAAGGAGCAGATGGATGTTTTTCCTCATCAAACCCTTCCAATATGCTATTTTTGAAATCTGTTAATCTGCAGTTTGTCTAAATCTTGAGGGGGGGGGGATGTTAAAGGCACATGGGCAGGACTATAGCTGGCTAAAGACTCGGATGTTTTTCTGCCATAATTGAACATTTTAGAATAAGTCCCGGGTACAGTTTGGATGTTTGGGACTAGACCTGTTATAGCAACAACTAAGGAGCAAAAAAGTGCCCAAACTGACAAGATGACCACCAGAGTTATGTAAGCATGATCCCCCCACACTCTCCCAGTGGTAACTGACCCCCTCTCATCCCCCAAAGATGTAAAGTAAGCTCTTCAGAGAAGGGACTGGACTGTCTATTGCATGTAAAAATGTACAGCGCTGCGTACGCCTTTTCGGCACTATAGAAATAATAAATAGTAGTAGTAGTAATAATAGTATAGACCAGTGGTTCCCAAACCTGTCCTGGGGGACCCCCAGCCAGTCAGGTTTTCAAGATATCCCTAATGAATATGCATGAGAGAGATTTGCATACCTGTCACTTCCATTATATGCAAATCTCTCTCATGCATATTCATTAGGGATATCTTGAAAACCTGACTGGCTGGGGGTCCCCCAGGACAGGTTTGGGAACCACTGGTATAGACCTTCCTGTATGCTAGCTTCCGATATTATGGGCAGCCTTGTGGCGCAGAAAGCAGGTAGAGTAGCCTAGTGGGCAGTATAGTCAACCATAGAAATGGGGACTCAGGCCCATATCCCACTAACTATTAAGCTTATGGTGGACTGTGTGAGCCTTCCAAACCCCACCCAAATACCACTGTACTTACATATAAGTGCCAACTGCAGGCATAAGGGCTATTGGTATGGTATACAGTTGGATTTCATAGGTTTTGAGCTCTACATAGCTACCTGAGCAAGTGGTATTCTATTGCTCACATACAGCCTATCAGTCATTGAGTTCACACTGAGGCAACTGCATTATTAATTAGGGATATTTAGTGGGCCATTTTCGATATGACATTCAAATCTGAGTTTGGACGTTTTGCAGAAGACATACAAAAATCCAGTACCAAACATGGGCGTTCTCAAAACTACAAAATGTTTATCTTGTTTTATTGAACATAGCTATTTTTTTTTTTTTTTAGATGTGTGCCTATCTATTTGAACCATTTAAAAAAACACACATTAAAAAATGCACAGATGCCACCATTTCAACTAGATTCCACTCTTGTAATTCTGTCCTGATTGACATAACTAAGAAACATCTCAGTTACTGGTTATAATGGACAGGATCGTTCTACTTTTGTTCTCTTTGCTTTGGTTTCCCATTGAATTTCATTTGAAAATTAAGATTATTGTGTTTGGCCTTCAAATCATTATGTTGGGTTGTAGCAGGTTATTTGTGGGACCACTTGGACTGGTATAATCCTTCTCGAGTTTTACAGTCATTCCAGTCAGCTTCGGTGGCTGTGTCTCTGGCCAATTGAGTCATTTTTGTGTGTAATAGGAAGTGCTCTTTTCAAAGAATTGCTCCAAAATTGCTTCTACTGGGCATTTTTTTAGGAAACAAGTACATGCATATTTGTTTTCTCAGGTCTTTTCATGTGTGATTTTAGAATTTTATATTTGTTATGTTACTTTGATTGCTTCACTTTTCTACTTTTTATCTATTTTAATGTTATATTTCACCTTAAATGTTTTTACTTCTAGTAAATAATAAGACTTGGTAACTAATGTAATCCTATGTCTATCATGTCTGATTTGTAAAGATCTCACTGATGAATAACACTTCTCGCATTTACAGTAGCTTGCAGCATCTGGGCAGCATGGAGGCATTCCCGGAGGGGCATCAGTGAGTGATCACAGAAGGAATTCTTTCTGTTTCTCAATAGATTATGCTTATCACTTCAAAAATGAGCTCCTGGTTCTTCTGACTCAGCTTGAGTCACTGGATGTGCTTCTCATGCTATGCGGCTAATAACCCTGTTACCCATCTGCTGAAAAATAGGGCCAGTTTATTCTCATCTCTCCGTCAGCAGAGCAGACATCCATTTTGGCCATTTTTACCTCCCACTTTCCATTTCTATCCCTTTCCCTCCCTCGGGGACCCTCTGTGCTTCTCTCAAGCCTCCTGGAATTCTTGCACTGCTCTTGTTTCCATCACCTTCTTCTGGAAGCCATTTCATATATTTTCTACCCTTTTTGTGGAGAAATATTTCCTTAGGATATTTCACAGTCTTACCCTTTCAACCTTTATCCCATGACACCTCTCAAGAGCAGAATACCCCTAGCCAATCGGATTTTCAGGATGATCATAATGCTCCTTGTGACCCTGGACAGGTCACTTAATCCCCCATTGCCCCAGGTACATTAGATAGATTGTGAGCCCACCGGGACAGATAAGGAAAATGCTTGAGTACCTGATTGTAAAACCGCTTACATAACTTTGATAGGCGGTATATAAAATCCTAATAAACTTGAAACTTGAATATGCACGAAGTAGATTTGAATACAGTAGAAACATAGAAATAGACAGCAGATAAGGGCCAAGGCCCATCAAGTCTGCCCACCCCAATAACCCTCCCCTACCTTTCTCTGTGAAGAGATCCCACGTGACGATCCCATTTTGTCTTAAAATCAGGCACGCTGCTGGCCTCGACCACCTGCAGTGGAAGATTATTCCAGCGATCAACCACCCTTTCGGTGAAGAAGTATTTCCTGGTGTCACCGTAGAAGCTGTGCAATAGAAGTAGCCATATCTTTCAAAGAAATAAACACGGGCCAATATTCTGCAAGTTAAGCACCAGAAGGTGCCTTGATCACACTTACCAGTGCCTAATTTAATTGCTTTAATTGGCATTAATCAGCATGGTAATTGACCACATCATTTAAAATCAATTAAAACGTATTTAAAAAAGGTAGCCACTAGACAACTGTCAAGACATGGCGCCAGAATCATGCCTATAGCATGGCTACTAGTGGCGCCTAAAGTCAAAATAAGCCTGGTTAGGGGTAGAGATGACCTTATGCACCGCTAGGCCCAAGTCTCAAAAAAACAGGCACTGGTAATGTAGGCCTTTAAAACCCTGGCCTACATTACAGACGCCTGAGTTTCTTCTTAGGCACCACTGGATGCGATTCTGTTAATGGAGCCTAAGCGTAATTGACACATTTCTGGCACCGTTTCTCAAGGTGCTGGCTGATTTAGGTGTTGTTAAGAGAATCTGGGCCATGATGTGTAAGTGCCAAATTTTGGGCTAGCTGCACTAAAGATACCGACTGGATCGCTGTTGGCTGATTCTCTGGCCAATTCTCCAGCAGTGATTGATGCGCTATCAAGTTTGCATGCAAATCATTTGCATGCAAACATGACCGATTAATTGCTCAGTGAGCGATTGACACATGTGCAGAGCGCTAACAGCAATGACAGGGGAAGCAGCCTCCTGTCACTACTGTTAGGGCTTCTTGTTTTTTAATGGCAAAGATGTGTTTTTAACATGCACAATCTGCCCCATTAAAAAAAAAGACAAAAGCCCTTCCCCCCACACCAGGTACTCCTGAGCCACCGTTCCCGCCCCCAACCCCCCCAAAATGGCAGAAGGGATGCACATTCCATCCTGCTATGCAGAACACCCCCGCACCATGCCTCCCCGAACCTCCTACTCCCTCCTGCCACTGGACACCCCACCCCCCACACTCCAGAACCTCCCCCTTTTTAAAAAGTTGGAAGAAGTAAGCCCTCTCTGAGGCTTCTGCTTCATGCCACCAGTCCTAGATGATGGGACTTCCCCTCGCTGGTGCATCATATGAAGCACGGGGAGGGGTCAAAGGCCCTGATTGGTTCAGTCGCCTAAGGCCCCTCCCAAGGGATGGCTGAGGGGAGATATGATTGAATTCTACAAAATCCTGAGTGGAGTAGAACGGGTACAACTGTATCAATTTTTCACTCTGTCAAAAATCACAAAGAGTAGGGGACACTCGATGAAGTTACAGGGAAATACTTTTAAAACCAATAGGAGGAAATATTTTTTCACTCAGAAAATAGTTAAACTTTGGAACGCATTGCCAGAGGTTGTGGTAAGAGCGGATAACGTAGCTGGTTTTAAGAAAGGTTTGGACAATTTCCTGGAGGAAAAGTCCATAGTCTGTTATTGAGAAAAATATGGGGGAAGCCATTGCTTTCCCTGGATCGGAAGCATGGAATGCTGCTACTCTTTGGGTTTTAGCCAGGTACTAGTGACCTGGATTGACGACTGTGAGAACGGGCTACTGGGCTTGATGGACATTTGGGCTGATCCAATAAGGCTATTCTTATGATCTTATATTCTTATGTTGGGATTTGCACCCAATTTTGGGCATGAGGATTTACACCAACTGAAACCTAGTATAAATCTTCGTGCCTAAATTAGAATACTGACTAGGAAGAAGTGGACACAAATTCAAATTGTTGCCAATTTGTTAGCACCTAATTATTATTAATTAACCGCTCATTCGTCAATTAAGTTGTGTGCATTGAAAAGATATACAACAAAACAAATTGCTCCACTCTATTAGCTAAGGGTAACATCTTTAAATGGAAGAAAAAGCCTCAGGTTTGTCTGGGCAGGGCATATATGCTCAAGACTCCTCCACCCACATCATTGGCTACAAAAAACTTCCGTGAAGACTTTACACTTGCCACTAGGCTAATTTTCAACATGAGACAAAAATCGCCTCATTAGCAATGCTGCCAAAAGTGTTGAAGCATTAACGTGGCGTCTCTTCACGGTCTTCACGGATGTTTTTTGTAGCCAATGATGTGGGTGGAGGAGGCTTGAGCATGTATGCCCTGCCAGACAAACCTGAGGCTTTTTCTTCCGTTTAAAGACGTTACCCTTAGCTAATAGAGTGGAGCAATTTGTTCTGTTGTATGATATACATTTTTCCACTTCACTAACGTTGATTTGAAAAGATATACACAACTTAATTGATGAATGACCAGTTAATTGACTAAGATTTTATTTTTGTTGATTCTCTGCAACTTGAAGAATTTCTTCAGACAAATTGGACATGACTGGTTAAGAAAAAGAGGAGTAATAAGTGAAATTCTGCACCTTAAATAGTGAGGAATTAATTTCCTAATATTGCCTAAGTTTCTTTGTGTATAAGATAGTTATGTCTTTCACCCCTTAACTAGATGAAATCTAAAGAGAATTGTTTATATCTTTTATTTGTTTTCTTTTGTATTTTGAAGTGTTTTCCATATTCTGTTTTTCTTTATGTAAGAAATATTTTTTTTGAAACTGTAGAGGAAATTCTAAACCAGGCCTAAACTTAGGTACCGGTAGGCTCCCTCCTCGCGCCTAAGTTAATTCAAGTATGCCATTAGAAATGGCAAAAAAACAATGAGGTTGAAGCGCCTACCGGCTCCTAAATAAAAGACACCAGAATCGCGCCTACATAGATGCTTTAGACCGCTGAATGCCAAAATTGGCGTGGCATCAGGTGGCCTAAAGCGCCTACATAGGCATGATTCACAGCAAAGATAGGTGCCAGAAATGTAGGCCTGGAAAATCCTGACCTACATTTCCGGTGCCTATCTTTCCCATAGGTGAAATTCTGAAACTGACGCTGATATGTGATTGACATGCAATCAGCAACCGCTTCTAAGGAATCCGCCGATATTGGTGCCGGTTACAGAATCTGGCACTGAAAAAAAAAATATTTGTGTGCACAATTATGGAATACACCTGATATGTACCAAATTTCACTGTACAATTTTGGGTGCCAGATATAAAATTTAGGAGGTATTCTTGTCATCCATATGCAGAAGCTTCCTGAGCTGAAAGCGTGTCTTGTGCAACTCACCCCTAGTGCTCCCCTCCCTCCACCACATCACAGCGAAGCAGGGGAGACAATGGATTATACCCTGTTTCCCTGAAAATAAGATCAATCCCGAAAATAAGCCCTAGCATGATTTTTAAAGATTCTCCCAATATAAGCCCTACCCCAAAAATAAGCCCTAGTTAAGATTGACCCCCGAAGCCCCCCCCCCCGAATGCACCCAACACTCCCTAATACTAGTGCTGCTGATTTGCTGAAAAAAATTGGACTCGATTCAGCAACCCCCACCCCTGCTGCTTTAGGAGGCCTCAGAGCGGAGGTATGTCAGTCTCATGGTGGGAAGGTTGGTGGGGTTCTGCTGCACAGGGTATGGGAGGGAGGGGAGGAAAGATGCTTCACATGGGGGGGGGAAGGAAAGAGGAAGAGCTGGGGTGGAGGAGAGGAAGGGAGAGAATTGTTTTACATGAAAAAAATAAGATATCCCCAAAAGTAAGCCCTAGTGCCTTTTTTGAACCCCAAATTAATATATGACACTGTCTTATTTTCGTCCCACCTCCTTATTGGTGCCCCACCTCCTTTGCACCCCATGCAGCCATACCTTGCACATGCCTTGCAACAGCCCTGTCACCATAGCCTTAGATTTGAGTGGCTTTAGTTTCAGTCTCTGTTTTAAGTTGTTCTGATATTGAATTCAGGCAAAAATTAAATACAGTAAAATCAAGGTCTACACGTAAAAAAAGTTGTGTGAATTTCATCACTATAAATGGATGCCCCATTTCCTTTTTTCATAAAAGATCCCGGTGCCTTCTGCTTACCTCAGAAGCTGTATAGCTCTGTTCCTTTAATATTTTCCTATATAGAGTCATTCCTTTCTTTTTTGCTACCCTGTCTTTTCTGAACAGATTAATATGTAACCTGATATAACTCTTTCCATTGTGGTTGTCTATGTTCCACCATGTCAGCTTGTTAATTACCGCCTGGAGATCTGACATTATTTCATTTCATTTATTACCGTTATAGACTGCATGCATTAAAATAAATTTTAAAAAATAAACTTGCAAGGGGTAGGGGGAGAGATGCAGTCTGCAGAGAAGACTAGCACAAAGGATGGATACAAGAGATGGAGAGTGGAAGGGATAATGAATAATGTGAGAAACAGAAAAGACAGAGGTTAGATGGGGAATACTGGTGCTGGGTTGAGAGCAGGTAGGACAGAAAGAGGAGATTTACTGTATGTTTATTAAAAGTTGATAAACTACTCAAGAACTAGGATAGCCATAAAGCAGAGTACAATTCAGTAATGGGGCAGGAGAAGAACAAAGGGGAGAGTTTCAGGGAGTAAGCATGAGAAGCCAGAGAAGTTAGAGAGCAGAGGGGATGCTGGGTTCAAGAGGAGAAGAGAAGGAAGATGGGGCAAGAAAGGGGACAAAGACAGGAGTATGTGGATAAGAGAGAAAGAGGGGTATTTTCAATAGGACGACTAAGGGCTCATTTTACTAAGGTGCGCTAGCATTTTTAGTGCAGCTAATCACTTGCTAAACGAAAAATACTAACGCAAGCTCTATGGAGGTGTTAGCGTTTAGCGCATATGGCATTATAGGATGTGCTAAAACCATTGTAGGGCACGCTACAACCACTAGCACACCTTTAGTAAAAGGAGCCCTAAGTTTGAATTTGGATGTTTCCCGTCCAAATTTGGATGTTCCCCGTCCAAATTTGGATGTTCCTGCAAGAATTTGGATGTTTCCCATCCAAATTTGGGGTTCATAGACAAAAGCGCGCGACGACAAAGGCGCGCTGACAATCCAGCGCAGACAACTGAGTGCAAGGCGGAAGCAGGCTGAAGAAAAACAGTATTTTAAGGGGCTCCAACGGGGGGTGTTGGTGGGGAACCCCCCCCCCACTTTACTTAATAGAGATCGCATCGGCGTTGTGAGGGATTTGGGGGGTTGTAACCCCACTCATTTACTGGAAACTTAACTTTTTCTCTCTTTTTTAGGAAAAAAAGTGAAGTTTTCAGTATAATGTGGGGGGTTACAACCCCCCAAACCCCCCACAATGCCGGCGCGATCTCTGTTAAGTAAAGTGGGAGGGTTCCCCCCACACCCTCGTCGGAGCCCTTTAAAATACTGTTTTTCTTCGGCGCGCTTCCGCCTTGCACTCAGTTGTCTGCGCTGGGTTGTTGGCGCACCTTTGTCGTCGCGCGCTTTTGACCTGTCACCAAATTTGGAAGCAGAGAAATATCCATATTCGAATGAGATGTCCAAATAATTTTTTTCCCAAAAATCACCTACTTGGACATCTTGGCTACCAGAAAGTCTAGACCAGTGGTTCCCAAACCTGTCCTGGAGGACCACCAGTCAGTCGGGTTTTCAGGATAACCCTTGTGAATATGAATGAGAGAGATTGGCATATAATGGAGGTGAAAGGCATGCAAATCTGCCCCATGCATATACATTAGGGCTATTAGGGGTTCAGTGAGCATTGTTGGGAGGTCATTTTGTCAGTTTGGTTCCTTTATTGGTACTTAGACAGTCTTAAAACAGGTCTAAGTCAGAATGTCTAAGTTCTGTTCAGAGCAGAAGAGCCCACCGTTATCAAGCAATGTTAAACCTAAATAATTAGTGAAGGGGGGGTCTTCAGTCTTCACAACTCATAACCGGGGGAAATAAGGTCAACCGCCTTCTAAAAAGGTCAACTGCCCTCCGAAAAGTGTTGACACTCTAACAAACCAATAATGGTAATAATTTATGAAACATCCCTGGGCCACTCCCGTAGTGAAGTAAAGTGAATCAAAAAGTGCACAAATACTAAATCAGCTGATGGACAAGGTGAACAGTTTCAGGAGTTGATACCGTTTGAGGTCTCCCAAACCTTGCTGCATCTTTGGTCTCAAAATCTCCACACTGAAAGTTTGCACACCAAAGTTTGCGCTAACCCCCAAGGTGGACCCTAGTATTTGGTAATTGTGATCCCAGTGCAGTAGAGAGCTTTCCAGCACAGGCCAGTGCTCAAGCCCGGCTTCCTTCTGCCCTGTTCCAACAGAAAGTATGTCTCAGAGAGAAGCAGAATATGATAGCTCTTGAGGGTAGGCCTTTGCTGAAAGGCACTGGCTCCCGGTAATCTCCAGGGTTCAGTTCAAATGTGCCTGCCTAATTTTCAAGATCCTTCATGGCATCCTTCCTCACGTTATCCCATTATCTTGGAATTCCTCAATTCCTAATTCCACCAGATTCTCCCAATATTAAAACTATCCTTCCCTTCTATAAAAGGTATACCCCATGTAGGAAAACTAGGGACATCCCTCCCCTTTAGAATCACTGAGCTCTGGAACAACCTCACCACCCCACTCCGAAACTCAAGCTCCCTCCAACTTTTCCATACACATCTGAAAACTTGGCTATTCTCAAAAATGTAACACTTCCTCCTTCTTCGGCATCTTACGCCCATCTAACCTTCTTTACACTTAATTCTTTAACCCCCCCATTGGAGTTCCTTTCCATCACAACTTCTGTAAACCGTGCCAAGCTCTATGATTGCGGAGATGGTGCGGTATATAAACCTAAGGTTTAGTTTAGTTAGTTTAGTTTAGGCACTGCGCTGATGTGTCTTCTAGCCCAGGTGATGTATGGAAGGTGTCAGTAATAGCAGGCCTTGAAGGAGGAAGAGAATAGGGGAGAAATGTTGGACAAGTGGAGTGAGGAGAGAGGAAAGGTGAGATGAAATTCTGAACATAGGGGTTAAGGAGAGATGAGATAGTGGAGATAGTAGTTGATGGTCCATCCAATCTGCCCAACAAGAGAAATACATAGCATATGATATGATGTACTATAATATATGTATACTTAATCTTGAACTTCCATTTCATTTTCATGGCACAGTCCATAGAAATGCCCAACATTGGCTTTAATGTTCAACTACTGGAATTGCTGTTGAAATCCACTACAACCCAATCAGATCTGTATAGCCATAATCAGGATACAGACCATAGGAGACTGCCAGGCACTATCATTGCTTCCCAACAACTGGAGTTGCTGTCTAAGCACAGCTAAGTCTTGTTTTGATTCTATTTTCTTTTCATATGGGAGTTACTGGCCACTTGGAGGAAGATGTGAAGAGAGGAAGGGGAGTGTTAGAAAAGGAAAAGACTGATGCTGGATATCTTGAGAGAGGGTAGGGAAGAAAAAGGGAGGTACTGGTCATCTGGGGGAGTAGGGAGAGGAAGGTGAGATGCTGTACATAGGGGATTGAATATGGAAGGGAAAGAGAGATGCTGAAACGATGGAAACAGAATAGGTAAGGAAAGGGGAGATGCTGGACATGGGATATATTTGTATATTTGACAAGTACTAAGAAAAATTTAGCTAGGCTGACCTTGTTTCAAAATACGGCAGTAAGAATGATCTACGGCCTGAGGAAGTACGACCATGTAACTCATTATTATTGTGAGTTACACTGACTCTCAGTGGAGGCCCAGGTGATTTTTAAGTTGGGATGCTTATATTATAAAGTCACCTTTGGTGTTGCCCCATTTATCATATAGATAGATTTGTTATCATGACACACAAGAACAGTAGAAAATCTCATGCCCTATTTACGTTCCCTTCAGCTAAGGGCTGTAAAAGTAAGAAACATCATGGGCACTGTCTTTCTTATCAAGCAGCTTATTTCGATAAAGATTTTCACCCATTATTGACCAGATCAACATCTTATAAACATTATAGAAAACTTTTGAAGACTTTTCTGTTCTCCAAATTTTTGGCTAGTTAAATTTTTGTGTATTACATTATCTCTGTATATTCTCATAGCATAATCTTTTGTTAACTGCATTGAACTAAGGGTTATGCGGTCTAGAAATTCATTATTATGTTATGCTATGTTATAGATTATGAAAGTAAAGGAAGATGCTAAATTATAATGGTAGAGTAGGCAAGAAAAGAGGAGATACTGGACTAGGGGGGGAAAGGAAAGGTCTTCAGCCGTTCCAGGGGGTATGCATACAGTTGAAGCTTTGCTTAGGGTTAGAGAATGACACGGTGACAAAATTCATCATCGTTCCCGTCCCCGCGGATAACCGCGGGAAATAATCCCATGTCATTTTCTAGTGTCTATTTCAATCTCAATCCTTCTATACCAGCATTTTTCAAAGCAAAGCTTGCGGGTCAGTGGTTGTGGCCATTCATACTCTGATTCTTATGTGAGCCAAGGATAATGAAGCCATTGTGACATCACTGATGTGATTAGCTCTTAGGCACTGGTGGAATGAGGCATTATGACATCACAATATCTGCTCTGGATACCAGAGACTGTCATTCTGTAGTGTCTGTTTCAATCTCGGTCCTTCTACACCAGCATTCTTCAAAAGCAAAGCTTGCGGGTCAGTGGTTGTGGCCATTCATACTCTGATTCTTCCCTCTCTCCTTAAAGAATGACATGAAGATGGTTTCCCGCGGTTATTCACGGGGACGGGGACGGTGATGAATTTTGTCACCGTGTCATTCTCTACTTAGGGTGTTAGTTACCCTTAGCCCAGCCCTGTCTTATTTGCCTTCTTTCCACTATGATTCTATTCTGAGCAGATTCCTATTGTTATTTGGCACGGGGCTCCTTTTACGAAGGTGCGCTAGGGTTTTTAGCGCACGCACAAAATTACTGCGCGCTTTAGCATGTGGTAGCCGAAAATCTACCACCTCCTAAAAAGGAGGCAGTAGTAGCTAGCGCGCTCGGGAATTTAACGCACGCTATTGTGCGCATTAAGGCCCTAGCACACCTTTGTAAAAGGTCATTATTCTGAAAAAATATGGAAGCATCCAAAATTCAAGCTGATGGAAACTGAATATCTTCCAAACCAACCTGAAAAAACTTCATTGCAGCCTGAGAAAAAGAATTCCAGATATTTGTTCACTTTCATTGCCCATGAAGTTTGTACAGTTAAGGTTCATATTTCTTTTTCAATATCTAAAGAAATATTGATAGCCTCGTCAAACTGCCTACCACATAAGCTTTTAGTATTTGGCTCATTGAGAGTTTGGCATCAAAACACCATAGTTAGAAATTCCCAAAGGAAATTAAAGTAGTTTATTTAGAGTAAAAGGGAATACAGTGGATTAAGAAAATAGCTCTATTTCACCGCCAGAGTGTTTTCATTCTTTAATGTGGATCTGCACAAAATGTGTCCTTCCAACTGTGAAGATTGCTGCGATATGAACTGGTTGCAAGGGAGACATATTTGCTATTCAGAGCAGGAACAGAAGTTGTGCAGGAAGCCAACTAGGAGTAAACTGGAAAATAATGGGTTCATAATAAAGAATTTTGCCCTTCCCCCTTCCCTCCCCCTTATCCCCCAATGCATTAACTCTATTCTTTCCCTATATGTGAGTATCATGGTCCCTTTTAAGGCATGCCTGGTCAATCTGGTGAAATCAATACCCTATAGCGGTGGTTCTCAAACCTGGTCCCGAAGGAACCCCAGCCAGTCAGGTTTAAGGATAGCCACAATGAATATCTATAAGAGAGATTTGCATGCGGTGGAGCTGGATCAGGAGCTGGGTTTAGAAGCTGGATCTGAAACCAGAACTCCAACCAGAATTTGAGATGGAATGTAAAACTGGAGCTTGGAATTAGAACTGAAGCTTGACATGGGAACCAGAGCCAGAACCTAGAGCAGAAAATAGAACTTAAGTTTAGAACAGTGACTGGAATTAAAGTTTGTTGATGGACTGGATTTTAGGGTTTATGGTTTGTTTGTTTTAAGCCAGCCACTTTCTAACCTATGGCATATGTAAATCCTTCTATTTTTTTTTCCTATTGGCCTGCTATTTATAGGTTGCCTTCGAGGAGTCCAGTTGTTTTATGAGCTTTTTCAGGATCTGATACCATTTCTGGACACATATGAAGTCATGATACCAAGGTGTCAGAATTTACTGGTGGATGATACCTGGGGAAGACCACATGCAGTCACAAAAAACAGGGTTTGCTGAGTGAAGAAGCGTTCAGTGTTATTGCAGGCAAACACGACTTATAGTAGGAATTCAACATAGTTGCTTCAGTGCTTCAGAATATCTGCCAGTGAAATTTCTTCTAGGCATCAATGCAAAAACATTTATTGTTATTGAGGCAGTATTCTGCTTTCATAATGAAACACGGCAGTGGCAGCAAAAAGGGTGAACACAATGCTAGGAATGATAAAGAAGGGGATCATGAACAGATCGGAGAAGGTTATCATGCTGCTGTACCAGGCCATGGTGCGCCCTCACCTGGAGTACTGCGTCCAGCACTGGTCGCCGTACATGAAGAAGGACACGGTACTACTCAAAAGGGTGCAGAGAAGAGCGACTAAGATGGTGAAGGGGCTGGAGGAGTTGCCGTACAGCAAAAGATTAGAGAAACTGGGCCTCTTCTCCCATGATAAGAGGAGACTGCAAGGGGACATGATTGAAACATTCAAGATACTGAAGGGAATAAACTTAGTAGATAAGGACAGGTTGTTCACCCTCTCCAAGGTAGGGAGAACGAGAGGGCACTCTCTAAAATTGAAAGGGGATAGATTCCGTACAAACGTAAGGAAGTTCTTCGTCATCTAGAGAGTGGTAGAAGACTGGAACGCTCTTCCGGAGTCTGTCATAGGGAAAAACATCCTCCAGGAATTCAAGACAAAGTTAGACAAGTTCCTGTTGAACCAGAACGTACGCAGGTAGGGCTAGTCTCAGTTAGGGCGCTGGTCTTTGACCAGAGGGCTGTCACGTGAGCGGACTGCTGGGCATGATGGACCACTGGTCTGACCCAGCAGCGGTAATTCTTATGTTCTTATGTTTAAATATAATGATATATGTAAGGGGCCTTATAATTCTAGCTGGGCAATAATGAATCTGTGTTTCTCACAAACCATAAAGTGGAAAGAATCAACACTGTGGGACTCTTCTTCATATATTCATATTACTCATGCTGTTACTTTTTATTATATTGCATCTTAAATTACTGAAAACTACAAATATGTGATTATGTAAGAGAGCTTCAGAAAATTAAGGTACAATAGGTCAAAGGATCTTATCAAAGGATGGATTCTATACACTTGTCCAGACCTTTGTTGCTTTAAAACACTATCGCAGGCTCTCATTTATGTCTGTTCAAATCAAAAATACT
The DNA here is from genome assembly GCF_902459505.1 of Geotrypetes seraphini. Classification (NCBI taxonomy): domain Eukaryota; kingdom Metazoa; phylum Chordata; class Amphibia; order Gymnophiona; family Dermophiidae; genus Geotrypetes; species Geotrypetes seraphini. Next base: position 4,484,252 of record NC_047084.1, on the reverse strand, counting down.
TTCTCCAGCAATATCCAATGGCAACTTATCAGTAGCTGTACTGCAACCAGGTGACTTCTGTAATATTTGCCACCCACGGTGAACATAAGAACATAAGCATCGCCTCTGCCAAGTCAGACCATAGGTCCATCATGCCCAGCAGTCCGCTCCGGCGGCGGCCCCCCAGGTCAATGACCTGTAAGTGATCTATTACTCTAAAGCATTTTGTACTATATAGTAACCCTCTAATTGTACCCCTCAATCCCCTTTTCCTTCAGTCTTCATGGTGCTGATAAGTTTTACTGTATGCTGTGATAATAATGGTATTCATAATGCTGGAAGGAGAGCGCTCACATAAAAAGCAGTTTTGGTGGTCTCCCACCTGCCTCTGAGTTGTCTGTGATTGAATATATTTTAACACTTAATGTAATCTTGAAAATGAAGAAAGAATATATAAAAAAAAAAAGAACGAATCTCCAAAATCCTTTGAAGATAGATACCCTTTGCCTTCCTCACACTCAGCTTAATTCTGTAACAGGCACTAAAAATTACACTTGCAATTTAATTGAACAATGAGCCCATTAGTGCCAATAATTGGAATCGTAAGATGCAATTATTAATATTAATTGGAATTGATTATAATTTCTGCATGTATATTGTGACAGGGACACCCAGATAACCCTTCAAGATCCAGCCTGGACCCCTGTCCGGTCAAACAGTTGGGTGTATGACTTAACTTCAGCCTAAGATTCAATGCGCTGATGGACCTGGCTCTGGTGTAATGTACTCCCACAAAACACCACACACAGTCTTTAAGTAGGAAAAATAAAGATTTCAGCTTTATTTCCAGACTCAACTTATAGCCACTTATTTTAAACTTGTCAGGATCAAAGTTCATGTACTTGTTCTTAAGTAACTGGGTCTTAAGTAACCCTGGTGGGCTTGCTTCGCCCTTCACCTTTCCCTCAATGAGGGTAACAATAACAGAGCTTACAAAAAAAACCAAAAAAACCTCATATAAAATATCAGCTCATTCATAATAGCTTATAACAGTCCTTTTTTCTTCCTGAGGGAAGGAGGGCTTCCACCCTTCCCCCACAACACTTGTCTTGCACAGAAAAAAAACACAATCCAAAATCCTTGTTTGCACACCAGGCAAAAGAGGGAAAAAAATCTTTACTGTTGGATTCATCCACCTTGCTAGGCCCTTGCTATGCCAAGCAGCACCAGGCCTGGATGCCACTTGCCTGGACTGGGTAGGCTGGCCCAATTATATCAATAGATCGCACGCCCAAAATTATGCATTAGTTTTCTTTGCACAGTTTAGCCACTTCCCTGATCTTTCTCATGCAAAGAGAAAAAAATAGCACCCTTAACAATTCTGGGCTTCTTTCTCATAAGCACAGTGACAAACAATAGAAAAAAAGAAAAAAACAAACAAACCCTAATGACCAAAAGCAAAATTAAAGCTTCTACTTGCATTTAAAGAGTCCTGTTGAGCTCTTGTCAAACAGACATATTCCAGTGCCTTGAGCTTGGAGGTCTCCAAGAATCTCAGCGAGAGGGAGAATTAGAAGGCCTTGAGCATCCACAGATGCATGCTCAAGACCGGCAGAGGCAGGAAGATCTTCTAGCAGCACCGGCACGTCCTGTGGGTTGTGTGCCGGTGCCAGACGGGGGGGGGGGGGGGGTAATTTGGGCGGGGGGTGCCGGTTCACGCGGGGGGGAGCGATGCCAGTTATCGGGGGGGGGGGGGTGCTCGCAAATCGAGTCAACACTCGGTTTGCAAGAATGTTTTGCTCGTCTTGCAAAACACTCACAAACCGGATTACTCGCAAACCGAGGTTTGACTGTACCTATGAACAAGTTTATGACCTTTTTCCAGGCATAAAACATGCTTTACATACAGAAAATATTTTATAAAATTGCCTCTCATGGAGGCAGTTTTATAGGTGCCTCCAATGAGGCATTCCAAGGAAGCACAGTAGATGCCTATCTTATAATGGAAAGATGGCGCCCACTTTCTGTTATGGAAAACTAGCATAACCGGGTATTAACACCCCTAACATTTTGGCACTTGCACTTAAACCAACCATAGAGGTGCTGTAAGTGTGTGTGCGTAAGAGCAGTAAGAATGCACATGACTTACAGTATTCTGCATATACGTGAAAACCCTGCCTATGCTCCACCCCCATGTATACCCCACTATGAGGGAGTCTATAGGATGCTACCACTCCCTCTGCTGGATACTCCCTCATAGTGTCAGAGCCACCTTAACATAGGTAGCTCTTCCCAAGGCAGATGTGAGACAGGAGGGGAGGAGTCCAGGAAGCAACTGCCAGGGAATATGAGACAGAGCCTGAACAAGGTTTAGAGAATCTAGGGGAGAAGAGAAGAGTCATTTCAAGTATGCTTTTACTAGGGTTACCATATTTTGAAAAAGAAAATTGCAGACACATAACCTGCCCCGCCTCACTCTTCCTCTGGCTCTGCCCCACTCTGGCCCCAGTCCTGCCCTGCTCCGCCCCCAGCCCTGCCCTGCCCCAGCAAGCCTCCTGTATTCTATAACTAGCTCCGGCCGTGTCTGAAGGGCCTGGAGCATGAGCGCATGTGTGTGACATCATTCGCTCACTGGCCCTCTAGATGCGGCCAGAACTGGTAGGGGCTTTCCAAAACCCAGACAAATACCAGGTTTTGGAAAATCTGTCTTGGTTTTCCTGGATATCTGGTAACCCTAGCTTTGACTGCTTGGCTGAGGTAAGCCAGCTACTTTTGCTGATGTAATGTGAGCCTTGTTCTAGGGTCTGGCTGGGGCCAGACCTGGTTAGGTGACTAGAGAAAACGGTTGCAATCTGTATGGAAGCCATTGGCCAAAAACAGTATCTTGGGCCCTGTAAGTCACATGCCCATTTCACGACTTTTTTTTTTTTTAATGCTTTTGACTAAGAGGCTATTTTTCCTTTCCCTGAGCCTGTGAAGTAACAGGCTCAGGTTTCTGAATTAATAAAGAGTTTTGTTGCACCTTCCCTGTGTGTCTGGCTGTGTGTGCACAGACTTAACCTCAGAAATCCGCTCAGGCGATTGCACCCCTCTTGCAAACCCATGCTATGTAAGTTAAGTGGGCATGTGCAGAATGGCAATTGGACGCCATGCAAGAAAGTTTACACCTATGCACATCACTGGTAGCATTCTAAACAGTTACTTGCATAATACATAAGCAAATGTGATCCCCTAGATCAGTGGTTCCCAACCCTGTCCTGGAGGACCACCAGGCCAATCAGGTTTTCAGGTTAGCCCTAATGAATATGCATGAGAGAGATTTGCATATAATGGAAGTGATAGGCATGCTAATCTGCTCCATGCATATTCATTAGGGCTAGCCTGAAAACCCGATTGGTCTGATGGTCCTCCAGGACAGGGTTGGGAACCACTGCCCTAGATTACAAAATCACCCTGTATGTGCAGATAGCATGCACTTTTATTCATTCTCACCCTCAGGCAATTCTCTAAGCACTTATTTCTTCCCATAAAATACTGTTTTATGCATGAAAACCTTATATAATTACTCCTATCCTGTGCATGTATTGTGTTGCTATCAAGTTCCATAGTGAAAGTAATTTCTTCTAATTCCATTTCCAGACTCTGCATATTGAAGTTTTACACATAAAGGCGATATCATTTAAAAATGGTGCCACTTGATTGACATTTTATAAAACTGGCTCATTTGATTTTAAGGCACGCAGCCAAGGCAATGCAGTTCTGAGAAACCTAGGACAAGAATTTCATATTTGTATGCAGTGTACAGGCAGGAGAAATGAGCACTTCAGCATCTATTAGTATGCTTTAATGCAGCGGTCTCAAACACGTGGCCCCCCCCAGGGACTATTTTGCAGCCCGCGATCTGTCCTCTGCTTCCCTTCCCGTCTCACTGCCCTAACCCAAGCCACCACAATCGGGGAACAGGCCAGCTCCGAGGTCTTAACAGTCCCTGCTTATCTTCCCCAGCTCGGAGCCGACCAATTCTCGCCACCCGACGTCAATTCTAATGTCGGGGAGGAAGTTTGGGCCAGCCAATCGCTGCCTGGCTGGCCCGGAACTTCCTCTCCGAAGTTAGAATTGACATCGGGTGGCGAGAATTGGTCGGCCCGCGCTAGGGGAGATAAGCAGAGAGAGCTAAGACTTCGGCGCTGGCCTGTTCCCCGATTGTGGCGGTGGCGGCCTGTTCCCCAATGGTGGTGGCTTGGGGGAGGTCAGGGAGAAAGAAAGAAAGAAAGGGGGGGGACAGGGAGACAGAAAGAAAGAAGGGAGACGGGACACAGACAGAAAGGGGCATGGAGAGAGAAAGACAGAATGAAAGGGTGGGCATGGAAAAAGAAAAAAAGAAAGAAAGGGGGCATAGAGAGAGAGAGAAAGACAGACATATAAAAATAAAGGGGGCATGGAGAGAGAGAGAAAGAAAGAAGGGGGCAGGGTGAAAGAAATAAAAAGTTGGGGGAGGGAAGGAGATAGATGCCAGACCAGGGGAAAGGAAGGAGGGAGGGAGACAAAGGAAAGAAAGAGATGTCAGACCATGGAAATAGGGATGGAAGAAGAGAGAGATAGAAGGGAAGGTAAGACATGGAAACGTAGATTTTGAAAAGAATGCAGAAAAATTGAATATTAAGTTAATCCCAAAGATGGTTGCAAGGCAGAAAGTGAAGACGGAGAGAAAAACAGTCAAAGGACAAGAAGGCCCTGGAAACATAGTTAAAAGCACAGAAAAATAAAGTCACCAGCCAACAAAGGTAGGGAAAATGATTTTATTTTCAATATAGTGATTGAAATGTGTCAGTTTTGAGAAAGGAAAGATATTAAACTTTAAATGTGAGGGCCGCAGAAAAAATAGTTAATGACAATTTTGCATGAGGTAAAACTCTTTATAGTTTATAAATCTTTCCTTTAACTGTTAAAGGAAAGATTTATAAACTATAAAGAGTTTTACCTCATGCAAAATTGTCATTTCTTTAATAAGACATTAACTATTTTTTCTGCGGCCCTCCAAGTACCTACAAATCCAAAATGTGGCCCCACTAAGGGTTTGAGTTTGAGACCACTGCTTTAATGTATATTGTGTAGATGCTGCAAGTAGCATACAGTCCAAGAAGCAATTAGATGGCAGTTATCCTTGACTCAGAGCAGATGTAAATTCTGATATTGATATGTTAGTAAACTTTTGTAGGCTTTGAGGGCCATTTTTGATATGACATCCAAATCCGGGTTTGGACATTTTGCGGAAGGCACACAAAAATCAAGTATTTTCAAAAGAAAGGTTACATGCAGTCTAAAAATGAACTCAAATGTGGCTTTAATGCAGCGATCTAAAAAGAAGCCAAATACAGATTGAAAATCATTTGTAAAATCTTAAGATAACATTCTGAAAGATAAACCAAATGCAGCTCGCAGCCATCTAAAATTAGCCAAATTTAAAACAAAACTCACAGAAGATTAGGAGCGCAAGCCTCAGAAATCTTGGGAGAGCCTTACTTCTACATATGAATAACGTATGCGGTGAGTATAACAATATACATAAACATTGCATACTAGCAGCTGTAATAGCAAGCCTATAAGCGTAGAACAAGGTCTTTGGCAGCATGGCGATTTCCACTAGCCTTTTTTAGAAATGCCTGAGACACTGGGGGCCAGATTCTACAAAAGGCGCTGGTATTGGCAGCTGCCTGAAAAATGGCTGCCGATCCCGTATCAATCACACACTGGCGCCATTTGTAGAATCGCGGCTTCCTGATAGGTAGGTGCTGGAAACATAGGCCAGGGTTTTCAAGACCTACATTTCTGGCACATGAATTGCGGCTCAGAGGTGCTTTACAATGCATAATGACACTTCCAGCCATAGCCACACGGCATCTTAAACCGCCTCCACAGTCGCAATGTAGGTGCCTTTTTTTTAGGTGCAGGTAGGCACCTACATTTTTCTTTAAATGCTTTTTATATGGCATTTTGCACTTAAGTTAGGCACCAGTAGGGTGCTCACTGGAGCCTAACTTAAGCCACCATTTATAGAATATGGACCTGGGTGAATTTTTTTGTTTTACTGAAATGTTTATACAAATTTAAAGAAGATATTAAAAAAAAAAAAAAAATAGAAATGTATTAAGTAGGTTGAATAAAAGGTATCACTTTATGCTGTTTTTATTTATTAACTTCTATTTCCAGCTGCATCAAGATTGCAGAGACACAGAAGTAACCTATAAATTTATTTTTTTTTTGTCCGGACAGGGGACAATCTTTTTTGCCTGCTCTTCCAGAAAGAAACATTTATTTTTTGGCAGACAGACTATCAAGCCAAGAGAAGACCACAGCCTCTCTGCTGGATCAAGCTTTCCGGATCAAAGATGACTTTATCTCTAGTCTGCGAGCAAGCCAAGGACATTACCAGGGGGAGACAGTGGCTCGGAAACTGCTGGAAAACCACGTATGGATCATCACAAACATAGTGAAGCGGCTCAGCAAAGATATACAGGTACCTGTCTGCACGTTACAGACGTGCTCACAGTTTATCCTTTTCCACTTCTTAATGCCATAGGAATTTACTGCTCTTAGTTTACTGCATCGGGAATAAAAACTATTTTTTGTGTGTATGTGTTTCAAGTTTTCTTTATTTTTGATATACCGTTTATCAAGCAAATGTCTAAATGGTAACAATAAAATAAAAATGATTAAAAATAAAAAGTCTTAAAATGAGATAAAGTAAAATCATATCTATGGCTAATAAAAAAAAAAAAGAAAGAAAGAAAAAGGGGAAACATTTACACATTGACGTATATGAGATGAACGGGTACCTAGGGGAAGGAAAGATTGTAAATACATCGAGATAGAAAAAAATAAAAGGAGGTAAATGGAGAAGGGGAATACATTAGGAAGGGACTCCCATTCTGAAAAAATTTAACGCCAATCGTAACGATGTATCTAATTATCGACCAATTTCTAATTTACCGTTTTTAGCAAAAGTGACTGAAAAACTTGTCTTTGAACAATTATCGGATTTTATTGAAACTTCTAATGCTTTACACCCAAACCAAACGGGATTTCGGAAACATCACAACACAGAATATTCATTGCTAGGTCTTATAAATAATATTCATTATTTTCTTGATCACCACAAATCAGTTGCCTTATTCTCCTTGGATCTTTCCTCAGCTTTTGACACTATAGATCACACTCTGTTACTTAACCGTCTGGAATCTTTTGGTGTTAGTGGACAAATCTTAAACTGGTTTAATTCTTTTCTCTCTGATCGTTCATCTATTGTTGTTATTAATGAAGATCACTCTGCTCCTTATACTACATCTTTTGGAATACCCCAAGGTTCTATTCTATCACCTCTCCTATTTAATATCTTTCTTTCCCCATTACTCACTATCTGCCAATCATTAGGTTTCACCTCATTCTCATATGCAGACGACATCCAACTTCTTCACCCGCTTGACCCAGAAAAGGACGATGAAATTAAAGAAATTAATAGTAAACTAGAAAAAATTAAAACTTGGCTTAGCTCCAATAAGCTATCTTTGAACATACAGAAAACACAAACAATGATTTTTACTTGGAGAAAAGACATCGTCCCAATATCCTCTTTTTTACTCGACAATTCTCCAATCGTATCAGTATCATCATTAAAAATCTTAGGTGTAATTATTGACTCTAACTTAAATTTCCATGACCACATCAACCAAATCGTCAAATCCTGTTTTTACAAACTCCGTCTTATACGCTCTATTTCCTCTTTTTTAGAGCCCAAATCCATTAGCATACTTACTCATTCTATGATAATATCAAAACTAGATTATTGCAACTCTTTACTCTTCAATATACCGCAAAAAGACAAAAAGAGGCTTCAAATTATCCAAAATACCGCAATATAACTAATCCATAAAGCAAAAAAATATGACCATGTAACCCCATTATTGATCAAATCCCATTGGCTACCCATTAACCACCGAATCACTTTTAAAATAGCACTACTAATCTTTAAGACTATGGCATCTAATGAACCACAATTTATATCCAAAATGATTATTCCTTATCATTCTTCTCGATCCCTTCGATCCTCATCTCAAGATCTATTATCAGTCCCTTCTCTAAAAATAGTAGGCACAAGAAGAAACGAAATGTTCTCCGTTTTAGCTCCTCAAACCTGGAATGCCCTGCCCCTCTATATAAGAAAAGAAAAAGACCTCAGTTCCTTTAAAAAATCTTTAAAAATTTTTATTTAAAGATGCTTTTATTATTTAAAGATTTAAAACTCTGTTTAAAAAAATTTGGTTTTTCAAGCTCAAAATTTTAATCTTCTAAATATATTTTTGCCCCTTCCCTATGTGTTTACCTTTAATGTTTCTTCCATCTTAGATTGAGAAAACTGTAACTGTGCCCCTTTTTCCCTAATGTACCTAGTTAGTGTTGTAACCCCTTAAGTTCTAACACTGTATGTTATAAATTTTTGCTCTTTAAAAATTTCGTTATGAATTTTTGTTTTTAATACTGTTTGTTATCTTATATGTTGTTTTAAATTGTACATCGCTTAGAAAGTGTTATAGGCGATTCATCAAATAAAATTGAACTTGAACTTGAACTTGTTTGATTGCCTGAGTTAGAACCCTGTGTTCGGAAGCTTTGTGCAATGTTGTAACACGTACTGCGTCAAGGTCTCTGTGGTTACTTTTAACCCCGAGGTTTGCATCGACAATCAACGTTAAGATCTGCATAGGTATTTGCTTTGATTATCACGCCTAGAACATGACTAGGGATGAGCTGTCATTTGCAACAAATTGCTATTTGCTGATAATTGTGCGCCCAAATTTCCTACTAGTGCCACAAATTTGCACAAGGACGTTATAGAATAAGGTCAGTTACATGTGTAACTTAATATAATAATGAGCCAATAATTGGTGTTAACAAGCATTACAGGCTACAATTGGCAGTAATTTGCACAATTAGCAATTACGTAAGAACATAAGAACAGCCTTACTGGGTCAGACCAGTGGTCCATTTAGCCATTTAGTGGTCCGTCTTCACCAAGGCCAATCCAAGTTACAAGTACCTGGCAAAAAACCCAAATAGTAGCATCATTCCATGGCAAGAAATGGCATGTAACTGCTCTTAGTTGGTATTCCATAAGTTATACATTCAGATCCCGGAATGCACAACTTCAAGGAGGTGTGGTCTTGGGAGGGGTTTAGGTAGGTCAAGGGCATGTTATACATACAGTCAAACCTCGGTTTGCGAGTAACGCGGTTTGCGAGTGTTTTGCAAGACGAGCAAAACACTCGAGCAAACTGTAACTCGCAAACCGAGCGTTGACTTGATTTGTGAGCCCCCACCCCTAAAAATTATATACACAGGTTGCACCTGCTTTTTCTCAGTGTCATTTTTCCATTGGAAAATACATGTGTAGTTTTGATTATCCAAAGCTCTGTGCAAATCTCCAAACTGTATCCCATTCTGTCCCTGATCCTGTCTCCTTAGCTGAACAGACTGGGTAATAATCTAAGCCCAAATATGGGTAAAATGGGTTCACAGCCATTAGCGTGCGGGACAAAGCCATGCCGACATTTGAGCCCAGACAATTGGGCGCAAGTCTCCAGCGTGCCGCCGGAAAAGTTAATTTTAAGAACCCCCTCAGTTTACTTAATAGTGTTCGCGCTGCCGTTGGGGAGGAGTTGGGGGGTTGGAACCCCATTATAGAGGAAACTTAACTTTTTCCCAATTTTTTAGGAAAAAGTTAAGTTTTCTGTATAATGTGGGGGGTTGTACCCCCAACCCCCCCCCCCGAATGGCAGCGCGAACAGTATTAAATAAGGGGGGGTCCCCCCCCAAATCCCGTCGGAGCTCTTTAAAATTAACTTTTACAGCGGTGCGCTGGAGTCTTGCGCACAATTGTCTGTGCCAAAATGTCAACGTGGCTTTGTCCTGCACGCTTTTGTTCCGTCAGTGTAAAATGCTAGATTAGTGCTCTCTCAATTACCAACTCCCTGAATGTTTTACTATACCACATGCTGACACATACTCATACATCTTGCTTTCACTTTTCTAAATCTCTAAAAAATGCCATATTGGATTTTCTCATTCCTACTCTAAGACGGCAATTAATTGAGAGACGGCTGAGGGGAGATATGATTGAAGTCTACAAAATCCTGAGTGGAGTAGAACAGGTACATGTAGATCGATTTTTCATGCCATCAAAAATTACAAAGACTAGGGGACACTTGATGAAGTTACAGGGAAATACTTTTAAAACTAATTGGAGGAAAAAAATTTTCATTCAGAGAATAGTTAAGCTCTGGAATGGATGTGGTAAGAGCAGATAGCGTAGTTGGTTTTAAGAAAGGTTTGGACAAGTTCCTGGAGGAAAAGTCCATAGTCTGTTATTGAGGAAGACATGAGGGAAGCCACTGCTTGCCCTGTATCGGTAGCATGGAATATTGCTACACCTTGGGCCAGGTACTAGTGACCTGGATTGGCCACTATGAGAACGGGCTATTCTTATGTTCTTAATAACTTTCCTGCTAAAGATCAGAGATGAAAAAGTGATGACTCAGAATCTACAGAATGAAGAGTCTATCCCACCCCTCCCCTTTTTTGCCAAGTAAACATTGTTGCACATAGAATTTATAGAATTTGGAGGTCAATGTGCAATTAAACTCTGGAACTCATTGCCAGAGAATGTGATAAAAGCAGTTAGCTTAGCAGGGTATAAAAAAAGGCTTGGATAGTTTCCTAAAAGAAAAGTCCATAATGCATTATTAGATGGACTTGGGAAAATCCACTACTTATTCCTAGGATAAGCAGCATAAAATCTGTTTTATTCTTTTGGAACCTTGCCACGTACTTGTGACCTGGATTGGTCACTGTTGGAAACAGGATACTGGGCTTGATGGTCTGTCCCAGTATGGCAACTCTTATGTTCTTATGAAATTAGATATGCTGTTTATAGAATAGAGAATAGCGCCAATTATTGACATTTATTGCCAATTAGTTAATTGTTATATGGATAACTGGCCCTATCCTTTAACTGTACACCCAATTGCATGCCCAACCTTGGCCACCATTTATAGAATTTAAAGGACACTAAACGTTGGACTTCTAATTCTAGTATATGACAAACATAAGGCACAGGCACTTCTTCTCATATACAGATCAATGTTTAATATGTTTTACTGTTGTATTAATTAAAGTTTCCATTTTTAGCGCAAGTGCAAACAAAGCTCTACACTTCAGCTTAAACATTTCTCTTTACTCAGGAGAAGAATGAAATAATGGTGCAGTAATTAATCTTCAGATGATCAGGAAAATTTCATCAGCCAGCAAATCCCTTTGAAGGTGCTTACCAATCTGAATTTCAAAGCTGTGGGGAGTTTTTCCTGCATAATTTGTTCCTGTGATAGCTCAGCTCCATGATGGATGTTGAGATTGAAAAGACGTGGACTGATTTTCGAGGGACTTCTGTGTCTATGGCCCTAAATCTATAAAGGATGCCTAAAGTTCCATACCTAGAGCGGCATGCCTAGATGATCTAAGCACCTAACTAAGGGCTAGATTCACAAAGCAAACCGATCGTGTACCGATTGGTTTGCGACCCCTTAATGAGCAAATTTCCCTCCGGCCTGATTCACTTACCTCTCCTGCGATCCGCTTCGAATCTGTGCATGCAAATGAGGAGAAACGCATGCACAGTAGATAGGGATGCGATTCATCAACCAAAATTTTTAAATCGACTGGACTGGCCAATCAACCCAAGAAGTGACTGCTGGAGACCAGTCGAAAACATCTTTCCGACTCTCCAGCTCCATAGAAGCCCACAGGAGGTGCCTAAGGATACTGGGCCGATTTCGGTTGGCCCAGGCACCTCAGGCCCCACATATGGGCAGGGTTTGAGGCGTCTGGGACAATCAAGCCCTAAGGCCCGCCATTCGACGGATGGCGGGCCTGCCGGATGGATGGGCTTGGGACCCGTCCATCTGTCCAACTGTTTTTCAGGTACAGGGGGGGTGTCGAGGGTGGAGGGTGGTATCGAGGAGTTGGCAGGGGTGGTCTTGAGGTCAGCAGGTGGGGGGCCGATCAGGGGTTTGGGGGGCAATCGTGGAAGGGGGTGCGCCGAGGGCAGGAGGGCCTGGGATCCCTCCTGCACGTATCTTAGTGGGGGGGGGGGGGAATAGGGGATTTCGCTGGGGCAGGAAGTCTTGGGCTCCTTCCTGCCCTGATTGAGTCGGGGGGGGTTGGTTAGTCTCCGGGGCAGGAGGGCTTGGGCTTCCTCCTGCCCCAATCATGTTGGATGGGTGGGGTTTCGGAGGGGCAGGAGGGTTTGGGCTCCCTCCTGCCCCAATCGTGTCAGGTGGGTGGGGTTTCGGAGGGGCAGGAGGGTTTGGGCTCCCTCCTGCCCCAATCGTGTCGGGTGGGTGGGGTTTCGGTGGGGCAGGAGAGTTTGAGGGGGTGTGGATCGTGGCAGGAGAGATGGCTTATATCTCCTGCTGTGATAGTGATCCCAAGTGCTGTGTTTGGCGGCACTTGGTGGTATCGTTATCGCGACAGGGGAGATGAGCCATCTCTCCTGCCACAATCGTTGCGAGGGTGGGGATGGGAGGGGGGGTGGATTCTGTAACCGGTGTTGTTTTTACCGGTTACAGAATCCAGCTTATAGTTGAAGGACTGGCTCCTCTGCCTAAAAGGCCTGGCTTTGGGTGTTTGGGACTTAGGCTTTTTTTGAGTTTATTATACGTCTTAAGTTTAGACATAGTGATGCTCTGGGCGTTTAAACAGCTGTACGTATGGCAGGCCATTATCAAAAAAAACCTCCTTTTGGACGCTTTTTTTTTATAATAGACATTTTCCCTGCTTCTGCTTTCAATGTTTAGGACCTTAGGCCAAAAGGGGATTTAGACTTTTTTTTGATTATGCCCCTCCAAAGGTATTCATTGAGACAACCCTGAACTATAGTTGGGAACTTAGACTCTGTGTATTGTCTACAACTGTTGGAGTTCAGTTCAGTTTATTTGATATACTGAAAATATAGCCAAAAACCAAAATGTAAGTGGTGTACAATATACAAAACAGGGGAGGGGATATTTTCCAAATATTAAGACAGATAGTAGATGAGACAAGACTGACTGAAACAAATGTAAAAGAGGGTATGGAAAGATTACAAATTCGTATTAAGGGTGAAAAAGGGAAGGGAAAAATAATGATGGACTAGAGGTAAAAAGGTTGCTCCGGTTATATATCGCAAATCGAGATTTATGACGATGTTGATTCAAAAGCCAGCATGAAGAAATAGACTTTTAATTGAGACAAAGTTACTGAATGATTTCTCAGTCTCCCTGAAAAGGGGAAAAGAGTGCCACAGAGTAGGTGGCATAACAGAGAAACAAGAGATCCTACGTTGATCTAAGAAAATATGCCTAAAAGAAGAACAGGGAACCAGAAAGCTTGACAGAAAAGAAGGGAGACCTTAAGTTTGAATCTGAAAAAAGAATATTGTACTTAAAAGGAATTCTATAAGTTATCGTAAATACTATATGTGCTCTGATTTAAGAAGCAAAGTGATATGGTCGAACTTAGAGCAGTGATACAATAGTCAAAGTGCTGTTTTGGTGAGCTTGAAAAGGGGTTCAGCAGAGGAGGAGGGCGGGTGGAAACTGCTGGTCACAGGAGTAACAAAGGTAAACCATGGTGCCAATTGGAACATCCAGAGCCTGACTTTGAACCGCTGCTAGTGGAATTGGTTTGTGTGATGTGTTGTGAATTAGGGACTTGGTGAAGCCCTGAAAGCTCACTTTGTGGATTAGGGGCTGAGAAGTTGTGCAGCCCTGAAGATATATTCAGACCAGTAAAACTGAAAAACAGGTACCATTCCTGTAAAGCTTTATGGACTTTTTTTGCTGCAGTGTTTTCTTTTTTTTCTTCTTGTGACTACAGGGAGCCCAAAAGGGGAAAGAAGTGGTTAGGAAGTAGAAGAGAGCATTAGTACTGCTTGTGCCATGCAGGGTTTAATTGTTGCTCTCTTTTAGGGGCTCCAATCTGGATCCTGCCCAGATTTTACATTTTGGTGATTTATTTTTTGAAGAGCCAGGAGCCAGGTCATTGACCAAGTTATCACCCGGGCAGTCAATAATTGGAAAGACTTGTTGCCTAAGAAGGGCATTCCCATAAAGGGAGACTCGAGAATTTTAGTCAAGTATGTTACTGTGCTGTGGAGTGTTGGGTGTGGGTTTGTGTGTGGCGGTAAGAGGAATTGGGTATCCCTCCTGCCAGGGACAGTGTCAGGTGGAGGTTTGGGGATGGCAGCAGGAGGAATTGGGCATCTTTCATGCTGCGGACAGTATCGGGGTGGGGGGGGGGTTGAGGGGTTGGTGGCAGGAAGGAGTAGACATCTCTCCTGCTAGCCAACTTGCGGTGGGGTTCGGGGGTTCCCTGCCGCAGCCACTCAGCTGATTGCAATAGCGTCTGTTTGACATATAGGCCAGCATTTTAATGGCTTACATTTCAGACCTCTGTCACAGCTCTAGGGAGATGCCTAGGGCCACTTAAATTCACCCAAGGCCACTTCTAAGCAAAACTACACCCACGCCCAGCCTTGAGAAAACTTTGGTGTTCCTACGGGTCTCCCTAGACCCAAGAAAATGCTTACAGTGTAGGCTGCCTGCCTTGGGTAGGTTTTTAAATAAAAATGTGCATTCCGATTAGCTGGTTAGACTGTGGTAGGATGCCTACTGCTGCCTAAAATTGGGGCACCATTTATAGAATTTGTCCCTTTGTGCCTAACTCCCCAACTTGGAAGGGATAGATTCCACACTACTCAAAATTCTAGGAACCTACTCAGCAAAAATTATCCAAAGTGGAGATTCCATATGATGATCTGCATGAACCTCCCCAAGCTTATTAGGCCACACTGGTAAGGAGCTAAAGGACTGTCCACATCTCTCACTTCTTTTCCCCCACCAGTCCAGCATCTCCCCTTTTTCTTCTCTCCCTTCCTCATCCATCCAACATCTCCTCTTTCTTCCCTCACCCCTCATCCAACATTGCCTCTCCTATCTTCTTTCCCTTCCCCTATCTATCTAGCATTACTCCCCACCTTTCCCCATCTCCAAAGTCTAACATCGCCTCCTCCACCCCCATCCCCACCCAGTGCAGCATTTCCCCTCAAATTCTTTATGCCCCTCCCTTTTGTTGCTGCTATTGTGGTTGCCACTATTGTACCTAGGAGCCCACCAACTATCAACAGTATTCAAAGCATCAATATTCACAGCCTTCCAGCCATCTGCTTGCAGCTTACGGGGGTCCTGCTGGTCTCTTTCCTTCTGATGTATACTTTCCATTGTTAGGTGGTAGGACCAGCAGGGTCTTCATGATCACATGAGCTCTAAGACTTTTCTGTGCATACTGGTGATATACTTGTTGCTGTGAGTTTGCAGGCCTGGAGTGAAAGTGTGACAGAGGCAGGCAGTAGTGGCAACCGCAGTGGCAGCAACAGAATGGCAGATTGGTCCAGGCCCTGATGCAGCATGACCAGTGCAACAAGTAAAACAGTGCATAAAATATGGGACATTAAAAGCAAATTGTAAAGAATCTGCCAGTTTGGACAGAAGGGTAGTAGTTGGGACAGCAAGATATATTTGTATAACATGAACAAAAACATGGCATCTTTTCAATTAAGAATGCAGAGAGGATGAGGAAAAAGCAAACGTGCTAAACAAATACTTCTGCTCTGTGTTCACGGAAGAAAATCCTGGAGAAGGATCGAAGTTGTCTGGCAAAGTTACATGGGAAAATGGAGTAGATTCTGCGCCGTTCACGAAGGAAAGTGTTTATGAACAACTTGAAAAACTGAAGGTAGACAAAGTGATGGGACCGGACAGGATCCATCCCAGGATACTGAGGGAGCTCAGAGAGGTTCTGGCGGGTCCCATTAAAGACTTGTTCAACAAATCTCTGGAGACGGGAGTGGTTCCTGGGGATTGGAGGAGAGCAAATATGGTCCCTATTCACAAAAGTGATCACAGGGATGAAGTGGGAAACTACAGGCCGATAAGCCTCATTTCGGTTGTTGGAAAAATAATGGAAGTGTTGCTGAATGAAAGGATAGTGAACTTCCTAGAATCTAATGGATTACAGGATCTGAGGCAACATGGCTTTAGGTAAATTGTGTCAAACGAACCTGATTAAATTTTTTGATTGGGTGATCAGAGAGCTGGAACGAGGACATATGCTAGTTATAATTTACTTAGATTTCAGCAAAGCCTTTGGCACGGTTCCTCATAGGAGGCTCTTGAACAAACTTGAAGGGCTGAAGTTAGGACCCAAAGTGGTGAACTGGGTTAGAAACTGGCTGTCGGACAGACGTCAGAGGGTGGTGGTTAATGAAAGTCGCTCAGAGGAAGCAAAGGTGAGTAGTGGAGTCCCTCAGGGTTCGGTGCTGGGGCCAATCCTGTTCAATATGTTTGTGAGTGACATTGCTGAAGGGTTAGAAGAAAAGGCTTGCCTTTTTGTGGATGATACCAAGATTTGTAACAGAGTAGACACCAAGGAGGGAGTGGAAATCGTGAAAAAGGATCTACAAAAGTTAGAGTAATGGTCTAATATCTGGCAACTAAAATTCAATGCAAAGAAATGCAGAGTAATGCATTTGGGATTAATAATCAGAAGGAGCCGTATATGCTGGGAGGTGAGAAGCTGATATGCATGGATGGGGAGAGGGACCTTGGGGTGATAGTGTCTGAAGATCTAAAGGCAAAAAAACAGTCCAACAAGGTGGTGGCTGCAGCCAGAAGGATGCTGGGCTCTTTAGAGAGAGACGTAACCAGTAGAAGAATGAAGGTGTTGATGCCCCTGTACAGGTCATTGGTGTGGCCCCACTTGGAGTATTGTGTTCAGTTTTGGAGACCATATCTGGCGAAGGACGTAAGAAGATTTGAAGCGGTCCAGAGGAGGGTGACAAAAATGATAGGAGGTTTGCACCAAAAGACGTATGAGGAGTGACTGGAAGCCCTGAATATGTATACCTTAGACCAGGGGTGTCAAAGTCCCTCCTCAAGGGCCGCAATCCAGTCAAGTTTTCAGGATTTCCCCAATGAATATGCATGAGATCTATTTGCATGCACTGCTTTCATTGTATGCTAATAGATCTCATTCATATTCATTGGGGAAATCCTGAAAACCCAACTGGATTGCGGCCCTCAAGGAGGGACTTTGACACCCCTGCCTTAGAGGAAAAGAGGGACAGGGGGATATGATTCAGATGTTCAAATACATGAAAAGTATTAACGTAGAACATAATCTTTTCCAGAGAAAAGAAAATGGTAAAACCAGAGGACATAATTTGACATTGAGGGGTGGTAGACTCAAGATCAATGTAAAGAAATTCTTCTTTACAGAGAGGGTGGTGGATGCAGGAATGCGCTCCCGAGAGAGGTGGTGGAGAGGAAAACGGTGTCAGAGTTCAAAAAAGCGTGAGATGAACACAGAGGATCTAGAATCAGAAAATAATAGTAAATATTGAAGAACTAAGGCCACTACTGGGTAGACTTGCATGGTCTGTGTCTGTATATGGCTATTTGGTAGAGGATGGGCTGGGGAGGGCTTCAATGGCTGGGAGGGGGTAGATCAGTGGTCTCAAACTCAAACCCTTTGCGGGGCCACATTTTGGATTTGTAGGTACTTGGAGGGCCGCAGAAAAAATAGTTAATGTCTTATTAAAGAAATTACAACTTTGCATGAGGTAAAACTCTTTATAGTTTATAAAACTTTCCTTTAACAGTTAAAAGGAAAGATATATAAACTATAAAGAGTTTTACCTTATGCAAAATTGTCATTTCTTTAATAAGACATTAACTATTTTTTCTGCAGCCCTCCAAGTACTCTATTTTTTCTGCAGCCCTCACATTTAAAGTTTAATATCTTTTCTTTCTCAAAACTGACACATTTCAATCACTATATTGAAAATAAAATCATTTTCCCTACCTTTGTTGGCTGGTGACTTTATACTATGTTTCCAGGGCCTTCTTGACCTTTGACTGTTTTTCTCTCCATCTTCACTTTCTGCCTTGTATCCATCTTTGGCATTAACTTAATATTCAATTTTTCTGCTTTCTTTTCAAAATCTACGTTTCCATGTCTTACCTTCCCTTCTATCTCTCTCTCCTTCCATCCCTATTTCCATGGTCTGACATCTCTTTCCTTCCTTTCTCTCCCTCCCTCCTTTTCCCTGGTCTGGCATCTGTCTCCTTCCCTCCCCCATGCCCTGGCATCTCTCCCTCCCCCTCCATGGTCTGGTATCTCCTTTCCTTCCCTCGCTCCCATGAACTTGGCATCTCATGTTCTTCTCCTCTAACTTGTCTTCCTTCATCTTCCTTCCCTCTCTTTCCCCAATTTGGGTGCAGCAGCAACAGAAGCAGCATTTCCCTTCCCCCTTTCCTGTGCAGGAGAGGCATTTCTCTATCCCCTCCCCTTCCGTTCCCTTTCTTGTGAAGCAGCAGCGTGTCTGGCCGGCTCCCTTGCTCAGTCGATTGTTCCGTTCAAAGCCACGGGTGGCGGCTCCTCGTGAGATCTGCGCCTGCGTCTAAAGCCTCTCTGATGTTGTGACGTCAGAGAGGCTTCCGATGCAGGAGTGGATAGCGCAAGGAGCCGCCACCCGCGGCTTTGAACGGAACGATGACTGAGCCGGCCAGACACGCTGTTGCTCCACAAGGGGAGGGGGAAGAGAAATGCTGGTGTGGATGGCACCAGGAGCCGCCGCCGGCCGCAGCTTTCACCGGAACAATCAACTGCAGCAAGGGAGCAGTTGATCATCACGTCCAGACCGCGGGCCGCAAAATAGCACCTGGAGAGCCGCATGCGGCCTTTGGGCCGCATGTTTGAGACTGCTGGTGTAGATGGACTGGAGTGAGCTTTGACGGAGACTTCAGTAGTTGGAACCTAACAACAGTACCGGGCAGAGCTTTGGATTCTTGCCCAGAAATAGCTAAGAGAAAAAAAAAACTAACAAATTTTTAGATTAAATCAGATTGGGCAGACTGGATGGACCATTCGGGTCTTTATCTGCCATTATCTACTATGTTACTATATTTCTAACCTGATCTTTCACCTGATAGTGTGTAGGATGAGAAACATCATTCAACACCATACAATCATAGTGATAGTAAGGTGAATTTAGTGATGATTAGAGGGGGGAAAACGCTATTGGGAGATGGATGATGATGGGTATGATGGGGTTGATTGATTGATTGATTGTATTATGAATGTGATAGTAAAACTCACTTTAAATACTGATTTGCTAGCAGTAAATAAATATCAATAAATATGCTGCTGAGAGAAAATGTACAGGTCCCTTTTTTCATATACTGCCCAGTGGGACTAGAGAACCATTATATATATATATATATATATATAGAATATGGCATAAGCTGTTAGGTTTGAAAAGTAATGAAAAACTCTATTTTAAGCAGTTGCAGAATCAGCTTATCAAAATACAAGAACATCACAGAGCACAAGACAGGTTTCTGATTCTGAACAGAATATAAAATGCAGTGACAGCCAACTTGTCCTTTATCTTGCTGACACATTGCTACATTGCACACTTCATTAGAGCAGCTTGTTCCAGCATTTTATCCAATACATACATGTAACGGCTCAGCTCTATCTATAAAAGATTCCATCTTTATTTCTTCATTAATCAATATAATATATACTCCAAACTCACTTCTCTTTACCCATTTGACTATGTATATATTTTTAAGCTATTATAATTTATAAGGCATGCTAGAAGTTGTAAACCAAAAATAGTCCAGACGATCAACTCGTTTATAGTTTACTAATTCAGTTGTATTAGAACATAAGAATATAAGAATTGTTGCTGTTGGGTCAGACCAGTGGTCCATCGTGCACAGCAGTCTGCTCACATGGCTGCCCTTAGGTCAAACAGCAGTGCCCTGAGACTAGCCTTACCTGTGTATGTTCTGGTTCAACTTGTCTAACTTTGTCTTAAATCCCGGGAGGATGTTTCCCCCTATAACAGCCTCCGGAAGAGCGTTCTAGTTTTCTACCACACTCTGGGTGAAGAAGAACTTCCTTATGTTTGTACGGAATCTATCCCCTTTTAACTTTAGAGAGTTCCCTCTCATTCTCTCTACCTTGGAGAGGGTGAACAACCTGTCTTTATCTACTAAGTCTATTCCCTTCATTATCTTGAATGTTTCGATCATGTCCCCTCTCAGTCTCCTCTTTTCAAGGGAGAAGAGGCCCAGTTTCTCTAATCTCTCACTGTACAGCAACTCCTCCAGCCCCTTAACCATTTTAGTCACTCTTCTCTGGACCCTTTCAAGATCTTATCTCTTCCTATTCTATAATCACTAGTTACAATTTCCTCTTTATCAAGTTTCAAGTTTCAAGTTTATTTAAATTTAATGGTTCGCTTAAAAATTCTAAGCGAATAACATTACAATAAATATAAGGGTAAAAACAATTAAGATCATTTTTGTGAATTAACAAACATATTCGTGAACACTTAACAAAACAGACACTACTGGAGAGGTTGGGAAAAACATGTGGGGTAAAAAGTTACAATGTTGTTGTGTCCACATAGGTAGACGAAGAAAATTGGATAGGGTAGGATAGAACATTGGGATGGGGGTACCTAAAAGTAGAAAATTTTCGAAGTTTATGATATTTTCAGTTGAGAAAAGCTGATTCCTGTTCAAGGGTTAAAGGAAGCCTTAAATAGAAATGTTTTTAGATTAGTTTTGAATAAAGTGAGGTCTTTGATATTCCTAATGTAGAGAGGAAGAGAATTCCAGATAAGCGGGGCTTTGACTGAAAAAATATCATGTCGCCTAGTTCCTATTATTTTCAATGATGGAACCATAAGTAACTCCTGACTATTAGACCGGAGAGAGCGATTTGAGGAGTGTGGAATTAATAAGCGGTTAATGAACTGAGGTTCATTTGTAGTAGTTGTTTTAAAGACTAATAATGCTATTTTATATATTATTCTCTGGTTAATGGGTAGCCAATGAGATTTCATCAGATATGGAGTCACGTGATCATATTTCTTTCCATGATGTATTAATTTTATGGCGGTGTTTTGAATAATTTGTAAACGTCTTTGTTCCTTGTTTGTTATGTTTAATAATAAGGAATTACAGTAATCTAATTTGGATATTATGAGTGAGTGGACTAAAATATTTACTGATTTTGGCTCTAAGTACTTGGACATTGAACGGATTAGGCGCAAACGGTAGAAGCAGTTTTTAACTGTGTTGCTAATATGTTCTTGGTAAGAAAATTTATAACATACAAAAGGCTTACACAATGGGAGGTAGGGCTGTAGAGACTGAATAGTACTTTTTTTGGCCTTTTCCCATCTCTAAGGGACACTCGATAAAGTTACAGGGAAATTCTTTAAAACCAATTCGAGGAAGTTTTTTTTCACTCAGAGAATAGTTAAACTCTGGAATGCGTTGCCAGAGGATGTGGTAAGAGCGGATAGCGTAGCTGGTTTTAAGAAAAGGTTAGACAAGTTCCTGGAGGAAAAAGTCCATAGTCTGTTATTAAGAAAGACATGGGGGAAGCAACTGCTTGCTTAGACAAGTTTCTGGAGGAAAAGTCCATAGTCTGTTATTGAGAAAGACGGGGGAAGCCACTGCTTGCCCTGTATCGGTAGCATGGAATATTGCTACACCTTGGGTTTTGGCCAGGTACTAGTGACCTGGATTGGCCACCGTGAAAACAGGCTACTGGGCTTGATGGACCATTGGTTTCCAAGTTTCCAAGTTTATTATGAAATTTGATTAATCACCTGTTCCAAATTCTAGGCGATGCACATTAAATAAAATACAAAATTATGGGAAACATATCTCACAAACATGGACTTAGACAAATAATCATATTAAATCAACAAATACAAACAATCCTAGACAAAGTCTAAGTCTATTAGACATAATAAAACAACTTAAACAGACAATATCAGAAAAAAAGGGAGAATTATTAATAAAATTAAAATCGGTACTTAAAGGAAAAACATTTAAGGTAAAAAACAAGAGGAAGGGAAACAAATGTAGATTATAATGAATATATGGATAAAAAGAGTCATTAGCATTTCGTTTACTGGTCTGACCCAGTGAGGCTATTCTTATGTTCTAGCCTTCTATCTTTGATCATCATTGCCCTGAATAGGAGGCTGTATAAACCCTTGTTGGAGGGCCACCTCAAAGGCACATTCTCATTGCCAGTCATTGGCCAATAAATGCCTTCACTGTAATAGCAGTTATTTTCCCTCATCAGACTTGAGTGCACTCTATGACAAGCCCATGTCCAGCTAGGAAACCAACCGAGAGAGCGCAGTGCTTTATACAGTGGCATAGCGAGGATGAGTGGCACCCCTCCCCCGCCTTCTTCTCTGCCTCTCACACCTTCCCGTCGCCCCCCTACCCCGCCACATGCATGCGCCCCTTCCCTCTTACTCTCATTATCCCTGCTTGAGCAGCATTACATACTTGCTGCCTGCATTGTGTTAGCTATCCCTCTGACATCACATCCTAGGCATGGGGCCAAGAAGTGACATCAGAGAGGCAACACTGACATGGGCAGCAAGTTCGTAACGCTGCTTGTGCAGGGAAAATTAGAAATACGAGGGAAGGGAAGAGGCGCATGTTGGGGGGGGGGCTGAGAGAGGAGGATGTTACAAAGACTGCACCCGGAGAAAACTACCCCCCCTTACTATACCACTGGCTTAAATAAAAATAGAGAATAATGAGCACACATAAAGAGCACATGGCCTATTCAGTCCATCCATCCATCCATACCATCTACTCTCCCTTTTTCTCCCTTATAGATCCCGTGTTTCCCCGAAAATAAGACACTGTCTTATATTAATTTGGGGCCCAAAAAAGGCACTAGATGTTATTTTCGGGATGTCTTATTTTTTCATGTACAATGATCATTTCTCCCTTCCTCTCCTCCACCTCAAATCTTCCTATTTCCTTTCTCTCCCCCACACGTGCAGCATCTTTCCTCCCTTCTCACCCTTGTGCAGTATCTTTCTATCCCTCCCATCCTCTCCCCGCTGCCACCATTGCGCACCCCGCACCGTCCCCCCCACCCCACCCCTGCTGACCCTTCCAACTCTCCCTTCCATCTGAACCCTGACCATGAGCTGAAATACCTGGAAACAAACGGCAGCACAGACTGAATCACGGCCTGCCCTTCTCATGTCTGGGCGTTCCTCTGCCGCATCACTGATGATGTCATTAGCAACCCAGCACAGAACGGCCGGGTGTGAGAAGGGTAGGCCACGATTCAGCCTGTGCTGCCGACACTGCTGTTTGTTTCCAGGTATTTCGGCTCACGGTTGGGGTTCGGATAGGAGGGAGAGATGGAAGGGTCGGCGGGGGGGTGGGGAAGCGCTGCTGCTGGCAACTAGGGCTTATTTTCGGGGGTAGGGCTTATATTAAGACCTACCCCAAAAATCACGCTAGGGCTTATTTTCGAGGTAGGTCTTATTTTCAGGGAAACACGATATTGTATACCTGTCCCAAGTTTTCTTAAATTCAGTTACAGTTTTCATCTCTACCACCTCCCTCGGGATGCTGTTCCATGTATTCTTTCATGAAGTATTCCCTCAAGTAACACCTGAGTCTGTCTGAACCCACAACCTCAGGGTGCTGAGGCTGTAGCTCTAACCACTATGCCACACTGTGCCCAGCAAGGGCACAGTGTTGGCGTTTGAACTGCTGAGGAATCAGAACATAGGAGTAGCAGTTTCTATAACATCTGAGGAAGTATCTCTGACTACTATTTGGAATGTCCTTCAATGTTTGGATTCTACAGACAGGCAGTGGAACGTTTTTTTTGTTTGGGGGGGCCCGCAAGCTCCACTCCAGACCCCGCCCCTATAATAGTACTAATTGTAATACAATTTTTTCCTTTTTTTAAAATAATTCTTCATTGATTTTTAAAGCTTCAACAGTGCAATACAACAAATTCAATGTATAATGATACAATAAAAGCACATTTAACTTTCATATGTTCATAATCAACCATTTTCCCCTACCCACCCATCCACCCACCCAATAATCCTTAAATAAAACACAAAAACATATATTACCATAAAAACCTTACCCTATTTTAAGTAATAATATCTTCCTACCCATCCCAAGTATGAATATTCAAAATCAATTTATGGCATAAATAACCCCCCCCCCCCCTTCCTCCCTTCCCTGGATATGTACCAAAATAAACCAACACTGACTCACATTCAACAATCAATTATAATGAGGTAACATAAGATGCCAATGGTCCTCATATCAATTTAAATATATTACCATGCCCCTAACTCTCAGCATTTATTCTTTCAAGTCTATAAATAGAGCAAAGACCTGCCCCCCAGAACGAAAAATTTTCCAATTTCAAGTGATCATCTGGATGGCTATCCCAGTCATTAGAAGGAAAAGACGACAATATT
Organism: Geotrypetes seraphini; assembly: GCF_902459505.1. Taxonomy (NCBI): domain Eukaryota; kingdom Metazoa; phylum Chordata; class Amphibia; order Gymnophiona; family Dermophiidae; genus Geotrypetes; species Geotrypetes seraphini. The sequence goes on along the minus strand of NC_047084.1, from coordinate 4,459,768 downwards.
ACATGTTAAGGGGCTTAACATGTAATATTGTACCAGAAATGACTGCCTCATACGTTAGAGGAATACACACAATATAATCTTATTAACAATATATAATGGTTAACCACAAAATTAAACTACACAAAGCACACTGTACGTATGCTTCTCAACATTCATTCCTACCAGAACACAGATAACCCCTATGCAAATACGAGACCACAAACTAAAAGTACTAATATATATAAACAAAACCCTAAGATTCAAGACTCTGCATGCAGTACAACCCCAGAGAAATAGAAATAAATGCATTTCTTCCTTAACAGTGCAAAATATAGACGGCAGATGTAAATTCCCAAAACTGACACAATTCAATCACTAAATTGAAAATAAAATAATTTCCCCTATCTTTGTTGTCTGGTGATTTTGGATTTCAAACCATCTTTCCCAGTCTCTGGCTGCACTTCTTTCTGTATATGCTCTTAACTATGTATCTAGGGCCACCTTATCCATTTGCTGTTTTTCTTTCCTTCGCTTTCTGCCATACATCCATCTTTAGCATTAACTTTTAACATTCAACTTTCTTCCATTTTTCTGCTTTCTTCTCAAAATCTACTTTTCCATGCCTTCCCTTCCTATCTATCCATGTGTACCATCTCCTCCCTCTTTCTTCTCCCCTACTCCCATCTATCCATAAGAAGCATTTCTTCTTAGCTCTTCCCTGCCGCACCCATTGCTGTGCACCATCTCCTCACTCTGTCTTTCCTTCCCCTCCATCCCTGTGCACCATCTCATCCCTCTCCCATGGTCAGACATCTCTGTCTTCCCCTTCCCCCCTTATATGGTCTGGCATCTTTCTCCTCTCCTTGCTATAGTCTTTAATCTCTCTCCAATCCAATGGTCTGGCATCTCTCTCTCTTTCCTTCCCTCCTTCTTTCCGAGGTCTAACATCTCTCTCCTCTCCTTTCTGCCACCTGGCATCTCTCTTCCCTTTTTCCCTTCCTTCTGTGGTCTGACATCTCTCCCTTCTTTGTGTCATCTCTCCTCCCTCCCAGTGTAACATTTCTCCCTCCTTCCTCTCCACCACTATCATGTCCAACAATTCTCCCTCTTTCTTCCTTTCCCTATATCCATCATTTCTTACCCTCTCACGCAACACAGCTATGTCCTACAATTCTCCATTCCTTCCCCCCCTCCCCCCCGGCAGCATTTCTTTCTTTCTCTCCCTTCCCACTGCCCCACCTGTGCAGTATCTCTCTTTTTTCCTCCTTTCCTAACCACCCCCCCAGCCCATGCATTTGTCCTTCCTAACCTTCTCCCAATATGTGCAGTATCTGTCTTTCCCAACCCCCTGAACATCTGTCCTCCATGCCTTCCCAACTCCCTACCCCCAGTCCCAGCCTGTGGTGTGTATAACATTATTTCCTTTCTTTCCCCCTAGCGGGGCCCTGCTGCATGACCTCTTTCTTCGGCTTTCAATTTTTGACTCCCCGACTTCCAAACTTTCTCACACACCTACCTCCTCCCAAGTGTTTGTTTTTTTAAAATCTTCAGGCACCGTCGACGAAATTTTTGTCTTGCCGTCGATCTGCTCCAGAAGTCTTCTTTCAGCAGCAGTCTGCCTATACAGAAACAAGAAATCGCTGCTGAAAGAAGACTTCTGGGGAAGGCCGATGGCAAGACGCTGATCTCGTCGACGCTGTCTGAAGATTTAAAAAAACAAACACCGGGCAGGAGGTAGGTTTGTGGGAGAGTGTGGGAGTTGGGAGTCAAGAGTTGAAAGCAGAAGAAAGAGGTGTGCGGCAGGGTCCCGCTAGGGGGGAAGGAACATAAGAGCATAAGAAGCGCCATCCCCGGAACAGACCCTAGGTCCATCAAGTCCGGCGATCCGCACACGCGGAGGCCCCGCCAGGTGTATCCTGGCATAGTTTTGGTCCCCATATTGCTCTAAGCTTCTCGTAAAGAAAAGTTCATCTAGCTTACCCTTACCCATGTCACTTCATGCCACTCATAAGGAGATGTACATCTAACTTACCCTTAAATCCTAGAACGGTGGATTCCGCAATTACCTCCTCTGGGAGAGCATTCCAGGTGTCCACCACTCGCGTGAAGCAGAACTTCCTGATATTTGTCTTGAACTTGTCCCCCCTTAGCTTCAGCCCATGTCCTCTTGTCCGTGCCACATTGGACATTGTAAATAACGTTTTTTCCTGCTCTATTTTGTCGATTCCTTTCAGTATTTTGAATGTCTCGATCATATCCCCTCGTTGTCTCCTTTTCTCAAGGGAGAACAACCCCAGTCTCTTAAGTCTTTCCTCGTAATCCAGGTTCTCCATACCTTTCACCAGCTTTGTTGCTCGTCTCTGCACCCTCTCTAGCAGTTTGATATCCTTCTTTAGGTATGGAGACCAATGCTGGACACAGTATTCCAAGTGTGGTCTGACCATCACTCTATAAAGCAGCATTATGACTTTCTCCGATCTACTCGTGATTCCCTTCTTTATCATGCCTAGTATTCTATTCGCGTTCTTCGCTGCCGCCGCACATTGCACCGACAGCTTCAGTGTCCTATCGATTAATACTCCCAGGTCCTTTTCCTGTTCAGATTTTCCCAGAGTTGCACCTGACATACTATACTTAACACCGTACATACATAACACCATATAAAGTACTCCCCCAAAATTCACGGGAGTTCCATTCCAGGAACACCCATGAATTTTGAAAAACCGCAAATGCGGTTTTGAGTCTGTAAAAAGGCAGGAGAGGGCAGCTGGGGCGCTGGAGGATGCAGGAAATCATACCCGGTATACTCTGGTGGGGAGAGGAGGAGGAATCAGCTGTGCAGAAGGCTGATTCGCGGACTCATTCTCTGTATTTTCTGACTGGAAGAGGCAGTAAAAAAATACCATGAATAACTGAGTCCGCGAATCGCGAATTTGTGGGGAACACTGTATACTCGAATATAAGTTGATCTGAATATAACTCAAAACCCCCATTTTCCCCCCAAAATGGAGGAAAAATGGTTGAAAAATGGTACTTAAACCCATTCCCCTTCTCTCCCTCCCTCCCCTGTCAGGCACTGCACACAGCCTCCTTCCTGCCAGGCTCTGCACCCAGCCCCCTTCCCTCCCTTCCTCCTCCCCCCCTGTCAGGCATTGCACCCAGCCCCCTTCCCTCCCTGCCCCCCTGTCAGGCACTGCACCCAGCCCCCTTCCCTCCCTCCCTCCCTCCTTCCCCCGTCAGGCATTGCACCCAGCCCCTTCCCTGCCAGGCTCTGCACCCAGCCCCTTTCCCTCCTCTCCCTCACCTGTCAGGAACTGCACCCAGCTCCCTTCCCTCCCCCCATGTCATGCTTTGCACCCAGCTCCCTTCCCTCCCCTCTGTCAGGCACTGCATCCAGCTCCCTTCCTTCCCCCCTGTCAGGCTCTGCACACATCTCCCTTCCCTCCCAACCCCTATCAGGTTCTTCATCCAGCCCCCTTCCTTCCCTCCCTCCCCTGTCAGACTGCCCCCAGCACCCCTTCCTTCTAGGCTCTACATCCTGTCCTCCCTCCCTGCCCTGTCCTCCTACCTCCTCTGACGATCCCTGGTGCTCAAGAGATGCAGCGGGTATGAGTGAGCTTGCTGTGCTCCTGCCCTGCTGCTAACCCAGTCGATGGCGGCTGTGCAGGATCGTGTTTCTTCTGCCGCTCAGCGGCAACAAGTAGGAGCACACTTTGGTGCTCCTGCTCGGTGCTGAGCAGCTTCTTGACTGGCTCCTGCTAAAGTGCACTATACAGGTGTTTTAAGTAGCCTGAGGGGTAGGCTAGTGAACCATAGAGAGGAGGACCCAGGCCCATAAGCCACTCTAACCACTACATTTATGGTGGAAAATGTGAGGCCACAAAAAAAACACCAAAAAAACCCCTATTCTACTACCATATAGGTGTCACCTGCAGCCATAAGGGCTATTGGGGTTGTAGACAGGTGGGCATAGTGGGTTTGGGGATGTTTTGGGGTGGCTCATCATATCCTACAAGGGAGTTCAGGTGAGATGTTTATCTGGCACCCTTTTTGTGAAGTTCAGAGCAGTGCCCTACTGCTCTGTTACCATGTCTGGGTGGCCAGTCCATTACAAGATTGGCCTCTCCCACATCCAAATGGGCTTATTTTGGACATTTGGGACATAGATAAAATTTTGATCGAAAATGAGGTATAAAGATAGGCATACCGGTGGTCTGGACTATCAACCACCTGGATGTCCAGATAGATGATTTTGGGGGAAAATATTTATTTTTTGGACATATAGTGATTTGCCTTTTGAGAATGGACATTTTCCTAGTGCCAACTTTGGATGTCCAAATTGGACTTAGACGTATGTTTTGATTATGCCCCTCTAAGTGTTTCCATGTGAATCTGCAAACGGGGTGTGACCATGGGAGGGGTATGGGAAGGTCAGGATTGTTCCCTTAAAATGCACAAAGTGTTATAGAATAGTGTGAATCTATATGAAATATATGTGCAGGAATGTACACGTGGTTTTAATTGTTGTAACATGCTATACGCATTTCTATACAGGGCACCAGTCCCAGACTGCCTGTTCTAGAATGCTGTTTAGTACTAAATGTTTTTGACACTGAATTATGAGCGCCATTTACTTAATCCAGCTCAAAATGAGCATGAGATTTATTTGCACTCTTACAGATCTTGGAACAGCAAATAATCAACAGGGACAGTGCGACTGCAGGGACCAGCTTTGTTGTGCAAAGCCTTGATCAAAAAAATTATGTTGGAATTGGAGATCTTCGTGGAAGGGTGGCCAGGTGAGTAGATGAGAAATGTTACTTAAAATGCTCTCGCTTTCTCTCTCTCTCTTTCTCTCTCTTTGGCTGTCAACTGTCTGCATGGGTTTATTAATTTTTTTGTTTGTTTGCTCTCAGGATAGAGTTATGCAACCATACTGTTTGGCCAGGACATGAATAAAATTAAAAACCAAGTCTCATTCCAGTCCTGGTGTTCAGTCTTTTGGTGTGAACTCTGCAGAAAGTTTACCATTCTCCTTGTTTGCAATGTCAGAGACCCAAAGACACTGAATGAAGGATCTGATGAAAGTCCTGCTCTATGAATTTAGATTTACAATATATATAGGCCGCTAATTTATGAAAGTTAACTCAGGGGTTTGAACAGGTAGGAGAGAGTCTCTTAGCTTCACAATAGAGAGTTGCGCATGGACAGAAATCAAACTCGTCCCCGCCCATCCCCGTCCGTCCCCGCTAGGAATCAACCCCGTCCCCGCTGGAATTAAATCTGTCCCCGACCGTCCCTATAAACTTCAGAAGTAGTTATTTCATTTAGTTATGCTACTGAATTAAAGGCACTGGTAAAAACCCATTTACAAATAAGCAAAGACACTTTATTAATTTGGAAATTTTAATTGGGAAGAATACATACTTTGTAAATGGGTTTCTACCATAGCCTCTAATGCAGGGGTGTCCAACATGCGGCCCCATGAAGTATTTTGTGTGGCCCCGGTCGAGGGCAATGCAGTGTTTTCCTTTGCTGCCCCTGGGTGTTTACCGTCTTGCCGGCTCCCTCCTCTGTCTTGCTGCAGCGTTTGCGCTGCCCCAGAAATTCTTTTTTCGGCCAATACAGCCCAGGGAAGCCAAAAGATTGGACACCCCTGAAATGTAAATATAAAATATAAATACTCAGCTGATGAGGACCCCCAAGCTGTCAGTGAGAGGTTTGCGTGAGCATGATGTATGCAGCTGAAAGGGAGACTTTGTGAGAGCAGATAATTCCACGTTAAATCCCAAACAACAGAAGCAGGCCAAGATGGCGGTTGAGAAGGGTGTTTGAGCTGTTATCTGCCCATGGTTCCTGATCCCCAGTAGGGAAAAGGAAGAGGAAAACTCGGGGTATTCCTCCTGACACCCCTTCCCCACAGCTCAGCACTCTTCAGCTTCATTTTTTGTTCAGTACTAAAATGTCCACATATCACACCTGCCTGTTACAAAGTAAGGTCCAATGCACCAACCAACTCAAAAAACTGCCATAACTTACTTGCAGCCTCCCCTTCTGAAACCCCTCCCCCCCCCCACCATCACCACCACCACCACATACTAGAAATGGGGTGTGTGGGGGGGGGAACACCCCACATTATACTGAAAACGTAACTTTTTCCCTAAAAAATAGGGGAAAAGTTAAGTTTCCAGTATAATGTGGGGGTTACAACCCCCCAACGCCAGCGCGATCACTATTATGTAAAGTGGGGGGTTCCCCACCAACACCCCCCGTCGGAGCCCTTTAAAATAAGTTTTTTCTTCTGCACGTTGAAGTCCTGCGCTCAGTTGTCCATGCTCGGTTGTCAGCGCGCCTTTGTCCTCGCGCGCTTAAGACTATGAACCGGTTAATGCAGTAGGATGATAACCTGGGGAACTGGGTTTGATTCCCTCTGCACTTCACTTAACTCTCCAGTGCTCTAGGCACAATACTCAGATTTTGAGCCCACTAGTGACAGAAAGTACCTACATATAATAATTATAAATTGCTATCCTTACTCTCTCCAGCAATATGTAATGTCAGTACCCTCATACCTAATTGGTCAGATTGGACTATATGACAAATGTCCTATTTTTGCCTGGTTAGGTGTGGCTACTGATACTGAATATTTATTTAATTTATTTTAAAATTTATATATCGTATATTATCTATACGGTTTACATAATCACAGTCATAAATGTTAAACAAACATTTTAAATTGTTACAAAAACTATACCATAAGATTTGATCATTAATCAGGTAATACATTAGCAGGTACTTACATTATGTAATATCTTAGCACAAAAAAGGCACTTACAAAAAATTGTGTCTTTTCAACATTTTCTTAAAATCCAATCTGGCAGTGCAAAATTGCAGAACACCTGGCAGAGCATTCCAAAGTTTCACACCTCCCACTGATAATATAGCCGCACGAATCCTGAAATGAGAGATTATCATCCTCCCACCCAGGCATACTTTCATGTTATTTTCTGACCTCAAATTCCTCCTTGGCTGATACTAGTACTTTTGCAAGTAAGTGTACATTTACATATGGACACTTAAGTGCTATTCTTTAAGGGTATAGGGCTGAATTCAATAAATGGTGCTCAAAATTTGGCACTGCAAAAAATTGGAACAGTATTCTGTAAAAGGTGTTTCAGGATTCGTACCCTTTATAGAATAGCATGTAGTGCCAGGATCTGTGCCCAACTTTGGGCGTGAGGAGTTGCACCAGCTGAAACCAGGTGTAAATTCTGGCACCCAAAGTTGTGTTGCATGTGGATCTATAACACTGCACACATTTAAGGGAATGCATGAGAGAGATTTGCATTTAATGGAGGTGACAGGCATGGAGATCTGCCCCATGCACAGGGCTGGATTAACGGATAGGCCCAGGAGGCACGTGCCTAGGGCCCGAAATTGTGAGAGGGGGCCCACTCGCTGTCACCTTTCCAATTTTTTTTTTTTATGGCCATGACAGCAAGTTCGGGCCCCCCTCCGATGATAGCAAGATCGGGCCTCCCCCCCCCACACACAATGACAGCAAGATTGGGCCCCACCAGGGCATCGACAGCAAGATCAGCCACAGCACCTGCAAGCGGTGCTCAGACCAAAGTTCCCCTCTGATACAGCTTCCTGTTTCCGCCTGGGCAGTTCGCGTCGGAGGGAAGCGTTGGGCTGAGCACCGCTTGCAGGTGCTGTGGATGATCTTGCTACCCGCTGGCTGTACGAGCGTTCTTCGCCGTGTCTATGGGATGGAAGCGGGAGCCTCTGCAGCAGGTGAGCGTCATGGGAGGGGCGGCTCCAGGATGCATGAAGAGGGAGTTCCGGGAGGGTGTTTGCTGCAGGTGTTGGGCACAGTGGGGAAGGATGAAGAGGAGTAGTTGGTGGTGTGAAGGGTACTACAAACTGCAGCTCCTCTGAGAAGTCCGTAGAGGGGGTGCAGGGCCTGGATGCAGTGAGGAAGAAGGAGCTGGAGAGGAGTGCAGGCTGCTAGCACCCCGAGGAGCTGAGGGGGAGAAGTGGAGGAGCAGAGGTCAGAAACCCTCGGAGGAACAGGAGAAGGTGATAGTGGGGAGGGTTACAGGCCGCAAACCCTCCAAAGAATAATGAATAATGTAAGTGGTGACCCGCGCGAAGGTGAGGGGAAGAGAGGGAAATGTGCCTGGGATGGAGGCTCGGAGTGGGGGAGAGAGAGAGAGAGAAAGGGGCAGTTAGGCAGATGATGGAAGTGGGGAGAAGGGAGAGAGAGAAGAGGGCAGATGGATGTCAGTTGAGAGGGGAGAGTCTTCTCTCTGATGCTTCCCACCTAAGCAGAAGCAGGAAGTTACATTAGAGAGAAGATTCCGGCGTTGGCACGAGCAGGCTGTATGAATCACTGCTTACTGCTATCAACCACTGGAGACAACTTTTAAAAGGTATACTCTCTTCTTACACAAATTAAGCTGGCTTTACTGACAAATGACCCTCAACTCCCACAGCACACCAGTTAAAAAACACTGGACTAGGAGGTGCTTCAGGAATGACTTGCGAAACACAGCTAGTATCATGTGCCAGGGAGAAGCCTAGCCTGGCTGCTTGGGATGACTGCGAAAACCAATTGGTGGTAACATTTTTGCTTCTCAGACTTGTGCCTGGAATTTGTCTGAGTCTGTGAGTGCAGTGAGACATTTCCTGTACTGATAGCCAGATGTGCTAGCTATTCCAAAAATATAGTACTGAAATACCCTTCTTAAGAAGAAAAAACTCACACTCCCCTCCACTCTCAAGGAGCACTGGTGGGTTCCTACATCAGCTTCTTTGGAATCAGGGATCTAGATGTACCACTCAAAGGCAGGGCACTCAAAATACATCATACTTCTCTGAGACACCTTGACCTGAACCAGCCTGTTTCCCCAGGAGGAGCTAAGGTGGACAACACATTGTGGGTTCAATATTGTGGCACTTATTCAGATAGTAGCTGCATTATACAGATAAACCCCTCTTGACAGTTTATGACTTTAGAACTGTGGTAAAATTGTTGTTTTTGAGTAGGTTTGACTACTGTAATTCGCTGTTGTTGGGAGTAGCAAAGGCTAAGTTGAGAGCATTACAGGTTGTGATGAACTCAGCAGCCAGACTGATTAGTGGGGTAATGAGGACATCTCATATTAACCCTGTGTTGAAAAGTCTCCACATATTGCCGATAGCACAGAAGATTCAATTTAAAGTGTTATCATTAGTGTATCAAACCCTATATCGAACAGAACCCTATTGGTTCCAGGGTCTCTGGGAGGTGGATCAACCCAGCATAGCTCTGCGATCAGTGGACAGTATGAAGTTAGTATGTCAATCAACTATGAATATAAGATATGCGTCTACTAGAATGAAAATGTTTTTGACTGCTGGGATGTTTTTGTGGAATAACTTAACTGGTCCATTAAGATTATGTATGGAACACCTTACCTTTAAAAAATTGCTTAAAACTCAGCTATTTGTGATATAGTATGTGAACTATCTGAAATTGTGCTATTTTCCTTGTATTGTAGATGATGAGCAATTGCTTGAGAGTATCTTGAGCATATTATTGTTGTTATAAGATATACTTATGATGACCTTATTGGGTTTTTGTGTAACAGTTTGTCTACATTCCATGTTTTTAGGTATGTTATTCTGGAAACCGCTGAGATTATCAGCGGTATAAAAAGTATTTAAATAAAATGATGCCACATTGAAATCATATTTGACCACCTTGGTGTATCCAGGTAATGCCAGGGTGGTCTGGGGGTGAAGGCTGAGTTATTCTAGTACAGTACTCCCCCTAAATTTGCAGGGGTTCCGTTCCAGGAACCCCCATGAATTTTGAAAAACCGTGAATGCTGTTTTGAGTATGCCAAGAGGCAGGAGAAGGCAGCTGAGGCTGGTATGTTCCAACCATCTGTCAAGAGGCAGGAGAGACAGGAGAGGGCAGCTGAGGCGCTGGCCGGTGCACTAAATCATACCCAGTATGCTCCGACTGCCTGATTGGTGTAGCCTGACTTTAGAACAGGAAGAGGTGGTCGGAGCATTCCGCTAATTACTGAGTCCGTGATTCATGAACCGCGAATTCACGGGGGGAACACTGTACTGCCGGTATCCAGCATTGGTACACAGGTAAGTATCCAATTAGGACAGGCAAGATAGCTGTCCTGACTTACCAGTACACCTAGATACCTTCACATGCCCGGTCTATATCCAATTATTCAGCAGATTTAAATGGTGCAGTTGTCATTTGAAACCAGCACTGACCCTGGTGTTTAATCAGAGGGCGCAATTCTAAACGGAGAGGTTATGGGGGCACATATAAAAAGTGAGCCAGGGTCACTGGGTGCTCCATTATCTGTGCCAAGAATTTAAATGAACAGTTCTGAAGTTTTAAGGGAAGCAGGAGACGCAGTTTTGCAGGGGATTGTAGACACCCAGAAAACTTGACTGAAAATTGCATGTAACACACGTATTGCTCTAGAGCAGTGGTTCCCAACCCTGGCCTGGGGGACCACCAGCCAGTCGGGTGTTCAGGACGTCTGCTTTAAAGTTGTATTTGGCTTGGTTCCAATTTACCTTTTCTCTCATTTTGAGCTGTATAGGTCTATTAAGACTACTTTTTGCCTTCCCAAATCCAAAAGCTTGTCGTTATGAGATGTTCTTGGAAAGGACACTTGCGTTTCAGGCTGGTAAATTGCATACTTGGTTAGGTGAAATTATTTCTCAGGCCTCGCCTTACTGTTCCTTTATTAAACTAGTTAAGACTAATTTGTTTGATAAATTTTTAATATGACTTGACAAGTTATAATGCAGCATTTTTGTATTTTCCATATAACTTGTATTTTTCGCTGATTGTCCAGCTTTTCTTTATGTAAACCGCCTAGAACTGTTGGTGTTGGTGGTATATAAGAATAAAATTATTATTATTATTATTAATAATGAATATGCATGAGAGATTTGCAGGTCTGTCACTTCCATTATATGCAAATCTTTTTCATGCATATTCATTAGGGATATCCTGAAAACCCGACTGGCTGGTGGTCCCCCAGGACAGGATTGGGAACCACTGTTCTAGAGCATGTCATAGGATTGATATTTTTCAGTCCAACTTTGCAGACAGTGTTCAGAATCTAATGAATAAACTTGGACTCTACTATATGAAATAATAACTTAGAGAACCTCAGGCAGAATTCATTCCTCTTCAGATCTAGGAACACTAGCACAGCAAGCTCTCAGGGTCAAGGCCAATCTACTCTCTCCTTGTCACAAATCAGTAAAAATCACAAATTTGTAAGAATTTGACAGGCACCACAATGTGACCGCTTCTGCTAGGCCACCCTGGACTGAATGGAGAATACCAGTCCCTTTCAGACAGATTGTCTTATTAAGCCCAAACTGAGCAATGAAAGGCCGTGTGATATATGACAGTTCCCTTGAGCTATTGTGATGGTAAGGCAGCGTTTCCATGTAGTATGCTAGAAATTTTATGGGAACACATGAGAAGACATTTGTCCAAAAATACTATCCAGTGATTTCTCTGGTGAAGTTGTCATCTGATTTTTTTTTCTTCCTCTAAGATGTGATGCAACTCTTTTAAAGCTGTCTGGAGACATAAGCACAATCAGGCAAGCGCTACAGAAACAAGAGAGAGAAGTATATGGGTTAAGGTCGGCCTTAGAAGTGTACATTAAAGATTTGGAAGTGAAGGTCAGTGTTTTGAATTGCACCAGTTGGAAGTTCTGCTTAAATGAAAAACTTCTGTTAGCAGAGGGATAGATAATTCCAGTCCTCGAGAGCCACATGCAGGTCAGGTTTTCTGGATATCCACAATGAATATATATGAGATGGATTTGCATGCAATGCCTCCTTGAGATTTAAATTTAGGAAGTTCTTTTTTACCCAACGTGTGGTGGACACCTGGAATGAGCTTCCAGAGGACGTGATTGGGCAGAGTGCGGTACTGGGGTTCAAGAAAGGATTAGACAAATTCCTACTGGAAAAGAGGATAGAGGGGTATAGATAGAAGATTACTGCACAGGTCCTGGACCTGCTGGGCCACCACGTGAGCGGACTGCTGGGCACGATGGACCTCGGGTCTGACCCAGCAGAGGCATTTCTTATGTTCTTATGTTCATGCATATTTATTGTGGATATCCTGAAAACCTGATCTGTCTATGGTTCTCGAGGACTGGAATTGCTTACCCCTAGTCTAGACAATTGTCATCATTGCTGAGTTTAAAATGGGCAAGTCCTAAAGAAAAAGGTCACGTGGATGAGCCATGAGCTAAAACAAGGGTAGGCAATTCCAGTCGAGAGCCACAGGCAGGTCAGGTTTTCAGGATATTCACAATGAATATATATGAGATGGATATAGATACACTGCATCCTTGAGATGCAAATCTATCTCATGCATATTTATTGTGGATATCCTGAAAACCTGACCGGCTCAGGGCAGTGTTTTTTAAACTGTCCTGGGGGACCCCTAGGCTAATTGGGTTTTCAAGCTATCCCTAATGAATATGCAGGAGGCAGATTTGCATATACTAGAGGTGACAGACATGCAAATCTGCCTCCTGCATATTCATTAGGGATAGCTTGAAAACCCAATTAGCTGGGGGTCCCCCTGGACAGGTTTAAGAACCACTGATGTAGGGCAGGGGGTATCCAACTTCGTCCCTTGCCAGGTCAGGTTTTCAGAATTTCCCAAATAAATATGCATGAGATCTATTTGCATACAATGGAAGCAGTGCATGCAAATATAGTAGATCTCATGCAAATTCATTGGGAAACTTCTGAAAACTTAACCCCTAATGTAAGGCATTATAAATCTGCATATCTGGGCATTACCCAGTATAGAAATAAGCCAAACACAAATTCATGTAACAGCAAATTTAGGGGTATGTGCTAATTTCATGGGAACTCTTGAAGGATTCCTAACCTAGGAACATCAAAGGGGTTACTCAGATCTGCCCCTTGAATTGCAAGTTCTCCATTCTCCTTGTTTTCTTTCTTGAGAAATTAAAGACTTTTGGTGACGATCTCTGCAGGTGACAATCACATGCAGGTTGCCTTTATCAACATGATAAGAGTTGATTACTAAGCTGCCATTAGGCACTAACATGTGCCTTAATGCAGCAAAGGGTAGTGCATTTGAAAAGTTAGAAGCAGCTGTTTTGAATGCCCTTTCTTCTAGAACAGTGATTCTCAGACCTGTCCTGAGGGACCATCAGCCAGTCAGGTTCTGAGGATATCCCTAATGAATATGCATGAGACAGATTTGCATATCTGTCACTTCCATTATATGCACATCTCTCTCATGCATATTCATTAGGGATTTCTTGAAAACCCAACTGGCTGGTGGTCCCCCAGGACAGGTTTGAGAACCACATTGTTCTAGAACACACAAGATAAAGCTCTTGTGAGAACTGCTTTGTAACTCCTTGATAAGACCATAAAAGTCTCTCTGGGAATATTCTCAAAACAGCCTCCCAGAAATCTCTTCCCAAATTTGCCCACACCACATACCCTACAGATCACGCAATTGATCCACTATGCCTAGCACCAGCATAAGACAGAAATGATCCTTAGTCATTGTGGCCTTACTAATGTCATACCGAATGGCTCGGTAGCAGCGAGTAAGCGTCGGAGCATTGTTAATAGTTTACGCATTTCCACCTATGCCGTGAAGAAGCCCCTGTGACTGTGGGAGCGAAACGGAGATCTTCCGTCGCTGAGCTGGTTGAGAAGCCGGGTATACAACTATACCCGAGCTAAGTACTCTATATTAAGATTATAGTTCTAATAAGGACTTACAGTTGAGAGATTACAATATAAATAATAAAATATATAAAGTAAAAAAAACTTTTTATAAAAATTAAGTAGCCCTCAATAGAGATATTTTGGACCGATGATAGCTCACATATGGGCTAGTGAGTCCTTGACCTAGTTCAAGCGGCTGCTAACCGTGAGCACTTGAGATCCGGTCTCTAAGAGATAGCTATTGTGATAAATCAATTTTGGCACTAGACTTTATTTAGGTATCTTTGGTGTGTTTCACATTAATTAGACAGGGTTGAAGCATACTTCAAAGTGATGCCAGCCTATCATTCCTGCCCCTCTATTTTACCCCTAGCAGGTAAACTGGAGGGGGGGGGGGGACTGAGGGAGTCCAGGAGGTAGAAGCAACTCTAAAGAAAGGGTGGGAATGAATATTTTACGAATTGCAGCATGGGTAAGTTGAAAGGATCCCAGGGATTTGGAATAAGTCCAAGAATAGGGTCAGATGAGGGGTGGGGGAATAATGTCTTTTAAGCTTGGTGACAGGGGATGAGGGTCACTTCTAGAATAAAAAGAAACAAAATGGGAATACAAAGCAAAAATGAAATACACTTAAACCTCATCACCCCCAAGAATAATACAAAATACGAAAAGAACTCGGCATACCCCTAATATGTAACTGAAAAGCACAGTGAGTTCCCATGATGTTGAATCCAAGTGCAGCATAGCTGTAGTGTGTATGTTTTCCCGCTTCCGTAGAGTATGCTATAATTCCCAGTAGTTCTGGCCTGGCTCAGCATTCTTTTCCTATTGGATTTTTTATTAGGTGGCACAGCTGATTGGCAAAATGGAGAACTCCATCTCCGATCAAGGCTCTATGACAAAGGTAGTGCAGGGAGTGCAGCACCAAGAACTACAACATCTTGATTTTAAGTAAGTGAAAGGAATTGCTTGTCTTTCTGGGTGAGGGGGATCATCCTATTTTCTGTAAAGATATCTCTTAGGTGGAATGCAGTGAAAGAGCTGTAATTACCTTAATGCATTGGGATGAATGCCTTTGCTGGATGAGTAGTTTGGCATGAAATAGGAAAATGAGGCTATCAATCTATATCCATTTAAAATAAGATGAAACTCTGGCAATGGACAGAATTTTTAAAAGAATGTGAAAGGTAAGAACACAGTAACTGCATTTCCCCAAAATACTGACAAGTGAAACACAGAAACATGATGGCAGATAAAGGCCAAATGGCCCATCCAGTCCACCCATCCACAGCATCCACTATTCAGTATATTAAAGCTACATAAATAAGGGACCTTTGGTTTATCTAAGTTCAATCTCAGACGACTTCAAACACTGCAAAATATTGCTTTAAAGTTATTGGAATCTCAACTTCTTAATAAATCATGGAGCACAACTAATAAACTTTCCTGTGATAATACTTAAGTACTCAACCAACACAGAATACACTTATTCAGCACTTGATCTCATAGCCACCTTCCTCACATAAACAATTAAAAATGCATAAATTATAATGATAAGTGCTCAGACCCACAACCTAAGTGCTCTAATAATGATATTAAGCAGAAGTTGTACAAGGGACCATCATAGCTGCTTATCAGCCCCTGACTGCCCCTGCTGTTCTTAATAATGGCAATGAAGTTAAAAGCAGTTTCATTTAGCTGTACACTGGAGCGGGTGTTCCTTCATGTGCAACTCTATGCTTCACCAGTTCCACCCAAAATTGTGTAACCACTTCTTCATCTCTATAATCATTGTGTTCCCTTTACTCGATTTTCGCAAAAAAAAAGACGCTTCGTCAGGAAGGATACAGTTGCGTGGCTACAGGTCCGCTCAAACATAGAAATGCTGGTTTGAGCAGTCCCGTAGCCATGCGACAATTATATCCCTCCTGAGGAAGCGTCTTTTTTTTTGCGAAACTTGAGTAGAGGGAACGCAATGGGATATAGGCTGGTATGAGCGGTCCTGTAGCCATGATGGTCCCTTGTACAACCTCTGCTTAATATCATTCCTTAGCAACAGCAGCAGATGAATCCAGAGACCAATGGGATAGCACACATCTACCAGCAGGCAGAGATAGAGAAACTGATTAACAGGTGGTCCTATTGGCTGGCACTCCTCCTGTATCTCCAGTATAGCTCTTTGCCTAAGCATCCGTAACCATCAGTAGGCATAGCATGTAAAAATCTTATTTTCCATAACAAATCTCAAAAGGCAATAATACAGAATACAACCATCAATAATAACAAACTTCGAAAGTTGGAAAAGAAAAAAACCGACAGACAATATCCAGAAAGGGTGGGGCTCTGGATTCATCTGCTGCGCCTAAAGGAAAGAAAATTAATAGGTAAGAATATAAATTTTCCTTATTAGAGCACTTAGGTTGTGGGTCTGAGCACTTATCACTATAATTTATGCATTTTTTAATTGTTTATGTGAGGAAGGTGGCTATGAGATCAAGTGCTGAATAAGTGCATCCTGTGTTGGTTGAGTATTTAAAATTAATGGATCATAGAAGCAAATTTGATCATGTTACACCTTTGTTTTTACATTATCATTAGTTACTTATTTGTCATATAAAAGACAGTTTAAAATTTTGACATATGCACACAAATCCTTACCCATGCAACAGCCTATTTATATAAATACTTTAACCATTCCATACGCTCCATTCCATGCACTTAGAATTACCAACCTGTTATCCTAGAGAGATCTATCTACGAGAAGAACTAAGTGGAACTAAGTGGGAATTCAGTTATCAAGACCTTTTTTTTTTTAATCTCGCACCCAGCCTATGGAATCAACTTCCAAGTCAGATCCATTTACAAACTAATTTATTTATTTATTTATTTATTTATTTAATTCGTTTTCTATCCCATTCTCCCCAATGAGCTCAGAACGGGTTACAGGTTAGCATACATAATATAAAAGCTTTTAAAACACTTTTACATTACATTAGTGATTTCTATTCCGCTTGTGCCTTGCGGTTCTAAGCGGATTACATTAGAAGATGGCTGGACATTTCCAGGCGATGACAATACAATTATTTGTATAACTTTACAAACTTTGCAAACCTAACTTTACTTAACTTTTCGTACATAACTTTACATAACTTTACGTGGAGTTACTTTGTGTTACTTTACATTATCCTTACCGTGCTTGCATAACTTGCATTAAGTTTACATAATTTATCTTACATAATTTATCTTACATAACTTTACAAGACTTTACGTAGAGTTATTTTATGTTATTTTACCTTATTATTCCAGTACATTGCATAACTTACATTACATGATATTACAAAGCATAACCTTATGTTATATTACAACGCATAACCTTATGTTACTTTACATAATATTACAATGCATAATCTTATGTTACCAAAAAATCGTCTGTTCCTAGGTTGCTATATCTGATTTTTTCGGTATTTGGGGAGACTGTGTTTCTAGATATGAATTGGCTTTACGCCCGATGCAGCTAGATTAGATGTTGCCTATGGGGCAACCCATTTATTAGATTAGCTTTTGGACATGATATTGCCTAAAATGATTATATTTACTGATCTTCTTTGGTGACTTCCGATGGATTACCTGCAACAACTGCAACATACACTATTGTTTTTCTTTTTAGTTAGGTCTGTCCTATTTTTAATGGCGTTCTTTTCTTTAATTAGGTTTTATTGTTAACTGCTGAGCAGTGGTGTACCAAGGAGTGCCCAGGTGCACACTCTAAGCGGGGTGCACAGCCAGCACACCAGGTCCAGGACCTCTAGCTCTACTCTGCTGCTTTCCCAAACCAGTAGCAGCAGCAGTAAATTTTAAATTCAGCCATTGTGGGATCTTCCTGCACCTCCCCGTGGCTGCCAGTCCATTCATCTCCAATATTACTTCCTTGTACCGGAGCAGAGCCAGCAGCCGCAAGGAGGTTCAGGAAGGTCCCATGATGGCTGCATTTAAGTTTACAGCCACTGCTGCTGGTTCAAGAAGCATACAGCAACGGTGGGGAGGTAAGGGGGCAGGATACTGGATGGCATTGGGTGGAGGGAAAGAGGAAGCAGGATACTAGTATGAAAGGGTGGTGGAGGGAGAGGGAAGTGGGCTGGAGGGAGAGAGAGGTGGCAGATGCTGATGGAATTAGGGTGCAGGGAGAGAGAGACAGAAGGGGAAGGATGCTGATGGAAGTGGGTTAAAGGGAGAGAGAGAAGGGGTAGATGCTGATAGAAGTGGGATGGATGGAGAGAAAGAAGGAGGCAGACATTGGATGTTAGTGGGGAGAGGAGCAGGTGTTTATGTTTATTTAAGATTTGATATACCGCTCCTGCATTTTACTGACCTAAGCGGTTTACAAAGTACTTGAGAAAAACTACCCTATCTCTCCTGAAGGCTCACAATCTAGCTAAAGTACCTGATAAACTAAAAATATGTAATAACAACAAAAATCAAAGAAATAGAAATAATGAAAGAAGAAAAAAAAAAAAATAAATAAAATAAAACAAAACAAAACAAGTTTAAGAGATTGAAAAGTCTTTGAAGCGGCCTGATAGCAAACAGTCATATTTTAGTTCAGGTCTTAATACAACTCCCAGCACAGCACACTTCACAGACTGCTACTGGCAGAGCTTGAGAGCATCAAAGAAATTAATATTTCTAAGTAATATCCACTAAAACTGTTATATGAAATAAATAAATCCAAATCAACGCAAATCAGTACAAATTAATACAAATTAAGGCAGAGTGCGGTCCCCATTCCAATATTCAATTTGGGAGAGCCATATGAAAAAAAATGTGCTTTTAGATATCTCTTAAAATTTTGAAATGATTCTTCCTTCCTTAACTCTACTGGTAAATTGTTCCACAATATTGGAACTAAGTAGAAAAATGCACCATTTCTGATTGAGGCAAGGTGAGCCTTTGAGATATGAGGAACAGCTACCCTATTGTCATTTAAAGATCTCAACGAGCAACTAGGTGTATAAAATAACACTAGATTAGAGAGATATAATGGTTGTAACTTAAATAATGCCCTATGTGCCAGCATCAGGATTTTAATTTAATTCTAAATTCCATTGGTAACCAATGGAATTTCAAATATAATGGAGTTACATGACCATAGATGTGTGCGTGACCTTATCTGGTACCTTATTTGAAATTGTTTAATTCAAAAAAATACCAGAAATTGTATTAGTCCAATAAAATGGTATCTTATTTTTCATTTTTTTGTTTTATTTTTATTTGCTAATTTGTAAAGTGATTGCTATTTCTCAGTTTTTTCAAATTTACATCTGCTATCTTTATATTTTGCACAGTATTAGGGGACATGCTTCACTGTTTCTGTGGTGTTGCATTGTATGCAAAGTCAGGCTTCTTTGTGGTTCAGTTTAAGTTTTGTCTACATATTTCTATTTTTAGTTTGTGATTACATATTCCATACTGGGCGAGAATGTTTCTATGTTCATTATGTACGAAATACATGCCTCCTCTTTTACGAACGTGTAGCATGGGCTTTAGCACCGACAGCAGCGGTAACTACTCCTACACTCATCGGAATTCTATGAGCATCGGAGCAGTTACTGCCATTGCTGACACTAAAACCCGCACTATGTGTTCGTAAAAGAGGGGGATGGTTTTTTGTTAGCAATGACTGTGCAGGTTCGATCTGTACTGGTCTGGCTTGTTTAGTTTTATATTGGGTGTATTGATGTTCTACTGCTCACTGTTGCCGTTTCTTAGGTACACTCTTGGTGTACGACATGTGGATTGTTACTACAAATCATGTTTTTCACATAGAGGATGGAGGTGTTAAAAATGATGGGCCCTGGGTTTCACATATGCTAGGTATGCCACTGCCTCTGAAAACTGTTGTATGCTGCTGTGGTATATCAACATTTAATAAACATAAACACCCTAAGTGCCTGTCTCACACTTTCTTGAATTCAGACAGTCTCTTGTCTCCACCACCTCTCCTGGAAGACTATTCCACATATTTACCACCCATTCTGTAAAAATGTATTTCCTTAGATTACTCCTGAGCAAACCACTGGTAACATCCCTTTGCCCAGAGCCATCTCCACTGACCACTACCCTCTGTCACTTTCCATAAAAACAGCTGAAAGGGTTTTTAAGCATAGAATGGTAGAGCAGTGTGCTTCAACCTTTTGATACCTATGGACCGGCGGAAATAAAATAATTATTTTGTGGACCGACAGTTGAAGATCACTGGGCTAAGTCGTGCCCATCTCTACCCAATCTCCACCCCAGACTCCGCCCCCATAATAGTACTAATTGTAACATCATTTTTTCCATCCATTTTTCATATATACACACATACAATATAATCGTATTAACAACACCTAATGGTTAACCACAAAATTAAAATACACAAAGCACGCTGTATGCTTTTCAACATTCATTCCTACCAGAAAACAGATAACCCCATGCAAATGCAGGACCAAAAACTAAAAGTACTAATATTTACAAACAAACCCTAAGATGCAAGACTCTGCAAGCAGTATAACCACAGAGGAAAAGAAACAAATGCATTTCTTCCTGAACAGACAAATCAATCACTAAATAAAAAAAATAAAAGCATTTCCTCTACCGTTGTTGTCTTTCTCCCTCCATGTGCCTTGCCTTCTGGCCTGCCCCCTGGTGTTAGCTTCAGGCCGGTCCATAGTGCGATCAATGCAGGGTCTTCAGGCCGGCTCCCTGAGTGCTGCATTGCACAAAGCTGTGGGAAGCAGCTCCTCGCGTGCATCCCGTGCCGCATCTGGAAGCCTTCCCTCTGATGTTGCGACGTCAGAGATAAGGCTTTTGGGTCAGGCGCAGGCCGCGGGTAGGAGCCGCTTCCCACGGTTTTGTGCACTGCAGCACTCAAGGAGTGGGCTGAAGATGCCGCATTGATCATACAGAAGAACCAGCAGCTACAGAACAATCTCTTTGGCCCAATGGAGGTGCCGGCCCTGTGGACCAGCAGAAAAGTTTCTGTGGACTGGCACCGATCCATGGACCGGCGGTTGAAGAACACTGTGGTAGAGGAAGGATTTCCTCAACTACTTGGGTTCTATTTGGTTTTTTATTTTGACATTTTTTCTTGGATGGCTGATTTTCCTTGAAAATATTTGGGGGACTGGTATTCAACATGAAACTGGCCCTCATTTTCCCCAAGTTATGTAAATCCCAGCATTCTTTCACTTTTTTTGCACATTAATATTGCTTTGATTCCCTCAATCGACGTCCCTGCTCACAGAAAATCTGAGCTTTCTTCCAGTTGGGGAGTCACTGGTTTCTGTAGTACATGCTAGATATTTGCCATTTTCATCCACTCAAGTCATTGATTTCCTCTGTGGAATAGAAAACCACTGGCAGCATGACTTGTGACCTTCCCTCCTTCCCCCTCACATACACCTCTTTTCAAAGCACCCAGAAACCTACCAGTCAGAAGCTGCTGAAAACGATAAGCTACAATGTTCTCTTTTTAAAAACTCAAACAAATTAAGAACTCCATTCACAAAAACCGAGTAGAAGACATTAGTGGAAACCATAAACAATAGAAAACATAGTTGTAAGTTGATTAAAAAAAAGTGTTTACAATTAACTGGCAAAGGAGGGAGGGGTTGGACTTTCTCACAGTCCCAACTTGCTCCTAATGGATGTAATCCCTATTCTGGTCACTGTGGAAAAAGGCTTCTTCATGTCTTGATGGGTCAGTCAATTCCCAATGGTAGTTTGTTTTATAAATATAAATACAGAGAACATGAGAGCATAAAGACCAAATGGCCTATCAAATTTGCCCATTCACACCAACTACAAAGCTCTACAATCCCTTCCTATCCCTCAGAGATCATCTTGCTCTTGTCCCATGTTTTTCTAACTTCAGATACCATCTTCATCTCCACTGGGAGGCTGTGCCATACATCTATGATTTTTTTCCATAAAGAAATATTTCCACAGATTACTTCCCAGTCTGTCATTTTCATCCTATGACCCCCTTGGTGCACAGATAGTGTTTAGTTTAATGAGATATGCAGAAGCAGGGGAAGAGTTGCGATGTACGTTCATACTTTATAAGTCAAAACAAAAGAAACAATCCAACTTGTCTGTGGTGAACAAATCAAGCGATGAAAAGCAAAAGAAAAAAACTGCAAAGACAATGTACAAAGCTCCAGGCAACTTTATTGATAACATGTGGTAATCTCAGTGATGGTTCTCATGTGCTAAAATGCGTGACCCGACACGGGCCATGCTTCAGAGAAACACTCCTTCCTCAGGGGTCCCGTTTGGGGTAAGATCACAAATGTGGAGAACCGTGGAGATCACAAATGAAACGACAGATCGAGAAAAATAAAAGCTGCCCGATAATATCCAGCTGCTGCTACTCAGTGTTAAACGGATAGTGTACAAAGATTTTATAATAGGGCAGGAAAGTGCCATCTGCCATCACATTTCTGTGTTTCTATGAACAGGCACGTGGGATCTCTTAGGGAGAGGAGATAGTGGATGCTGTGGATGAGCAGGTTGGATGGGCCATTTAGCCTTTATCTGCTATCATATTTCTATGTTTTATCAAGACACATGGGTGCCTATATTCAATTTATAAAGAACAGCAACACCATCCAGCTCCAGATAATGATTTATCAAAATAAATAACTCTTTATGTGGAGCTCATTACTTTAGGTACTTATAGAGTGGGCATGGTTGTGGAAATTTTAATAGGCATCCCGTTATAAAACTAACCTCATAAGTTTCTGTGTTCAGACTTGAAAGCTTGACTTATATGAATAGTGGCTAAATATTGCCAATATGGGGGCAGTTTTATAAATGGGCACCTCCTTTTATATATATATATTACTTATGCTGTTGGCACTCAATGTTGACTGCATTGATAGCTCTGAATATTGATATACTAACAAAATGAACTAATCTTCAATTTAGACTCACTAGTTTTCTGAACAATGTTCAAGACCAAATCCAGAAGCAACGCAAATGGACAGAAACTCAGCTGCAGAAATCAACCCAGGACCAAAACAGGAATTCAGATCAGCTTTTCCATTCTGTGAAGTACAGACTGGTAAGAAGGTCTTTCCACACAGCAATCTGCCCTTACAGACATGGACAAATCCCTACACTGGTAGGGTTATCATATGGCTCCAGAAAAGGGAGGATGGATTGAGACATCCGGGTTTTACTTCCATTGTTTTCCAAAGAATTAAAGCCCAGATGTCTCTATCTGTCCTCCTTACTTCCATTGCTTTCAGTAGAAGTAAAACCCAGATGTCTCAATCCGTCCTTCTTTTTCAGGAGCCATATGGTAACCCTATACACGGGCCTACTGGGATCAGACCTAGGGGATCAAATGTCTGGAAGGGCCCTTCTCATTATCAAGGCAGGTTTTGCGGGCAGCCTACTTGTATAGTCCAGAGATTATGAAACCCTGACTTTTGCCATTTATCAATGCTCGTGTCAATACCCTATAACACTAACAGCAATTTGACCAAGCAAAATATTTTTGCTACCATATACCAATATCTATGTAAACTATATTTTGTACTCTATGTAATGTGACAGTTGAGTTTGCAAGGAGAAAAACAAGCAAGTAGGCCCAATATCTACGCAGGTCTACTATTAATCTGTAATTACTAATAACTTTTAAACAGAACAAAATTATCTGCATATTTGTATAAATTTAACACCCTTGCACAGTTGCATGTATATTATGTTCCTTGTGTAATGGTTAGTAAAACTATGCACTTGGCAGTTGCAGCTGAGAAGGGGGGAGAGAGCCTTAAGTGCTTAGTTAGCCCATAGGCCCAAAAACTTGTGATCCATCCATGCTTACAGAGATCTATAAAAACAATAGACCTTTCAAAGGCCTCTGAGGAAGAGTTAGGAGATTTCCAAAAGCTTTGGACCAAGTTTTAAAGTGGAAACAAAACAATTTCACATATATAGAACCTTCTCATAGTTAAAGGGAGTTTTCCACTTACCCCTGCAAATGAATGTCCTGTGGTAGCTTAGGCCATGTTTTGTTTTTTGTTTTTTTAACCCAAACTCTTCAATTACAATAGACCTAATTCTTCAGCATGGTGATTAGAATATGCTAAATAACTATCTGCATTGTTTAACTTAGTCCAGATGTTCAGTATCTTTGTGTTGGGAGTGGTACTTAAATATACAGAAAGTACAGTCACCAACCCCACCCTTTTTTCTATGGACAACATCAGCTCATTCAGTGAGATATTCAATCTGATACCACTTTTGAAAATGATTGGAGGTGTTGAACTCATAACTCACAATTTTCCCCTGACCAAGCAAAGAAAAAAAAAAAAGCCCAACAGAAT
This sequence comes from Geotrypetes seraphini, assembly GCF_902459505.1. NCBI lineage: Eukaryota > Metazoa > Chordata > Amphibia > Gymnophiona > Dermophiidae > Geotrypetes > Geotrypetes seraphini. The sequence continues at coordinate 4,435,637 of NC_047084.1, read as the reverse complement.
ACATGTGGAAAAGAATGACCAAGCTATATATAAATATCAAGAGAATGTGGACCAGGAAAGATTCGTGTGATCAAATCAAAAGCTAGGGACTTGCCAGTTTCTCCTCTCCCTTGTCCCCTGCAGCTTGTCACCATCATACTATCTCCCATTCAGGCCATCCACAGCACTTTTCCCCCTACTCTTTTTTCTCCAATTTTTTTTTTTTTATTTTCACCTAATTTATCCTTCTTCTTCACTCCTCTTTGTCCTTTTCCCCCCTCCCTGCTTCCTCTGTATTTTTATAACTTTTTCCTCCAGCCCAGGCATAATTTGATGGTTTATATTTGGTGTTTAATAGCTTTCTGTTTGTTTAATTCCCTACATCTTTTTAGCCAGTTTTGCTTCTTATTTCTCCTTGATCAAACCTTCTATTTCCCTCCGCTCCCCAGAGAGCTATTAAACCCCATGCCCTATCAAATTATGCCTATGTAGGAAGAGAAAAATTAAAAAGTACAGAGGGTGTAAAGGAAGAGGATAAGGAGGAGTGGGGAAGAAGAAGAAATTAAGGGAAAGTGAAAAACTTTTCCCTAGCCAGTTGCCATTCCATGCAGGTTTGGCTTATCCATCCTTTCCTTGCTAACCACTTCTCACTCTCCTCTACAAGTGAGACTTCCTCTTATTGGTAGGATTAACTCATCTTTAATTTGTGACTCCCTACTGACCAAAGGCTTGGATCATTTCCTGGCTCTGCTTTCCCTGGATCCAAGCACATTTGTTTTCTGGGATTGGTTCCCCACATGTTTTTGTACTGCAGCCCTACAGATTACAGGTCAATAGCCACCCCTTGCCTGCAGAGTCCACATGAGTCTTTGCCACATGCTCACTCTAAGCCATAGAAGGCCAGCAAGGATCACAATTTGAAACTTCAGAGATTACATGCTGAATGGGAGAACATGGTCCTACATCCCAGAGCACAAGAGCATGCACTCAAACTAAGCTCATACTCTGCCTGCTTGATTTATTTGTTTTAAAATTTTATATTCTGCATATACCTATGCAGAGTACAATAAAACATGCATAATCCAACAAAAACACAACATACAAAATCATTATAACAATACAATTTGTATAATTCAAAAAGCCTGTACAAATAAGTGTATTTTTAATAATTTCTTAAAACCACTCTTAGAATCACATAATTGTAAAACTCCTGGGAGCATTTTAATTTCTCTAGATCCCGACGTTCCTTATGAACACAAATAATATCTGATTTTCCATCGATTAGGGGATGCCATTACAAAAGATTCCATAACAGATTACTTCCGTACCAGGCAGCTACTTAGGATTCTGTTTTTCATCGATTATTCTCCACTTCCACTTCTTACGTGAATTTAAGAAAACTGCTCAAAGCATATTTATATGATAAATTTTTATAATCGGCAACTTATGATATGTCAAATTATAATTCGCTGTTTGATGTTCAGCTTTTCTTGGCTTATTATAAACCACAAGGATCCATATGGTTTTGTTGTATACAATTGACATGTTATGGTATGTTATTCTACATCAGTGGTGCTGCGCAGGAAAAACATTACAACATAGTAAATGACGGCAGATAAAGACCTGAATGGTCCATCCAGTCTGCCCAACCATACATGCTCCATAAATTAATCATTGTATAATGAGCTGCACGACATACTTTCAAAGAAAGTGCTCTCCCCGACTCTGATCTCAGGCTTTCCTAGGCTGGGATATTTCATTACTGTGGTGACATCTGTTTGTTTTGTTTTTTTAGTTCAATAATTGTTATTAGTTATAATAAAGTAAATCATACATATGTAAAAGATCAAGAAAATATAACGTAACATCAATATAAATAACACATATGTATGTATAAAAAGATATGTAACACAGCAAATTAACAATATCATTGTTAATGATCACTAATGGTATCATAAGATACAGCAAAGAGAACACTAAGGATGTACACCAAATCCAATAAGACAGATGCATATAGTCATTATGATTGAACAGGCACATAGCTGTAAGAATCCAATGGTTCCCATATTTTAGCAAAAGCTTTTAAGGCATTATACCTTTCGGCAGCAACACGCTCATATTTGGCGGATACACAGACCGTGTTCCACCAGGTTGTGTATTCCACCATTGAAACATCCTTCCAATGTTGTAAAATAATTTTAATGGCCAGGTTGAGCAAAATTCTCCAAAATTTTGAATAATTATCAGGTATTCTCTCTAAATAAATACAAAAATTATTTATTGGGTGAATTGGGCAAGTAAAAATAGTTTATCAGACGAAGGAGTAGCTTAATGGTTAGAGCTACAGCCTCAGCACCCTGAGGTTGTGGGTTCAAATCTAGTGCTGCTCCTTGTGACCCTGGGTAAGTCACTCAATCCTCCATTGCCTAAGGCATATTAGATAGATTGTGAGCCTACCGGGACCAGTTAAATTAGAAAACTAAAATTCCCAGATAACAATGGTAGAAAAATATTTATTTTTTTCAGTTCAAAGATTTTTATTGATTTTAATAAAATACAAAAATACAATAAATGTTAACAAGGCAAGATACAGACAAGTCATACAAAGCAAAGAATCATAAAATATTATCTGTGCAATACAACAAGCTGACCCCTGTCTATCTAAAAAGAGGTTGTCAGCACAACTTGCAGCCATAACCATATACAATATTCAAGCACAGAGAAACACCGATTATACCCCCGTATAAATATGGATAGCAAGCCATGATATAATGCATAAGTTCTGTTATAGATATCTATATCCTAGTACAACTGAATGCCATCAGTCTGTACTGCAATTAGAATTGACCGGGGCTCCAGATTTTGATAAATGAGCTCATAGACTTGTGCCTTTCCGTTATGACACTTTCATATTTTACTGTAAGGCATAACATATTCCACCAATTAATATAATTCACCTTAGATAGGTCTTTCCAACAATGTAAGATATTTTTAAGGGCCAAAAATAGCAAGACGTTAAGCAGCCTCGCATTATGATCAGACAGCATGTGCAGTAGACCAAAATGACCCAGTATGATAATGCGCAAACTTAAGGGCTCTTGTATATTCAAGATTGTAGAAATGGTTTCCCAGATTTTGCTCCAATAGACTGATAGATGTGAACAGTCATAGATCATATGAGTTAGCGTACCTTCCTGTGAGATACAAGACCAACACATGGTAGAGAGTCCATTTGAAATCTTGGCTACCTTATTTAACATAGTAACATAGTAGATGACGGCAGATAAAGACCCGAATGGTATATCCAGTCTGCCCAACCTGAATCAATTTAAATTTTTTTAACTTTTTCTTCTTAGCTATTTCTGGGCAAGAATCCAAAGCTCTACTCGGTACTGTGCTTGGGTTCCAACTGCCAAAATTTCCGTTAAAACCTACTCCATCCCATCTAAACCCTCCCAGCCATTGAAGCCCTCTCTAGCCCATCCTCCCCCAAACGGCCATATACAGACACAGACCGTGCAAGTTTGCCTAGTACTGGCCTTAGTTCAATATTTAATATTATTTTCTGATTCTAGATCCTCTGTGTTCATCCCATGCTTCTTTGAACTCAGTCACCGTTTTCTTCTCCACCACCTCTCTTGGGAGCGCATTCCAGGCATCTACCACCCTCTCCGTAAAGTAGAATTTCCTAACATTGCTCTTGAATCTACCACCCCTCAACCTCAAATTATGTCCTTTGGTTTTATCATTTTCCTTTCTCTGGAAAAGATTTTGTTCTACGTTAATACCCTTCAAGTATTTGAACGTCTAAATCATATCTCCCCCTGTCCCTCCTTTCCTCTAGGGTATACATATTCAGGGCTTCCAGTCTCTCCTCATACATCTTCTGGCACAAGCCTCCTATCATTTTCGTTGCCCTCCTCTGGACCGCTTCAAGTCTTCTTATGTCCTTCGCCAGATATGGTCTCCAAAACTGAACACAATACTCCAAGTGGGGCCTTACCAATGACCTGTACAGGGGCATCAACACCTTCTTCCTTCTACTGGCTACGCCTCTCTTTATAAAGCCCAGCATCCTTCTGGCAGCAGCCACTGCCTTGTCACACTGTTTTTTCATCTTTAAATCTTCGGACACTATCACCCCAAGGTCCCTCTCCCTGTCCGTGCATATCAGCTTCTCACCTCCCAGCATATACGGTTCCTTCTGATTATTCTGCATTTCTTTGCATTGAATTTTAGTTGCCAGGCATTAGACTATTCCTCTAACTTTTGCAGATCCTTTTTCATATTTTCCACTCCCTTTTCGGTGTCTACTCTTTTACAAATCTTGGTATCATCTGCAAAAAGGCACAATTTTCCTTCTAACCCTTCAGCAATGTCACTCACAAACATATTGAACAGGATCAGCCCCAGCACCAAACCCTGAGGGACTCCACTACTCACCTTTCCTTCCTCCGAGCGACTTCCATTAACCACCACCCTCTGGCGTCTGTCCGACAGCCAGTTTCTAACCCAGTTCACCACTTTGGTTCCTAACTTTAGCCCTTCAAGTTTGTTCAACAGCCTCCTATGAGGAACCATATCAAAGGCCTTGCTGAAATCTAAGTAAATTACATCTAGCATATGTCCTCGATCCAGCTCTCTGGCCACCCAATCAAAAAATTAAATCAGGTTTATTTGGCACAATTTACCTTTTGTAAAGCCATGTTGCCTCGGATCCTGTAACCCATTAGATTCAAGGAAGTACACTATCCTTTCTTTCAGCAATACTTCCATTATTTTTCCAACAACCGAAGTGAGGCTCACCGGCCTGTAGTTTCCTGCTTCATCCATGTGACCACTTTTGTGAATAGGGACCACATCCGCTCTCCTCCAATCCACAGGAACCACTCCCGTCTCCAGAGATTTGTTGAACAAGTCTTTAATAGGATTCGCCAGAACCTCTCTGAGCTCCCTTAGTATCCTGGGATGGATCCCGTCTGGTCCCATCGCTTTGTTCACCTTCAGTTTTTCAGTCTTCAGTTTTGGAATCCAGTGTGCTCTATGCATACGGAAAAACAGAGATTGAAGAACACCGGCAGAGCAAGAAGATCTAAACATATTTTTCCAAACTTGCTGCCACATCTCTTCCTCAGGCGAAAGTCCCAAATTTCCATGCCAAGCATTCATCATGCTCGTTAATGAAGAAGTTGAAGACCTTCTCATAAGGTCATACTATCTGGAGGCAACACCTTTTTTATTAGTATTGATTAATGAAATGGAAGAAAGTAGTTCTGGGATATTCTTTAATTGCCCTACATTAGGAAAAAGAGCATTCAAGCAGTGTCTCAATTGTATCCAACACTACTGCTAATGGAGCAGCAAGTTATAACAAGTTTGTAATTCCTCAAAAGACATCCATTGAGAGTTCTTTATTAAATCTTGGAGAGTCCAGATACTACAATTCTGCCACAATATCCAGTTAATTGATCTATCCTGAATCTTTATATGATCATTATGTCACAACAATATTCGTCGAGATTCGTAACATTTAATTTCCATCAAGTTATCGTAAGCCTTGAGTACTACATAAGTGGAATAGTAGATTGGTTGTTTTTTATCTTTAGAGTATGTGGGATGGAAAGTGTAAAAGTGAGGCGCGTATTTCCATATATACTTTTTTCCACTTGCAGCCAAGTAAGGGAATTAGCAGCAGAATCAACATTCAGCCATATCGATCCATGTCTCATGATGAAAGCTTGGTGATAGTGCAAGAAGTCAGGAAAATTTTACCCCCCATCACCACCATAGATTTGGCATGTTTTAATTTATTAACAAATTATATGAGGATGCACAACATATAATATGTTCATATAATGAGTCCAAATGTGTGATTGTAGCACCGAGATACCCCCCTCTTCAAACCCAGCATGCACCCAAAAAGAGGGAGAAAAAGCCTCAGACTAATGTAGTAGTATAGAACCGAAAGGTACAAATCAAAACTGCTTTTGATACTTTCTCTGGCAAAAAAAACTCCCTCACAGAACAGCTCAGGTTTAGAAAAGGGCAAAGTCACCCGGAGGCACGTTCAAGGACTTAGCTGACAAAAGATGACTTGAGCTCCAACACTGTCATGTCTTCTCCAATCTTCCCAACAAGCAATCTTGTTTCACCATTGTTTGGCTCATTGTTTGCTCCACCAGTTATAGGTCCTACCAGAAGTACTCCTCTGGTAGCAAGTACTCTTCCAATCTAATCATAGGGCTTAATCTCCAATTCCTCCTTCAACTTTCCTTAACATAAAACCTTTCAACCCTCTCTTTACTTTGTCAGCATTCATGACCACACTGACTAAAGAGTCTTGTACTCTATCCAAACACCATGGCAACACATAAATTCTCTCTCTCCTTCTTTTACCCCCAATATTGATTTGGTAGTTTAGGGCCCAGTCTTCCACAAGGCTTGAGATCCCTGTCTGTGGCATTCTCAGCTTGATTCTAGGAGGCAGAAAAGAGGCAAAAGACAATTTTTGCTATAAATCGTATTATCTATTAAGGGTGTACATTCAAGAATGTGCATTTCTTTCATACGTGTGTCTAAAAATGTAAAGTGTATACATAAAGGGTAATTTCTATATCTGCACATATTTTTAGGTGCCAAGTACATGGGTAAATGGCCACAATACTGGCATATATATGCACACGTATATACATAAATATCAATATTCCAGATTTGCACTATTCTATACTCTGGCACCTCATTGTGGTGGCGTTTGGTTTGCAGATGGATGTACACATGGGCGAAGTGGGGTGCGGCAGAGTTAGGTGCATATTCCTTGGAAACTGAGGCACAAACATTTTCACCAACTACCTGTAAGGTGAGCCTACCAGAAGAATCATTCTTTCTCATTATAATGGCAAAGGCCAGTTGTGCCTCCACATGCTGAAATGGAGCCCAGTCAGGCTGAACACTAAGGGCTCCTTTTACTAAGCTGCATTAGGGCTTTAACGCGTGGAATAGCATGCGCTAAATTGCCGTACGTGCTAGACCTAGTTCTAGTTGTGTAGTGCGCGGTAATTTCCTGCGTGCGCTAAAAAATGCTAGCGCACCTTAGAAAAAGGAGCCATGAATGCCAAAATATAAATACAACAGTTGTAGTGGCCAGTATCACAAACATTCCAGCCAGCAATGCCAAACCTTTTAACAATTTTATTTAGACAATATATTGGAGAGAGAATAATCTTAAAAGCCATTTATGGGAGTATTGATTAAGGTGTGGTAAAGGTCAGGCTGTTACCACAGCTTGATTTCTCATGGGAGTCAGCAACTGGCAGAAGCACAAGACTACAGGTTACTGACTCCTGTGGTAAATCAATAATGCCGTTCGTGAGCCATCTCACAAAAAAGCATTACTGCAACTTTCCTAGAGTATACAAAGACATAACCCAATACTCTCGGGATGCATCTTAAAGGGGCTGGCCACAGTGAAATAAGGAGACCAATGAGGACCCCCCCCCCCCCCCAATCACAAACTTCCTTTCCAAAGGGTCTCCCATATGTTTCAAGTTTTATTTCAGTTTGATATACTGCTTACAATTTATCCTAAGTGGTTTACATAAAAACATAATCTACATAGTAACATAGTAACATAGTAACATAGTAACATAGTAACATAGTAGATGACGGCAGATAAAGACCCGGATGGTCCATCCAGTCTGCCCAACCTGATTCAATTTAAATTTTTTTTTTTTTTAATTTTTTCTTCTTAGCTATTTCTGGGCAAGAATCCAAAGCTTTACCCGGTACTGTGCTTGGGTTCCAACTGCCGAAATCTCTGTTAAGACTTACTCCAGCCCATCTACACCCTCCCAGCCATTGAAGCCCTCCCCTGCCCATCCTCCACCAAACGGCCATACACAGACACAGACCGTGCAAGTCTGCCCAGTAACTGGCCTAGTTCAATCTTTAATATTATTTTCTGATTCTAAATCTTCTGTGTTCTATGTAAAATCTATGTAAAAAAAAAAAAAAAAAAACAACACAGGGAGACTAACATGGACAGTTAAGATAACGAGGGGGGACAAACTCAGGATACAAGAGGAAAACAGCCAAGATTACACATCATTGCAAAAAAAAAAAAAAAATGATAGGGAGAAGGAAAAAAAAAACGAACGGGATTGTGAATAAACTGAAATCAGGAGATTTGAAATGTGTATCCTGCCAGAGCTGGTGTTAGAAAGCAAGCGTGAACTAGGACCTATAAGAGAGAGGAAAAGTCTTTTTTATTTATTTTGTTTACTTCACAGAGCAGGTATGGGGTTGGAGAGGTTGTATCCCTATACTTCTACTAAGACTAAGGGGTCCTTTTATTAAGGTGCGCCTTTAGCATGTGCTAAATTGGTTAGCGTACCTTAATAAAAGGCCCCCTAAGTATCTTAATAAAAAAATTCAGCCAGCGACTTAGCCTATGTTTTAGATTTTGGCTCCTTATGTGATTGAGTTTGACACCCCTGCTCTAGAGAGAGGGACCCGACAGGGATGTCTTTTTCTTGCTAGCTATTAAGGTTCGGGAAGCCCCTCATATTTCTGGTATACGAATTGGGACTCAAGAGAGCAGAATAAACCTCTTTACAGAACAAGAAAAGCTACAGAATACTGTAAGAAACATTGAGTAGAGCAGCGACCTAATCTGACCAGAGACAATGCAGACCAACAGCAGTACCTGGCAATTGACCTTGCTGCTGTTCTTTCTGTATTATCACTAGGTTGTGAATGTTTTCTTTTTTTATTTTAAGCAACATATGCAAAAATTGTTATGCCAATTAAGCTATCTGAATTCTGCTTTCTATGCAGTCTACACAGCTGCAACTCACTGTGAGGGGATCATTTGCTAGCACTTGCAGGATAATTCTATAGAGTGGGTGCTTACATTTGCATACAGACTATGCATGTAAATACTTAGAATAATGGCGTTGTGTGTACATACGCTGTGAATGCCAACATTCCTCCTAAGCGCTATTAAGTAAATGTGTGTAATCTTATGTAGTGTGTATTTGACAGAAATGTGTGCACATAGGCAGAGTTTGGATGAGTTACAGGTGGGACTCACACTTATATGCACTTATGTCCCAAATTTAGGCACTAACACTCACACCAAATCTGCATCTGGCATAAGTGATCATATCTAAATTATATAAAGAAACATAATATTCAGTAACAACTTAAAAACCAATTCTTTTTTTTTTCTTCAATCTTAGTGATGTCACCCAATAGCGCTTCAAAACTTCATTGTCATCAGAGTGGTATATCAAATCCACAAATATTGATATTTATTCACTTTTCATAGAAACATTTTAACTATTTAGATAAATAATTTATTTTTAAACAAAGTAAAATTACTTAGCTTTTTCATCCAAAAATCAATCAGGGGGGTCAAGTCTACTGGCACGTCACATGTTTCACTATCTTGCTGTATTAAGCCTGGTTGCCCCGTACTATCCTATCAGTTCTATTTGGTGAACCTATTCCACCAGTCACTAGTTTTAAATATCTAGGGGGTTATAATGGATTCATCTCTCTTATTTGTAGACCAAATATCCTTAGTGGTAAAAAGGGGCTTTTGTCTGTTGAGACAGATAAGATCAATAAAATAATATTTTTGCTGAAACAGCCCTACAAACACTGTTACAGTATATGCCCTTTTTACCTCCCAACTAGACTATGGTAATCTTGTCTATTTGAGATTACCAAAATTGCAGATGAACGATTGCAAATATGGAATTTAGGCTGCCCGATAATGCACATATGTTTGATCATGCAACCCCTTTGTTTGTCAAATACTCATATCGTTGCTTGCCTGTGCTGTGTAGGAATAAATTTAAAACTCTGCTTAGCACATAAATCAGTAGGAGAACAGCAACCATAATAAGTGGACAACTCTATATATGCCTACAAAATGTCTTAGATCATTGAAGGACTATAGACTGTTGATGCCACATTTTTCTAAGGCAACAAGGAAGAGGACATTTTACTGGCTTGTGCCAACAGTTTGGAATGATATACCTCGGGAAATCTGTGCTGAAGTCAATATAAAAAGTTTAAAACTCTATTGAAGACATCTCTTTAAGCAGGCTTACAACCTCTATTCATCAAGAATACAATTTAAATTCTACTGCCTACTATTTAAGACTTTATACGGAGACAGTCCAAACTACCTGAATAACCGCCTCATCCACAACACCGCAACCAGACATAGGAAAACTCACACCCCATTCTCATACCCCCCAATTAAGGAGGTCAAACGGAAAAAACTATATGATGGCCTCCTGGCCACTCAAGCAGCCAAACTAGACAACCAAATCGCCAATCTACTGACACCATCCCTCGACTACAAGACTTTTAGAAAAGAAATAAAGACCATACTCTTCAAGAAAACTCTGAAAAAAGAAATAATACCGCAAGTCTCAAAACTCCACCTCTCACTAAAGCTAACTACCCCAAACAAATAACCTTACCCATTTCTTACTCCTTTTGAAAATGACCATTTTTTTTGGTGAGTTTTTGTTGTAATACATCTTGGATAATTCTTTAGTAATCTGCCTTGAACTGCAAGGTAATAGCGGAATAGAAATCCCTAATGTAATGTAATGTAATGTAATATGAAGAAATCTAGTCTATCCTTCAAAAAACTATTTTAGAGTGTGAGATAGTGAATGTGATTTTGGGTTGGATGGGTAGATCTGTCTGTTCTCTTATAGAATTCCTTTCTGTATTAAAAAGTATTGGATATTTTAAATTTTAAACTGCTCTGGCTTCATAAAGGTGAGTGGTGTATCTAGTTTTTAAATAAACCACCTTATACGTTATTTGCCACAGGACAGTGAGTAAATGACTCAGTTAATTGCACCTGCTTGCTTTTGCTTTATTGTATATGCAGTCTTGGCTTCTCTGTTAATTTATATATGCATTCATGCCGTCTCTATAGATTCCCCAAGATCTGCCCCTGTCTCTGTGAAGTCTGCTCAGCACAAAACCTGTCATCTGCTCATTCCCTTCCAGCAGTGGCGTACCTAGCATATGTGACACCCGGGGCCCATCATTTTTTGGCAACCCCCCGCCCTATCCATACGAAAAACATGATTTTTAGTAACGAGCCACACGTCACACATGAGTACCTAGGAAAAGGCAACATCTTACATATTGCAGTGAGCAGTAAATCAATACTCCCATTGTAAAACTAAACAAGCCAGACCAGCACAGATCAATCCTACACCGTCAATCCTAACAGAAAACCATGTCTTTCGAACACACAGAACACAGAAAACACCTTCGCCTAGTATGGAATATGTCATCACAATCTAATCCCTCCCCCTTTTACAAAACTGTAGTGTGGCTTTTAGCCATGGTGGTAACAGCTCTGACGCTCATAGAATTCTGAGCATCAGAGCTGCTACCTCCACAGCTGGCGCTAAAAAACGCTCTACAGTTTTGTAAAAGGGGGAATAAAATAGAATAAAATAGACAAAGGTTAAACTGAACCAGCAAGAAGCTGGACTCTGCATAAAATGCAACACCACAGAAACAGTGACACATGTCTCCTAAAGCAATAAATAAGTAGAAAACTTTTGTTCTACCTTTGTCTTCTCTGGTTTCTGCTTTCCTCATCTTCTTGTTACTGTCTTCCTTCCATCCACTGTCTGCCATCTCTCTGCCCCTCCCTATAGGGCATCTTCTCTCCTTCTATGCCCCTTCCAGAAACTGTATTCCTCCCCCTTCCATCTCTCCTTTCACCCCCATTGGTCTGGCATCTCTCTCCTCTCCTTCCCTCTCCCACACCTCTCTTCTGCAATCCCTTTCTTCCCTCATTTTCCTTTTCAATTTATTTTCTGCATTACGTTCTTACTACCCTCTCAACAATTTCCTTTTTTACTGTCTACCTACAGCTCACTACCTCTTTCCCTCACCCCCTCCAGTATTTCCCTAACTCAATCCTTTTCCCCCATCATCTGCCCTCTTCTCTCTCCCCACTTCCATCATCTGCCCCCTTCTCTCAATCTCTCCATCCACCACAGGTCCATCTTTCTCCCTTCCTCACCTTTCCGATTTTGGCAACAAGATCTGCAACACCCCCCCCCACCCCCCGTGATGACACTTAAGATCGGCAACGGGCCTCCTTCTTCTACTGGCATCAACAGAACTTCAGATCGGCAACGCGGTGCTCAGTCAAAAGTGGAAACAGGAAGCTGAGTCAGAGGGAAGCTTTTGACGTGAGCACTAGAGAATGACACGGGGGAAAAATCTGTCCCCGTCACCGCACAGTCCCCTTCACTGCCCCATCACCGTCTCCACATACAAGCCTCAGTACTGCAATATTTAGCTTATTCCTTCCTTATAAATCAAAGTTCTGGCTGCTGAACTGGAGAAAGAGATGTTCAGCTGGCAGGGCTTTGTTTATAAATTTTTATCAACACAACTAATATATTACTTTATCCTGAAGCAAAAAAAAAAAAAAGAAATCATTTTTTTTCTACCTTTGTTGCCTGGTTTCTGCTTTCCTCATGTTCTCATTCAATTCCTTCCATCCACTGTCTCTCTTCTCTCTGCATCTTCCATTTGCTCTGTTACTGTGCCTCTCCCTTTCTCCCCCCTTCCAAATTGGTCTGGCACCCATCTTCTTCCCTCCGCTCCCCCCATAGTCTGGCATCTCTGTCTTCTTCCCTGCCAGCGTCTTCTCCCCACTCTCTCTTCCCCATTTCCTTTCAGCGTCCTTCTCCCCCCATCTTCCCGATGTCCTGTCAGCGTCCTTCTCCCCCCTCTGTCTTCCCCATGTGCTTTCGGTGTCCTTCTCCCCCCTCTGTCTTCCCCATGTCCTTTCAGCGTCCTTCTCCCCCCTCTGTCTTCCCCATGTCCTTTCAGCGTCCTTCTCACCCCGTCTTCTCCATGTCTTGTCAGCGTCCTTCTCCCCCTCTGTCTTCCCCATGTGCTTTCAGCGTCCTTCTCCCCCCCTGTCTTCCCCATGTCCTTTTAGCGTCCTTCTCCACCCCTCTGTCTTCCCCATGTGCTTTCAACATCCTTCTCACCCCTCTGTCTTCCCCATGTGTTTTCAGCATCCTTCTCCCCCCTCTGTTTTACCCATTTCCCTTAAGCATCTTTTCCTCTCCACTCCACCTTTCCTCCCTTTCTCCCTCCCTGCCTCTTACCTTCGTGCCTTAAGTTCCGGTTGCATCAATGATGGCCTTTACGGCAGCCACACGCAGCTTCAATGCTCCAGCTGCTGTAAGAAGGTAATTTAGACTCGCGGTCACAGGGCAGGGAGGTTTGTTGGACCGGGCCTGTTGTCAGTCGGTCGGGCGGGCGGTGGGGGGGGAAGCGCCACGAAGGTAAGGGGACCTGGCCAGCTGTGCACCCCCCCTAAGGCTGCACCCGGGATGGACCTCCCCCCTCCTTGGTACGCCACTGCCTTCCAGTCACTCCCCCTGAAGTCCTGATTCATTTTTAAAAAGGTGCTTATAAGTCTGTAGCTCACTTCCTTCCCTGCATTTTTGTAGGGAATGCAGAAACAGATTTATTTTTACCCATTCTTAAACCCTACCTTCTTATCCCCAGTGCTCATATAACCATGTTTCTCACACACGAACTCTCCCTGTTAAGTCTACTTTTCTAAGCTATTTCTCACCCTATGACACTAGCTCCCAGGCAATTTTGACCATACCACCATTGTCTCACAAGCCTGACTAGTCTCACCAATCTAGGCCTATGAAAATCTCCCATATCCAGACTAAATCTTATTATCCACTAAGGAGGTGCCTGATGCCTGCCCCTCCCCCTCCCATAACTTCTGGGCACCATCACCTCCTCCTAATACTGACTTTTCCCAATCTCTTTCTTCACCCCAAGCCACTTAACCCACCCACTACCTCTCTCACTCTTTGAATTCACCACCTCACCCTCTCTTCTGTCCTCCACTCTCTTCTCGGCCCTACAGCTTCAACACTTTCTCCCTCTCATTCAGCCATCCTCACTCTTCCTGTGTACATCTTGACTATGGCACAGCCCCTCCCTCCCCCATGCCTCTCTCACACTCATCTGTATTCTCTTATTCCTTCTCTTGCGCTCTGCTGGGATCACCCCAGTCCTCCCAATCAATCCCCACCCTTTTCATATGGGTCACACCGCAATGCAACCAATATTATTTCTTTTCCTCTCCTCCCTTCTTCCTCTCTGCCTTTCTCACTTGCCCTGTGGAATGCCCACTCTGTCTCCAACAAGATTACCTTCATACATGACCTATTTATCTCTCAAACTCTTCACCTGCTGGCACTAACCAAGACCGGGATCTGCCCTGAAGATTCTGCTTCAGCTGCCACCCTGTGTCATAGAGGCTGTTGGTTGTGGAGGTGGTGTTAGGCTTACTCTTGCCATCTTGTAGATATCAACCTCTTCTTCCACCTCAGTCTCACTCCTTTCCCTCAGACTTTGACTCTTGGTTCTCCTCCTTTTTCAGAACCTCATCTCAGTCCCTCATCCTTGGTGACTTCAACATCCATGCTGATGATCCCTCCGACTCCTACACATCCAAGTTTCTCTCTCTAACATCATCATTCAGTCTCCAGCTGTGCTCCTCCACCCCTATGCATCAGAATGGCCACTGCCTTGACCTTGTCTTCTCCTCTAACTACTCTACCACCAACTTCTGCACCTCAGCACTTCCTCTCTTTGACCATGTTTCAAGTTTATTAAGTTTTAATATACCGACCATCGAAGGACACCTGGCCGGTTTACAATGTTAAAAATGAAAGGTTAAAAATAAATCATTATAAAAAGGGGGGAGGTGTAAACATTAATTAGTCAAATTACAAGTATAAACATGAGCTTGAGGATAAAGGGGAAAAGGAAAGTTGATAAATACATCGATAAAAAGAAAAAATTTAATAGGGAGGGAAGATGGGGGAGAATATAACATCAGGGGAGGGGATATATTAATGTTCACTATTCATCACTCCCTCCCCACCCAATACCTGGCTAATCACTACCAATATCAATCATTAAGATGACATTTACGAACCTTCAGGCACCTTCTCCACCACTGTCTCATCCCTTCCTTCAACTACTCTATTGTGCAAGTCTGTCAATTAATCTGTCTTCTCCTATAACACTATTCTCTCTTCTGCTCTAGATACCCTTACTCCTCCCATTTTACCTCCTGTAAGGCACACCAAACCCCAGCTCTGGCTGACTTCCAACATCTGCTACCTGCGCCCAATCTGCTGAATGTCTTTGGCTTACATCCCCAAACATGTGACTTCATACACTTCAAATTCCTGCTGACATCCTTCCAATCTGCCCTCTCACTTGTCAAACAAGAATACCATGCCCATTTAACTAACTCTCTTAGCTCTAACCCTTGATGTCTCATTGGTGGAGCTGCTGCCTCTGCACCCAGAGGTTGTGAGATCAAATCCCACTACTGCTCTTTGTGACCCTGGGCAAGTCACTTAATCCTCCAGTGCCCACCACTTTAAATGTAAGCTTTGAAATGCTGAAGGCAGTATACAAGTCCCCATTCTCTTTCCCCCTTAAACTCCCTACTCAAAGTGCCCTTACCTCCAATCCCCTTTCACATTGTTTAAATGTTATTTTAAACCTTGTACAACGCTTTGTAGTATCGATAAAGCGTTTAATCAAAAATCTGAATAAACAATAAACAATTGCTGCCTGAATGCCTCACCGCCATCTAAAACTGAATATGGCTAAATCCGAGCTCCTTTTCTTTCTGCCTAAACCCATTCTCTTTCTCATCAGCTCGCAATCTTAGGGTCATCTTTGTCTCCTCTCTTTCCTTCTCCTCTCAGATCCAAACCGCCAAAGCCTGTTGCCTCTTCCTCTATAATATTACCAAAATTTGACCTCTCCTCTCCGAGCACACTATCAAAACCCTTATCCACACTCTCATCACCTCTCGCTTAAATTACTGCAACTTGCTTCTCTCAGGTCTTCTGTTCAACCATCTCTCTCCACTCCAATCTGTGCAAAATTCTGCTGCACGACTTATATTTTGCCAGAGCTGCCATACTCACATTACCTCTTTCCTCAAGTCACTTCATTGTCTCTCCATTCATTTCCGAATACAGTTCAAACTCCTCTTACTGACCTACAAGTACATTCATTCTGCAGTCCCCCAATATGGTTCATAGACAACGGCCGCTCAAAAGTACTGTTTTTAGGGGCTCCGACGGGGGGTTTTGTTGGGGAACCCCCCCACTTTACTTAATAGACATCACGCCGGCGTTATGGGGGTTTGGGGGGTTGTAACCCTCCACATTTTACTGTAAACTTAACTTTTTCCCTAAAAAAGTTACAACCCCCCACACCCCCCACAACGCCCCCACAATGCAGCGCGATGTCTATTAAGTAAAGTGGGGGGGTTCCCCCCCATGCCCCCCGTAGGAGCCCTAAAAACAGTAATTTTGAGCGATGCGCGCCTCCGCGCTGCGCTCAATTGTCTGGGCGCGCCTTTGTCCCGGCACGCTTTTGACCTGACACCCCCCAATATCTCTCCTCACTTATCTCCCCTTATGCTCCCCCCTGAAGTCCATTCATTGGGTAAGTCCCTCTTATCCATCTCCTCCACTGCCAACTCCAGACTCCATCCCTTCTATCTTGCTGTGCTGTATGCCTAGAACAGACTGCCTGAGTCAATATGTCAAGCTCCATTTCTAGCAGTATTCAAATCCAAGCTAAAAGCATATTTTTATAGGCTGCTTTCAACACTTAAGTCCCACTTACCATATGATATCTATGTCCATCCTACCATTCTCTCTGCAAGAAACCCACCAACCCCTATGTATTCTGTCTTTCTGTCTAAATTAGATTGTAAGCTCTTCTGAGAAGGGTCCATCTAGTACATGTTAAATGTACATATACAGTGCTGCATAAGCGTTATTGAAATGATAAATAGTAGAAGTAGAAGATCATTAAGACCAAATCAAATCTTATTCCAAACAAATCATATAGTTCTACATGGTATTCCTGCATGTGCTTATCAATATGTAACACAGAAATACTGCTGCTTTATTGAATGTTTCTAGGACTCAGTAGAGAAGAAAATGCAGGAGAAACTGAACTACCTGAATGTAATTCTGGAAAGCAGAGATGATGTGCAGAAAGTGGAAACTCAGCTAGGCAAAATGAAATACTCTGAGGATAAACTGAATGCAAGAATGGTCAAACTTGAGAAGCAGATTTGGAAGGAGCTGGATACTATCAAGAATGAATACCAAGCAGGTGAGCAATTGCCTATACCATGAAAAGTTCAGTAGCTATGATATCCCAAAACTAATCTCCTTCCAAGCCATTTGAGACAAGTACCATAGAGTGCCACTAATTTGAACCACAGACACCCAAGTAGAAATTCTGCCAAGCAGAGAACAAAGTTGGAGATCTCCTCTGAAGGTCTGGAGTAGGGGGACAGGCCTTCTGTCAAAAGAAGTGGCATGAATTTCACTGCATGCTGTCATAAGAGTCTAATGTCACTCCTTCTCTGGCCCCCTAAGCCCATTCACAAGCCCGTTCCTTCCCCATGGCACATTCCTGTCCTCTTCATCCCTGAATCAAGCTCCACTTTACCAGGACTTATCTCATATACTGTAGCTATTCCCAGATCTGATAGAAATAAGAAGTATCTCTAGTTCATGGTGAAAGCTATGTCACACTCCAGCATCAACCCCTGAGCAATTTGCAGACTGTGGCAGCACTGTAACGGCAATATCATTCATCCAAAAAATCAGAACAGGGCTGACAAGTATGCACCAACTCACAGTCGCCATGCTGATTTTTCAGTGGGTAATAATGCTGCCACTGGACCTGTTTCCTGACTGACCCCCTGCACTGATTGAAACGTATTTAAGGCCCTTGATCAGACATGATTAATTTGGAAATAGAGGTAAACAGCAGAATTATGAATAAGGACTGAAATGATGAGAACAACTTTCAAAGTGATTTACATGGGTAAAAATGTTTTAACCATAGGCCCCAGAACAGGGGGGAGCCACAGCTGCCATGGCACCTCCAAATTTTGCTACCCTTCCTCTCACCTCATGTTGCCTTTTTCCTCTTACTTTACATCTGTGCATGCTTAAGGCTGACCAGCCAGTCAGCTTCTGTCTACTTCAAAACAGAGAGGGTGGGAGCCAGCAGGTCTTGAGCATTTAATGTACTTGTACCAGGCCATCTGTGCACTGTCTCCAACATAGCTTATATAGTTGCCATCCCAGGGAAGCAAGGTAAGAGAATAAATACATCACGGATACAGCATAGAAAATGGGGGGGGGGAGACTGAGATTTGAATTATGGACATCACAGGTAGGGAGAGGAAAGAGAGAGATGCTGATGAGAGGAGGGGGAGGGGAGAGAGGGAGAGATGCTGAAGAGGTTGAAGGGTGGGAGACTCAAGACCAATGTAAGGAAATTCTTCTATACGGAGAGGGTGGTGGATGCTAGGAATGCGCTCCCGAGAGAGGTGGTGGAGAGGAAAATGGTGATGGAGTTCAAAAAAGCATAGGATGAACACAGAGGATCTAGAATCAGAAAATAATAGTAAATATTGTAGAACTAAGGCCAGTACTGGGCAGACTTGCATGGTCTGTGTCTATATATGGCTGTTTGGGGGAGGATGGGCTGGGAAGGGTTTCAATGGCTGGGAGGATGTAGATGGACTGGAGTGAGCTTTGATGGAGACTTCAGTAGTTGGAACCTAAGAACAGTACCGGGCAGAACTTTAGATTCTTGCCCAGAAATAGCAAAGGAGAAAAAGAAAGAAACCCCCCCAACAAATTTTTAGATTGAACCAGGTTGGGCAGACTAGATGAACCATTCGGGTCTTTATCTGCCGTCATCTACTATTTTACTATGTTACCATGATGGGTTGAGAGGGACGAAAGATGAAATATGCTGGAAGCCATGGGGGATGGAATGATTGATACCGCAGTCAGAGGGTGGAGGAAAGGATACAGATGCTAAAGAGAGGAGGGGGTTAGGGGAGGAGAGAGATGCTGAAGACCATGAGGGTAAAGGAAGAGGGAAGGACAGAGATTCTACAGACTATGGAGTGGGTGGAATGCTGGAAACTACAAGCAGGGGGCAGGAAAGGGAAAGGATAGATTCAGAATCAATGCTGGAAACCATGAGGGAGGGAGAGAGAGATGCTATATAGTTAAACCATGAGAGGCTGAGAGAGAGAGAAGGAGACAGATGCTGGATAAAATGGGGGAATGAGAGCAGGAAAAGAAAGAAACATTGACAGCATGGAGGTGGGATTGAGAGGGAGAGAGGAGGAGAGATATTTTGGATGACATTGGAGGGTACTAGGATGATATGGAAGGTTTGAGGTGGAGCTCTGGCACTCCCAAACAAAACAAGCATTCCATTGCACCTCCACCTTATTCAGATGTCAGTAAAATGCCCTTTATATTCTGTTTTGAAATTTCTTCAAAATTGTGTCATAAAAAGACAGAAAAATACATAGGTAGGACACAAAAGGAAAAAGTCCAAAGTCTGCTATTGAGACAGATATAGGGAAGCCACTGCTTACCCTGGGTTCGGTAGCATAGAATGCTGCTACTGTATAGGTTTCTGCCAGGCACATGTGACCTGGATTGGTCACTCATGGAAACCGAAACAGTATGGCTATTCTTATGTAAACAGCATGAATTACATGGAATGAATCCAAGTTCACTCTACTTAGCACCAAACAGATATTAGAAACACAGGAAAAAGAATTAAAAAGATGTATCCCCTGGCTGCCACTCAGCCATGCAAAATATTTTTCTTTCCACATAGGGTTCTCCCTGAAGGGACAGACTACTGTGTTGAGTCTCCCAACCAGCCTAGGTATCCCTTAAGCACCGACCCATTGGAAAAATACTATGGCCCTTACTTTTGAAGTATCATTATGTGTACATGGCATTTCACAATAGGGACCATTTGCACCTGGAAACACATACTATGTGAAGATGTCCAGTGGAATGGGCAGAGAAGAGGAGGGAGTGTCCTGGGCAGGCCTACATACAGATGTGTATTCCCCATTTCATATAGGTAATCTATATAATGTTGGAAGGGGCCATTATACATGGTGATGTTTTACCCCCCCCCCCCAAAAAAAAAAAAAATTAATCTCCTCCCAGTGGCCATCCCTCCAAATAACCTCTTTGTCATGTGATCCACCCCTCTAGCCCACCCACTACACTGTAACCCACCATACCAAACTCCTTTCCCGTATGCCTACAAATTCCCTACTGTGTGGGAGCTTCTATCAAAGAAGGGAAGAAGTGTTTTTGGTGGCAGGCTGGCTAATCAACTGAAGAGGGCTTTAAATTAGAAGTGATGGGACAGGATGATAAAAATCCCTGGGTGAGTATAAGCCCTCACGTTAAGTAAATCACTGAATACCTCTACACAGATGGTAAAAGGGAGCAATATCTAGAAAGCAATATATACTAATGCTCTAAGTATGGGAAACAAGATTCTGGATCTAGAAGCTTTGATGGAAGAAGATGAATGGCGATCAGAGAGACGTGGTATATGGAGAACCATGACTGGGATGTAGTTATACTGGGCTATAATCTGTTCAGGAAAGACAGGGTAGGAAGAAAAGGAGAGGGTGTAGCGCTATATGTTAAAGATCAAATTAAAGCCACACAATTGCAGGATCTGCAGGGCAAGGAAGACGCACTGTGGATCAATTTGGAAAGAGAGAATGGTAAATATATTTACATTGGTGTGATATACAGGCCTCCTTTACAGATGGAAGAAGTGGACAAAGATTTAATAATAGACATTCAGAATATAAAGTATCTAAAAAAGGGAAAGTTTTACTAATAGGTAATTTTAACATGCTGAATGTTGATTGGGGAATCCCCATTGCAGGGTCTTCTAGAAGTAGGGATATCCTAGATTCTCTACATGGAGAACTGTTCCAGCCATTGGTAATGGTTCCCACACGGGAAGGGGCCATACTGGACTTACTTCTTACAAACAGGGAAAGTATTTCTGATGTTACAGTAGGTGATCATCTGGCATTCAGTGATCACTGCATGGTATGGTTTAATATTAAGAAGGATATAGAGAGGGCTCATTCAAAAGTAAAGGTTCTAGACTTTTTTTAAAAACTAATTTTATTCGGATGGGGAATTACATCAAGGAATTGTTTGGATAGGAACATCTGAAAGGAATGGAAATGCAGTGGACAAAACTGAAAGGAGTAATTGTAAGGGCGACAAACCTTTTTGTGAGGCAAGTAAGTAAAAGCAAGAGGAAAAGAAGGTTGCTTTGGTTCTCAAAAGTAGTAGCTGAGAAGGTAAGGAATAAGAGGTCAGCTTTCATAAACTACAAAAAAATTTCAGAAACAGGAAGATAGGCAAAAAATATCTGGAAAAGTTAGGAGAAGCTGGTTGAGTAGTTAGGAAAGCAAAGATACAAATGGAAGAAAAAATAGCAGACATGGTAAAATGAGGAGACAAGACATTTTTTAGATATATCAGTGATAGGAAGATGTGCAAAAGAGGCATTGTGAAATTCAAAAGTGAAGGGAAAGAATATGCAAAAGCTGATAAAGAAAAGGCTGAATTGCTGAACAAATATTTCTGTTCTGTGTTCATGGCTGAAGCGCCGGAAGTGGGACCGCAGAAGACAAACACGAATAGGGATGAAGGAGTGGTAGTCCCTGATCGATTTTCAGAGGGTTGTGTTTGTGAGGAACTAGCTAAATTAATAATAATATTAATAATAACAACTCTATTCTTCTATACCGCCACAATCTTGCGACTTCTAGGCGGTTTACAATCAAGAGTGCTGGACATTCAGCGAAATACAATAAGTAGATATTCAGAGGAAATACAGAGATCAGAGACAAAGGTAAACAATTAAAGGTAGACAAAGCAATGGGGCTGGATGGTGTACATCCGAAAGTGCTGAAGGAATTTAGGGAAGTTCTGGTGGTTCTGCTGACTGACCTTTTCGATGCTTCTCTAGAGTTGGGAGTGGTACCGGAGAACTGGAGAAGGGCGGATGTGGTCCCTCTCCACAAAAGTGGAAGTAAGGAAGAAGTAGGGAATTACAGGCCAGTAAGTCTGACTTCTATGGTAAGCAAATTAATTGAGAAGCTTTTAAAACAGAGAATTGTGAAGTTTCTGGAATCCTGTGGATTACAGGACCTGAGGCAACATGGATTTACTAGAGGTGTAGGTCTTGTCAGACAAATCTGATCAATTTCTTTGACTGGATGACCAGAGAATTGGATAGAGGGAGTGCGCTAGATGTGGTATATTTAGATTTTAGCAAAGCCTTTGACAGTGCTCCATACAGACATCTAATAAATAGAGTGCCCTCGGGATGGGACTGAAAATGACGGACTGGGTCAAGAACTGGTTGAGTAGATGATGACAGCGGGTAGTGGTTAATGCAGATAGCTGTGAGGAAAGAGATATTGCCAGTGGTATGCCTCAAGCTTATGTTCTTGGGCATGTTCTTTTTAACATTTTTATAAGCAATATTGCTGAAGGGCTGTCAGGTAAGATTTGCCTCATTGTGGATGATACCAAAATCTACAATAGAGTAGACACCTCAGATGGTGTGAATAACATGAAGAAAGACCTAGTGAAGCTTGAAGAATGATCTGAAATCTGGCAGCTAAAATTGAATGCTAAGAACTTCAAAAGCCCAAAGGAACAGAACAGTTTAGGGGGTGAAGAACTTAAATGCACTACAGAAGAGCAGGACTTGGATGTTATTGTATGTGATGATCTTAAGATGGCCAAACAGGTTGAAAGGTGAAGGTGAAAGCTAGAAGGATGCTAGCATGCATAGGGAGAGGTATGGCCAATAGGAAATTGGAGATATTGATGCCCCTCATTTAGAATATTGTGTACAATTCTGGAGGCCACACCTTCAAAAAGATATAAAAAGGATGGAGTCGGTCCAGGGGAAGGCTACTAAAATGGTATGTGGTCTTCATCATAAGACATATGGGGACAGACTTAAAGATCTCAATCTGGATACTTTGGAGGAAAAGCAGGAGAGGGGAGATATGACAGAGACGTTTAAATATCTACGTAATGTAAATGCACATGAGTCGAGTCTCATTTGAAAGGAAACTCTGCAATAAGAGGGCATTGGATGAAGTTAAGAGGTGATAGGCTCAGGAGTAATCTAAGGAAATATTTTTTTTCAGAAAGGGTGGTAGATGTGTGGAACAGTCTCCCGGAGAAAGTGGTGAAGACAGAGACTTTGTCTGAATTCAAGAAAGCATTGGATAGGCATGTGGGATCTCTTTGAGAAAGGAAGAGATAATGGTTACTGCGGATGGGCTAAATAGACAGGCCATTAGGCCTTTATCTGCCATCACGTTTTTATTCCCCCCCCCCAACATACACACTCACGTACACAATAGACCCTACCCAGGCCTTCCTGGATGATCTGATTTCTAGTGGGTAGGAATGATGCCATCATTCAGATATAGCAAAATTAGAAAAGATACAGAGAAGAGTGATGAAAATGATAAAGGAGATGGAATGACTTCACTATGAGGAAAAGCTAAAGTGTCTAGAGTTCTTCCGCTTGGAGAAGAGATGACTCATGGGAGATATGATAGGAGATCTATAACATACTGAGTGGAGTGGAACAAGTAGATAGGAATTGCTTGTTTACTCTTTCCAAAAATATTAGGACTAAGAGGCATGCAATGAAGCTACTAAGTAGTAGATTTAAAACAAACCAGAGAAAATACTTCTTCACTCAATATATCATTAAATTCTAGAATTTGGGGAAAGCAGTAACTTTTCAGAGTTTATAAAGGTCTGGATAATTTCTTAAAATAAAAGTTCATAAGCCATTATTACAATGGACTTAGTAACATAGTAATTGACGGCAGATAAAGACCCGAGTGGTCCATCCAGTCTGCCTAACCATACATGCTCCATAAATTAATTTAATTTAAATGGTCCTTTTTCTTAGATATTTCTGGGCCAGAAACCCAGAGCTCTGCCCAGTAGTGTGCTTAAGTTCCATCTACAGGAGTCTCCATCAAAGCTCACTCCAGCCCATCTTAACCATCCCAGCCATCGAAACCCTCCCCAGCCCGTCCTCAACTGAATGTCCATATACAGGACACAGGCCTTTCAAGTCTGCCCAGTACGGGCCTTAGTTCCTTCAATGTATATCCATTATTTTCTGATTAGAGATCCTCTATGTTCATCCCACACTTGTTTGAACTCTGTCGCTGTTTTCTTCTCCACCACCCCCTCAGGAGCGCATTCCATGCATCAACCACCTTCTCCATAAAGAAGAATTTCCTAACATTACTCTTGAAATTACCACCTGTCAACCTCAAATTATGTCCATTTTCCTTTCTCTGGAATAGATTTTGTTCTACGTAAATACCTTTGAAGTATTTGAAAGTCTGAATCATATCTCCCCTTCTTTCCTCTAGGGTATACATATTCAGGACTTCCAGTCTTTCCTCATGTCTTCTGGCAGAAACCTCCTACCATTTTCGTCGCCTTTCTCTAGACCGCTTCAAGTCTTTTTATGTCCTTCGCCAGATACGGTCTCCAAAATTGAACACAATACTCTAAGTGGAACCTCACCATTAACCTGTATAGGGGCATCAACACCTTCTTTCTTCTACTGGTCACGCCTCTCTCTGTACAGCCTAGCATCCTTCTGGCCACAGCCACCACCTTGTCACACTGTTTCTTCACCTTTAGATCTTCAGACACTATCACCCCAAGGTCCCTCCCCCCATCCATGCATATCAGCCTCTCACACCTCCCAGGACATATGGCTCCTTCCAATTTCTAATCCTCAAATGCATTATTCTGCACTTTGCATTGAATTTTAGTTGCCAGATATTAGACTATTCTTCTAACTTTTGCAGATCCTTTTTCATGTTTTCCACTCCCTCCTCGGTGTCTGTTACAAATCTTGGTATTATCCACATAAAGGCAAACTTTCCCTTCTAACCCTTTAGCAATGTCACTCACAAACATATTGAACAGGATCGGCCCCTGCACTAATCCTTGAGGGACTCCACTACTCACCTTTCCCTCCTCTGAGCGAATTCCATTAACCACCACCCTCTGGCGTCTGTCCGTCAACCAGTCTCTAATCCAGTTCACCACTTTGGGTCCTAACCAGCCCTGTTTATTTCTAGGATAAGCAACATAAAATCTGTTTTACTCTTTTGGGATCTTGCCATGTACTTGTGAGCTGAGTTGGCCACTGTTGGAAATAAGATACTGGGCTTGATGGACTTTTGGCCTGTCCCAGTATGACAACTCTTATGTTCTTATGTAATCAGAACATAAATCCAGTGCCAAGACTCAACAACCTTCTATAGATTAACAGTAGTTTCAATCAATTCTCATGAATGGAGTCATAAAAAAAATCAAAAGCTATAAAGACAGCCATAATAATGCTGAACTTACAAAGTTAGCTTTTTCATTGATCAGCCTCACAAAATTCTAAGTGCATTCATAAGGAAGGCTAAAAGAGAATTTGAAAATAAGCTTACCTTAGAAGTAGAAGCTCATTGTAAAATGTTTTTTAGGTACATTAGAAGCCAATGAGGGAGTCAATAAGACAATTAGACCATCAAAGTGTAAAAGGGGCACTCAGAAAGTATAAGGCCAGAGTGGAGAGACTAAATTAAGTTTTTTGCTTTGGACTTTACCAGGGCTTTTTATTTTTGTGCTTTTACGGTATACCAGCACCTTTTTTTTTCCTTTGCCAACTCATTCCCCCATTTCCTGCAGCTGCTGTTACTTCTGACGATAAGCAGTGGTGGGCAAGTCAAGCAGTAGTAGGCATGGGGCCATAGTGTTCGGACAAGCGATGTCGGCTCTGCTGGTCCCCTGCCCCAGAACAGGAAGTTGATGTCAGAGGGGCAGAGGATCAGCAGAGCCGACAGTGTGCACCTAAACACTGTGGCCTCACACTTGTTACTGTTTGTTTTGGCTTCTGCTGAAGCTCATTGGGAGAACCTGCAACAGACCAGGAGAAAATTGAAGGGGGTGGGGTCGAAGGATCCTGGGGAGAAAGAGGGAGGGGAAATGCTGGATGGAAGTAGGGAGGAGAGAGAAGCAAAGATGGGATAGCAAGCAATAATTAAATGTAGACATAGGCAGCAAAAACATTGAACAAAGCTTGAATCCTCCTTCCCCTAACCTTCCCGACCCCTCAACTGACCCAAACCTCTGTCCCGGCCTCAGAATCCCCACGCTGCTACGCACCAGAAACCACCCCTCCAAAAAAAACCCTCGAAGAGCCAACCACGCATCCTTAAAGTCTGTTCCCTCTGCCAACCTCCCTAACCTTGCCTCTGACTCGCTCACCCCAATCCCAACTCTCTACTGCAACGCCAGATCCACATGCAATAAGATTCAAATCCTGAAGGACCTTCTCGAGGACTCTGACCCGGGATTCCTTTGCATCACGGAATCCTGGATCACGAAAGATGACA
Source organism: Geotrypetes seraphini (assembly GCF_902459505.1). Lineage (NCBI taxonomy): Eukaryota > Metazoa > Chordata > Amphibia > Gymnophiona > Dermophiidae > Geotrypetes > Geotrypetes seraphini. The sequence goes on along the minus strand of NC_047084.1, from coordinate 4,409,167 downwards.
TATTTACACAAAATGAACTCTGCTCCCATGGCTACCAAGGTCTGTTTTCTCCCAGAACTAACCGTATAGGTGGCGGTCTGGCACTAATCTACAAATCATTCTTTGATGTCTAGCTCATCGAAAAGAGCAGCCACACCTCTCTAGAATACATGTTGGCCTCGGTCAACGACGAACTCCAACCTCACCCACTGGGCATCCTACTTCTTTACCGCCCACCCACCCCTTGGAACAAATCCTCTGATCTCGTTCTCGAAACTATTTCAAACGCCTTCCTCAAATTTCAAAGACTCTTGATCATTGGGGACATCAATCTCCACCTTGACGACAATACCAACAAGGATACGATCGAACTGAAGAGCTTCCTCACCTCTCTCGGTTTTTTACCCCCCTCTTCATCCCCATCCCACAAAAAGGGACACACTCTAGACCTCATCACCTTCCTTGATCTTACCGCCTACAAAACCTTAGCTGGCGACACCCGCTGGGAACAGGTCCCCTGGTCTGACCACTTCCTTGGGACCTTCTCCCTCCCCATTTTCATGTCGCACCTCGGGGCTCCTCCCTTCTCCTCTAATTCCATCACCTTTCGTAAAAAAATCTCAAGCGACTTATTCTGGACAAAATTTCTCAAACAATTCTCCTCCGCTCCTAAGCCTGCAGACCCTGAATCCAACTGGCATAACTGGACCACCCTCTCTGAATCCACCTACCACTCCCTCGCCCCCCTTTCCACCAAATCCATCTCCTACCCTCGTAAAGCCCCCTGGTACCTCCCTCATCACAGAGAACTAAAGCAGAAATGTTGAGCTCTGGAGCGCATATGGAAAAAAATCTAACTCCCCTTCCGATAAACAATCCTGGAGAGCCAATATTAAGCACTACAATTCAGCGCTAAAAAAAGCTAGAAAGAACTTCTACGGTCAGAAAATCTCCAGATCCAACAACCAGAGTAGTACTCTCTTCAAAATCTGGTGCTCCCTAACCTCCAAAAAAGACTCCACCTCTCTCCCCTCTTCCCCCTCAGCTGATGTTCTAGCAAAATTCTTCAATGAAAAGGTCACTACCTTACGATCCTCCTTCCCACCTGCAGTCTCCTACAACTCCCTGGTGCTCACTGACCCCAACCCTACTCTGCTAGCCTCTAGCGCTTTCCCAGCCGACAGACTCTGGGCTGCCTTTGACCAAGTATCCGATTCCCTCACCCTCAAACTCTATCTCAAAATGAGATCCTGCAATTGTTCTTTAGACCCTTTCCCTTCCTACCTCTATGAGAAAATACCCACTCAAGCCATCTCTTCCATTACCAAACTCCTAAACTCTGCTCTACATTCGGGCCTTTTCTCCCCAGAAATGGGCCATATCGCCTTAACCCCACTACTGAAAAAACCCGACCTCGACCCTTCCGCTCCATCCAGCTATCACCCAATAGCAAATATCCCCCTCCTAACCAAGATGCTCGAGTCCATCATATCGTCCCAACTCTCATCCTACCTAGAGAAATTCTCTATTCTCCTACCCTACCAATATGGCTTTCGCCCCAATTTCAGCACCGAATCCCTTCTGACCTCCCTAATCTCCAAGGTCCAACAACTTCACTCCCGCAACAAGTTCGCCTACAATTTGACCTTTCTGCCGCTTTCGACGTTGTTCACCACGACATTCTACTTTACCAACTCTCCGAGATTGGCATCACCTCTACAGTCCTTGATTGGTTCTCAAAATTCCTTCGTTCCTGTTCCTACACTGTCAACAACAATGGCACCTCATCCTCCCCCTGGATACCAATCTGTGGAGTCCCGCAAGGTTCACCTCTATCTCCTATCCTTTTTAACATTTATATGTCCTCCCTAAAACTCCTCCAGCTATCCTCCCTTGAAACAATTTACACCTATGCTGACGACATCCTTGTCCTTCTGGAGACACACTCGAACCTCAATGATCTCTCAGAGAACATATCCTCCTGTATCTCGAACCTGCAATCTTGGGCCCACACCGTCCAAATGAAATTGAATGAATCCAAGACAAAACTTCTTTGGCTTGGCCCAAAATTAGCTCAGCTACCCACCTCAATCCCACTGTCCTCCGGCTCCACCCTGCAGCTCGAATTCTTCAGCAAGGTCCTGGGCATCATCATTGACTCTACACTGTCCTTCAACGACCACCTCAACGCCCTGGTAAAAAAATGCTACTTCAGTCTTCATATGCTGAGGACAGTAAGATCCTGTTTCCATCAAAAACATTTCGCCGTTCTCGTCCAATCCATCATCCTCTCCAGACTGGACTATTGCAATTCCATCTTCATCTGCCTAACGAAGAAAAACCTCCACAGACTCCAGCGGATTCAAAATGCCGCGGTCAAGCTTATCTTTGCAAAAAGTAAATTCGATCACATCTCACCACTCCTCTCCAAGCTTCACTGGCTTCCGATAATTTCCAGAGTCCACTTCAAATGCATCTGCCTAACTTTCAAGATCCTCCACGGCATCCTTCCTCCATTAATCCCACTGTCCTGGAATTCCTCGAATCTTAGTACCACCAGACCTACTCAAAAATCAAAACTATCCTTCCCCTCATTAAAAGGCATTTCCCACCCAGGAAAACTGGGGACTTCCCTCCTCTTCAGATTCACCGAGCTCTGGAATAACCTTACCTCCCCTCTTCGGAACCTGAGTGCTCTCCAACCCTTCCGCAAACATCTTAAAACCTGGCTTTTCTCAAAAACTTAATCACTCCCCCCTCATCTGACATCCTAGCTCTTTAACCTTCCTCTTTCCTCCGATCTTCATCTAACCCCTTTCCTTGTAGTTCCTTTCTCTTCACAATTCCCTGTAAACCGTGCCGAGCTCTATGACCATGGAGATGGTGCGGTATACAAACCTAAGATTTAGTTTAGTTTAGTTTAAAGCTGAAAAAGGAGAAAATTGACAAACAAACAGGAATTTCTGTCAATGGAGTTAAGAGAAAATGAGGAAAGTAGAAACCAGAGATTGGGATCAACACAGTTGAAAGAAAGAAAGGTAGAAAAAAATTATTTTTAGTTTAAAATAAAGTAGTGTGGTAGCTGGATTAATTTTATGTTTTTTTGTGCAGTTGTTTATTTGTAATGTATTGATTGGAATATGTCAGTTTTTGAAATTTACATCTCTTAATTGTTATGGTAGTATAACGGGAAAATATTTTTTTCTGGTGTTGTCCTGCATGCCACAGTTTGGTTTGGGGGGGGAGGGGGTTTCAGGTTAATTTTTCTCTACATATTTTATTAGTTTATGATCACTCTTAGGAGTTTTTTTGTTGGACCTAGGGATTGGTGCGCTGTCTTTAATAATGCCTTTTTATATGTCCCATGGCTGGTAAAATGGGTGTAGCTATTGTAGGGGCAGAGCCATAGATAGCAACCCTGCCCTTGAGGTTGGGCCTGTATGAGTTCCGGTACCTTTTTTTCTTACAAAAAGAGCACTGGCATTTATTAAGGAGGATGTAAACAATACCCATGTGGAAACAGTATATGAGGATGACAACACAGAGGAACAAAACAAATCTCTGTGAACCTGGAAGATGAATAGGCCAAATCTAGAAGTTAAAAAACAGTAAATCACATGGAATAGATAGTATAGACCCCAGGTTACTCAAAGAACTCAAAATTACCAATCAAGTATTAGTGGTCTGTAGTCTATCGTTTTTGTTTTTTTTAATCTTTATTGATTTTCAAACTTCATTAAAATTATCCTTGGTACCTCCCTCTAAGCAGGTATCTAAGGGCTCCTTTTACAAAGCCGCGTTAGGGCCTTAATGCACGGAATAGCGTACTCTAAATTGCTGCACAAGCTAGCCACTACCGCCTCCTTTTGAGCAGGTGGTAGATTTTCAGCTAGCGTGCGCTATAGCGCGCACTAATCCAGTGCGTGCGCTAAAACCGCTAGCGCACCTTTGTAAAAGGAGCCCTAAGTGTCTGAAAATGAAAATAATTCACTTTTACAAAGTAAGGAAAATCTGTAAGAAATCGTTAACAATTTCAACAGTTGGAAAATACTGTTCAGAAATGAAGTCCTCTGGCACTACTGAAGAAAAGCAAGATCTAGAAGACCAAGTGTAATCTGACAGACCTGTCTAAAAATTTGTTCAAAAATCTGCCAAACAGAACCCACAAATTACTGAAAGAGCCTACTGAAATCTTTAGCTGACTTTGGAGTAGTTTATCCACTGGTCCTCAATACAGATTTGCTTAAACAAAGAGAAGATTTACTAGAGGGAAACCCTTGTCTGGGGCCTTATCACAATGCGCATGCAAGGAAATCTAAAAATATTTCTGAGTTTGAACAGTTCTGCAAAGAAGAATGGGGGGGAAAAAATTTCAAAACCAAGATTTTAAGCTGGCAACAGGAAACATTAAGACGCTTTTATTTCTGCAAAAGGAAGTAATGTACTAACTAAAATGATGTCTAAACTTTTGCATCTGCCATATTCACTGTCCCCCCTCTTTTATAAATGCAAAGCACGGGTTTTAGCGCCAGCAGCGGCGGTCACTGCTCCAACGCTCATCACCGCTCCGATGCTCATAGGAATTCCATGAGCGTCGGAGCAGTTACCGCCGCTGCCAACGCTAAAACCCGTTCTATGCATGCGTAGAAGAGGGGGGGGGGGTATTTTCAAACTACTAAAATCAGCATGCAACCCTGTCCTGGAGGACCACCAGGCCAATCGGGGTTTCAGGATAGCCCTAATGAATATGCATAAGAGAGATTTGCATATAATGGAAGTGACAGGCATGCAAATCTGCTCCATGCATATTCAGTAAGGCTATCCTGAAAACCCGATTGGCCTGGTGGTCCTCCAGGACAGGGTTGGGAACCACTGCCTTAAAATGTGCAGAAGATTATCATGTTTGACTTTGCATCACACAGGGTTGTGTCAGCCACCATTCCCTTAGTGATAAAGGCCCCCCTTTTACAAAAGCCATGCAGCAAATGCTCCGAAGCCCATTCAGTTCCTAAGGATGTCGGAGCATTTACTGCTCCGGTTTTTGTAAAAGAGGGGGACAGTGAATAACGTAATCTGATCAGGGGTGCCCAAACATTGCCACACATCTATTTCAACTTATTATGTACCGCATTTTTCAATTTTTGGAAACAGAGGTTATTTGGGTTTTCTATTGGGTGTCTGGAGACTTATATAATCAAGAATTATTGATTTCTTATTCTTAATTACTTTTTGAATATTCCTACAATAATTCTGTTGCAGTGAAAGTGTAATGCATGTTGTGTGTATCAGTGAAGAAGTCCCATGTTACTGCATTCTGAGCTGTATTTTTTTCAGATAGCAGAATCTGAAATGTGCAAAGGTGTGAAGATTTTTGCAAGACCGTCTTAACTGCTGCAGGTGTACACCAGCAGAAGAGATCAAATAAGCTGACTGGCTAATTTCCTAAAAGAGAAGTCCATAGGCCATTATTGAGATGGCTTGGGGAAATCCACTGCTTATTCCTTGGATAAGCAGCATCAAATCTGTGTTATTACTTGGGCTCTAGCTAGGTATTTGGGACCTGGGTGGGCCACTGTTGGAAACAGGATATGGGGCTTGATGGACCTGTGGTCTGTCCCAGTATGGCAATTCTTTTGATCTTATGTTCTTAACAAGATGATCACATTATATGAAGATTCTTAAAGTGGGACTAGAGTTTAATGCTGGGCTCCATAGGAAAAAGATTAAAACTTAAGGGCCTAATCTTATTAATAGCTGTATAGATTTTTTAAAAAATCTTCTTGTTATTTTAGGCCTTGAAGGATGTAAGAACATAGGAAAACAAAAAGACTCTGTACAGCAGACTTACCCCCTCTTTTACTAAGGTGCGGTAACCGATTAGCGTGCTAAATGCTAACGCGTCCATAGACTAACATGCATGCATTAGCATTTAGCGCGCACTAAATCGATTAGCGTGCGCTAATCGGTTAGCGCACCTTTGTAAAAGAGGGCCTTGGTAGAGCAGTATTTCTATTGGTCTTTAATGACATGACATAAGAGTTTAGTTGTATAATGACCTTATATCAATTTCAGGTAAGTGATAATCAATTACTATTAGACAACTTTTTAAAAGAAAAGCATTCTGATTCATGTTACAAGTAACTAAATATATTTATTTTCCATATCAGGATTTCAATCAATTCAAGAATCTCTAGATTCACTGAAACAGATACAAGACACCAAAGTAAAGCTGGCATCAAAGAAAATCCAGAAAGACATTAGACAAGTACGACGCAAGATTATTGAAATGAAAGATATTTGAGGGTCACAGAACAATGAACCGATAAACCACTGGAGGCGTCTGGTTACTTTTCGAAGGATTCAAGCAAGGGATGGGGAAACCCCCCTCACACATCCGAGTATAAAATCTGTTCTGTACAAGGATGCAGTGCTCTGTTTCTTCAGCGTGCCTGCTTGTTACTTTTCCATCCACATATATTAATATATACAGTACTGCTAGTAAGATGACCCTGCCATTTAACTCAAACAATAATAATAATAATAATAACAGCTTATATACCGCAATACCATGAAGTTCTATGCGGTTTACAGAAGATTAAGCAAAGGTAACAAATTGACTTTAAGAGGGGAGGAAGAAAGAGAATTATTAGGACAGGAAATTCATTGTTGAGGAGAGAGTGATCAAAAGGACAAGTTAATCGCTATTGAGGGGAGAGAGATGAGTGGATCAGTTGTCTAGATGCTTTAGGAACAGGTGTGTTTTCAGACGTTTCCTAAATTCCCCATAAGTAGTGGGCGAAAGCAATTGTTCTAGCTCTTTACCCCATGATGCTGCTTGGTGTGAGAGAAGGTGTTCATGGTGTTTTTTCCAGTTTACAAGAGCACAAGCTACGTATGAAGGGGGGGAAAAACACTTTACAAGCAAAAGGGTGCTTTTTTGTTAACATCCACAACTAATTTGTTTTTTTTTTCATGCTACAACATCTTCTATTTTAAAGGTTAATAACGTTACTTACCTTTATGTAGTCCAGTCAAATAAGAAACCCTCAGGGAATATAGCACTCGTGTTACTCCCTGATTGTCAGTGCTCTTTGAGAGTCACATTAAAGAATAGAGAGAATGGAACTGTCTGAAATGTGCATTTAGAAAGGACTTAAGTAGCCTGAATTCCACAGAGGAGTCTTGGAGACAGCACATAAACAATAGAAATGGTTCATATGAAATTAAACCTTCAAAAGGACTTGATCATCACAGTTCCCCCTCTGCCCCCCCCCCCCCCTATTAACATGTACACGTTTTGCCTCGGCAGCTTGGTCTTTCAGTTTTCTAGTTGCTCTCAGAAGAATTCTTAGCAGTCTCTCAACATAAGAACATAAGAATTGCCACTGTTGGGTCAGACCAGTGGTCCATCGTGCCCAGCATTCCGCTCCTGCAGCAGCCCTTAGGTCAAAGACCAGTGCCCTAATTGAGTCTAGCCTTACCTGCGTACGTTCTGGTTCAGCAGGAACTTGTCTAACTTTGTTTTGAATCCCTGGAGGGTGTTTTCCCCTATAACAGCCTCCGGAAGAGCGTTCCAGATTTCTACCACTCTCTGGGTGAAGAAGAACTTCCTTACGTTTGTACGGAATCTATTCCCTTTTAACTTTAGAGAGTGCCCTCTCGTTCTCTCCACCTTGAAAAGGGTGAACAACCTGTTTTTATCTACTAAGTCTATCCCCTTCATTATCTTGAATTTTTCAATCATGTCCTCTCTCAGTCTCCTCAACAATATTCAAATGAACAGAACATTAAATTTATCTGGTATTTTCAATGCATAAACCACACCATCATAAGGCAAAATTAAGCCAAGAGAACTCCAGTTTGAGCATATCTCCTTTTTAAAAAAAGTGCTAGACTGCAATGACATGATTCATCCTGCCTAAATGCATCAGACACTAGATATTCATTTGTGGCCCATGGTGATCGGGTACAGTATCACAAATTCAATGGGCATACAGTACACCAGAGGCCTGGATTCTCTATAGGGTGCCTAAAAAGTAGCTGCTTATCACATGTCAAACACACAACGCCACCCTATAGAAAATTGCACTTCCGCGAAAGATAGGCCTGGGTTTTCCAGGCTTACATTTCCAGCACCTATCTTTGCTGTGAATCACACCTACATAGGCACTTAAGGCTGCCTAACACCACTTTAAGCGTTAGCCACACTCATAGTGATGGTTAAGCGGCCTAAAGCATTTACATAGGTGCAATTCCGGCACCAATCTTTTAGGCGCCAGTAGACACCTTGAAAGTCACAACAACATTGTTTGAATGGTACTTTTAACTGAGTTTGGGTGCCTACCAGCACCTAAAAAATTAGCATAGTTAGAGAATCCGGACCACAGTATATAGAAATTCATGATCGGCTCTCCTCTGAAACCAAAACTACTATGATGTTCCTGAATCCACCTTTAGATGCCTTGTGGAGATGCTAAGGACAACCAATAATTTTTTATAACATGGCTTGATTAAGCTGCATGAAACAGAGAATGCAAATTCTGGAGTAAGAGTATTATATTATAAATTAAGTGCCTGTACTTATCACAAATGTTTGCAAGCTTAATGACATTACCATTGTGCTGGGGTGTATGTCCCATCACATAAGGGATTCTCCCTCACTAATGCTGCTATTATACCAGCAGTGGACAGCAGAGAGCACTGGTTCATTGAGGTGGCAGTTAAGCTATCCTCCAGCAGGTGGCACTAACCTAGTAGAACATGTCCTGCCTGAGACAGAGGGGTGGGATTCAGGAGGGAGGAGTATATCTGTTCCAGAGTGGAGTCTGAGAGAAGAGGTCCCCTGGGAGAGATTCCCCAGTGAGAGCAGAGACCCAGAGGCAAGAGGTCTGTAGGAGAGAACCTGAGGTAGAGGCCCTGGAGTTTGAGTTTTCCTTGCCTGGGTGAATAGAAGTCAGCCAGGGTAGGACAAGCTGTAATTTGGATATAAGAATCCTGATTAAGAGGTCTGGAGGGAGCCAGACTTGTGGTTATGAAACCTGTAAGAAGCTCTACATATTGAGAGTCTGGAAGGTCTGCAGGGAGCCAGACCTGTGTTGGAGAATCTTGCAAGTAGATATATACTGAAGGTTTGAGGACTGGAAAGTTCGCTGCTCAACTTAAAAGATAACTGTTTTTATTTCTGTGCCATATAAGTGATAAACCTCACTCTTTGGTTAATAAAAGTTCTGTTGCAGTTTGTATAATTTGTCTGACTGTGGTTTATGAAGGCCTTGCTCCCACACCACTCATGCACACTATCACAACCATATGTAAATTTGGTTATCTAACTGTTTCAAGCTAATGGATATGAGGATTTGTTTGGTAGCTAAGAAGTTCAGCTATGTTGCGTTATGTAATATTTTGTACTGAGGGAAATACTTTGTTTACTGAAGCAACAATCCTTGTAGGGGTATTTACTGGCTTAAATGTGTAAGAGCTGAAAGCCTGTGGTGACGTTCTGGACTTGTGTCCCCAATAGGATATTTACTGACAGAAAATGTCCTGTTCGGAGGGGATAATTGCTATTATAAAATAAACTTGTTTGTTTGTTACAGTTACTTTTCTCTTGGTACTTTTAAAAGTTGTTGACATGAAACATTACAATAATCAGCCTCCATTGACAATTAATGCCCTAAATTCTCAGCCAGATTGGTGATCTGTTTCACTTGTGTTATTTTATACATCATATTATTATGACCTTTATCCATTTACAATATATGATAAATCTGACTGCACTAATTCATAGATTCACAATTGACATGTTTTTGAGAAGATCGGAGTATTAAATTAAAATACATAAAACAGAAGTATATACGAAGGCTGTTCAAAAAGTATCAGACCTTTATTCATAAAAAATACAGTCAAATCTCGGTTTGCGAGTGTTTTCCTAGACGAGCAAAACACTCAAGCAAATCGTGCCTCACAAACTGAGCGTTGACTCGATTTGCGAGCCCCCCCCTCAAGAACTGGCATCACCCCCCCTGCTCACTAACGCCCCCCTCATGCGAACTGACATCCCCCACCCGCCCAAACACAAGCCCTTACCCACGATCAGGCACCGGCATGCAGCACCAACCCACAGGACGTGCCGGTGCCTGAAGATCCTCCCTCTTGCCTGGACTGGGCCTTGAGCATCTGCATATGCTCAAGGCCTTCTGGCTCCCACTCTCTTCATTGAGGGCTATACATACACCAAGTCCAGTGATTTTCCACTTTTTTGTTTTTTATTTTTCCAAGAAGAACAAAAAAAAGTGGAAAATCATTGGACTCTGTATAGCTCTCAGTGGAAGCTGCCCCAACTTTGGTAGTTGGGCTGAGAACTTTACAGCAGTCCCTCGTCTGCTTATCAATAGTATATATATATATAGTTTGTTTTTTTGCTATTGTCAATTGTCAAGTGTGGCTATTAGAAGTTCCAAAGATCTAGAAAACTGTGCACAAAAAAAAACATTCCACAAAGAGCACAGCTGGCTGCGAAGAGCACAGTTCTGTATGGACTAAAGAAAGCTGACCTTGAATTGAACAGTGGGACTCTATTCAGATAAGCACTATTTCATTTTTTGTTTTTTGTAGTGCCAATGTGTTACACATACTAAAACATATTAAAAATATAATAATAATGATTTATAACACTGGAGGTTGTTTGGCCAATGATAGAAGCAAATAGAGGAGCTTACGCACTATATAGCTCTCTTTTTCATAGCCAAAGGACAGCATTTGCTTCCTATGGCTTCTGGGCCTTTTTCCTCCAAGATTGATTGACTGTGGTTGGAGTACACAAATAAGCACTTATTTCTGACTGGAGTTTTTTCATTTATATCATTCCACATTAAGTCAACCAAAATAGAGACTTATCTTTTAATTATCCAAAATCTTCTGTTGGCCTCTCAAATTCATTCCGTTTCCAACATTCATAGTCTAAAATAAATATACCTCAACAAGGGCCTCTTGTTCCGCTTAGCTGCATTAGGAGGAGCTTCATAGGACAAATGGTCTACAGAATCTAATTTAAAATTCTAGCACTGCTCCTGTTGATGCAACAATTTCTTTAAATCCCCACCTCTCTTCAATGGGTAAATTTAATCTATTGCTCTACATTGAAGGTCTTGAAATTGATGTTGGACTTACATACAATGATGAACCATGGGAGCTTCTAACTTAGCTGCATTAATACTGTGTTGGTTCTCATTCAGTCTTTTTATTAACAATCCTAGATGTTTGTCCAATATTTAACATTTCACAAAGACAATGAATGAGATAGATATTTTTTGAAACACAAGTTGTGCAACAGCTTACATGAATTTCCTCAATTCCCCTTCTTTCACTATCTGGAAAGTATAATGTGCACTCTTCTGTGAAAGTATGCATTGACAGCTCATGTTCATTCGCTATTCCTATGCTCCCCATCTCCCTTCTTTTTATATATCTCCTGTGACCAGCTTCTCCTCTCTCTTACTTCCTTAAACCAATGTGTCTCTCACACTCTCTCTTTCCTCCTTCCACTATGTTCAATATTTCACTCACTCTTCCTTCATCTCTTTGGTTCAGGCATTTCCTTTCCCTTCCCTCTCCTCCCTGCAGGTCCTGCACTTCTCTCCCTTCCCTCTAGCCCCCTTCTTAAAGGTCCAACACCTCTATCCAATCCCTTCAGTGCCCAGGTGTGGGTCTGGTAATGATTGGCAGACAATACTGTAAGAAAAGCTCCCCTATGACAAATCTGAGATGCTTCCTGTTCTTTAGATCTAGGGAGCAGTCCACTTTTTCCTGGAAAGAAATTAAAGTGCCAAAGAAAACCATCTTGGACTTTTATCAGATCACAAAGGTGGGAAAGAACAATTGTTCTCAGCCCACTATCTCTTCTCACTGGTGATGGGGAAAGGGGCAGGATGGGAGGCACCAGTGGGCAAATCTGACAGAGAGCAGCTTTGTTTTGGTACAGCTCTGGTGCCATGAACCCTTGCAGAGCTGGGTTTTTAAGCTGTACAAAGTATTCTATCCATCACATCAAATGGCAAACCTGTTCCATTTAAAACCATAAGATCTTCTGGTACAGTTCCTCCTAGAAGCCAAACAAATTTCAGAGACACTTTCCAGCAGATTCATAAAACTGAATGTCACCCTGTCAACATCCATTCTATATGGGCTAGTGGCCCGCTGTACCAGTTCCCTGATTCTGCATTTATTAAGGATAGGAAAGACCCCAAATCAAATTGGCTCCTTGATGGACAACTCCCACAAAAGTAGAATCCAGATCTGTCCTGGCCAATAGGAAGTTATCAGTATTGTAATTTCCCATACACACATAAGTTTTGGAAGGTTTTTGCTATAGAAATATTGGAAGATACGCAGACAGAAAGCTCCCTCCCCCCCCCCCACCCCTAATTTAGAAAGGCAGCATCTGTGGCTAGTTTGTCAGTCCTCAAATAGAACTGTGGGATCATCCTGTTCAGAGAGAACATATACAAATTACAGGTTGCCACCTCTCTGTTCAGGGAACACTTGTGTGATTATAGTTCTCATTTTGCCCATTTGTATGTGGTCTTGTTTGGTCTAAATAACTACATGAACAGGCACATAGCCCCCAAAAGACCTGTTATTTAGACCAAATAGTCTCACCCTGCCAAGTAGGTGGTCCTGAGAGTCATTGTGTGCGACAGCCCAGTTCTACATTCTGACAATTTCTCCAAAACAAGATATATGAGTTGTTCAGCTTTGTTTCTCCACATAGTACGACTACTTGAATGTCTGGACAAGAATAATTTTCTTGGCCAGCTTATCTGTGAAAACCTTTAGGTTAAAGGATGGAAGTTGATAAATTACTTTTTGTTTGTGATTTACACAATCAAAGCAGTTTACATGGGGCAATGACATTAAATGGTTTGCCCAGAGTCAAAAGGAACTGCAGTAGGAATTGAACTCACAACCTCAGGGTGCTGAGACAGCTGCTCTAACCACTAGGCCACATCAGATCACTTTCTATGAAATGTATCTGGTGAGTTAACCATAGATCCTAGTTGTAAATCTCCTCTACCTGAGCTTCACAGGTAAGCATAATTTGAAGTTTGGAATGTTGGAAAGGAATTCACTTAATTAGATTTAAATGGCTCAACTAAAAGGACAGAGCCCTGAGTTGCTTAATGCTTCAAATGGCATCTTACAAGCTCTGATTGACCCAATTCCACGGCTCAACAACCTCAACATGTCCCAAAGCTGACATCTGCTGACTCTTTCACAAGAAAGGATTATATCCTTGAAGTTTATCATAGAAAAGTTAGGATTTTGCTTGAGTCTGCCTAGCAGTGTTTCTATGGATTCAAATTGAAGTGATAGGCTCATGTAAGACTTAAGGTAGTTTAGGAAATCAACATATAGGTGGTTGTGTTCATGGATTCTCCGAGTCCATTCCCAATGCGCACTATTAACTAGCCAATCAGCCAGAGTAATATGTACCCCCCCCCCCCCCCTTTTGTCTTAAGTGTACAGCTATCATGGCTAGGCTTTTGTCAACACTTGTGAAATGGAAGGTAGAGTAATGATTGGCAGACTACACTGTAAGTAAAGCTCCCCTATGACAAATCTGAGATGCTTCTTTAGATCTAGGGAGCAGTCCACTTTTTCCTGGAAAGAGATGAAAACCATCTTGGACTTTTATCAGACATTTCATCAAGGCCGTCTTCTCTGGGAGCAGGAAGCACTGATAGCAAAATTCCTACTGCCCTTATCCTTAAGGAATGGGTCCAATTGCATACTGTAGGTTTCTAAGAGGGAGGAGAATTCTTTCATAACTACATGTTGATGTTAAGAGTTTAAAAATAGGAGAGGTGAGGATGATTGTACAAACAAAATTTTCAGGGCTGAGAAGTCAAAGCAAAATATATGTAACACAGAGAGAAGACTTCTCAGAAGAAAGGTCACAAACTTATTTTTAGAAAAATATTTAGTTACTGTAAAGGACACTTAGGCATACACTCAGAATATGTGTAGTCCCACCAAGAGCCAAAGCTCCTATAGCCGAACCCACCGTCCCACCACTGTGTAAGGCTATTAAGTGTTGAAAATAAGGTGTTCTTCTGAAATATCGGACTAAATTTTGCAATGGCAGGAAGGATAAAGAAATCCTACTTAACTTAAATTTGTTAGGAGGTCCCGACATGGACCTTGTTTTGTGGTTTTTTTCAAGGAACCCAGAGGGAAGAAATGGAAAAAATTCCAATGCCAGAGAAAAGCAGGGTGATGTAGACAAAAAGATAATTCATAAATTTAAGAAACAGCTTTGTGGCGTGATGCCGAAGTTTCCAATGCTTCAATGTTAAGAGTTTGACACAATACTTTTGATGTCCAATCTTGAAATGCTTTCAATAGGTGTGGTTTGTATCTGTTCTATACTTATAATACAATGTTTTGTGTAAAGCTTCAGCCTTTCTACGACAGGTAGGTTCTATGGAAATGTTACTGGGATATTGTTTAATATAGTACCAAACAAAGGGCTCCTTTTACATAGGTGCATTAGGGCCTTAATGTGCAGAAAAATGCTTTCTAAAATGCCGCACACACTAGCCGCTACTGCCTCCTCTTGAGCAGGTGGTAGTTTTTCAGGTAGCGCGTGCACTAAAAATGCTAGTGTACCTTTGTAACAGGAACCCTAAATGTCAGCAGCTAAAGACCTGCAGAGTCCATCCAGACTGTCCAACAAGGTGGCCAAAGTTGTAAAATCTACAGAGTTCGATACATCTTCCTGATTAAACACTGGTGTACTTAAATCTCTTACCCTGTCAATTTTGGGGCCCAGACAATAGAAGTCTACCTGACAGCAGTCCCTAATTCTCAACTACTGAAGTTACCATCAAAGCCCACTTCAGCCTTGACCCTGACCTCTCTTTGCTATTTATGTGACTCAGATCATAGAAGTCTGCTTGGTATTGGTCTTACTTCCCAATTTCTGAAGCTGCCATCAAAGCTTATTCCAGCTGTGAGGTCATTTCAGTTTTGCTTATACACTATAAAAATCCTCTGCATTTATCCACACTTTCTTAAATTCTATCACCATTTTTGTCTTCACAGCTTCCTCTGGAAGGGCATTACAGGCATCCACCACTCTTGTCTGTGAAAAACTATTTTTTTTGACATTGATCTTAAGTCTCCCACCCTGGAACCTCAACCTATGATTTCTGCCACCTAACTCAAAAAATACACCCATGATCCACCCCTAACCATGCCCACTTTTAGTGTAGGTGATTTGGACTAGATGCCTACTTTTTATAGAACTGAATTTTTTTTATTAGGCGTCTAATTTTCAATTAAGTCTAATTAAAGCCGATTATGAGGTGTTGAGTGCCAGTATTGTCATCGATTGAGCCTATTAAGTTAGGCACTGATATTGGCACCTAACTTTAGGTGGACTTTATAGAATCAGGGCCTGTGTGCCTCTAGGCATTATTAGGGCCTCGACTACAATCTGCATTAATACTGAAATCATTAGTGCCAGACAATGCTCCCTCTAAGGCAGGGGTGTCAAAGTCCCTCCTCGAGGGCCGGAATCCAGTCGGGTTTTCTGGATTTCCCCAATGAATATGCATTGAAAGCAGTGCATGCAAATAGATCTCATGCAGATTCATTGGGGAAATCCTGAAAACCCGACTGGATTCTGGCCCTCGAGGACCGACTTTGACACCTGTGCTCTAAGGAGTAACTGGGTGTGTGCACATTTTTTTTTTGTGAGTGACAAGTTGTAAAAATCAACAATTTCTGATCCCAGTATAAGTGATGCATATCTATATATAGCACAAAAACCATCACACATATGGTAATTGATTTAGTTTAATTAATTTTATAGCTTAATTTTGTTTGAAAGTCAGGTTGGGTCAATATTTTTTGTGAGTATAAAATGTATGAGCAATTGCTCACACGCTCCGCTTAGCAGGAGTCTCAAAGTCCCTCCTTGAGGGCCGCAATCCAGTCGGGTTTTCAGGATTTCCCCAATGAATATGCATGAGATCTATGTGCCGCAGGGCTCAGTCTTGGGCCCGCTCCTTTTCAACATATTCATAGGGGACCTAACTCAGGGGCTTCAAGGTAAGATAACGTTATTCGCTGATGACGCCAAACTATGCAATATAGTGAGAGATGGCAATTCACCCGATAGTATGACACAGGACCTACATTTGTTGGAGCTTTGGTCCTTGACCTGGCAGCTGAGCTTCAATGCTAAGAACTGCAAGATCATGCATCTCGGCAGCAGAAATCCGTGCAGAACTTACACCTTGAATGGTGAGACCTTAGCTAGAACTTCAACAGAACGACACTTGGGAAGCAGTGTTCCCGCTAAGCTGCGCTGGCGTGCGCTGGCGCACAAAATATTACAACGCAGCGCACAAGTTTCTCGTCACAGCGCACGGTATTTTCCGACCGCGAAGGGAAAGCAGGAGAGGGCAGCTGGGGAGGCAGGAGAGGGAAGCCGGAGTACCAGGGAGTGAAGGCCTGACTTTAGTACAGTAAAGTTCCATCTCTAAGGTCAGAAGAGCTTTTTGCTTCGGTCTTCCATTGTATAAGCCCATGTAATTTTTGGCCTGTATTTTGTCGTTTTCCTGCCTTCTGCTATGTATCAGATTATTCTGGTTCTTATCTCTCTTTGCTAGTGTGTGCTATAGTATACTGTGAATTAGGAATAATAGCTAGAAAAACTTTTGGAATGCTAGAGGAAATAAATCCTTACTTTTTACTGTACTAGTACAAGTGTCTTTCACCCTCTTTTTCTGTAATGTGTGGTTATACTGCAGTTGTAACACAAATATTGGCCTTATACAATCTGGCTCACTCGTGTATTTTTCATATACGATATTCCCTTTTTCTGTGCGTATGGAACGTGTGTTTTTGCTTCTGGAAAAGAATATTGGGAGAAAAAGATATTGGGTTGATTCCTGAGCTCAGATGTGTGTGAATGATGTCTTGGGTATTGTGAGAGATGTAATGATTGTTGGGGCTTAGGAGACTTATATGGAATTCTTGTGGGCCCCTACAGTACCATCATGTTTCTGTTGTATTTATTTATTTTAAAAATTTCTTCCCCGCTTAACACCTAAGCAGGTTACAGTAGAAAATATACATATTCAGGACATACTCAAACATATCATAATATAGGCATCCTATAGCTAAAACTAGCATAATGCTTCCACATTATAGTCCCTAAAACTAGAACAACACTCAAAAAAGCTCCTCCTCTGTGAGCCATAAAATACAGTATTACACTAAGGGCTCCTTTTACAAAGGTGTGCTGCTAAGTGGTTTTAGCGCGCTAAAATGCCACACGCGCTAGCCGCTACCGCCTCCTTTTAAGCAGGCGGTATTTTTTTTGGCTAATGCACGCTAATCCCGTGCGTGCGCTAAAAACGCTAGCGCATCTTTGTAAAAGGAGCCCTAAGCTAACAAAAAGCTTTAGCACATAAAAAGGTTTTCAATTGCTTCTTAAATAATATTTTCCCTTTGCATAATCTTAAGCATCCTGGCAAAGCGTTCCACAAATGTGGACCAACGACCAAAATAGCCGTCGCCTGTGCTCTTCTATAACGCGTTTCACCTAATGCAGGGGTGTCCAATGTCGGTCCTCGAGGGCCGCAGTCCAGTCGGATTTTCAGGATTTCCCCAATGAATATACATGAGGTCTATTTGCATGCACTGCTTTCATTGTATGCTAATAGATCTCATGCATATTCATTGGCGAGTTGGCTCATAACTTGCTGGCGCCCGATATTTTTAGCTCACAGTTAAAAAAGTTTGCTCACAACACCCGCCCGCTTAGAGGGAGCACTGCTTGGGAGTGATCATCAGCGCAGACATGAAAACTGCTGATCATGTGGAGAAGGCTTCATCTATGGCAAGACAGTT
Organism: Geotrypetes seraphini; assembly: GCF_902459505.1. NCBI lineage: Eukaryota > Metazoa > Chordata > Amphibia > Gymnophiona > Dermophiidae > Geotrypetes > Geotrypetes seraphini. The sequence goes on along the minus strand of NC_047084.1, from coordinate 4,391,266 downwards.
GTTAGGTTGCATCCGCAGGAGTTTCGTCAGACGGAAGCCTGAAGTCATAATGCCATTATACAGAACCATGGTGAGACCTCATTTGGAATACTGTGTGCAATTCTGGAGGCCACACTACTGAAAAGATATGCTAAGAGTAGAGTCGGTGCAACGGATGGCCACCAGGATGGTCTCGGGGCTCAAGGATCTATTGTACGAGGAAAGGCTGAAAAATTTGCGGCTGTACTCACTTGAGGAACGTAGGGAGAGAGGAGACATGATCGAGACGTTTAAGTATATTACCGGCCGTATCGAGATGGAAGAAGAGATTCTCTTTCTCAAAGGACCCTCAGCCACAAGAGGGCATACGCTCAAACTCAAGGGCGGGAAATTTCATGGCGACACCAGGAAATATTTCTTCACTGAGAGAGTGGTTGATCCTTGGAACGAGTTCCCGGTGCAGGTGATCGAGGCAAACAGCGTGCAAGAATTTAAGAGCAAATGGAATGCCCATGTGGGATCCCTTAGAGGGTTAAGCCAAGGGAACCTGTCACCAGGAGTGGGATCCCTAGGATAGTAGACTTGGGGTGGGTCAGTAGAGTGGGCAGACCTGATGGGCTATGGCCCTTATCTGCAATCATCTTCTATGTTTCTATGCACTGCTTTCAATGCATATTCATTGGAGAAATCCTGAAAACCTGACTGGATTGTGGCCCTCAAGGAGGGACTTTGAGATCCCTGGCTTAGAGGGAACATAGGTGCCAGGACAGGGAAATAAGATAGTTAAGAAGAGTCTAAACATAGTAACATAGTAAATGATGGCAGATAAAGACCCGAGTGGTCCATCTAGTCTGCCCAACCATACATGCTCCATAAATTAATTATTTAGTTTAAATGGTCCTTTTTCTTAGATATTTCTGGGCCAGAAACCCAGAGCCCTGCCCAGTAGTGTATAACCTGTTTATCATCAGAGAATAAGGAAAAGTTCATTTAAAAAAAGACCCTAAATATTTCTAATATTTCAGGCAAGTCTGCTGAAATGAACAACAAAAAGGCTTCCATTGAAAATTAAGTAAGAAAGAAAAACGGTTCATAGTCTAAAGCGCGCGAGGACAAAGGCGCGCCGACAACCAAGTGTGGACAACTGAGCGCAGGACTTCATAGCGCCGAAGAAAAAATGTATTTTAAAGGGCTCCGACAGGGGGTGTTGGTGGGGAACCACCCCACTTTACTTAATAGAGATCACGCTGGCATTGTGGGGGGGTTTGGGGGGGTTGTAACCCCCCTCATTATACTGGAAACTTAACTTTTTCCCTATTTTTTTGGAAAAAAGTTAAGTTTTCAGTATAATGTGGGAGGTTACACCCCCTACACCCCCCCACATGGCAGCGTGAGGCAGCGCGATCCCTATTAAGTAGAGTGGGGGGTTTCCCCCCACCCATCCCATCAGAGCCCTTTAAAATACGGGTTTTCTTTGGCGTGATGAAGCCCTACGCTCAGTTGTCGGTGCGCCTTTGTACTCGTACATTTTTGACCCGTCACCAAGAAAAACAGATGCAGAAAAGAAAAATACACACAGTAATCCTTCCATGTTGCCTTTTATGAAAATATTTGCATACCAAAATAAACAATCCCTAGCATCATCAGTCTATTTAAAAGTCACTTAGAAAATATACAAATTACTGAAATTCAAACCGAACCTGATTATTTTGTTTAATAAAAAGCACCAAGACTAGCTCAGAAGCATTGCTCATTTTTATTTCATGAAGGCAGGAGTGGTGAATTACATTACACACTGATCCTCAAACTGTGATCCACTTGCATCATTCAATAACTGATTTACCAAAAAAAGAAGCATCCAGGTTTATACTGGCAAAACATCTGTAAATTTGGGAAAGCATTAAGGAACCATGTATGATGTTTCTACCAGTTCAAGGTCTATCTTTACACTGATTACATGCTTAAGGCCCCTTTTATTAAGCTGCACTAGAGGTTTTTAGGACGAGCCATCGCGGTAAATACTCCAACGCTCATAGAATTCCTATGAGGGTCAGAATATTTATCTCACTGACCCAAACTAGAAACCTCTAACTTGATAAAAGAGGGGGTTAGTTTGTTCTACCATCCTAGTCTAGTATTACTTCATTAGTTGGGATTGTTTGCTAAGGAAGCAAATATTCACTGGGAAATTAACAATAAGTTTAATCAGGTAACTTCATTTACTGTATAGCATGGGAGTGAAAAGGCCATCTGACCAGTAAAACTGGTCCTGGCTCACCATGTTTAATACTTACATTATCTGTACACTAGAAAAAATATGTATAAATAAGTAAACAAGAAACTATTTAATCTTACTCTGATATTTCATGATGGAATTATCATAAATAAAGATTTAGTTTCTCAAAGTAAACAAAGTGCTGGTGTACATCACCAAACAATGCAGCATGTAGGCTGCACAGAGATATACTTGTGAGATTTTGCACATTGCCTGAAGGTTAACTTGACAATTTTAAGAGGAACTTTCACCAAACAGTGGTAAAAAGTGGCCTTAGTGCATCTTATGCGGGCTACTGCTTGCACATTAAGGCCATTTTTACCACTGAACCTCTAACACCATCTATTTTGCGGTTGGCAGGGACTTTTGTGCTAAACCTTTGCTAACTGGTTAGCTGCGCTGATTAACACAGAACATGCCCACCCTCTGACTCCTAGATATGCCCCTGCACCAAAAAATAAATGTTATTTTTTAGAGCATGGATAGCACGCGCACAAGAAAAAAAATACCATGGCCCTATGGCAGAGGTCTCAAACTCTTTGCAGGGCCACATTTTGGATTTGTAGGTACTTGGAGGGCCTCAGAAAAAATAGATAATGTCTTATTAAAGAAATGACAATTTTGCATGAGGTAAAACTCTTTATAGTTTATAAATCTTTCCTTTTGGCTAAGTCTTAATAATAATATTGTAATTTATAGCTAAAGAGACTGTTTTATTTTACTTTTGTGATTATGATAAATATACCAAGGGCCTCAAAATAGTACCTGGTGGGCCGCCAGTTTGAGACCACTGCCCTAAGGTGTACCACTTTTTGCTGCAATAAGCATGTGTTAGTGTTACTGCAGATCTGTAAAGAGGCCCGTAAACATATATGTTCAAATACCTGCTCCAAGTTCTTTTAAAAAACATCATACTTTTCTGCATAGTTGGGAGAAAAAAATTGGTTTTGAATTACTTATTTATAAGACGTCATAACTTTTGGAACATGGAAGCTTAAACATTTCTTTTGAATGAATATGTATCTCAAACATTGTTTGGACATTGTTTTAATGATCTAAAAATCAAATACAAAAAAATAAACAGGTTTTGAAAGCACCACAGTTATAGAGAGATCTTTGTGGATTTCTCGTAGGACACAAGTTTTTGTTTTGTTTTTTTTTGCTGCTTTTCATATGTTCACTGCAAAGAATTTATACTATGACGCTGCTGATAATTTTGAGTGAAGTTCTAGAATCCTGATATCTCCATGAGCTTTTGCATTTGCTACAAGAACCTGTAGAACAGTAACAACAAAAGACAAGTTAGAAAATAAACTATTACCCAAATTTTTCTAAAGCAATGCCAAACCAATGTCATGAAAGTGTTAACATAACCCACCCTACCAGCAAACATGAAATATAATGTGAACTGCTGACTGACTGACAACTAATTTACAAGATATCAGCACAATTTTTTAAGGGTTAAAATTATCTCAAAGTTAAATTTAGGTCTTTTTCAGCAAGTTAGTACAAATCTCAAAAAGTACATATGAAAAAAAATTATATACTGCCGTATGAATGTCTTCACATACAGTACTTGTGCATTTTTCATATTTCACCTAAACCAGGGGTAGGCAATTGCGGTCCTCGAGAGCCAGAGCCAGGTCAGGTTTTCAGGATATCCACAATAAATATGCATGAGATAGACTTACATCTCAAGGAGGCAGTGCATGCAAATCTATCTCATACATATTCATGGTGGAGATCTTGAAAACCTGACCTGGCTCCGGCTCTCGAGGACCGGAACTGCCTACACCTGACCTAAACAATGCAATTCAAAGTAAGATTTTCACTGAAAAATTGTCTTCTGAATGAACTAAAGTCTGAATGTGGATTTGTCCATTCATTGTTAGCTCGAGTGAAGGACCAAACAGAGGAACAGTTCAGTGCATAAATCAGTGTTAAGGGGCAGTACAGCATAGCTATTCACCTGTAGCAGGTGTTATTCGAGGACAGCAAGTAGCATCCACAGAGGGTTGTGAAAATATCTGCCCGTTGTCCTCAGATAACACCTGCTACAGGTGAGTAACTATGCTTTATCTGAGGACAGGCAATATATTCTCACATGTGAGACTCCCTAGCTGCCATTATGCCTCTAAGAAGAGGGTTATTGACAACTACCATAAGCCTGGCAAAATCAACAAGGATGAAGGGAAGCTGGCATATGCTGAATAGAACTGGCCCCAGTACCAATCCCTGAGGCAATCCACTATCCATCTTTCTTCACTCTGAGTGAATTCTAATTTCCACCACCCTCCCCAACCTATTGGTCAACCAATTTCTGAACTAGTTTACCATCGCAGGTTTCATTCACAAGCCAGTTTTTTTTATGAACCTCCTAAGAGAAAAGTATCAAAGGCTTTGCTGAAATAGACCCTATTTAGTGCATGCCCTCAATCCAGTTCTATGGTAACCTAGTCAAGACAGCTGTTCTCAGTTTCATATTTATCGTGCCTGAAACCTAACACCAATGATTTCATCCCAATTTCAGCACAAGCATTGGCAGACCACTTCGTGAGTAAAATATCCGATCTTAGATCTTCTCTCCCACCAATCTCCTCCACCTCTAGTTTCTGATTCACTATCTACGCCACTGACAGTCCATTATTACTAATCTCCTCCCGTTCAGAATGCTCTCTACCATTTTTTACGATCTTTGAAAAAAAAAAAAAAAAATTGGCAGCAGTCAATAAAACTACTTCTCAATGACTTCTCCTCTCTGAACATGGTTTATCACCCTTAGAAAGAGATATGATTACAAAAAGCCTTATCTCTGGTTCTATTCCCACTGATTGGAAAACAGTAATAGTGTCAATCCTGAAGTAATAGTGTCAGTCCCTTGATAAATCATGCTTTCTAGTTATCATCAGATTTCTAAACTTTTAGAATGTTTTGTGTTTAATCAACTCAGAGCACATAGAATCCTCTAACTTCTTGCACCCTTCACAATCAGGTTTCCGCAAATTTCATTCCACTGAAACTATTGTTGCCTCTCAGCAATTGACCATGGTAAAGCTGTACTTCTCATCTCTTGACCTCTCTGCAGTTTTCGACCTGGTTAGCCACTCTATTCTTCTCTCTCACCTTGCCTCTTTAGGAATATCAAGAACAATACTACATTGATTTTCCTCTGGGGCTTTTGCTAGCCCAGCCCCCACTCAACAAAAAAGGAAAACAAAAAGTCAGAAAAACTTTCACTGTATTTTCCACATAGGTTTATGCAGGAAGTCCTTGGCTAGGATTACCAGCCAGCAAAAGAAAGGCCTAGATTCACTAAGCTTCCTTTCCGTGTCTGATCCGTGGGCCATTGCAGGCAGGCCGACAAATTCACTAAAGGCCAGCATGCAAATGGGGGTGATCAGAGGAACACCCCCCACTGACCACACGGATTATTAGTGAGCGATCCTGAAGCTTGCGCAGACCATCTATAGATGGTCTGCACATGCTTACGAAGCTGTGAACTGATTTTTTTTTTTCTGTTTTTTTACTACTTCGCGAGCCCATGGTTTTAACCCACAAACCATGGGTTAAAACCACGGGCTCACACTGCGGGGGAAGGGCAGGAGAGTTGAGGTGGCGAGTTGGGGATTCAGGCGCTGGGCGGTGAGTCAGGGATTAAGGGTGCAGGGTGGCAAGTTGGGGCAGAGAGCAGGGCAGGGAGAGGACAGTCGGGGCTGAAAAAGGCAGGAGGAGTCGGCAGAGAGCAGGAAAGGTCGTGAGCGACTGGTCCCCACTAGTCGCTTCTTTTTGGATCAGCCAATCCAGTTGGTGTTCCAGGAAAAGTTTAGTGAATCGCGTCCCTTCCTACTTTGCATGCCGTTTACCCTCATTTGCATGTGCAGATCAAAATCGGAGCGGCCACGAAGTTAGTGAATCGGGTCGGGGTCACAAACCGATCGGTACACGATTGGTTTGCTTAGTGAATCTAGCCCAAAGTCTTTTCAGTTCCCACAAAAACACAGTTTGTAATCGATTAGCAAGCAAAGCATTAATTCCCATTTGCCTTCATAGAACAGCACATCTCCATTTCCTGCTGCTCCTCACTTGGCAAGTTCACGGCCAGCTCTAGTTCCATGAGCTGGGCCTCCTGGCTAAGCCTCCTCCAGCTCCATGGCTTCCGGTGCCTTCAGCCCATTCTGAACTCTCAGCCCTTTGAGTTCTCTCAGTCTCTGGAGTCTGGCATTCCTCTCCTCTAGTTGTTCTACTTTCCTATTTAAAAAGGTTCACTCACGCTCCAAACCTTCAAGTGTAGAAGTATCCCCAGCAGCTCTACTACTTCCTTCCTGGTGACTAAAGGGAAAAGCTCTAGGGAGAAGTGTAATGTGGAATGCAGGCAGTCCTTTGCTCCTACTCCCTCTAGAGGTTTGGACAGGAACAACCTCAGACTGAACAAAACATGGTTTCAACTCTGATGTGGTGTATGTGTCAGACTCGATTGTTTGCATTGCTTCGGGGACACAGCTAGCAGGCATGGGCTGCATATCACATTCTGTAGCCAAAATGGTCCTGTGACACTGGGTGCATCGAGGGGAACACAGCTGATGCAAGGTCGAATGGTCTAGGGAGGTTGAGTAGGCAAGACCCCAAAAAAGGCTTGATGCTCCCAGCCTGAAAACAAGCTTAATGGGGTCTAAAGACCTGAAAAATAAAATCAGTGAAAAAATGAAAAATCTTTAACTAATGGATGAAAACAATAAAACCGAAGAAAATGTGAAGAAAAAATGGACCAGAAAGCTGTAGTCAATGCACTAGGGGCAGAGGCATACAGCTGAGGTACCACTAAATAAAAAGAAGGGGAGGTGGGAGAAATGTTGGGAGGGACTTGGCTGCCCAAGTGGGGACCCTCTTGGGACTACCTCTGTCCAGGCAAGAAAGGCCAGCAAAAGTCACTATCTATCCCTTCCAACAGTCTAGCTCTGAACCAAAGGCCTACATAAGACAGCACAGACTTACCATTCCACCTGCTGGAGACTGAGAACAGACTGATTCTATGAGGAACTGACAGCCCACTTGTACTGTTAGAATTCAGTGTGTTCTTAGTTTTCACATGCTGGCAGAGGAGCGTAAACTATCTGTCTGTGCCCGTCTGGAGGGACACTAAAGAAAAGTAAGTTTTACGTACTTGGAGAAACTCCAAAAACACAGCTTCTCAGCTCTGCGGAAAACTAAGGACTGATGGTGTAATTTTGGATCGGAACCTCACAATGAAAAATCAGGTTGACTCCATGGTATGTAAGGGTTTCCACACACTGTGGAAACTGAGAACCATAAGAGCTTATTTTGACATAAATTCATTTCGATTGTTAGTACAAGCTCTGGTCTTGAGTCAACTTGAATATTGTAACTTTGTGCATCTTGTTGGAGCCCCCCAAAATCTGCAGAGACTGCGCAATATTCAGAATGCAGCAATTTGCTTGATTTATAATCTGAAGACGTATGATCATATTACACCTATCGTCAATTACATTAGCTACCAATTGAAGCGCGGATTAAGTTCAAATTTGGTTGTTTCTGTTTTAAGATATTGGCAGGCTTAATTCCAGAATATCTCTTAGAATCACATTCAATAACTCCAAACAATCAAGGAAATCACATGCACTATTTTCTTTTCATTCTGCCAAGGGCTGCAAATTTAAAAGATTTCAACAGGAAAGGGACTTGGGAGTTCTGATCGACAAGTCCATGAAGCCATCTGCACAATGTGCTACGGTGGCGAAAAGGGCGAACAGAATGCTAGGAATGATCAAGAAGGGGATCACGAACAGATCAGAGAAGGTTATCATGCCGCTGTACCGGGCCATGGTGCGCCCTCACCTGGAGTACTGCGTTCAGCACTGGTCGTCGTACATGAAGAAGGACACGGTACAACTCGAAAGGGTCCAGAGAAGAGCGACTAAAATGATTAAGGGGCTGGAGGAATTGCCGTGCAGCGAGATATTAGATAAACTGGGCCTCTTCTCCCTTGAGAAGACGAGACTGCGAGGGGACATGATCGAAACATTCAAAATACTGAAGGGAATAGACTTAGTAGAGATTGACAGACTGTTCACCCTCTCCATGGTAGGGAGAACGAGTGGACACTCTCTAAAGTTGAAAGGGGACAGATTCTGTACAAATGTAAGGAAATTCTTCTTCTCCCGGAGAGTGGTAGAAAACTGGAACGCTCTTCCAGAGTCTGTTATAGGGAAAGACATCCTCCAGGGTTTCAAGACAAAGTTGGACAAGTTCATGTTAAACTGGTGAGACTGGACTCATTTGGAGCACTGGTCTTGACCTTGGGGCCGCTGCGTGGTCTGACCCAGCAGCGGCAATTCTTATGTTCTTATGTCTGCTGTCCTTTCAAGCGGCATTATGGGATAAGGATTTGATTTTCTTAATTATGCCGACTGATTCTTATCTACAATTTCGATGTATCTTAAAAACGTATCTTTTTGCTAAATACTTTGAAAATTAGGCATACCTTACCTTTCTTCTCATCTTTTGTACTCATAATCTTTTGTGAACCGCATAAAACTTAGCGGTATTTGCTGTATAGAAGTGAGTTTTATGTTTTGAACTCCTGCAAGCCGACGGTCGGGAAGGCACCAGTGCATGTGCGGTACAGGAGGTCTTTGAATGACTTAAAGTGACAGTATACTTTTTAACTGTCCATACAGAACTCTGTAGATGTCGTCACCCACATGTGAGAATATACTGCCTGCTTGTCCTCGGATAAAAGTCCAATCTATCCCCACTTACTATTCAGCAACATAGGAGAAGTTTACAGCCTCTCCTCCTCCTACTGGCATGGTGAAAACTTTAAGGAGCTGAGCATGATTTGAGGGATAGAGATTGGGAAATTACTTGTGAAATTTACTACTATTTAACTTACTATTGGATTGGAATAGGGGGCTTGAAGCAATACTCGTTAAGCTAGTAGTGGCAAAGTTACCCAGACAGATTAAATTGTCTTAATAAAGTTAAATATATTGAGTAGCATTTAAGTATATTTGAGTAGCACTTCTATTCTTTATTCATTTTAAATTCATCATCAAGTGTAACCAATTATACCATTGAATACTTGACTGAAGCTATTAGTATGACACTGCTGCTCACTAATGTAATGAATATTACTTTTAAAAAAAATACTGTCCCTTATCCTTTCTAGGAATTTTTTTTTAAGTTCATGCAGTATTATTCTTTAACAATATGGACATCCAAAAACCAACAAGAAGCAGAATTACTTTAGCAACAGGTCCTAAGTCACAAATTCCTCCACTGAGAAAATCTCTCTAAAACAATAGTTCCCAAACCCTATCCTGGAGGACCACCAGCCAGTCAGGTTTTCAGGATAGTCCTAATGAATATGCATGGACAAGATTTGCATTACTGTCACCTCCATTATATGCAAATCTCTCTCATGCATATTCATTAGGGCTATCCCGAAAACCTGACTGGCTGGTGGTCCTCCAGGACAGGACATTGCTCTAAAGGTTCCCATGTTTTATTAAATTCCCTCTGATGACTCCTCTTCCTCACCATAGCTTTTTCACATTTTACATGTAAGGTAGACTAGGTTCCATCACATATCAAAATCTAAAATCTTACTGTTTTTCTAGTTAGAATTAATTATAAGCAAAACACTAAGTTGCCTTGGAAAGTTCCAACTTACAGCAATTTTACTATTTTATACAATTGATCCTAAATAAGCAATATTTTACATACATGGTGCCATGCTGCCTGCCAAAAATACTACATGTAGACACAGTCATACAATATACAGTATATGCAAGTGTGGCCCCTGATAGCCTTACAAGTCCAACATCTAACATTTGCGAACCCTGAAATTTAGACACCTTCATGGGAGTCTAAAGGGCTCTGTGGGACACAAAATAAATTGCATCATAGATGCTGATTCATGCTGAGTATTTTAAAAAGACACTTAGGTACTCACATAGGCTCTCACTTGCCCTCCCAATCTAAGCAATCTGTTATAAAATTAGCCTTATAGGCGCAGATTCTCTAACCAGCGCCACTGTCAGCGCCCACTGATTGTGTGTCAATCATGCAACAGCGCCGGTTACTGAATCGTGCCTCCAGCAAAGATAGGTGCCAAAAATGTAGGCCAGGATTTTCCAGGCCTACATTTCTGGCACCTAACTTTGAAGTGAATCGCACCTCCCACAATAGTGTTAGGCAGCCTAGAGCGCTTATGGAGTTGTGATTCCAGGACTGATATTTTAGGCACTGATTTTTGAGGCACCAGTTGGCACCTTGAAAGTTAAAATATTATTTAAACAGCGTTTTTTTTTTTTGTTTGTTTGTTTTTACTGAGCTTGGGTGCCTACCAGTGTCGTTTAGAGAATCCTTGCCACAGTGCTTAATTTGAACTACCACAACCTCTGAAATCATGATTTTGTCTGAATTATGTTGCTTATGGCTTATTTGTGATGCATAAAATGCAACCTTTAATAAGCTTAAAAAGTCAAGAAATGTCTCTTACATCAATAAATTCATCGTCATATTTTGCATGTAAGTGTCTTAGAAGATACCACCGTGCAACTGAAGTAATTGTCTCAGGATAGCCAGGCTGATATACTACCCGTTCCAAAATACGACGGGTTTCCCTAGGATGCAAAAACAAAATTCCACTAAGTACATATCAAGTCAAAAAACAAACTTTTTTTTCTAAGAAACAACACACTGCATACCTTATCCTTTTCAGTGTTGAACTACAGACTAAAATTATGAAAGACCATTTTAGAATTTTGGGGGTGGGGTGGAGAGAATATGCTGCCATTATTTTTCTCTTTGTGGTCTGCAAAGTTAAATTAAGTATCCACAATAGCTCTTGAACACTAGTATTCTTATGGATTCACACAGATAACAGAACCTGGACTGGATTAGGGGTGTCAGGTCAAAAGCGCGCCGGGACAAAGGCGCGCGCAGACAATTGAGCGCAGCGCAGAGGCGTGCGCCGCAGAAAATTACTGTTTTTACGGCTCTGACGGGGGGGCGTGGGGGGAACCCCCCCACTTTACTTAATAGAGATCGCGCCACGTTGTGGAGGCGTTGTGGGGGGTGAGGGGGGTTGTAACCCCCCACATTTTACTGAAAACTTCACTTTTTTCCTGTTTTTAGGGAAAAAGTTAAGTTTACAGTAAAATGTGGAGGGTTACAACCCAAAAACAAGTACTAAAGAAGTGTCAAATATGATGCAAACAACACAATCACTTCTGAAGAAATACTGTTGATAGTTCTATGGCTTGGCATTTGTGTGTTCATAGAGGGTTACAATCCCCCAAATCCCCCACAACGCCGGTACGATCTCTATTAAGTAAACTGGGGGGGCTCCCCAACAAAACCCCCCGTCAGAGCCCCTAAAAACTGTAATTTTCTTCGGCGCGCGCCTTTGTCTTTCGCCGAGTTGTCTATGAACCGGATTAGGAACTAATTGAGAAGAAGACAACAGAGGGTATTAATAAATGGAGCTCACTTTGAGGAAAGGGATGGTTCCAGTGGTGTATCAAAAGATTTGGTTCTTAAATTTATTAACAATTTAACAGAGATTCCAGAAAAAGAAATCCACTTATCAATCCTTATGGTTAAACTCCAAGGTTCAAATTGGCGAGTCTAGGATCTTATGGAAACATTGGATGCAGGCTGGTATACGTACATTGGATGATGTTTTATTAAATGGAAAATTGCTTGATTTTTCATGACTGCAACAATCTTTTGGTATTGCAAAGTCTCAAATTTATATGTGGTTGCAGTTGAAGCATTTCTTTCTTTATACATTTGTTCAGCATTTCTTGCCCCTGTTTCTGACACTGCTACTTGAAGTTTTTTCTGCCACACAGTTGTATCAGTATTCTTATATGCTTTTAACTGTGCAGTACGGCAGGCTCTTTCATATAGTTCTACATATTTTCCTTTTGGGTTGGTGTTCTGTTTTTTTTCAATAGTTTTTGCTGTATCATTAACCTTGTTGGTGTCACTTTTAGCATTTTGGGTTTCCCCTTACAGTTATGCTGACGGAATTGTTTCCTTCTTTGTTGTCCTTTGATTTTCTTCTGTGTTCTTTTGGCTTATTTTCCTTTGGTGTGGTTTTTCTTCCCTCTTCCTCCCTTTCTTTTTTCTTTCTTTCTCCCTTCTTTTCTCTCAGCCCCTTTTTTTCTTTTCTATTTTTTCTCCTTACCTGTGGCTTTTCATATCTCTCTTTGCACTCACCTTCCTCTTTCTTCAGTTCAGGTTTTACAATGCATGAAATGTTACACTCGAGATTCTCTGTATTAACATTCTATAAAGTTGCTATTTTATTAGTTATGTAGTGATACACTTGAGATTTTCTGCATTAACATCCTGTATGGTTGCTAGCTTGTTACAAAGCTTGTTCTTTCAATCAAATAGTTTTTGAAGTTTGTTTACGCAGCTACATGTTTTGTGCTCTTTTATTGTCTTATGTAAATATTATGTTATGCTGTAGATTTTTAGTTTTTCTCCTGATGAAATATGGTATTTTGATGGTCCTATTTCCATATTTTTACTACACAGCTTTGTTTTATCCCAGACATGCCATCTGTGAACATATATATACACCACAGGTTTGGTTTCATTTTTAGGTATTTGCATAAACATTATCATATATTTTGTTTGTGTCATTCATTATATTTATATGTATTTATTTATTTACTTGATTGGCCTCTGGTATTCATTTACTTGTATGGCTTAGAAAATTTTTTTTAAAAAATTTTTAATTTTTATATGATGTGTTTTAATATGTTGTGTTATATTTTTATGTTTAGTGACCCCTGATGCAGACGTTCCTCAGATGTCAAAACATAGTACTGTGTCGGGTCCACAGCTTCTGCTTGTGTCCTTTTATGAAATAAACAAGTTGGTTTTACATCAGTGATCTTCAGTGGAGTGTTCATTGTTCATTCCCATTTCTTTTTGTACTGCAGTTAAAGCAAGCCATTCAGAAGGGGTTCCCTGATTAGCGAAATCTAAAAAATCATTATAGCTTGCAGGTCCTATGCTTCCAGACAGATTTCCTAGGGCATCATGCTGCTCAGTGGTATAAATTAATATCTGGCTTTCTGAATAAAAACCCAAAAACTAGACTTAGAGACATTTGGAGCATTGAGTTAAAGCAGCAGAGTTAAAGCCGCAGATTTCTGCATCTCAATGGCCACGAATTTGGACTTGGAGGATGAGGTATACAGCGTCAGCATCTATGAGACAAACATGGTTTTTTTTTTGCTACATAGAAGTTTTTGGACTCTGCCACGACGGCGCTGGAGAATCGAAGAACAGTGGCTGAGGCACTTTTGTCCTTCACTGCCTGCTCCCCCTTCCCCAGACCGACATCGCATTTACAGTTCTGGGACTCAGGAAGCCAATGCTCTGTGCTGGTGAAGGACCTTGAGCATCTGCACATACTCAAGGCTTGCTGGACCCCCTTCAAGAATCCCGTAGAGGGTGGGAGCCAGCAGGCCTTGAGCACACAGACGCTCAAGGCCCTTCACCAGCCTAGCACATAGCGTTGGTTTCCTGAGTCCTGGAACTGTAAGTGTGATGTCGGTCTGGGGTGGGGGGTGGGTAGTGGAGGATGGGAGTGCCGGTCATTGAGGTGGGAGGAGGAAGATAGCAATGAAAGTCATCAAGGTGGATAGCAGTGCTGGTCGTCGGAGCGGGGATGGAGGACAGTAGGCTGGACATTGGGGGTGGGGTGGAAAATAGCAGCATTGGTCATCGGGTGGGGTGGGGAGGGGAGGAAAAAAGCACCATCATCTAAATGAGAACATAATGAATAAAAGATGGAAGCACGGAAGGGAGTGGCTAATGAAAAATCTGGTCACTCTGACTATTCTTTCATCTACAAGCATCTTGTAGTTTAGGCCCTGTAATGGCTAAGCAACACTATCTGCCAGGACCTCAAAGCTGAAAAACTCGTACTCTAAGTGGCTGTTGAAAACAATTGAAACCAGAAGTCCTCTCAATACAAACTTAACATTTTTCTTCCTGCTCACAAGGCAAAGAAAAAGCATGTTGAATTAGGTGATTTCCTAAAAAGATCTCAGTGGAATGAAGACAGTTTTCCGGAATGCAGGTGTTACTAGGCTGACTCAGGCCTGGACCATGAGACAGATCTTTCTAAAGCAGAAGTTAACCATGTCGAGATGCTGAGTGAGACCAGCACAAATAAGCTGATTGGCAACAGAGGCTTTTCCTGCATAGCTCTTCTGAAAGCCACAGGTCCATAAATTCTGCCAGATGATGCATTTAGATACTGGCATGGAACATTCTCTGTTTAGAAGACAGCAACTTCATTTTAGAAATCCAGATTTACCACTTTGATATTCTAATCTAATCATTTATATACCGGTTCATCTTCTAAGTTAGAAGCTGGACTCGATTTACATGAAGATACTTGATGAAATAAAAGGATCAGATCTAATTAGCGGTTCTAATAAAGTCATTGTAACATAATCTACATCCTCAATAAGAATAATTAAAAAGACATGTTTTTAAAGATTTTCTAAAGATTGGAAGAAATGGAAGAATTCTAATCTTAGCAAGAAGTTCATTCCAAATAGATGTAAAAACATATGAAAAAGATCGAGAAATATAACCCAGAGATTTTATTCTTTTAAGATAAGGAAAAGACATCTTATACAACTTCAGATGCTTTCTTGATTTTATAGACCGTAAAGAATTCAAAGAAATGGAAGCCAAAGGTGCAAAAATTCCATGCAAAATTTTAAATCTAATACTTGCACATTTAAATTGAATTTTGAGATGGACTGGAAGCCAGTGAAGTGCTTTTAAAAGAGGAGACACATGATCATATTTCTTTTTACCAAAAATCAATTTAGCTGCCGTATTCTGAATTGTAATCTTTTTAATTTCCCTTACTTAAAAAGACATAAAGAGAATTGCAGTAATCTGATTGTACCAATATTATAAAATGTTGTTGGTAAAATAGATGACAAACTTTTATTAACATACGAAGACTAAAAAAGCATTTCTTAGAAAGAGTATTAGCTTGACATTGAAGGGAGAGTGAGGAATCCAACAGAAAAGCTAATATCTTAGAAGAATACTTGATGTTTAAAGAATCTCCAGTTGTCAAGAAGACCTATATTAGGGCCAAACCTTAATAACTTAGTTTTTTTTTGCATCGAGCTTCATCTGAACATAGGTGGTCCAGTTTTGGAGCCTAGATATACATGCGTTTGTTTGCTGTCAGATCAATCAAAGTTGGATCCACTTCTAGTAATATAAAAATGTCATCTGCATAAGTAAAAATGGATTCTAGGTTTGTTAGCTTAAGTTTCCTTAGTGTAGAAGAAGAGGAGACAAAGGAGAGCCTTGTGGCACCCCACACAATGATCTCCACACAAAAGATGAATAACCATCAACATATGCATGGTAAGATCGTAATGTTAAAAATCCTCTAAACCAATTCAATACTTTTTGATCTAACCCTATCTCAGACAATAATCGCATTAGAATGTTTCATATATGTTCTTCCATCTTCAGAAAGAAACAGAATTTACAAGCATTCTATTATCTACAGTAGCAAATGCTATACTTGGAAAGAACATGACAGAACATCCTACCTTGCTCCCATTTTTACACTGAACTGTAGCAATCCTTGAAGGAGAACAGCAAGCGGACAAAATGAAATCTTCAGAGCTTCTGTTGTTGCCTCTTGAACTAGCGCTGGCCAGTGATCGCTTGAAACTTTAACCTATAGTGAAGCAAAATATAGTATGCAATATTATACTTTCACCAATGGGGAATGAGTATGATATTAAACATATAACATTTTCATTGTGCTACTGATACATGAATAGCCTTAGAAAAATAAGACTAGAAGTCAATTTACATTCCCAAATACCTGCAATGGATGATCTACATCTGCAGTTCTGGTGTACTTTCAGACATTGCTTCAGCCTTGTTGATTCCTAGTAAAGATCTGCAGCCCTTTCCTACTATAGTTGTGGATCTTGCTTCATCATAAGCTTAAATTCCAATTCCCACCCCAGCACTTTCCATGGGCAGGATCCTGATCAGGGCTTTTGTTTATTTGAGTGCAGATCCTGACTTATGGTTACCCTCCAGCCTGCACACAAGACATTTTATGCCTGGCTCAGTCTGAGCGTACACTCCTGAAGATTTGGGCCTCTCTCTAAGCTCTATAAGAACTCAGAAAGCAGTAACCCAACAACTAGAGAATCTGTTCATCTTAAGAGAAATCCCCTATATATGATGAATCATAGAGGTACTAGCATGAACTGAATTGGCTCTGCAGCACCCTAATTTACTTAACCATCCCAGCACTGCAGAGCTAAGTCAGAGAAGAGCTTCAGGAACCCTCAGAAACTGTAATTCTACTTTTCTGATTGCTTGCTTATTAATGAAACAAATGGCATTCCTCCTGCTTCCAACCAGTCCTTTTTGAAGGTTCATTGACGCCTTCTTTAGTGGCTTTAAAAAGTTACCTTACCAAACAAATTTTAAGAGCAAGCATAGCTAGCCGAAGGAGACTGGATAACTTTCCATTCCAGTTACTCTGCTGTGATGCTATCTGTAGGCTTTTTCTATAACACATTTCGGCAGCAACCATCATTCCTTGGGATTGGTATACCTCTGCCAGCCACTGAAACAAAGCAAGAAATTAGGAAATGTCAATCAATTGTCCATTTAAGGTCAATTGTGCCTCTATAATTGTAGTGCAATGTCCTAGTAGGTTTGGAGGAAACTGAATTCTTTTAAAGGTGAATGGACCGTTCAGGTCTTTATCTGCTGTCATTTACTGTTACTATGTATTTGACCCGTGTAACAAGTAACCAAAAATGACACTATACATGCAACTTTGAGAGCACACAGGTTACACCTCTGAAAGTAGTGATCTGAAAAACTCATATGTATCACCTTTGGAAAATTTTTATGCTGATTCACACAAAATGTATTTAAATGTTACTATCTTTGGCCTATTACATGATAATTTTCAGAAGAAATATGAGCTTACTTTTTTGATGAAATGATTACAAATTTAATAAGTTTAAATAAAATAGAAACAAACAGGACAAGCTGTAGTTATAAAGAGAGAAGGAAAGGAGTATAGGTGATTCAGTTACACAACTACTGCAGTTAGAATCAGATGCCACCAATACAAGTACCTTTTGTGTCAAGCACAAGAAGCAAGTATTGTAAAAGCAACTTAGAGGAAAACTTGTCATAAATTTTTCTTAAATGAGGAAATTGTGGTGCCTGAATCTTGGGGCCAAGTTATAGAATTGCCCTTGTATCTTAAGTACTTTCAATTAGATGCACCCTTTATGCCTACCATTGATGTGGCATAAATGGTCATACCTAAATTTAGGAAAACCAGTCTGGGTTTATGCTAGTATTCTAGAATAGCTTCTTGGTGAACAGGTGCTGCTATATAGAAATGGTGCTCAGTGCATGACATTGGTACAACTAAAATAAGGAGGCATGTTATAAAAGTGCCCTCTTAATATTCAAAAATAGGCTTTTAGAAAACTGTTCTCCCAGTCTTCAGGGAAAATCTGCAAAAAAGCCTATGTGCACAGCTTACCTAGACTGAAAGGAGGTGTTCTTGGGGGTGGGATTGGGGAGGGGGGGTGTCAATATTTACACATGTATGCAGGCAAAGAACCCATGAAACTAATATGCACTAAGAGAAGGTGTAAATATATGCACAAAATTGCATAAAGTCCCTGAGTTTTAGAAGGAAGAAAAATCCACACATAAATTGTAAAAGAAAAATATCAACAAATGCTGTAGACTTCTAGCTAGATTTTTAAATTTAGCACTTTTTATAGTTCTTATTTATACTTATTTGGCCTATTTCTGACCAAAATGTAATTCTGTTTAGTGGTCTCAACCCAGTCCTATGGACACACCCAGCCAGTTAGATTTTCAGGATAGCCACATTGAATATGAATAAAATGGATTTTCATACAAAAGAGGCAATGTATGCAAATCTATCTCAGAGCAACAAAAGGAGTCCAACAGAATCTGCAGGAAAACCAAACAAAAACTGCAGACAATGTACACGATGCAGGCAAAAATTTATTGTATCAAACTTAAAATACAGTGATATAAGAACCTTTTTACCAACCAAGAGACCCAACACGGTCCGTGTTTCGGACAACACGCCTTCTTCAGGGGTCCATGGTAAATAAGGTATAAAATATACTGCAAAAAAATGAAGATAACAACAAGTGCCTGTGTGTTGAAATCGCCGAGAAACGCTGCCAGGAGTAAAGCCTCTCAAAAGTGGATTTTCATACAAAAGAGGCAATGTATGCAAATCTATCTCATGCACATTCATTGTGCATATCCTGAAAACCTGACTGGCGAGGGATGCCTTAAGCACTGGGTTGACTGCATTAGATGAAGGGAACAAGAAAGAGTCGAGGAGAAAAGAGGGACTTACAATCCAAGCTACTAATGAAGTGGAATTAGATGCAACTGTTTTCTTCAGTTCTTCCAAGATGGCTTCCGGAAGTTGTTCACCTGACTGCAGGAGCTGTTTACACTGAACTTGTCTCAGGAGCAAGAGCAGAGTTGACTGATCAGAGCAACTTTTTAAGCCCTGGAAAAGCAACATAAGTGAAAATTTAAAAATTCCTGCCCTTCTATTATTTGGGTACAATTACAGCTAAAAAGTTCTTCCCCTTTGTGTCTGTGAGCTAAGCTATTGATAACTCAGAATCTTATCAATCAATTACTATCAGGATGGCCTGCTTTAGAATAAAAATGAATAACCATTTCAGAGATCTGAAAACACCATATTTTTCACACTAAATAACCAAGGGCTATTTTTTTCTCTTTTAAAAATCATTTTGCTGTTTCTCACTTGATTGTGAAATAAATGCTGCACAATATTAATACGAGGGCTGTTCAAAAAGTATCAGACCTTAATTTTTCTTGTGTAAGCAAATAAAGTTAGGGAGGCGTGGTTTGGTGTATATATGTAGGCGATCCTAATGTGCATGCTTGAATTTTTTCCCCGACTACAGAAGCTGTCAGTCGCTGGCAGACCACTGATGAGTGAGGAAGTGTAAGTGAGCGCCGTCCGATTTTCATTTTTGACAAAATGACAGAAAAAGTTGAACAATTCTACTGCATTAAATTTTGTGTAAAGCTTGGCGATTCCCAAGTGGAAATGATCCTCAAAATTCAACAGGCCTTCGGGGATGAAGCAATAGGCACCACACAGATAAAGGAGTGGTACAACTGCTTCAGAGATGACTGCACATCAGTGGAGAGTGAAGCACGTTCTGGTAGGCCCTCAACATTCAGAAATGAGATCGTCATTGACCAAGTGAGGACCCTGGTGATGCAGGATCGTTGAATCATGATCAGAGAACTCGCAGAGCCGAGCATCAGCGTTAGATCCGTTCATTCCATTTTGACTGCGGATTTGGGCTTCAGGAGAATTTCAGCGAAGTTCGTGCCAAAGCTGCTAACGATCGAGCAGAAGCAACTCTGTTTGGAAATCACACAAGACATGCTGGAGACTGTGAACAGTGATCCCAACTTCCTCATCAGCACAGTGATCACTGGTGATGAGTCCAGGGTGCGATGAGTCCAGGGTTTATGGGTATGACCCAAAAACCAAGTTGATGTCATCCCAATGGAAGCATTCAACATCCCCGAGGCCAAAAAAGCAAGGCAGGTCCGCAGCAATGACAAAGTCATGCTGACCATCATCTTTTACTCCAGTGGTGTGGTTCATCACAAGTACGCACCACATGGCACAACCATCAACAAGGGGTACTACCAAGAAGTTCTGCGTCGCCTTTGCAATGCTGTGAGACGCAAATGGCCACACCTGTGGGCAGCGGGCAATTGGCAGCTCCATCACGATAACACCCCTGCCCATTCTTCACATTTGATACGGAGTTTCCTGGCCAAACACAACACACCTGTGATTCCTCAGGCTCCCTTACTCTCCCGACATGGCTCCGTGTGACTTCTGGCTTTTCCACAAGCTGAAAATACCCTGAAAGAGACCAGATTTCAATCAAGAGAAGACAACATACAGAATGTGATGGAACAGTTGCGAGCAATCTCAAAAGAGGCGTTCCAGCGCTGCTTCCGACAGTGGCAGAACCGTTGGAAGAAGTGTGTGGCAGCCCAAGGGGACTACTTTGAAGGAGATTAGTATAAGATTGTTGTATCTAAATACGAGTATTTTTAATGAATAAAGGTCTGATACTTTTTGAACAGCCCTCATATGTTCAGAATGAGAAAGTCATCCAATTACATTTTAGAGTTATCAACATCCTACTTTGTAGTACTTTTTATTTTTCAAATATAAAATCATAGTTGCCACAACTGATTAGAGCCACTGGCGTTTTCCTGCCTATTTAAGTCATGATCCTGATTTCAAAAAATTTGTATCAGATCAATGGGAGGATTATGTGCTTCATAATTCTCAGCATCAGGATGACCCATTTCTGTTCTAGGAGACTGCCAAGTTTGTTTAATGGGGTCATATAGTGTATACTTGTGCTGGAGTTCAGAGGCTCAACAAAGCAATTATTACCTTGGAGCGAGCCTTGCGGGTGGCCAAGCGGCACATATGGCCTGCCCGTCGGTAGCTACATGGGAACATTATTTAACTTCTCAGACAGCACTCAATACACTGCTCCACTCACATAACCAAAAATTGTCCTCCTATCGTAAGTATCATTTTCAGCGCCATGGCAATAAGTCTGGAAGGTTGTTAACCAAAATAATTGATACCCATTCAGGCAAGAATGGGTATCAATTAGCCCTGCGCTCTCCTGGGAGTGCAGTGGTCTCCCAAACAGAAGATATAGCTCGTGTCTTGCATAATCACTTTGCTTCTCAGTATGGTGACCCCCATCTCCAGCTGATTTAGTGAATGACTACTTAGCTTCGTCAGGGATACCGCATCTGCAGGAGGCTGACATTGGTTATCCAAATAGGACCTTACAGACGGTTGAGTTGCAAAGGGCAATAAAGTCCACTAAAGTTGGCACTGATCCCAGCCTGGATGTGTTTTGGGGGGAGTTTTATCATTTGCTAGAGACTCAAATTTGTGGTCCATTGCTAGCATATTATGCCACAGCTGTTCAGAAGGGTGCCTTTCCGTGTTTTGCCAACGAAGCTTCGATAGCTCTGCTACTTAAACCTGGCAAACCAGCTGATCTCCCTGGTTCTTATAGACAATCTCATTGATCAATGTTGATCTTAAATTTCTCTCTTATATTCTGGCGGATAGACTTATTCCTTACATTCCTACTTTGATCCATGGGAGCTTTGTCCCGGGGAGGCAATCTGTACTAAATATGCGCAAGATTCTGTTGGCCCTCGCCCATTCTCAACACACAGAGGTTCTGGCTTTATTTGTGAGCCTTGATGCAGCCAAGGCATTTGATAATGTCTCTTGGTCCTTTTTATTTCATACGTTAGATTATTTGGTCATCTATGGGTTTTACAGTGCCGCCCTTTGCTCTCTTTATGCTAGTCCTATGGCCTCTCTCATGTTTAATGGGACCTTTTCTGCCTCTTTCCCAATCCGCCCCCTTTCTCCTTTGCTCTTTATTCTCACACTGGAATCTTTACTGTGTACTCTCCGGCAGTTTGATGAGGTTAGTGGGATACGAATAGCGGGTCAGGAACTCAAAACTTTGGCTTTCGCAGACTATTGCTCACTCTTATGAATCCGGTTTGCTCACTTACTGTAGCCCTGGACCTTATAGCTGAGTATGGATTTTATTCAAGTCTCACTATTAATTTAGACAAATCAGTTGCTTTGCTTTCTCATCCTTCCGTTCGCCAACAGTGGGTAGGCCCTTTCACCCTTACAGTGGGCCGCTTCTTCCTTTAAATATTTAGGTGTGATTATTCCATCTGATCTTTCCACCTTATATTCTCTTAATGTGGATCCGTTGTTACTTTCATTGTCCATCAAATTACGTTTGTGGCACGCCTATCCCCTTCTCTCTCATGGGCAGAGTTGGTCTTCTTAACATGATCGCGATTCCAACCTGGCTTTATGTTTTCCAAGTTCTTCCCCTGTATTTACTAAATCGAGATGATACCAAAATTATCCGTTTAATTCAACATTTTCTTTGGAAGGGCCGTCGTGCCCGGCTCTCATATTCCCGGGCGGTGAGACCCTATTACAAAGGGGGTTTAGGCTTGTTGAATCTTCGTTGCTTAACAATTGGATGTGGCATGTGACATATAAATGATTTTTTCCAAGGCACTACTGATTTTACTAACACACCTTTGGAACTTGTCTGTTTTCAGAGGGAATATTTCAGTGCCTATTTCTACTCTGTTTCTTCCACTCAGCTCTCTAATCTGATGCTTTGCGTTCTTTGTTTACCATTACATAGGGTCTGGCAGTGGGCATGTAAATTCCATGGTATTAGTGACAGTGAGTCCCCCTTTTTGCATATTCGCTTTAACAGTTGTTTTCCACCTGAAATGGAGGGCTCACGGTTTGCACGATGGGAGGCTATAGACTGCGAGGAAAATGATCTTGAGGACGAGTGCTTCCTCGACTTGGATACATGCTTCTTGGAAAGCTTCGAAGCACCGGGTCCTATAGAGCTCGCTACTGGAATGTGTTGGGACTCCTGAAGGGTTGGCTTCAATAGCTTACCTGAGGGAGACACTGAGGAGAGTGGCCCTTCCGGGGACGATTTTGCTGATTTCCCCATTGAGGGAGGTTTCAGTGAGGTCAAGGTTGAAGCTTTATTCCCATAGAAGACTTTGGCAGAGTCGAGATTGAGGTCGGAGTCGAGGTTTTTGGAAGATGATCCATGGCTCGGAAAATTTTTCCGATCTGAACTCAACAACGTTTAAGGGCTCGATTTTGAAGTGTACCACAATGAACGCATGATTCCAGACGATGGTCAGGTCCTATACACTGAACACAACACTTATGTGGGTCAGTGATAGAGATCGCATGTTGACACCGGCTACACTTGAACCTTGTAATTGGCTGGGACATGGAATGGAAACGGCCGCAGCTAAATCAAAGCCCGCAGGCTGAGGCCACGGAACAGGCCCCGCCATGACATGGCCAACAAATTTTTTTATTTAAATTACACATGTACACCGCAGCGACTGTGAAAATACGAAAGAAACACGAGACGTGGCGATGAGAAGACACATAAAGAACTAATTCTAGTGCAGAGCCTTGAAACAAGGGCTTCTCAGCCCCGTGGAAAACTTAGAACTGAGCAGACACTGAGGAGACATGCCCTACGTTGGACGGGAAGACACTCGCGCATGCGCGGTGCGGCAGTTGCAAACTTTCCAAAAGTTCTTTAAGCAAGTCTGCATCAGGGCTCCGTGGTTGACGTCACCCATATGTTGAGAATATGATACCTGCTTGTCCTGGGATAATTAATAAACTGCACAGAATAAGGGTGGAATTGGGCCGAAACATGTACATGTCGAGTCTGTGCTTTTGAGTTTGTGGTTTTGTTTCCCCTGTTTTGTTCTTCTTCTATAATTAATAAACTGCCCATGAAATTTAAAACAAGATGATTTCTCTTGTTAACCCATGAAGTTAAACATGTACACTGACTGAATATTGAACCTACAGTGTTTTGGTGTGATTCCTATAGCATTTTGGTAGCTTTTCTATGAACTGTTTCTATTCTGTCAGTGATGGGAAGCCTGAATGCAGGCAGACCCCCTTCAGATCCAGAGAAGTGAGAAATTCCCCAGGTTGAAAAGACGGAACCGGAGTGCCCTCATTTTGGACCTTTCAGATCCAAAATGAGCCAAAAAGATCTCTCCTTCTTGGGCATCACAAAGTAAATGGAGTGCCTGCCGGTACAAAACTTCTGAGGAGGCACAGGGACTACCGCTTTGAGATCCAGCAACCTTTGCAGCATCTGACGAAATGCCTGTTTCATCAAAGCTGCCTGACAAGGAGAAGAGAGAAAATGATCTGGCAAGGTACAGGAAAACTCTACAGCATAAACATCCCGAATCACCTCTAGGACCCACTGATCTTTTGTGATCTCAGTCTATCCCCAGTAAAATTCCTGCAAACGTACTCCCACCGGAACCGGGGGAAGAACCAGCAGCGAGTCATTGAGCCGGACAGGCGGAGGAGGAGCCACTGGCGGATTCATTTTAAGCTCTAATGGCTTCCTCTACTTCACTCGTTAACCATGATGACTGTTGTTTGGTCTTCCTTCCTCCCATTCTAATACATGGAATATATGTAGTCTGGGCTTCCAGGATGATATTTTTGAACAACATCCATGCCTGATGTACATTTTTGACCTGTGCAGCTGCTTCTCTAAGTGTCTTCTTTTACCATTTTCCTCATGTTATCATAATCTCATTTTTTTAAAGTTAAATGCTGAAATCTTAAAGTTTTACTATGAACTAGGAAAAGGAAACCAAAACAACAACATTAGCAAATATTTTCTCTAAGGTCACTGTTTAGCTTTCTAACTTGGGGGAGTGTGGGAAACCACTACCAGGAAATGAAATGTGTAAAATTATTTTGCATATTCCTATAACTTATTAGGTAAGAAAATATAGAAAATAAATATTTTTTCTATCAATCATAATTTGGGCCTTGCACTCCTGTTTATCTGGGCAATTGACATTGCAGGAACTTCCTTGAACTGCCTATCAGTGCACAGTTACCTACTCCAAGAATGTCCTCCTGAAACCTCTTACAATTATATGTTTGTTTGATGTGCAAGTACTGGACTAATTCAACGAGCTGTGCAATCATCACTTTCTGAAAATAAGGACCAATGTGTGAGTTTTGAAATGAACAGTCTTCCTGAGTTTTATACAGTTTCAGTGTATACTGTTCAGAAAGAAACCAATTATCTGTGTGAAGCACCTTGCAATTCCAGAGTCATCCGTACCTTTGTGGAGAGGGTCTCTGCTTCTGAGTTTCTACCTGCATCATTTAAACCAGTCACAGCCTGGCACAGAGACCAGTTCTCTAGAGCCTGGGTATAGCTCATTGGAAGATGGACCTTTTCTTTACCTGGAAATTTGAAAAGGCATTTTTAATCTAGAGAAGCACAATCTCAAAATCATGTGAAAAAAGCCTTTCCAGCACTTTTGGAGAACAGGAATACTGATTTAAGCCTGAAGTTCCATTAAGTACTCTTAGTCAGTAAACAATAACAATTTTGATATGAAAATTAAGACCAATTTGGTTTGGTTTGGTTTGGGGTCCATTAATAGAATATTGTGATGAGTAAATATCATTTTTCCCTTATTGGTACAATTGTAAAATGAGGGAGGGGGAGGGAGGGATTTCTGATCTGATTAAATGTTTAGATTAATAGAAAGATTATATAATATATTATATGATATATGAAATAGTAGGGATGGGAGGATGGGTTTAAATATTATAATTTAAGTTGTATATGAAAGCTAATCAAGTGATATTGTATAAGTTCAAATTATATTTTCTGATACACTTGTTGTAAGATGTAAAATGAATAAAGAATTTTAAAAAAGACCAATTTGGTACAGTTTTTATTGGAACATGATTTCTATTTTAATCATTTGTTTTGAAAATGCCTATAATATCTAGAGAACTATGCATAGTAGTAAGTAAAACAGTGACAAAAGAAGCTAATGGTAACAGCAGATGAAAGAGCAGCATAGTAAAAGAAAAGATGGAACCCGGACATCCAATTAAGGGTGATAGTTGCTATCAGGTATAAATAAATTAATGCATAATTTTTTCCCCTTAAAGTGGATTTAAATGGCAAAAATCACACCATTATTTTACTGCAATGCAAATTATTTTAATGGACCACACACGTTACATAATAATGAGATGTAAGTATGCCTGGAATAAACTACCTGGGTCTGTCCATCAAGCCCCTTTCCATGTTCAAAAATACAAGGCTGAAACCCCACCTTTAGGAGACAGCCTTAAACTCATAACCCTACTCCCCTCTACTCACTACTCCAACCAGCAATTTAACCATCCCCTCCACCTGTAACCCCTACCCTGACATCCTATTTCTCTATCTTGATTGCTTAGATTGTAAGCTCATTCGAGTAGGGACTGTCTCCTTTGTGACTGTACAGAGCTGCGTACCTCTGGTAGCACTCTAGAAATAATTAACAGTAGTAGGTAGCTAACTCATAGCCGGTTAATATTCAAAATTTAACTGGCCATGGGTTATGGCATAAAGACAGGACTGCCTTTTATGAGGTCCTATATATGCGGTTAACATGGCTAGTAAATAAAGCTCTGAATATTAATCGGTTATGTATCAGCCAGCTCCACAAAACTGGATAGTCAGTGCCAAAGCCTGGACATGGCCCAACACTGAATATCCAGGAATAATGCCAACAGTTGTCATATAAAGGCAAAAGACAACATGGCCCCTAATGGTAGTACTGTGACACTATCAACTGGGGTCATGGGCACCATTTTGAACCTGGCACCAACAGAGACCTAGGCAACTGCGTACTGCTCTTGTCCTGCAACCCCCTATACCAACAATTCCTTCAAGTAGGCTCAGGAGATGCCAAAAACACTTCATGCCTGATATGCAAAAGATTTATGCTCCTAGAAGTTATGCTCATAAATTAGCCTCTGAAAATTTACTAGGGCTGAGAGAATAATTTTATATTCAAAATTTTGCTAAACTCCTAAATTTAGTCACAAAGTGGGTGGCAATAGGGCAGATTTATGGTGGGAAAAATAGGAGAGTTAGGTGGCTAACACTGATATTCAGCAGTAGGCTTGTAAATTAGAATTGTAAATCCAAACAAATGAACAGCATGCCTAAAGTTATAACTATTAAGCTCCTAAATTAAGATGAATTTTCAGCTGAAAACTTAGGCTAAGTATGGGTGACATACATCCACAGTTCTAAAATAGATAAGAAATGGATATTCAGGTGCTTGCGACATCCAGAATGAACATCCATTTTATAAATGGGAACACCCAAATTATGAATGGGACAAAACAAGGAGCATGAACAACTGTGTGGCAGCATAGGTACATGACCACTTAAATTACTATCTGTATAATCATTTCTGAAATTTACTTTGCTGTGATCTTAGGGCTACTTTTACAAAGCTGCGTTAGGGCTTTAATGCGCAGAATAGCACGCGCTAAATCTTAACGCCAGCAATGAGCTGGCATTAGTTTTAGCTGCGTAATGCGGGTTTATCATGCGCTAAAAACACTAGCGCACCTTAGTAAAAGGAGCCCTTAGTGTTGTATGAAATCAGCATTTTCATTCTCCTGATATAGCCCAACTAAGAGGTAAAACTCTGTCGGGAGCGATTTGGAAGTTACAGTAGTTGGAGAAGACAGCTATGAAGATGTTAATTTTCTTTGGTTCTGTCTTTCTGTCACAAATTTTCAGTTTAACAGCCTCTTCTCCATGGAATTCCCTTTCCCAACATATTTGCTTGAAAAGTTCCTATAATAAATTTAAGTCTGGACTGAAGGAACTCCTTTTAGTGATGCAATCAGCTAATTAGCTCCCCTCTGGACCACTGGTCCTTCCCCTCCCCCCCAAATCCAAGTAAGCACATTAGAAGGTACAGTATCTGGGTTTGTCTCACAAAACCTCTCTCCTACTCTTTCCTATCTACCAACGTATTTCTCTTCTGTACTTAACTTGTCCCCTTCTGTATTATTTGAATTACTAGTCTTTAAGCTCGTTACATTAACGGGTGCTAGAAAATGTGTGTGTGTCTGTATTTATTTCTTTCTCTCTCTCTCCTTAGCCTATTTCTGTATTTCTTTCTTTCTGTCTTTCTTTTTCCTCGGCTGTCTACCACCACCCCTTGCCTGCTCCCCCTGTCCATTCTCCCTTCCTTTTTCTTCCCCTGTGTCCACCACCACCCCTTCACTGCTCCCCTTATCCAGCAGCAGCCCTTCTCCTTTTGTTTTAACTCCCCCCTGTCCAGCAGCACCTCTTTCCTGCTCCCCTTGTTCAGCAGTAGGCCTCCCTTCCTTTTTCTGCCCATACTGTCCATCAGCACCTCTTTTCTACTCCCCCTGTCCAGCAGTAGGCCTCCCTTCCTTTTTTTGCCCCCCCCCGGTCCATCAGCACCTCTTCCCCTATCCAGCAGTACCTCTTTTCTGTCCCCCCTGTCCAGCAGTAGGCCTCCCTTCCTTTTCCTGCCCCCCTGTCCAGCAGCACCTCTTTTCTACTCCCCCTGTCCAGTAGTAGGCCTCCCTTCCTTTTTTTCCTCCCCCCCCCCCGTCCATCAGCACCTCTTCCCATGTCCAGCAGCAACCCTTACCTCCACCAACATCTGCCTGAAGTCCTCCACCGACATCCGCCTGAAGCCGCCGCAGACTGCAGGCACCGACAGCCTCTGCGGCCTGCTCTGACTCCCTCCTCGCCGTCGCTTGCCGTTCCCTCCCCCCCCCCCGGGGGAAGCTTCGTGCGTTTTGGCAGCCTCCTGTCTGCGGGCCGCCCGCCCGCCCGTGGTCCCCGGCCCGTTCGAGAGAGGAGCCACAGCGGGCGGGTGAGCAGGTAAGAGGGAGGAGGGTGAGAAGAAGATGCTGGCAGGTGCGCCTGTGCCCTCCCCCTTCAAATCAGCGGCAGCAGTGAGGCGGCACTCTGGCAGTGAGTGACGGCGAGGGGGGAGTTTCTCCATGTTCTGGCCTGCCTCCATATTTGAAAATCGAATTTGGCACGGAGGCACACCTCACGGCGCCAGGAATCAAGATGTTTCAACAGTGCATGCGTGCTCTAGGGTTTTATTATTATAAACTACTCTGAAAGATTTCTAAATGGATGGTGTATCAAGTCTCCAATATAACTGAAACTTGAAAACAGGGCACAAATTTAGGAATTTCAGGGTTTTTTTTTTACTATTGGCCCTTCAGAAGTAATGGTGTCTTTGGGAAGGGCGAAAGCAAAATATCCACCCACAAATCTCATTATTTCATTACTGCAGTAGCCACTGACCTATAGTACTGAGATACCACAGGTCAGTGACTCCCACAGTAAATATGCTATGATAAAATGCCATATTTCATCATAGTTTGGCAATTACTCCCCAAAGTTTGGATGGAAAGAGGGTCAAAAAGGAGAGAAGACAAAGTTTCAAGTTTTATTTAAAATTTGATGTACACGCATTGTCATGAGTTCCAAGGAGATCAAGCAAAGTTATCCAGCATGAAATGGAAGCGAGGCACTGGGCTGTAGACTGACTAGACTTCTAAGCTAGGAGCAGAAAGAAAAACAGAGGAAGAACAATCTCTAATAAGTGGTCAGACTTGTCTAGTTGACAGCTGTGAACTATCCTTAGCAAAAGTTCTACAGGCAGTAGCAACCAGACAGACTGGATGAGTCAAATGGTCTTTATCTGACATCTTCTATTGTAATTAAATATAGTTGCCAAATGATCTATGAAGGAAACAGTGGATTAATTAAAAAGCAGTAAATTAATTAAAAAATTCACTTTCATCGGTAAACATGTTCATTAACATTTTATCCTATGAAATGTAAAAGGACTAAAAACAATTCTCATAAATGTGTTGTTTTTCATCAATTATGTTCCATTTTTATCATATAATATTTATTGTAGTATAAGTGCGGCCCATCTCTCCTTTCTAATGCAGGAAAAAAGTTGGCCCTGCAAGATTTTGCAATGTTTCTCCAAAATGATATCAGATTCTGTTTTTGAGATGCTTACATACTGATCACTACACAGCACTTACTTGATAAAGCCAGGATGCTTGCATGCTGTGTTTGGAAGAGGAATTGTGATCTGTGGTCAATGGCCAAACACTGTCATTCTATAGCTTCACGGTGGGATAACAGAAGTAGGTAGGTAGAACCACAAATGGACTTTCATTAAACTTGGCACTATATCACACCCCTTCCCACCCTCCCCGTTACAGACTGTCATTTTTAAGTTGAAAGCGCGGAGAAGATGAGAAAATAAAACACACCAACCAGTTCAAAATACTCTTGGGTCTAACATGTTGCAAGTTTGCAGAAGTGGGGTAAGCAGGATTTTAATTTTTGTCATGATTTTACAGCATTGTGGTTCCTCTTCGATATATCTTGCATTCAAAATTGCTTAAGGTGCTAGTATTTTTGTTCCCACTATGCCCCTATGAAGCAACACTCTTGTTTTCCAGAAATTCCAACATTTTGATAGAAGGGATATGTTGAGATAGCAGGGATATGTTGAGATTTCTTATGCACACCAACCCCAGCCGAGCATCTATCATGTCATAAGAACATAAGCAATGCCTCTGCTGGGTCAGACCTGAGGTCCATCTTGCCCAGCAGTCCGCTCACGTGGCGGCCCAACAGGTCCAGGACCTGAGCAGTAATCCTCTATTTATACCCTTCTATTCCCTTTTCCAGCAGGAAAATGTCCAATCCTCTCTTAAATCCCAGTACTGTATTCTGCCCTATAACGTCCTCTGGAAGCGCATTCCAAGTGTCCACCACACGTTGGGTAAAGAAGAACTTCCTGGCATTTGTATTGAATCTGTCCCCTTTCAACTTTTCCGAATGGCCTCTTGTTCTTTTATTTTTTGAAAGTTTGAAGAATCTGTCCCTCTCTACTCTCTCTATGCCCCTCATGATCTTATAAGTCTCTATCATATCCCCTCTAAGTCTCCTCTTCTCCAGGGAAAATAGACCCAGTTTCTCCAATCTCTCAGCGTATGAAAGGTTTTCCATCCCTTTTATCAGGCGTGTCGCTCTTCTCTGAACTCTCTCGAGTAAAGCCATATCCTTCTTAAGGTATGGCGACCAAAACTGGACACAGTATTCCAGGTGTGGGCGCACCATCGCCCGATACAGCGGCAGGATAACTTCTTTCGTCCTGGCTGTAATACCCTTCTTGATTATACCTAGCATTCTATTCGTTCTCTTAGCGGCCGCTGCACACTGTGCAGTCGGCTTCATTGACCTGTCCACCATTACCCCCAAGTCCCTCTCTTGGGTACTCTCATTCAATAATATCCCTCCCATCGTATAGTTGTACCTCGGGTTTCTGCTTCCCACATGCAATACTTTACATTTCTCAATGTTGAACTTCATTTGCCATTTTGTCGCCCATTCTCCTAGTTTGTTCAAGTCCCTTTGCAATTCCTCACAGTCCTCTTTAGTCCAAGCTTCCCTAAATAGTTTGGTGTCATCTGCAAATTTTATTATCTCACACTTCGTCCCTGTTTCTAGATCATTTATGAATATATTAAATAACAGAGGCTCGAGCACCGAGCCCTGCAGAACACCACTCGTGACCCTCCTCCAGTCAGAGTAGTGTTCCTTCAACCCTACCCTTTGTTTCCTACCTGCCAACCAGTTTCTGATCCATCTATATACGTCTCCGTTCACCCCATGGTTCTTCAGTTTCCGGAGTAATCGTTCATGGGGCACCTTATCAAAGGCTTTTTGGAAATCAAGGTATATGATGTCTATGGGGTCACCTCTGACCATCTGTTTGTTAATTCCTTCAAAGAAGTGTAGTAAGTTGGTTAGGCACGATCTCCCCCTGCAGAAACCATGTTGGCTGGTTATCAGAAGTTTGTTTCTTTCCAAGTGATCATCGATGTTTTCTTTTATCAGTGCTTCCGCCATTTTTCCGGGAACCGAGGTCAGACTCACCGGTCTGTAGTTTCCCGGGTCACCTCTTGATCCCTTTTTAAAGATGGGCGTGATGTTGGCCGTCTTCCAATCCTCGGGGTCACGCCTGTTTTCAGGGATAGATTGCATATTTGCTGCAGTAGTTCTGCTATCTCCTCCTTTAGTTCCTTCAGAACCCTTGGATGGATTCCGTCCGGACCTGGAGATTTGTCTATTTTTAGTTTATCTATCTGCCTGCGCACATCTTCAAGGCTCACTTCCATGAATGTTAATTTTTCTGCTTGATTTCCATTGAAAAATTGCTCAGGTTCCGGTATGTTGGTTGTGTCTTCGTTTGTAAATACAGACGAAAAGAACATGTTCAGTCTTTCCGCGACTTCTTTCTCCTCCTTCACTACTCCCTTCCTGACTCCATCATTCAGCGGTCCCACCTCCTCCCTAGCTGGCTGTTTCCCTTTAACATATCTGAAGAACGGTTTGAAATTACGAGTCTCCCTGGCTAACTTCTCTTCATACTCTCTTTTGGCTTTTCGAACCACACGGTGACATTCTTTTTGATACTTCCTGTGCTCTATCCAGTTTCCTTCAGTTTTGTCCTTTTTCCATCTCCTTAATGAATTTTTCTTATTACTTATCGCTTCCTTCACTATTTTAGTCATCCATATCGGGTCCTTTATTCGACTCTTTTTGCTCCCCTTTCTGAATCTGGGGATGTACAGATTTTGCGCCTCGCTCACCGTGTCCTTGTCAATGCACAATTCAGCTTTTTTGTTGTATTTTTGATCAAAGGCAAGGGGACCAGAAAGATATTTGCCAGATGATGTGATTGGGGAATAAGTTTACAACTTTAATGACAGCTACCTGATGTTAACCCATCTAAGCCTTATAATATTCCCAAAGCAGGCTCAATAAGATGAAAAAAAAAGTGATTATTCTCTTTGATAAAAGCAGTCAAGCATAAGGGTGTATGGCTACTTACTCGTTTCTGAAACTGCAGTGACAAATGCCATTTCAAGACCTGTCCTCTTGGGGATATTATTCCTTAGGTAAGAAACTGTGTTTTCAGTGTGACAGGCTGCCAGCAATCCTGCCCAAACAGCAGGATCATCTGTAGTAGACAGAACATATGCAAATATAAATCAGTACATCAAATATATATCAGCAACATCTTATTTTCTTGTAAAATGTGGCCATACTAGCCATGCTCTCTTTGTGCTTCACAAGTAGAGTGACCTGATGGCTCAGATATTAAATGCTGTGCACAACCATGTGTGGGACCCTGGTTCAATTCCCAGGAACTTACTTTTTCCCTATGTGTCAAGCTGAGGGTGCTGAAAAGGCAGCATTCACAGTACTACAGGGATGTGGGGGTGGGGAAAATGTTGTAGTCATTGCATGGAAGTTATGTCTGGATGGCTGCAGTCAGGATCCATGATTATAAGATTCTAAAGGGAGTTAGGCTAAGTGTCTTCTGGACCAGGATGGTCACAGCAAGGACCTGAGTATGTTTTGAGGGATTTAGAATCTAAAATATAGAAAAATATCTTTAGGTATTGCAAATAACTGAAGACTCATGGGGCTAGATCCCAAGCCTGATTTCAATTAAGCTGGAAAGAAAAAATGAAAATAATGGGAGAAAACTGCCAGATTTTTTTTAAAACTGTCCCTCAGTCACATTCCAATCTACCTGCTGAGAAGCACATTAGACTCAAGTAGTATATCTGATTTTTAACTCTTCCTGGAGACATATGGCAACAGCTTAAAGAAGCCCTGTACAATATACGGCCCCCGGGCCACATGCGGCCCAAAATGGCTCTCACTGCAGCCTGGCTCTCACTCCGCTCTCCTGCTCTTCTCTCCTAGTCTCACCTTTAAAAGCGCCGCGGCTGCTGCTTTTGAGGACCAACAAGCTAATTACGGCAGCCTGCAGAGCAAACCTAGCAGGTGTCTGTCAGTCTCTGAACACGTTCTCTCTGCCGCGGTCCTACCCCTGATGTCAGAGGAGGGATGGGACCGCGGCAGAGGGAACGTGGTTCGGAGGCCAATGGCAGCCTGCTAGGTTTGCTCTGCATGCTGCCGTAATTAGCTTAGCGGCGGACCACGGAAGACGACAGCAGCAGAGGTAAAGCCCCGGTGGGACGCTGGATCTGTACATTGGGGGGGGGGGGAAGAGAGAGAGGCATAAAAGTGAGGAGGGGCAGGCGGTGAGAGAGAGACAGAAAAGGGCCTTGAGGAGGGGCAGGAAAATAGACTTGAAGACAGGGAAACACAGGGCAGATGCTGGATTAGAGAAGGTAGAGAGGGGAAACACCCCGAACTGAAGAGAAAGATGCCAGGCCCTGGGGAGGGGGAAGACAAAGAGAGTGAGAGAGACAGAAAGACCTGGATCAAAGGTGGGAGGACTCAAAATGTTAGCAGAAGGAAGATAGAGAGTGGGAGAAACCTGAAACAAAGGGGAGGCAGAAAAGGGGGGCAGATGTTGGACTTGGGGGTGTATATAGGGAAGACAGAGAGACTGCAGAGAGGTGGAAAGATTCTAGACTAGGGAAGGAGGAAGGAAGGAAAAAGAGAGAAGCAGAGAAAGACCTGGAAGAAAGGAGAACAAATGCTGAGGAGGTGGGGGTGTAAGCAGAAGACTGACCAAAGGGGAAAGACAGGATGCAGATGCTGGACTATGGGAGGTACAGACAGAGTGGGAGAGACCGTGAGGAAGAACAGAGAGATAGATGGAAGATCATAACAGAAGAGGGAGACCTGGAACAAAGGTGGTGGTAGGTACAAAGGAGAACTGACACTGGATCTGGGGAGGGTAAGCAGAGGGAAAAGGGATAGAGACTTGGACTCAAAGGGGCTGGGGCTGGATTGTGAAAGAAACGTTGGATGCACAGTCAGAAGGAATTCCAACCAGAAACTAATTAAATCACCAGACAATAAAGGTAGGAAAAATGATTTTATTTTCAATTTAGTGCTCGAAATGTGTCAGTTTTGAGAATTTATATCTGCTGTGTGTATTGTGTGTATATGAAAATGAAAGGAAAAAATTGCATTACAATTAGTAAAGGGGGCAAGATCTGGAACACAGCTTGGGTGGGTTTAGAGCAGAGCTTGAGAGGTCTGTGGTTGGGGGTACTTAGCTTGAAGTAGTTGAGAAACACTGCTGTAGGCAATCAGCCACTACCAGTGCTTCTCTTCTCCTGCCCTCTTCCCTGCTGGCACCCTCTAGTGGCGTCTCAGGGCCCGTCTGGAAGGCCTCTATGCATGTGCGGATGTCAACTTGATGATGCGCATGATGTCCTCACGACAACGTCTGCGCACTACCTGCGGCCCTTGCTACATTTTCTGACTTCGTTTCGGTCCTGGATCATTTTTTGAGTTGTGCAGGCCTGGCTTAAAGATTGATGCACATATCTTAAATCCTGAGCAGTGGCTTGAACAAAGAGCTTTCTAGCTAGTTATAACAAGCAGATAAGAAAATGGTTAGAAATATATATGGAAATGGGCAAAAAGAGGATCTCTGGCATTTTCTTTTTTTTTTTTTTTTAATATTTTATTTATAAACTAGTCTTTAAGCCCGTTACATTAACGGGTGCTAGAATACTGTTCACCCTCTATGTTGCCCCTTCCTTTCACTGCCCTCTCTTCTCTTTCTATCTCTCTTTTTCTCTCCCATATGGCCTCTCTCCATCTCCTCCTTCCTTTTGCCTTTGTCTGGCATACCTTCCTCCTTCCCTCCAAGCCATTCTCTCCCCCTCTGCTCCCTTTCCTCATTTAACTACTTCATTGGGCAGCAGCAGCATTCACAATTCATTGCTGTTGCTGGCTTCAGGTCTTTCTCTCTGGCCGGTCCTGTCTTCATGAAAACAGGAAGTAGGCAGGACCGGCCAGAGAGGAAGGCCTGAAGCCAGCAACAGCAGCGAATTGTAAACGCTGCTGCTGCCTGAAGCACCCGAGGCAGACGCTTCTCTCCCCTCCCAGCTCAACCCCCGCTAACTCTGCGACCCTCCTAGCAAGACTTTAATATCAAACCTCCCTCCAGCGTTGGCAGTCGCTGCACGTTAAACAGGCTTTCTTCTGCCGTTGAGGCTCTCTGTTGCGTCATTGATGACGTAATCAGTGACGCAGCAAAGGGACTCAACTGCAGGAGAAAGCCCGAAGCAGCCTGTTTAACGTGCAGCGAGTGCGAATGCTGGAGGGATGTTTGTACCGGTGCAGAAGCGATATGTCTCTCCCCCTCCAGTACCTGTGCAGCACTTTGCTGCGGCGCATCCTCCCATGGGGGGGGGTTGCACAGTGGGAGCGGGTGAGAGCGGCGATCTCCAGTTGGGGAGGTGAGGGGGGTGAGAGCGGCGATCTCCAGTTGGGGGGGGGTTTGCACAGTGGGAGCTGGTGTGAGCGGCGATCTCCAGTTGGGGGGGGGGGGTTTGTACAGCGGCTTAGAACTTAAAAAATAACTTCGGCCACAACATTACCTTGGGGTCTGCTGAACTTAAAAATTAATTCTTTGTGAACATTAGTTTGGGTTCCGCGAGTGTGTAGAACCCTGGTGTCCGATCGGGTCCTGTTTGGTCTGCCACTGCCTGGAGGAATTGAAGAGCGTGTAGGGCGGAAGCGGGAGGCGGGGCCTCAGCACCGGCCGGGCGGCTCGAGGCCGGTACCGGACATGGGGCCCCCAGGAGCTCGAGGCCGGTGGCGGGCATGGCTGGCGTGGCATGGTGGAGGAGGAACAGAGTGCGGTGACGTAAAACCCGCGCATGCGCAATTGTGTTTCCGCGATGGGATCAGGGAACACGATTTTTTTAGTGCGCATGCGCGTCCTACCATTTTATTATATTAGATTTTTCATTCTTACAATAATTTAATTTTACATAAACTTCAATTAATACATGAAAAATTGTGATTACAAGTAATTCATCTTATCACATAAAATATAACCCTCCCCTTTCTTCATTTCTTAAATCCATATAATATACATTCCCACCCTTCCCCAATCTAATATATCCATTACTAATGTGCTATGAAACCTGATCATTGGAATATCGAGTCAATGGTTCCCAAATTTTCTTAAAATTATGAATATTTCCCTGTTGTAATGCTATTGTTTTTTCCATTTTGTATATATGACTGAATTCCACCAAAATGTAAAATTTAATTTGGTGTAGTCCTTCCAATTTTGAGTTATTTGTTGCATGGCGACCCCTGTCAATATTAATAATAGTTTGTTATTGTTTGCTGAAATCGGACTCTGAGTTCTCATTGCTGTACCAAATAGTATAGTATCATATGAGAGTCCTACATGATTTTCTAGTAATTCATTAATTTGGGGCCAAATTAGTTTCCAAAATGCATTTATACAGGGACAAAAAAAAATTAAGTGATCTAATGTCCCGACTTCTACTCTGCAATGGCAGCATCTATTAGATCTAGTACTATCTAGCGTAGGGGTCCATAAAGTTCTATGTAACAAAAACAACCAAGTTTGACTCATAGATGCTGACTTTGTAGATCTTAATCTCCAGGACCAAAATCGTGGCCATTGAGATTCAGAAATTGTCTGACCAATCTTAATACTCCAAATATCCCTAAGTCCAGTTTTCTTTTTTTTGTTTAAAAATCCATTTAACAATTTATACCATTTTGCGGCTTGGTGACCCAAAAAATCCGCCTGGAAACATAGAACCTGCAGACTATATTGAGTATTAAGAGCTTTCCATTCAGGGAACCCTGCCTGAATAGCTTGCTTCAATTGCAACCATTTAAAATATTGTGTTTTATTTAATCCAAATTTATGTTGCAATTGTGAAAAACTAAGCATTGCTCCTTCTGAAATAACATCATTCAATGTTCGTATACCTGCAATTAGCCATTGTTTCCAGACGATTTTGTATCCGCCAATCTTGATCCTGGAGTTTACCCAAATTGATTGATTTAATGATTTAGCAATTGGTTCTGGTGATAGATTACTAACATATCTTAACGTCTTCCAAGTATCCAATAAAATTCTGTTATCCTTATATCTTCTTGGCATGTTTATACTAATTAGATGTTCTGGATGTAGTGGGAACAGGAGCCGCCATTCTAGATATAGCCAATCTGGTACATTCTCCATGAGATCTGGGAGGATCCAATACATACCCTGTCTTAGAATATAGGCTTGATGGTACCTATAAAAATTTGGAAAATTTACCCCTCCCTCCACAATTGGTCTTTGTAAAGATACTAAAGCAATTCTGGGTCTTTTCCCAAACCAAACAAATTTTGTAAGAATATTGTTTAACTTTTTATAAAATGACCCCTGAAAAAATATTGGTATCATACTCATTTGATAACAAACCACAGGCAATAGCATCATTTTAATTGTTTGGACTCTTCCCCACCAAGAAAGATGTAAAGGATTCCGTTGCTCACACATTTCTGTTATTTTTTTTAATAAAAGTTTTTCATTTTCTTTTACTGTATCTTCAATTGTATTTTTGATAATAATACCTAAATATTTTAATCCTTCTTTCCAAATAAATGAATATGAATCAAATAATCCTTTGGTACAGTGAACATTAATTGGAAGAATTTTCGATTTACTCCAATTAATTTTATATCCAGAAAATTTCCCAAATTTCTCTAGAAGATTAAGTAAACTTGGAACAGTATTCCCCGGTTCTCTTAAATATAATAATATATCATCTGCATATGCAGAAAGTTTAAATTCCCAGTAAGAAAATGGGATTCCCTTTATCTCCTTAGTTTGATTAATTGCAATTAATAAGGGTTCTAAAAACAATATCAAAAAGTAAGGGGGACAAAGGACATCCTTGTCTAACTCCCCTACGCAAGTTAAATCTATCTGATAAATTGTTATTAATATATAATCTTGCACCAGGAGAGCTATACAATGTCTGAATCATTTTAATAAAACCGGGGCCTATTCCAAACCATTCCAGAGCTTGATACATATAACTCCATTCCACTCTATCAAATGCTTTTTCTGCATCTAAAGATAGCATAAAAGCTGGATCATTCATATTTTTCACTAAATTTAAAGAGTGGAATGCTAATCTAGTATTGTTTGATGAGTGTCTTTTAGCAATAAATCCTTTTTGGTGTACATCAATAATAAAAGGAAGAGCTTTTGCCAATCTTATTGCTAATAGTTTAGCAATCAACTTACCATCTACATTTAATAAAGAGATAGGCCTGTAGTTTGAAACCAAGGTAGGATCCTTGTTTGGTTTTGGTAAGACAATAATTACCGAATCAGCCATAGTACCTGATATATTCCCATTATTTATTTGATATTGATACAAATTTAATAAATATGGTAAGATGATATTTTGAAATGTTTTATAGAATTCAACAGTATATCCATCACCACCCGGAGCGGATCCAACTCTAAGAGACTTCAATGCTGATTCTTTTTCTTTTAAAGATATAGGATCTTCTAAACTTCGTTTTATATGATCCGGAACATTTGGTCCAATAAATGAGTTTAAGAAATTTAATCCCTCTTGTTCTTTATTTTCATAAGATTCAGAAGAATATAAATCTTTATAAAAATCAAGAAATTGTATTAAAATATCTTTGGTGTTAGTGTGTGTGTTGCCTTGTGTATCTTTAATTGCAATAATCTTAGATTTCCTTTTTTTTGCTTTAAGAAAATTAGCTAATAATCTTCCAGCTTTGTTTGAATTACCATAGTACTGAACTTGCTTATAGAAGATATCTTTCCTCACAAATTGAGAAGAAATCTCATTATATTTCGCTTTTATTTTTAATAAACTTTGTAATGTATTATGTTCCCAGTTCTTAATTAATTTATTTTCTAATACTTTAATTTGGTTTTCCAGATCAACAAATTGTTTTTTAAGTTGTTTTTTGATAAATGCTGAATATGAAATAATATTTCCTCTTATTGTTGCTTTAAATGCGTCCCACAAAATCTTAGCATTAATATTGTCCGAATTATTTATTTGAAAAAATTCATTCATCTTTAATTTAAAATCTTCCAGAAAGTTCGAGTCCGCAAGTAAAGCATTATCAAATCTCCAAATTGGATCGAAATGTACTATATCATTATTCTTAAAGTCAATCCACACACCAGCATGGTCTGAAATTATAATGGGATCAATAACTGCATTCATCACTCGCTGCGCTATATTATTAGACACGAATATATAATCAATTCGTGAGAAAGATTTATGGACCTGAGAACAAAAAGAGAATTCCTGATCATTAAAATGAAGAATACGCCATATATCAACTAAATTACAAGATTGAACCAAATTATCTAAACCTAACGATTTCATAATTCTACTTGGTCTCTTATCCAAAATTGGATCCATTACAGCATTGAAATCCCCTGCTACGATTAAATTAGAAGTAGCTAGTGGTAACAGTAATTGTTGAACTTGTTTGAAAAACTCCATTTGATTCGAATTAGGAGCATATAAATTTAATAAATCCAGGGTTGTATTTCCCAGAACCATTTTGATATGCACCCATCTTCCTAAAGGATCATAGTTTATTAATTTGAAATCAGCATTGCACATCCTATTTATCAGGACAGCAACCCCAGCTTTTTTCCCCATTGCAGGTGCAAAGAAGCATTTAGAAATCCAACCCCCAGATAACTTTTTAGATTCAATATCAGAAAGGTGCGACTCTTGAATAAAATATATGTCCGCATTTTGCTTTTTAAGGAACGTTAGTACTTTCTTTCTCTTAATAGGATGATTTAAACCATTGACGTTAATAGAATAAATTTTTATATCCATCTATTTTATAATTAAATTTTGGCAAATATTTCTGAAATAAAAAAGATGACCAGACCTCAGCACATTAAGTAAATATAATTCATTTATCCAATTCCCCCATCCCTTTCCCCCCCCTAAAATAAGATTATAAAAGAAAAATTCAAATTTTACATTTATTCCATTTTCAATCCTCATCAATATATTATTACTGTGAACCCCCCTCCCTCTCTCTATGCTCCCTCCCCTCCCCCCCAGATCATTGTCTGATCTGGAACACACATTGGTATAGCAGACCCTAAACCCCCTCCCCCAGACAACTAATATCCCTCCATATTGAATTAATATCTCTCAGAAATTCAGCTATTCTTTTTTCCCCCACATATTTAATATTTCATTATTTCTATCTATACATATTCAATCATTCAATTAATAATTATCATTAATATTAATATTTCATTGTAGCAAATAATATAAAATTATCTATAATGAATTCAAATATAACTATTCAAATAAATTTTCATTCATATAAGTTATTCATATAAATAATAGTATCTTAAAAATCTTTATCTCCTTAGTAATTATCTCTTCTTTAAAAAACCCAATTCCCAGACTTAACCCTTTATTTAATAATTTTTGTATTTCATATCAATTAGTATCTAGGTAAAATATATCATCATATTAAGAATCATACTTAATTAATTCATATAAATTATAAATATATCTTCCTTTCAAAGTAATATATATCCTATCTTAATATTTTGTTAACATTTTCAATTTTAACTATAATTCCATGTATATTAAATATTCATTGTTAATTTAAATATATTCATTCATAGCGTTAATATATTACTAATATTAGCATCTAACCAATTTATTTATAACATTCTCATTTAAAAATCAATCATAATATATTCAATATAAATAAATATTTGAATAAAATATATATTTTCATATTTATTAATAAAAGTCTA
Organism: Geotrypetes seraphini; assembly: GCF_902459505.1. Taxonomy (NCBI): domain Eukaryota; kingdom Metazoa; phylum Chordata; class Amphibia; order Gymnophiona; family Dermophiidae; genus Geotrypetes; species Geotrypetes seraphini. The sequence continues at coordinate 4,349,658 of NC_047084.1, read as the reverse complement.
AAATTATTTCCTATTTTATTAATAATCCCTTTTGAAATATGTAATATCCTATATTTATTTCCTCATATTAATCAATTATTGTTATTCAGGATGGTTAGTAATTAGTAGTAGGTAAATATATATATTATATTTATAATATCTCTCATATCTCTGGCATTTTCATTGCAGTAGAAGATCAAAATATGCATATATTTTGACCTTGTTACTTCTTAGTCACAAATATTCATTATTTTTAAATACACCTAATATTGGAAAGACTGTTCTTGCAAAATTATGTGCCCCTTGGTGAGGCAAAAAAAGCAAATCTTCCAATAAAAATGGTTTCTTGCTGTACTGACTCAAGGCTGGGAAGGTTTGGTGGAAAAGTGGTCTTTGTGACATAATTTTATATTGTAAACTCAAAGACCAATTTTATCCCCCCCCCCCTCTTTTACAAAGCCACGTTAGGCTTTTTTATTGCCGACCATGGCAGTATTAGCTCCGACCCTCATAGGAATTCTATGAATGTTTAACCTAATACCACTGGGGCTGGCGATAAAAAAAAGCCTAACGCGGCTTCATAAAGGTGGGGGTTAACTTTTCTTTAATTCTGCTAGATAGCTTAAAATAACAAATTACTTACTACGGAAGAAAAACCGGAGGAAATTCATCTTTAATTCAAGCATTAGATAAAACCTTTTTCAGAGATGTTTGAACTAACTGGTACTCAGATTTTATGTATTTATTGAGAACCATTGTTTTTGTCTTTTTATTACTATTATTATACAGCTTCATTTTGGTGAGATTTTACTTAATGTATTTGAAATTGATGATTATAACAACTTTAAGGGCCCGTTTTGCAAAGCCACATGGCAACAGCCCCGAAGCCCATAGAGATTTAAAGGGCTTCGGGGCTGTTGCCGTGCGGCTTTGTAAAACAGGCCCTAAGTGTTGACAGGCATGGCAGAAAGGTATATTCAAATGTAAACAGCAACACAGACTGGAAAGTCAAATATAGGATAGTTTTGACCCTACCTGCAGGAGTTAAAATTAAATTTCCAAGAGGAAATCCTCTGTGGGAGTTTTCCTTTGAAAAGCAGTTCTGGAGGAAGGAAGTTATATCAACATCCATGAAGGCAGCAAGGAACTGAAGCTCCATACGGGCTAGGTGAATAAAGCAGCAACCCCTCCCACCCCCAATTTTGCCTAAATTGTGGCTTAATTTGATATAAGAAACTGGCAAAAGTGATGGCTACATGGGAAAAATTAGAAATGTTTAAACACACACCAGCAGTGAAAGACAGCAACGGTGTAGGGACAGGCAAGATTGTGGTACTGAGCTCCAATTCTGAGGAAGAGCCGAGGACAATCAGAAGGACAACTTATAAAAGTGGATGGGACAGCTTAAACAGGGGCTGCAATCAATGAAACAGGACATTAAGAAGGTGTTAGATGAAATAAAAAATGAATGATCTGGGCAGGAGAAAAGAATTGGAGATGAAGTTGGCTAAATGTGAGGACACAACTGGGAACCAGAGAACTCAGCAGAAGACACTGTGCAAGGAAAATGAAGGATCTTGAAAACTGGTCCCGACATTGCAAGTTGCATATACAGTGGTAGTGGAAGGGGGGGGGGAGAGAGAGTTGGATTCTAAACCCCAAACAGATTCTAAAGGACTGACTAAATCTACTGTCACATTAGGAGTTATAAGAACATAAGAATTCTCATACCATTACTGGGACAGATCAAAGGTCCATCAAGCCCAGTATTGTTTCTTAATCAATCTAGGTACTACTAGTAGGATGTGATTGTCTGGCTAGGAGGGAGGGGAAGAACTCTGAAGCAGCAGCCTACAATAATTGCGTGTTGGTGGTTAAGGATGTCAGGAAAGACCTCCTTGAGCTCTGGTAATTCTGTTCCTGTTCCATTCAAAGTAGATAAAGTTCAAAGGGTCCTTCAAGTACGGAGAAAGAACGAAACCAGAGACATTATGGTCTGTCTTCATGACTTTACAGAGAGGTAGGAAATTATGAGCATGGCACAACATTCCAAGTCTGTTGATTGGAAAGGCCGTCATACAGAGATTTTCCAGGACATGTTACCCCTTACACTAAAGAGGAAAAGAGACCTAAAAGAAGTTACTAGAATCCTGATTTGATTTATAATGAATTAATCGACACCCAGTGAAATGCCCTAGAGCAGTAGTTCCCAACCCTGTCCTGGAGGACCACCAGCCAGTTGAGTTTTTGGGATAGCCCTAATAAATATGCATAAGAAAGATTTGCATATAATGGAGGTGACAGGCATGCAAATCTGCCCCATGCATATTCATTATCCTCAAAACCTGACTGGTTGGTGGTCCTCCAGGACAGGGTTGGGAACCACTGTCCTAGTGGATAACAGTCAATCCTCCTGCTCCTTCAAATGCCCAGTCCTCACACCCACCCAGACTGGACCAACCTCTCCCTTTTGCCTTCCTACTTGTTAAGTTTCTCTGTAGCTCCTCTTGGTGCCACAGCAAGAGCAGCATTTCCATGGTATGGCACATTTATATGAAGGGAATATGGATGTAGTAGGGTGTGAATGTGTGCTGGCGAACATATGTGCACTCCACCACCCAGTGACAGACACCATCCTCCTCTAGGCAGGATATATGTATAAATAAATATAAAACACTACTCACCTGGAAAGAGATGGGCTGCCTTCTGGATGGTCTTCAGTGTACAGCTGTGCTCATCTTCTGCTGAAGAACTCCCTGCTGCTAACTGGTTCACGGCAGTGTACAACAGGGATGTCTAAAGATACAAACACAATACTATAAGTTCTTACAAAGAATCAGCAGCCAAAACAAAAGGAAGAATAAACAATAAATATTAGCATTTTGCTCAAGATTCCTGGATTTTTTTTTCCAAAAGGCCCCTCCCACTTACCTTTGCTTGGTTAGCATGAAGACTATGAGCGATGTTGCCTGCTACAGTTCCACCCTGGAAGGTAGAATATGATTCTGGTTATTTTGCAAAAGTTCTACATTACCATCTATTCTACAACATCATTCCTAGACAAAGCCTTCTCGGATTATATAGGAAATGCCAACGGGGACTCAAAAGGGAGTGAGCAACAGAATTTATGTTAAAGAAGCATTATTACTGCTAGCAGCCTAACACCTTCTAGTACCTGCAATAGTGCTTGACTGGCCAAACATAAATTTCATGCAGGACCACAGCAGCATATGTAAAAAGAAATCTTGCAAATAACCTTTAAGCAGTAGTTTTCCTATTGTCAGATAAGTATTCAATGTTCATTATCTTCAGATTCATAATAGGAGTCATTTGCATTGCACAAGGCTACATAGTAGACAGCGAGGAGGTTTTTTTATGCCAGTGAGGTTCCCTTTACCCCAAAATATACCTCTCATTGAATTTATACAAAAAGACAGTTAGGGCTCTGAGGCTTTTTCCTCCTCCATATATCATTCTGATATAGCTATAATGAAATGTTTGTGACTAGATGTTCTGAATAGAGTTTATGTAATACATGATTGTGGTCTGAAATTTCATAAGCATTAGTGTTTGTTTTCGGTGATACCAAAATAATGACTGGCAAACTATATGGCCCTTTTACTAAACTGTGTTAAGCAGCTAACGTGGGCTTTACAAGGTCAGTGCCTGCATCCAAAATGGCACTTGTACCCTAGTGATGGAATCCCTCCTTATATAGAAATATAGAAACAGAGAAAAATAAAGGCAGATAAAGACCATATAGCCTATCTAGTTTGCTTAACCAAGCCATCTACTATACCTTCCTCTCCCTTAGAGGTCCAACATACTTGTCCCAAATTTTCTTGAATTCAAATACACTTTTCGTCCTCCACCACCTCTACTGGAAGGTCATTCCACGCATTCACCACCCTTTCTGTGAAAAAGTATTTTCTGAGGTTACTTCTAAGTCCATCCCCTTTTACCTACATCTTATGCCCCCCTCCTTCCAGAGCTTCCTTTCAATTGAAAGAGACTAACCTCATGTACATTTATGCTATATACAGTAGGTATTTTAACGTCTCTATCTTATCTCCCCTCTCCTGCCTTTCCTCCACAGTATACATATTGAGATATTTAAGTCAGTCCCTGTACGCCTTATGGCGAAGACCACCAACCATTTTAGTAGCCCTCCTCTAGACAGACTCCATTTTGTTTAAATTTTTTTGAAGGTGAAGTCTCTATAATTCTACACAATATTCTAAATGGGTGTCTCACCGGAGTCTTATACAGTGGCATCATTTCTTCCTTTTTCCTACTGGCCATTCCTCTTCCTATACATCCATGCATCCTTCTAGCTTTCGCTGTCACCCCCTAAACTGTATTGCTTACTTAGGTTTTAGCTGCTCAAATGCATTATCTTGTATTTTTTTAGCATTAAATCTTAGGTGCCAAATTCTGGAGCATTCCTCAAGATTCGCTAAGTCCTTCCTCATGTTCTTCAAACCATCAGCAATATCATTTACAAAAATGTTAAAAAGAACAGGTCCAAGAATTGAACTTGCGGTATACTACTGGTAACATCCCTTTCCTCAAAGTGATCTCCATTTACCACTATTTTCTGTCGCCTTCCACTTAACCAGTTTCTGACCCAGTCCATCATTTTGGGGCCCATATCGAGAGATGGACTGGACAGGGAACTGGTTAAGTGGAAGGCGATAGAGGATAATGGTAAATGGAGATTGCTCTGAGGAAAAAGATGTTACCAGTGGTGTGCCACAAGTTTGGTTCTTGGGCCTGTTCTTTTAAACATTTTTGTAAGTGATATAGAAGGATAACCCCTAGTGGTAGTAGCAAAAGACTACCACTAGGAGACAGAGGCACCATTTTAGATGCAAGCAATGACCTAGGTAGTAGTAGAAGGGAATTGCTGCCAGTTGTGTCTGCTGAACTACTGCAGTCCCACTGAATACATCCTTGGGGGGGGGAAGGAGGGAATTGGGAGGTCAGAGGAGAATAGCGCTTGGTGAGTCAGGGTTTTCTGTCAGGGGATTGGGTTGGGAAGAATGAAGATAGGGTGAGGGAGGAGATGTGTGCTGCTGCAACAGTGCCATGCCATGTGGTAAATGCCTGTCCTGTGTAGTAAATGCAAAACAGATGCTTGCTATGATTCCTGCATTTTGCTGAAAAAGCTTTGCATTTACCATAAGTTACTTTTTGAGCAAAACTTACTACACTAGTAAAAGTGCCCCTAGGGGGGCAAATTGGGTTTATAAAAGGCAGGCAAACACTAGTCAGTGCAAGAAAGCTGCTAATTGTCATGGTGGCTTGTCAGTAAGCCCTACTTCAAGTTTTACAGCAATTTGATTGGGCAGTATAGTCTTGTGGGGCATTTAAACCTACTAGGGACGGAGAAAGTACCTGAATATAATAAATATAAAACACTTTGATTGTACTACAGAAAGGCGGTATATCAAATCCCATTACCGTTATGCTTATACATTAACACACTGTTGGTTAATAGGAAATGTATTGCATTCTTTACATTACATAGGGAAACTAGAAAGGGTTACCCACTCTCCCAATTGTTATATATCTTGATTTTTGAGTCAGTTTGCAAATAGAAAGTAGGGACAAGAGTGTCCTGGGAGTGCCCAAAAATTTGTATTTTGTCAAAATCTGTCCTATTTTAGGGCTCCTATTACAAAGGTGCGCTAGCGATTTAATGCGCGTAATAGCGCACGTTAAACCGCCAGATGCACTAGCCCCTACCGCCTCCTCTTGAACAGGTGGTAGTTTTTGGCCAGCGCGGGAGTTAGCGCTTGATGATAAGTTGCGCGCGTTAAGCCCGCTAGCGCGGCTTTGTAAAAGGAGCCCTTACTCTCTTTTGGGGGGCTTTATAGAGATGCAATTTGAAAGATACTTAATTAAATTGAATTTTCCTTTGTACTAAGTTTTTTTTTGCTTCATTTAAGTATTCTTGGAATTTACTTTGAAATTTATAAAAATAAATGAACTTTAATATAGAAAAATGAAAATAAAAATAAAATAAATGAACTTTAATGTAGAAAAATGTAAGGTCTTGCATGTAGGAAACAGAAACCCGATGTACAGTTATACGATGGGAGGGCTGGCAATGGGTGAAAGTAGCCTAGAAAAGAACTTGAGGGTACTGGTGGACAAAACAAGGAAGCTGTCGGCACAGTGCGCAGCAGCCTCTAAGAAGGCGAACAGAATGCTAGGTATTATCAAGAAGGGTATCACAACCAGAACGAAGGACGTTATCCTGCCATTGTATCAGGTGATGGTGCGCCCACATCTGGAGTACTGCATCCAGTATTGGTCGTCGTACCTTAAGGATATGGCGATACTCGAGAGGGTTCAGAGGAGAGCGACGCGACTGATAAAAGGTATGGAAAACCTTTCATATGCTGAAAGATTAGAGAAACTGGGGCTCTTTTCCCTGGAGAAGCGGAGGCTTAGAGGGGACATGATAGAGACTTAAAAGATCATGAAGGGCATAGAGAAAGTAGAGAGGGACAAATTCTTCAAACTTTCGAAAGCTACAAGAAAGAGAGTGTATTCGGAAAATCTAAGAGGGGACAGATTCAGAACCAATGCTAGGAAGTTCTTCTTCACCCAAAGGGTGATGGACACCTGGAATGTGCTTCCAGAGGGTGTAATAGGACAGAGTACGCTATTGGGTTTCAAGAAGGGATTGGATGCTTTCCTGAAGAAAAAGGGGATCGAAGGGTATAGATAGAGGATTACTATACAGGTCCTGGACCTGATGGGCCGCCGTGTGATCGGACTGCTAGGCGCGATGGACCCCTGGTCTGACCCAGCAGAGGCACTGCTTATGTTCTTAATTGACACTTATGAAAAATTTGCTTCTTGTTTTCTTATCCTATAAATCAAAGAATATATTTGAGAAATAGAGGGTGGGCAAAAAGGCACAGAAAACACATAAATTTTGAACCTGGTAATTGTAAGAGCTTACCTTTGCATACTGTGGAGTATAGTGAGGAACCAGTCGTGACAAGAGACACCATAAAGCAGAATCCCCTGGATTTCTGTTGAAGAAACAAAATCCAGTTACTGTAATAGAAATACTCACCTTTCCAAAATAAACGAGAGAGATATGCGCTACACAAAAATCAAAATCATATGGTATATCTGTTTTTTTTGACAAAACACTTGAAACAATAAAGGATCCAATTCAAACCTCTGTTATAAGGGCAAATAGTGTTGAATATGGGTGGGAAGAGATACTAGATTCAAATCGGTAATACATGAAACACATAAAGGATGGTTTCTTACAAGACAGTTACTATGTGATGGTAAAAGCAACAGGACTACAACTGACAAATTAAATCCTTGCCACTGCTGCTCTCAGTTACCAGGAGTTCTGACTCTCATATAAGGTTTCCCATATCTTTGCTGCCAATCATACCTCAAATACTACACTATGTAACATGATTTTTATTCCTGGGCATTAAGGCCCAGATTCTGTAAATGGTACCTACGAAAGCAGAGTCAGCCATGTATCAATCATGCTTTGGTGCTGTTAACAAAATTGTGGCTATCAGCGCCTAAGAAAACACTTAGGTGGCAGCAATGTAGACCAGGGTTTTAAAGGCCTACATTTCTGGTGCCTAAGTTTTATGAAGAATTGCATAGAATGGCACCTAAGGTCATCTCTGCCTTTTTTGTCTTTATCAAGCAGCATCACGGGATAAGGATCTGAATTCTTTAATTGCGATCTCTAGATCTTATCAACATTTTAGGAGACAATTGAAAACATATTTGCTAGAGTTTTTGGCAACTGATGTACTTTATCTTATTGTATTTTTATTCTGTTTTTGTAGAACTTAATGGTATTGCGGTATAGAAATACATTTTATGTTATGTCATGTTTTAAATGGCATGGTCAATTACCAGGCCAATTAAAGCAATTAAGTTAGGCATTAGTATGCACGATCTAGGTGCTTAACGGTGCCATTTTCAGAATCTGGCCCTAAGTGTAATTTCCTAATTGCTCATGCCTAAAAAGTATAGAAAATATCTGTTATTTCCATAAAACTTTGCTATTGTGAGCAGGATAGTCAAATTTGCAATTTACCTATTTAAAACATGAAAACAACGAATTTTTCATCTTTTAAATCTTATAAAGTCATATAAAGCAACATATGAATCACAATTAACATGTATTTATATTGTTTTTTTTCTGTTGCACCGAGCTTTCTGGACCCCTGTTCGTTTACAAAAATTAGATAGCTCTAAGTCTAATAGATGTTGGCATTGTCATCTCGAAGCGGGGACTTTAGATCATTTATTGTTCTATTGTCCATTCATTTTGGCTTTTTGGAAATTGATTTGGGGCCAAATAAATTGTTGGAAAATCCTGTGGCTCTATCCTATAATACTATATTGTTTGGAATGTCAATGAGGAAGAAAACTCAAATTTCTGCAAAGAATAATAAGCTATTACTTATTATGACAGGAATTGTCATTCAGCAGATTACATTTAATTGGAAAAATTGGAATAGATTAAATTATAGTTTTTGGTGGAATTCATTATGTCATATGTACAAGATGGAAAGAATGTTAGCCGTGCAGAAAGGTAATTTTAATAACTTTCAGGAGGTTTGGATGTCAGTAATACCTTTGCTTTGTTTCTTTGGTGCCCTGGGGATGGGGGGATGTGGGGAGGGGGGCTCTGGAGTGCATGGTGGGATAAGTGTTCTGATGAGTGGTGTGGATGGAGCCGAGTGTGAGGTGGTGCTTGTTATGCATGGTCCTTTTGGGACCCTTATATCAAAAAGGTGAATGGTCACTGTACCTGCTCTACGGCTTTCTTGTTCTTTTTGTGTCCTCTTATGACCCTCTCTAGGCCACCCCAGTTTACTTAAATTTACTGTTCTTTTTTGCCTTATTGGTGGGGATTGCCTGGGGGGCTAGTTTTATGTCTTTGTTTTCTATCAATTGTATTGGACCACTTTTATATCGTTGCTGTTTGGAATTGTGCCCTGTTGGGTGGTGTACTTTTCACTGTCAATAAAAATAAATTTCAAAAAAAAAAAGAATATTGTAATGAGTAATTATTGGATTATCATTTTTCACTAATAGGTATAATTTCAAAGTATGGGGGGTGGGATTTCTGATTTGATATTAAATGATTAGCTTAATAGGACAGAATATATAATATATTATATGATATATGTACTAAATATGAATTAGTAGGGTTGGGAGGGAGGGTTTAAATATTATGATTTAAGTTAAATTGATAGATAATCAAGTGATATTGTATAAGTTCAAATGTTATTTTATGATACACTTGATGTAAGATGTAAAATGAATAAAGAATTAAAAAAAAAAAAAAAGAAATAGCACAGTTACTTACCGTAACAGGTGTTATCCAGGGACAGCAGGCAGATATTCTTGACTGACTGATGGGTGACGGCACCGACGGAGCCCCGGTACGGACAATTTTAGAGTGATTGCACTCTAAGAACTTTTTAGAAAGTTCTAGCTCGGCCGCACCGCGCACGCGCGAGTGCCTTCCCGCCCGACAGAGGCGCGCGGTCCCTCAGTTAGTATAAGCCAGCTAAGAAGCCAACCCGGGGAGGTGGGTGGGACGCAAGAATATCTGCCTGCTGTCCCTGGATAACACCTGTTACGGTAAGTAACTGTGCTTTATCCCAGGACAAGCAGGCAGCTATTCTTGACTGATGGGTGACCTCTAAGCTAACAAAAAGAGGGATGGAGGGAAGGTTGGCCATTAAGAAAACAAATTTTGTAATACAGATTGGCCGAAGTGACCATCCCTTCTGGAGAATGCATCCAGACAATAATGAGATGTAAAAGTGTGAACTGAGGACCAAGTAGCAGCTTTGCAGATTTCCTCAATAGGAGTGGAACGGAGGAAAGCTACAGATGCTGCCATTGCTCTGACTCGATGGGCCGTGACAGAACCTTCCAGTGTCAGTCCGGTCTGAGCATAACAGAAAGAAATGCACGCTGCTAGCCAATTAGACAACGTGCGTTTAGAAACAGGACGTCCCAATTTGTTCGGATCAAAGGACAGAAAAAGTTGGGGAACTGATCTGTGGGGTTTCGTACGCTGCAGATAGTAAGCAAGAGCCCTTTTACAATCCAAAGTATGCAGAGCTTGTTCCCCAGAATGAGAATGAGGTTTTGGAAAGAAAACCGGTAGAACAATGGATTGGTTGAGATGAAATTCCGAGACAACCTTGGGGAGAAACTTTGGATGTGTACGCAGAACCACCTTGTCATGATGAAAGACAGTAAAAGGTGGATCTGCAACCAGTGCATGAAGCTCACTGACTCTCCTGGCAGAGGTAAGAGCAATAAGGAAAAGTACCTTCCAAGTGAGAAATTTGAAAGGAGAAGTAGCTAAAGGTTCAAATGGAGGCTTCATTAAAGCTGAAAGAACCACATTGAGATCCCAGATAACCGGAGGGGCTTTAAGAGGTGGTTTCACATTGAAAAGCCCACGCATGAACCTGGATACCAGGGGATGAGCTGAAAGAAGTTTTCCATGGACTGGCTCATGAAAAGCTGCAATGGCACTGAGGTGGACCCTGATGGAAGAGGACTTCAGGCCAGAATCAGACAAAGAAAGAAGATAATCCAACAACGTCTCCACCGCTAGGGAAGTGGGATCAAGATGATGAAGAAGACACCAGGAAGAAAACCTCGTCCACTTTTGATGGTAACATTGTAGAGTGGCTGGTTTCCTGGAGGCATTCAGAATGGAACGAACGGGCTGAGATAAAAGAGTATCAGTCGAGTTCAGCCCGAGAGATACCAAGCCATCAGGTGTAGAGACTGGAGGTTGGGATGCAGAAGGGTTCCCTGCTGTTGCGTAAGCAGAGAAGGAAACAGAGGAAGAAGAAAAGGTTCCCTGGAACTGAGTTGAAGTAGAAGGGAGAACCAATGTTGCCTGGGCCACCTCGGAGCAATCAGAATCATGGTGGCTCGTTCCCTCTTGAGCTTGAACAAGGTTCTCAACATGAGAGGCAGAGGAGGGAAGGCGTACAGGAACAGATTCGACCAGTCGAGGAGAAAAGCATCTGCTGTTAGACGGTGTGGAGAGTAAAGTCTGGAGCAGAATAGGGGCAACTGATGATTGTGAGGAGCTGCAAAGAGGTCTATCTGAGGAGTGCCCCATTGATTGAAGATAGAGTGCAGAGTTACGGGATCGAGTGTCCACTCGTGAGGTTGGAGAATTCTGCTGAGTTTGTCTGCTAAGGAATTCTGTTTCCCTTGAATGTATATAGCTTTCAGGAAGAGATGATGATCTATGGCCCAAGTCCAGATCTTCTGGGCTTCCTGGCATAAAAGGCGAGAGCCTGTCCCACCCTGTTTGTTGATGTAGTACATTGCAACCTGATTGTCTGTGCACAACAGAAGGACCTGAGGAAAGAGAAGGTGTTGGAAGGCCTTGAGGGCGTAAAACATCGCTCTGAGTTCCAGGAAATTGATTTGATGTTTCCTCTCCTGGGCTGACCAAAGACCTTGAGTCTGGAACTCGTTCAAGTGAGCTCCCCATGCATACAGAGAGGCGTCGGTGGTGATGACTAGTTGATGAGGAGGCTGATGGAACAGAAGACCTCTGGATAGATTTGAGGATACCAACCACCATTGCAGAGACTGACGAAGAGATGATGTCACAGATATGTGTCGTGAGCAAGGGTCCGACGCTTGGGACCACTGGGTCGCAAGGGTCCATTGAGGAGTGCGCAGGTGAAGACGGGCATGAGGTGTGACATGAACTGTGGATGCCATGTGTCCCAAGAGCACCATCATTTGCCTTGCTGAGATGGACGGCAGAGGAAGTACCTGGTGACATAGAGACTGAAGGGTCTGAAGACGATTGGATGGCAGGAAAGCTCTCATGAGGAGTGTATCTAGGATCGCTCCAATGAATTGAAGTCTCTGAGTGGGAATGATATGGGATTTGGGTAGATTGATCTCGAATCCCAGAAGTTGTAGAAACTGGATGGTTTGGTTGGTGGCCAGAAGGACCGCTTGGGCAGAAGTGTCTTTGATCAACCAATCGTCCAGGTAAGGAAATACATGCAGGTGGTGAGAGCGTAGAAAAACCGCCACCACAATGAGACATTTGGTGAATACCCTTGGAGATGAGGCAAGACCGAAGGGCAGCACCTTGTACTGGTAATGACAATGATTGATCATGAATCGGAGATATGGTCTTGAGGTTACATTGATCGGTATGTGAGTGTAAGCCTCTTTGAGATCGAGGGAGCATAGCCAGTCGTTTTGATTTAGAAGGGGATAAAGGATGGCTAAAGAAAGCATCTTGAATTTTTCTTTTACTAGATGAATGTTGAGATCGCGAAGATCCAGGATGGGTCTGAGATCTCCTGTCTTTTTGGGAACTAGAAAGTAGCGGGAGTAGAATCCCTGCCCCTTTTGATCTAGAGGAACTTCCTCTATAGCGTTCAGAAGGAGGAGGGATTGGACCTCCTGAATAAGGAGGGCTGATTGAGGACTGTTCAAAGCAGACTCTTTTGGCAGGCTTTGAGGTGGGAGAGTCTGAAAGTTGAGAGAGTAGCCGTGGCGGATGATGTTGAGGACCCATTGGTCCGAAGTGATTACTTCCCACCGGCTGAGGAACAGAGAAAGTCGACCTCCTATTGGTTGAGGCAGGAGAGCAGGAATAGGGATACTGGCTATACTGCGGAGAATGAAGTCAAAAGGGCTGTGACTTTTGCTGAGGAGGTTGTTTTACAGCTTGTTGCTGTTGCTGTTGTCTGGGAGGCTGACGTTGCTGTTGCCTCTGACGCCTAGGTTGTTGAGCAGTGGTAGGCAATGGACGGGCTGTGAAACGGCGTTGATAGGCCGATTGCTGCCTGTATGGTCTTGGCGGAGGAGGCTTCTTTTTATTTTTAAGCAGGGTATCCCAGCGCGTCTCATGAGCAGAGAGCTTTTGTGTGGTTGAGTCCATGGAATCCCCAAAGAGCTCATCCCCTAGACATGGGGCATTGGCTAACCGATCTTGATGGTTAACATCAAGCTCGGATACCCGAAGCCAGGCCAAACGACGCATAGCTACTGACATTGCTGTCGCTCTGGATGTAAGTTCAAAAGTGTCATATATGGATCTCACCATAAACTTACGCAATTGGAGAAGAGACGACAAGCATGTGTGAAAAGCGGAATGCTTTCGTGAAGGAAGATATTTCTCGAAAGAAGCCATGGTGGTAAGGAGATGCTTTAAATAAAAAGAAAAATGAAAAGCATAATTACTAGCCCTATTAGCTAACATAGCATTTTGGTAGAGCCTCTTACCAAATTTATCCATGGCCCTTCCTTCTCTGCCAGGAGGGACAGATGCATATACACTGGCTCCTGAAGTCTTTTTAAGGGTGGATTCGACAAATAAGGATTCATGTGGTAGTTGAGGTTTGTCGAACCCAGGAATGGGAATTACCTTATATAGAGAATCCAGTTTACGTGGGGCCCCTGGGACAGTTAAAGGAGTCTCTAAATTCTTATAGAAAGTTTCCCTCAGGATGTCATGAAGGGGAAGTTTCAAAAATTCCTTTGGAGGCTGATCAAAATCAAGGGCATCCAAAAAAGCTTTAGACTTTTTGGATTCAGCCTCCAAAGGAATGGACAAGGACTCACACATCTCTTTCAAAAAACTAGAGAAAGAGGAAGTGGCCTGTTTGGAGGATGGGTCAGGGACAGCCGAATCCTCCTCCTCTGAGGAACATTCTCCTTCAGAAAGAAAGGGTTCCTCTGAGTCTCCCTACAGATCAGGGTCCCTTACATGGGAAGAATGGTCCCGAGACTCAGGTGTCGACGTTTGCATGTGTCGGGTTTTGCGCATCGACTTACCCGACCTCATCGATACCGTGTCCGGAGAAGTTATCGGACGCACCGGTGCCGAAGTCTGCACCGATTGATGGTGAGCTCTCGGCTCCGGTGCAAGGACTGGCATCGATACCGATGAGGTTAGGTGAAGCGGTACCGAAACAGTGGAAGTGGATAATACGGGTTCCACAATCGGTACCGATACAGGTTGTTCAACAACCGGTACCGATGGCTCGGTGCGAACTGGCACCGGAAGGTTCGGTGTCATGATAGCAGGAAGGAGTCGTTCTAATTGCTCCTTCAGCTGCACCTGAAGGATGGCCGTAATGCGGTCATCGAGGGATGGCACCGGTACCGCTTTTTTCTTCTGCGGTACCTGCGGTGCCGCTCGACGCCCCGGAGATGAGGAGCCCGATGTCGAGGGACTCACCTCTATAGGGGCGGAGCGCTTCCGCTGGCGTCGAACCGGCGGCAGGATTGGGCTCACTGCACTCGAGGCCGGAAGACGTTCCAGCGGGGAAGGCTTCTTAGCCGGCTTACCTGACTGTTGGGATGCCGGTGTGGAATCACGCGGCGTCGAAGACGAGGGTGCCGACTGAATCGGTGCCGAAGCCGGAGTCGAAGGAACGGGGTCGGACATCTCGGCACCGAACAACAATCGCTGTTGAATTAAGCGATTTTTTAAAGTTCGTTTTTTCAAAGTAGCACAGCGGGTGCAAGAAGAGGCCTGATGCTCAGGACCCAAACACTGTAAACACCAGTTGTGTGGGTCCGTGAGAGATATAGGCCTAGCACACCGCTGGCACTTTTTAAAACCCGGTTGAGGGGGCATGAAAGGAAAAACGGCTTCCGCCAAATCGAAGGCCGAGGCTTCGATGGTGGCAGAAGGCCCCGCCGGGGAAAACCGAAAATTGAAGAAAAAAATGAAAGATTTTTTTTTTTTTTTAACAAAATAAAAGAAAGAAAAAAGGCAAATTAAGCCAAACGTTTACGCGAGCGGGAAGGCAAGTTAGGAAAAAATTTCAACAGCCGTTGAAAACGCGTCTTCTTAGCTCCGCGGAAACTAAGAAACTGAGGGACCGCGCGCCTCTGTCGGGCGGGAAGGCACTCGCGCGTGCGCGGTGCGGCCGAGCTAGAACTTTCTAAAAAGTTCTTAGAGTGCAATCACTCTAAAATTGTCCGTACCGGGGCTCCGTCGGTGCCGTCACCCATCAGTCAGTCAAGAATAGCTGCCTGCTTGTCCTGGGATAATATACATTAATGACCACAGAAGATTCAGAAGTGAATAGTTTTTCAATATTTGCAATTATACTGTAAGTCACTTTCACGAATCAGCCCCCTGATGTAGTCTCCCATCATATTCTTTTTATATGAGTATTGTCCTTGATAGTGCAGTTCGAAGTCCAGTATAATCTGCTGGAAGTGCTCACCTTGCTCCCATGTTCTCCTTGAATGTCTAACCTGAGCATCAAGGACATGAACTTTGAGAGATATCCTGTAGCCCATTTTACTGTAATTCTTCACCAGATTCTCAACCAACTCCATATAGTTTATGGCCTTGTGTTTGCCCAGGAAACCCCAAACCACTGCAACAAAGCTGTTCCAAGCCTCTTTCTCTAGTTAGTTTCTTGGAAAATTCCTTGCACTCCAGGATCTTCATCTATGGTCTGATGAAGACACCAGCTTTGACCATAGCTTCAGACAGATTAGAGAAGATGTCTTGAAGGTACTTGAAGGCTGTTGACTCCTTATCTAGAGCTCTGACAAATTGTTTCATTAGGCCCAATTTGATGTGCAGTGGTGGCATCGGCACCTTCTGGGAGTCCACCAGTGGTTCCCATTTGATGTTGTTTCTCCCCACTGAGAACTTAAACCACTGTGGCCAGTCCCACCTTTGGTAGTGCACCTTTGTGTCCCTACTGTCGCAAAGGAAGAGATAGCAGGGAAACTTGTTAAAATCGCCTTGGAGACCCATTAGGAATGCCACCAGTGTATCGTCTCCAATGACCTCCCAGTCATACTCATCGCACTTCAAGGTGCCTAATAAGGTCTTGGTGCTGTTGTAAACCTCTTTGAGATGCTCTGGATGAGCCAGAGGATGAGACGGGTACTTGTTCCCATTATGGAACAGCAAGGCTTTGATGCTACTGGAAAAGCTTGCTGCACTTGCTCCTTCTGTGGCTTGTTGAGGGGATGTGCAGCCGGCAGCGGTTCACACACTGCACGTAGCTGATCTGGAAACCTTCTCTCCAATGTCAGAGCTGATGGCGGAAGAAAGGCTTGTGGGTCAGCCACGTGCAGAGTGTGAATCACTGCCTACACGTCCTCCCAACAATCAGCTGAAGGCAGATGGAATGAGTGTGGCCCGAACAAGTAAGGGGACATGATCTTTATAGGACAAAGGGAGAAAGAAGAGGGGGAAAATCACTTTGGGGCACTGGAGAGGCATGATTCTGGGACAACGACTGGCAGGGAGGGAGGGGGAGGAGCCACAAACTTGTCTCAGAAGGAAGGGAGGTGGCATGAACATGGGACAAAGAAGGGAGGAAGGAAGGAGGCACTAACTTGAGACATAGGAGGGAGAAAATAGAAAGGGAGAATTGTTGGGCATGAGTGTGTGAGTAAGAGGGAAAGAGATGGTGGCACATGGGAAAAGGAAGAAAGAGGAAAACTGGGCATAGAGAGAGAGGTAGAAATGCATTGGGGAAGAGAAGGATGAGAGGGAGAAATGTTGGATATGGTGGTGGAGAGGGAACAGAGGGACAGATTGAAGAGGATGCAAGGGGGAGGAATATTGGACATAGTGATGGAAGAAGAGATGTGGATTGGTGCTAGAGAGGGGTGACAGAAGGAGAAATAGGCATGGGGCTGGTGGGCAGTGGTAAAAAAATGCTGCACATGATCTGGTGCATGAGAGAAGGAGAAATGTTGAACTCATGGAGGGACAGAGAGAGATGTTGGTTGGGGAAGGGAATGAGGTCCGGAGGAGAGGAAGCATGCTGGAGGCAGAAAGAAAGAAATATTGGATGCACAGTCAGAAGGAAGTGCAACCAAAGATTCACCAGACAACAAAGGTAGGAAAAATTATTTTATTTTCAATTTAGTGATCGAAATGTGTTCGTTTGAGAATTTATATCTGCTGTGTATATTTTGCACTATATTTTTCTATAGTTGTTACTGAAATGACATTGCATATTTTAAAGTCATCTGCCTTGACTTCTTTTTACAGTGTATTTGGTTTTTAATTTTGTGGTTACCATTATGTATTAATGTATTAATAAGATTATAGTGTGTGTATATGAAAAATGGATGGAAGTAATTGCATTATAATTAGTACTATTATTATGGGGGTTAGGAAAGGGGAGGAGCCTGGGTTGGTCTGGGGCAGAGCCTGGGCTTGGGTACTTGGTCGATATTTGTTAGACTTAGTGGGTACTTGGCTTGAAGAAGTTGAGAACACTGCTCTACTATGTATATATAAAAGCATGTGCATTGCTGTACAACATGTACTGAGCTAATTTTCAATGGTCATTAAGGCCTTTTATTAACAGATCTTCCTTTTGTAAATCACTATATGATTAAGGATTCCAAACTTCCCAAAGTCACTAGACAAGATAGTCTGAAGGGTGAATTTTATCAAATCTACAAGATTATATGTGTGACTTTCTAGAAATGTATTATGTATTAGCCTTGATAACAGTCATTCGAAAATGAGGAAAAGATCCCTTATTACCAGAATCATACTGCTCAATATCACTTTTAAATCTAGATGTAAAATTATACTGGCTTCATATCTCAATCCTTGAAGCAGCTCATAA
Source organism: Geotrypetes seraphini (assembly GCF_902459505.1). Taxonomy (NCBI): domain Eukaryota; kingdom Metazoa; phylum Chordata; class Amphibia; order Gymnophiona; family Dermophiidae; genus Geotrypetes; species Geotrypetes seraphini. Next base: position 4,332,019 of record NC_047084.1, on the reverse strand, counting down.
ATCCATCTCATTAATAGCATTTGATTCATACTACTACCACTATTATTGCTATTTATTATTTATAAAGTGCTACCAGATAACAGCACTGTACAACAAATATGCAAGAAACGGTCCCTGCTCGAAGAGCTTACAATCTAATTAAGACAGACATAGGACAAAGGTGACTTATACATGTTACGTAGGTAGTAGAAATATAAGGGACTAGACATAGGGGAGTAAAGAGGGAATGACAATAGATATAGGTGCTTTACACATGGTCAGGTTAGGACATAAATGCAGTTTCAAAACAGTGGGTTTATAGCCTGGATTTGAACACTACAAGAGAGGGGGGCCTGAGGCACCGAGTCAGGCAGGATGTTCTAGGCATAAGGCTCAGCAAGACAGAAGGGACGGAGTCGAGAGTTGGCAGTAGAGAAGGACATTGACAAGAGAGACTCACCTGACGAACAGAGCTTCATGGGTGGAATATAGGGAGAGACAAGAAAGGAGAGATACTAAGAAGCTGCAGAATGAACACACTTGTAGATCAGTAAAAGGAGTTTGAACTTTATGCGGAGGACAGGGAGCCTGTGCGATTTGAGGAAAGAGAAAATATGAGCATAATGACACTGGCAGAATACGAGGCACACAGCAGAATTCTGAACAAAATGAAGAGGAGAGAGATGGCTTGGCCGAAGACCTATGAGAAGGACATGGTGTCAGGTCAAAAGTGCGCCGGGACAAAGGCGCGAGCAGACAACTGAGCGCAGCGCGGAGGCGCACGCCGCAGAAAATTACTGTTTTTAGGGCTCCGACGGGGGGGCGGTGGGGGGGAACCCCCCACTTTACTTAATAGAGATCGCGCCACGTTGTGGGGGGTTTGGGGGGTTGTAACCCCCCACATTTTACTGAAAACTTCACTTTTTCCCTGTTTTTAGGGAAAAAGTTAAGTTTACAGTAAAATGTGGAGGGTTACAACCCCCCAAATCTCCCACAACGCCGGCGCGATCTTTATTAAGTAAACTGGGGGGGCTCCCCAACAAAACCCCTCGTCGGAGCCCCTAAGAACTAATTTTCTTCGGCGCGTGCCTCCGTCTTACGCTCAGTTGTCGGCGCGCGCCTTTGTCTTTCACGGGGTTGTCTATGAACCGAAGGACATTGCAGTAATCCAGGCGAGAGGTGATGAGAGTGTGGATGAGGGTCTTGGCAGTGTACTCAGAAAGGAGAGATTGGAATTTATAAAGGTTGTAGAAAAAGAAACAATTTTTAACGGTTTGTTGGATATGTGAAGAGAATGAAAGAGGCAAGTCAAAGATGATTTCGAGGTTTCGAGCTGATGAGACAGGGTGGATGGGAAAATTATCTACCAAGATAGAGAACAGGGGAAGGGAAGAGGCAGGTTTAGGAGGATAGGTAAGGAGTTCAGTCTTGACCATGTTTAATTTTAGATGACAGTGAGATATGCAGGTGGCAATGTCAGACTGGCTGGCTGATACTCAGGCCTGAATTTCCGTAGAAATTTCAGGCGCAGAGAGGTAGATTTGTGGGTTATCAATGTACAGGTGGTACTGGAAGCCATGGGATGAGATTAGGGCACCAAAGAATAGATGGAAGAAAGGACTCAGGACAGAGCCCTGAGTTACGCCAACCGATAGCAGAATGGCAGCAGCAGAGGATCCTCCAGAACCTATACTAAAAGTGAGATGAGAAAGACAGGAGGAAAACCAAGAGATAACAGAGCCCTGAAACCCAAATGAGGACAGCGTATCGATGAGTAGGTGGTGATCTACAGTGTCGAAGGTGGCAGATACTGTAGATCAAGGAAGATGAGGATAGAGTAGAGGCCTTTGGATTTGGCCAGCAGCAAGTCATTGGACACTCTAGCAAGGGCAGTTTTCATAGAATGAAGAGAGCATTTGAAGCAGGTGAAGGATAAAATTCTTTGTTTAAGCAAAACTATTTTCTTAAATATGATTAAAATCACAATCAGATTTCCAGAGCTAATTAAATGAGAAGAAAAAAAAATCAGTTTCCCCATAGGCAGAAAAACAAGGAAGCCAGATTTTAAATCCTACTATTGGGCCTTGTGACCTTTTGCAAATTACTTCATCCTTCATGGTTCGAGATACAAATTTAGTGCATATTAGTAAATCTAGTCCTAATGTGTTAATGCATGTTCATGTATTTTCATACACAGATTTCATGTAAGTTGGGGCCTATTTACTATATGCCATGTGTTTTCCAAACCTGTCCTAGGGGACACTGTAGAGTAATTATAATGGTATAAACTAATTATCAGTAATTAGTCCTAAGTTATATGCCTCTCATGGGTCTAGGGGAATGCACTAAATTACAAGTCCAGGGAACAAACATTTTGCTTGCTTATTTGCTTGGGTAAACCAAACCAAAGGAGTAAAAAAAATTTGCTTTTATTAGAATTTTAGCATTTCATAGAAAAATAAAATTATGGCATGCAACAATGCTAAGATTAGATACATGCATAAATATACATATATATATAGAGAGAGAGAGAGAGACAACATGTGCAAACACTGCAAATCTGGATCAGACACAGAATATAAATATAGAAATTCAGATATCCTAGAGACAGAAAAACACACATAGCTAAGGTCTAACTGAGCTAATTACCACATCCTGTAAACCTTTTCCTTTCAGGCCCTGTATCTCTATCTAACCAGATGAACAGTACAGGAATTCCTGCTCTCACCATTAGTTTGTAGTGGGGCATCTCCACGGGGTGTGGACAATTTTCTCTCCTGGGCAGCTAGCCAGAGGCATGCCCCAGTTCTGCTGGTCTTAGAGAGATCAAACCACTGCTGATGGACCAGGTCTTGCCGGATGGTAAAATGCCATTAGAAAAGCTGCCAGTCCTTCGTTTGTCATACAAAGGCTAAGTTCACAGGTCTCTGAATTCAGACAGTCTCTCACTCTCTTCCCAGAGCAGCAAAGCACACAAGGAGACTTCTCAGTAATCTTGTTTCTAGCGCAGCACACAGTCACACCAAATTCCTCCAGCACCTTTCTTTGTCTGCCTAAAAGTGCCCCCCTTTCTCCTTGGCCAGGGGCATTCTTCGGTCACATAGTAAAATAATGAAGCCTGTTTGCCAGTGTCAGATGGAATCACAAATCATGCCATAAAGATAAGGTACCAGGCACGAATTGTCCAAGTTCTGCAGATGTAGTCTCTCTCCTCCACATATTCTCCCAGGAAGCGAGGGGCTCCAGTGCTGGTAAAATATGACCTTGTCTGAGTGCACACAGCTTGTAAAATTCCAAGATACTGCAAGCAGGAAAGAAAATGGTTCTTGGCCTAAGTTAGGCCACCGGCCTAAAAGGCAGTGCAGAAATGGCCCTACAATGCCAAGCCAGTAAGGATATCTGCTATGAATACACATAAACAGATTTGAATATCAAGAAAGCAGTGTATGCAAATCAATCTCATGAATATTCAATTATTGATATCCTGAAAAACTTGCTAAGGATCCCTCAGGACCAGTTTGGGAATCACTGTTGTAAGTGATTCCCAAACAGTAAAATGGCTACTGTGCCTGAATATATGAGTTACTAGTAAGAAGGTGTTAGCAAGATCCAAATAAATAAAATAAATACCTGTGGATGGCTTTGGAAGCCTGACGTTGCACTGCCACACTCCTGCCCTGCAGTGCAAAAATGGCAGCAATGATCAGGCATCTTTCATAAACTTGGTCTTTTCTCTCATCATGTTTCAGTAGCTCATTTAGTGCTGCAGTTGAGAGTGTAGCATCACGAGTGGCCAGCCCAAGAGTGCAAAGAGCCTGCAGACTTTCAATACTGGGTTCCTTTAAAATTGAACTGCAAGCAAATTAAAAATACACATTTATTTTCAATCAATATATTGGTTGGTGTCTGATTCTATGAAAAGATACAAATGCTCCAGGCAATAGAATTAACTACTCAATGAAAGGATGCAATGTGGAAGACTCCAAGAAAGGCCTGGTATTGGCAGTCTATACATGGTAACTTTGAAAATGTACAAATATTGGGCAGAATGCAAAGCAAAAAAAAAATCCAAAACAAAATCATAGGAGTCACTGTGATGGATTTTCATTGCCTTTCTCAGCTGGGTTCATTTTGGCAAAAATAATAAATGGTGGGCATCCTGAGCAATGAGACAGGAGGATGCTTCCTCCAATGATGCAGTCAATCTAGATCGGGGTGAGCAATGTCAGTCTGAGGGCTGCAATCCAGTCAGGGTTTCAAGATTTCCCCAATAAATATGCATGAGATCTATTTGTATGCATAGCCTCCATTGTATTCAAATAGATCTCATGCATAGTCATTGGGGATATCCTGAAAACTCAACTAGGTCACAGCCCTTGATGACTGAGGTTTCCTACCCCTGGTCTAGTCCATATGCTCAGGTACACTCAAATGTGACATATCAGTAGATGCTTGTTTTTCACTCCCTCAGCTCATGTCCCCCATCACACTCTACTTATCCCTTCTAATCCACCATACACTCTCACAACTTCATCCCAGCCAGTCTCAGCCTTTAGCCACTTCTCCCAGTCATCATTTATTATTCTTTGCCTATCCCCAAGCCATTTCTGACAGTTTATTAATTTTCCTTCACCTTTCTTTCTGCAGTCCCATTCCTAGAACAACTGTTGTCTTCTAGCATTGCATGACACCGCAATCAGCAGAGTAAAAATTAGTAGGATATATACAAATTTATTGTACAACTAAAACATACATATTAAAAGCACAACAATCCAAAACAAATTGCAATCAGTTTCAAGAAAGATAATGAAAGAAAAACAGTACATAAAATACAAAATCAAAAAACAAAGAACATTTCAAGATTATATAAAATTATATAAGGGTCACTATGCATCAGACTGTGCTTAATAAATATGTTAGACTCCAAGGACCATTTTAAAGCCATTGTGCTATTATAAGTTTCCACACTTTTACTTTTTTTAAACACTATTTATTCAAAGCAAATTACATCACTACCTGCAAGGTGAGCAGGCTTGAATGGCTGAATAGTCACATGACATTCTACAACATGCCCTCTTTCCACTTCTCCCACCCCAACCATTTCCCATGAAAATATGAAAGTGCAGAAACTTTTTTGAAGAACCCTTGTACTTACATATCTTATATAGTATTTGGACGTTCCTTTCAGTCGTTTTATTGACACTAAACCTGTTATAAACAGTATTGGAGTACTACGTTGAATTTTTTTGTGGGAGGGAGGGGTCTTGGGAAGTGACTGTTTTGGTTGACATCGAGTACAGCCCAATGATAACCTTTATATTTTTTATGACATTTGGGAATATAGACTTTTTCACTAAAGGGAATGTTCTTTTGTTTTTTGTTTCTCAATAAATTTCTATTGAAGGTTTGCAAAGTAATCAAGAATGCTATACAAAGAAAATTAGAAAATCAAATAAACAAAACCAACAAACCTGCTTAATACATAGAATATTCTCTCTAGAGGCAAAACAAAAGTAAAATAACTAGCGCAAATCTGAATAACCCCAAAATAATTCTTGAACGACCTTCGAGGAAGTGCTTAGGGGGGAGGGTCCTTAGAGTGGACAGACTTGTTGGGCCAGTGGCCCTTTTCTGCCGTCTTATTCTATGTTTCTATGACCTTGTCTCTTCATCTCCCCCCCTTCATCTCCTCCCTCCTCCCCCCACCCCCAGCACAAACAATTCCCCCATTTGGATGAGCACTCAGTGTGTTCTTCCGGGTGTTTATGGGAGGGCACTCTGAACACCACACTGTATGCTCATCCAAATGGGGGGGATGTTCTTTTGTTTATTGTGTTTTATTATTATTCTATCTGTTTGTCTAAGCTCCTAAGCATCATCTGTCTTTGTAACAGATATCCAACTTGATATAAAATATTAACAACCCTCGATGCAAGCTGGATGCTGCCACAAGTCAGGCTTTTGACACAATTTGAAATTGGTTGGAATTTGATCTGGATAAGGGGTGCGCAACCCAGTCCTCGGGACATACCTAGGCAGTCAGGTTTTCAGGTGATGAATGAGATAAATTTGCATGCACTATCTCCACTGTATACAAACTGATCTCATACATATTCATTATGGATATCCTGAAAACCTGACTGGCTGAGTCAGGTTTTCAGGACCAAGTTGACACTTAGCAGTCAGGAGACTTGAATTTGCTGTCTGTTTTTAATGTGCAAATTTCTGCGTACAATAAATTTGTATTTATCCTGTTAGTTTTACTCTGCTCTTTTTTTGGGTTCTGGGTGAACTGAGCCATGTAATACCCAAACAGCCTTGAAAGAATAGCATAGTAGGTTTAGCAGACTGCATCTAAACAAGCTGCATAGCGCTGGAAACAAGCAGAACAGCCACTCCCAGAAGAAGTGCTAACAGTAAGTCTCTGAATAAGGCAGGAGAAGAATATGCACCAGTGCAAGAAAATCAAAGAGCTGCACTTAGGATTCATTGGCCCCTAAACTTTACAATGAAGAACACTGCTTTGCAATCATTCTTGAGAAGAATCAAGGTGTGCATGTTTCCAAAAACATGAAAGGTAATGCAAGCATACAGCTGAAAAAAACAAACAAAATTAATAAGGAAAATAACTAAATTCATGGTAATAATTACCAATTTTAATTGATTAACTATTAAGAACTTCATTGTTAATGGTACCTCATACAAATTAGAAAGTGAACTTAAAATCCTGGTGTTATAGTTGATAGTGTACTCTCTTTTGAGTCTCAGGTGAGAGCAGTATCAACTAGGGTGTACAAAGTTCTTTGGAAACTTAGAAATATTAGATCTTACTTTGAGCTTATCTTTCAAATTATTGTACAATTACACACTATGGCACTAAGGGGCTGGTCTTTTCAAGGCTGTATTGTTTGTTTCCCTGATGAGCCAAACATTGATGAAACAAGGTTACTTGTTGGGAAGATTGGAGAAGACGTGACAGCGTTGGAGCTCAAGTCATCTTTTGTCAGCTAAGTCCTTGAATTTGCCTCCGGGTAACTTTGCCTTTTGCTAAACCTGAGCTGTTCTGTGAGGGAGGTTTTTACCAGTTAAAGTATCAAAAGCAGTTTTGATTTGTACTTTTTGGTTCTATATTGCTACATCAGTTTTTCTCCCTCTTTTTGGGTGCATGCTGGGTTTGAAGAGGGGGGTACCTCAGTGTCATGATCACACAGCATTTTGAATCATTATATGAACAATTAGATTATAATAATTTATGAAGGATGCAATAAGGCTTTTTTTCTTAAGAGATTACAATTATTACAAAAATCAGCAACAAAATTGATTTGTCAAGTACCCAAATTTAAAAGAATAACACATTTTTAAAATAAAATTACACTGGTTGACAATTGAGGCCAGAGTGAGTTTTAAAATCTGTGTGATAATATTCTTATCAAACAAATCTGATCAATTTCTTTGACTGAGTGACCAGAGAATTGGATAGAATTGGAGTATGCTAGATGTGGTGTATTAAGCTTTTAGCAAAGCCTTCAGTGTTCCACACAGGCGTCTAATAAATAAACTGAGTGCCCTCAGGACAGACCCCAAAGTGACAGACTGGGTTAGGAACTAGTTGAGTCAAAGACAATAGAGGGTAGTGGTCAAAGGAGAACACTCTAAGAAAAGGGATGTTACCAGTGGTGTGCCTCAAGGTTCGGTTCTTGGGCCTATTCTTATTAACATTTTTGTTAAGTAATATTGCTAAACAACTGTCTGGTAAGAATTGCCTCTTTGGGGATAATACCAAAAACTGCAATAGAACAGACACCCCTGACAGTGTGAATAACATGAGGAAGGACCTAGCAAAGCTTGAAGAATGGTCTGAAATTTGGCTGCTAAGATTTAACGGTAAGAAATGCAAAGTCAAGCATTTGGGCTGCAAAAACCAGAGGGAACAGTACAGTTTAGGGGGTGAAGAACTTTTGTGTACGAAAGATAAGCGGGACTTGGGTGTGATAGTATGTGATGATCATAAGGTGGTCAAATAGATTGAAAAGGTCACGGCAAAAGCAAGAAGGGTGCTAGGGTGCATAGGAGGAGGTATGGCCAGTAGGAGAAAGGAGGTATTGATGCCTCTGTATAAGACTTTGGTGAGACCTCATTTAGAATACTGTGTACAGTTCTGGAGGCTGTACCTTCAAAAAAATATAAACAGGATGGAGCCTGCTCAAAGGCAGGCTACTAAAATGGTCGGTGGTCTTCGTCATAAGGCATATGGGGATAGACTTAAAGATCTCAATATGTATACTTTAGAGAAAAGGCGGAAGAAGGGAGATATGATAAAGATGTTTAAATACCTACGTCACATTCCGATCAAAACATGGCTGATTAATATTTGATATTATTAATGGTCTTGCCAAGGGATATCAGACCACCCCCGGAACACTCTAGTTCCTCGAGGGATCAATTCCTCATGCTTCCCAATATGGCATACCTAATGTGCTTTTTTTACTTTTTATATATATATATATATTTTTTTTTATCTTTAATATATCTTTTTATCATTTGATATTTCTTTTACTATTCATTCTGTTGTGTTTATTATTTACATATTTCATCCATTTCAGTGCATTTCCATCAGTTAAATAAATAATTTAATGACTTAGCTTTTCAACTTCTAAGTCTTGCATCCCCTTTACCAACGTGTTTAGCTCGTTCTTTATCAAGGCTGGGGAGAAAGCTATTCCTGTTTATTACCTATACATGCCGCCGGCGGCATGTGGGTGGAAAGTGGGTGGAAATCTTGGTGCGTCTTATGAAGCGAAGGTACAGATTTTGTTACCCTGCCGCACCACCTTTTTAAACCCACCCACTGCCACCCCCACCACACCACCTTTTTTTAAAAACACCTCCCCCGGTCCGTCGTCCCCTCTCGTTGTTGTCCCCTCTTTTTAACCTGGTGGTCTAGCATGTATCCTTCATCTTATTTCCCAGCCTACGGTGCAGAGATCAGCAGCCTGGATGTCAGGAGCAAGCTTTACACACTCTCCTGCTCGGCCCAGCGCTGCTTTCTGAATGGCTGCCGTAGGTTCTCGCGGGACTCACGAGAACTTACGGAAGCCAATCGGAAAGCAACATGGGGCCGAGCAGGAGAGCGTAAAGCTTGCTCCTGACGACCGTGCTGCTGATCTCTGCACCGTTGGCCAGGAAATGAGGAGCCCAGCAGAGCGAAGGCTGCGAGAACCGTCTTCAAGGTAGGTGCCATGGCAGGGAGGGAGGGAGGGAAGCTGGCTGGAGCTGCTAGGTAGGCCCACAAGTAAGGGAGGTGGGCTGGAGCCAACAGACCCAAGAGCAGGCGATGGGTGGGTAGGATTTAAAAAGATATGGGGGGGCTGGCTGGCTGGCCTGGCTAGCCGGTTTGGGGCTGGCTGGCTGTTTGGTTTGGGGCGAGCTGGCTGGCTGGTTTGGGGCTCTGGGGCTTGCTGGCTTGGGGCAGGCTGGCTGGGGGGCGGGCTGGCTTGGGACTGCCTACCATTAGATGTGCCCTGTACCCTATCCCGGCCTACCACCAGAGGGGGGACAGGGTACAGGGCACACCATTTGGTTCAGAATTTCTTTTCCTTGGTTTTTCCTCATCTAGAGGTGGGTGCGTCTTGCGGAGCGAAAAATACAGTAAACATCTCTATCATATCTCCCATCTTCAGCCTTTCCTGCAAAGTGATTGATTTGATTACATACACACAAAAACAGCATGGTTAAACAATAACAACAGAAATACAATAAATGTCAGCCAATTATTACAGCAATACCTCAGTTACATACCATTTAAACAATAAAGTCTTTGCAGCATCCACTCTATCTTGTTTGTATTCCACTATTGCAAGAGCTGTCAAGATGTGGGCTTTGTCTCGCTCAGAGTCAGAGGTAGAGAGGGCCTTCTCATAAGCTGTTAAGAATGAAATAAAAAGATCTGAAACATTCTGAAACAGAGATATTGGAATGGTTCCGTCTGTTGGATCAAATTTAATCTAAAAGGGAACTGGTATGTGGAGTTCAAGGATTGCTTCCCTCATCAACAATTTTTAATTTGAATTTGGCTCCCCTAGCTAAATTATTAGACAGCTAGGGAATTGATCTTCATTTTTTTGCTGATGATATCCAGCATGCCATTTTCATGAAAGATATCAAGAAGAAGCCATTTTCAATCTTAATAATAAACTTCAGATTATGACAGACTGCATTTGTAAGCATGATTTAATTCTGAATGTTGATAAATCATCTGAAATGTGGATTTCTCATAAACAGCATGTCCTATGAGTGTTATCTGAAGTATGTGGTAAACCTCTTTCATTGCCGTATGATCTCGGGGCTCAAGGGTCTCTCGTACGAAGAGAGACTGAACAAATTGCAGCTCTACACTCTTGAGGAACGTAGGAAGAGGGGAGACATGATCGAAACATTTAAGTACCTCACGGGACGTGTCGAAGTGGAAGATGATATTTTCTTTCTCAAGGGACCCTCGGCCACAAGAGGGCACCTGCTCAAACTCAGGGGAGGAAAATTTCATGGCGACACCAGAAAGTATTTCTTCACAGAGAGAGTGGTTGATCATTGGAACAAGCTTCCAGTGCAGGTGATCGAGGCAGACAGCGTGCCAGACTTTAAGAATAAATGGGATACCCATGTGGGATCCCTACAAGGGTCAAGATAAGGAAATTGGGTCATTAGGGCATAGACAGGGGGTGGGTAAGCAGAGTGGGCAGACTTGATGGGCTGTAGCCCTTTTCTGCCGTCATCTTCTATGTTTCTATGATTTAGTAACTTTGGGTTTTCGCTGTGTCAGCACATTGACATTTATCCTACAGATTGGGAACATCTGTAAAAATATTTTTTCTTCTATCATCAGATAATATACCAATTGAAACCTGTTCCATCCAACCTTCTCCGATTATCATGATATATGTTGTATTTGAGCATTTTGTTATTCTGTCTGGTATAATGTTTTCAATAAAGAAACTTGTTAAAAAAAGGAAATGTGTTCTGTCCAAATGTACCGTATTTGCCGGCGTATAGGACGACTGGGCGTATAAGACGACCCCCCAATTTTTAGTTAAAAAATAGAGTTTTGTGTTATACTCGCCGTATAAGACTACCCCTTCTTCCGCACACCTTCTCTTCCGCCCCGGGTGCAGCACAGCCGGCCAGGTTCCCTTACTTTTGTGGCACTTCCCCGACCAACCGACAACAGCCCCGGTCCGACAAACCTCCCTGCCCTTAACCGCGAATCTAAATTACCTTCTTACAGCTGCTGTAAGAAGGTATTTAGATTCGCGGCTACAGGGCAGGGAGGATTGTCGGACCCGGGCTGTTATCGGTCGGTCGGGGAAGTGCCACAAAAGTAAGGGAACCTGGCCGGCTGTGCTGCAACCGGGGCGAGGCGGCCGCCCCTCTCTCTTGGTAGCCACTCGAACCGCGAGGCTACTCTCCTTCTCCTTACCTGCCATGCCTGCAGCACAGAGCCGAACGGAAGTCTTCCCAACGTCAGCGCTGACGTCGGAGGGAGGGAGGGCTTTGTTTAAGCTTTGTTTAAGCCCTCCCTCCCCTCCGACGTCAGCGCTGACGTCGGGAAGACTTCCGTTCGGCTCTGTGCTGCAAGCAGAGAAGGTAGGGAGAAGAAGAGCCGCGCGACTGAGTACATCCAGCCCCGCAAGTAAGGGCATGTAAACTGTACCCGGCGTATGACGACCCCCGACTTTGGGGAGGATTTTAAGGTACTGAAAAGTCGTCTTATACGCCGGCAAATACGGTAATTTACTGAAAATAGTATATGGTCTGATTACCTGTATGCTGGATTATTACAATTCTTTTTTTCAATGGACTGAATAAAACCAGTCTACCGTTAGGAACAAATTTAGAAATTATATTATGGCTTGAAGAACATGACTGAAAAAACACTATAGATATGCACATGTAAAGATCACCAAGGGAGAACCTCAGCATCACTCAAGGAATTACCTCTCACAACAGACCAATGCTCATTTTATGTTACCATGAAGTAATCATCTCTACTAACATATAAAGGTCATATATTTTAAGTTCTGTGATCACATTCAGAGTGTGATGAAGTCATATGATAACTGTATGCTTTCATTAGGCCTAGGCATCTATATTAGGAATTAGAAGAATCAGGGACTCTAGAATCTTAGAAATCTCTACTTTTGTTTAACATTTATCTGTATTGTTTTACTATCTGTATTGCTTGGCTTCTATGTACTTCTAATGATCCATACCTTTTGTTAACAGTAAAAACTGACTGCAGCCAATCGAGGAGTGGCGCTAGACCAGGCAGGAACGCGAACAGCAGAAGAACATAAGCTTCGCCTCTGCCGAGTCAGACCATAGGTCCATCATGCTCGGCAGTCCGCTCCCATGGCGGCCCCCCAGGTCAACGACCTGTAAGTGATCTATTACTCTAAAGCATTTTGTACTGTATAGTAACCCTCTAATTGCACCCTTCAATCCCTTTCTCCTTCAAGAACTCATCCAATCCCATTTTGAAACCCAAAATCGTATTCTGCTCTACCACCTCTTCTGGAAGTGCATTCCAGGTATCCACCACCCTCTGAGTGAAGAAGAACTTCCTAGCATTTGTTCTGAATCTGTCTCCCTTCAATTTTTTTGAGTGCCCTCTAGTTTTTGTTGTCCTCGCCAGTCTGAAGAATCTGTCCCTCTCTACCTTCTATATTCTCTTCATGATCTTGTAAGTTTCTATCATATCCCCTCTGTCTCTGCTTTTCCAGGGAAAAGAGCCCCAGTTTCTCCAGCCTCTCAGCATATGGAAGGTTTTCCATGCCCTTTATCATTTTTGTTGCTCTTCTCTGGACCCTCTCGAGTATCACCATGTCCTTCTTAAGGTATGGCGACCAGTATTGAACGCAGTATTCCAGATGCGGTCGCACCATCGCCCTATACAGCGGAAGGATAACCTCCTTGGTTCTGGTAGTGATACCTTTTTTGATAATGTACAACATTCTGTTCGCCTGTTTTGAGGCCGCTGCACATTGTGCCGCCGGTTTCATTGTCTTATCCACCAAAACCCCCAAGTCCTTTTCTAGGTTGCCTTCCCCCAATATCATCCCCCCCCCCCATCGTGTAGTTGTTCTCTACATTGAAGCTCATCTGCCATTTATTTGCCCACTCACTCAGTTTGTTCAGGTCCCTTTGAAGTTCTTTACATTCCTCAACGGATCTAACCTTACCGGAGAGTTTTGTGTCGTCCGCAAATTTTATACCTCACACCTTGTCCCTGTTTCCAGGTCGTTAATAAATATATTGAATAGCAGTGGTCCTAGCACTGACCCCTGCGGGACGCCACTCGTGACCCCTTTCCAGTGTCCCTTTACTCCTACCCTCTGTTTCCTGTCCACCAGCCAGTTTCTGATCCATCTGTGTATGTCTCCTTCTACCCCGTGGTTCCACAGTTTCCTTAGTAGGCGCTCGTGAGGTACCTTGTCGAGGGCTTTCTGGAAGTCCAGGTATACTATGTCTATGGGGTCACCTTTGTCCAATTGTTCGCTTAACCCCTCAAAGAAGTGCAGTAGGTTCATTTGACATGATCTTCCATTACAGAAACCATGCTGGCTTGTTCTCATCAGCTTATTTTTTCCTATATGTGCATTGATACTGTCCTTGATTAATGATTCAGCCATCTTCCCCGGAACTGAGGTTAAGCTGACCAGTCTATAATTCCCTGGGTCACCTCTGGATCCTTTCTTGAAGATAGGTGTAACATTCGCTATCCTCCAGTCTTCCGGGATTACCCCTGTTTTCAGGGATAGATTGCAAATCTGCTTCAGTAACTCCGCTATTTCGTCTCTAAGCTCCTTTTGTATTCTCGGGTGGATTCCGTCTGGACCCGGGGATTTGTTAGTTTTTAGTCTATCTATCTGAGTACGTCTTCGAGGCTTACCTCCATGCACGATAATTTTTCCTCTTGATCCCCCTTGAAGAATTTTTCCAGTTCCAGCACGTTGGATGTGTCCTCATTTGTGAAGACCGACGAGAAGAACGTGTTTAATCTGTCCACCACCTCCTTTTCCTCCATTACCACTCCCTTCCTGTCTCCCTCATCCAGGGGTCCTACCTCCTCCCTCGCCAGCTGTTTTCCTTTCACATATCGAAAGAATGGTTTAAAATTCTGTCCTCCTTGGCAAGTCTCTCTTCATTCTCTTTCTTTGCTGTTCTGACCACGCGGTAACATTCTTTTTGATGCTTCCTGTGCTCTTTCCAATTTTCCTCTGTTTTATCCTTTTTCTACATCCTGAAAGATTTTTTCTTGTCTCCTATCACCCTCTTAACTTCATTGGTTAACCATGCTGGGTCTTTTGCTCGATTCTTTCTGCACCCTTTTCTAAATCTGGGTATATACCGGTTTTGCGCTTCGTTTACCATGTCCTTGAATAATGTCCAGGCTTGCTCCACCATCTGTGCCATTCTGGAGCTATCCCTGAGTTTTCTCTTTACCATTTGTCTCATGGCATCATAGTTCCCTTTCCTGAAACTGAATGTTGTTGCAATGGTTCTCCTCCCCTTTGGCATACCTATTTCCACTTTGAATTGGATCATGATGTGATTACTGTTTCCTAATGGTCCCACTACTTCCACTTCATGGGCAGGTTCTCTCAGCCCGTTGAGGATTAAATCCAGAATAGCTGTCCCTCTCATTGGTTCCTAGTCAAGCTGTTCCAAGTAGCAGTCCCGTACAGCTTCTAGGAACTCCGATTCCTTTGAACATTTTGAAACTCCATGGCTCCAGTCTATCCCAGGATAGTTAAAATCTCCCATAACTACGGTGTTTGCGTTTTTACATTCTCGCCTCAACTCGGCTCTCTGTTCTTCATCCTTTGCTTCTGTTTGCCCAGGTGGGTGGTAGTACAGTCCCATCTTTATCTCGATTCCCTTTCTTCCTGGTATTTTAACCCATATTGATTCCAGTTGGTCATTTGTCGTTGCTGCGTCCACTCCGGTCGATTGAATGGTATCCCTTACGTAAAGTGCTACTCCTCCTCCTTTCTGATGTGTCCTGTCTCTTCGGTAAAGCTTGTACCCTGGCAGTACTGTGTCCCATTTGTTTTCCTTGTTCCACCATGTTTCCGTGATTGCTACGATGTCTAGGTTCTCATCTTTGGCCATGATTTCTAGTTTCCCCATTTTATTCTTCAGGCTTCTTGCGTTAGTGTACATAAAATTTAAGTTTTGATGTTTTTGTTTTCTTATTTTCCCTTGCGATTCATTATTCTTTCCGTCCCCTTCTCGTTCTGCAGACTTTTGTTTATTGTCTCTCCTGTCTTCCCCTTGTGGTATGTGGTACATTTCCTCTTTATGTTCATTCCCTTCCTCTTGTTCCTTTTTGTCTTCCCCTTGTAGCAGACTCTTCCTATCCCCTTCTTGATTCGTCTGGCTCCGTTGGTTTTTCGTTGCTTGTTTGGTGTTTTTGGTGTCTTCCCAGCACTTTCCCCACTCAGTATCCTTTCAGGATACTGTCTTCCGAATCAACACCTGGTCGACTGTCGGCTTTCCCCTTTCTCTCAGTTTAAAGCTTGCTCTATTCCTCTCTTCACGTTGTTTGCCAGTAGTCTAGTTCCCGCCGTGCTCAGGTGTAGTCCATCTCTCCTGAAGAGCTTGTTCTTGCCCCAGAACGTTGTCCAGTTCCTCACGAAGTGAAATCTCTCTTCTTCACACCATCTCCTCATCCACGCATTTATTGATTGTAATTCCGTCTGCCTCTTCACTGGTAGGATCTCCGAGAACGCTATCCTCTGGGTCCTCATCTTCAGCTTCCTTCCCAAAATCTTGAACTGTTCGGTGAGTGCCTTCCTGCTGTAGTCTCTCTTGGCGACATCATTTGTCCCGAAGTGGACTATCACTGCCGTCTCTGCTCCTTCCAGGATCCTTTCAATTCTGTCGATGATGTCCTTGGTTCTTGCTCCTGGGAGACAGGTCACCAGTCAATCCTCTCTCCCTCCTGCTATGTGACTGTCCACCTGTCTTAGGATCGAGTCTCCCACCAGGATTGCAGATTTCCCTTTTTTCAGTCTCTGCTGTGGTCACAGATCAGTGTCCTTGGTGGTTCTCGTTTCTTCTCCCTCAAAGTGCTGGTAGGATTTTGCCTCTTCCTCCTGCGAGTTTCCTCCATGGGATCCTTCTGCCTTGGTGTCAGATGGTTCGTGTCCTCCGTTCAGTGTATCCTCCCTGTTCCTATGCTGCTCTTCCACTCTCCTGTAGGCATCCTCGAACTTCTCAAGCTCCCTGACTTGTTCCTCGATGTGCCTCTCTCTCATAGGGTAATCGGCTGTCTGGAAAGCACAGTTACTTACCGTAACAGGTGTTATCCAGGGACAGCAGGCATATATTCTCACATGTGGGTGACGTCATCTACGGAGTCCCGACGCGGAAGCATTTTCAAGCAAACTTGATTGAAGATTTAAGTTTGCTCTGCTGCTCCACGCATGCGTGCCTTCCTGCTCCACTAGGGGGTGCATCCCCTCGTGGTCTCCAGTTCACTTAACTAGCAAAGAAGCCAACCTCGGGGAGGTGGGCGGGTTGTGAGAATATATGCCTGCAGTCCCTGGATAACACCTGTTACGGTAAGTAACTGTGCTTTATCCCAGGACAAGCAGGCATGCTATTCTCACATGTGGGTGACCTCCAAGCTAACTGAAAAGGGATGGAGGGAAGTTGGCAATTTAAGCAAATAGATTTCGTAAAACCGATTGGCCGAACCGGCCATCGCTCCTGGACAGTGAGTCCAGACAGTAGTGGGAGGTGAAGGTATGAACCGAAGACCACGTGGCAGCCTTGCAGATTTCCACAATAGGTGTGGACCTGAGGAACGCTACGGAGGCTGCCATCGCTCGGACCTTGTGTCCCGTTACTCGACCATGCAGCGTGAGACCAGCCTGAGCGTAGCAGAAGGAGATGCAGTCGGCCAACCAGTTGGACAAGGTGCGCTTGGAGACTGGGTGACCTAACCGGTTTGAGTCGAAGGACAAAAACAATTGTGGGACTTTCCGGTGTGACTGAGTACGTTGGAGGTAAAAGGCCAACGCTCTCTTACAGTCAAGAGTATGGAGCACCACTTCTCCGGGTTGAGAGTGGGGCTTGGGAAAAAACACAGGCAAGACAATGGACTGATTGAGGTGAAAATCAGACACTACTTTAGGCAAGAACTTTGGATGGGTGCGGAGTACCACCTTGTCGTGATGGAATACCGTGAAGGGTGGGTCCGCTTCCAGAGCTTGTAGCTCACTAACCCACCGGGCGGAAGTGAGCGCGAGCAGGAAAATCACCTTCCAAGTGAGAAATTTTGGATGGCATTTGTCTAGGGGCTCAAATGGAGATTTCATTAGTTGAGCCAGAACCACGTTAAGGTCCCAAACCACCGGGGGAGGTTTGAGAGGAGGGTGGACATTCAGAAGACCCTTCATGAAGCGAGAGACTAAGGGATGGAGCGAGAGGGCTTTCCCTTCCAGGGGCTGATGAAAGGCCGCAATCGCACTGAGGTGTACTCAAATGGAGTTGGTCTTTAGGCCGGAATGAGATAATTGAAGTAAATAGTCAAGGACCAGAGGGACGGGGACCGACACCGGGTTCTGGCTGTGGGAGGAGCACCAGGTTGAGAATCTGGTCCACTTTTGGGAGTAGCAGGTTCTCGTCGAGGTCTTTCTAGAGGCCTCCAATATCTCCTTGACTGATTGAGACACGGGGAGAGCAGTCAGGGGGAAAGAAACCAAGCATTCAGATGAAGAGATTGAAGATTGGGATGTAACAGCGAACCCTGACCCTGTGATAGTAAGAGAGGGAAACAGAGGCAGAGGCAGTGGATCTCTGACACTGAGTTGAAGTAGAAGGGAAAACCATGGCTGGCGTGGCCAGCGAGGGGCAATCAGGATCAGGGTGGCTTGTACTGTTTTTAGGTGGACAAGAGTCCGCAGTATCAGAGGAAACGGCGGGAACGCGCACAGGAACCTTCCCTCCCAGTCGAGGAGGAAGGCGTCGGCCTCGAGCCGGTCCGGGGAGTACATCCGGGAGCAGAAGAGAGGCAGCTTGTGGTTGTGGGGGGATGAGAATAGATCTATTTGAGGCGTCCCCCACTTTTCGAACACCTGTCGTAGGATCTGAGAGTGCAGTGACCACTCGTGTGGCTGGAGGAGGCGGCTGAGTCTGTCCGCCAAACAGTTTTGTTCTCCTTGTATGTACACCGCTCGAAGGAAGGTGTTGTTGGAGATTGCCCATTTCCAGAGGCGCAGGGCTTCCCGGCAAAGGGACCAGGACCCTGTTCCCCCTTGTTTGTTTACGTAGTACATTGCTACCTGGTTGTCGGTTCGGATGAGAACCACTCAGTCGTGGAGCAGATGTTGAAAAGCTACAGCTGCGAGATAGATGGCCCGAAGCTCTAGCACGTTGATGTGGCAGCGACGGTCTTCTGCTGACCACATCCCTTGAGTGCGTAGGCCGTCCAGATGTGCTCCCCAAGCGTACTCCGACGAGTCCGTGGTGAATATCTTGCTGTGGGGTGGGGTGAGGAAGAGCAAACCTTTGGAAAGATTTGAAGAGTCGGCCCACCAGCGGAGCAATCATTGCAAAGAAGGCGTCACTGTCACGGGGCGGTCGATCGGGTCCCGGTCTTGACGCCATTGAGAGGCCAGGGTCCATTGAGGGATTCTCAGATGGAGGCGGGCGAAGGGTGTGATGTGGACGGTGGAGGCCATGTGGCCCAGAAGAGTCATCATCTGTCGAGCTGATACCGAGGTCAGCAGGGAAAACCTTCGACTCAGACTTACTAACGCCTCTAGACGCGGAGGGGGGAGGAAGGAACGGAGGCGAAACGTGTCCAGCGTTGCTCCGATGAACTGTAGGGACTGGGAGGGGCGTAGTTGGGATTTTGGGAAGTTTATCTCGAACCCCAGACTTTGTAGGTAGGTAATAGTCTGTTGGGTCGCTGAGATAACCGCTTCCCTGGACGGGGCTTTGATCAGCCAGTCGTCCAGGTAGGGGAATACCTGGAGGCCCTGGGAGCGTAAGGTTGCTGCGACCACCACGAGGCACTTGGTGAAGACCCGAGGTGACGATGCTAGGCCGAAGGGGAGGACACGATATTGTAGGTGCCAGTCCCCTACCTGAAAACGCAAGAACTTGCGGTGCACTGGGACATGTGTGTACGCTTCCTTCAGATCGAAGGAGCAGAGCCAGTCGCCCTCGTCGATCAGGGGGTAGAGGGTTGGTAGGGAAAGCATTCAAAATTTTTCCCGTATCAGGAATTTGTTGAGGTGTCTCAAGTCTAGTATTGGGCGTAAGTCTCCCGTTTTTTTCGGTACCAGGAAGTAACGGGAGTAGAAGCCCTTCCCCCGTTGGTCGGGGGGAACCTCCTCCACTGCTCTCAGGCGAAGCAGGTCTCGAGCTTCGGAGAGGAGTAGGGGTAGCTGCGTCCGGTTGGGAGGGCAATTCCTTGGGGGGTTGTCCGGAGGAATGGTCCGAAAGTTGAGAGAGTATCCTGATGAGATCACGCCAAGGACCCATGCGTCCGACGTGATTTGTTCCCAGCGAGGGTAAAAGGCTTTGAGGCGACCCCCGATGGGAAGGAGGCCTGGGACTATGGCGGAGGGGGCCCGCCCCCTTCTGCGCATCCCGTCAAAAGGACGGGGATGGTTTGGTAGTCGCAGGCGGTTGGGATTTGGGCATGGCCCGGTGGTGGGCTTGCGGACGCCTAGGTGGAGGCCGCGAGAACGCAGGTATGGATTTTTGTGGGTAGCGGCGCGGAGGGGCCCTATACGGCCTGGACGCGGGTGGTTTGGGCTTTTGTCGGACGAGGGAGGCAAACGAGCGTTCGTGTTCGGAGAGGCGTTTTGTAGCCGCCTCGATAGTGTCATCGAACAGTTCTTTTCCCACGCAGGGGAGGTTAGCCAACAGGTCCTGTAAGTTGGGGTCCATGTCGACCAGGCGTAGCCAAGCTAATCGGCGCATGGCGATAGCAAAGGCTGCCTCTCTGGAGGAGAGTTCGAAGCCATCGTAGGCCACGTGGAATAGATGGAGGCGTAGGTTGGAGAGGGATTCCAAAAGCAGGCTAAAGGCTCCTTGGCGGGAGGCCGGTAGGTCAGTCTCAAAGGCTCTCAGTAGTCCAATGAAGTGTTTGAGGTAGGATGTGAAGGTGAAAGTGTAGCTTTGCACCCTAGAGGCCATCATCGCATTTTGATATAGTCTCCTGCCGAACTTGTCTAGGGTTCGGCCTTCTCGGCCTGGGGGGACCGCCGCTGAGACCCGGGAGGGGTGAGCCTTTTTTAAGGAGGATTCTACTAACAGCGATTGGTGGGAGAGCTGTGGTTGTTCAAATCCCGGAAAGGGTACTGTACGGTACTTGGCCTCCATTTTGGAGGGCACGGCTGTGACCATATAGGGGGTCTCCAGGTTCCTGAAGAGAGCCTGTTGGAGTATCGGGTTAGGCGGTAAGCGAAGGGACTCTCTGGGCAGTGATGGCATATCCAGTTCCGCTAGGTACTCTTTAGAGTATCTGGAGTCGGACTGGAGGTCTAAATTCAAAGCGTGGCCCATGTCCTGGACAAAGCGTGAGAAGGATGGTCGTGATGTTCCCGAGGCCCCGTGCGGGGTCGGTGAACGAGACCTCCATCGGGTGGAGAAGGAAGGGGAGGTTTCCCTCGAGTAGTGAGGTTCCTGCTCCGATCCAAGCTCCGAGACCGGGGAAGCACTGTGAAAGTGTTCCGGGGTCGTGGATCTCCGACGTCTCGAGGAGCCCCTCGGAGACGATGCCGGGGTTCGGGGTACCGATCGATGTCGAATCGGTGACCTCGACCCGGACTCCCTTGGTGAAAGCCCGAAACCTCGGATCGGAGCCCCGGTCCGAGGGGGAGTTCGGAGGATGCGTGGGTTGGAGAGTGATAACTCTGCCACCCTCAGCGGTCCCGTACGAGGTGTAGGTGAACGGCCTCGTAGAGTGGGGGAACCCCGGGCCTTCTTAGAGGTACGGCAGTTCGAGGTTTCTGTTGGTTTAGCCCGACGTTTTGCCCTGTGGTGGTCTGTGGAGGGAGAGCGCCTCGGGTGCCTCGGTGAGGGCTAGAAGCAGCTGCAACGGAAATTGAACCCAGTTCCCCAGGATCTCAGTCTGCTGCACTAACTATCAGCCTTTTGTGAGGGGAGTCTATAAAATGCTTCCTCTTTTCCTTAAGAATATTCCCTCAGAAAGTGAGAACAATTTTAAGCCCTATAGTCCCATCCAAAAAGGAAGTGACACAGGAGGGGTGAAGCCAGAAAGGACAGAAATCTGATGTGTTAGAATTTTATAACATGCTGCCTACTGCTGTTCCGACAACTGCAACTTTAGCACATACATGCATGTTGCTGCCCCACCATTGGCAGCTGCCTATGTATTACTAGCTCAGTAATGGGTGCAAGACGCAACTTCATCAGCAGCCAGATGCATGGTGCAGAAGCAGTTACAATAACTATTTCGGCTCAGCGGTTTGGCTATGGCAGCTCTCAACATTATGACAGTGTTTCAATTCTACTGCAAGATAGCTCTTTCTATGGCAAGGCAGCATCAGCAGCTACCTCTATGGCACAGTTGAGGCAGCAGACAATTCTACAAAGTGACTGCAACATGTCATCCTTGCTAACACAGCGACAGCCAGTTCTTGGGCAAAGCGACAGCAGTAGGCAGCTTTATGGAGCATCTGCACTACTGCACAACATCAGGATATTCTCTTGTGGTTACCTCTTTAGCACAGCTAAATCAGCACCCAGCTCTCTGGTATGTCTTCAGAATTCACCTGCATATGTAGCTCAATGGCACCAGCTGCCTTTTTATCACATGAATTGCAGGCTTGATTAATTTGTGGCCAGATAATTCTGTTGCAGTGCTGGTCTATTTGCTGCACCTACAGTGGTAGGGCTCTCCTCTGCTAGTCGATTGTAGATGAGTGTCACTGGCCTGTTCAGCTCAGTCATGCTAGCCAGCCATTTAGCACTAGTGGGCCTCAACGGATCCTTTCTACTGTATAGCATGCTTGCTCACTACTTTTAGTCTCATTCCTCAAGTAGTGACCAAACATGCAGTACCTAGATGTCTGGCTAGCTGTCGTAGATTACCATTCTGGCCCTTCGTCCCCCTGGGAGTGTTCCAGGGATAAGGAGAGGTTGTTTTGCCTTGCAGAGATTCTGCTTCATTATAGCTCAGACATTCTATTTACTGCAGCAGAAGCCTTCTCGGCCATACAGAGGTCATAGAAACATAGAAGATGACGGCAGAAAAGGGCTACAGCCCATCAAGTCTGCCCACTCTGCTTACCCACCCCCTGTCTATGCCCTTAGGAAATAGCTGTAGGGAGTTCCCGTCATAGTCTCGAGAGACTACAGGAACTCACAGCAGCCATTTCCTAATGGCGATCTGCCCGGGTCAGGAGCGTAGGAAGATCGCTCCTGCCCCGAAAGCCCGCTAGACCACCAGGTAAGGCCGGGAAGGCGGGAGAGAGGCGGGGGTGGGTCAGAGCCGGATATTCACGGTTTTTCACTATTCGCGGTCCGGCTCTGCCCCTATCCCCCGCGAATCCGGAGGGAGAAGTGTACTGTTTACATTAGGACTGATATCAATTACTTAAGGTTTTGTAAAATTTGAAAACTTTTTTATATGACTTGTAATATTCTTATGATGATGATATTTTAATTATTGATTGCTTTTATATTTTCCCATAGATTTCACGGTCTCTTTGAATGTAAATCGCCTTGCACTTTTTTGGTATAGTGCAATTAATAAATTGCAGATTAGATTAGACAGAGATAGATAGATATGAATGAAACATTGCTGCCTTGCCAGTTTTTTTCTGCACTTTGGACTACTTTCTCATTGCCCTTATTATGCCATGAAACTTTATGATGCATGGCTGATTCCTCAGCTTCTTTCCACAGCTTTGACAACTTTCTAGTTGTGGTTATTCTTGGCTGGAAAACGGTTTTGTTGCTTATCTTGTCCATGTACTCCTTTAGGGCGAGGAGATCTTCTTCTGCCTCCAGGATCTCTTTTGGTCCAATTCAGTGGCAGTACTACATTGCATTACAATTTGTATTCCGACAAAGTCCTTATGAGTTCATAGTGGATCACAGTAGATTTGACTGCCGGAAACAAATCCAGTTAAACATAATCCTTAATAAGAAAACCCTTAACACACATGCGCAGTAGAAAATCTGTGATCCCTGCGTGATATCTGACTCTGTGCCGAATTCAATTTCCGATGCATGGGGCGGCTTTCGGCGCGTGTGGGTGGAGTCTGGCGGTTTGATTTGCCGATGTTGCTTCCAGCCTAGGGCCTTCCTCACTGCCGGGTCTTGCTCCTGCCTTCGCCCAAAAAGAAAGTAGGACCGAAGCAAGCAGGAGCAGCGACCTACCGCTGCCGACCGCTGTGTGAGACCCGGGAGGAGAGGGGATGGGGATATGAGAAATGTTACTGATGGCTGGCCTACTATAGGACAGGGAGAGCAGGGAAGGGGTGCTGCTGGACAGGGGGGGAGGGAAAAGGTTAATGCTGGACAGGGAGAACGGAATGGGTGCTGCTGGACAGGGGGGGAGGGAAAAGGAAGGGAGAAGGGCTAATGTAGGACAGGGGAAGCAGGCAAGGGGTGCTGCTGCTGCACAGGGATGTCGGGGGGGGGAAGAGGGAAAGGGGGCCAGGAAGCAAACTTGCTATGCTTTGGGGGGAGGGGTGTGCTGGGGGGCAGGCAGCAATCTTGGTTTGCTCTGGGGGGGAGACAGAAGGGGGCCATGGAGAGAGACAGATAGAAAGGCAGGCAGGCAGGTAGGGGGCCACAGAAAGAGACAGAAAGACAGGCAAGCAGCGCACAAGAATGAAAGACGCACACAGAAAGACAGCGGGCAGGGAGAGAGACAGAAAGCAAGAAAGACAAACAGATGGGGCCAGGGAGACAGACAGAAAGCAAGAAAGAAAGACAGACAATAAAGGGGCTAGGGAGAGAGACAGACAGCCAGCAGCCAAGGAGAGAGAGACAAAGAAAAAAAGACAGACGGACAGCGGCCAAGGAGAGAGAGAAAGAAAAAAGACAGATAGCTAGCGGCCAAGGAGAGAGAAAGAAAAAAAAGACAAGACAAATAGTGGCCAAGGAGAGAGAGAGAGAGAGAGAGAGAGAGAAAAATAAAGACAGACAGACAGCGGCCAAGGAGAGAAAAAAAATAAAGACAGACAGACAGCGGCCAAGGAGAGAAAGAGAAAGAAAAACAAACAGACAGACAGCCAGCGGCCAAGGAGAGAGAGAGAGAGAGAGAAAGAAAGAAAGACAGACAGCTCACATGGTAAGTTTTCATTAAATTTTGTGATCTGTTAAATCTACTCATCTATTCTAGCATCCGTTAATCTAACGGGCTTAAACACTAGGCAATAATAAAATTATACATAAGCATACATAATAATAAATTTAAAAATAAAAATGTCTTAAATAGAAATGATTTTAAGAGCTTCCTAAAAGCTGTGTAATAAGCTTCTGATCTAATCGAAAAAGACAGGGCATTCCAAATTAAAGAGGCCTGATAATAAAAAGATGCCATCCATTACATAAATAATTTACTTTGTTTCGGGGAGGGAAATTGAAGATAATCTTGCACCCTTAAAGCATACCCTAGTCTATCTACTAATAAGGAGACTAATTCCAGCAGATAAGATGGTCCTTGGCAATAAAGAATATTAAAAATCAACACACAAAACTTAAAATTTATCCTTGCATGTATTGGCAACCAATGTAATTTAATAAAATATGATGTGATTCTATCATACTTAGAAATTGAAAAAATGACCCTAATTGAAGTGTTCTGTACTCCCTGTAGTTTCTTCAAAAAATCCTTTGCACATCCCAGATACACTATATTACAACAGTCTATCAAAGAAAATATAAGTGATTGAACTATAATTGCAAACACTGCTGTATCAAAATATTTACATACTACTCGCAATTTCTTTAAAGACCGAAGGCTTCTTACTGACCAATTTAATCTGTAAGTAAATGATCTAATTGGATTGCCAGAACTCTGGTTTGCATATCAAAAACATAATTATTCTGATCTGCTGTATAGTTGACAAAATGTCTGATCTAGCTAGATTCTGGGGACTCAACCAAAGAAACAGTTATTTATTTATTTATTTTTAATTTGTGGGACAAACCCCATTGTTCAACAGTATTAGGCACTGCTTTTAACAAGGTCCAATCTAAATTTGTATTGCCAAAAGGTAACAAGATATTACCACTTGATTCTTTTCAGCTTACAGTGCCCTTGGAGAAGACAAACACTCATTCACAAACAGCAGCCTCATTATTGAGCACTTTCTTCTCTGGAATCTCTAGTCTGATCTAGTCTATTTTCAAACTCTGGGCTAACAGATGATGGTGGTCACCAGAGCTTATGCAGGCCCTGGCTGAATATCGGCTGGGACCTTCATAACATTCAACAGGTACCTTTTCCCCTCCGCTACCTCCTTCCCAACCACTCACCCCTCCCTGGCCAGACCTCCCTTCTAGACCCCCAGGTCTATAGTCACTCCCCACTCATGACAGGTTGGCTTTGGTATATTGGGGCAGGAGTAAACTGCCCTAACTCCCTCCATTCTACCTTGCTGTACCGTATGTCTGGAACAGACTGCCTGAGTCAGTACGTCAAGCTCCATCTCTGGCAGTATTCAAATCTAGGCTAAAAGCCCACTTTTAAAAGGTTGCTTTTAACTCCTAACTCGTACTCACTTAAGAGAACTCGTACTCATTTTCAGAGAATTCTTTGCCCTCCAGACAATATATTCTCAACTTCTTTTGAATAATTCTTTTCAACTTCCTTTTGGTTGAAAAGAATAAAAAAGAATCTAACCCAAACTGCAATGTGACACTGTCTTTAAACCCTTCTAGTTCCTTACAGAAACTAATCTCTTACCTTTGAAGCTTTCAGGTAGAAGACCCTTTTTAAAGTAAGCCAGTGCGATTGCTGTGATATCATCAAACTTGGTGAGAGAAGTTGATGTGCAAGCCTGAATGGCCTCATCATACTGACCTACAGCACTGAGAACAAAATACAAAAAAGGTACATTGAAGTTATGAAAAAGGCCAACTATATTCCACACTGGATCCAGTCCACAAATTTATTAAGCAATGATTTCATGTACCAAGAGTTATAACTGAGCTCAAAGTGGTCACTACGCAATAGATTTTAGTCGTCTTCTTTCATCTTGTTTGACTAACCCAGTGTCTCTAACAGTGACTAACAGTGGTGACTAAAAGTGATGTCCCCCCAAAGAGATTCCGGTGTGATTTTTAAAAATCCCTTCATACGTTTACACTAGAATAGATGACATGTAGGTCACATACGCAAGAGTCTTTCAATATTATGAGTGTCTTTGTGTGTGTAAAATACAACCTCCCAGACTTTTTCCCTAAAAACAGGGAAAAAGTGAAGTTTTCAGTAAAATGTGGGGGGCTACAACCAGTGTTCCCTCTAAGCGGGCGGGTGTTGTGAGCAAACTTTTTTCACCGTGAGCCAAAAATATCGGGCGCCAGCAAGTTATGAGCCAACTCGCCCGATTCTCCTCTCGCCGCCCTGCCATCTGCCGTACGCCTCTTCCGATCGTGCGCTGTGACGAGAAACGTGTGCGCTGCGATGTAATATTTTGTGCGCCAGCGCACGCCAGCGCAGCTTAGCGGGAACACTGGTTCAAATGGTTTTATTTATTTCCCCAAATTTATTTTTGTTATACGCATTGAAAATATTTGATATTGCGTTTAAATCAAAATCTCAATAAACTTGAAACGAGTGCCCGTGAGATTGTGGGAGGGTTAAATACTCAAAACTTAGAAGTTTTTGCTACGCCAGCTTTCTGGTATCTTTACATACAGTGGCGTACCTAGCATATGTAACATCCGGGGCCCATCATTTTTTGGCACCCCCCCCCATCTGTAAGAAAAACATGATTTTTAGTAACAAACCACACGTCACACATGAGTACCTAGGAAAAGGCAGCATCTTACATATTGCAGTGAGCAGTACATCAATACACCCATTGTAAAACTAAACAAGCCAGACCAGCACAGATCAATCCTACACCGTCAATCCTAACAGAAAACCATGTCTTTCGAACACACAGAACACAGAAAACACCTTCGCCTAGTAAGGAATATGTAATCACAAACTAACCCCTCCCTCTTTTACAAAACTGTAGTGTGGATTTTAGCTACGGAGGTAACAGATCTGATGCTCATAAAATTCTGAGCATCAGAGCTGCTACCACCAAGGCTGGTGCTAAAAACGCTTCACAGTTTTGTAAAAGGGGGGATAAAATAAAAATACATAGACAAAGGTTAAATTGAACCAGCAAGAAGCTGGACTCTGCATACAATGCTTCACAGAAACAGTGACACATGTCTCCTAAAGCAATAAATAAATAGAAATTTTTTTCTACCTTTGTCTTCTGTGGTTTCTCCTTTCCTCATCTTCTTGTAACTCTCTTCCTTCCATTCACTGTCTGCCGTCTCTCTTCCCCTATATGGCATCTTCTCTCCTTCTATGCCCCTTCCAGAAACTGTATGCCTCCCCCTTCCATCTCTCCTTTCACCCCATTGGTCTGGCATCTCTCTCCTCGCCTTCCCTCTCCCACACCTCTCCTCATAGTCTGGTATCTCCCCTTCCCTGATTCTCTGGCATCTCTCTCCTTTCCTTTTCTTCCATCTTTCGCTCCCCCTCCATGCTCTCACATCTCCCCCTTCCTTTTCCCTTAGACTGGCATACCTTCCTCCTATGCTCCAAGCCCTGGCATCTCCTTTAATTCCCTCCCTCATCTTCCTTCTCCCTCCAGCTGGGTACCGCAACACTCTTCCCTGCAGCTCTGCACTTCCCCACAATTGCCATGCTTCGGTTCCTCTTCTTCCTTCCTTCCTCCCCCCCCCCCCCCCCGCGGGACCCTGCGGCACCATCAACTCTTACTCCCTCTAATGTCGGCCCTGCAGCTCCAGACTTCCTCGCACCTTCTCCCCTCCCCCTTTGGATCGCTATTATTTTAAATGTTATAGCCGCGGAGCTGTATCCATCAGTGGAGATGTCTAACCTCGGCCTGCCCCGGAACTCTTACTGCAACAGTGACTTCCTGTTCCTGCCTAGACGGGCGGCTGCTGCAGTAAGAGTTCCGGGGCAGGCCGAGGTTAGACATCTCCACTGATGGATACAGCTCCGCGGCTATAACATTTAAAATAATAGCGATCCAAAGGGGGAGGGGAGAAGGTGCGAGGAAGTCTGGAGCTGCAGGGCCGACATTAGAGGGAGTAAGAGTTGATGGTGCCGCAGGGTCCCGCGGGGGGGGGGGGGAGGAAGGAAGGAAGAAGAGGAACCGAAGCATGGCAATTGTGGGGAAGTGCAATCCCCCCAATGCGTCCCCTTACCTTACCTCCCCTTACCTTTGCGACGCGTGTGTGCGCTGTGAAGAGAAACTTTGCGCTGCGATGTAATATTTTGTGCGCGAGCGCAGGCCAACGCACCTTAGCGGGAACACTGGCTACAACCCCCCAAACCCCCCACAACGTGGCGCGATGTCTATTAAGTAAAGTGGGGGGGTTCCCCCCCACGCCCCCCTGTCGGAGCCCTAAAAACAGTAATTTAGAGCGGCGCGCACCTCCGCGCTGCACTCAATTGTCTGGGCGCGCCTTTGTCCCGGCGCGCTTTTGACCTGACACCGTTTAGCATCACTTCTCCATGATTACTCTTAAGCACCTCCACAGTCTCTTGCAGATATAGCACACTCCTACACCTTTTCACGGTTGGATTTGATTTTGCTCTCTTCCCTGACATATAAATATTCTTGTACAGCAGGCTCACTACAGTATTTGCTCCAATACTAGAATCAATTTCTGTACATAAAGTTCTGTAGAACAGGTGCTGATATTACATAGACAATCACAGTACAGTAATTATTTTGGACTCACAGCTGGGGAAACAGCACCTTATAATTTCCAGACGTTCTACCACTGCTATCTTATTGGAAGAATGATGCCAAAGTATGAATAAATCTTATTTATTAGAAGCATAAACAAATGTCAGAAAAATACTGAGTACAAATACTTATATATTGTCACAAGCCCAGCACTGCAGCTAGTCTTGCTCCAGTTAGAAGACAAAAAAAAACCTAACCTTGAAGAGAGCTGATCAATGCAGCAGCTCTTCTACTAGTAGGCAACAAGACTCTGTCTCTAATGAGAGTGCCCAAGAGCAGGAGCCTTGGGAGGAGGGGGAGCAGGATGAGAACGCTCACTCCTCTAAGCCTAGAGTAGCTCCCAGTAAAGCAGCTCTTAGCCCTTTGAGCACTCACCTGCTGAAGTTAATTGAGCAGCAGGAGAAGACTCAGCAAAAGCAAAAGCCAGCCCATCCCCCACTCAGTTAGGGCGTGGCTTTCTGAGAGCAGGTTCATGCAAGGCTCGCTCCTACACATCTTCACTGAGCAAGAGGGGCCCAGCGTTGGTAGATGACCTTGGCTGTGAACATACACAGCTTGTAAACAAGTCCATAATGCTTCTGGAGAGAAAAGATGGTTCATGGCCTGAGCAAAGCCTAAAACTTCCAAAAGGTAAAGCAGGGATGCCCCTACAGTTCTTTTGGCCCCTTTTCTGCTGGTATTACCTCTACCAGAATCACTCAAAAGACTATTACTGATTAGCTATGGCTGCGTTTGTGCTCGCTTGCCAGCAAGAATTTTCAGCTCATGGCGGTCAGAATTAGCCCCAGATATTCAGTACCAGGTGATGGCTGGGCATCGACAATGAATATCTTGGGCTAACAGATGGTGGTGGCCACCAGAGCTTATGCAGGCCTTTTCCCCTCTGATACCTCCTTCCCAGCCACTCACCCTCCCCGGCCAGACCTCCCTTCTAGCTCCCCAGGTCCATGCTCACTCCCCACTCATGACAGGTTGGCTTTGGCATATTGGGGCAGGAGTAAACTGCCAACTCCTAACGCCCTCCATTCTATCTTGCTGCGCCGTTAAGTCTGGAACAGACTGCCTGAGTCAGTACGTCAAGCTCCATCTCTGGCAGTATTCAAATCCAGGCTAAAAAGCCCGCTTTCAAAAGGCTGCTTTTAACTCCTAACTCGTACTCACTTATATACCTATGTCTGTTTTATTATTCACTCTGTGAGATATTCCCTAATCTCTCTTTGTCTGTTTTGATTAGATTGTAAGCTCTATTGAACAGGGATTGTCTTTTACTTGTTTAATGTACAGCAGTGCGTACATCTGGCACTACAGAAATGATAAGTAGTAGTAGTGAACTTAAAAACCACCACGGAAAAATGTATTAAGACATGCAGTGATATTAGAATAAATTACCAGATTCAAATACTAATAAATGTTATACTGGCTAATTCTTCTATTTTAGATTCTTTTTTGTTTCTTCCGCCCTGAACACTTACATAGTTTTTTATGACAATGTATTTCTACTTCTTTTTACGTCAATGTATTTGTCTACTTTACTCCTTGAGATATTTCACTCAGTGTTTTAGTTAAGAGTTTCGTGCTGGTCATATTATACTGTACTGTATATATTTGCAGTTAATATGGCAGTCATAATATTTATTTATTTATTCAATTTTCTATACCGTTCTCCCAGGGGAGTTTACATGAATTTATTCAGGTACTCAAGCATTTTTTCATTGTCTGTTCTGGTAGGCTCATAATCTATCTAATGTACCTGGGGCAATGGGGGGATTAAGTGACTCGCCCAGGTTCACAAGGAGCAGTGTGGGTTTGACCCCACAACCCCTAAACCGGTATGGAAGATGAAAAGGTGAGGTTCCAATGGAAACAACCACAGAAACCGATATCCTCACATAGGTACGACGAACGAGGTGATAAAATTTGCGAACGATACAAAGTTATTTAGAGTAGTGAAGACGCAGGGGGATTGTGAAGATCTACAACGTGACATAATCAGGCTCAAGGAATGAGCTGCGACATGGCAGATGAGGTTCAACGTGGACAAGTGTAAAGTGATGCAGGTTGGTAGCAAAAATTTCATGCATAAGTACAGGATGTCCGGGGCGGTACTTGGAGAGACCTCCCAGGAAAAAGACTTGGGAGTTCTGATCGACAAGTCGATGAAGCCGTCCGCGCAATGTGCGGCGGCGGCAAAAAGGGCGAACAGAATGCTAGGAATGATAAAGAAGGGGATCACGAACAGATCGTAGAAGGTTATCATGCCGCTGTACCGGGCCATGGTGCGCCCTCACCTGGAGTACTGTGTACAGCACTGGTCGCCGTACATGAAGAACGACACACTACTACTCGAAACGGTCCAGAGAAGAACGACTAAGATGGTTAAGGTGTTGAGAGGAGCTGCCTTACAGCGAAAGATTAGAGAAACTGGGCCTCTTCTCCCTCGAACAGAGGAGATTGAGAGGGGACATCATCGAAACATTCAAGGTACTGAAGGGATAAGTAGACTTAGTAGATAAGGACAGGTTGTTCACCCTCTCCAAGGTAGGGAGAACGAGAGGGCACTCTCTAAAGTTGAAAGGGGATAGATTCCGTACAAACGTAAGGAAGTTCTTCTTCACCCAGGGAGTGGTGGAAAACTGGAACGCTCTTCCGGAGTCTGTCATAGGGGAAAACACCCTCCAGGGATTCAAGACAAAGTTAGACAGGTACCTGCTGAACAAGGGCGTACGCTAGTAGGGCTAGTCTCAGTTAGGGCGCTGGTCTTTGACCAGAGGGCTGCCGCGTGAGCAGACTGCTGGGCATGATGGACCACTGGTCTGACCCAGCAGCGACAATTCTTATGTTCGGATTCAACTATAGGATGGCAATGGAGATTTCAAGATCATCAAAGTCCATACATGCTAGAGACACTGCATTAAAACGATAAGTAAAATATAGTTTTTATTTCTGGATGAAATGATACAGAAGTATTTTGACTAGTTACTTCACATCAAGGAGGCAATGAGAAGAGCCTTTTCCTGACTTTTTTTGGTTGGGTGTATGGACTCTGATGATCTTGAAATCTCCATTGACATCCTATAGTGGAGTCCGAAGAGTGAGGCTATCGGTTTCTGTGGTTTTGACTCTACAACCTCAGAGTGCTGAGGCTGAAGCTTTAACCACTGCGCCACACTCTCCCTTAGTACTTCTAGTATAACTCACAATTTTTAGTCTTGCAACATTTATTTAAATTATATTTTTTTACATTCTCATCTGGTGTGTTCCATTTTCCTCCATGGAGTTTATGATCATAGTGAAAAACCAATGCTGGGGTTAATATATCATTATGTGTATTGTAGTTCTTGTAGCTCTTTACATACATATGGGAAGGGCAGGATTAGTTCTACAGTGGGCCCTCTGGTCCCACCCCCTGCTCTGTCCAACACTGCCCATGCCTCCATTTATTTATTTACCTGCTTGCTTGCTTATTTACTTTTTTATTTCCACTTTTTTTCTCTTTATTTTAAAATGTTAGTATTTGATTTCTTCATATAAAAGTAAGATCTGGAGGTATTCTCCTGAACCTGTCTTGGTCTGCCTCTTAACAGTCCCAGGCAGATTGATACTTAACAAAGTTGGATCCAGAGAAGGACTCCAGATCCAACTTTACTGTGAAAAGAAAAAATCTCAAGTCAAGGCAGCAGAGCACAGCCTAACCAAGGGAGTTGAGGAGAGGATTCAAGGACATGGCTGACTAGTCAAATCCAGATCCTCTGGATTTCATAACTTTTACTTATTTCCCTTACTCCCCTCCAGCTTTATACCTCTCCTTAAGATCATTCTTGCCCCTCCCAGAGCTTTAGTATTCTCTCCTCCATATCACGTTATCTCCACCCCAGGCTTAGTACCCCCTCAGATCACTCTAACCAGCCCTCCCCCACCAGCCCAACTCAAATCCTTCGCCTTCCAATATTCTAATTCACACACACCCCTACCCAGACTCAAACTACTCTCTAGCTCACTTTTGTTTGCCTCAAGTTAGTCCCTTTGTCCATTTCCATATCTGCTACCTCTTGGCTCCTACAGAAAGCAACTCTTTTCTGCTGGGGGCACTCCCATGCAGCTCAGCCACATCTGCATGTCTAAAAGGCAATGACTTCTATTACTTTTCTTCTTCCCCTCCCCCAGGCCGGATATGGGCCTAATCTGCAAGTTGCACCCTTCCATTCTGCTGCGGAACTGGCAGTGCACAGCAGAAGACTCAAACACAGAGGCCTCCTTTTACTAAGCTGCGGTAACATTTTTAGCGCGCACTAACCCCTGCACTACGCGGAAAATACTAACGCCAACTCTATGGAGGCGTTAGCTTGTAGCGCGCACTAAAACCGCTAGCACAGCTTAGTAAAAGGAGCCCAGAGTCTTCCTTTTCCTTTCAAGGGCAGCCACCAGCTGGGCTTCTTTGCTATGCTGCAAGTTTTGAGAAAACAATAAACGTTGGATGCTGACAATGTCTACTCCCAACACGTTGTTGCAAGAGCAGCATGAAGTCATCAAATCAGCACACTGAATCCCCCCCCAAACCCTTTGGGCCCAAGGCATGTGCCTACTTTGCCTATCGTTTAATCCTGCCCTGCATATGGGTTCAGTACACTGATGTCAACATTTATAATTGATTTTTTATTAATGTGTTTCATCTCATAAACATAATTGTTATTTATATTGTTTACATGTACTTTTCATATGGTATTTATCGATTCTCACACTAATTTTTAAATTCAGTTTTCTATATTATTCTTCTAACATTCTTTTATACTTATTTATGCTTATACTGTATATTTTGTCTAGTGCAGGTATCATTTTTTACATGTAATTATTTATGCATCATTACTATTGCTATTTGATGACTTTCATTATTTAATTGGTTTACATATTTATTTGCTGTTTTTTTAATTTGAGTTTTATATGTGTTTAGATTCCTGAGGCAGGCCCTATAACCGAAACTCGATTCTTGCTAAGTCTTTGAGATGTAGACCCAATAAAGACTTTTTGTTTGAATGTCACCCTTTGCCTTTGGACTTTTTTGCCATTAGTTTTCTATCCACTTCACTGTTTGTTGTGTATAAAGGAGCCTGGGGTATCCTGCTCTTCCCAATATATCTGGTAGTGAACTGTTACTATTAACTTAAATAATAAATGTGGGATTCATATAACTTTATTAACTCTATATCACTAACCCACTGGACATTCCATTACCACGATTGTACTTTCAAACAGACACAGAATATGACTACAAGAATACACCATATTAATTTTATCCTTTATGTTAAATTTATGAATGTATACTTTGCCCAAAAAGCTTTCCATACTTATTGAGGTTCAAATAGTAATGTTTGGGTTGGGGGAAGAGTTTCATTTCTTTCCTATAAATATCAGGTGATGTGAAAAACAAGAGAATGAAATCATGAAAGCAAAATATATTATAAAACATACAAAACATTTAACAAATATTTAAATGGCTAAACTACGTAAACAAAATGACCTGGTAGCCAGATATTGTCTTACACAGGCAAGCAGTATGTAAAGAACAATACCAGAAGCCTGCTATTTGTAGTGCAACACAACTCATTATGCCAAAAGCTGACTTCTTACCAAAGTAATCTGCCGTAATTTCTCAAGGCGATCTTGTATTTTTCTCTGTCTTCGGTGTTTTCCAGCAGTAAAACAGCCCTTCATCATGGAAGGATTTTAAAGTAAAAATAAGAAATGAAGACTATTTTACAATTAATACAGCTTTTTTTCAGCATTGCAATATGGAAGACATGATGACATCACTACTCTGCATTATAAAGCATTAGGTGGCATTTCCTTAAACTGCAGTCCTAAATGGATGTTACTTATATACATTGGGGTTTATTACCCCCATGCCCAAGCTATGTGGCTAAAGTATGTGCTCTGGACGAGAGCACACATATATTCACCATGGCAAAATAGAGGCATGATAGCAAAGTATTTGAGTTTTTCTTTCAAAAATGGCTTGTAGGTATCTATAAGTATGCCACAGAGCTTAATTATTGCCCTTCATTTCCAAAACAGCAAGACACACTGGCAGCAACATCAGTTAACCTACAACAGTAGCAGCAAAAGCCATCTTTAAAAGTAGCTCGCATTTAAAATTTATCACACCAAGGACCAGATTTGCTAAAGTGTGTTACCACATTAATGTGTGTTATTTACTGTAGGCACGGGACGTGTTTATTAACACATTAACAGCATTAGCTCAGGTTAACAAGGTAGCACACTTTAATAAATCTAGCCTCAAGTGAAAAAAAAAAAATTTGAACCATTTTGTATAGAGGCTACACTGAATTTTGTATTTTAGAGTTTCAAGGAGGACTATGTCACAGTGAGCAAAGAAAGCAATGTTACTCAACCTACAGCAGATGTTCCCTGAGTATAGCAGGACATACATTCTCACATGGGTGATATCATCAATGGAGCCCCAGTGCAGCTGCTGCCCAGAATTCTATTGCTTATAAAAACCTTTGGCAAGCCCCCACTGCACATGCCCACGTACTTTCTGAAAACCACGGACAAAGGAGGACTTGCAATGAACCAAGAACACTAAAACAAAAACAGGCCTGGAACAGAAAAGAATAAGTCCAGGAGTCTGGAGATAGATTCTAGACGCCAAACAAATTCTGCAGGACTGTCTGAACAAGCTGGCTATTGCACTGGATATTCTGCTCAAGGCCACAGTGAGATAAAGCAGCTTTTAAACTAAGATGGGAGGGAAAGCAGCAGTGGCGTACCTAGGGTATGTGGCACCCGGGGCCCATAATTTTTTGACACCCCCCCCCCCCATGTAAAAAAATATTTTTTGTAATAACCATGAAACTGAATAAATGGTCATAATAGAAACAGACAGTGAAAATTTTCTTTTACTGAACCTCATATATGTAACCATTATATAACATAAATTATGTCTGAATTGTCATGACATCAGAAGTACATATGGAGTAGTTGCAGGTGATGCTTGGGACAGTTCTGATTGTGTTAGTTCGGTTTTATGTGTTTTTGAATAGAAGGGTTTTTATTTCTTTTTGAAGGTTTTGTAGTTTGTGGTCGGGGTCAATAGGTTGTAGAGTTGGGGGTCGAGTGTTGCAGCTCGAATGGCTAGGAGGTTGTCGAACTGTTTTTTTCTTTTGATGTTTTTGGTTGGAGGGTGTGTGAATGGTGCGTGAGTTCTCCTATGTCTGGTTGAGGTGGATTGAATTATTTAGCTGAAGAAATTAGTTAACCCCCCATTCCACACACATTAATTCTCTTCCATTTTTGTTCCCATTATAAAAAACACTGATAAGTTCTCAGAAAAAAAAATACATTAAAATAAGAAGTGAAAACAAAGGCCCCTACATATGAGAACATAACATAAGAATAGCCTAACTGGGTCAGACCAATGGTCCATCATGCCCAGTAACCCATTCTCATGGAAGCCAATCCAGGTCACTAGTACCTGGTCAAAACCCAAAGAGTAGCAACATTCTATGCTACCGATCCAGGGCAAGCAGATGTTTCTCCCATGTCTTAATAACAGACTATGGACTTTTCCTCCAGGAATTTGTCCAAACCTTTCTTAAAACCAGCTACGCTATTTGCTTTTACCATAACTTCTGGCCACTTCATTTTTAAGCTGAGATCTTTCCTTCCAAACAGAGACTTTGCTAGATGTCAAATACAGCACAAGGTAACTTCACACAGACTTAGCTGTGCAGGAAATGTGAATCTCCTCATACACCCACCATATAGTGCAAAAATGTGCAAATGTCTGGTTTTTTCTTTCGATCACTACATAGACTAATGCCACACAAGCAGCGCTGTTACAAACATATTCTGTAGGTCAGTGCTA
Organism: Geotrypetes seraphini; assembly: GCF_902459505.1. Lineage (NCBI taxonomy): Eukaryota > Metazoa > Chordata > Amphibia > Gymnophiona > Dermophiidae > Geotrypetes > Geotrypetes seraphini. The sequence continues at coordinate 4,295,152 of NC_047084.1, read as the reverse complement.
AGGTTAACAAAGTTTCCTTCCTTGGACCAGAAGGAGATACTGACAAACCACTGGAAGAGATCCCAAAACAACTACCCAGGAACAACACCCAAAGACCCACTCAGTGTGTGAACCAGTTGAGTGGAGTGGACTAACTGGGGGGTGGAAATGGGCCCGGAGTTTGCTCAGCAGAATTTCCCAGATCACCTCTTCCTCTCAACACATTGACACGCTGCCGCCGCCACCACCACTAGGAACACCTCACCGGGTAGGCCAGCAATGTTATAAACTTTATAAAACACATTATTATATTTTCTTATAAAGCACATATTTTAACTGAACTCTCTGACATCCTCAGCCTTGCCATTCACAAAAATAGAAGGAAGAAAAGTTCCCATTTCCTGCTGTCTCATGTCCCTGGCCTATACAATATTTTTCTTCTGCAGAGTGCAGACCCTTCAAAAATCTGACCAAATCCTCATTTCACTTGCATTATAAAGTACTGAGGATGCCATCTCTCCCAGGTCCTAAAGTCTAAGACAGTAGCGCAAACTAGTGCTGCCAGATTCAGGAAAAAAATTTTTGATTCGATTCAGCCTATTGAATTGGTTTATCGATTCGATTTTCCTGCCCAATTGGGTGTTTTTTTCAAACATCCTGGTGGGTTTATTTTATAGCTTTTTCACCCCCCCCCCCCCCTTTGGCTTCTCCTAACCACACTGGCGCTGTGGTGTAAATAAAATAAAGAAACAAAAAGGACTTTTCCTCTCTCTGTTAAATCCTAGCTCACGTTTGCGGTCTAACACCAACTCTGGCAGGATACACATTTCAAATCTGACATATTGTAATCACAAAACAGAAAATAAAATTTTTTCTACCTTTTTGTTGTCTGGTTATTTTTCAAATCTTGTTGGTCCAAGGCTCTGGTTGTCTTCTGATAACTTGCTTGCCAGGGTCTCCTTCTTTCTTCTTTCTCCTTGCTAACCATCCATCTGCCATCTCTGTCCTCCCCTTCCGTTTCCCTTCCCTCCCCCGGATGTCTGGCATCTTTCCTTTTTTTGTCTCCCTCCACAGATCCACCTTTTCTTAACTACCCTTTCATCCAGCAGCTCTCCCTCCTTCCCCACCACCCCAGGGACCACCATCTCTCCCTTTCTTTTCCCAACTACCCTCCTAATCAGTATCTCTATTCCCCCTCCACACCATCCCTTGTGTCCAACTTCTCTCCCTTTCTGTTCCTTCCCTCCCTAAAACTCATGTCCATCATTTCTCTCTCTCTCCTCTATTTTCAGACCCATTATTTCTTCACACCCAAAGTCCGGCATATGCACGTCTCTTTGAACCCCTCCCCCTTCCCTCCGTGTACTTCTACACCAGGACCCCCCCTCCCCTGAAGGCCTGTCCCCCCCTTGAAGGCCTGCCTGCCTGTTCCCCTTGAAGGCCTGCCCCCCCTGAAGGCCTGCATCCCCCCGAAGGCTTGCATCCCCCTGAAGGTCTACACCTCCCTCGAAGGCCTTTCCCCCCTTGAAGGCCTGCACCCCCCCGAAAGCCTGCATCCCCCAAAGACCTACACCCCCCTCGAAGGCCTGCCCACCCTGAAGGCCTGCCCCCCCTTGAAGGCCTGCCTGCCTGTTCCCCTTGAAGGCCTGTACCCCCCCGAAGACCTACACCCCCCTCGAAGGCCTGTACCCCCTTGAAGGCCTGCCTGCCTGTCCCCCCCTAGAAGGCCTGTGCCCTCTCTTGAAGGCCTGTCCCCCCCCCGGAAGGCCTGCACACCCCCCGACGGCCTGTCACCCCCCCCACCAAAGGCCTGCCTGTCCCCCTTGAAGGCCTGTCTCCCCCCCTCCACAAGGTCTGCCTTCCCGCCCCACCCTGAAGGCCTGCTGCCCCCTGAAGGCCTGCTGAAGGACCGCTCAGCCCCACCACCACCACCACCACCACGAAGCACTGCTCATTCCCCCGGCCTCCCCGCTTCTTTTCCCTGGGGAAACAGCCTGCAGCAAGATCACGCGATGCCAGCGATCTTTGCTTGCTTCGGCTGTTTCCTCCGCCGCGGTCCCGCCCCTCCTCTGATGTCAGAGGAGGGGCGGGACCGTGGCGGAGGAAACAGCCGAAGCAGGCAAAGATCGCTGGCATCGCGATCTTGCTGCAGGCTGTTTCCAGACGCGACACCCGGCGCGGGGGGGGGGGGGGGAACCGGACCGGACCAGGAGCACCCCCTCAGGGCTTGGCACCCGGGGCGGACCGCCCCCCACGCCCCCCCCCCTTGGTACGCCACTGGAAAGCAGACAATCACCCAAGAGCATATGGTTTGGTGTGGAGTATCCTTGAAGGGTACTAATGAAACAGGATATTTAGGGAATCAAGATAGAGAAGTTTCAACAATGTGAAAGAAAGCCAGGAGTGTTTTAGGAGAGAGTAAAGTTAAGGATGCAAATTATCCCCATCAACTTCTAAACAGATCATAAATGCAAAGAAAATTCCCCACACTCTCAGAGACCTGGTAGGAGACAATCAACAGGATATCAGGGTACAAATAATCTCACAATGTTAAAGCGGATCAAATTGGAGAGAGGGGTATGCTATATGTTAGAGAGGGAATTAAGTGAAACAAAATAAACATTCTGCATGAAACAGATAACAGCATGGAATCCTTAAGGATAGAAATTCCATGTGTGAAGGGAAAGAGTATATTGGTAGGGCTGTGCTACTGCCCAACAGAATAGAACAGATGAAGAAATGTTTACAGAGATTAGGAAAGCTGGCAAATTAGGCAACAGTATTATAGTGGGTGATTTCAATTACCTCAATAATGACCAGACAAATGTTACATCAAGGAGTGTTAGGGAGGTAAAATTCCTAGACTTAATAAATGATCGCTTCTTGGAGTAACTAGTCCAGGAACTTATAAAAAAGGAAGCTATAAATGATCTGGGAAATGGAACAAGTGAGGTGATTACATTTTAAAATGATGCAAAACTATTCAAAGCTGTTAAAAACACATGCATACTGAGAAAAATTACAGAAAGACCTCAGGAAATTTTAAGACTGGGCATCCAAATGGCAGATGAAATTTAATATGGACAAATGGAAAAAGATGCACATTGGGAAGAATAATCCAAATCATAGTTATCTTAGGGATCAACACCTGAGAAAAAACTCATTGTCGGAGGTTGTGGTAATAGTGGTTAGCATAGCTGGGTTTAAAAAAAAGGTTTGAACAAGTTCCAGGAGGTACAAGTACATAGTCAGCTATTCAGACAGATATGGGGGAAGCCACTGCTTGCCCTGGGGTTGGTAGCATTCAACGTTGCTACTATTTGGGTTTCTGCCAGGTACTTGTGACCTGGATTGTCCACTATAGAAACAGGATCCTGGGCTAGATGAACCATTGGTCTGACCCAGTATAGCTATTCTTATGATCTAGGGGACACTTCCTCTTTTCCTGTGGTGGGGAGGGGTCCAAAGGCAGGCCAATCAATCTCTTTTCTGAGAGGTCCTCTGGCTCTACCTCAGATCCTTGGGAGCAGTCCAACTCAGACTCAGCAAAATATTCTTCATGGGATGTCTGAGTCAGTGCCTGCCTTACCCCACTGGATGCAACTGGTCCTCTCCTGGAATCCCCTGATGGATTGGAAAGCACTACATTGGTTGGCGCTGGCCTCGATGTGCAGTAGGACACTGGCATCAATGAATGACTGACAGGCAGGGCAAGAGTCTCCAGAATGGTCTGGAGTGGCATCAGAGTCATCACCAATGCCCTCAATACCTCAGAATTGCATCGATCCAGGATGTAATCCAGTTCCTCCTATATAGTGATCTGGAGCCACTCCTCAGTAAAAATGGAGACAGTGCTGGTTGGAAACAGTTTGTGAAAACATTGGAATCAAATCAAAGGAGGCGGGGTCCTAGCTTTGGGAGACTGGCACATTGCTTTTACAGAAGAAAAGCAGTCCTCACAGCACCACAACTCATTGGGTACTAGTGACTGATCCTGGTGCTTCTTCACTTTTGCTTGATACCCAGCATTGGAGTCCTTTTGTGACGATAAGGATCAAGCAGAATCCTCACGAGTACTCACTGTCAGGTCTGATGATGCTTGATGCGAGCAGATACTACTGGCTGGTCTTCAATGTCAAGGCAGTCCTCCTCCTTGATGTTGATGGAACTCCAGTGTCTGCTGCAGATTCTGAATCCATAGGGACTAATGCCTTTGATGCTAAAGGACTGGACTTTCTGCATGGCAGAAAGTCTCTCACACAGGGCTTCATGACTATTTTGGGTCCTCTTCTATATTTGAGCACAAAGAAAACAGTGAGAGGACATATGGTCAGGACCCAGACAGGAATGGTTTATGTCACATGCTGGAAGGTTTCAGGAGTATCATAGGAAAGACAGCAGCTAAATTAAAGGTAGACAAAGCAGTGGGACCAGATGGTGTACATCCGAGGGTGCTGAAGGAACTTAGGGAAGTTCTGGTGGCTCTGCTGACTGACTTTTTCAATGCTTCTCTAGAGTCGGGAGTGGTACCGGAGGACTGGAGAAAAGTGGATTTGGTTCCTCTACACAAAAGTGGAAGTAAGGAAGAAGTAGGGAATTACAGGCCAGTAAGCCTGACTTTTGTGGTAAGCAAATTAATGGAAACGCTTTTAAAACAAAGGATGGTGAAGTTTTGAAATCCAGTGGATTACAGGACCGGAGGCAACATGGATTCATTAGAGGTAGGTCTTGTCAAACAAATCTGATCAATTTCTTTGACTGCGTGACCAGAGAATTGGATAGAGGGAGTGCGCTAAATGTGGTGTATTTAGATTTTTAGCAAAGCCTTTGACAGTGTTCCACACAGACGTCTAATAAATAAACTGAATGATCTTGGGATGGGACCCTAAGTGACAGGCTGGCTCAGGAACTGGATAAATTAAAGACAACAGATGGTAGTGGTCAATGGAGAATGCTTTGAGGAAAAAAGGGATGTTACCAGTGGTGTGCCTCAAGGATCTGTTCTTGGGCCTGGTTTTTTTTTTTTTACATATATTTTATTGAACAATTGCACAACATAATCTAACATCAATCACATCAAATGTGCTGCAGTTGTATGGGAAATTAACAAGATACAATCAAACACTGTCAAACATTTCTTCCTCCCCCCTTTCTGTGAAAACAGGCTATCGCTCTGGTGGTGCCTGCAAAGCAAAGACAATATAGTCTAAGCCAAACAGGGTAATCACAGGTTCAACAGTCTACTCTAGCAGTTGGTGTCAATGAGTTCCAAAATGGTTCCCACATATTTTGCAACTTTCTCCCTTTAGGGGTGTCCAAATCAGGAATTCGTAGTCTTTCCAGCTGTAAATGCTGTATAAGCAGAGCCCTCCACTGAGCCAGTGAAGGGGACTCCAGGGTTAACCATTGTAACAAGATAAATTTAACTCCCAAGAGAAATGCAATTTTTTGAAAGTCTCATAAACTCTTAGGTACTGAGGCTATTACTGTGCAGCTGGAGAATATCAGTGGGGTCAGTATACATCTCACTTGCCAAAGTTCAGAAATGTGTTGTAAAATCCTCTTCCAAAAGTGATATACAATCGTTCAGGAATAAAACATATGGCCTAAAGTGGCCCTAGGGTTATTACACTTTAGACAAGTCAAGTCTCCACGTAGGGTCATTTTTGGGCACACATTGGCGAGATTTAGAGGCGTAGCGTCATTTTATAGCTAATTTCCCAAAAGCGAACTAGCAAATGTAACTGGGACATCATATTGATGTATTGCTTAATCTTCCCCTCTGGTAGTGACACACCCAAATCAGCCGACCAGTGTTGGGTAGGATTGAAACACAGAAACATGATGGCAGATAAAAGCCAAATGGACCATCTAGTCTGCCCATCCATCATAGTCCGGCTGAAGATCCTGTAGGCTATGATGACGGAAATGTAAGGGTATGTCAGTCTGCGCCTCAAGGCAGAGGACCTCCCTGAACTACTCAAGGAAATCCGATGTCCAAGTGAAATGTGGCAGGGAACGAATATAATGGCGGAGTTGCCAGTATGCGTATCTATCCAAATATGATAAACTGAATTTAGACTGCAAATCTGGAAAAGATTTAATAGTCCCATCTCCCTCCAGAACATAGAAGAGATAAATTTCCTTGGCCTTCCAAGGTTGAAATGTCAGGGATGTCCTTCTGGGCTCAAAATCCGGGTTACCACAAATGGAGAGCAAGGGCAAGGCATTAAAGCAGGGGTGTCCAATGTCGGTCCGCGAGGGCCGCAATCCAGTCGGGTTTTCAGGATTTCCCCAATGAATATGCATGAGATCTATTAGCATACAATGAAAGCAGTGCATGCAAATAGATCTCATGCATATTCATTGGGGAAATCCTGAAAACCCGACTGGATTGCGGCCCTCGAGGACTGACATTGGACACCCCTGCATTAGAGCAAGTCTTCAAACCAGTGCAAATCCACCACCAAGCCATTCGCACACCGGATATACGTTTAGGAGGTGGCGAAGATGCTTCAAGGAATAATGACATAGGGTGTTAAAATAATAAGGACGTAATATGGCAAGTTCCATTGATGCAGATGAAATTTGGAAATATCCCAAAACCAGTCGTTAATATGACGGAGCTGACATGCAACCGCGAATATTTGAATATTCAAAAGTCCCAAGCCTCCCTTATCCCTCGGGCCTGTTCTTTTTAACATTTTTATAAACGATATTGCTAAAGGGCTATCAGGTAAGATTTGCCTCTTTGTGGATGATACCAAAATCTTCAATAGAGTAGACACCCTGGATGGTGTGAATAACATGAAAAAGGCCTAGCGAAACTTGAAGAATGGTCTGAAATTTGGCAGCTAAAATTTAATGCTAAGAAGTGCAAGGTCATGCATTTGGGCTGCAAAAACCCGAAGGAACAGTACAGTTTAGGGGGATGAAGAACTTATGTGCACGACAAAACAGTGGGACTTGGGTGTGATTATATGTGATGATCTTAAGGTGGCCAAACAGGTTGAAAAGGTGCCAGCGAAAGCTAGAAGGATGCTAGGTTGCATAGGGAGAAGTATGGCTAGTAGGAAAAAGGAGGTATTGATGCCTCTGTATAAGACTCTGGTGAGACCTCATTTAGAATATTGTATACAATTCTGGAGGCCGCACTTTCAAAAAGATATAAAAAGGATGGAGTTGGTCCAGAGGAAGGCTACTAAATTGATGCGTGGTCTTTGTCATAAGGTGTAAGAGGACATATTTAAAGATCTCAATATGTATACTTTAGAGGAAAGGTAGGAAAGAGGAGATATGATACGAGATGTTTAAATACCTACGTGATGTAAACGTACATGAGTTGAGTCTCTTTCATTTGAAAGGAAGCTCTAGAATGAGAGGGCATAGGATGAAGTTAAGAAGTGATAGGCTCCAGAGTAATCTAAGGAAATACTTTTTTACAGAAAGGATGGTAGATGCGTGGAACAGTCTCCTGGAAGAAGTGGTGGAGACAGAGACTTTGAATTCAAGAAGGCATGGGATAGGCACGTGGGATCTCTTAAGAGAGAGGAAGAGATAATGGTTACTGCGGATGGGCAGATTAGATGGGCCATTTAGCTTTTATCTGCCATCATGTTTCTATGTTTGCTGTGAAATAAAATGGATCAAATCGTTAACATCCATACTTTAAAAAAAAAAAAACCAAAAAACACCTGGCCAGGAGCTCAGGCCTAAGTACACTGTGAGCCTCTGAAAATAAGAGAAAACTTAAAAGGGCTAGCAAACACTAAAAAAAATAAAAGTGGAAATTATTACAAGTATGAGGGGAAAAAAGGAGTTCTGTGCTACTCACATTACAAAAGAGGCAGGAAGGCAAAGCAAAATTCTGCGGCAAAAACCAAACAGCAACTACTGAAGAGAGGTCTTCACTGCTCCACGGAAAAGATGAAACTGCAAGTCCTGTACAAGTTGGGCAGGTGGATGGGAAGGCACTTGTGCATACCAAAGGCTGGGCAGCTTCTGCACTGGGCTCTGTGATGACATAACCCATAAGTAAGAAGGTAATGCCCTGTTTTACCTTGGAGAAAACCGAATACAAACACTATACTAGGAAGAGTATGTTTAGGGCAGACATAAACAAAAGTCATTTTGTCTCTATTCTCATGCCATACAAGCATACAGAATTAAAGACTTACAACTTTTTTTTGGCTTTAGAAATCTATTAATACAAAAAATGTGAGTAACAATGAAAACAAACAAGTCAAGGATAGGGAAGACAGAAATGTGTAGGTTTGCTTCTCTTTAGAACCAGAAGCAAATCAGAAGCTTATTATGTAGAATTCTAAGAGAATCGTGACGATAAGTACTATACTCATCCCAAGTGCTCAACTCAACAACCTAAATGCATCAAGAACTTAGAAAAGAAAAAAAAGTTGTTTTCATTAAATAGGTACATTAATTACCTTTGGTATGCCTCTGTTGCCTGTTTTTTCAGTTTCAGGTGTTCATTTAAAAAGCCCAGCATTGTAAAAGCAGATACATCATCCTTGATTCTTTCTGGAAGATTTAAAAAAAGCAACCCATGGTAAAAAAAAAGTCACTCACACTTACAAAAATAAACAGTAGAAGAATACTAAACACCATGAGGTAAAACATAAAGCTACTGTATTCAATGTTAATAAATGGACAACAAATGGACTTTTAGCAGCTGTATGTATTCAATATGCAGAAAAATCAATTACACATCAACTTCTAAGACAAGAACAAACTGTTTAACAATGAGTTTGCTAACAGAAACTAAGGCAACAAATCTTATCACATCACAGATCACTGCAGCTTTCTAGATTAAACTGAAATGATTGAACTCATGTCTATGGTTGAAACCTAAGACTAACACAACAATAAACTGTGTATGGGATGAAGGATACCTGATCAGCGCTAAACAGATGCTAAAATGGCTCTTTACTTTGATCATCCAAGCTTCCTATTTCATGATAGTACATCACATTTGCCAAGCTATGTTCCAAACAAAATACAGTCAAACCTCGGTTTACAAGTGCCATGGTTTGCGAGTGTTTTGCAAGACGAGCAAAACATTGGTAAAATCTGCGCTTCGGAAACCGAGCTTGACTCGATTTATGAGCTCCCCCCTCCCCCGCGATACAGCATTTCCCCCCTCACGTCGCCCCCCCCCCCCTGCCACAATCTAGCATCCCCCACTCACCCACCCAAACACATTCTCTTACCCCTATCTGGCACCAGCACCAACGCACAAGACATGCCGGTGCTGGTACCCGAAGATCTTCCCTCTTCCTTGTGCTGGGCCTTGAGCATTTGCGCGTGCTCAAGGCCTTCTAGTTCTCGCTCTTTTCGAGATTCTCAGACTATATGGTTGAACTCCAAGATTAAAATTGGCGGATTTAAGGTCATCTGGAAATATTAGATGATAGGAGGCATATGCACTTTAGATGATATTATTTCTGATGGTAAGCTGCTTGATTTTTCACAATTGCAACACAAATTTGGTCTTAATAAATCACAAAATTATAGATGGTTGCAGTTGAAGCAGGCCATTCAGGAAGGGTTCCCTGAATGGAAAAATTAGGAGGTTCAAAATAGCTTGCTGGTCTTATGTTTTCAGGTGGACTTCCTGGGACACCAGGCCGCTCAGTGATATAAATTAATATCTGGATTTTTGAATAAGAAACCAAGAAATGGTCTGCGTGACATTTGGAGCAATGAGATAAAGCATCAAATTACTGCAGTTCAATGGCCACGAATTTGGTCTTGGAGATTGAGATGTACAATGTCTGCATCTATGAGACAAACATGGTTTTTCTTATTACATAGAGTATTTTGGACCCCAGTTCGTTTGCATACAGTAGATAGTTACAAATCTAATAGATGCTGGCATTGTCATCTGGAAGTTAGATCATTTACTATACTATTGTCCTTTGATACTAAAATTCTGGAGATCGATTAATAATTTATTAGAAAATCCAGTGCCATTATCATATGATACCGTTTTATTTGGAATATCTATGAGGGCAGAAAGTCAAATTGTGGCAAAAAATAATAAACTTTTGTTTATAATGACGGGAGTTGCCATGCAGGTTATTTTAAAGAATTGGAAAAATTGGGATAGATTAAATTATTCATTCTGGTGGGAATCCGTATGTTATAGCTTTAAAATGGAAAAGTTTATGGCCATTCAGAAGGGATATTATAAAAAATTTATGGAAGTTTGGGAACCATTAACTAAATATTGTAAAGATTGATTTATTTGTATAACTGAGGAAAATATGCACATCCGGGGAGCGGGGAGGGGGATATGTTTTGGCATTTGTTAAGAAGTATAGAAGGGTTTATTACAAGTATTTTTATGAGGTGTTGGTCAATGGGAAGTGGGTGGGAGAAAATAAGTCTTGTTTTTATTTTATTAAGTATATTGTGCTGTAATGATAATATTTTATGTAAATGCATCATCTTTTGTGCACAATTGAAGTTTTAAAAATGAATAAAGAATATTAAAATAAAAAAAAGAAATTGCATAGAAAATGTATATTTTAAGTGCTGCAGTGAAAGAAGTCAAAGGTATGCGCTATCCTTCCACTGAATTAGATGCCAGGAAATACAATAATTAGGACCCAGATGCCAGGAAATACAATAATTAGGACCCAATCTTATGTATTAAGGTAAACCAAGGAAAAAGAAAAAGTATGCCGAAAACAAATTTCACATGGATAATACTAGTGCATGTAAACTGACCCTGAAAATTGTTATGTTCATATAAATCTTATGAAACACAATAAGCATTTATTGACCTACCTGTGTATTTACTCAGAACAACCTGGGCTGCAGGGATGGCATTCATTTGTAATATGTTATAGCGGTATAGTTCTGTGTTTCTGTTAGTCTTGTCTTGTAATGTTGAACATACCCAATGAGCATATCCTTTTGCTCCCTCGGTCTTAGAAACAAACAAAATTAGCTTAGTAAGGTTCAAACAGCCCAGCTTTAAAACAAAACAACCAACACAAAAATTTGTATCTTAAGGTTATACAACGTATTTTTTCCTAACATGCAGGGGTTTAATAAGTGATCTTTTGTCATTTTAGAAAAGGCCTGTTTGCAAATCTGAAGATATAGAATAACTGAAATATTATATAGTATCAAAGATTTGGAGCCATCTCAGCAGTAGTGTTTCAGACTGCAGCTATGGAAAGAGATTTATGAATGAGGTTAAAAAAAAAAAAAAAAAAGCCATCCCAGCATAGTAGCCTCTCTAAAAAAATGTGTGATAAGTTTCAAGTGATACCAGTTGTTTAGGTTGTGCCACTGAATATCCATCTACAAGTTAAAATAGCCAAATCGGACACCAATGATTTTATAATAGGTCACATAGGTCAGAAGTCACGTACTGAAGGCCTAGTTTATAAAAGTACATAGGCACCTATATTTCTCTATAAAATTTCCTCCACCAAATGTACAGAAATTGCAGTTAAAAAGCAGCCACATACAAGTATGCATCTGAAGCACACATGCATGTATTTTGTTAGCTACATGTTTACTTCATGACTTCGTGTAAGCTCTGCAAAACTCTTCCCCCAAACACACCTACTCCTATATTGTGTACCAAGGCATGTCTCCTTGTATATATATAAACGACTGGGGAATTGGGTCCTTGTATATATATATGCAGTAATTTTATAAAAGGCCTTTTACACACAAACATTTATATGTGAAAAAACCTTTACAAAATTACCCCTTTCGTGTTTTTCCTGCTATCTGTGCAGCCTGCTCGCTCAATTATGTTATATGCTTAAAGCTGTGACATTCAGTTGCTAAACATTAAGGCCCCTTTTTACAAAGCCACAGTAGAGATTTCTACTGTGGGCCGGCTAGGTAAATGCGCTGATGTTAATAGGAATTCCATGAGCGTCAGAACATTTACATTGCCAGCTCATGGTAGAAACCACTACCATGGCTTTGTAAAATCCAGTGTAATTTAGATAATTTATATATTCAAAACTATTCATTCAATGCAAGAACAAACAAACAAATCAAAAAATCATTTATACAGTCAGCACCACTGCTAACCACATACCTGGTTTTGACAACTGAGCTATATGTTTCTGGACCTAAGTCAATATTCAAGCATTCTGTATCGAAGGTATTAAAGGGGAAATTATCAGTGTGAGCTACTGTTATTACATGTTATTTTACTATTGACTCCAGCTATTAGTAACTAGGTCTCACTGTATAAAATGGGACCTGTGATAAAATAGCATGAGTTGTACGTAAAATGTCTTAATGATAACTCAAGTTGATAAACTATCCCCCTAAATGCTTTACATAAATTTATTGGGTGATGGATACGGGTGTTCTCTATGGCTCCCTATTTTGCTACTACATTTTATTTTTGGCCCCTTTGGAATGTTTGATAAGGTTTTGAACTGTTGACTGTTTATATATTCCATTCTCTTTTGTTTTTCTGTATATTCTTCTCTATAATTTATGGTGACGGGGACTCCGGGAGGGGGGTTGGGTGGGAGGATGGGAGGATTTTGTTTTATTGAAAATTGCTATTCTCAGCCTTATATTGTTGATTGCTTGTTTTCACTTTGTGTTTTGTCTTTGGCTCAATAAACATAATTTAAATAGAAAGGCAGCATAACCATAGGTGAAGATGGTTAAGGTGAGGCAGATATGATGCTCTACTGTACCGGAATGAAACCTGATTGGAATTTTTAACTTATTTTCTTTTCTTCAGTTTAATTTCTGCTCTCTGTTTTACTATTTTTATTTCTGCTTGATATTGTATTTAGATTTATTTTATTAGATTTACTACTCTACCCATATTAATCTAAACTAAAACTAAACTAAACCTTAAGTTTGTATACCACCTCATCTCCATAAAGATAGAGCTCGGCACGGTTTACAGATAAATTCAATAAATGAGGGAAGGACATAATAAGAAATTAGAGGTTATGAAGAGGATAGCTAGCTTTACATTTTAAATAGATAGCTTTACGTTTTGGAGAAAAGCCAGGTTTTCAAAATGCTTTCGGAATAATTGGAATGAGCCTAGGTTCAGCAGCAAGGTTATTCCAAATCTCAGTGAATTTGAAGAAAAGGGATTTCCCTAATTTACCTGCATATATGACGCCTTTTAATGAGGGGAAAGATAGTTTGAGTTTGTGGATGGATCTGGTAGTGTCTGGTCTCGAAGAATTCCAGGATAGTGGAATTAGGGGAGGAAGAATGCCATGTAGGATCTTGAATATTAGGCAGGTACATTTAAAGTGAATCATAGAAATCACCAGAAGCCAGTGAAGTTTTGACAGAAGTGGGGAAACATAGTCAAATTTGCTTTTTGCGAAGATCAACCTAGCTGCAGTGTTCTGGATTTGCTGAAGTCTTTGAAGACTTTTATTGGTTAGACTTGGATTGATGGAATTACAATAGTCCAGTCTGGAAAGAATGATTGATTGTACAAGGACAGCAAAATGTGCAAAATAGCAAAATCTATTCTTCTTCTAGGTTTCTTGTTAACAATGTTTTGTTTCTCTAGGGGTCTTCTTCCTTCTTTCCTCTTTTCTATTTATCTTTATCTAATTGATGTTTTTCTCTTAGGCATTTTAGTTAGATTGTGAGCCCGTCTGGGACAGTGAGGGTAGTTACAATACATGTAAAGCAGATTTAGCACAGTGAATGTAACCCATTCTGAGCTCTTAGTGGAGGACAGGATATAAATCTAAATAAATAAATAAGTACCTGTTTAGGAGTGGAAACGTAACCTAATGAGTTCTGCAGTAGATTCTAAACCAGGCAAGCCAGGTTTCAAGTCCCATCTCTACTTCTTGGGATTTTAAGCAGGTCACAACTTTCCACTGCAGGGCTTCCCAAAACTGAGAGTTGTGAAATTTGCAACTTGGACGGGCCCTCCATAAGACATTGTTGACCTGCATCTTTGAGGGCTTGCACATTTTCTTTGATCAGCACTGCTCCATTTTCTCTGGTACAAACAGTATGTGAACTCTCTGGGAACAGTAAAATACCTACTGTACCTGCAACCAACCATAAACGTTTTTTCCTTCATACTAAAACATTTAACTTAATATGGAAAACTTACATGCATACCAAGTTCAGTAGTGTGCCTAAAAAGATCCATTGTTTCATAACTGCCTACAGTTTCTGCAATAAGGGCCTAGAAAAAAGACAAATGAACATCTATCAGATGCTTGACTCCATATATCAAGCTTTAAAACACATACGCATGCACATATTATGAGTAGAGATAAAACAATGCTAAACTGTTCAACTCTAAGAGGTGTTCTCTTAGGATACAAAGAATAGATAAAAATCTCTTGCTACAGGCTATGGTTAAATTAGGGGGAGGAAAATCTCAATCCCAGTGGTCAAAAATAAAAGGGTTTGATAGCAACAAACTCTTTGGGGTTTTTTCTTTTCAAGATAACCAAACTGCTGAATGGATGAGCTGAATTCTAAACTTACACTGTCTAATAGAATGATCAGGAGATCCCCATCAAAAATGTAATTGAATGTGAATATATGGACCGAAGTCCATGTCACAGATCTTCTCTGTAAAAGCTGGGCTATTTATATTGTTAAGTCTCCATAATCATGAGTGGACTGGAACAGGTAAACATTTGTTCATGCTTCCAAAAAAGTAAACAAAAGTCTATGGGATACCCTATCAAGCTACTACCGTACACGTCACCTTAAAAGCCAAATGCTTCTCAATGGGTAACCATTGCAAAGACATTAATATTGGTGTAATATGATCATATTACACAATTAGAAGGCAAACCAGAACAAAACAAGGTGCAATAGACCAAAGAATGAACAACTGTAACAAGGTCAGATATCTCCAAAGATGGACGTAGTTGCTATATTAGACAGCAATAAACAGAACAGCAGACTGAAGAAATCTCGCCATTGTTAAGGTTGAGTCAGTTGGAATTTCCAAACTGTTTACTAAGTCTTTGGGAATCAGCTCATAATAGTCAATAGAAGGTAAAATATTTTTTTTAAATGGTTTCACCTTGAAATCCAAAATGCTTCTGATTTCTTAGCATATATTTATTACTCAACCAGCTAGAAACTGCCACCATACAAGAACTTGACCTAGATATCCCTTCAATCTGGATGCAGTCCACAAAAAAGCTAAGAATAGTGCATCATCAGTATATTATAACAAACGCATATGAAAAAATTAAAGATAAGAGGAATAAATAAATAAAACTCTGGGAAATACATTTTAGCAGACTCGATAGAGCTATACAACTTGCTCAGTGAACATTTTGTATGCTGTCCTTCAGAAACGATAGAAAACTGAATAAAACAAGTTGTGTGAACCCTATGATTGCAACCTGAAAAGCAACAGGTTGTGATCTACAGCATTAAAGGCAGCTAAGAATAGCATTTCATAGAAAGAAACTTTTTTACAATATGCCTGATACACATACAACATTTAAACTGTGAAAAATCACTTCTAAAGTATTGAAGTTTATGGTGTTTGAAGTATTGTGACAATTTAAAAATGGATATACTGTACCATGGTTTCAAGAATTGAAATTATTTATACCAAAATGAAACAATTAGGAACTATGTACAGTGTTTTATTACAGTTGGGGAATAAAGTTAAAATGGGGTATTACATTGATCAGTAATTAACTTTTGCTAAACTGACTTCCATTTCTTTTTCACCGTTTTTGTTAAATGTTTTAGACAAGAGGATTGAGCAGTCTTTTGTTCCACATGATTTGATTGAAAGGAAGAATAAATAAAGGGCATGAATGCAGAAGTACTACTGACGAGCCTTGGGTACTACACAGAAAAATGAAAATGAACATTAAAAGTAAATGAACAGCTTTGGGCAAACTAAAAACAAGGAAATTTCCAAAACTGAAATATTGCAAAATTGTAGAACAAAACAGCAAAAAATAAAAAATACTGCATTTATGATAACCATAGTCAAGGAAAGAAATATGAAGTGAAGCAAGAAGAAAATGTCACAATGTGAGAATGGACTGGAGTAGACTCAGGGATAACAAAGAAGCCTGTCAAAGAAAAAGCATTGGGTATATAACACCATTTTAGAGTGAAAAAGGAGGAAATGGTATTGGAATACAAAAAAGCCTAAAGCCAGGTGAAAGGATCTTTATTAGGGAAAAATGAATAATGATGAAAATCAACTGAGGGAGGGGGGGGGGGAACAGGCTATACTTAATAGGTCTAGAACTAGGATGGATAAACTATGACTTATGAGCCAGAGCCAAATTGCCAGCATCAAATTTTGGCCTGTTGCCCAACATAATCATCCTCTTAGGCAGCTCATGAACATCTAACAACTGCTCGATCTGCTGCTGATGCAACTATGGGAGTCTTCCTCTGCAATGAGTCATCATTCTTGATCTATGCCTGAATGTCTGTTTTTAATAACACACAAACAGATCATTTAAAGTTGACATTCATTCTTAGACCAACTGGCACTGGCTTGCTGTGGAAGTCAATTGGACCAATCAGACTGCAGCATTTCTTGCCAGTGGTAAACAGGAAGAGAGAGAGGTAACAGCACATCCTGAGACTCCATTCCAAATCACTATCTGCTTGCAATCCACCCTTGCATAAGAACATAAGATCTTATTATATTGCATAAGATCTTATTATATTGATAGGTACAGTATCTCCCTTGACCCCCATTGGGGTGTGGGAGGTGGAGTCTCTTGCTTGGTCCTTGAATTACATCAGAAATGGAATCCAATACAGCCCCGGACCAAAAAGTTTGCCCACTATGGTCTAGAAAAGTGAAGATACTTAACTGTAACAGGTGTTATTTGAGGACAGGAGGCTTATATTCTTACATGTGGGTAATGTCATCCATAGAACCTGGTACAGACACTGCCAAGTGTACTGTCACTTTAAATCTTTAGGCAATGTCCATACCACACACATGCAGGTGCCTTCCCACCTGACGCTAGCATGTGGAATCATCAGTTCAGTAAAAAAAAAAAAAAAGCTAAGCCAACTAGGGGAGGTGGGCAGGTTGTGAGACTACATGCCTGCTGTGCTCAGAGAACTCCTGCTACAGGTTAAGTGTCTTCACTTTCTCTGAGGACAAGCAGCCATAATGTTCTCACATGTGGGACTCCCAAGTTACCAGAATCACATCTCTGGAAGAAGTTAAACATAGAATTAACAAAAGCCTGGAGAAATCCAACAGGGCCGGAGGGAAAGTTGGCTTTTAGATAGTGAAAAGATTCTGCAGAACTGCTTGCCAAACCAACTTTCTTTTCTGGAGTTGTGTTGTAAACAGTAATGAGAGGTAAACATAAGTAATGAGTACCAAGTGGCCTCTATAGATGCAGCTATTGATATTGGCCTTAATAATAATCTTCATCCAGCCAACACAGATAAACCTTAAATCCCCAGTATTGTATGTGGTCTGGATATTACCTCAATCTTTGCAACAAATATAATGTTGAACGAGACGCCTCAGCCCCACCACTCCACCGCAAAAAGTTTCCTTTAAATCGCAGGAAGTACCATGTGGTGCTTCATCATTGGCTGTCATTCATTTTATATAAATTTTTTTCTTTTTCTTTTCTACTTTTTACATTGATCCTTTATATTAATATTATATCTCTCAATTGCATTTGTACTAGAAAGTAGAATCCCTTTAAAGGATGATACTTATCTCAGCCAAACCAGGGGAGCCAGACCCGACATGTTTCGCACATGTATCGTGCTTTCTCAAGGGTCTCCCGAGGTACACCGCCGTCATCCGACTCCAAAAGTTTAAAGAGTCCAACCTTGGTGAAAAAAGAGCAATCTGCCTTCGATGGAGAGATTGGGAGGTAGAGTCAGGGCAATGTTGGCAATGATCTCCTAGAAGGAGTCAAAAAGAAATCTGTTGCTTTGAATAAGACTGAGTTTCCGACTTTGTTGCTTTGCATGGAGATGGTGATTAGCAGGCCTGGAGGATGATAAAGGTGGAAGATTGTAAAAACATTAAGTGTTATAATAGTATGAATTTCTGGTCTGGATGGAGCATTATATCTTCTACAAGAAAAAGATGTAAAGGCTTGATATTTAGACAAAGTTGTCATGGTGACTCTTGTGTGTTTTTTTAATTTGATCAGCTACCTCATCAATTTTATCTCCATACAGATCAATACAGATCATCACCCTTGCATGGAACATCAGAGAGGCATTCCTGTACTGAGGTTTTAAGATCAGAGACTCTAAGCCAAGATAAACGGCACATTGCTACTACCACAGTAGATGTTAAAGAAGAAATATCAAATGCATCGAAGATGCTTCAAGCAAGAAACTTCCTCGTACAGAACAAGTCCTTAGGTAATTTTTGAAATTCTTTTTTCTCTTAAGGGAGGAATTCCTCAAAAGCTGAAAGTTATTTAAGCAAGGATTTTAAATAAATGGAGGTATAGAATTGATAATCCAAGATTCTATTCATCAACATGGATGACTGAAAAATGCGTTTACCAAAGGAGTCTAATATTCTGGCTTCCTTTCCTGGAGGAGCAGACGCATAAGACTTGGGACTGCGTAAATATTTTCAAATAGATTCAATGAGAGAATGATGTTGAAGCTGCATTTTCTTAAAACCTGGACACATGTATCCTATTGTGTCAATTTTTGGGGGAGCTACCT
Source organism: Geotrypetes seraphini (assembly GCF_902459505.1). Taxonomy (NCBI): domain Eukaryota; kingdom Metazoa; phylum Chordata; class Amphibia; order Gymnophiona; family Dermophiidae; genus Geotrypetes; species Geotrypetes seraphini. Next base: position 4,276,492 of record NC_047084.1, on the reverse strand, counting down.
GTATTGACAGAGGGGGTCTCCCATTTTTTTAAACAGTGTCTTTCATGACTTTATGTAAAAGAACTTTGATACTGTAATTTGGAGGTTACTCAGTCAAGGAGCTCAAAATGTTCAGATCATGGTTCTCGATGCGGGTTGAGCATCAGACCCCAAATCCCCTGCTATGGTGAATCAAGCCTAATAGTTGACACATTCTATGTGGTGTCTGTGCATGGGATGCCAATACCGATGCCTATATTAAAAGCAAAGAATTATGAAGAAAATAAGATGAAAATAATACTAGAAAGGCACAAAAAACTTCAAGAGCTTGAACCGCTGAGAAGAGACTGAAAACACAGCATCTCAGCTCCATGGAAAATTTAGAACTGATAGTCCCACATACCGATGTTGGGAAAGAAGGTATCTGCACATATAAAGTATGAGCATTGCCTAAAGATTTAAAGTGACAGTGCTCTTGGAATGTCCATACCGGGTTCTGTAAATGCTATCACACACGAGAATATTGACCTTGGAGAAATCATATTTACATTAAAGTTCTAGTCTTCACTTTCAGTGTCAATTAAATCTTAATTATAATGCTCCACATTATACTTTAGAAAGGTTAATATACCCCTTAAAGAAGTGTAAAATGGTCACAGTTAAACAATGCTTAGCAAGAGGAAGTATGAGAAAATTGTGGTTTATTCAATTTTCTTCTATTATATAATTTTCTTGCAACATATATTGGAAGATTAGGTTTATACCTTTGATAACCTTCTTTCTGTTAGTCCCTGTAGGATTCCATATGCTAGGTGTTTATTCCCAACCCGCAATCTGGGAGTTGTAGAAATCTAACACTTTTCTGAGCATATGCTCCACTTTCTTAGCCTGAGAGCTAGAGAACATATCCAGTTACCGTATTTTTCAGACCATAAGATGCACCGACCTGTAGAAAAGGAAAAACCAAGAAAAAAAATTTGGTTCAGAATTTTTTTCTTCTTGGTTTTTCCTCCTCTACACATAGGTGCGTCTGGTGGTCTGGTGCTGGGAAATCCACAGCCTGAAGAAGTAGCATGCAGCCCGAAGCTGCCTGCAGCCCGAAGTTGCCCACACCCTGAAGAAGCAGTTTGCAGCCGCCGACTCTTCCTCCCCCCCCCCCCCCCCGGTACCTTTTTAAAGTAGCGGTGGTCCAGAGCAGTCTCCTGCTGGATGGCTGCCTTTCTCTGCAGAGCAATGCACAATGCAGGAGCGCAACCTTTGTGCAGAATGCCTGGTCCCGCGCCACTCTGTGATTGGCTGCAGTCGAGTGTGCTTTAAGCGAAATCGGTAGCTGCTTGCCCTGGGCGAGATAAATCGCGGAAATGGCCATTGGAATCCATTGAGTGATTGAAAACTTGGATGCCAGCCGATCATGGCGAGGTACAGCATTGATCAGAAAGCCTGAAATCATTAGTTCACTCCAAATAGTGACGCAAGACTCTCTGGACATACAACTTGCATAAGATCTGATTTTTGCGCTCCGAACCTATGGGATGAAATGCAGGCAACCGAACCTCCTGGTTGACATGGAAAGCTGATATCACCTTTGGTAGAAAGGAAGGTACAATATGGACAACACCTTCTGCATCCGTAAAACGGAGAAATCCTGCACGAAAGGCGACACCAGGAAATACTTCTTCACCGAAAGAGTGGTTGACAGTGGAATAAGCTCCAGTGCAGGTGATCGAGGCCAGCAGTGTGCCAGATTTTAAGAACAGATGGGATGCTCATGTTGGATCTCTACGAGGGAAAGGTCATCAGAGAGCGATTAAATAGGGGGGTGGGTCAATGGTGTGGGCAGACTCGATGGGCCTCGGCCTTTTTCTGCCATCACTTTCTATGTTTCTATGAAAGAGCCTGAAGCTCTGATATATGCCATGCCGAGACATGGCAACCAGAAAGAAAGACAGTCTTGATCATTAGATCCAGAAGAGATCCTTCAGTAGTTTGAATGGGATCTCTCCAAGGCTCTGCAAAACGATGTTAAGATTCCATGAAGGGAAAGGAAGTCGCAAGAGAGGACGCAAACGAAGCACCCCTCTCATAAATCTGGTCACGTCCAGATGAGCAGTAAGCGAACTAGCGCCTCTGCGTGCTTGAAAACATGAAAGGCTTGCAACCTGAACTTTAAGGGCCAGGCCTTTGTCTACGCCTTCCTGAAGAAAAGCCAGGACCACCGATATGTGAGCCCTCTCAGGCTCCACCTGATTCTTAGCACACCACTGTTGGAAAGCCTTCAAGGCTTTGGCATAAGAAGCCATAGTAGAGGGTTTCTTCGAGTGCAAGAGAATCGCAAAAACTACCTCTGAATAACCACGCTTCATGAAGGCTGAGCGCAAAAGCCATGCTGTAAGACCACAACACCGTGGGTTCTCCATGGGCACTGGCCCCTAACTGAGAAAGTATCAATAAAGAGGTAGCCAGAGCTTCTCGTCCTGCTGAAGATGGACGAGATCTGTATACCAAGGATGAGGCCAATCCAGAGCTACTAGAATCACCAGGCCAGGATGCGTTGCTATCCAGCAGATAATCCGACTGACCAGAGGCCACGAAGGGAATAAATATAGGAGCTCATGAACTGGCTAGGGCAGAACTAACATGTCAACCCTAAGCTTCCTCGCTGTGTTTGTCAACTGAAAAAGAGCCTGGCATTTAAGTTCTCTGCTGAAGCCATCAAGTCCACCTGGGGCTGACCCCAGCGCTGCACAATCAGCCAGAACAACTTCTGTGAGAGGGACCAATCTCCCAGGTCCAGGATCTGTCGGTTGAGGAAGTCTGCCTGAATGTTGTCGATTCCAACCACATAGGTCGCTGAGAGAGACAGAAGATGAGCTTCCGTACAGCAAAAAAGCATGTGAGCCTCCTGGCCCAAGGGAGTGCTTCTCGTGCCCCCTTGATGATTTACATTTGCCACTGCTATGGCATTGTCGGAGAATACTTGCACCGCTCTTACTTCCAGAAGGGGCTGGAGAACAAGTAACACCAGCCGAATTGTCCTGAGCTCCAGACGATTGATCAACCAACATTTCTAACGAGGAGTCCACTGCCCCTGAATGTAACGGTCCCCGCAGTGAGCACCCCACCAGACAGGCTGGCATCCATCATAAGAGTCATCCACTCTGATATCCGAAGAAGCCTGCCCTGATGGAGAGACTCCTCCAGAAGCTACCAGCTCAAACTGCTTTGAGCTGGCTCCGTCCATGGGAGAGGCATCTGAAGGGGATGATGCTGCGGAACATACCGAGAGAGGAGAGTCCTATAATGGGTGCATGTGAGTTTGGGTCCAGGGAACCACCTCCAAGGAGGCTGCCATGGATCCCAGAACCAAAAGATAAAGCCAGGATGTGGAGCCGGACAGTCCAGAAGAGCTCAAGAAGAAATACAGGACCCTGCCTGGTGTTGAAGAGAAGACCCAGATACTCCAGGGACTGGGACAGCGTCAAGTTGCTTTTCTTGAAGTTGACAATCTACCCCAATGCCTGCAACAGAGACACCACCATCTCCACCATACTTCTGCACTCCGGACAAGATGGAGCTTGGATTAACCAATCATCCAAGTAAGGATGGACCTGGATCCCCTGCCGGAGGAGAAAGGACTCCACAACTACCATCACCTTGGTGAAAGTGCAGGGCACCATCACAAGGCCAAAGGGCAGTGCAGGGAACTGGAAATGCTGTTGCAGAACATGGAAACACAGAAACCTGCGATGCTCTGAGTAGATTGGAATATGGAGGTAAGACTCCTTAAGATCCAAGGACGCTAGAAACTCCCCTGGAGAGACAGCAGCTATGACTGTGTGCACTGTCTTCATGTGGAAATGAGGAATCCACAAGAAGTGGTTGACTGGTTTTAGATCCAGAACGGGCCTCCAGTCTTCCGAGCCTTTCTTTGGCACGATGAAGTATAAGGAGTATCTGCTAGGCCCAATTTGTGTTCTGGAACTGGTTCTATCACTCTGATGTCTATGAGACATTGTACAGTAGCATGGACTTGGGACTCCTTTTCCGGCCGACCTGCCGTAGAATTCAGAAATAGATCCAGAGGCAGGCAAAAGAAGTCTATCTTGTGCCCCTCCCAAATGATGTCTAGTACCCATTGAGCCAATGAAACGCGAGTCCACTTCTGATAAAATTGAGAAAAGCGACTTCTGATATGGAGAAGCCCTGCCTGACTCCTGGTGTCATTGGGGCTTCTTAGGAGAAGCTGCTGCTCAGGAACCTGAGGCCTGAGGCTAACAGGAATGAGAACTGCTGTAACAACAGCAGTAGCCCTGGGAATATCTCTGGGAGGAAGATTCCGCGGAGCCATGATGAAACCTGCAGGAGAAACGAAAATTACTATGATCCCCTCCCATTGACTGATGAGTCCTGTTTACAGGGAGAGACTTAGGGCGGCACTTGGCAACACTAGTTATGAGGTCATCCAAACCTTTAACAAAAAGAAGCTGACCCTTAAAAAGAAGTCTGCTCAAGGTGGCCTTTGAGGCAGTGCTCCCAGCCTAATGACAGATCCAAAGAGTCTGGCGGGCAGACAATGCATAAGCAGAGACCTTACTAAGAACTTGAATAATATCATAAAGGGCGTCTGCTACATAATCCATATCATCCATTACCAGAGGAGGACAGGCAGGTACGTCCGCAGAGGACACACCGCGCAATCTGGAATGATATGCTCGTGCCGTAAAGGAAGCAGCCACCGCCGCTTTGATACCCAAAGATGCCACTTCAAAAAACTTTTTTTCAACATAATGTCCACCCTGTGATCCCTGTCACTAGGGAGAGCTGTGCGCCTGATAAACTGTGCTATGGCAGAATCCACTTTAGGCTGTTCAAAAACTTGCTGAAAATCAGGTGCCAGTGGATAAAGCTTAATAGCTTTAGAAGGCCGGAAAGAGCTCTCTGGAGAGTCTCACTGTTCAGTAACCAGCCCAAGAAGTTATGGATGGGATGGAAAAAAGGAAGGCAGGAAATTAGAGCGGTCCACGACCGAAGCCTAAGAAGTGGAAAGTGGAGGATTTAATTTGAGATCTTTCAAAACATCAGCAATGAAAAGATGGACAGAACCATGCTTAAATAATCTGCATACAGAAGGTTCATCACCCAAATCCGGACTCTGATGGGGGCCAAGATGTCTAGTCCCGGCAAGGGTATCAGCCGGATCCAAAATAGAAGCAGTGTCAGGAGACAGTAGCAGCATAATATCTGAATGGCAACTGCTGGAATCGAGGTCTGCCACCACAGGAAGAGACGGTTCCTGAACAGGAAGCTTCGTCACTGGCGCAGCAGGTTAAGATGGTCCTAACGCGCCCACAGGTCATGTCGAACAAGCAGGGTCCACAGAATATGCTTTCCAGAGAAGCTGAATAAATTCTGGTGAAAAAATCACACCCCGCAACTATGGCAGAGAGCTGTTGAGGCGCACCTGCTCCACCAAGAGAGTCCTCAGACTTGGAATGCAGGTGTTTTACGCCAGACTCTAGAAGGACCGCTGGGCGATATTTTTTTCCCTGAAGTCACAGTCCCAGGCTGGCTCCCCAGCCATAGAAAACGCATAGGAGGCGAACTATGAAGCTCCCGCCCCCCTCCCCCTGGTGCTACGGCACATGGTCGTTGATCCAGCGTAATCAATGCATACATCCAACAGATTAGGGGCTGGGGAGTCCATCCCAAATGATTTTTAAACAAATCAAGGGGTATAGAGGCAGAAAAAAAACTTTGAAAAAAAAAAGATAGATGAAAATTCAAGATGGCCGCCACCAGCAAATTTGCACCAAAACCAGCAAAAATAAACAAAACAATAAAAAATAAATAATAGCCACAATAATAGCAACAATAAAAAATAGCAATTTGGGATCTGGGGAGGTGGAGGACCTGAACCCTGCCCTCAGAAACTGTGAAAAACTTTAAAAGCGTTCAGCGCCACCCCCGAAGTTCCCATAGGAAATAATGGAGGCTTATTCAGTTCTGTAGTGCCTTGGCTTTCAGCAATTTTAACAGCAGCTGAAGGGACAGAAAGGAATTTCTGCCTCAGAAACTTCTTCAAATGACAAGAGTTGAAGAACTTCAGACTGCCAACTGGCCAGACACTAACTATGACCTCCGCACCATGGATCCTCGCCACATGATCTGGGGCGGGAAAGGCAGCCTGCACCTTGATACCTTGGGTGAGTTTCACTCCAGACGCATATAGCCTGCACTGAAAACTCTTTGCAAGCCACCGAGAAATGAACTTTAAGCGAAAAAAGAAGCAAAGCAACTGCAAAAAACTTCTGCACGGATTGCTTGCAGAAATTGTAACTTGATACGTTCTCTAGCGCTCAGGCTAAGGGGTGGGGCATGTGCTCAGAAAAGTGTTGGATTTCTGCAACTCCTGGATTATGAGTTGGGATTGAACACCTAGCATATGGAATCCGGAAGGGATGTAACGGAATTGGCTATTGAACACAGTTTAATGGAATTAAAAAAAAAAAACCCTAACTAAACCACAAAATTTAAATAAATATCGAATTATACGTACCTGCCCAATCCAGCACATTACATAAGAGGGTTCAAGGGACTGAGCTACTTTAAAAGCTTCATGACTCAGCTAAAAACAAAACAAAACAAGAGTCAAAAAACATTAAATGCACACTCAATATGTACTTAATAAATTTTTAAAAATTGTCTATACAAGCATAGACAGTGCTGGTTGATCTATTATTTGAAGTGTCGATATGGCTATGTCTCTTTCGAAGATGCAAAAGAAGAACAAAAGATAAGATTTATGACTACAGGATAGAGCCCTCAGAATCTTTCTTTCTTTGTGCAATCATTTTAAAACTTGTATTAGAAAATTATCCATATCTAAATATCATAAGGCCGATATTCAAAAGTTATATGCTCATTGGTGGCCAGTAAATATAACTCCTAAAGATAGGCTAATGCTAGATCAAGAAGATCTTTATTTAGTCATATTAGAAATAGAGACTGTGGATCTCAAGTGCCCGCCGCTATTTAGCCTTTAGAACAAGTCTTGGCTAATAGCCTGGATGCGGGCTATCATCGGTCCAATTGTCTCTCTTTTTCTTCATTTTTAATTTTGTGTGAAAACTTTTACTATTATTCTTTTTTATTAGCTATTTTCTTTCTTATTATTCTTTCTTTCTATTTTTCATTTACTTTGACCTCTAGGGGCTCCGATACATATAACTTGCTCTCTTATGTAAGATTTTATCCATAATACTTAGCTCAGGTGCTGTATTCTATCCGGCCTTCCAGAGATAGTACGACGGAAGATCTCTGTTTCGCTCTCACTTTATAAAAAGAGCTTCTTCAGGAAAGAGCATTATGCGATTGCCATTATTCCAAAGATAAAAGAAAGAAACAATATAAATTTAAGTTATGTAATAAAACTTTATGATTTTTTATTCTAAATTGAGACTGCTCTTTCTTGCTGTCGATGAAGACTCCGGGGGGGGGGGGGGGGGGCCGCCCAAGGGTATATTTTTCCCTTTTAGTTTAAGTTAGTTCCTTTACATTTCCTTTCTTGTCTAATTTTTCTAAATCTGGAATGACTCATATATCTTAAATGTCTTGAATATCTTAAATGATTGTTATTGTGATAAAAGTCTGTTCATTAAAATATAAATACTGGTGAAAATCCTACTTATCATTTAGCAAGACCTCAACTGATTCTGGTTTTTAGAGAAACCTCGGCATAATTTAGCCGTTAGAAAGAATCTTCTGAATCGCAAACGGGTCAAAGCCCTATATGATCTACTTTTAAAGGCATTCTTTGGCATTTCCGGTACGAATTTGCCGGAAGTGATGTAATAATTACATACTATCTTTAAATTTTTTGTATGCGTTTCAGATACTTTCTAACGGCTAAATTACGCCGAGGTTTCTCTAAAAACCAGAATCAGTTGAGGTCTTGCTAAATGGTAAGTAGGATTTTCACCAGTATTTATATTTTAATGAATAGACTTTTATCACAGTAACAATCATTTAAGATATTCAAGACATTTAAGATATATAAGTCCTTTAACTCTAACACATTTAGAAAAATTAGACAAGAAATGAAATGTAAAGGAACTAACTTAAACTAAAAGGGAAAAATATACCCTTGGGCGGCCCCCCCCCCCCCCCCGGAGTCTTCATCGACAGCAAGAAAGAGCAGTCTCAATTTAGAATAAAAAATCATAAAGTTTTATTACATAACTTAAATTTATATTGCTTCTTTCTTTTATCTTTGGAATAATGGCAATCGCATAATGCTCTTTCCTGAAGAAGCTCTTTTTATAAAGTGAGAGCGAAACAGAGATCTTCCGTCGTACTATCTCTGGAAGGCCGGATAGAATACAGCACCCGAGCTAAGTATTATGGATAAAATCTTACATAAGAGAGCAAGTTATATGTATCGGAGCCCCTAGAGGTCAAAGTAAATGAAAAATAGAAAGAAAGAATAATAAGAAAGAAAATAGCTAATAAAAAAGAATAATAGTAAAAGTTTTCACACAAAATTAAAAATGAAGAAAAAGAGAGACAATTGGACCGATGATAGCCCGCATCCAGGCTATTAGCCAAGACTTGTTCTAAAGGCTAAATAGCGGCGGGCACTTGAGATCCACAGTCTCTATTTCTAATATGACTAAATAAAGATCTTCTTGATCTAGCATTAGCCTATCTTTAGGAGTAATTAGTGTGTTTACACTTGAAAAAACAAAGGTTCAACAGTAAATATAACTGCCATATCAACAGACTTTCAGTCCTTTCGCAATAATACTGGGTCATTCAGACAGATTTTCAGCCCAATATTATCCATATAGAGCAGGGGTGAGGGGGGCCTGAAACAAGGGTGAGATGTGAAATATTCTGGATAGTAGCACTATTCAACAATTTTTAGGGGGAGAGATTCAGGCCATGGTGGTCAATGTTTAAGCTGCTGACCAACCGCTATGAGCTGAATTGAATCCTTATAGTCAATAATGGACTGCAAATGGGCACCAGCACTGAATATCTAGGTCACAGCAGCCACCTGCAAGCTAAGGGGCTCATAATTTATTTTTTTTTTATTTTTTTCAAGATGGTGACCAGTTAATTCATCAGCTGTGCTATCTCCCTTCCTTACTTTTATTTTGAATTTATTTTTAAGATTCTCCTACATCTTTATTAAGTCTTCTTTTATCCTTTAATTTTTCCTTTTGTTTTTGATCTGATTTGAATATTTTTTTGGTCCTAAAATTAATTTTTCTTCTCATTATACTGCACACGGCTGTTGGTTCTATGGGCTAACGGCCTCAAGGCAGTAGGTATTCTTCCTACCCTTTTGCAGCAGGATCAGAGTTCTTTTGCGGAGTATTCCTCCTCCCTCTTCTGCTTGTGTTGGAAAGTTTGCCAAGGTGATGGAGGTCAGCGGTGGGGAGATTGATGTTTTGCTCGCCGGTGTGAGAGTGCCACATTGTATCAATGGAGGAGGCAGCCTGTGGGGATATCCTGCATGCTGGCGAGGGTGCAGGTTTTCTGTGTTGCCGCGGAGACCAATGATGAAAATCATCCAGCGCCTGTGGCTGATGGAGCCAGAGACAAGGGTTACGGATGCTCAACCGATGCAGCACACAGTTGGTGAATCAGCTCTTTCGGAGGCGGCTGACTATTGGGTCTTCCTTCTTTCCTGATGCTGAAATTGGACCCGAAACCACCAAAATCGGAGTTCCTGTGGCCTGCCGCGTCTGAAAAGCCTGGGACTTTCCTGACGCTGAGGACAAGGAACCGACAGACTTGAAAAGGGAATCCCCAGCCACTCTGGTGGCAAGGGGATCATTTTCTCCCTGACCATCAGTGGCTGGAGAACCCTCCCTGTGGGCGTCGGGGGAAGCCCGGGCTTCCCTGCGATCCAAAGCCGACTTGCGAGACACCATCGGGGGGGGGGAGGCGCCCTGGTCGCCGACATCCACTGCCAACGAGGCTGCCTTTAAAAGTGCTCATTGTGTTGAAAACCACTCTAGTTGCAAGAAAAAGTGCCGGTTAGATGAGAAAATACAGAAAAAAAGGCAGTTAATAAAGAGAAATGAGCCCTTTAGATCGGCATACCTCAGGATTTTTAAATTTTTTTTACACAACAGACTCCACGGCTCTCAAAGCCGGAGGGCTGACCAACCAGGTGGCCAGGCCGCTGTCTGAGGCACCTCTATAAAAATGTGAGGAGGTGGAGGAAAGTGGGGGAAAGGACCCAACACAAGACCAGCCAGGTTTAACACCCCTGAGGTCAGGCAGATCCTCAAACAGGACCCATCCAAGCTCTATCCGGGGAAAAGGGGAACTTAGGAGTCCAAAAACAAAGTTCCAACAAAATTAAGAGGGGAGCCAATCTAGTCTTACCACCTGCTATGGAGACTGAGACTGACTGGATTAGTAGGGGGATTCTAGCCTGACATCAGACCTATTGCCTGAACAGTGGTCCCAGACTAATTTTGTAACTTACCTCTAATCTTCTAATCCTATCCTTATAACCTACCTCTACTCCTATCTGTACCCCTCAATCCCTTTGTCCTCTAGGTACCTATCCAAACCTACAGGGCTTCAAAGAAGGTTTGGATAGGTACCTAGAGGACAAAGGGATTGAGGGGTACAGATAGGAGTAGAGGTAGGTTATAAGGATAGGATTAGAGGATTAGAGGTAAGTTACAAAATTAGTCTGGGACCACTGTTCAGGCAATAGGCCTGATGGGCCACCGTGTGGGCGGACCGCTGGGCAGGATGGACCTCTGGTCTGTCCCAGCGGAGGCACCTTCTTATGTTTTTATGTTCTTATACAAGTTTGTGCTCAGTTTCCATCTGCTGGTAGCAGTGAGGCATATAACTCATTCGTAAAGACTATACCGGTCTACCAAGCGAAATAAAATGACAGTTTTCAAATTAGTCCCTATTATTTTTCCTTCTTCTTCTTATATTTGTTTTTGTTATTATTTATTTATTTATATTTCATATTACAGTTGTATTTAGGCCTGCACTAAAATGTGATTTGTCCGGTTTATGAGAAAATTTTATTAATATTTTTCTTTTTTTTATATTTCTCCTACGTTCTGATTCTCTTCCTACTCTTATTCACTCCTCTTTCTTTTAATTCAAAATTAATATTATCTGCTCTTTTTCTCTTATTTGTCAAAGTTCTTCTTATTACTTTCCTGGCACCATAGCACAGATTGTGATCCCTATCTAGGACAGATAGGGAGATTTTGTGTGATGCACTCCCGTTTAACCAATTTTAATATTAATATTTTCTCCCTATTGTATTCTTTTGTACACTGCCATGAACCGAAAGGCATATGTGCAGTATATAAATAAAGAATTATACTATGTTATAATAAAAAAATAAATACATCTAAAAACCCACCTAAATTGGTACTTGGACGATCAAAAAGACAGGTCGTCCAAGTACCGATAATCGAACAGGGTTTTAGACATATCTAAAACCAGCTTTTCCCTGCCTCTGTGCACCCAGAGATAAAAGGGGCATTTTTGGAGGAGTGGGTAAGGCGGAAGGTGGGTGGGATATGGGCCAACCTAGACATAGTTGTCCGGCAGCCATAATCGATAACTTTGACAGGTTGCCTAGACGGAACTTATACATTTTGACTTACACCAAGTCAAAACAGGTATAAGTTCCAGATCATGAGGTACATCTGGTAGTTGGGAAGTATTTGGATGTGAGTATGCATCATCTTTCAAGTCCAGAGAGCATACACAATCTATTTATCGACTCATGGGGAAAAGAGTGCCTAGGGAAACCATCTTAAAGTTTTCCTTGATCAGATATTTGTTCAGGCCCCTCAGGTCTAGGATGGGACAAAATCCCCCTCTTTCTGGTCATGAGAAAATGCCTAGAATAGAATCCTTGCCCTTTTTGACCTGGTGGAATAGGCTTGACTGAATGGGACTGGAGCAGGGCAGAGAGTTCCTTTGCAAATACCTGCTTGTGTTGGGTGCTGAAGAATGACACCTGTGGAGGACAATTTGGAGGTCTCATTTGCCAGTTGAGGGTGTATCCCATCCAGACTATTTAGAGAATTCACCAGTCTAAAGTTACAAAGGGCCACCTTTTTATAAAGAAAAAAATTCTGTCTTGATCCTACCGGAAGGTCACAGAAGATGGACACTTGATGGCGGCTATATTCTCCTGGAGCAAGTCAAAACCTCAACCCAGTTTTGACCAAGGTACAGGCTGTAACTTTTGTTGATGATGCTGATGAGCTCAAGGGAGATGGTGTTGGGGCATGGGGTAGTACCAACACCAATACATCTCAAGAAAAGTGGGTCAGAGACTGCTCCACAGGTGAAGCATGTGCTTCTAAGTCAGAGTGGCTAAATGCTGCAGCTGGTGCAAGCACCCTCAATACCCAAGCACTTTGAAGCTGAAGCAAACCTGCCAACTCCTCTTTCAGCATGGTCTGGAACTGGTCATAGAGGGCAGGTAACAGAAAGGTAAACAGGGTCCTGACTGCGTGTGGACTGAGGCAACTGCACCAGAATAACTAAGGGGTACAGTCCTCTTGACACTTCTTGGGTGCCAGCAATGTGTCAATGCCCAGGAGCTCTTGGCATTGTGCATCAAAGGGGACTGATGTCAATGCTTCATGGCCTTTTCCCAATGCCTGATATTGGGGTTCCTTGGAGAAAGGTGAAGAACTCTTCAATGCCAGTGAACTCCTAGTGTCAGATGCAGCCCTGGCAGCCTTTGGGGTCAGTGCTTCCGACGCTGATGGACCTTTCTTTCTGCATTTTCTGTGTTCTATTTTGCATTTGTAAACAAAAAACACATCAATTATGTGTGTCAATACTGGAAATCACCTGATTGCACTGGGGAACTTCTGGAGCACGGCAAAAAGAACAGCGGCTAAATCAAAAAACTATGAGGCAGCCAAAAAGGGATTTACCTCTAATTCAGCTTGATGCTCCAGCCTAAAAGGGCCTCAGAAACTACAAAAAACAAAGAAAACCTAAAAGTGCCGAGACAGGCTAGAAAGAATAAAAAAGAACAAACTATGAGGAAAAATGAAATTTATCAAAGCACCTGTGCAGGAAGGCACAAAATTTATGAAAAAAAAAGAACGCTGAGGGGAAGATTTACTAGATGCGACTTCCCTTCTCTGTAGAAAAAAATGGACTAAGGGTCTCACAGTGGGGCTACTAACAAAAGCCTCTCAAAGATACAGCGTCTGCATTGAGCTCTATCGGGATGATGTCATCCAAGTGTAAGGATACTGCTGACCTACTTGTCCTTGAAGAAAAATTAATACTCAGGTGATAGATAGATATGCAGTGCTTTTATTTTACCAATTCTAAAAATATAAATACTAATTTCAAATGTTATGTATTTTTTTAATTTTTTAATTTCTATACCATTCTCCCAGGGGAGCTCAGAACGGTTTACATGAATTTATTCAGGTACTCAAGCATTTTTCCCTGCCTGGCCCTGGGGGCTCACAATCTATCTAATGTACCTGTGGCAATGGGGGATTAAGTGACTTGCCCAGAGTCACAAGGAGCAGTTGGGTTTGAACCCACAACCTCGGTGTGCTGAGGAGCTTTAACCACTGCGCAATACTCTCCCATATACAGTATTCACTTTTTTCTAAACATGAAAACCTAACAAATTTAGATTCACATTTATCATAAAAGCACGCAATAAAATGCTTCCTCTCCCCGCCCCCCCCAAGAAAAAATAGTAGAATTTACCTCAATGCTTTCATTTATCAGGTACAATGCTCCTAGATTAGTCCAACTTACAACATTCTGGAATGAATTTTGAAACAAAAAACAAACAAGATAAATTAAGTAGGGCCATTTTGTAACTTAAACAAATTAAATGCTCACTGAAAACAGAGAAATGCCTACTCACATTTTGTTCACACTGAATTGACTTGATAAAAGCATGCTGAGCAAGCGCACAATTTCTGATTCCTAGAGATTATAAAATTAAGAAGTTAATATGAAGCATGTACTACAAGTTAAGTGCTTTACTTTATTTCAGTGTTTCTCAAGTTGGTCCTGAAGGCCCTTGCCAGTCAGGTTTTCAGAATATACACAATGAATACAGGCAGTCACTGAATGTAGGAAGTCACCGAGCTACAGGGAAATACTCGTACTTTTAAAACCAATAGGAGGAAATATTTTTTCACTCAAGAGAATAGTAAAGCTCTGTAACGCATTACCAGAGGTTGTGGTAAAAGAAGATAGTGTAGCTGGTTTTAAGAAAGGTTTGGACAAATTCCTGGAGGAAAAGTCCATAGTCTGTTAAGACATGGGGGAAGCCTCTGCTTGCCCTGGATTGGTAGCATGGAATGTTGCTACTCTTTGGGTTTTGGCCAGGTACTAATGACCTGGATTGGCCTCCGTGAGAATGGGCTACTGGGCTTGATGGACTATTGGTCTGACCCAGTAAGGCTATTCTTATGTTCACCCAACTTAAGTACAATTCATTCTTAAGAATGCGGTTGTGGCTTCATTTGATTTCACTGAGCAATATTTTCAGTGGCATAGACTCCTACACTTCTCTTTAAGAACAGTGTGTGGTTGTACATGCTATACCTTAGAGAGAACACTGGTAAGGACAGTTAACCCTTTTGTCACCTTGGACCCATTGCCCTCCTACCTATATGAGAAAATTCCCACACAAGCCATCTCATCTCTTACCAAACTTATAAACTCTGCCCTACTTTCAGGCCTATTTTCTGCAGAAATGGGACATATTGCCCTGTCCCCAATACTGAAATAAGCTGATCTAGCTAGACCCCTCCTCACCTTCCAACTTCCGCGCAATAGCAAATATTCCCATCCTGACCAAGATGCTAGAGTCCATCATATCTTCCCAACTCTCATCCTATCTGGAGAGATTCTCCATTCTCCTTCCTTACCAATATGGCTTTAGACCCAACTTCAGCACCGAATCCCTATTGGCCTCATTAATCCCAAAGGTTCAACAACTTCATTCTCGTAATAAGTTTGCCGTTCTTCTACAATTCGACCTTTCTGCAGCATTTGATGTTGTCCATCATGATATTCTTAATTTCCAACTTTCTGAGATTGGCATTAACTCTACAGTCCTAGACTGGTTCTCGAAATTCTTACGCTTACGCTCTTACACTGTTAATATGAATGGCACCTCATCCTCTCCTTGGAAACCGATTTGTGGAGTCCTGCAGGGCTCACCTCTATCCCCTATTCTCTTAAACATCTATATGTCCTCCCTGAAACTCCTCCATCTTTCCCCCCTGGAAACACTTTACACTTATGCTGATGACATCCTTGTTCTTCTCGAGACCGACTCAAACCTCACCAACCTCTCTGAGAACATATCCTCATGTATAACAAACCTCCAATTCTAGGCCCTCACCGTACAAATGAAACTGAATGAGCCCAAAACAAAACTACTTTGGCTCGGCCCAAAATTAGATCAGCTACCCACCTTCATCCCACTGTCCTCTGGCACCATACTGCAGCTCGAGTTCTCTAGCAAAGTTCTGGGCATCATCATTGACTCTACACTATCCTTCAATGATCACCTCAACTCCTTGGTAAAAAAATGCTTTTTCAGCTTTCACATGCTGAGGAAAGCGAGATCCTGCTTCCATCAACAACACTTTGCTGTCCTCGTACAATCCATCATCCTTTCCAGATTGGACTATTGTAATTCCATCTACTTAAGTCTAACAAAGAAAAGTCTTCAAAGACTTCAGCAGATTCAGAATACCGCAGCTAAATCAATTTTTGCAAAAAGTAAATTTGACCATGTCTCCCCACTCCTGTCCAAACTTCACTGGCTTCCAGTAGTCTCTAGGGTCCACTTTAAATGCGCTTGCCTAACTTTCAAGATCCTACACGGCATCCTTCCTCCCCCTCATCTCTCTATCTTGGAATTCCTCAAATCCTAACAACACCAGATCCACCCAAAAATTCAAACTATCTTTCCTCTTATTAAAAGGCATATCCCATCCAGGAAAACTAGGGACATCCCTCTCCTTCAGAATCACAGAGCTCTGGAATAACCTTTCTACCCCACTTCGGAATCTGGGCGCCCTCCAACTTTTTCGAAAACATTTGAAAACTTGGCTATTCTCAAAAATGTAATATTTCCTCCTCTTTATTATACTAAGTCCCTCTAAACTTTCTCTATGCTGTTCTGTATCCCTCATTGGAGTTCCTTCTCTATACCATTTCCTGTAAACCGTGCCGAGCTCTACGAGTGTGGAGATGATGCGGTATACAAACTTAAGGTTTAGTTTAGTTTAGTTTAGTTTAGTCAGCTGGGAGCAGAGGTAAACAGCAAGAATCTTAAAATCTACAATTTCTGAGTTACATAGGAATCCAATTTAAGAACAGCTTTAAAAATGTAACTTGTTCTTAACCCGGTGTCTGCCTGTATGTATGAAATTGATTTGCATACACTGCCTCCATTATATGCAAATCTTTCTCATGCATATTCATTGAGGATATCTTGAAAACCTGACTTGCAAGAGGATGCTCCTTGAACATTCTAGGTACATTGACTACTATAGTTAGAAATTAATCTCTTTAGACACAACACAGAAGTATACATTAACTTACAAAGGGGAAGGCAATAGAAAAACCTGGATAACCATGTAAATGAATGAGTGAAATTCACTGCATTTCACTGTGAGACTTACCATTGCTACAGGCAACAACACCGAGTGCATTCCAGTACAAATGGTTTCTACTGTCCAACATTACAGACTTCTTAAGAGACTACAAATAAAAATATGATATAACTTATGTAACTATGATTTTCATCTTGTAAGATTTAACTTTGCAGTTAACTAGTTTACATAGGAGAAAATATCAGAAGAGGAGCAAATGTGCTTTCAAATGTTCATTCTGCAATACTTTGTTAGTCCAATAAAAGGTATCAAAATCCAAGAAGATTCCTGTGTAATCTTAGGTTAATTTTACTGCAGCTCATTAGGTTTGATGTAAGCTCTTCCTTGATATATTATATTACTACTCATAAAAAAACACCCTATTATGCCATACAGTGGCTACAGATCTTGCCACTACTAGATTGAAGAAAAGGAGTTCAGCAATGTCATAATTTATCTGGCTAGAATGGAGGCTAGACCGATATCTTCAGCCACCACACCTGTTAACTCCTTAGAGAACCTTCTGACTTTCAAAAAAAGAAAACGGAAGGTCCGATAAGGAGTTAACAGAGATTTGGGGAAGGAGAAGACAGGATTTAAAGATACTGAAAAAAGAATACCGTTAAGGTTTGAATGATCCCGATGCAGTGGTTCCCCAAAGCCCCTTGGTAAAGTTATTCTTTGATATGCTACAAATATAGCTCTTAAGCCATGCCAACTTTCCTGCCCCCAGAGCATATGAAAATTTTGTGCAACTGTTACAGCCGCTCCTGATGAAGGCCACATGAAATGGGCAGTCCAGATGAGTTAGAGTTCAACTCTGGAAGCACTTTAGAGCTAGTTCAGCTATGCAAGCACTTTAAGTCAGATAAGTGCTTCTTTATAAGTCAATAATAAAGAAAATTAAGAAAATTTTGTATAAGAGTAAAAGAAAAGGGGACTGAGGTTGTGATGTTTCAATGGTGAGATGGCTGAAGAAATAGGTCTAGTCCCTATTTGAGCTGTACCAGCCTTAGATAAAGTTGTGACATTGCTGAAGACCTTCTTTTCTCAACCAAGTAGTGACCAGATCTGTACCCAGTGTATGGCATAACAAATTTTAAGGTATTTGTTGTTTACATTACTACTTATGGATTTATTTATTTACTTTTCTATTCTTGATGATTGTTTCCTAATTTCCTTTGTTAATTTGAAAAATGTAATAAAATGTTTAAAAAAAAAGTAGGATTTGTTGAAAATATACACTTCATGATAAAAGAAAGTACAATACCAGACATTTATTTAATCTCTGTTTCTGCAATACAGGCAGTCCCCGTTTTACAAACATCTGACTTACGTCGGACTCGTACTTACAAAAACTGTTCTACCTTCAGTGTCCCAAAGCACCCCTCTCCCTTCCTCCTGAGTCTCACCGTGCCCTTCTCCCTCCCTCCCGAGTTCCAACATGCCCCTGTCCCTCCCTCCCAAGTTCCAACTGTAAGCCTCTGATGTTGAAGGAAGCTGCGGGACACACATAGGAGCCGCCACCCGCAGCTTTGTGCAGAGAAACGACTACAGCTGGAAAGAGAAGGGAGCTGGCTAGACGAAGGTAAACACCCCGCTGTAGGGAGGCACGTACTTGGGGCACAGAATAGAGAAAGGAAGGGAGAGAGAGGGGCGTGTTGGAACTTGGGAGGGAGAGTGGAGCATTGGGACTCAGAAGGAAGGGAACACAAACTTTGGACAAAGGACAGAAGGAAGGAAGGAGGGAGGGGGCATGAACTTGGGACACAGAATGGAGGGAGGGAAGGAAAGAGATGCTGAAGTGGGGGAGGGAATAGAAAGGGAGAATTGGGTGTCTGAGTGAGAGAGAGAGAGAGATGGTGCACAGGGGGAGATGAAGAAAGATGAGAATTGTTGGGCATAGTGAAGGAGAGAGAATTATTGGACATGGTGGTGGAAGAGGAGTGAGATAGAGATGCATGGGAAAGAGAGAGATGAGAGGGAGTAATGTTGGATGTGGTGATGGAGAGGAAACAGTGGGATGGATGGAAAGGAATGTAAGAGGGGCCTCAAGGAGGTGGAGAAGGTGGGAAGGATACTAGGATCCGAGTTACATACAAATTCAACCTAAGAACTGTTTAAAAAACGGAACCCGTTCTTAACCCAAGGACTGCCTGTAGTTTATAAAATAGGAACCAAGAAATGAGAGCTGTACCTGCAAAGACTTTTCCAACAACTCATTGGATTCACTCATGCTGCCATTTGTTGCCGTCAGATGTTGTGCTTGACGATAGTAGTTTATCCCCAGGTCACACCACAAATTAGCTGATGACTGCAGTTTTAATGCTCGGCCATAACACCTATTAAAAAAAAACATAAAGTCTTGCTAACCTAAATCTTCAACCCTTGGATTCAATTGATGCAAAAGGGTTTCCCATTAAGAAAGGTTAAGAGTTATTTAGAATAAATATCTGTTAAATTTGTATAGTAGGATTGTGGGGTTTCACCCATTATTTCTAGCAGAATATTTCAAGTTTTTTCAGGCTGTGGACCTCTTGCACATTCACAAAAGATTACACAAAAACACAAATTTAAACACGAACGATTACATAGTCCTCTAAGCCTTTCTTTGGTATAATGAAGTATATGGAGTATCTGTCTGAGCCCGATTCTTTGTCCGAGACCAGCTCTATGGCATGAAGATCCAGTAGCCTTTGCACCATTGCCCAGA
Source organism: Geotrypetes seraphini (assembly GCF_902459505.1). NCBI lineage: Eukaryota > Metazoa > Chordata > Amphibia > Gymnophiona > Dermophiidae > Geotrypetes > Geotrypetes seraphini. Next base: position 4,257,127 of record NC_047084.1, on the reverse strand, counting down.
CTCTGAGGGCTCTCTCCTGTTGGCTGGCCTGAGAATCTACACAGTGGTCTGGAAGGGATGCACAGAACTCAATTTTGTAACTATCTTGAACAACTTCTAGGACCCAACGGTCTGCACCAATATGAGCCCAGACTGAATAAAAAACTGACAGCCTGCCCCCTATCTGGCATCTCTGTGATTTCTTAGAGACTGGGGAGGAGCCGCAGTCCGAGTCTTGTTGTCTCCTGCCTCCATTGGACCTCTGATATGACCCCTGAAAGGACCTCTGCATTGATTGGCCTGCTGTATAAGGATAGAATCTTCAAGAACCTCAAAAATTGCCCTGTCCTGGACCCCCTAGTTGCCTGGAATCTGCTGTCTGGTAAAGCCTTGAGATGATGGTCCATAACACTTGCCATCAGGTCATCTGCTTCTGAAAGGGGAACCTGCTCAGCGTGGCTTTAGATGCATAATTTCCTGCCCATTGTCTGATCCAAAGCATCCATCGAGATCACAAAGGCTCATAACACCTTGCTCATAACGCTGATAAAATCATACAGAGCGTTTGCTACATAATTCACTCCAGATAGGAGCAGTTGAGGATCCTCATCATCCTCTGAGACAAAGGCTCGAAAGAGGTGGGTGCAGCAAGCACGTGCCACAAAGGAAGTCAAGGCTGCTGCCTTAATCCCTAAGGTCATGGCTTCAAATTGTCTTTTGAGGAGCAGGTCCACTTTATGGTCCCGTGAATCCTTTAACAACACACTTCCTGCACTGTACGATGTTTGGTGACCTGCACCACCAGTGAATCCACTTTTGGCTGAGCAAACAGCTGCTGGAAATCCTGAGCCATCGGGTAAAGCTTGGTCATAGCCTTAGAGGCTCATTTTCAAAACACTTAGACACACAAAGTACCATCGGAGGGATCTGGTGAAGCTTGAAGAATGGTCAAGCAATTGGCAACTGAGATTTAATGCTAAAAAATGCAGGATCATGCACTTGGGCTGCAAAAATACAAGAGAAGGATATAGTATAGAAACATAGAAGATGACGGCAGAAAAGGGCTACAGCCCATCAAGTCTGCCCACTCTGCTTATCCATCCCCTGTCTATGCCCTAATGACCCAATTTCCTTATCTTGACCCTCATAGGGATCCCACATGGGTATCCCATTTATTCTTAAAGTCTGGCACGCTGTCTGCCTCGATCACCTGCACTGGAAGCTTGTTCCAATGATCAACCACTCTCTCTGTGAAGAAATATTTTCTGGTGTCGCCATGAAATTTTCCGCCCCTGAGTTTGAGCGGGTGCCCTCTTGTGGCCGAGGGTCCCTTGAGAAAGAAAATATCATCTTCCACTTTGACAAGTCCTGTGAGGTACTTAAATGTTTCGATCATTTCTCCCCTCTCCCTACGTTCCTCGAGAGTGTAGAGCTGCAATTTGTTCAGTCTCTCTTCGTACGAGAGACCCTTGAACCCCGAGATCATCCTGGTGGCCGTCTGCTGAACCGATTCAATTCTGCGCACATCTTTACTGTAATGTGGCCTTCAGAATTGCACACAGTATTCCAGATGAGGTCTCACCATGGCCCTGTACAACGGCATTATGACTTCAGGCTTTCGGCTGACGAAACTTCTATTGATACAACCCAATATCTGCCTTGCCTTAGATGAAGCTTTCTCCACTTGATTGGCAGTTTTCATGTCTGCACTGATGATTACTCCTAAATCTCGTTCTGCTGAAGTCCTAGTTAAAGTTTCTTCGTTCAAGAAGTATAGTATAGGAGGCGAGGAACTTCTGTGCATGAAAGAGGAGCAGAACTTGAGGATGATTGTATCAGATGATCTCAGGGTGACAAAACAGTTAGAAAAGGTGACAGTAAAAGCCAGGAAAATGCTTGGGTATATAAGGAGAGGAATGGCTAGTAGGAAAAGGGAGGTGATAATGCCGTTGTACAAGTCTCTGGTGAGGCTCCGTTTGGAATACTATGCAATTTTGGAGACCGCACCTACAAAAAGTTATAAATGGGATGGAGTCGGTCCAGAGAGCTGCTACAAAATTGGCTAGTGGTCTTTATTTATTTAAAAATTTATTACTTGCAGCATCCAATAATCCTGCATGGGGTACAGTAAAACATACACAACAAAATTAAACAAACTCTATAAATTCATAAAAACAATACATACAAAAAATTCTCACTCAAATAATATCATCTTTCCCAGTTTCCAAAACTACAATACCAGACCAAAATTAATTAAATCCAAAACATTCAAGGAAATTCTCTCTTGAATAAGTGTCTTTACCTGCTTCCTAAACTGCAGAACACTGGATGCACTCTATCTCAAAAGGTAATGCATTTCATAACAGCACTCCCTACACAGTCATCATAGAATGACAAAGACTAGAAAGTCTAAAAATTTTCATGGATGGTACTTCCAAGCACATCTTATTCTCAGAGTGCAAAGATTGTGATGGCTGATAAAACTGAAAAAGAGAGCTTAACACAACTGGACTCTTGTCATTCAGTAATTTGAAAATCAAACACAATATTCTAACTGCTGAACCAGGTAGGGCTAGTCTCAGTTAGGGCGCTGGTCTTTGACCAGAAGGCCGCCGCATGAGCGGACTGCTAGGCACAATGTCTACTGGTCTGATCCAACAGTGGCAATTCTTATGTTCTAACTATTAGATTATGCTTCACAGCCAGTTAGGTTTTCAAGATATTTGCAATGAACATAGTGCATAGTTTCTATACATGCATATTCTGAAGATATCCTAAAAACCAGGCTGGTAAAGGGTCAAAAAAACCAGACTTGGGACCATTTAAAGCATGTGATTGGGATACATCTATACTAGGTGTGGTCTAATATATATTCTGAATACACTTCAATGTAAATTACATGCAATAACGTGTTCACTGCAATTCTGATTTGACAAATTCTGTTGGAAAATCTTTGGCTAATAATATTTAAGGGTCTTTTTACTAAGGTGCGGTAGCTATTTTAGCGTGCGCTAAATGCTAACACGCGTCAACGTGTCCATAGGATATAATGGACGCATTAGCATGAAATAGCATTTAGCATGCGCTAAAACGGCTACCGCACCTTAGTAAAAGAACTACTTAATCATCCTTCAAAAAATACGAGGGTCATTTCTTTACAGTCCTTCAATATAGTCTCCCTGCTTTGCAATGACCGAGTCCCAATGTCCAGGAAGCTTCATTAATCCGCCGGTTCGGGTGCCGGCAGAAGAAAGCTCTTCCAAAGATGCAAAACAACGTCCACGTATAGGTTGTTTCAACTTTGAAAAAAGGTCAAAATCCGGTGGTCTCATGTCTGGACTGTAAGGAGCAACACCTTATTCGTAGTTTTTTCAATGACATTCCCTATGTCAGGGGAGCGTTGTCGTAAAGCCAAGAGCAACTGAGGTCAGGTTTTGTGCATTTTTCTGTAAATGTTTTGCAAAAAATCATGATAATACACTGCTGTGACACTTCTTCCACATGGAACTTTGTCTGTGATGATGATGCCTTCATGATCATAAGCAAAAATCATCATTTGTTTGACTTTTGACTGAGCTCATCAAAACTTTTTTGGTCATAGGGAAGATGGAACTCTCCACTCATCATTGAAAAACTACGCGAATATGGCTGGGAGGTGTTACCTCATGCTCCCTACAGTCCAGACAAGAGACCACCAACCTTTGACCTTTTTACAAAGTTGAAACAACCTATGCGTGGACATCATTTTGCATCTCTGGAAGAGCTTTCTTCCGCCGGTACCCAAGCCATTCAGCAACTGAACAAAAACGGCGTCTTGGATGGAATAATGAAGCTTCCCAGACATTGGAACTCAAGTCATTGTATAGCAGGGAGACAATATTGACAGATTGTAAATAAATACTTGAAAAAAAAATAAAACATGCAAATTAAAAAATAAAATAAAATAATGTGCATTATTTATGAAATGACCCTCATACTTTCTTTCGTTGCTTGTTTCTGAAAAATAGTTGACATGCAGGTAAGAAAAACAATAGGAATGAGGATCATGTATACCTTCCTCCCAATCTGAGCAGCTCATACTTTTTCAACATCTGTTTGCCTATATTTTGGCCAATGAGAATGCCCAGCACATGGATATGTACTTTGGATGGTGTGACATTATATAAACAGGTACAAGCATCTCCCAGTAGCTTCCAGAGACAAGATACATCAGGTCTGTGTTGCACAGCCCTAAAATAAAGTTAACAAAATTAGAAAACAGAATATTAAGGGAAAGAGAAAAAGTAATACAAAATCTGTACTTTAAGCATTCATAAAATCAGCAGACTTAACTCACATGTTTTTCCAAAACCCTCTTAAACATTTGTCAAATACGACCTGAGGGAGCACTTCAAGTAACGGAAAAGCTATTGAATCAACAAGAATTGTCCTTTAGAGTATGTACAAACCTTCCAATTCAACTAGCACAGTGGGTATAAAGAGGGCTCATTTAAAAGCAAAGGTTCTAGGCTTTTTTTTAAAAAAACAAACAAACTAAATTTTGTTCGGATGGGGGTTTTATCAACGAATTGTAGTGTGGGTGGGAACATCTAGAAGGAGTGGAAATGTGGTGGACAAAACTGAAAGGAGCAATTGTAAGGGCGACAAACCTTTTTGTGAGGCAAGTAAGTAAAAATAAGAGGAAAAGTAGTAGCTGAGAAGGTAAGGAATAAGGTTAGCTTTCATAAACTACAAAAGATCACAGAAAGAGGAAGACAGGCAAAAATATTTGGAAAAGTTAAGAAAGGCTGGTCATGTAGTCAGGAAAGCAAAGATGAAAATGGAAGAAAAAATAGCTGACACGGTAAAACGGGGAGACATTTTTTAGATATATTAATGATAGGAGGAAGTGCAAAATTGGCATTGTGGGACTCAAAAGTGAAGGGGAGGAATATATAGAAGCTGATAAAGAAAAGGCCGAATTGCTTAACAAATATTTCTGTTCTGTGTTCACGGCTGAAGTGCCAGGACCGCATAAGATAAACGTGAATAGGGATGGAGGAGTAATAGACCCTGATCGATTTTTAGAGGGTTGTGGGTCAAAAAGGTGGGGGCATTGCACTGTACGTCAAAGAGGGAATAGAGTCTGCCGGAGAGAATACGCCGGAAACGAATAATAAGTTAGAATCTCTATGGGTGAAAATTCCGGGAACAAATGGAACGGAAATGAAGATCGGCATCTACTACCGTCCCCTAGGGCAGTTTGAAGAAATTGATGAAGAAATGACGGCTGAGATTATACACAACTGCAAGGGAGGCAATGTAGTTATCATGGGTGACTTCAATTACCCAGGGATTGACTGGAACCTAAGCACCTCCGGCTGCGGTAGGGAAACCAAGTTCCTGGATGCTGTGGGCGATTGCTTCCTGGAACAAATTGTCAAGGAAAACACGAGGAAAATGCAATTCTGGACTTAATTCTAAATGGACTATGAGGACCGGCTCAAGATGTAGAAGTAGAAGGGACGCTGGGAAGCAGTGATCACAGTATGATCTGCTTCAACCTGGTCACGGGGGCAAAACAACGATCCAGAAAGACGGCCATGGCACTGAACTTCCAAAAAGGGACTTGCAAAGGGATGAGACTCATGGTGGGGAAGAAGATTAAGAAGAGGATAAGTGCTGTAAAAAGTGTAGAGCAAGCGTAGTCCCTTTTTAAGGACACAATCACCAAGGCGCAAAATCTATATATACCGCTTATCAACAAGGGATCCAAGAGGAAAAAGAACAAGGAACCGGCGTGGCTCACTGTAGCAATGAAAGAAGTGATCAGAGATAAGAAGGCTTCGTTTGAAGAATGGAAAATGTCAAAAATGGATGAAAACTGGAAAAAGCACAAGCAACATCAAAGCAGGTGCCATAAGGCGGTAAGAGGGGCCAAAAGGGACTATGAGGAAAAAATTGCCAAGAAGGCAATAAACTTCAAGCCGTTCTTTTGTTATATTAAGGGGAAACAACCCGCGAAGGAAGCGGTGGGGCCGTTAGACGATCATGGAATAAAGGGAGTGCTGAAAGAGGACAAAGCCAACTGAACACATTTTTTGCGTCTCTGTTTACAGAAGAGGATATACGCAACATACCGGAAGCTGACAGACTAGGAAACAAAGACGGGAAATTGACTGGGTTGATGGTCAGTCTAGAAGAGGTATTTAACAGGCAGATAGACAAAGGTGTCCCGGTCGACATTGTACATCTGGATTTTCAGAAGGTGTTTGACAAGGTCCCGCTTGAATGACTACTTTGAAAAATTGTGAGCCATGGGATTGAAGGTGAAATATTCACGTGGATCAAAACTGGTTGGCAGATAGAAAACAGAGAGTGGGGATAAATGGACAATACTCGGACTGGAAAAGCGTCACTAGTGGAATGCTACAGGGTATGGTGCTTGGGCTCGTGCTCAACATATTTATAAACAACCTGGAAATTGGGATGACGAGCAAGGTGATTAAATTTGCAGACGATAGATACAAAGTTATTCAGATAAGTGAAGACACAGGAGGATTGCGATGACCTGCAACAGGACATAAACACGCTCAAGAAATAGACCGCAACATGGCAAATGAAGTTTAACATGGATAAGTGTAAGGTTATACATGTCAGTAACAAAAATCTTGTAAACGAATACGGGATGTCTGGTGCAGTACTCGGAGAGACCCCCCCAGGAAAGAGACTTGGGAGTACTGGTCAACAAGTCAATGAAGCCGTCCGCGCAATGCGCGGCAGTGGCGAAAAGGACAACAGAATGCCTGGAATGATTAAGAAGGGGATTACAAACAGATTGGAGAACGTTATCATGATGCTGTACCGTGCCATAGTGCAACCCCACCTGAAATACTGTATCCAGCACTGGTCGCTGTACTTGAAGGACACGGTACTACTTGAAAGAGTCCAGAGAAGAGCAACTAAAATGGTTAAGGGGCTGGAGGAGTTGTCATACAGTGAAAGATTAGAGAAACCGGGCCTCTTCTCTCTTGAAAAGAGGAGACTGAGAGGGGACATGATTGAAACATTCAAGATAATGAAGGGAATAGACTTAGTAGATAAAAACAGGTTGTTCACCCTCTCTAAGGTAGGGAGAACGAGAGGTTATTCTCTAAAGTTAAAAGGGGATAGATTCCGTACAAATGTAAGGAAGTTCTTTTTTACCCAGAGAGTGGTGGAAAACTGGAACACTCTTCCGGAGGCTGTCGTAAGGGAAAACACCCTCCAGGGATTCAAGACAAAGTAAGACAAATTCCTGACAGACCAGAACGTACACAGGTAAGGCTAGACTCTGTTAGTGCTCTGGTCCTTTACCTAAGGGCTGCCACGGGAGTGGACTGCTGGGCATGATGGACCACTGGGCTGACCCAGCAGTGGCAGTTCTTATGTTCTTATGTGTTCGTGAGGAGCTAGCTAAAATAAAGGCAGACAAAGCGATGGGGCCAGATGGTGTACAACCGAGGGTGTTGAAGGAACTTAGGGAAGTTCCGATAGCTCCGCTGACTGATTTTTTCAATAAGTCTCTAGAGTCGGGAGTGGTACCTGAGGACTGGAGAAGGGTGGATGTGGTCCCTTCTCCACAAAAGTGGAAGTAAGGAAGAAGTAGGGAATTACAGGCCGGTAAGTCTGACTTCTGTGGTAAGCAAATTAATGGAAACACTTTTAAAACAGAGAATGGTGAAGTTTCTGGAATCCTGTGGATTACAGGACTGAAGGCAACATGGATTCACTAAAGGTAGGTCTTGTCAGACAAATCTGATCAATTTATTTGACTAGGTGACCAGGGAATTGGTTAGAGAATGTGTGCTAGATGTGGTGCATTTAGATTTTAGCAAAGCCTTTGACAGTGTTTCACACAGACATCTAATAAATAAACTAAGTGCCCTCGGGATGGGTCCCAAAGTGATGGGCTGGGTCAGGAACTGGTTGAGTGGAAGGTGACAGAGGGTAGTGATCAATGGAGATCACTCTGAGGAAAGGGAAGTTACCAGTGATGTGTCTCAAGGTTCTGTTCTTGGGCCTGTTCTTTTTAACATTTTTATAAATGATATTGCTGAAGGGTTGTCGGGTAAAATTTGTCTCTTTGCAGATGATACCAAAATCTGCAATAGAGTAGACACGCCGGCTGGTGCAAATAACAAGAAGAAAGACTTGGCGAAGCTTGAAGAATGGTCTGAAATTTGGCAGCTAAAATTTAATGTTAAGAAATGCAAGATCATGCATTTGGGCTGCAAAAGCCAGAGGGAACAGTACAGTTTAGGGGGTGAAGTACTTATGTGCATGATGGAACAGTGGGACTTGGGTGTAATTGTATGTGATGATCTTAAGGTGGCCAAACAGGTTGAAAAGATGACGGTGAAAGCTAGAAGGATGCTAGGTTGCATAGGGAGAGGTATGGTTAGTAGGAAAAAGGAAGTATTGATGCTTTTGTATAAGACTCTGGTGAGACCTCATTTAGAATATTGTATACAATTCTGGAGGCCGCACCTTCAAAAAGATATGAAAAGGATGGAGTCTGTCCAGAGGAAGGCTACTAAAATAGTGTGTGGTCTTCGTGATAAGGTATATGGGGACAGACTTAAAAATCTCAATCTGTGTACTTTGGAGGAAAGGCGGGAGAAGGGAGATATGATAGAGACATTTAAATACCTATATAATATAAATGTGCATAGAAACATAGAAACATAGAAATAGACGGCAGATAAGGGCCACGGCCCATCCAGTCTGCCCACCGCAATGACCCTTCCCCACCTAACTCAGTGAATAGATCCCACGTATCTATCCCATTTGGCCTTAAAATCAGGCACGCTGCTGGCCTCAGTGACCTGAAGTGGAAGATTATTCCAGCGGTCAACCACTCTCTCAGTGAAAAAGAATTTCCTGGTGTCACTGTGCAGTTTCCCTCCCCTGATTTTCCACGGGTGCCCCCTGGTTGCCGTGGGACCCATGAGAAGGAAGATATCTTCTTCCACTTCGATGCGACCCGTGAGATACTTGAACGTCTCGATCATGTCTCCCCTCTCTCTGCATTCCTCGAGTGAGTAGAGCTGTAACTTATCCAGCCTTTCCTCGTAAGGGAGATCCTTGAGACCAGCGATCATCCGGGTTGCCATTCTCTGCACCGACTCTAGTCTCAGCACATCTTTTCGGTAATGCGGCCTCCAAAATTGCACACAGTACTCCAGGTGTGGTCTCACCATGGATCTATACAATGGCATAATGACTTCAGGCTTACGGCTGACGAAACTCCTGCGTATGCAACCTATGATTTGCCTTGCTTTGGAGGAAGCTTGCTCCACTTGATTGGCAGCCTTCATGTCCTCACTGACGATCACCCCTAGGTCACGCTCTGCTTCAGTTCTTGTTAGGATCTCGCCATTTAGGGTGTAAGTCTTGCATGGATTATGGCTGCCCAGGTGCATGACTTTGCATTTTTTGGCATTGAAGCTGAGTTGCCAGGACCTAGACCAGCACTCCAGTAGTAGTAGGTCGTGCATCATGTTGTCGGGCATTGAGTTTTTGTCTGTTGTACTCTTGGCCACTACATTGCTTAGTTTGGCGTCATCAGCGAATAATGTTATTTTACCTCGGAGACCTTCTGCCAAGTCTCTTATGTAGATGTTGAACAGGATCGGGCCCAGGACGGAGCCCTGTGGCACTCCACTGATCACCTCCGTCGTTTCGGAGGGGGTGCCATTCACCATTACCCTCTGAAGCCTACCCTCAAGCCAGTTCCCAATCCATTTCGTCAGCGTGTCGCCCAATCCTATAGAACTCATTTTGCTCAGCAACCTGCGGTGTGGTACGCTATCGAATGCTTTGCTGAAGTCCAGGTATACGATGTCCAGGGACTCCCCAACATCCAGCTTTCTCGTCACCCAGTCAAAGAAGCCGATCAGGTTGGATTGGCAGGATCTCCCCTTAGTAAATCCATGTTGACGGGGATCACGTAGATTCTCCTCGTTCATGATCGTATCCAATTTGCATTTGATTAGAGTTTCCATTAGTTTGCTCACTATTGATGTGAGACTCACCGGTCTGTAGTTTGCTGTTTCCATCTTGGAGCCTTTCTTATGAAGTGGAATGACGTTAGCCATTTTCCAGTCCAACGGGACGTCACCTGTACTAAGGGAGAGATTGAAGAGTGCGGATAGCGGTTCCGCCAAGACATCACACAACTCCCTGAGCACCCTGGGGTGTAGGTTGTCAGGCCCAATTGCCTTGTTAACCTTGAGATTTGACAGCTCGCAGTAGACACTGCTGGGCGTAAACTCGAAATTACTAAATGGATCAGCCGAGTCAACCCTTGTCTGCAGCTGAGGACCAAGTCCCGGCGCCTCGCGGGTGAAGACTGAGCAGAAGTATTCATTTAACAGTTGGGCTTTCTCCGAGTCCGTTTCTGCATAGTCTCCCCCTGGTTTCCTGAGGCGTACTATCCCACCTGAGTTCTTGTTCCTGTCACTGATATACCTGAAAAAGGATTTATCTCCTCTCTTTATGTTCCTTGCTAAAGACTCCTCCATGCGGAATTTGGCCTCCCTAACTGCTGTTTTGACTGTTTTTGACTTGGTCAGATAGATTTCCCTGGAGTCCTGTTTCCCTGATTGTTTGTAAGAGATGAATGCTTTTTTCTTCTCCTTTGAAAGGAAACTCTGCAATGAGGGGGCATAGGATGAAGTTAAGAAGTGATAGGCTCCGGAGTAATATAAGGAAATACTTTTTTAAGGAAAGGGTGGTAGATGTGTGGAACAGTCTCCCGGAAGAGGTGGTAGAAACAGAGACTGTGTCTGAATTCAAGAGGGCCTGGGATAGGCACGTGGGATCTCTCAGAGAGAGAAAGAGATAACAGTTACTGTGGATGGGCAGACTAGATGGGCCATTTGGTCTTTATCTGCCGTCATGATTCTATATATCAAACTCAAACCCTTTGCAGGGCCACATTTTTTTTTGTAGGTACTTGGAGGGCCTCAGAAAATATAGTTAATGTCTTTTTAAAGAAATGACAATTTTACATGAGGTAAAACTCTATCGTCTATAAATCTTTCCTTTTGGCCTCAAAATAGTACCTGGCGGGCTGCATGTGGCTCCCGGGCTGCGAGTTTGAGACCACTGAACTAGCATATATGGTACTATATAAAAGTTATTTCTGTTTGAAGAATAATTTTTTGCACATATTCATGGCTTATCCAAGGAAGCCTCAGCACCATCTATCGCAACTTTGTATGTGGCTGAGTTTAAACTATTTGTATAGTATTCACCTTTTATAAACATGTCCAGCTACAGAAAAGATTTTTGGATGACATCTTTTTTTGTTTAGTCAGATTCCGAGACAGAGTCAGCACGGGTTTAGCTGAGAGAGGTCTTGTCTCACCAATTTGCTTGACTTATAGAAAAGGTTCAAAAAAGAGCAACCAAGCTAAAGCGGATGGAATTCCTCTCTTATGAGGAAAGAGTAAAAAGGTTAGGACTCTTCAGCTTGGAAAAAAGAAGGCTGAGGGAAGATATGACTGATGTCTACAAAATCCTGAGTGGTGTAGAACAGGTACAAGTCAAAAATTACAAAGACTAGAGGACACTCCATGAATCTGCAGGGAAATACTTTTAAAACCAATAGGAGGAAACATTTTTTTCATTCAGAGAATAGTTAAACTCTGGAACCCATTGCCTAGAGGTTGTGGTAAAAGTGGATAGCGTAGCCGGTTTTAAGAAAGGTTTGGATAAATTGCTGGAGGAAAAGTCCATAGTCTGTTATTAAGACATGGGGGAAGCCTCTGCTTGCCTTGGATCGGTAGCATGGAATGTTGCTACTCTTTGGGTTTTGGCCAGGTACTAGTGACCTGAATTGGCCACTGTGAGAATGGGCTACTGGGCTTGATGGACCATTGGTCTCACCTAGTAAGGCTATTCTTATGTTCTTATGATAGTATTGTTGAAAAAAATTGTGGGGTTTTTTTTTTTTTTTAATCTTTATTCATTTTAAAACTTACAATAAGTGTCTCAGCAAATAAAAAACATTATAACAGATACAACACTTAATATTCTGCAATAATTCATTAAAAAAAGTTTATCTTCCTCCCTCCCCTCCCTTCTATATCTGAAATGTAATAGATATACCATATAAAAAAATATTTCCTAACATTTCTTTCAATTATAAAGAGACCAAATTCTATCTCCCCTCCCCACCTCTTGGACATGTACTCTATTAAGGGAAAAATGGTATCTATGGTATGACCTTCAGTATGACAAAGCAGAAGCAGATTTTCAAAAAGGCTGAGACTGATCCTGAGGATGCGCTGAGAATTCTCGCATGGCAGTGGAATCCTCCGTGATTTGCATAACAGTAGCCTTCACCTTTTCACCAAAAAAACTGTCAACCAGACATGGGGCATCTGCCAACCTGTCATGAAGGTCTGAGGCCTGAGGTCAGAGGCTTTGAGTCAAGCTGTGCAGTGAGCTGCAATGGCCACCGCAGCCGTTCTAGAATTCATATCATAGGCATCATAGCTGGTCTTTATTAAATGGAAAGTCGATTCTATGTGGAGATTAGGAAGTATTCTGGAGAGGCTGTGTCCATTTGTTGTAATATGGTGTGTTGAAAATGTAAAATTTGTAGCTGATGGGCCATGATTTTTGAGGCGACGATGGTACCTTGATAGACCTTGCATCCATCGGAATCAAGAAAGCTATGATCCTTCCCCGGATGAGTACTGAACTGAGACTTTGAGGATTTAGATTTTTGAATAACATAGTAACATAGTAGATGACGGCAGATAAAGAACCGAATGGTCCATCCAGTCTGTCCAACCTGATTCAATTTAAATTTTTTAATTTTTTTCTTCTTAGCTATTTCTGGGCAAGAATCCAAAGCTTTACCCGGTACTGTGCTTGGGTTCCAACTGCCGAAATCTCTATTAAGACTTACTCCAGCCCATCTACACCCTCCCCAGCCCATCCTCCACCAAACTGCCATATACAGACACAAACCGTGCAAGTCTGCCCAGTACTGGCCTTAGTTCAATATTTAATCTTATTTTCTGATTCTAGACCCTTTGTGTTCATCCCACGCTTCTTTGAACTCAGTCACAGTTTTACTCTCCACCACCTCTCTCGGGAGCGCATTCCAGGCATCCACCACCCTCTCCGTAAAGTAGAATTTCCTAACATTGCTCTTGAATCTACCACCCCTCAACCTCAAATTATGTCCTCTGGTTTTACCATTTTCCTTTCTGTGAAAAAGATTTTGTTCTACGTTAATACCCTTCAAGTATTTGAACGTCTGAATCATATCTCCCCTGTCTCTCCTTTCCTCTAGGGTATACATATTCAGGGCTTCCAGTCTTTCCTTATACGTCTTCTGGCGCAAGCCTCCTATCATTTTCGTCGCCCTCCTCTGGACCACCTCAAGTCTTCTTATGTCCTTCGCCAGATACGGTCTCCAAAATTGAACACAATACTCCAAGTGGGGCCTTACCAATGACCTGTACAGGGGCATCAACACCTTCTTCCTTCTACTGACTACGCCTCTCTTTATACAGCCCAGCTGACTCAGATACCATGGAATGATGAGGCAATTATTGAAAATCAAGTCCAGGTGCTTTTTCTACTCTGTATTTCATTTCCAGTCACTGAAATGCAGTTGAAACAGATTGAGATTTTTGCCAATTAGCAAATTGGAGATCTTGCGGTATCTGATGCACTGGAAGTGAAATAAATCTCTTTGCAGGAATCTGAGGAATCTGGCAGTACTTAAGGATTGCTTGAAAATCTTTCCTGCCAGGCGATGTGACAGACTGATTAAGACTGAGAAGAGTAGATACCTTCTGAAGAAATTTAGGATAAGAATACTCCACCTGATGGTCTGGTTGTATAGACGGTTGAGGCTGAGGAGGGTCTGACTTCGAAGGGATGGATAGAGAAGCATACTCATCTTTAGAAGGAGAAGCGTGCTGTTGAGGAGAAGGACAGAGGGAAGTACGATGGGACCAAGCAATATCAGGATGATTAGAAAAAAGATCTTGGTCCAAAACGTCTAAAGAAGGACTCTGGTCTAAACAATAAGGGCACTGTGGAACACCCAGAGAAGTAGAGGGAGAAGGTGGGGGCTGGTGCAGCACTATCCTTCATAAATATTTGGAAAAGGGAGAAAAAATTAGCCATCATGCTCATGGACATATGTTCCTGTGAAGAAGCTGGAATTACTTGAGGCAAGACTCTGGAGCTGGAGATGAAGGACGCTTAGAGCCAATTGAACTGACTAACTGGAGCCTCCAGAATTTTTGTAGGAGAGAGCTCCGAGGCAGTAGCAGTGCCCGCAGAAGTCCTCCCTGGTTTTTCCTTGTGACGTGAAGCAGCCATGGGCTGTTTTTGCTGGGCCCACGCTTTCGTCATCAAATCCGGTGGGGGTCTTGCTTGGTTCCGCAGTCGGCTGCTTCTTCTTACTGTCAGTTGTGAACACTGTTTTAGTATTTCCTAACAGCGGCAGCTACAGCGATGCGCTTCCATCCCTTGGTGGTACCTGACATGGGCTCTGAGGAGGAGGATGAGTGGCGAGGAATGCAGCCATGCAGATTTTCCTTTGCCACTGAGATCTGCTATCCATTGACAAAACAATGTCTTCATGGTTCTAGCGACCACCAGATTACCATTGTCAAAAAAGTCTGCTTGTAAGCAGAAAATTGGCATACACAGCTGAGTCCTCTTATTGGTTCATTTGAAGAGACTAGTGGGCACCAGAAGAAGCATTTCCTCTGATGCTGCTTTTTTTTTTTTTTTTTTTCTTAATACTAAAGGATAATTGAAAACTAATGAAAAAGTTAAGTGCCTTTCTTTCTTTTTTTTTGAGAAGAGGCAAGCAGAGGGGAGAGCTTCGACCTGTGCAGAACCGGTAAAAGAAAAAACTGACAGCTAAGGAGCAAGCTCCCGTAGACAAGGCATCCTGCATATGCTCAGTAAAAAAACAAATCTACTGAATCTAGGGGAGAGCACCAGTATGCAGGCTTAGAGGACTTACCAGCAAGTGTGCCTGCATTTCCCCTGCTTGTCTCCGGGGAAATACTTTTCACTGTGATTTCATGAGAGCAAAAATAAAACCTTTGTATCCTATATCCAAGTCTATAGACCAGAGGTAGGCAACTCCGGTTCTCGAGAGCCGTAATTCAGTCGGGTTTTCAGGATTTCCCCAATGAATATGCATTGAAAGCAGTGCATGCAAATAGATCTCATGCATATTCATTGGGGAAATCCTGAAAACCCGACTGGATTACAGCTCTCGAGGACCGGAGTTCCCTACCCCTGCTATAGACCTTGATGTTGAAACATTGAGATTATTAATTGAACTGAAAGACATTGAAACCTGAAGGAGCTGAACAATAAAGTAATTTTAATACCAACCTTGTAAAGAACTCAACTGCTTGTTCTATGTGGTCCACAGCTTTTCCATCCAGGTAATCTGTTAGAGCATTTCTTGCCATCATGAGATAACATTCCCCTAGCCCTAAAAGCAAAACTTGACTATCAATATATTTGTAATAAAGATGCAAAGCATTCATTGTCACAAACACACACAAAAATAATTTTGAAGATCTTTTATTGCAACACAACCTCCAGTTAAAATTTACATTTACCATGATTGAAAATCCACACTCAATAAAATAATGTGGGCCTTTGCAAACTAGTACTTGTGGCAGTGCAGATCCTAATTTTAGTAAAGTACTTATCCTTATTTATAACGTCAAAATAGACATATGATCTGAACTATTACTAAACTAAATTAAACCTTAAATTTATAGACCAGGTCATCTTAAAAAAAAATGAAGCTCAACTCGGTTAACAATCATAAGGTGAGCCAGTAATAATAAAACAAAAAAAAAAATTCTGATAAACCTAAATTTACAAGTAAAAAAAGAAATTTAAACAGAGTGAGTTGCTATATGCATAGAAAATACAAAGATTTTTAGTGCTTTACGAAATAACTGAAGGGAATTCAGGTCTCTCTTTTAAATTTTTAAATGTTTATTAAAATTTTCAAAATATACAAAGAACAAGGTGGAGACCAAAAACATCACACAGCAATGTCAACAACAAGAAACAACCAGCTGAAAAGTTTTGACAGAACAATAACAAGGTCTCAACCCCTTGAACTGCCCCCCATCATAGAGTCCGCTAACAAAGCAGCCTCTCCAAATCCCACCCCCACAATCCCCCAATCCCCTCTCCCAAACAGAATAATCAGGTGTAGTGGGAGTTCAAATCCATTAATTTAAACATGTAAAAATTCATCAGTTTTCCTTTAGATCTAATTCCCTTAAAAGAAGAGAAAGAGAGTCTTCCAATTGGCTGAAATATATTTATTTGATCTGATATTGTGTGTTATCATGACCACACTAAGGGCTCCTTTTACTAAGCTGCGATAACATTTTTAGCGCATGCAGAATTTTAGCACGCGCTAAAACCACGCTACACGACTAGAAATAACATCAGCTCAATGCTGGCGTTAGCATCTAGCACGCACTAAAACCGCTAGCGCAGCTTTGTAAAAGAAGCCCTAAGTATGAACCTTCAATATCTCTCATGTTTGTATCACGTTTGTTTCTAATATTCAAAGCAATCATCAATCAAAATGAATACAGTTATATCAAACTCAATTTCACTCATTTGCCACTTTAGAATACTAGCAGTCCAAGAAATGGGATTTTTATTACTATTTTCTGCCTTTTATTTAGCTTTGTTTAAAATTTTTGTCAGATTTGAGATACTTGAACTGTGGAAAAGGAAGATTAGGCTCTTACCTCGATAATCTTCTTTCCAGTATAAAAGCACATGAGTCCTGACAAGTGGGTTCCTTTCCCAAACCTGTGAGAAAATGCAGAAGGCATCATCCACTTTTTCGGCTCCTCCACCTTGTATCACATTTCCCCCATCTCTTCAGGTCATACTAAAGCAGTTGATAACCCCTAAAAGAGGAAAAAATAACAATGAGGGGTACAGGGAACTCCCCAACCACATACTTTTGATCTGTTCTGCAACAAAAAAGAAGTCATCAACAAATGCAACATAGCATTAACAAGATGAAGCAAAAAAACAAAAACGAACTTCCTACTTGAGTGCAACCAGCACTAACACTTGTTCAGCTCTGAAATTTCTATCAAGAGCCGGTTTATATAGAATTTGTATTTTTCTGTTTACTTTATGACAACAGCTTCCTAGTTCTTGGATGGCGCCAGACAAGCCTCTGTAGAGACCTACATGTCTGACTTCAAAAGCAGGCTATTCTGAAAACTGACAGGGTGAAGCATCAGGACTTATGTGCTTTTATACTGAAAAGAAGATTATCGAGGTAAGAATCTAATTTTCACTTCCAATGGAAAAAGCACACCATTCCTCACAAGTGGGATGTACCAGAGCAATCCCGAGTCTATGACGGGACAGATGAACCTCTGTGCTGTCACGTCCACTCTGTAAAAGTGGAGGGTAGACCATGTAGCTGCCCTACAAATCTTATCGGGTGGCACAGCCCTGGACTCTGTCCTTTTGGTGGAATGAGTTTTCAAGGAGATCAGCAGTTTCTTACCACAATCGATGTTTGCAGATGAAATAACCGAGCATATCCATCTGGAAATCGAAGCCTTAAAAGGTCGACTTACCTTGGTGGCTAGGACTGAGCAGCACAAAGAGATGATCCGATAGACAAAAATCGTTCATTACCTCAAGGTAATGGAAAAGAACTCTTTTGACATCCATCAGTGCCGACACTTTAGCTTGTTTCTTCAAGCCTGTGGCCTGGAATGCTGGTAATCAGATCTCATGGAATGCCGACACCACCTTTGGCAGAAAAGAAGTTACCGTGAGCAGGGACACTCCCACCTCCATGAATTTGAGGAAAGACTCTCTGCATGACAGAACTTGGAGTTCTGAAACTCTCCTTGCTGAGGCAATGGCTACCAAGAAAACCTCAACTTAATGGTACGATCCATCACGAACACTTCCTCCAAGGGCTTGTATGGGGCTTTAAGATATTAAGATTCCACGTAAGTAAAGGCTGTCATATAGGTGGATGCAATTGCAATGCTCCTTTAAAAATCTGGATACATCAGGATGGGAAGCCAAAGCCCTTTCTCCCCTCAATCTCAAAAGCACAAGACTTAACACTTGCACCTTGAGAGAACCAACCTGCAGGCCCTTTGCAAGATCTTCCTGACCAAAATGAACAAAGAAATCAGAGCCCTAAAAAGGCTGTATCTGCTGTTTAACATTCCAGTGCTGAAACATCTTCCACGCTTTTGCATAAGTTGCAACCATTGCTATGTCCATCTCTGAATAACCTTTCCGTATTAAAGTTGCATGCTTTAAGCCCAAAGTGTTCCAGATTCTACAAGGCAATTGGCTCCTGAGAAAGCAGCTTTGGATGGAGTGGTAGAGTTTAAAAGGGTGAAGTACTTTTGTGCATGAAAAGAGTGAGGGACTTGGATGCGATGATCTTAAGGTGGCCAAACAGGTAGAAAAGGTGACATAAAAAAACTAGAAGGATGCTTGGGTGCATAGGAAGAAAATAAGCCAACAGGAATAAAAAAAAAAAAAAAGTGGTGATAATGCCTTTGTACAAGTCTCCGTTAGGCTTCATTTAGAGTACTGTGTACAATTCTTGAGACTTTACCTTCAAAAAGATAAACGGGATGGAGTCAATCTACAGGGTGATTACTAAAATGGTCTCTGTCATAAAGCATATGGAGACAAAAAATGTAAAATATTTCACTGTGCATACTCTACAAGAAAGGCAGGAGAGTCACTGAATACTCTATGCCTTAGCACTCTCCCGCATGGATTACTGCAATGTGTTATTCAATGGTCTCACGGCAAAGAATGTACATCATCTCAGTGTATTCAGAATGCGGCGTTCAGGCTTCTAAAAAAATCTCTGTGCCTTCGACCCTGTTTCCCAGGCTATAGCGTTGGCTGCCCATAGCCAAACTTTATGTTTTCAGGGACCTGATGCTAGTGTTCAAATCCTTGCATGACATGACGCCAGGCTACGTGATAGCTAAGCTTCCTCCATATGTGCCAAACCAGTCCGTCCGCTTCCAGGATGAAATACGCCTCAAAATGCCCTCTGGTTGTGCACTGCAACTTCAAACCGCCAAACGACGTTCTTACTCCCACTTCATACCGAGCCACTGGAAATGACTGCCCCCGCTGATCAGATCCCTTGAAGGACTCCTCAATTTTAGGAAAGCAATAAAAACATACCTCATCACCTAACCTCCCTGCCCGCCCTTGATCGATGGATTACAAAAAATGTAAATTGGTACCATAAGGAAAACTTGTATTGTAAAATATTGTACAGTAACTCTGGAAAATCCAACCTGTAAACTGTCTATATGTCAATTAGGATATTATGTATATTAGTATTTGACCTCTAGTAAGTGTCTAGTTAGGATAAAAACTTGTATCGTAAACTTGGACTGAAATTATGGCAAATCCAATGTATATCGTAACCTGTTAACTGTATACTCTGTATGTTTAACCTATAACCCATTCTGAGCTCTTTGGGGACAACGGGATAGAAAATGAATTAAATAAATAAATAGATGGCATGGTTGAGCAGACTGAATAGGTTTTTATCTGCCTTCCTTTTCCTCTGTTTCTGTGTGAATCCCCTTATGAGCTTTAACATTGTGTATATAGGGACAGACCCAAGCAGTACTTCTGGAAATGCATATTTATTCACTTTACACACCCATCAGGTTTAACTCAAACTTACCACTGGGGAACAGAACAACTTGTTTAATTTAGGTCAGATGTTTGATGATGTTGAGCTTCTCAAAGATACAGGGTAAGTTTGACCTAGGAAGGCAAAACTTTTATGGATATACAGTATTCAATTCAAGCATCTACTGGGAAATAAGGGGATAAGAGATGCTTAGAGACAGAACTCATTTTGAATTCATGAGTACCAGACCAAATATGTAGGTTGAAGTGGTGCTTAGCAACGATATAGCAGCTGCCCAACAACCGCAAATTGCAGTGGTGAGGAGGAGTGTATAAAGTATTTGTGAAAATATTCCAGTTGAGCAAAATAGAGAATGTCTATAATATGGCTAAGCTTATGCTGTAGAGAAAGGGTAGAATGCAAAAAATGGATAGAGAAGGAGAAATTAGGTTCTTACCTGCTAATTTTCTTTCTGTTAGCCTGTAGACCAGTACAGTTAATCTTCACAGATGGGTTATAACTCATTGTGACCAGCAGGTGGAGACAGAGACCAAAACTTGGTTGTAGTATATTAGCTGAGGCTCCCCCTACCAACCCAGTCTGTCGAATAGCCAAGCAGAAGCTAGGAAAAACTGACTGAGAACAGTAAAAACACTCCAAACAGGAGTTTAAAAACAATAAAACACCAAGATGGCTGCATGAGCAGTCGCATGAGTCTCACGCTCCCGTCTATTCCTTGACATAATTTGTCCACTCAAATCTTTACCTGTTTCACGATGCCGAAGAGGAGGGGACGTAGCGCTGCTGGAGCCTCGCAGCGCTCCAGAACAGCCGTCTTCGGGAACATCGAGGACCTGATGAGGAGAATGCAGGGCACGCCGATAGCTTCGGGGAGTTCCCCGCAGGAGACACACGGCGGAGGCGCGTCAGTGGCGTTCACCATGGGGCTGGAGACATCGTTGAGCCCCGAAGTGAGAGCACCACCCTCACGCCCTCAGTCGACCAGTTCCCCGCGAGAGGAGGAACTTCCTGAGGTTGGAGTTCACTTCCTCTCGGAGGCTAAGGAGGAGAACACGGGGACTGTGCCACGGGACTCCCTGCTGGAGCAGAGGAGTCTTAACGAGGAGACTGTGGAAGAAGCAGTGGGGGATAAGAAAATCCAACAGAAAATCCAACAGATTGCAGGAGGAGACAAGTTGCCAGAGGGTGAGCTAATTAACTTAAAATTACAACCATTGCAAATTTTGAAGCCCCGAGAGGTTACATTAGACTCTCTGTGGGACCTGGTAGCCAATTTGGCAAAATCTATTAATCCACAATTACAAGAAGTAGAAAAGAAATTAGAAAATCATGGAACTGAGATTAAAAATTTAAAGACTGGACTTGAGGACTCAAAAATTTCAATACAAAATATTCATCAAGAACTTAAAGTATCACAACAAATTACTGAGGTATTAATTAAAGATAATACCAATTTAAGAAGGAAAATGGAAGCAATGGAAAACTTTTCTCGTAACAATAATCTCAGATTGATAAATTTCCCTAGGGTCTCTGTGATAGCCCCAAGGGAAATGTTGAAACGTTATATGACGGAAATATTGGAACTCTCTGATGAATCATTACCACCATTTACGCAGGTTTATTATCTTCCAAGTAAGCCTCAAGACCAACAACAACAGCAATTACAACAGAAGTCGGGACCTGATTTAATGAATATATCCAATATATTGGAAATGTCTGATAGAGAATTAGTGACCCCTGCAACCTTATTATTGACAGTAGCTCTCGCACCAGATAAAAACTGGTTGCTGAGACTTTTCTTTAAAAATAAGCAAAAAGAGTTTTTAGGTTGTAAAATTCAGATGTTCCCAGATTTGGCCAAGGAGACGCAGAGAAGGAGAAAAGAATTTCTGTTAAGGAAACCTGGTGTTTTATCTCTGGGGGCGACTTTTTACTTGCGACACCCATGTAAATGTGTTGTTAATTACCATTCTCATAAATATGTTTTCTTTGAGCCATCTCAACTGACAACTTTTCTCACAACTGCATCTTTGGAGAAAGAAAGTGCTTAGTTTAAGAAAGGGTGCCTCAATCTCATTCGACTAGCCATTATTTTGTTTTATAATAATTTCTTTCTTTCTATCGCCTATTTTCCTTCTTGGATCTTATTGAGGACTTGAGTAGAAATTTATGCTTATATGTTCTTTGATATATGTTTTCATTTGTATTAATTTCTTGCTAAATTTCCTTTCTGTACAAGTTATAATATGCTTGAATATATTGAAAATTTCAATAAATATTAAATTAAAAAAAAAAAAAAAACAATAAAACACATGGTAACAACTGTGGGAACATGTATAGAACTAAAATCCTGCAGTGAAAATGTCCCCACAGCTCACCAGCTAAGCCATAGCCGTTGTTCTTATATCTCCCCGGCCCTAGAAAAATACTGGAACGCATAGAAAAAAATAAAGTCTGCATGCAATCAAAACTCACAATCACCGCATAAATATAGATAGGATGGGGAACTGTACTGGTCTACAGGCTAACAGAAAGAAAATTAGCAGGTAACAACCTTATTTCTCCTTCTGTGTTGCCTGATAGACTGATACAGTAAATCTTCACAGATGGGACGTACCAAAGCAGTACCTATTATGGGTAGGAACCCTGAAGGGCCGACACCAGAAAACGCTCACTGGATACCGCGTCCAGACGTGCCTGAGCATCCACATGGTAGTGTCTGACAAAGGAATGCAGGGAAAACCAGACTGCAGCCAAAGAGACGATCTGATTTCCTGATCTCCTGGGTCCTCTGCACATTAGATTGAAGGACCCGACATACATCTAACTTGCTTTGCTCAGAAGATCCCTCCTGACCACCCAACACCGGAAGGACCACTGACTGATTGACATGAAAATGAGAAACTACCTTTGCGGAAATGAAGGAACAGGCCGCAACACAACCCACTCCCTAGAGAGCTCCAGGAAGGGAGACCTACAAGAGAAAGCCTGCAGCTCTGAAACATGTCTAGCAGATGTAATAGCCACCAAGAAGACCACTTTAAGAGCAAGGTTCTTTAACGAGCAGGCACCCAAAGGCTCAAAAAGTGGGTGCACCAACCCGGACAAGACCAGATTAAGATCCCAAGATGGAACAGACGGTCGCATGGGAGGCTTGAGCAATTTAGCTGCCCGCAAAAAACGAACGACATCAGGAATGGAAGTCAGACGCTGACCTCATAACAACCCACGAAAGGCTGACAAGGCCGCAAGCTGAATTTGGAGAGAAGACCAAGCCAGGCCCCTGTCCAGGCCATCCTGCAAGAACTCTAAGATTGTAGGCAGGGAAGCGCAAAAAGAAACCACTCCACACGCAGCACAGCACTCCTCAAATATACGCCAAACCCGCACAAAAGCCCGGGAAGTGGAAAGTCTCCAGGACCCCAAAAGGGTTGAGATCAGTGTTCCCGCTAAGGTGCGCTGGCCTGCGCGCGCGCACAAAATATTACATCGCAGCGCAAAGTTTCTCTTCACAGCGCACACACGCGTCGCAAAGGTAAGGGGAGGTAAGGTAAGGGGACGCATTGGGGGGATTGCACTTCCCCACAATTACCATGCTTCGGTTCCTCTTCTTCCTTCCTTCCTCCCCCCCCCCCCCCCGCGGGACCCTGCGGCACCATCAACTCTTACTCCCTCTAATGTCGGCCCTGCAGCTCCAGACTTCCTCGCACCTTCTCCCCTCCCCCTTTGGATCGCTATTATTTTAAATGTTATAGCCGCGGAGCTGTATCCATCAGTGGAGATGTCTAACCTCGGCCTGCCCCGGAACTCTTACTGCAGCAGCCGCCCGTCTAGGCAGGAACAGGAAGTCACTGTTGCAGTAAGAGTTCCGGGGCAGGCCGAGGTTAGACATCTCCACTGATGGATACAGCTCCGCGGCTATAACATTTAAAATAATAGCGATCCAAAGGGGGAGGGGAGAAGGTGCGAGGAAGTCTGGAGCTGCAGGGCCGACATTAGAGGGAGTAAGAGTTGATGGTGCCGCAGGGTCCCGCGGGGGGGGGGGGGGGAGGAAGGAAGGAAGAAGAGGAACCGAAGCATGGCAATTGTGGGGAAGTGCAGAGCTGCAGGGAAGAGTGTTGCGGTACCCAGCTGGAGGGAGAAGGAAGATGAGGGAGGGAATTAAAGGAGATGCCAGGGCTTGGAGCATAGGAGGAAGGTATGCCAGTCTAAGGGAAAAGGAAGGGGGAGATGTGAGAGCATGGAGGGGGAACGAAAGATGGAAGAAAAGGAAAGGAGAGAGATGCCAGAGAATCAGGGAAGGGGAGATACCAGACTATGAGGAGAGGTGTGGGAGAGGGAAGGCGAGGAGAGAGATGCCAGACCAATGGGGTGAAAGGAGAGATGGAAGGGGGAGGCATACAGTTTCTGGAAGGGGCATAGAAGGAGAGAAGATGCCATATAGGGGAAGAGAGACGGCAGACAGTGAATGGAAGGAAGAGAGTTACAAGAAGATGAGGAAAGGAGAAACCACAGAAGACAAAGGTAGAAAAAAATTTCTATTTATTTATTGCTTTAGGAGACATGTGTCACTGTTTCTGTGAAGCATTGTATGCAGAGTCCAGCTTCTTGCTGGTTCAATTTAACCTTTGTCTATGTATTTTTATTTTATCCCCCCTTTTACAAAACTGTGAAGCGTTTTTAGCACCAGCCTTGGTGGTAGCAGCTCTGATGCTCAGAATTTTATGAGCATCAGAGCTGTTACCTCCGTAGCTAAAATCCACACTACAGTTTTGTAAAAGAGGGAGGGGTTAGTTTGTGATTACATATTCCTTACTAGGCGAAGGTGTTTTCTGTGTTCTGTGTGTTCGAAAGACATGGTTTTCTGTTAGGATTGACGGTGTAGGATTGATCTGTGCTGGTCTGGCTTGTTTAGTTTTACAATGGGTGTATTGATGTACTGCTCACTGCAATATGTAAGATGCTGCCTTTTCCTAGGTACTCATGTGTGACGTGTGGTTTGTTACTAAAAATCATGTTTTTCTTACAGATGGGGGGGGGTGCCAAAAAATGATGGGCCCCGGATGTTACATATGCTAGGTACGCCACTGTATGTAAAGATACCAGAAAGCTGGCGTAGCAAAAACTTCTAAGTTTTGAGTATTTAACCCTCCCACAATCTCACGGGCACTCGTTTCAAGTTTATTGAGATTTTGATTTAAACGCAATATCAAATATTTTCAATGCGTATAACAAAAATAAATTTGGGGAAATAAATAAAACCATTTGAACCAGTGTTCCCGCTAAGCTGCGCTGGCGTGCGCTGGCGCACAAAATATTACATCGCAGCGCACACGTTTCTCGTCACAGCGCACGATCGGAAGAGGCGTACGGCAGATGGCAGGGCGGCGAGAGGAGAATCGGGCGAGTTGGCTCATAACTTGCTGGCGCCCGATATTTTTGGCTCACGGTGAAAAAAGTTTGCTCACAACACCCGCCCGCTTAGAGGGAACACTGGTTGAGATCACTTTATCTGAATACCCCTTCTTACCTGGGCGTTCTCTTTCAAGAGCCAAAACGTAAGACAAAAGGGACCCAGATCAAACATTGGAATGGAGCCCTGAGTCAGAAGGTCGGTCAAGAGAGGCAGAGGAAGAGGATTCACCACCAGATGCTTTACCAGATCTGCGTACCACGGACGCCTGAGCCAATATGGGCCACCAGAATCACCAGGCCTGGACGTAGAAGAATGTGGAGAAGAACTCTGCCCACGAATGACCATGGAGGGAACACATACAACAGCCCCTCCATTGGTCATGGTTGAACTAGAACATCCAGCCCCTCGACCTGACCGTCTCTGTGACGACTGAAGAAGCAGGGTGTTTTGGCATTGACACTCGTGGCCATCAGGTCCATGAGGGGCTGCTCACAAGTCTGCACAATTAACTGGAAGGCTGTGTGATTTAGACACCACTCTCTGAAATCTAGCACATGACTCATAAAGTCCATCTGCACATTTTCCACGCCTGCTAGTGGGAGGCCGAGATGTCCTGAAGATAAGACTCTGCCCAGACCATAAGCAGAGCCACCTCCTGTGCCACCAGAGTGCTCTTGGTGCCCCCCTAATGATTGACATAAGCCACCACCATGGCATTGCCTGAAAGAACCCTGATTGACTTGCCCGTCAAAAAGGATTGGAAGGCTAACAGCGCTAAATAGATGGCTCTGGTCTCCATAACATTTATCGACCAGGATGCCTCCTCTGTGGACCAGGTGCCCTGAGCTGAGTGACCTAGACACTGAGCTCCCCAATCGAGGAGACTGGCATCTGTGAGAAGCACCATCCATTGTGGCTGATCTAGACTCGCCTCTTGAACTAGATGGGAGGTCTGAAGCCATCAACGAAGACTGCAGTGAGCAAAGCCCTGAAGAGGGACCAGGAAGTCCAGACTATGCCTCTGGGGCGACCACTTCCGAAGAAGAACATACTGAAGAGGACGCATATGGGCTCGAACCCACCTGACTATGTCTAGGGAAGCTGCCATCAACCCCAAGATTTGGAGGAAATCCTGCGCCCGAGGACACCGGGACGCCATAAGTGGGCGAATCTGAGATTACAATTTGCTTACCCAAGAGGTGTAGAAGAGAACCCCAAGGTACTCCGGCGCTGGGAGGGTTCTGACTCTTGGATAGGTGCCTGGGCCAATAAAGCTTTAGGCCCCTCCCCGGTGATAATAGATCTAACTCTTGAACTAACAACTGGGAGAAGGGTGGTTGGAGGTAGGGGTGCTTTGGGTATTGCTTCTTGAAGGCCTAAAAGAAAACAGGATTTTTATACTAAGAAAAAAGGGAAGGCATACAGAACAGATTACTAATTTTGCTGTTATATAGCTGTATACAATACATATGCTGTTTACATACTCAATAAAAAAAAGATTACAAAAAAAATAAATAAATAATAAAGTACAGTTGAGAGCCACCAGTCCTTCTTACAGCTTATCAGTTTTTACCACTTTTAAATAAAACTGTTATGAAAATATATTTCAGCTATTGTGCTTCCACAAGAAAATTCTTTCTACTCAGAAGAAAATTCAAAGTTGATACTGGTTAGAAGCACTTTTGCGTTCAAGATGCACTTGCTTTTATTAACTTTTCAAGTAGAAAAATGGTATGTTCCGAATCTGTCAAACTTAGTTCAGAAAGAAACATAAAACCTTATTGTAATACCTTTTAGAGCAGGCACATAGTGCTCTGACTTCTTTATAATTTGCTGGTATTCCGTCACAGCCTCTCTATAGTTTCCTAGGATCTGCTTGATAGCTGCGATCTTATAAATTCCATATATGGAGTCTGGGTTCAGCTCACTGGCTTTTGTGAAGCATTTCAATGCAGTTGTATAGCCACCTCTGCTCAGGTATGCCTCTCCTAGACACTCCCAGCAGTTGGCATCCTTAGGGTCAGCTCTTAATGCTGCCTGAAAGCTAAATATCAAAGTCAACATAAATGGGTCATAAGCAAAATCAACATGAAAAAATAGTTAAATCATATGTAAGGACACTAGTTTTGGTGTGTATGTGTGGGGGGGGAGGGTTAAAAGCAGATTCAGAATCCTGTTAAATTATTTTCAATTTATACGTAAAATGATCAATGGAAATGAAGCCAAGGGAGCACTATAGAGGGTCCAATTTTAACAGAAATTGTTTTAAAATTGTTAAGTTTGTATGCTGTCCTTGCCTTGATTACTCTTACTTCTGCATTAGAATTTTAAACCCTGACAAGTTTTAGCCTATTTGCAGGTTGAAAACCATAGATTGAGAAATTTCATAGGATTTTAACAAAGCATTGGGAGTCCAAACATCAACTTTAATCTTTCTATCACGATCTACTACTGAAACACTGCATACTGGAAGGCACTGCACAGTATATCCATAAAGTGATCTCAAAGCTGAACAAATATTTCACACAAACATCAAGAACAATCAGTATTTACTACAGCAGCATTTGGGAGAAAGTAAAGAAAAAAATAAACATAAGTGGCCCATTTAATTTCCAAAAAATAGATACAGGCCTAGTTTTTCCCTTATTATTAGGCCAAATTAGGTTTACTGCATAGACACACGTCCCTGCTGACAAACAAAAGAAAACATGATACACTCCATATGCAACTATGAGGATCTTAAAAAAATGCTCTTCAATTTGTTACTAAAAAAAATAAAGTTACAAATAGCAAATTAAAATCAGTATGCAGGTCAGAGGATTAGTTGTGCAAAACTTGGGGGTTGAAAATGACAGAAGGATTCTGAGGGCTTAGAAAGGGGAGTGTTAGTAAAGAGCAAGTCTCAGACTAAGTTGCTAAAAGGACCTTACTCAGCCACAGCTTGTGAGTGTTGATTAGCCCTTATAAAATAAAGTCCACGTCGAAGCCAGGCCCATTTTGCTGTTCCAGCACTTGCTCTGCTAGTTACTGTAGTTAAGACTGCCAAAGCTGTATCCTGGCAAAAGAAAATCAGATTTATTACTTCTTACTGGTAATATATAGAAATAAAACAAAAAACATAAAGGAATTAAGATGATACCCTTTTTTATTGGACTAAAAGTGGACTAACACGGCTATCACATGATTTTACTTCTTCCTTAAATTGTATTTATATGTGAATACACAGAAAACATTTCAAGCATTTATATATGCATTTGTACAGCTCTGATTCCATTTCATCAGTTATTTCAATGGACCAATACTCATGAGGAACCAAAGGCAAAAATCAAAGCATGCAAGTGACTCATTAAAGCCTTCCGTTCATATTCTTGCACAAAGAAAACAAAGGTTTGGTGAGTGGAGCCGTTATTATAGAAAAGGAGTCCACATTAGAGAGCTGCACGGGAACGGGGACGACAGAAATCCTGCGGGTTCCCCCTTCGGGTCACGGGGATCCCGTGGGGACGCCCCCTAGGGTCGCGGGGATCCTGCGGGGTTTGATGCACTAGAGCCACGAGGCTCATCTTCTTTTCCCTACCTGCCCTAACGCAGCACACAGCTGACCGGAAGTCTTCCACGATGTCAGCACGGACGTCGGAGGGAGGGCTTAAGCAAAGCCCTCCCTTCCTCCGATGTCAGCGCTGACATCGGGAAGACTTCCGGTTGGCTGTGTGCTGCAGCAGGGCAGGTAGGGAAAAGAAGACGAGCCTCGCGGCTCGAGCTCCATTTTGCTTGCAGATGAGGGCTGGGTGGCAGAACACAAAAGGAGGGAGGGAGGGAGTTTTTGGCACAAGGCATGAACTTGGAAGAGAAGATGGAGGAAGGGAGGGAAAGAGGTGGAGGAGGGAGTGCGTTTTGGACACAAGGCATGAACTTGGGAAAGAGATGCTGAGGTGGGGGAGGGAGAGCGTTTTTGGAAACAAGGCATGAACTTGGGAAACAGATGCTGAGGTGGGGGAAGGAGTGCATTTTTGGACACAAGGCATGAACTTGGGAAAGAGGAGGGAAAGAGATGTTGAGGAGGGGGAGGGAATGCATTTTTGGACACAGAAGGCATGAACTCGGGAGAGAGGAAGGGAGGGAAAGAGATGGTTGTGTACACAGGAATGGAAGAAAGGAAAATTTTTGGTCATAGGGAGGGAGTGAGGTACAGATGAGAGGGAGAAATATTGTGGTGGAAAGGAAACAGTGGGACAGATTGAAATGGATGCAAGAGGGAAGAATGTTGGACATAGTGGTGAAAGGAATGGAGGGAGAGATGTGGCATGGTGCTGGAGAGGGGTGATAGAAGGAGAAATGTTGGGCATGGGGCTGGTGGGCAGGCACTAAAGATGAGAAAGGGATAAATGCTGGACCATGGTAGGAGGAACCAATGGACAGCAACAGAAGAATTTACAGAAGATGTGAAAGTGGAAAAAAGAAACTAGGACCAACTTTATGGAAAAATAAGTCTCCAGACAACAAAGGTAAAAAACGGAATTTATTGACTAAAATATGTTAGCTTTGGGAAATGTATATAGCAGATGTCTTTGTATTGTGTTCAAAAGAAAAGGAAATGCATTTCTGGTTTTATTTCTACAGTACTGAAGTACTTGCTGACTCTTGCTGTGGCTGGTTGGGATCCCCAAGCTCCGCCAGCAGAGGACCTCCTCTAGAGATGGCCAGAACTTCCCTCCACCAAGCACAGCAATCGCTGGCAACATCCATAAGCCACTGAGGTGCCAGCATCTGTGACTCAGGGACGCTACTGCTGCCTGCCAAGCTTGGCAAAAGGGACCCCCGGCCAACTGCAAAGGAAGTCCTCAGCTGACAGCTTAGGGGTTCTCATCAGCTGAGTATTTATATTTTATATTTACATTAGAGGCTCTGGTAGAAACCCGTTTACAAAGTATGTATTCTTCCCAATTAATATTTCCAAATTAATAAAGTCTCTTTGCTTATTTGTAAATGGGTTTCTACCAGAGCCTTTAATTCAGTAGCATAATTAAATGAAATAACTATTTCTGAAGTTTATAGAGACGGTCGGGGATGGAGAGGATTCCTCGCGGGGACGGATGGGGACGGAGGAGATTCCTTGCGGGGACGGGTGGGATTCCTTACGGGGACGGGAGGGATTTTGGCGGTGACGGGTGGGATTTATGTCCCCGCGCAACTCTCTAGTCCACATATTTGATAGGCTGTGTACGTACAAGATACGTAGTTCTGAAAAATATATGAACAACTAAAATAAGATTTTCTGTGAGAAATCTCTATGTTTTCTTACATTTCAATTATTTTCAGTGCCTTTCAATAACTGGACAGACAGAACAGATAATGCTAATTAGTTGATCTTGAAGAAAAAAAAAAAAGGCAATACAAGGAACCTAAGTTTAATCTCCTATTTGGTTCTTCCATATCCCAGGTCAGATGCAGTACAAGATAGTAACAAACTAACATAGTAAATCAGGTCTGCCCACCATGTAACCTGTTCTGGGCTCCTTGGGGAGGATGGGATATAAACTCAATTAAATAAATAAATAGGTAGCCAGAGCTGAAACTGGCACTATGCACATAATTAAACTCTGCTTCATAATTAAACACTGATACACTTAATCTCTGTCTCTCCCTACCAATTTTGGAGCACAGACTGTAGATGCCTGCCCAGCACTGGTCCCTATTTCCCAACTATTGGAGGTGCCATCAAAGTCCACTGCAACCTTAATCCTGATCTGTTTTTGTCATCTATGGGGTCCCATACTGGTCTTATTTCCCAAAGTCTGAAGCTGCCAAAGCTCAATCCAGTTGAGGCCATCGAGGATGCAGCACTCACAGCCCTTCCAGTATAATGTTCCTCATCAGGGCAATATCTGGTCACCAATTTAGGACAAATGCTACAGCATTCTGAAAGATGCCCTAGCATCTTGCTTCTAGGCTTAAGACCATCAGTATAAGAACACAGAGTCCACTGAAATAGGAGAAGTTACTGAGCAAAAATAAAATTAAACTACTGTACTCCCCTGTTTTATGGCTCTGTTCCTCCCTTCTCAAATTTTATCATTTTTTATGGCACATTAAGCATACACATTTTGAGCCAGATTCTGCAAACAACACAGTAATCAGGTGGTGCCTACAAAAACAGTGCAGGTTGCATGTCAATTACGTTACAGCGCCGTTTGCAGAATCGTGGCTAATGTCAAAGGTAGAGGCCGGAAATGTAGGCCAGGGTTTTGAAGGCCTATACTACCAGTGCCTATCTTTGATGTGAACCATGTCTACAGAGGTGTTTAAGGACATTATCAGCGCAAACCATGCCTATTTCTACCTCAGGTGCTGCTAGGCGCCTCTGTAGACGTGATGCCGGCACTTACTTTAAAAAAAAAAAAAGTTTTTAATTGGTTTTTAATTGGCGCAGTTTTAATTGGTTTTTAATTGACTCACTGGCAGACTGCAATAACTGGACTAAAGTAAATTGTGAAGGAATATTAACTAGGGGTATAGCACCCCTAGGAAATTTTCAATTCAGCAGGAAGCCCATAGGAAGAGGAGAAAGACTATGCATTAAAAAATAAAGAGGTTACCATATCTTCGAGTTCTACACTTAGATCCACGGCTGCAGCTCCAGCTGTTGCATCTGTTTCATCCAAGTCAAAAGCTTTTTTATAGCAGCCACGAGCTCGAAGTCTGTCTTTAGTTATATCTCTGTAGTAATGACCCAAGTAACAGAAAGCTTTCCCCAGGTACATATCCAGTTTTGCGGCCTAGAAATAAGTAGAACTTTGTTAGTGTGGTACAGTGATATGTTCTCTCCATTTCAGTACCTCTTATGCATCTGTACTTCTTTATAACTACCGAGGTACACTATCTCCTGAAACCCAAGACACTTCTAGTCAAATTGGTCTACTCAGAGGCCTAAACTACACTGTTGTGGCTAGTGCTGCCCGATTCAAGGAAAAAAATTTTGATTCGATTCAGCCTACTGAATTGGTTTTTCGATTCGATTTTCCTGCCCAATTGGGTGGGGGTTTTTTTTCAAGCATCCTGGTGCGTTTATTTTATAGCCTCTTCACCCTCTTTGCCTTCTCCTAACCACACTGGCGCTGTGGTGTAAACAAAAGAAACAAACAAAAAAGACTTTTCCTCTCTCTGTTAAATCCTAGCTCACATTTGCTGTCTAACACCAGCTCTGGCAGAATACAAGTTTCAAATCTGCCACATTGTAATCACAAAAAGGAAAATAAAATTAGTTTTTCTACCTTTTGTTGTCTGGTCATTATTCAAATCTTGTTGGTCCCAGGCTCTGGTTATCTTCTGATAACTTTCTTCTTTTTCCGTGCTAACCATCCATCTGCCATCTCTGTCCTCCCCTTCCGTTTCCCTTCTCTCCCCCAGAGGTCTGGCATCTTTCTTTTTTTTCGTCTCCATCCACAGATCCACCTTTTCTTAACTACCTTTTCATCCAGCATCTCTCCCTCCTTCCCCACCACTCCAGGGTCCACCATCTCGCCCTTTCTTTTCCCAACTACCTTCCTATCCAGTATCTCTATCCCCCCCTCCACACCATCCACTGTGTCCATCTTCTCTCCCTTTCTGTTCCTTCCCTCCCTAAAAACCATAGTCCATCCCCCCCGAAAGACTGTGCACCCCCCGGGAAGGCTTCCTTGTTCCCCCTGGCCTCCCCGAACCGTTTACCTTATAGTTTGAGCCTGCAGCGAAGATCGCGGTTACAGCGTCTTTGCAAAATGCTTTTAGCTGTTTCCTCCGCAGCAATCCTACCTCTGATGTCAGAGGAGGGGCAGGAAACATTTCAAAGCACTGCAAAGATTCTGTAACCGCGATCTTAGAGGAGGGGCAGGACCGCAGCAGAGGAAACAGCTCAAGCACTGCAAAGATGCTGTAACCACGATCTTCGGCTGGAGGCTGAAGCTATAAGGTAAACGGTTCGGGGAGGCCAGGGGAAACATAGAGGCCTTCCCGGGGGGGGGGAGGGGATGCGCAGTCTTTCAGGGGGGAGCAGTCCTTCGGGGAGGCCAGGAGGGAAGCCGGACAGCAGCACCTCCCTCCTCACCCTCTAAAACAGGTGCGGCAGCGGCCAGCCAGCAAGAGCAGCGCTGCCGCTTCTGCTTTAGGGGATGAGGGGGTGGGTCCAAATCGGGAAACCGATTTTAAAAAAATTTAAATCGATTCGAATCAATTCATCCGAAGTGAATCAGTGAACCGATTCAAATTGTGAATCGCGCAGCACTAGTTGTGGCAATCCCTGCTAGACTATCTACTCCCTTCATTTTGCCTTTATGTGATGCCTTGGGTAGCATGTGTTAAAAAACAAAACAAAACAGTAAAAGCGTCTCACACCATCGTTGAAAATAACAAGGCTTAATGCATGCATGAATTTAAGAACTTACAGATGTATGGTTATAGCTACATGTGAAATTTAAAAAAATCTAATTTAACCTGAGCAAGAGAGACCTAAACATAGAAACATGATGGCAGATAAAAGGCCAAATGGCCCATCTGCAGTAACCATCATCTCTTTCTCTCTCCGAGAGATCCCACATGCCTGTCCCAGGCCCTTTTGAATTCAAACACAGTCTATCTCCACCACCTCTTCCGGGAGACTGTTCTATGTATCTACTAGAGAATGACACAGTGACAAAATTCATCACCATTCCCGTCCCCGCAGATACCCGCGGGAAATAATCCCATGTCATTTTCTAGTGTCTATTTCAACCTCAGTCCTTCTACACCAGCATTCTTCAAAGCAAAGCTTGTGGGTCAGTGGTTGTGCCCAATTATACCCTGATTCTTCCCTCTCTCCTTAAAGAATGACATGAAGATGGTTTCTCGCGGTGACGGGAACGGTGATGAATTTTGTCTCCGTGTCATTCTCTAGTATCTACCACCCTTTTTGTAAAAAATAATTTCCTTAGATGCAATTTTTTCACTGAGGGCACATGGGAATGTGTGGACTGTGATTGTCAACTGGTGTATGACGTCATGGCACTTTACTACTTTATGCTTTCCCTACAAGAAGAATGATGAATATTCAAGATAAGTAATTTACTTTTCTAATTCTTTTGGCTGTGTTGATTAGTTTAGCATCTCCACTTTGAGATCTGACTGCGGAGGTAGGAAGGACTTATGCTATGATGTAATTCATAAACATCTTTATTTTTGCTTTCCAGTGGAATTATTTTATGTTTATTTCACTGAGCACAATCATTTCATTTATATTTTTTTTAGTAAATTCTCTTGATAGATTGATTATTTTGTATGAGAATTTAGTTTGAGTATTGTTTTCTCTCAATTTTTGATAGTATAGTATGCCAGTCAAAAAATATTTGGGCTCTTTCTCAGTTAACCTTTGATGATAAAATACTTTCTGTGAAAGATCTGAAGCACACTATTCATTCACATTATTGGCAAATGATTTCAGAATATTTTAATTCCTTATTGTCTCTATGCATGGGGGCATCTGTTCTATCTAATTTCTCCAAGTTTACATATTCTCTATTTTTAAGAATAAAAGAGCATCAAAGCTTTATAAAATTATTAGTCTTTAACTCAGAAAAGCGTTGGATTTCTGCAACTCCTGGATTGCAGGTTGGGACTGAACACCTAGCATATGGAATCCTACAGGGACTAATAGAAAGAAGATTATTGAAGGTATAAACCTAATCTTCTATTATAAGAATCTGTGATTTGTAGATTCCAGAACCTAACCTAAAGTTTCTATTTTTCAATATCTGAATTCTGAATGCAAATGCTTTGTAATACCTTTAGAAATTGGGTGAATGCTTTTGATTTCTCTCTTCTTGTCTCTTCCCCCATGTACCAATAGGTTAACCCCAGGTAGTAACAACAATCAGCACATTCAGGGTTCCTTTCAATAGCACATTGAAAGCTGCAGATAAAACAAAAAGCAGCACAAAACATATTTTACCTTCTATTGCTCAAAGGTGACAACATATAGAAGCAAATATTTATCTTTATGTAACAGACAGTATAGGGTATGTGTGTTTATATATAAATCATTTATTTTTAATATTCAAGACTTTATTTTTAGTTAAATTGTTATTTTAAATGAAATAAAAATAAAAGTACACATACTTCTTTTCCGCCAGTTGATAATTCTTTTGAGTATAGTGCAGAAGTCCTTCCAGTGTATAGGGCTCAGCCAGTTGAGGATGGAAATGCATAAGTTCTTGTGCACCCTACAACATCAAGGAGTTAACTTTTCACAACTAAACATATAATCTGAACTTAGTATATATTGAGGCTCATTTTCAAAGCACTTGGACACACAAAGTACCATATGTTTCTATGGTACTTTGTG
Organism: Geotrypetes seraphini; assembly: GCF_902459505.1. Lineage (NCBI taxonomy): Eukaryota > Metazoa > Chordata > Amphibia > Gymnophiona > Dermophiidae > Geotrypetes > Geotrypetes seraphini. Next base: position 4,221,634 of record NC_047084.1, on the reverse strand, counting down.
TGTCTAAGTGCTTTAAAAATGAGCCCCATTGTCAGTTATATATGAAACTAGCACTCACCTTAGAGGCTTCATCAAGTAAGCCTTTCTTAAGATAAGCCTGGCCTCTTAATCCTAGCAGCACAGGATCATTATTGATGTCTGAAATCTACAAATTAATGACAAAGAAAATATAATTTTTTCATGAATTCTACATGGAGAGCATTGCCAAAACCCATTTTCAAAAGCACATTTCCATGTGAAAATATGCTACACTCCCTCTAGTGAAAAAGCATTTGTGGAGATAAGGTTTGGATAGTGATTAAAAATATATACTTTAGAATTTACAAACCTATGTACATTGCTTTACTTAGAAAAATACGTGTCTATGTGTACTTTTTCCTTAAGCAATTTTCAAAGTGAAACATGTGCATCATTATAGTTTGAAAACATACACTTTGTAACTATGAACATAAAACCAAAAGTGTTGTCATACTAGGACAGAAGGTCCATTGAGCCCAGTATCCTGTTTCTTTTTTAAAATTCTTTTTAAAAATTCTTTATTTATAGATTTTTAACCTTTGACAATCTTACAAGTCAAAAAAGAAAAATTACAATGTAAACAGAAATATATCAAAATAATGCATATCATTGCTCTGTATCATAATTTAAGAAAATAATACAATTATAGAGTATAATTAGTCCACAATTATATGAAGACGGAGCTGAAAGTTAGCTGAAAATTTTTACATCAAACAAAATACAGAAGAAAACTAAAGATGAGACTAGGCAGCCCTTGAACTATTCCTCACTGAGCTGACTTGATAACTCATGAAGTAGTTACACATTGCCCTTTAGCTGAAATAAATTTAGATAACTGCCTCGGCTCACAGAAAACATTTCTGTTTTCTCTATATACCAAAACACACTTACAGGGGTATCTCAAAACGAAAGTTGCAGCAAACTACACTGTCTGAGGTCTCAAAATAAAAAACTGTTTCCTTGTCTTCTGAGTAGGATGAGACACATCTAGATACATTGGTCAAAAGGGGAATATCTTTGTTTTAAAAACAGTTTAAGCATCCATTCCCTATCAGAATCAATATAAAACTGTACCAATAATGTGGCAGAAACTTAAGCCTCAATATCCGACCTCTCCAAGAAATTAGATAAATCCAAACTATCAGCAGATAGATTCTGCTGATTGGGATTTTGAGACTTAATTCTCCTACATAAGTAGTATATTTTTGAGAGAGGTGGATATGAAGCTTCCGGTACCTTCAAAATTTCATTTAGATATCTTTTAAACATAGCGAATGCGGTTGTAGGAAAAATTTTTGGAAAATTAATCAGAAGATTACACCTCCTAATAGAGTTTTCCACCATCTCTTGCTTGAAATGTAGACTTGCATTATCTTTAACCCAAGTTAAAGCTTGTGCATCCAGAGCTTTTATTCTGGTTTCAAAGTCATCTGATTTATTTTCCAAACTTAGCACTTTATTTTTTAGTTCCAAATTTTCTGAAAGTACTGTAGTATAACACGAGGAAAGTTGCTGCATTTGATTTCCCAGCGAGATTTGTAAATTAGATATAGCATCCCAAATTGACTCCATATTGAAGACCTTAGGCCTCTGTAAAGGAGCAAACTCAATTCTGGCACCCACTGTAGAGAGCACAATACTTGTGTCCGCAGTAGTAGTCAGCAAAACTTCATGGGCTTGTTCCAATCTCGCCGCCGATTGCAATGATGATAAGGGAGACTCTTCTTGCCTCCGCTCAGGGTTGGTCCTCCTGCTCTGTTGGGCTGGCAAGAGAATGTCCCAAGTAGATCCAACTACCGATGACTGCTCCGTTACCTCAGGGACGAATCGGCGACTCCGCTCCTCTGGAAATAGAGTGGCACCCTCGAAAGAGAATTCACACGCCTCAGCTTGCACGCTTTCTCCAGCTAAGGCTTCCTCTGGCTGCTGATTTTGGGAGCTACACTCCACAAAGACATCCATCGGCCCGGTCTGAGCAACAGATTCCTCCGGGAAAACCTGGATTTTCGATTTTCTTTTTACCATTTAGGCAAACAGGAAATTTATTCAAAAGAGAACTGCTATGGCATCTCCATGAAGACATCAAGCCACCATCTTGGATAAGCTCCCCAGTAACCTGTTTCTAACAGTGGCTAATCCAGGTCACAAGTGCCCCCCAAAATTTTATGCTGCTTATCCTAGAAATAAGCAGTGGATTTTCATTCACTGGTGCTCCGGCTGCCCTCTCCTGTCTAAATACTGTATTCGCGTTTTTTTTTACATTCGCGGGGGTTCCTGGAATGGAACCCTCACAAATATCGGGGGAGTACTATATCTATCTATCTATATATATATATATATATGTTATCCAGGGACATCAGGCAGATATTCTCCCAGATGGATGACGTCATCCATGGATCCCCGGTTCAGACAATGCAAAAGTGTACTGTCACTAGCTTCTTTAGAAGTCTAGAGACCACCCATGCTGTGCATGTGCGAGTGCCTTCCCGCCCGACGCTGGCTCGTTGGACCATCAGTTCAGTAAAATAAGCTAAGATTGTGAGAATATCTGCCTGATGTTCCTAGATAACACTTGTTACAGGTAAGTAAATGTGCTTTATCCCAGGACAAGCAGGCAGCATATTCTCACAGATGGGACTCCCTAGCTACTACAAATGGGATGGAGGGAAGTTGGCAACTAACTAGAAAGTAAATTTTGTAGAACTGTTTGGCCGACCTAACCATCCTATCTGGAACAAGGAGTACTTGCGAGACAGTCTTGAACACCGGGATTCAAACCCAATTCACGAAACCAGGCTTGTTGTCGCATTGCAGTGGATAAGGCTGATGCTCTGGAAATTACATCAAAAGCATCAAAGACTGATCTTGACATGAATCTCCTGATCTTAAGGAGATCATGTATAATATGCTGAAAATCAGGAAGCTAGTGTTTAACTAAGTGTTTGAAATAGGTCGTATAGAAATTGTAGATGAGGATGCAGCTAGTAAGCATTGTATTTTGAAATAGCTTACGATCAAACTACTCCAAAGTATGACCCTCTCTACTTGGAGGTATAGTGGCATATGTTCTGGTGCTGGACAACCTCTGTCTAAAGTACGACCCTCCCTACTTGGAGGTATAGTGGCATATGTTCTGGAGCTGGACAACCTCTTCAAAACAGACTCTACTAAGAGAGTTTGATGCTGCAATTGAGGCTTATTAAAGCCAGGACATAACTGTAACCTCTAAAGGAAATCCAATTTTGATGGTGTTACTGGAATAAGTAGTGGAGTCTCCCAGTTTCATGGATTCTCACATGAGATCATGGAGTGAGAGTTTTAGACATTCCTTTGGGATTTGCTCAAGTGCATCGAAAAGTGCAGCTCTTGGTTCTGGTTAATTCTTTTTTTTTTTTTTTTAGTTCAATCTGTTTATTGAAATACTGAAATAAACAATGTATAACTGATAAAGTTCACGAAAGATCCAGAAGTGTAAATACATATCAGACATAAACTGACAATAAGAGGATAAATAACATTTAAAATGTTTGCAAATAAATGTCAATGGGTTTCCATAAATTAAAAAGAAAGAGTGCTTGATGTGAATACAATTTTTCAGCCGCATACTGCTCATAGCATTTATATAAGCATAAAGAATTCCACCAAAAGGTATAATTAAGTAAAGGAGCAAATTTCCAATTATGCAAGATTTGTTGTATACCAACTGAAATCATAATATCAACCAATTTCAGTTCTGATTGATTCTATATGCACAAGAAGAGCTTGACCCATTTACCTTATGAATGTGGTAAAAAAAATAAATAAATAACTCTCCGTGGTGACCTATGCCTATGCAGAGGAGGAGATGGATCTGATGAAAGCACATAGGACTCTGGTGCAGAGTGTTGTGGATCAGAGAAAACCTGAAGGGATAGATCAGAGTCCTTTTGCTCTAAGACTGGAGATTTAAAAAATTTTCCTCCAGAAGGAGCATGACGCTCTGTGGTATGGTGGCTATGGTGCCGATGATAATGTTGGGAAGGATTTCTATGTCTCCTTCAATGACAGTTCGACGTTGATGAGGAGGAAGTGCTTTAATGATGGGCCTGGATTTTCGTTGAGGAGGAGAATTAGATCTAGTACCATGAGGCATCATAAAGCCATGCTCAGGCTGAGCCGGTACTGAAAGAGTCAGTGCAACATTTGGCTTCGATTGGCTTTGAACTCCTTATGAAGCAGCTCACAAAGTTGGTCCTGATTGGTAAGTTGCAGTACCAATAGTGTTGATGGTACCATTGGTGCAGGGTGTTGAGGTGTTGCTGACCTTGATGTAGAGGCACAACTCAGAAGAGACACTTCCTGTAATGATGGAGAGCGAGACTGATGATGACGTCATTTGTCATGCATCGATTTACTTGATGCTAGAGATGCTGGCATTATGTGGCAAGGTGAGGCATGGGAATCATTCTTAGCCTGTTTACTAGATGGTGTCAGCATCTGTACTAAGAAAATCGATGCCGAATGATTTGGCGATTATGGTGCCAACTTCGACAAGGCTTTTCAACACACATCAGGACATCTTTGAAGGTTTTTGGGGTCCAAAATGTTTCTCCTACTGTAGAAGTCAAGCCTTCAGTTTTTGTAACTTTGAACAGTGATGACAAGAGTCTACTTGACGCTCAGAACCAAGACACTGAATACACCAATTGTGGCCCTGTTGCACTGAGAACATCTCTTGAAGCAGCTAGGTTTCAACATTAAAGGGAAAACCACCGATGTAAGATTGAAGGAATCAATCTTTCCTCCAAGGGTCGATTGATTTAGTGACCAAAAAAAAGAGTCGATGCCACTGGCCAGAAACCAGGCTGAAGGAGGACCTAAGGCCGAGAAAACGAGAAGAAAAAATTGAGAGAAACTTCTGAGAAATCAAAATACTATAAAAAGAAAAACAAAATAAATGAAGAAAACAACCTAGGAAGGCACAAAGAAAGGGAAAATTAGCACAGTTGAAGAGATTCCAATGACACACATCTTCTAAGCTCTCCGGAAAACTAAGAACTGATAGTCCTGCAAGCCCATGGCAGGTGGGAAGGCACTCATGCATGCATAGTACAGGCAGTCTAGAGACTCCTAAAGAAGTTAAAGTGATTGCACGCGCTTTTGCACTGTCTGTTCCAGGGTTCTGTGGATGACATCACCCATCTGTGAGAATATGCTGCCAAAGTTTTGCTAATTCTCATGACAGCTGCATCACTTCACATAAATTCTACACTGGAAAAAGAGTGTTTCTATTGACTAGAGAGAAAGTTAGAAAAATCCTGAGGTGAATAAAAATATTATTTTAAAAACAAATAAAATATATTTTTTCTAGGGAAAGTGAATACCTGTTCAAGACAATTAATAGCCTCTTCTACAGAGCTAACACTCTCAAGTTTGATCAATGCTTCCGCTTTCAATTGAAGAGCAAGGTTCTTCTGTTGGAGAGGATTACCAAATGCATTTAGCTGTGCTACTGCATGAAGGGCTAGGGATGAGATGGAAAGCAGACATTAGATCCTAATCAAATTACTTTTCTAAATCTGTTTGCTTGTTTTTTTTAACAGCAGCAATATTTTGTATTTCTACACCACCTTTATAGCTCACATTGGTTTACATTTTTTTCCAGATACAAGTCCCTTTCCCAAAGAGCTTATATTGGGTACCTTAAGCAACATGAGATGAAGTGCTTACCCAAAGTCACAATAAAATATCAGTGGGAGAAGGTGGATTTGAATCTCAGTTTACTGGTTTGTAGTCTCTAGACACTAGGTTATTATAGAAGCTGCAATGTTATTAAATTTGCATGTGTTAAAGAAGGTAGGTAAGGCCAGATGTGATAAGAAAGTGATTAGTAATGATGTTTTATTATAAAAGCTATAATAGTCCAAATATTTCTTCATAATCGATGTCTGCATCAGTTCCAGCACCAAATAAAATCTTTTTAGATACAGAATCCCTTTGAAGGGGAGAAAAAACAACTGGCCCTTTCTGTGGTTTATTTTACAGCTAAATATAATACCAAACTGAAGACAAAACCATTTTACACACAAATAGTCTCTCTCATAGTTATTTCATAACACCCAGTGGGCTAAAGCAGGCTGGCTAAGTCAAAATACTTTAAGATTCATCTTTTATATGAATGATGGCAAACAACCTGTAAATATAAAATCCTCAGTAAACTGAGTGCTTGTATATTTATTAGGATATTTCCTACTTAAAAGATTATAACCCATTTCTATGTGACATTCCAACATCACAGAATTTAGGAGGTGCATGATCTACACAAACTTGTAAAAATTACAAGCACAACACCAAGTCAGACCATCTGAAAATGGTTGTCAAAATTTTAAATAATCATTCTACCATGGTAATGGAGGCTCCTAATATGATGAAAAATTTAGTTTTTATAAATCCTTACACTCATAATGCCGAGGTCTGATGTGAGAAGCAAAAGAAAAAAATTATATATATATATATAATTTTTTTTTTTTTTTTTGCTTCTCACATCAGACCTTGGCAAACCACCATAAAATTATAAATGGTAAACATTTCTGCACGTCCTTAAGTTAAATGCTCATAGCAAGAGTTGTGTGAAAACTAAAAGACTTGAGGAATTTAAAATCTTAGTAATCTATTTTGCCAGGTATATGTGACTTGGATTGGCCTCCATGAAGAAGGGATACTGGGCATGATGGATCATTGGCCTGACCCAGTAAGGATATTCTTATGTTCTTCTTCTTATTTCTCTTTTTATTTAAAATGGGTGGAAATTTGTGTTAGACATTAACTAAGGAATTCTATATATAGCATCTAGCGTTATGCACTATTTCTGCATTGATTTTTCAGTGCATAAAGCATAATGGAAGGCGTTGAAACAATCTAAAAATGGCAGATTGGCACAGAACTACATATAAACACTGTTATAGAATGGTGCCTAAGTATGTCCATGTGGATCTTAAAAGGGGAAGTAGGCCTGCATGCAGCATTATAGAATTTGGAGAATCTGTGTCCAATTTGTGTGCCAAAATTTATACCCATGTTCAGTTGCTGTAAATATTCATGCCCCAATTAGGCACAGATTCTGGCACTACACACTATTCTATAAAGAGTGCCCATCCCTGCCTAAAGTCAGATGTGGAATATACTTGCATATAAATGAAGGTGTCTGAAAATTAGTAAGACTGTTAACTGATGCCATTCGTCTACCACCCATGCAGCTTTCTGAAAAGCTACCCCATTATGAGAAATATGATTTTATACATGTTAGCACAATTAGTCTTTTCTAATCTTCTTTCTGCTGTCACCCATGTAATTAAGTATTCAAGGCTAAGAAACTACTGTTTCTGCCAGAGAATGAACTATGGAATTCAATTACCTTGATTACTGGACAAGATCACATCTTCATACTGATGCATTTTCAGCTGGGCCTGTGCCAGGTAACACCAAGCCAATGTACATGTGCTAGTGTGACGCAACCCTGGGGAAATTCAACATAAAAACAGATGTATAAATACTTATCTATAATTACATGATTAGTAACAGTGTTACACACTCTATTACTTTCTCTAAATTCATGAGGCACTAGGATCAAGCATCTCTGCTCCTTTCCGATAAGTGATGAGAAAAACAGAAAGCACAACTTATAAAAAGGGTGGAGAAATAGCATCATATGTTGAATCAAACAGATAAAAAATTCTACAGGACACAAAACACCTAGGAATCCTTATGGATAGAAATTCCATGTCTAAAAGGAAAAAGGATAGTGATAGGGGTGTACTACTATTCACCTGGCCAGGACGAACATACGGATACAGAAATGCCATCAGAAATTAGGGAGGCTAACAAACTGGGTAAAATAATAATGGGTGATTTCAATTATGCAGAAATTGAGTGGGTAAAAGTAATATCAGGGCATGAAAGGGAGATAAAATTCCTTCATGAAATCAAAGTCTAATTTATGAAGCAGCTGGTTCAAGAGCCAACAAGAGGGGAGACAATTCTAGACCTAGTCCATAATGGAGCAAATGATCTGGTGCAGGAGGTAATGGAGCTGGAGCCACTTGATTTAATAGTGATCATAACATGATCAGATGTAATCTCTGAAATCCAATACTTTATCATTAAGGGCTCCTTTTACAAAGCTGTGCTAGTGGTTTAACACGCGTAATAGCGTGCGCTAAACCGCCAGCCGTGCTAGCCGCTACCACCTCTTCTTGAGCAGGCGGTAGTTTTTCGGCCAGCGCAGGGGTTAGCGTGTGATTAAAAGTCACGTGCACTAAAGCCGCTAACGCGGCTTTGTAAAAGTAGCCCTAAATTTCAAAAAAGGATACCTATCCTGCTGTCCGTGGAGAACATCTGCTACAGGTAAGTAACTTCACTTTCTCCATGGACAAAGAGGACAGTAATAACCTTACATCTGGGAATCCCTAGCTTCCTGGCTCACCGAAAACAAAAGCAAGACAACAGCAAGACTTCTTTGAACCACTCAATCTCAAATGATTAGAAACTGGATGAGGCTAAGAGGAACAGTTGTGTTCTTTTACCAAGGTTACTGCAGACAACTGGAGGAATTGGAGGTGAAGACTTCTCAGTTGGGAAAATCTATAGCAACTATGGGCACTCAGATAAATCTTTGAATTCTACTGATGTGACTGCTATTAAACATAGTTTAGTAATTCATAGGAAACTTGAATCATTGAAAAATGCTCTTAGATTTTTAAATTTTCCTATTACACATTTCTTATCACCTGAGATTTTGCTAAGGAAATATTTCTCTGAAATTTTGAAACTTCCAAATTCTAACATTGCTTTATCAAAGATGTTTTATCTTCCTCGATCCTGAGGAAGGAAGGTTCAAGCTTTACTGTGCTCCAGTTGGCTACAACAGAAGGAGCTGCTGATGTTTTAAGTGCCCCCGATAGTCCTAGCCTAACTGTATTTTTGGAAGAATCACAGATTAATATTTCTAAGAGAGCAAAATTGTTGGTGACATTTGTAGTAGATGAAGATATGAGTATTGTCATGCAAGCACATTTTCAATATACAGATTATTTCTTTTGTGGCCAAAGGATTCAGCTCTTCCCAGATGTAACCCATGCCACACAGTTGAGACGCAAGACATTTCTAGCCTTGTGACGCTGGGTGGAACTTTTTTTATTTGAAGTTTCTGTGTAGATGTTTGGTTTCTTTTGCAGGGAAGAATTATGTATTCTTTGAGCCATCCCAATTAAGGAGAAATTAGGTTCTTACCTGCTAATCTACTTTCTTTTAGCTTCTCCAGACCAGTAGAGGTTAATCTTTACGAATGGGTATATAGCCAATCATGACCAGCAGGTGGAGACTGAAAACAAAACTGTGGGACAGTATATAATATACTCCCTTCTCTATTTACATCAGTCTGCCGAATAGCCAAGCAAAACTAAGAACTGGAAAACAGAAAGAAAACAATACTCCGAACAGGAGTAACAAATAACATACCCAAATGCTGTTGGAAAATGCAGAGGAGAAATACCAGAAGGAAAATGTCCCCACAGCTCGCCAGCCGAGCCACAGCCGCTGTTCTTTAATTCTCCCCGGCCCTAGAAAAATACTAGAACCCGCAGCAAAAAACAAAAACTGCCCGCGAAACAGCCCCAACAACAACAACAACAGACAGGGTGGGGACCTCTACTGGTCTGGAGAAGCTAAAAGAAAGTAAATTAGCAGGTAAGAACCTAATTTCTCCTTCTTTAGCACTCTCCAGACCAGTAGAGGTTAATCTTTACGAATGGGACATACCAAAGCAGTCCCTCACACGGGCGGGACCCCCGAAGGGCTGACACCAGAACACACACACCGAACACCGCGTCCTGACGCGCCAGAACATCTACCCGAAAGAGTCTGACAAAGGAATACAAGGAAGACCAAACCGCAGCCTTACAAATGTCCACTGGAGGCACGAGCGACGACTCAGCCCAAGAAGCCGCCTGACCCCGAGTAGAATGAGCTTTGAGAAACTCCGGAACGGGCTGCTGCCCCAGAAGAGAAGCGGAAGCAATAGTCTCCTTGATCTAGCATGCAATAGTAGCCCTAGAAGCGCCAGCCCCCCTAAGAGGACCAGTCAGAAGGACAAAGAGATGATTTTATTTCCTGATCTCCTGGGTCCGTTGCACATAAGAGCGAAGGACCCGACCAACATCCAACTTGCTCAGCTGTCTTTGCTCAGAAGAGCCCTCCCAACTACCAAGACCGGGAGGACCACAGATTGATTGACATGAAAAGGAAAAACTACTTTCGGCAGAAAAAGAAGGAACAGGCCTCAAGACAACCTGCTCCCTAGAAAACTCCAAGAAGGGAGCCCTACAAGAGAAAACCTGTAGCTCAGAAACACGCCTAGCGGAAGAAATGTCCACCAAAAAGACCGTCTTCAGAGTAAGGTTCTTCAAAGAGCAGCCGCCCAACGGTTCGAAGGGCGGGTGCATCAGAATAGAGAGAACCAGACTGAGATTCCAAGAGGGAATAGAGGACCGCACGGGAGGCCTGAGCACCTTGGCCGCCCGCAAAAAGCGAATCACATCAGGAATGGCTGTCAAACGCTGACCCGTCACAAACCCCCGAAAGGCTGACAAGGCCACAAGCTGAACTCGGAGAGAAGCCGAAGCCAGGTCTCTATCCAGGCCATCTTGCAAGAACTCTAGGATGTTAGGCACAGAAACGCGAAGAGAGACCACTCCCCACACCTGGCACCACCCCTCAAAGAAGTGCCAAATCCACACAGAAGCCTGAGAGGTAGAAAGCCTCCAGGACCCCAAGAGTGTAGAAATCACCCAATCTGAATACCCCTTCTTACCAAGGCGACCCCTTTCAAAAGCCAAGCCGTAAGACAGAAGGGAGACGGGTCGAACATGGGAATGGGACCCTGCGTCAGAAAGTCGTCCAAGGGAGGCAGAGGAAGAGGATCCGCCACCAGAGTGTCACCAGATCTGCGTATCACGGATGCCGAGGCCAATCTGGAGCCACCAGAACCACCAGACCCGGATGGCGAACAATGCGGAGAAGAACTCTGCCCACTAATGGCCACGGAGGGAACATGCACAACAGCCCCTCTGTTGGCCATGGTTGAACCAGAGCATCCAGACCCTCGGCCAGTCCATCCCTGCGACGACTGAAGAAGCGGAACACCTCGGCATTGCCACTCGTGGCCGTCAGGTCCATCAGGGACTGACCCCAAGCCTGCATTATCAACTGAAAAGCCACAGGGCTGAGACACCACTCTCTGTGATCTAAGATGTGACTGAGGAAGTTCGCCTGAACATTCTCTACCCCGGCCATGTGAGAGGCCGAGAGGTCCAGAAGGCGTGACTCAGCCCCAAAGCATGAGCCGAGCCGCCTCCTCCGCCACCTGAGCGCTCTTGGTGCCTCAACGATTGACATAAGCCACCGCTGTGGCATTGTCAGACCGGACTCTGACCGACTTGCCCATCAAGAGGGAGCGGAAGGCTAACAGCGCCAGAGGGACGGCTCTGGTCTCCAACATGTTGATCGACCAGGACGCCTCCTACATGGACCAGGTGCCCTGAGCTGAGTGACCTAGACACTGAGCCCCCCCAACCGAGGAGACTGGCATCCGTGAGAAGCACCGTCCACTGCGATAGATCCAGACTCATCCTCTGGACCAGATGAGAGGTCTGGAGCCACCAAAGAAGACTGCAGCGCGCCAAGCCTCGCAGAGGGACAGGGACCTCCAAACTGAGCCTCTGGGGTGACCATCTACGGAGCAGAGCATACTGAAGAGACACATGTGGGCCTGCGCCCACCTCACAACATCCAGGAACGCTGCCATTGACCCCAAGACTTGGAGGAAATCCTGCGCCCGAGGACACCAGGACGCCAAAAGAAGGCGAATCTGAGATTGCAATTTGCTTACCCGGGCCTCTGGAAGGAAGACCTTCCCCAAGGAGGTGTCGAACAGAACCCCAAGGTACTCCAGATGCTGAGCGGGGACCAACCGACTCTTGGAAAGGTTGACCACCCAGCCCAGTGACCGGAGAAACTCAACCACCCGAGCCGTAACTCGGGCGCTCTCCTGCAACGACTTCACCCGAAACAACCAGTCATCCCAGAAGGGGTGCACCAGAATGCCCTCTGACTGCAATGCCGCCGTGACGACCACTATCAACTTGGCGAACGTCCGGGGAGTCGTGGCCAGGCACAAGGGAAGCACACAGAACTGATAGTGCAGACTCAATATCGCAAAGCAAAGAAAGAGCTGAGGAGAGGCCCGAATGGAAACAGGCAAGTAGGCCTCCGCCAGAGCGAGAGAAGTCAGGAACTCCCCCGGCTGAACCGCCAGAAGGACAGACTGCAGTGTGTCCATGCGAATAAAAGGGAATTCTGAGAGTCCTGTTGACCTCAGTTTAAACCAAGGATGAGCCGAAAGGTCCCCTCCCTTTAGGGCCCCATAAAGGAAATGGCGTACCAGCCGATACCGCACTCCTGAGGGGACATTGGACAACTGCTTTGAGATCTAGCAAGCGCTGAAGGGTCTGGCGAAAGGCTAGCGTCTCCCATGCCACCTGACATAGAGAGGCTAGATATGATCCGGCAGAGAGAGGGCAAAATTCAAGTACATAACTGTCCCGCACCACCACCAGGACCCACTGATCGGACGTGATCTTGGCCCACTTGGGAAACAAGTTGCGAAGCCGGGCACCCATGGGAACCAAAGGGGGCGCCGGCAAAGAGACATCGCGCAGGACGGGCAGCAGGGGAACCGGGGGGGGGAACTCCCAGCCCCCGACGGGCCCCCTGAAAAGACTGCATGCGCTAAGCCAACCAACCCCGGGGAAAAACCGGAAGCCTGAAAAGAAGCAGTCCCATGCCCCAGGCGAAACTTGCGAAATTCCCACAGACGCCCCCGGGCAATGCCAACCCAAGATGCCGGGCGGGCACGGTTCTCAGGCAGACGGGGCACCTCAGAGTCCGTCAGAGTCTGAACCACCGGATCTAAGTCCTCTCTAAACAAAAAACAACCCCCGAAAGGGAAATTTTGGGAAGTTCAGTTTTGGACGCGGCAACCGCCGACCAAGCGCGAAACCACAAGGTACAGCTTGCGGCCACCAAAAGTCCCAGACTTAGCAGCACCAAGTCACAAAGAACAACCGAGAGGAACGAGGCAGTCATCTCAAACTTCACCACCTCCTGATCCACTAAGGACCAGTCATCAGACTCACGATCCAGGACATGCTCAGACCACCGAAACACGGTGCGAGCCACCAGCCCCACACAAATAGCCGCCTGGACCCCCAAGGCAGAGACATCAAAATTATTACATTACATTAGGGATTTCTATTCCGCCTGTGCCTTGCGGTTCTAGGCGGATTACAATATAGAAAATATCTGGGCATTTCCAGTAGAATTACATATCAGGATAAGAGTAAGTTACAGGAACAGTAAAGGATTATGATACTTCAATTTCACAGAAGATAATACATATCACAGAAGATAATACATATAACAGAAGATAATACATATCACAGAAGGTAATACATGTCAACTGAATCAAGTTAACTCGGGTGTAGTGTAAAAGAGTTACAGTACATTCTGGATCACAGACAAAGAGATGCTATAGGTGGGTGTTTCCAAAGGCGTTGATTGGGAACTCATTGGGTGGTGGTTAGGGTGATGGGAGATATTTTTTGAACAGTAGTGTTTTTATTTCTTTACGGAACTCTTTTATGTCTGTTGTTTTGGTTAGTAGTTTTGAGATGTCAGAGTCGATTTTAGCTGCCTGTGTCCCCAGAAGGTTGTCGTAAAGTTTCTTAAGACGAGTACCGTTGAGAGGTGGGTAGGTGAAAAGATTCTGTGTTCTCCTTCTTCTGGATGAGAGGTAGTAGTGAAAACGGTTGTTTAGGTAACTGGGTGCCGTGCCGTGGGTTACTTTGAAAATAAGACAGTAGAGTTTGAATTGTGTTCTTGCTTTTATTGGTAGCCAGTGGGATTCTAGGTATGCATTGGTGATGTGGTCGTGTTTGCTGAGTGAGTATATGAGTCTGAGGGCTGTGTTCTGGATGGTCTCTAACGTACGCTCCTCAGAGACCCTAAGAGAAGAACCGTCCATAACAGGCACAGTATGCCGCTTAGGAAGTGCCGAGACCACCGCGTCCCCCATTGGCGAAATTAAGGTAGCCCTATCCCCCTCCAGGATGGGATACCCATGAGCCAAGGCGCACACCAAACGAAACGGCGCCCGTAGGCCACTGCGCCAACACAAAATCCCGAAAATCCTGACGCACAGGAAAAGAGCGGGAAACAGGACAGACCCCCTGAAGCAGAGGGGCCCCCATACGTGGGGTCTCCGGTGGCGCAACTTCAAAAATGCAGCACCAAGGAGACCTGCTACATCAGGTCTAAAAGCTCATCCCTCTGAATAAAAAGCGCACCACGGACGCATCTGCTCTGGAAGACGGGAAACCTGCCACCCCGCTGCCAGCGGGCGTCCCCTCTAGAGGATCCTGGAAGCCCGCCAAAGCAGCCAGGTCCTCAACCATGCCAACACGCTCCTCCGACCACCAATTCGCAATCCAAGCCCCCCCCGCGGGCGCTTGGATGAGGGAGGAGGAAGAGGGGATGCCAAACGAAAAGAGGGAGGCAAAGCCATAGGGGGCGCAGAGGGAAACCACCCCCGAAACCCCCCAGGTGCACGTGGGACCCCCAATTGTCTGCACAAAGAAAGAAATTAAATTGGGGGAAAAAAACCCTAGGGGTCCCTGCTGAAACCTGCCCCTGTGTTTGCAATACAGGGGGAAGGTCACCTGAGGTTGCAGACAAAATGGAGGGGCCAGACAGAGAAAATGGCGAAGTTCCCGCCAAAAATGCTCCCTCCATGGCCTGCAGCGGCTGAGAAGGCTGAACAGTCTCAGCCGCTAAAACAGGCAAGTCGGCATCAGCTGTCAAAAAATCAGCTGAGAGGGAATCCTTCGGGGAATTCCTCCGTGGGCGGTTGGGGAAGACCGGCTTCCCCACTGCTCCCAGCCGACTCGCGAGGCACCATCGGCGGGGAGCTCTGGGCGTCTGCAGCCACTGCCGACGGAGCTCCACCACCTCACCGGGCCAAACTACCGATTTCAGTCTGGCCGCGAGTGCCTCGCGGCTGGACCTAATTGTGTCCCACTCCCCCGGAGAAGGGCACAATTGCTCCATACGCGACCTAGCTAGAAACAAAGTGCCGGTTAGAAGAAAAAATACAGTAAAAAACATTAAACTGACAGGGAAGCAACCCTGCAGACCGGCACTACCTCAGGATTTTTTTTTTTTTTTTTTTTACAGAACAGACTCCACAGGCTCTCGAAGCAATATGCCTTGCTTGATTTAGGGGGCAAGGCTTACTGCTGAGGCTCCTCTAAAAAAATGTGGGGAGGTGGAGGAAGTGGGGGGAAGGACCCCGCTAGAGACCCGCCGGGTTTGACACCCCTGAGGTCGGACGGACCCCCAAACAGGGCCCGCCCAAGCTCTGTCCGGCCAAAAACAGGGACTAGAAACCCCCTAAACAAATTCCAACAGCCCTACCAAGGGAGATGGGTACAGATCACTCAACACCTGCTGGAGACTGAAAGAAGACTGATGTAAATAGAGAAGGGAGTATATTATATACTGTCCCACAGTTTTGTTTTCAGTCTCCACTGCTGGTCATGATTGGATATATACCCATTCGTAAAGATTAACCTCTACTGGTCTGGAGAGTGCTAAAGAAGAGAGTTTATTTCTCATAAAGTTTGATTTCATTTCATATCCTTTGGGCTCCTTTTATCAAGCCGCGCTAGCGGGGTTAACGCATGCAACTTTTCATCACGCATTAACCCCCGCGCTGGCTATAAACTACCGTCTGTTTCTATGTTTCTATGTCTGCTCAAGAGGAGGCGGTAGCAGTTAGTGCGGCCGGTGGTTTAGCGCGCGGTATTACGTGCGTTAAACCACTAGCGCGGCTTGATAAAAGGAGCCCTTTGTTTCTGTTACAATGAATTTGTGGAATATGAGGCGAATTATAAAGTGGATGATTAAGGAATGAGTACTTTTAACTAGGATTGTATTATCCTTTATTTCTTATATTTTTCTTTATTATATTGAGTCTTCTGCCTTTCAGGATGTGGACTTAATTACATAACATTTTATTTAGATATAATTTTCCTTTATTATGTATTTTTTATATTTAGTAAATTGAAATTAAAAAACTGGATGTGGAGACGCTGCCTGGAACTGAACAAATGGGTCCTAGGAGGGAGGAGTTGGATTCTAAACACCAAACAAATTCTGCAAGACTATCTGACCAAACTTAACTATCGTGTCAAGTATTCTGCTCTAGAGAGTTGCGCGGGGACAGAAATCCCACCCGTCCCCACCCGTCCCCGCCAAAGTCCCACCCGTCCCCACCCGTCCCCGCGAGGAATCCCACTCGTCCCCACCCGTCCCCGTGAGGAATCCCTCCGTCCCCACCCGTCCCCGCAAGGAATCCCCTCCGTCCCCACCCGTCCCCGCGAGGAATCCCCTCCGTCCCCGCCCGTCCCTATAAACTTCAGAAATAGTTATTTCATTTAATTATGCTACTGAATTAAAGGCTCTGGTAGAAACCCATTTACAAATAAGCAAAAAGACTTTATTAATTTGAAAATATTAATTGGGAAGAATACATACTTTGTAAACGGGTTTCTACCAGAGCCTCTAATGTTTATAAATTTTTATCAACACAACTAATATACTACTTTATCCTGAAGCAAAAAAAAAAAAGAAATAGAATTATTTTCCTACCTTTGTTGCCTGGTTTCTGCTTTCCTCATGTTCTCATTCAATTCCTTCCATCCACTGTCTCTCTTCCTTCTGCATCTTCCATTTGCTCTGTTACTGTGCCTCTCCCTTTCTTCCCCCTTCCAAATTGGTGTGGCACCCATCTTCTTCTCTCCGCTCCCCCCATAGTCTGGCATCTGTCTTCTTCCCTGCCAGCGTCTTCTCCCTACTCTCTCTTCCTCATTTCCTTTCAGTGTCCTTCTCCCCCCCATCTTCCCCATGTCCTTTCAGCGTCCTTCTCCCTCTCTGTCTTCCCCATGGCCTTTCAGCGTCCTTCTCCACCCCTTTGTATTCCCCCATGTGCTTTCAGCGTCCTTCTCCCTCCTCTGTCTTCAAGTGCTTTCAGAGTCCTTTCCCCCTCCTCCTGTCTTCACTATGGCCTTTCAGCGTCCTTCTCCCCCCCTCCTTATCTACCGCCCCGGGTGCAGCACAGCCGGCCAGGTCCCCTTACTTTTGTGGCACTTCCCCGACCAACCGACAACAGCCCCGGTCTGACAAACCTCCCTGCCCTTAACCGCGAATCTAAATTACCTTCTTACAGCTGCTGTAAGAAGGTAATTTAGATTCGCGGCTACAGGGCAGGGAGGATTGTCGGACCCGGGCTGTTATCGGTCGGTCGGGGAAGTGCCACAAAAGTAAGGGGACCTGGCCGGCTGTGCTGCAACCGGGGCGGGAAGACCGCCCCCCTCCCTTGGTAGCCACTCGAACCGCGAGGCTACTCTCCTTCTCCTTACCTGCCCTGCCTGCAGCACAGAGCCAAACGGAAGTCTTCCCGACGTCAACGCTGACGTCGGAGGGAGGGAGGGCTTTGTTTAAGCTTTGTTTAAGCCCTCCCTCCCCTCCGACGTCAGCGCTGACGTCGGGAAGACTTCCGTTCGGCTCTGTGCTGCAAACAGAGAAGGTAGGGAGAAGAAGAGCCGCGCGACTGAGTACATCCAGCCCCGCAGGAGCCCCGCGACCCTCGGAGGCGTCCCCATGGGATCCCCGCGACCCTAGGGGGCATCCCCACGGGATCCCCGCGACCCTAGGGGCGTCCCCACGGGATCCCCGTGACCCGAAGGGGGAACCCGCGGGATGCCCGCGGGATTCCCGTCGTCCCCGTTCCCGTGCAGCTCTCTATTCTGCTCTAGGCAGTAATGAGATGCAAAAGTGTGAACTGAAGGCCACGGCGCTTCTACCACCCTTTCTGTAAAAAAAATATTTTCTGAGATTACTCCTGAGCCTATCACCTTTTAACTTCATCATATGCCCTCTCATTCTAGAGCTTCCTTTCAAATGAATGAGACTTGCCTCATGCACATTTATGCCATGTAGGTATTTACCAAACTTTTATGACTCACAACAAAATATGAGAAAATAGTAACCTCAAAAAGTAGTGCTCAGGAAACCTTACACACTCCAATGGGAATTCAGATTCCACTGTACTCAGAACAAGTCAGTGGTGTTGGAATTCTTCACCATTCCCTTTACATGGAGAGTGAAAAATATTTTTTTTGTGGAGATACAATTTTGTTCTTTTTTTCTTTTTATCTTTTTACATCCTTGTATATTCTACATCCCAATAACTTATAATAGCTTAAAAAGCATATACAGTGGTGCCTCACACAACGAACTTAATCCGTTCCAGGAGCAAGTTTGTTATGTGAAACGTTCGTTGTGTGAAACGCGTTTTCCCATAAGAATACATGTAAAACAAAATAATTCGTTCTGCAGCATAAAATATGCTAAGATGACATAAAAAAAGATAAATTTTTGGTTATTATTTTTATTTAGATACATCTAAAAACATAATTGCTTTTTAAAACAACACACATTTTTTAAATTTAAAGACAGACTAAGTAGAGTCTAATTTTACAGTGAGAGGGCAGAGTCTCAGCGGCAAAAACTGGGACTTAACTGTTCATTTTTTTTTTTTTTCTACCGTGTTTCCCCGATGATAAGGCAGGGCCATCAAATAAGACAGCCCCCCCTTTTTAGAAAAAAATGTAAAATAAGGCACCCCCCCGCAAATAAGCCACCCACCGATACCTGCGCTTACCCGAATCGGGTGGTACGGTGGGTGACTCCGTGTGGTCCCTGGCACCCCCGACACGATCGGGGCAAGAGGGAGCTCAAGCCCTCTGGCCCCCCCGACTCCCCGACACGATCGGGGCAAGAGGGAGCTCAAGCCCTCTTGCCCCCCCCCCGACTCCCCGACACGATCGGGGCAAGAGGGAGCTCAAGCCCTCTTGCCCCCCCCGACTCCCCGACACGATCGGGGCAAGAGGGAGCTCAAGCCCTCTTGCCCCCCCGACTCCCCGACACGATCGGGGCAAGAGGGAGCTCAAGCCCTCTTGCCCCCCCGACTCCCGACACGATCGGGGCAAAAGGGAGCTCAAGCCCTCTTGCCCCCCCGACTCCCCGACACGATCGGGGCAAAAGGGAGCCCAAGCCCTCTTGCCCCGCCGATTCCCCAACTCCCCGACAATATCGGGCCAGGAGGGAGCCCAAGTCCTCCTGGCCACGGCGACCCCCTAACCCCACCCTGCACTACATTACGGGCAGGAGGGATCCCAGGCCCTCCTGCCCTCGACGCAAACCCCCCCTCCCCCCAACGACCGCCCCCCCCCCAGAACCTCCGACCGCCCCCCCAGCCGACCCGCGACCCCCCTGGCCGACCCCCACGACACCCCCAACCCCCTTCCCCGTACCTTTCTGTAGTTGGCCGGACAGACGGGAGCCAAACCCGCCTGTCCGGCAGGCAGCCATCGACGGAATGAGGCCGGATTGGCCCATCCGTCCCAAAGCTCCGCCTACTGGTGGGGCCTAAGGCGCCTGGGCCAATCAGAATAGGCCCGGGAGCCTTAGGTCCCTCCTGGGGGCAGGGCCTGAGGCACATGGTCGGGTTGGGCCCATGTGCCTCAGGCCCCGCCCCCAGGAGGGACCTAAGGCTCCCGGGCCTATTCTGATTGGCCCAGGCGCCTTAGGCCCCACCAGTAGGCGGAGCTATGGGACGGATGGGCCAATCCGGCCTCATTCCGTCGATGGCTGCCTGCCGGACAGGCGGGTTTGGCTCCCGTCTGTCCGGCCAACTACAGAAAGGTACAGGGAAGGGGGTTGGGGGTGTCGTGGGGGGGCGGTCGGAGGTTCTTGGGGGGGGGCGGTCGTTGGGGGGAGGGGGGGTTTGCGTCGAGGGCAGGAGGGCCTGGGATCCCTCCTGCCCGTAATGTAGTGCAGGGTGGGGTTAGGGGGTCGCCGTGGCCAGGAGGACTTGGGCTCCCTCCTGGCCCGATATTGTCGGGGAGTTGGGGAATCGGCGGGGCAAGAGGGCTTGGGCTCCCTTTTGCCCCGATCGTGTCGGGGAGTCGGGGGGGCAAGAGGGCTTGAGCTCCCTTTTGCCCCGATCGTGTCGGGGAGTCGGGGGGGCAAGAGGGCTTGAGCTCCCTTTTGCCCCGATCGTGTCGGGGAGTCAGGGGGGCAAGAGGGCTTGAGCTCCCTCTTGCCCCGATCGTGTCGGGGAGTCGGGGGGGCAAGAGGGCTTGAGCTCCCTCTTGCCCCGATCGTGTCGGGGAGTCGGGGGGGGCAAGAGGGCTTGAGCTCCCTCTTGCCCCGATCGTGTCGGGGAGTCGGGGGGGCAAGAGGGAACCAGGCGGAGAGAGGGCAGTTAAGCGCAGTGCCTGCGCGGAAGGATGCAGCTCGGGCGACTTCGTTGTGTGAAACGAAGTTCGTTGTACGGATCAAGACATAAAGTTCGTTGTGCGCAGCGTTCGCTGTGCGAGGCGTCCGTTATGCGAGGCACCACTGTATATCGAAAAGGAATTAAAAGTGTATCACTTAGCTTAAGATCCTTGTTGGATAAGCCAGTGGCAGAAAATGTATGGTTAAGGACTAACCTTATCTTTTGTTCCCCCGACCTTGAAAAAGATCCGAAACGCGTCGGGAAGGGGAACCGATAAGGATCTTAAGCTAAGTGATACACTTTTAATTCCTTTTCGATATATATGCTTTTTAAGCTATTATAAGTTATTGGGATGTAGAATATACAAGGATGTAAAAAGATAAAAAGAAAAAAAGAACAAAATTGTATCTCCACAAAAAAAATATTTTTCACTCTCCATGTAAAGGGAATGGTGAAGAATTCCAACACCACTGACTTGTTCTGAGTACAGTGGAATCTGAATTCCCATTGGAGTGTGTAAGGTTTCCTGAGTACGGTATGTAGGTATTTAAACATCTCTTATCATATCTCACCTCTCCTGCCTTTCTTCCAAAGTATACATATTGAGATCTTTAAGTCTGTCCCCATATGCCTTAAGACATAGACCATCGACCATTTTAGTAGCTTGCCTCTGAACTGATTCCAGTCTGTTTATATCTTTTTGAAGGTATTGTTTCCAGAATTGTATACAATATTCTAAACTAGTCTTTAAGCCCGTTACATTAACGGGTGCTAGAATATGTGTGTGTGTCTGTATTTATTTATTTCTCTCTCTCTCCTTAGCCTGTTTCTGTATTTCTTTCTTTCTGTCTTTCTTTTTCCTCGGCTGTCCACCACCACCCCTTGCCTGCTCCCCCTGTCCATTCTCCCTTCCTTTTTCTTCCCCTGTGTCCACCACCACCCCTTCACTGGTCCCCTTATCCAGCAGCAGCCCTTCTCCCTTTGTTTTAACTCCCCCCCTGTCCAGCAGCACCTCTTTTCTGCTCCCCCTGTCCAGCAGTAGGCCTCCCTTCCTTTTTCTGCCCCCCTGTCCCTCATCACCTCTTCCCCTGTCCAGCAGAACCTCTTTTCTGTTCCCCCTGTCCAGCAGTAGGCTTCCCTTCCTTTTTCTGCCTCCCTGTCCATCAGCACCTCTTCCCCTGTCCATCAGCACCTATTTTTTGCTCCCCCTGTCCAGCAGTAGGCCTCCCTTCCTTTTTTTGTCCCCCTCCTTTTTTTGCCCCCCCCCCCCCGTCCATCAGCACCTTTTCCCATGTCCAGCAGTACCTCTTTTCTGGCCCCCCCCCCCCCAAATCCATCAGCACCTCTTCTCCTGTCCAGCAGCAACCCTTACCTCCTTTATTTTTTGTCTGCCCTCCACCGACATCTGCCTAAAGCCGCCGTGGCCTGCGCCCACTCCCTCCTCACCATCGCTTGTGGTGGCTTCGTGCTCCGTGCTTAGCCACGGCGGCCTGCAGCTGCTGACAGCCACCACGGTCTGCAGCCGCCGACAGCCACCGCGGTCTACAGCTGCAGTGGCCGACAGCCGCCGGGGCTATTAGGCTTCCACCTCTCAGTTTTGCCGGTCTGGTCTGGCCTGCTCGCCTTGCCGTATTTTTTTTTTTTAGTTGAAACACGCGGTGGTGGCTCCTCTCATGATCCCCACCTGCGTCGGAAGTCCGACGCAGGCGGGGATCGTGAGAGTAGCCACCGCTGCGTCTTTCAACTAAAAAATGCAATACGGCAGGGAGCAGGGCAGACCGTAAGCCGCGCATGCGCACTTCCTATGAGTCGCTATAGCTCACAGAAAACGGATGCATGCGATGGAAGTGCGCATGCGTGGCCTAGCATTTTATTATATTAGATAAGGTCTCACCAGAGTCTTATATAGGGGCATCAATACCTCCTTTCTCCTACTGGCCATTCCTCTCCCTAAGCACCCAAGAATCCTTCTAGCTTTCACCGGCGCCTTTTCAACTTGTTTGGCCACCTTAAGATTATCACATATTATCATACCCAAGTCCTGCTCCTTTTTCATGCACAAAAGTTCTTTACCAACTAAACTGTACCATTCCTTCAGGCTTTAGCAGCCCAAATGCATGACCTTGCAATTCTTAGCCTTAAATCTTAGCTGCCGAATTTCAGACCATTCCCTCAAGCTTCACTAGGTCCAACCTGATGTTATCCACACCTGTTGCAGGTACTGTAAAAATTATTCAGTTAATTTACTATTTTAGCAGTTCCAATGTGTGTTATAGTAAGTCTGGAGTAGCTACTTACCAGCAGAAAGAAACTGTGCAGCTTCTTTGTATTGCTTGTCATTCAGAGCTTTAACACCTAGGCCAATGAGTCCTGGACCACTTTCTGAAGCTATCTCCACAAGCTTGCCATAGCAGAGCACAGCCTCCTCACTACAGCAGCCTACAAACAGGAAGCAGCAAAAGTTCAACCAGGTTTTTTAAAATATAAAAATTATATACATCAAAAACAATGTGATTTGGATTGAGTTCACATCTTTTCCAACAAGTTTCAAGTTTTCGAGTTCAAGTTCCAAGTTTTATTAAAATTTTGATGCACTGCAGTATTATTAATTCAAAGTGATTTACAATTAAAACAGGGTCTTAATTATTAACTAAAACCAATACAGATGGACATGACGTACAAATACATAAGGGAAGTAGGGAGAACTACAATAAGTATAGTAAAGGGTAAGAAATTTTAAAAATATTGATAAAAATAATAGAAAATTAAGAACTTTTTTTTAAAACAAAGTTCAAGGTGCACTACATTTGGTAAAGAAATAAGTTCTGTTCTTGGAAAGCTTAAAATGTTAAACTTTGTGCATAAAGCAACGGAGGGCTAAGTGACTTGCTCAAGATCACATGGTGTGGCAGTGGGATCTGAACCCTGGATTCCCTGGTTCTCAGGCTGCTGTTTTAACTATTAGGCTCATCCTTTGTGTCATAATTTTTGACAATATTTATGCTAAACACATATGTTCAATCACATTAACTTCCAGTAAGCTGTACACGTTTCTTTGTTTTTACAATACTGAATGTTAAACTGCAATTCAATTTACTTTAATACAAGCTTTTATAACCCATCACTTTTGACCAAACAGCCAATAGAGTAGCTTACAATCAAAATTAAAATACAACCAGTTTATTTTAGCTCAAACTTTACACATGCAGATATGGTACAGCTTCCACCTGGAAGATGCTTGGTTTGTGGGTGTGCCCAGTGGGTGTGGTCTTGCTGTGCTTGGTAGTTGGTGGTGTGTTTTTCCCCCTCCCGCGTTGGATTCTTCCTCTTGAAAAAGAACAGTTGAAGCACGATCTGTGTTGAGGAAGTTGAGGGAAGTTTTCAGAAGCATTTGGATTTTATCATTATGGATGTGGAGTGTGTATGGATTATTTTTTGATGCAGTTTTGTTTTTTGATTTTGGTTTGATTTTCACTGAAAAATTGGGGACTGGGGAACACAAGGTTTTGTTTGCCAGATAAAGACAGAATGCCATCGCACTTTAGCTATTGCCTTCCTGATCAGGAGAGGACATCAGAGAAAACAGCTTCTCTCTCCACACCTGAAATTTCACCTAAAGTCCAAGAAAAAGTCTCTGCCAGTTTGGCTGACATTACTGCCGTCATCTGAAACGAAATATGTCCAAGACTCAGCTGCTCCTCTTTCCTCCTCTTTCTTTTTTTTTTTTTTTCCAAATTATTCATTTTTCATCTTACATCAAGTACACAATATTACATCTTTTAAAACTTACACAACACTTGAATTTCTTTCTATTGTCATCATAAATACATAAATTTATTCCCTCCCCATCCAACCTTCCCACAAAAATTTCAATCAAAAATATCATATAAATCTATCATATCATATAAATCTATCATATCTTATCTATTGATTAAACCTTTAATAAAACTTTATACCATCCTCCCTCCCCTCTATGTATAAATATACTGTCAGTGGAAAATGATG
The DNA here is from genome assembly GCF_902459505.1 of Geotrypetes seraphini. Classification (NCBI taxonomy): domain Eukaryota; kingdom Metazoa; phylum Chordata; class Amphibia; order Gymnophiona; family Dermophiidae; genus Geotrypetes; species Geotrypetes seraphini. The sequence continues at coordinate 4,197,117 of NC_047084.1, read as the reverse complement.
TCTAATCATTACAATAATTTGTCAATGGCCCCCAAATCTTTTTTAAATTATTATAATTCCCTTTCTGTATAGCAATTGTTCTTTCCATTTTGTAAATGTGGCACAACGAATTCCACCAGAGGGGAAGCGGGAGGGGGCATATCTTTTATTTTGGTATTATTTCTGATGGCAATGATGGGTGGGGGAGGGAATTTTTAGCTTTTGTATAGATTCTGACTGTTTATAAGTGCTTATTTGATTATTATTATTTGTATGTAAATTGTATTGCACTTTTTGTTGACATTAAAAACTAAATAAAGTTTTTTTTAAAAAAAGAAAACCGTGCGGTTGGCCTGGGCTGCGAAAAAAACTGGCAGCTGCAGGTCAGAACCAGGGGGAGGGACAGTCATGTTCGCTTTCTGCGTCTGGGATCGCGCGCACAGGGGGAACAGTCAGCGCTTTCTCTCGCTAGCGTGCATTAAAGATGGGACCTTTCATTATTACTATTTTTTTAAACTTACTACTACTTTTTAGCGCTCCCTTTGCCGAAGTCCTTGCTTCTGATGTAACTTCCGGTTTCGCAAAACCGGAAGTTACATTAGATGGACGGACACCGGCGGCAGAGGGAAAGCCCCTCTAGCAAGGGGGCTGATTTGAATTGGTGAGTTCGGTTTTTTGTGAAAATGAATTGATTCACCCAAAGTGAATCGTTGAATCGATTCAAATCGGACAGCACTACTGTGTATATCTTGTAGCACTATAGAAATAATTAATGGTAGTAGTATATGGCTTATTGCCTTTTCAGTAAGAAACCAAACAGGGTGCACTTGAAGGATGGATTGAAATATTCAGTTTTACTTTCATTGAAAGCAATGGAAGTAAAACACAGATGTCTTAATCTGTCGTCCTCTTTCTGGAGCCATATGGTAACCCTAGGACAGTGGTGTCCACTAATTTTTTTTTTTTTAATAATCTTTATTCATTTTAAAATAATTTCAATAAGTGAAGAACAATGTAAGGGCTGTTTTGGGTCCAAAAGGGCTGAAAGAGAGCCGACAAATATCTTCCTAATTGGAGCCATGACATCAATATCGCTTCCCAAACTTCATTCCTATCAGAACATTTGGCTTCAGTCACACATGCAGAACACAGATAAATCTTATGCAAATACAGGACCACAAATTAAAAGTACTAATATACACAAATGAAACCCTAAGATGCCAGACTCTACATATAGTACAACACCAGAGAAATAGAAAGAAATGAATTTCTTCCTGAACAGTGCAAAATATAGATAGCAGAAGTAAATTCTCAAAACAGACACATTTCAATCACTAAATTGAAAATAAAATCATTTTTCCTACCTTTGTCGTCTGTTGATTTTATTTTTCTAATCATCATTTCCTAGTCTCTTCCTTCTGTCTGTGCTCTTAACTCTATTTCCAGGGCCTTCTTATCATTTGCTGTTTTCGCTCCTTCTTCACTTTCTGCTCTACATCTATCTTTTAGCTCCAAAATATTGATATCAAATTCAAATGGTTCCAGAACTGCTACTACTACTATAAACACGTTCCGGATATATTTATATTCTTTTTTAAGTTTTTAAATTTTATCTCATGGCCTCAGACCCACTACTCCAGCGCTAATTAGAATCTTATAGCAGGATGAATTACATGGCTTTTCATCATTGGCCACCTAATACTTTTCTTACATAACTTTTACTCATCTTATTATTTATAAGCTTTCAATAACTACTTATTTGAATTATTCTTACTGTACACCACCTTGAGTAAATTATTTTAATAAAGCAGTAAAAATCCAAATAAATAAATAGATGTCAGGTTTCCCATTACTTATGAAGCCATTGGCTTGCTCAGCTATGAAGGCTGCTAACCCTTTAGTGTTTCCACCCTGTGCAAGTACATAGCCTGTACTTGCAGAAGGTGACAACCATTAAGGAACAAACAAGCAGAATAGCAACTAAAAAATGCCTCCATTCGGGATTCCAAAGTGAAAAACGTTTATTAATAAATCTCAAAGTCTCATGCAAGCCCACTTGACTCAACACAGTCAGTGTTTCAAACACCATAAGGGTGTCTTCTTCAGAAGTCATATACTATATACCATCAAATTGAATGCACCTTTACATTCACACTTTCACCAGTGAGGGGACAATGAACTATAAAGCTAAGTGAAAGGAACTTATTGATACTCACTTTATAGTAACTATTTATTATAAGGTTAAGAATTCAATTCACAGTGGAGCTAAAAAGGAAAAAAGAAAAAAATTATCAAATTAACAAGAAGTATCTGGATCGATGAGGAACAATACCACATGAAGTTATACTACTCAAGTGGTGATCTGAAGATCCAAGGGATACTAGTTGTCATGACAGTAAGAATGAAAAGTGTGAATGTAAAGTTGAATTCAATTTGATGGTATATAGTATATGACACTTCAATCAAATACAGCACATATTGTTGAACTAGTTCTGATTCAAGATGGCACAAATACAGATTCTTCAGAAGTCAAACATAATGAATCATATGTAAGGTACAAAGTAATGTGGGACCAAATGTACATCCGATTTCCAACACAAACTATTTCTCTTGGATTAGAATGAAGGTTTGAGTGGGAAAAGAATAAACTGCAGTATCTCTGGCGCTAATGCTCAAACTTTCATTACAGCCAGAGATACCACTTCCCCCCCCACACACACACACACACACTCAAACCTTCATTCTAATCCAAGAGAAATAGTCCATGTTGGAAATCGGACATACATTTGGTCCCACATTACTTTATACCTTATATATGACTCATTATGTTTGACTCCTGAAGAAGACATGGTGTTGAAACACTGGCTGTGTTGAGTCAAGTGGGTTTGCATGGCACTGCTTGAAATTTATTAATAAATGTTTTTGTACTTTGGAATCCCAAGTGGAGGCATCTTTTAGTCCCTACTCGGCTTGTTTGTTGCTTATGACGTAGGGAACGTGGCTCCTTCTTTGGTTGTGTCAGCTGTAATGGAACAACAGTAATATGCATCTATTTAAATAAATACTACTAATGGCATTAGAGTTGAAGAAATATTCAAAGGCAAGCATTGAAAAAGAGAAAACGTAAAGGAAAACAGAGGGGGAACAAAAAGAAGTTAGAAAAAAATAAGAACAAAACACTCTTACTTGACTGAATGTAGTGTAAGCTAAGTACTTCTAAAGGATAACAAGCAGTAGGGTAGAGAACCATCATCTCCTCACATGTCTTCTTCAACTTAACATCCTCATGGGCAAACTGATGAAAACAAAGTGTCATCAAATTAAAAACATTATTATTATTATAATTAATGTAAAGCAGGACCTTAAAGAGACCAATACTGTCATTCTCAGTAATTATTTTCCTGTGGTCACCAAATGCACATAATTAAACAAAAAATGGTAGATCAGCTATTCCTACCTGTGACAAACAGTGAATGAAACCTCTGTACAGCTTTTCGTGCTCCTTACTAGGAATGCTGGCTGCAGAAATGAGAGCATGCTCAAACGCTGTCAGAAGCTGAAGTCAGAAAAAAGCATAAAGATCATTGTATGATGAGACCATGAATTACAAATGTAAAGCAGTGCTTGAAGTGGCAAGTACGCTTAAAAAGAACACTGAAACCATCTTAAGTCAATAAATCTGTTATACATCATAGGCTAAAAGCAGTACAACAGTCACAATGTAACCCAAACAAAAGACTCTGCACAATCCTAGAACTCCAGCTCCATTAGTCCCATGAGATCTAATGCATATCACCATAGAAACACAAATAAAAAGACAATCCCTCCTTTAAATCCAGGCAAATATATTCAAGGACTTCTCCGCAAATCTGAATTAGGGTAAGACCATTCTATTTTGATGAACACCTCCACTCCTAACAATACTACAGTAACTAGGATGTTTGAAATTTGGGTATAATAGATTAATCAGACAACTAACTTTAGCTGACCCATATATGCCCTTTATAGATCCTAATACATCCCCTTCACCCCCCGCAATTCCTTCTCTTGTAACTTACTCTGAATAACCTGTATTTCTTTTCTAGCTTAACTGCTTTGTTGCTCTGTTTATTCAGTATATTAAGATATTAAACTAATGTGGCAGCCGTGAATAATATAAGAAAACCTCATATGCCAGGCCCTGTAGGATGCTGCTTCCTCCTCCAGAGCTTGGCTTGACAATTCCTGACCAAATAAGGAAGGCTGTCTTCTGCAATCACTGGCAGGTGACTGCTGTCTTCCACCCCACTAGATACAGCTGTCTCCTCCCAGTCACTGTCTCTTCCCTGTTGAGCTAACTTGCAAGGAGATTTTACAATCATATGTGACTGTCTCTGGGAGAATGTATCTAATATAGCAGATCCAATGTGTTGAAAATGGCCAATTTTTCATGTCATGGGTCCATAAGCAATCTGAAAAAGTTGCATGTTTGAACTTTTGTAACTTTTTTTTTCTCATAAAAGGGTGGGATTTGGATTGATGTATTACAATTTTTTTCCTTTAACATAATTCATTCAAACCTCATTTTTCATTTCTGATGACTTTAGTCACCAATTCCCAGGGATGGTCACATATATGGGCAAATACAGCATTGCATAATGGACATAAGGCCTGTCTAGTTGATTGGCCAGTTCTTTTTCTGTTAAGTAAATATGTTTTTTATGGGAGATATGCATGGCTGTAATTCCTTTAGGTAAACCTTTTATTAAGGAAATTCCCATATAAGTCTACTTCTAATAACTATATTGCATATTATTTCAGTAAATTCAGGTTCTAAGTAGCAACAGAGAAATACAAATCACGTTTGGTCAACATTTGACATTTGAGAAGAGTTTCTGAAGCAGAGACATAAAAAGTCCTTCACATTATGTCTCTGCTTCAGAAACTCTTCTAAGTGTGCATTTGACCCCTGAGGCAGGTGTATTGTATGCCAAAACACTGTAATATGTCAAGTCTACACCTTTGTGCATGGACCGAATAAATTTACATTTTGCAAAATGGCATTGATTGACTTTTATTGGGGGGACTCCATTGTCCCATCCCACTTCTAATTTGACTACTGTAGTTTTCATGGGATTGCTGACTGTTGAACTCTCCTTTTGTCTGTTTTGCTTTTTGCACCATTTTGAAAGCATCCCTTACTCAGGGGACATGGCTAGCAGGCTTGATGATTTTGGTATCATCGTTTATATTTGAGTAAGTCTTTTTAAACAAGGTGCAATTTTAAGAACAAGGCAAATTACTTTAGCATAAGGATTTCTTTGTAAGCCTGACACTGGTTTGAACGCTGGATCATGATGCCATCCTACATAAGAATTTTCTCCTGATAACGGTGTATTGTTTTCAATGAAAGGTCCTTTTATATCCATTATTAAATAGCAATTTTGATTTTTGATTTTTTTTTTATCAATTAGGTGTTTTAGAAAAACATTTTTGAGCTTTAATTATTTCATCAGACAGTAAGAAACACTCTGTTCTGGATAACTGCATCTGCATTACTCAGCATGTTATTTTCACTTTACCATTAATCAGTCTTCATTTATTAATTACTCTTTGGACATATTTTGCACGGATACATGGTCTGTTTCATTGACATTCACACAACTATCATTTTTTCACTCACATCTTCTTAAGTATTATAATATCTGTGTTACACTAGTGTCCCTTTGCTTTGCACTTATATTGCACTCTGTTTTGTTGAGAATATATGGTCTTGTCTTTTATTATTTTTTTGTGTATGTACTATTTCATTTACTAGCACTCTATCTTTTCAGATTACAGTACACAGTCTTGTCTTTCAATTTGTATATAAAAATACATTTTCTGTAGTTGTTATGTATATATCCTTTTGTTTTATATTTACTGACACATTTTTTCTCTCATATTCTCATGAGTATTATAAAATGTGTGTAATTCTGGTGATTTTTTTTACTTTGCATTTACTGATACTTTGTCCTTTTGGCATGTACTGTTTCATCTGTATACAAATTACATTTTTGTATGTGTTGTGTGTAGACCCCTGTCACAGGTATTTCATGCTGAAACATGGTCCGTGTCAGGTCCTACAATAAACACCTTGCTTCTCTCCAACTCTGAAGACCCTTGGTGCTTTTTGTATCCAGGTTTCATAAATAAGCCTGTGCAAGTAGATTGTGAAAAATTGCAGGAACATCTCGAGACTAGGCATCTAAATGACAGCTGAAATCTAATGTGGATAAGTGCAAAGTGATGCTCACAGGAAAGAGCAATACCAGTTATAGCTATATGATGTTAGGTTCACCATATAGGTAAAGAATCTAGGTGTCATCGTTGACAACATGCCGAAATCTTCTGCTTAATGTGCAGCAGTTGCCAAAAAAAAAAAGCAAACAATGTTAGTAATACTGCCAGGGACAGAGCTTGACATACTGCCTCGGGCAGTCTGTTCCAGGCGTATGGTGCAGCAAGGTAGAAGAACTATAGTCTGGCATTGGCGGGAGAGGAGAAGGGTACAGATAAGAGAGATTTGCCCGATGAACATAGTTCCCAGGAAGGAGTATAGGGAGAGATAAAATAGATTTTGAGGAGCTACAGAGTGAATGTACTTGAAAGTCAGTAAGAGGAGTTAGAACTGTATGCAGAAATGGATAGGGAGTCAATGAAGTAACCTGAGGAGAGGGATGATGTGAGCATAGCAGCTCTGGTGGAATATAAATTGTGCAGCAGAATTTTGAACAGATTGAAAGGAGAGAGATGGTTAAGTGGAAGACCTGTGAGAAGCAAGTTGCAGTAGTCTAGGCAAGAGGTGATAAGGGTATGGATAAGAGTTTTGGTAGTGTGCTCAGGGAGGAAGGGTCAGATTTTGGTGATATTATAGATAAAGAAATTATAGGTTTTGGCAATATGTTGGATTTGTGAGAGAAATTGAGAGAGGGGTCATCAATTGCGAGCTGACAAGACAGGGAGGATGAGAGTGTTATCCAACAAGAGGAGAGAGGATAGTAAGTTTAGGTGGTAGGATAAGTAACTCAATCTTGGCTAAGTTTAGTTTTAAGTGTCAGTGGGATATCCAGGCAGCAATGTCAGAGAGGCAAGCTGAAACTTGGGCATGGATTCTTTTAGAGATTTTTGGTGTAGAGAGGTAGATCTGGGAGTCATCAGCAAAGAGGTGATTTTGAAAACCATGGGAGGAGATCAGAGCACCAAGGGAATGAGTATGGATGGAGAAAAGAAGAGGTCTTAGGACAGAGCCTTGGGGTCCAGCGTCTGTCCCAATTTTGCCATCCCCACACATCCCATTGTTCTCTGCTCCCAATTCCAGAATCTCTCTATTTTACCCTCCCCTGCATGCCCAGCATCTCTCCCTGACTTCCCCATTCAAGCTCTAGCTTCCTCCTCCCTTTCCCCCAAGGTCTGACATCTTTCTACCTTACCCCCTCCCCCCCGTATCTCATCATCTTTACCCTCCCCATTGTACTGTATCTCTCTATCTCTTTTCAAAGATCTACCGTCTTTTCCAATCTTCCTCCCACATATCCCATTGTTCTCTGCCCCCATTCCAGAATCTCGGCCTCTCTATTGCCCCCCCCTCCCTCGCTGTGGGTCCAGTAGAGAATGACATGGTGACAAAATTCATCACCGTTCCCGTCCCTGCGGATAACCGCGGGAAATCATCTTCATGTCATTCTTTAAGGAGAGAGGGAAGAATCAGAGTATAATTGTGCACAACCACTGACCCACAAGCTTTGCTTTGAAGAATGCTAGTGTAGAAGGACTGAGGTTGAAATAGACACTAGAAAATGACATGGGATTATTTCCCGCGGTTATCCGCAGGGACGGGAACGGTGATGAATTTTGTCACCGTGTCATTCTCTGGGGTCCAGCTTCTCTCATCAACTTCCCCATTCAGGCTCTAGCTCTCTCCTTCCTTTCCCCTATGTTCTGGCATATTTTTCCCTTAACCTCCCTTCCAGTGTCTCATTTTTTTACCCTACACCCCTCAAACCCAAGGGCAAGGCATCTATCTTGGAATCCAGAAGTTTCGACCCCGGAAAGTTCACCCCTACACCTTTTGCCCCCAGGATGTTTCACCCCTCTACATTTTGCCCCTGGGTACTTTTCATCATCCGCACACCTTTCATCCCCAGGATGTTTCACCCTAATGCATTCCACCCCTGGATACTTTGCCCCCAGCCATTCATTATATTCCAGACTTTTTCAGGATGTCTCAAAGTCAGATGTCAGATGTGCTCATAATTCAGGAGGTTAGGATTGCCAACTGTATGGGATTTTTTCAGGATTCTAAAAGGTTGTACATTACCTGTCTCAAAGCCAGAAGGATGGATAAATATGTGGATATTTTTCAGAAATTTAGCCTACTCCAGCTCTCCAAGATTCCCCATCTAATGCTGAGACCCTGTGTCATATACATCATGGGGAGCCAAATGTCTCTGGGAGAAAATCCAGTTTCTCCAGGAGAAAATCCTCAAGGAAATACCAGAAAAAAAAAAACCTGGGTGCGAGAGTAGTCCCCTAAATCCCTTTGTAAAGTTAGGGTGAATAAGGGAGGCCCTGCAAGTGGGAGGTAGTAGGTGACAGGGAAGGAGGAAATGTTTGATCTACATCAGTTGTTTGTGTTGTTGGGGTTTTGTTTTTTTTTGCAATGTCTCTAGATCTCTGTGCTCATCCTTCTTAATGAATCATTAAGTGCTCATATATAATATAGAAAAAAGGGGGTAAAGCTAAAAGTGGTAAAAAAATTAGTTGCTAATTAAGAAGCAGCTACAGCATCAAAACCTCAAGATAAAATAATACAGAGAAGCAACTGTGTATGCAAGCTGGCTAGACTACTTATGTTTCTATTAATGTGACCTGAATATACAGAAGAAATCATTACCAAAAGGGACAGCACCCTTATTAATCAACAGGTCATGGTAACATTAATAAACAATATTTTGTGTGGAAAAACAAGAAAAGAATATTGCTACTTTATGCTATCTTACAACTTGTTAAAGCAAGAAATCTTTCAGACTCCATATATAAGGGGATAGCTGACCACCATAAAGAAAAGCTAATGTAGGAGCTAGCGAAGCAGCTCTCCATATGAGCTTTAACAAGGCAATACAGAAATAATTCAGCATTTTTCCTCTAGATTTTACTTTTGTTGTACACACTTAGGGGATTCAGAATACTGGCGAGTTCTGTTTAATAATAAAAGACTGGAAGAGGTAACGTACCAGCTGCTGGGTCTCATTCTCCTGACTCTGTATGTCATCTGCCAACAGTTGGGTCATTCTGGACCATAACTGGTGAAGCTCTTCATCATTGGCACCATCTTCCTGTCTTACCTTTATCAATCTGTGCCATGTTCTGGCAACCTGGCAGAGAAGAAATTGAATCATACTAGTATCACATTGCTATTAAAAGTAACTGTCTAGGCTTCACTGATCTGGTATGGAGAATCCAAGTCATACAATATTAAACTATAGTTTAAAACATGAGTTTAAAACATGAGAATTACTAACAAAAACAAAACTAAAACAAAGCTCGAAACTAGAGATACTGCAAGGAAATTTCCATTTGTATCCGAGGCAGATTTTTTTTTGCCATAGATCAGGTATGTCCAACAGGTAGATCACGATCCACCTGTAGATCGCAGAGGGGTCAGAGGTAGATCGCTAGCCCCATTTGGCTCCATCTCTCCAGCAGCTCGCCGCATTGCTAAGAGAGGGCTCGTGCCGGCAGGTCATCTGCTGAAGGCGTGCCGCCTCTGCTGATCCTTTGCCTGTCTTTTATCTCTGCCTGTGGGAATCTTGCCTGTGGACGTATTGGGGGCATTTGTTGTTTTTGTGGCAATAGTTTCTGGGGGGGCCACCGCCCACGCCGCGCAACAAAACACCACATTCCTGCCCCCGCCCCAATACCCCTTAGAAGTGTGTTATATACCAGGCAATATCCATTCACTCAGGCTTTACCTGAATACACTTACCGTATTAGTTGTGTCATGTGCTGCTGGTCATTGGTCGCTTTATAGTTCGCTTTCATTAAACATTTTCGGGCAGACACAACAAAGAATTTGGTGATTTTGGCGGGTTTTTCCAATTCTATTCTAACTTGCCTATGCCTTGCCTTCAAATTGGTTCAAACCACAATGACTTACCTCTGCAATTTTATTTCGCCTTGCCTTTGCGTTGATTCTACACTGTGTGCAGAATTTATTAAATCGCATGTGGTAGTATTTGAACTTGTTTGGCGGTATTTGATTTTATCTGGTTTGCTGGACAGGTGTTTTGAGTTTTTTTGATGATTGTTTGGTGGTATTTGATTATTGGTGCCAGTATGATGAATTCTTATTTTTACTTTGCGAACTGCATGTGGCATTTCGACATCTCCAGTCCTTGTATTGCACATCATCCAGAGATCTTCATCTTTAATACTTTGGGATAGTGACAGTTTTTGACCAGATTCAGCCAGTGTTTATACTAACTTAGCAGATTTGGCCTTCTTACATTCTGCCACCCCAGTATAACAAAGATGAGTGTTCCAAAGAAGAGCAAAACCTACCACTTTCATGATGAATGGGAAATGGACTACTTCTTCATCATGGTGAAAGACAAGTGTTGTCTAATTTGTAACGCCCCAGTATCCTTACCCAAAAAGGGTAATCTGGAATGTCATTATAAGGCTCTGTATAGCAATAAGTTTGATGCTGATTTTCCACCCAAAAGTGAAATTCGTAAACTGAAGCTCAAAGAACTTAAATCAAAATTGGCTACTCAGCAACAGTTGATGGCGAAACCAAGGTCACATTCAGTCAATGCAACCATAGCTTCCTTCAAGGTCAGCAACCTGATCGCAAAGAAATGCAAACTTTTCACTGAAGGGGAATTTGTAAAAGATTGTTTTCTTGAAGCAGCTGGCATCTTTTTGAAGGATTTAAAAATAAGAAAGAGATCATAGCTGCTATTCAAGATGTACAATTGTCAAGAAACACCATCGTGCGGTGAATGGAAAAGACTGAACAATTGTTGGAAGATGTTTCAAACTGTGTTGCTTTCTCATTCCAACTGGATAAATCTACAGACATAAGAGACATGGAAAAATTATGTTCTTACCTGTTAATTTTCTTTCCCTTAGACGCAGCAGATGAATCCAGACACCAATGGGATAGCCCACTTCTACCAGCAGGCGGAGATAGAGAAACTGATTAACAGGTGGTCATATTGGCTGGCACTCCTCTTATCTCATCAGTATAGCTCCTTGCCCAAGCATACGTAACCAGCAATAGGCATAGCATGTAAAAAACTTCTTCCCAGGACAAATCGCAAAAGGCAATGATACCGAATACAACCATCAACCACAACAAACCGCGAAGGTTGTACAAGACAAACCGACAGACATCTACCAGAAAGGGTGGGGCTCTGGATTCATCTGCTGCGTCTAAGGGAAAGAAAATTAACAGGTAAGAACATAATTTTTCCTTCCCTAGCAACAGCAGCAGATGAATCCAGAGACCAATGGGATGTAGCAAAACAATCCTCAATCTGGGTGGGAAGCAAACGCCGCCTCCGCAACAACCGAAGCACAAAACGCCCCTACCGCATGCGTCCCCACATCCAAGCATAAATGCGGAGAGAAAGCACTCTCAGAAGACCAAGTAGTCGCGAGACAAATCTCCTCCAAGGAAAAAACCTCTGGGCCGAGCCAAGAAGTAGCCATCGCTCTGGCAGAATGGTCATGAAGTTCTAACGCCAACCGCTTCCCTGCCATCAAGCAAGCATAAAGAATGTCCTCCTGGACCCTTCGAGCGATGGCGGCTGCGGACGCCACCATACGTTTGAGGCGTCCCTTGAAAAATACAAAAAGGAAAAGCGAGCATGACATAAAAGAAAGGATGAAACCCCTCTAGAAAGAAATGGTGGTACCATCCGAACTGATACCCCACATCTCGGACAGCCGAAATAGGAATCCCCGTTGAACAAGGCCTGCAGCATAGAAGATTGCAGAGCTGAAGCCATGGCCACAAGAAACACCCTGTTCAACGGCACAGCCCTTTGGAATCCCAAAAGACAAGGATGAAATGAAGCCTTCGGTAAACTGTGAAGAAGTATGTGAAAATTATACTCCAAACCGGGCTTTCCATGAGGTGCCTGAACATACCGCACTCTGTTTAGGAACTGAACTACATGAAGCTGAAAAGGAAACGAAGAGCAACATACCCAGTCCTTGTAACAAGCCAAAAAAGGCTCTAGAAGCGGAAGGGAATTGAACGCTAAGCCCTCGGCAATACACTTGTGTCAAAAAGGAACTCTGGAGTGGTTCAAACGTTAAGAAGCACCCAAGAAAGGAAACAAAAAAACCTCCAAAAGGAAGCAGAAGCCACAGTAGAAGATGTCCGTAGCACCCGGATAAGCGAAGAAACAACCCGCTTCGCCTAACCACTACAAGTCAGCCAAGACTTCCAAAAAGCTAGGTCGTAATACTACAGTAGTACAAATATCCATGTTGATTGGACCCCAGGTGAGCAAACCAGGAAACATCTATAGCCCGGCTGTCGAAAGACTCACCAAATCCGCATAGTAAGGATGGCGCCGCCCATCCAGAGAATCTACAAATACCGCGCCCGGAAGGCGAGCTCGAGATGGGAAAACCAAGCCATCACCAGCAAGTGGCAAACACTGAAAAAGAGAAGGCAGAGGCGACAAAGGAGCCATGCAGCAACCCCCTCTAACTCCCACTCCCTGGGCCCGCCGAATAAGCAAGGAAGCCTAGAATCGAGAGACGAGGCCATGAAGACTAGGCCCAGGAGATCTCACGTTCATAAAAAGAGCAAGAATGCCTGAGCCACAAATCTCAATATCCAGGATGCAGAAGATAACACTAGTACTAACATGCACACTCTCCAGAGTGCACCCAGCACTCTGTAACATACAAGAAATGGCCATGCTCAGATTTCACGGAGTCTATCTAAACTCTTATCTAGATCCATGAAAGGATCGGACAACAGAAGATGAAGATGAGAGTCCACCCAATGGAAGCCGAACAACTTCACCTGCCAACTGAGTACAACCCCTACTGCCCAAGCTGTAGAGAAATACCCCCATCCAAATACTGACCAAAAGGACCCCCAGCGTCCTACCTGAAGAATGATCTGAAGCTCCAGAAAAGTATCCTGACCCTGCTCAAGAATAGAAGAATGAACAAGTACTGAGCCGCCTCAAAAGACCAGACTCCTGGAGCTGAGGATGGAAGCCACCGAGCCCCCCAACCCGACAGCCCGGGATGGGCGGTGGTCATGAGCTAGTCCAGCAAAGACCAAGGCATGTCTTGAAAAGAGAAATCGCGCCGAGCCACCAAAACAAACAGAGTGATGCAGGAGGAGCATACCAAATAATTGGAGCCCTGAGATACCGGAAACCACCAGAACAAAAGCGACTGCTGTAGCGAAAGAAGGGAAAAGCAAGCCGAAGTTCCCAGTGGAGTCAGCAATCTGGACCCTAGAAACTGTACAGAATCCCTTACTCATCGCCATGGAAAGTGAAGAAGAATGCCAATCTGAAACCGAGACCTCACACCTAAGTTTCCGGAAAGAAACACCTTTGTCTCCTATATGAATAAAAACATCACCCCGATATACATATCAATAGTACCGGAGAAAAGAGCGCTTGCAAATTCGAAGATGCACGTGTAAAGAACTGAGGAAAAGAAACCACCCTTTTCGCGTCAGTCAAATGTCTGGAAGTCATCCGAGACAACAGGCAGTCAAGAAGAAAGTAAATGAATCGCCTGGTAGCGCCAAAACGGTACCATCGCCCACCTCAACTAAGCGTTTGTGAAGCCTCGGGTAGGCGAAATGGCATGTGCCAAAAACGAAAGCGCTGCTCCAAGAGAGGCAGGCAAACCTAGTGCCGATTCAGAGTTCATAGAGAAAAGGTAAAGAAACTCCCAGGTAGTCAGCAGAAATGTGGAACCCTGAGAACTAATTCAGCAGAATGGGATCCAGCCTGCCCAATGCCCCCCTTCTTGGCCACCATGTAGGAAGTGGTTCCCCAAGAACTACAAGAACCGTCCTGAGGACCAGTAAAACTTCAAAGAGAAACACAAAACATAGAGACTCCATGAACGAACAGTAAACCTGAGGAGGAGGCAAAGGTGCAAGCATCCTGAAAAATGTACACAGCCCCCTGACCTTGAAGGATAGGGACTACTCCCCCATGAGAAAGCCAGACGAGGCCTCGGAAGAATTCAAGATCCCCACAGAATGCAGTGCAAAAGGTCAGTAAACGGCAGGATGAGTAATGGAGGAACTTTAAGAAGAAAGAAATTCTCCTAGGAAAAAAAAAATCAAGTTGCGTAATGTAACCCATGAAACAGCCCTACCTCCATGCAACGTGAGTGAAATACATATGGCCTTTAAAGGGAATACGTACTGGATACAATCAAGATGCTGTATTTAGCGCCCTTTTAAAAACAACAGCATCGCAACAGGAATCAGACAAAAGTGTTGTGACCTGCCCATATGACAGCTCCTTGTCCACGAGAAAGCTTAAAGAGCTGACAGTGGAAGAAAGGATCCTCACAAAGTACAGCAGCGGTCATAAAAATGAGCTGGAGGACAAACACAATTTCAGCAAAGAAGACAGGACACTCCTGAAACCCAACTATACTCGCAATGTATCAATGACCAAGACAGAAGACTAAAAAATAATAGGAAACTGCGGCAGCCTGCAGTAACTGAAACTGCCTGCAAGGTGCTCCAAAAACCAACAGCACCCAAAGGGCAACCTTGTTGTGGGGTGTTTTTTTTTCCCCCCCCCACAGGAACCAAGGCGGCTCATGCCCCTAGAACCGCACCATAGGGACAGAAAGCAGTTCCGTAGCACTACCAGACACACTGCACTCCCAAACTTCACCCCTAACAGATAAACTTAACCGCAGAACCAGAATGAATGCTATAATGCAACCACACACACAAAGCACTGCACAGGGAAGCGAAAAGAAAACATTCAATTATGCACATGCTCTCTTTAGGAGATCCAAAGAGAAAGAAAGAAAGAGAAACCCCCACCAAGTGCCGGGTAATCTCAAGCTGCAAACAGCCTCCTGCAGCAATGCACCTTCCGGCCCCCCTGTGCAGTGAAAAGCTGAACTGGGCAGAGGAGCAGAAACTGAAGTCTCCCTCCAATATGCTCCCAGGCCTAAGGTGCATGGTCACCCAGTAACTAGAAGTGCAGCAAATAAACACTCATTAAGACCCCAAGCGCTGCATCACATCCAATGGGGCTGCACCACCTCCACGTGTGAATTCAAACACTAGGGAGGCCTTGTGAACGAAGAGACTACACGCTGCAGCGCAGCTGATAACGGGGAGGTCGCGGCACCCGTTCAAAGCAGTCAGGGAAAATAACAGGCGACCCGTTGTGGCGCCGCCAACAATGGAGGACTCTAAGCGCGCTTCACCCGAGCGCGGGAAAACGGATCCCCTCAACTGTCGGAAAATTAAATATTCAGCGCCCCTCCACCTCCAGAATATAACCGAAACCGTGGCGGAGCTTCCCCAGCAGAAGAAAACACGCTTGCGTCTACCTGCTGCAAGCTGAAAACCTTTTTTTTTTTTTTTTTTACCTTCAGAGCCCATGTGATAGCTGCAACCGCCGCGAAGCCACTGCCCGGGAAACCAATCAACGAGCGCGCCTTCCGCGAGCGGGAACGGCCTAGGTCCCCACTTAGAGGTGTCTCCACCAGCGCCAAGGAAAAAGTGCGTGCCCCCTAGCACGCGGCAAAAGCATAGCCACTACGACCTCCAGCCACACACCCGGAGGGTCCCGAGGTACTGCAAATTCCTGGGCCAAAAATATCATGGAGGCCACCAGCACTCGAACACAACCTCACCACCGCGACAGCTCACAAGCTCCAGCGCGCCAAATAAAAATATCACCGCACAGGACACCAAACGTCCCGAACAAACACACATCCGCGACTGAAACACCCCCAAACTAAAAGAAGCATACTCACATACAGAGGTCAGAGCCCGTAAGTGCTGGTATATGCCGGTAAAAGCCGGTTGCTCAGCACCATGAGGACAGAATAACCCTTCAGAAACTGTGGAGTCCACTTTTTTTTTTTTTTTTTCAGGTAAAGAAGAAAAATAGGGACTCAGTCAAACCCTCTATCATTGGAGGGAGGGTGAGGCAAGGACCTGGGGGGGCCCAGGTGTAACCCCTAAAGCCGGCACCGTTCAGCCGGACACCCCTGTCTCACTGAAGAGGAAACCTCAACAGGAGAAATAAGCACTGATAACTCACTGAAGAGAAAAATCTCAACAGGAGAAATAAGATTTCAGTCACAGCCAGAATCCAGGAGCTAGGTGAATAGTGACTTTCCCCTGCTGGGAGATAGAGCATACTGATGAGACAGGAGGAGTGCCAGCCAATATGACCACCTGTTAATCAGTTTCTCTATCTCCGCCTGCTGGTAGATGTGGGCTATCCCATTGGTCTCTGGATTCATCTGCTGCTGTTGCTAGGGAAAGCCTAGTTACTAGTTTTTGTCTGGATGGTTTTTGAAGACTTCAGTGTTAAAGAAGAACTACTTAGAATGATTTCTTTAAAAGGGAGAACTACCGGTCAGGAAATATTCAGTCTTTGCATTCTTTTGTGACAAAGTATAATCTTCCATTGCATAGTGTTCAGCCATTTCCAGAAGCTGGCTTGTGGAATTTGGTGTACGTGAGAAACAGCATGAGCAATGAACAATGAATCTCAGGATACTTCATTAGGAGGGATAGAGACTGGAATCTTATCTTGGGTTAAAGTGTAATGACTCAAATGTTTCAGACTGCTATTTACTGCAGGAACATAGAATGAGGCATGATAGACACATAGCAAGTAATGTGAAGAGAGTATAAAAAGAGCAAGTGTTCTCGGAATCCATCGGCGTGCCGTAAAGGGATAGTCTCATGATTGACCCAGTCCATCAGCTGCCTGAAAAGAGGATTCCCAGCTGTGAGGGGTGGTGTTGCTGCAATCATGGTGAAGTTGTTCTAAATTATTTGTGCTTTGTATGTTACTACTATGCAATTTATGTAACAAATAAATTAGTATAATAAGCATTACCTTGTGGATGTCTCTTTGTATGCTGTGAAGTGCTGACTACCTAACGAACTTGGCATTACACATAGACTTGTTTCCATCACTACTGAGCAAGAGCAATGACAGGTAAGGTTAAGGGTTTCAAAGCCCTCTATAGACAGCATGATGACTTCCCAGCTTTCATTTCTTACCACTGCATCATTCACCAGCAATTTTTGGCACGCAAGAGACTCAATGCAAAGACTATCATGGACATCACTTTCAAAATTGTAAATTGAGTTTGTGGAATATCACTTCAAAGATGGCTTTTCAATCTTACTCTAGATGAAGGGGCAGTGGAAATCATTTTTCACACAGATGTAAGGTGGCTAAGTAGGCACAAATTTCTGCAAAGATT
The DNA here is from genome assembly GCF_902459505.1 of Geotrypetes seraphini. Taxonomy (NCBI): domain Eukaryota; kingdom Metazoa; phylum Chordata; class Amphibia; order Gymnophiona; family Dermophiidae; genus Geotrypetes; species Geotrypetes seraphini. The sequence goes on along the minus strand of NC_047084.1, from coordinate 4,179,633 downwards.
TCATGATTTGCTGAATAAAATAAGAAGTTATTTGAAGGAGAGGGGAGATGACCAAGCAGAGCTGGAAGATGAGGAGTGGTTACGTAATCTGACATTTCTCGCTGACTTTACAGGCGAAATGAGTGATATGAACCTTGAAGTACAAGGTAAAAACAAATGCATTAGCAAGATTCATTCTACAAAAGCAAATTTGAGCTAATAACTGACCTTGCAAACAACACTTTTGATCATTTTCCTAATACGCAGGACCATCTAGGA